>NC_088409.1:84299756-85607256 GCF_034236695.1 Oncorhynchus nerka | reverse complement strand
CCAGGATTAAGGCTCACTGTGTGAGTGTGTATAGGGACGCTGGTGGGGAGGAGGAGGAGGAGAGTGGGATTGATGTCTTTATGGTCTCTTTTCTTCCTGCTGCCTTTGTCTCAGTTTACCAAATAGAGTGGGCTACCATTACTGTGGTGATACAACTGTAGCACTTAAAAAGAGGTATCACTTACCAATCGAAAAATGCAGCAACCGTTAAAAATTACTGCCACTTTTATTGAAGCAAAAATCCAACCTCAGGGTTTAAACACACAGCTGAAAGTCAACACTACTATCGCCCCAAATGAACCGTCTAGAAGTGTAGCTCCTTTGGTTGGTATGTTGCTATGACAGAGACTAGTGTGTGCTGTGTGTTTACAGGGGTTAAAATGGCTTCTCCTGCAATTTGACACGTACGCCTCTTATTCATAGTAGCTAAGCGTTACAATAAAATGCATGGTCATCACATTATTATCAAGGCCTTAGCCTTTCGGCACAATGATGTGATGCCTGTCTGGATGTGAGACATCCAGGTCACAGATCTGATGATGCTGCCCTAGCTAGTTCTCAGCAGGGGGGCCCTAGGGTGCCAGTAGAGGCTGCAGGGTGCTGGCATAATCCCTATCACTCATCAGGAGAGGACCCAGAGGAGGCCCTCAGGCCGGGGGCACCAGCCCCAGCTCCTCACTCTGTCAGCTGGTAAAGCCATCCCTGGAGCTCCCCTGGCGATAGAGGCCAGGTCGGGAGTGAGGCAGCCCAGGAGAGTGCTCCTCTGGGAGGCTGGGATCCATCCTGCTCTGGGCCCCCGTCTGGAGCTAAAACAATGGCAGCAGTATTTCCCCCTCTGGCTCCAGGCTTTTTCCACACAGGGCCGATCCAGATGAAAGATAGCAGGCAGCATAACAACATGGAGGTGAGGGTGAGGGGGTGATATGGCTCGTGGTAAGTCAGGGAGAGGAGTAGGGAAGATGGCACGCTAACATTTGGCTCATTTATCAATAACAGCTAAATCAAATTAACCTTTCAATTATTTTAAATGGTTGTCCTACTAATTGCAATTTTCTCAAGTGCATCACTAGATGTGAGTAAAGACCATGGACAAACAAGCGAGGTGTTTCCCAAAGGAGAAAGCCTTTAACGCTTTCTCCAATTGTGAGGTTGATAAAGTGTGTCAGCTGTACAACAGTGTTGAGATGTGAAAAGAAGAAATCAATGAATTTTCAGCAGAGGCCCAAGGGACACAATTCCGGATGAGTTGTAGCTCTCCTGTCCCCCATGTCAAAATGCCTCAGCATATGTCATTAGAAACGTATTAAACCTGTCAAACCCCACAAAGGGCCACGAGAGCACATCTGATTCCTTGAGGAAAATTATAGTTCTTCTTCGTTATTAGCTATATCCATTCCCTGAAACAAGGGGGACGTGTTTAAGGGACGGACTGATATGAGAGCCTTGTTAGCGGAAGCAGCATAGATGGGAGGGACGTTCAGACTACTGGGTGTGGAGACAGAAGAGCTGTCACTCTCTCCAACCATCTTTGGCCTTTTGACAACAAGCTCCCAAACTCCACATTTACATGTGTATTTATAACAACACTGATTGGAGCCAGACCTCCTCTATGACTGAACAGAACCCCAGTACCACAGAGTCAGATCTAACTCCTCTATGACTGAACAGAACCCCAGTACCACAGAGTCAGACCTAACTCCTCTATGACTGAACATAACCCCAGTAGTACAGTCAGACCTAACTCCTCTATGACTGAACAGAACCCCAGTACCACAGAGTCAGATCTAACTCCTCTATGACTGAACAGAACCCCAGTAGTACAGTCAGACCTAACTCCTCTGTGACTGAACAGAACCCCAGTAGTACAGTCAGACCTAACTCCTCTATGACTGAACAGAACCCCAGTAGTACAGTCAGACCTAACTCCTCTATGACTGAACAGAACCCCAGTAGTACAGTCAGACCTAACTCCTCTATGACTGAACAGAACCCCACTAGTACAGTCAGACCTAACTCCTCTATGACTGAACAGAACCCCACTAGTACAGTCAGACCTAACTCCTCTATGACTGAACAGAACCCCAGTAGTACAGTCAGACCTAACTCCTCTGTGACTGAACAGAACCCCAGTAGTACAGTCAGACCTAACTCCTCTATGACTGAACAGAACCCCAGTAGTACAGTCAGACCTAACTCCTCTATGACTGAACAGAACCCCAGTAGTACAGTCAGACCTAACTCCTCTATGACTGAACAGAACCCCAGTAGTACAGTCAGACCTAACTCCTCTATGACTGAACAGAACCCCAGTAGTACAGTCAGACCTAACTCCTCTATGACTGGGATTCGGGGAAGCGCAGGACAAGAGAATAAAAGCAATTACCTCTTGTTTTTGTTTTGTGACACAGACAATTTTTATGATGTTTGGCCAGTGTAATGTCAATGATACATCAAAGCAGCACCGCCAGAGTGTCAGGAGAGGTTCCACAGGGTCATTGAATATATATCCCCAACAGGGGATGGAAACGGTAATGCTCTCTCCACTGAATTCTGCTCTCATGTACTGGTAGATAGAGAAAGAATAGTTCCAAAAAGAACATTCATAGGACTGTTTTAACAAATGGAAAAGAACTAAACATTATTTTAGAGATCAGCAAATTACACCCGGTAGTTTCTGGCCATAGGCTATGTGAGCTCACTGTAAAAGTGAAGAGGGCTTATTTTAAAAAAAATTAAAAAGTAATTTAGCAGACGCTATCCATAGCAATTTACATGAGCAATTAGGGTTAAGTGCCTTGCTCAAGCGCATGTCAACAGATTTTTTTACCTGGTCAGCTCAAAGATTTGAACCAACGACCTTTCGGTTACTGGCCCAACTCTCTTAACTGCTAGATAATACGGTAGAGTATAGTAGCTGGTTCAGGGATGAGGGGGAGGGGAGGGAGAGGTGAGGAAGGGGACAGGAATGACCAGTACACTCAACTGGCACATCCCTGCCACAGAGCTTATGGCACTTGGGCAGAGAGCCAAGAACAAGAGAAAGCTCTGAAGGGCTGCCAGAGAGCCAAGGTACAAGAGAAAGCTCTGAAGGGCTGCCAGAGAGCCAAGAACAAGAGAAACCTCTGAAGATCTGCCAGAGAGCCAAGAAGAAGAGAAAACTCTGAAGGGCTGCCAGAGAGCCAAGAACAAGAGAAAGATCTGAAGGGCTGCCAGAGAGCCAAGAACAAGAGAAAGCTCTGAAGGGCTGCCAGAGAGCCAAGAACAAGAGAAAACTCTGAAGGGCTGCCAGAGAGCCAAGAACAAGAGAAAACTCTGAAGGGCTGCCAGAGAGCCAAGAACAAGAGAAAACTCTGAAGGGCTGCCAGAGAGCCAAGAACAAGGGAAAGCTCTGAAGGGCTGCCAGAGAGCCAAGAACAAGAGAAAGCCTGAAGGGCTGCCAGAGAGCCAAGAACAAGAGAAAGCCTGAAGGGCTGCCAGAGAGCCAAGAACAAGGGAAAGCTCTGAAGGGCTGCCAGAGAGCCAAGAACAAGAGAAAGCCTGAAGGGCTGCCAGAGAGCCAAGAACAAGAGAAAGCTATGAAGGGCTGCCAGAGAGCCAAGAACAAGGGAAAACTCTGAAGGGCTGCCAGAGAGTCAGGGAGGCAGGAGCAGAAAACACCTAATGCTTTTTAAATGTTATTTAGGAGATGGCAGAGATAGACACGTTCAACTGTTTAGAGCCGTGTTACGTTTCAGTATTTGTCTGCTGAGCTGATGACCTTAACAACGCCTAGCTATTCTAAATGTTCAGCCATTGAGGGTGTGCATGTGTGTGGGCGGTGTGGGCGTGCGTTTGTGCATGTGTGTGTGGTGGAATGGAGATGTGGGTATTATTTATGGTAACTAAATGTGGCTCAGTAGTAAGAGTCTCTGAGGAACCACAACTCCTGTGCTAAAGTCTCAGACACACCAGTATGGGTCTGTTGAGTGGGGCAGGACCAGAGTCTCAGACACACCAGTATGGGTCTGTTGAGTGGGGCAGGACCAGAGTCTCAGACACACCAGTATGGGTCTGTTGAGTGGGGCAGGACCAGAGTCTCAGACACACCAGTATGGGTCTGTTGAGTGGGGCGTGACCAGAGTCTCAGACACACCAGTATGGGTCTGTTGAGTGGGGCATGACCAGAGTCTCAGACACACCAGTATGGGTCTGTTGAGTGGGGCAGGACCAGAGTCTCAGACACACCAGTATGGGTCTGTTGAGTGGGGCAGGACCAGAGTCTCAGACACACCAGTATGGGTCTGTTGAGTGGGGCAGGACCAGAGTCTCAGACACACCAGTATGGGTCTGTTGAGTGGGGCGTAACTAGAGTCTCAGACACACCAGTATGGGTCTGTTGAGGGGGGCAGGACCAGAGGCTCAGACACACCAGTATGGGTCTGTTGAGTGGGGCGTAACCAGAGTCTCAGACACACCAGTATGGGTCTGTTGAGTGGGGCGTAACCAGAGTCTCAGACACACCAGTATGGGTCTGTTGAGTGGGGCAGGACCAGAGTCTCAGACACATCAGTATGGGTCTGTTGAGTGGGGCAGGACCAGAGTCTCAGACACACCAGTATGGGTCTGTTGAGTGGGGCGTAACTAGAGTCTCAGACACACCAGTATGGGTCTGTTGAGGGGGGCAGGACCAGAGGCTCAGACACACCAGTATGGGTCTGTTGAGTGGGGCGTAACCAGAGTCTCAGACACACCAGTATGGGTCTGTTGAGTGGGGCGTAACCAGAGTCTCAGACACACCAGTATGGGTCTGTTGAGTGGGGCAGGACCAGAGTCTCAGACACACCAGTATGGGTCTGTTGAGTGGGGCAGGACCAGAGTCTCAGACACACCAGTATGGGTCTGTTGAGTGGGGCGTGACCAGAGTCTCAGACACACCCGTATGGGTCTGTTGAGTGGGGCAGGACCAGAGTCTCAGACACACCAGTATGGGTCTGTTGAGTGGGGCGTGACCAGAGTCTCAGACACACCAGTATGGGTCTGTTGAGTGGGGCAGGACGAGAGTCTCAGACACACCAGTATGGGTCTGTTGAGTGGGGCAGGACCAGAGTCTCAGACACACCAGTATGGGTCTGTTGAGTGGGGCAGGACCAGAGTCTCAGACACACCAGTATGGGTCTGTTGAGTGGGGCAGGACCAGAGTCTCAGACACACCAGTATGGGTCTGTTGAGTGGGGCAGGACCAGAGTCTCAGACACACCAGTATGGGTCTGTTGAGTGGGGCAGGACCAGAGTCTCAGACACACCAGTATGGGTCTGTTGAGTGGGGCAGGACCAGCGTCTCAGACACACCAGTATGGGTCTGTTGAGTGGGGCAGGACCAGAGTCTCAGACACACCAGTATGGGTCTGTTGAGTGGGGCAGGACCAGAGTCTCAGACACACCAGTATGGGTATGTTGAGTGGGGCAGGACCAGAGTCTCAGACACACCAGTATGGGTCTGTTGAGTGGGCCGTGACCAGAGTCTCAGACACACCAGTATGGGTCTGTTGAGTGGGGCAGGACCAGAGTCTCAGACACACCAGTATGGGTCTGTTGAGTAGGGCGTAACCAGAGTCTCAAACACACCAGTATGGGTCTGTTGAGTGGGGCAGGACCAGAGTCTCAGACACACCAGTATGGGTCTGTTGAGTGGGGCAGGACCAGAGTCTCAGACACACCAGTATGGGTCTGTTGAGTGGGGCAGGACCAGAGTCTCAGACACACCAGTATGGGTCTGTTGAGGGGGGCAGGACCAGAGTCTCAGACACACCAGTATGGGTCTGTTGAGTGGGGCAGGACCAGAGTCTCAGACACACCAGTATGGGTCTGTTGAGTGGGGCAGGACCAGAGTCCAGCAGAGTGGAATTAAAAAACACCCCAAAACACTAAAAAACCTGGTCTGGAAAAACTAAACCAGGACGTAAGGCTTGCCTTGTGATGCACAGTAAATATTTTGTCCAAATTTATGACGGGGAAATTCTGCCAAGAGGCCTTTTTCAGACATCCGCAGCAGTGAGAGTGTGCCTAGTCTGGCATTAAAATACATTTCCTGTTCCTGATGACTGACTGCTCCTGAACCAGTCGACTTCATAACACTCACTATACTAACTATCCAGTCCTGTCCAGCTATCCAGTAGGACGCCAACAAGCTACAAATGGGAAAATGACCTATCATGTACAGTTGAAGTCGGAAGTTTACATACACTTAAGTTGGAGTCACTAAAACTTGTTTTTCAACCACTACACAAATTTCTTGTTAACAAACTATAGTTTTGGCAAGTCGGTTAGCACATCTACTTCGTGCATGACACAAGTCATTTTTTATGTTTACATACAGATTGTTTCACTTATAACTCGCTGTATCACAATTCCAGTGGGTCAGAAGTTTATATACACTAAGTCAACTGTGCCTTTCAACAGCTTGGACAATTCCAGAAAATGATTTCATGGCTTTAGAAGCTTCTGATAGGCTAATCGACATAATTTGAGTCAATTGGAGGTGTACCTGTGGATGTATTTCAAGGCCTACCTTCAAACTCAGTGCCTCTTTGCTTGACATCATGGGACAATCAAAAGAAATCAGCCAAGACCTCAGAAACAAAGTGTAGACCTCCACAAGTCTGGTTCATCCAGCCTGAAGGTACCACGTTCATCTGTACAAACAATAGTAAGCAAGTATAAACACCATGGGACCACGCAGCCGTCATACCGCTCAGGAAGGAGATGCGTCTCCTAGAGATGAACGTACTTTGGTGCGAAAAGTGCAAATCAATCCCAGAACATCAGCAAATGACCTTGTGAAGATGCTGGAGGAAACATGTAGTTTCTATATCCACAGTAAAACGAATCCTATATTGACATAACCTGAAAGGCCGCTTAGCAAGGAAGAAGCCACTGCTCCAATTCTAACATGCTCTAAATAAAGGGGCTCCATCCCTGTTCCTGGAGAGCTACCCTCCTGTAGGTTTAAACCCCATCCCTGTTCCTGGAGAGCTACCCTCCTGTAGGTTTAAACTCCAGCCCTGTTCCTGGAGAGCTACCCTCCTGTAGGTTTAAACTCCATCCTTGTTCCTGGAGAGCTAGGACAGAATAGTTCACTGTAGCCATGCTGGGATCTAGGACAGAATAGTTATACTATAGCCATGCTAGGATCTAGGACAGAATAGTTATACTGTAGCCATGCTGGGATCTAGGACAGAATAGTTATACTGTAGCCATGCTGGGATCTAGGACAGAATAGTTCTACTGTAGCCATGCTGGGATCTAGGACAGAATAGTTATACTGTAGCCATGCTGGGATCTAGGACAGAATAGTTATACTGTAGCCATGCTGGGATCTAAGGACAGAATAGTTATACTGTAGCCATGCTAGGATCTAGGACAGAATTGTTCTACTGTAGCCATGCTGGGATCTAGGACAGAATAGTTATACTGTAGTCATGCTAGGATCTAGGACAGAATAGTTCTACTGTAGCCATGCTGGGATCTAGGACAGAATAGTTCTACTGTAGCCATGCTAGGATCTAGGACAGAATAGTTCTACTGTAGCCGTGCTAGGATCTAGGACAGAATAGTTCTACTGTAGCCATACTGGGCCAGAAGCTCTGCTTAGTCTAATGTAGCTACCAGAGGCCAGATCTACAGCAGGGGATGAAAGATTCTAGAACTCAGCTACACATTTTCTATATTGAGCCAAGCTAGTTCAGATACGGTAAAACACAAAAAAAACAGAGCGTAAAAGCAATTTAGTGCTTAAGGCATGAAGAACCTGGCTCGTTGCCACCAACTGCTGAATCATTATTCAATTAGGGCTTTGATATCTGCAGCTCTGGGCTCAGTGTGCAGAGGGGAGGCCGTCCTAGTGCAGCTCAAGGAGACTGGGTGGGGTGACAGTGATGAGTGATAACCAGCATCACAGGTCTTTCAGAGGGAGTAAATAGTGGTAGATGCGGTTCAAAAAAAGCTCTTTGAAAATGTGAAAATCCTGAAGCTGTAATGGGGTAAATGTATCAGGCTGTTGCCTGTGGCTGGAGTCGTGAACGGTTATGTGTCTGTCTGCTGCTCTGAGCAGAGATAACAGTGTGATTTAGCATTGGACGTTATCTTAGCCCTTTTATTCAAAAATAATGTTCAAGATGCTTCGGCTTACATGTTCGAATTCACCCATTTGTTTGAGGTGTCATCACCATGGTTACTGCTGTAAGGTGGGAGCTCGTCCAATAGCAGGTCTGTAGTGGTACATTTCAAGGTCACCTTGTGGTTAATAATGCTTTCTAGCTAGTCTCTCTCTCTTTCTCTCTCTTCCTCTCTCTCTATCGACAGAATAAGCTCCCAGGGAACTGCTTGGGAAAAGTTGGATTTGAACTGGTGACACAGATATGCACTATAAAAGTAGGCTGTCTACTTAATAACGTCCCTTCAGGAAGTAGAGGAAGAGAAGCTGGAACCCTTTAATAGACAAATTAGATATAGAAAATGCATTTAAAGGTTGGAGAAGGCTCAATGGAGGATGGTCTGAGAAGGCAAGTTTGTAAGGGGGAGGGGGTCCATGAGTATAAATCAACTAATTAGTGGCCTCTCTTTTTACTGCTAATTTAATCTCTTCTACTCAATCTCTTTCTGGTGTTTTTCCCTGACAGACATAACCAAAGAGAAGTTTTAGCATTTCAAAAGTGTTTCCAAGCCATCCAGCGAGGGGGCAGGAGAATGGTCACCAAGGCAAGGAGGCAGGCGGATCTCAGGAGGGAGAAGTGGAGAACAAGAGGGGGAGAGAGAATGGTCACCAAGGCAAGGAGGCAGGCTGATCTCAGGAGGGAGGACATGGAGAACGAGAGGGGGGGAGAGAATGGTCACCAAGGCAAGGAGGCAGGCTGATCTCAGGAGGGAGAAGTGGAGAATGAGAGGGGGAGAGAATGGTCACCAAGGCAAGAAGGCAGGCTGATCTCAGGAGGGAGAAGTGGAGAACGAGAGGGGGAGAGAGAATGGTCACCAAGGCAAGAAGGCAGGCTGATCTCAGGAGGGAGAAGTGGAGAAAGAGTGGGGGAGAGAGAATGGTCACCAAGGCAAGGAGGCAGGCTGATCTCAGGAGGGAGAAGTGGAGAACGAGAGGGGGGGAGAGAATGGTCACCAAGGCAAGAAGGCAGGCTGATCTCAGGAGGGAGACGTGGAGAAAGAGAGGGGGAGAGAGAATGGTCACCAAGGCAAGAAGGCAGGCTGATCTCAGGAGGGAGAAGTGGAGAACGAGAGGGGGAGAGAGAATGGTCACCAAGGCAAGGAGGCAGGCTGATCTCAGGAGGGAGAAGTGGAGAAAGAGAGGGGGAGAGAGAATGGTCACTAAGGCAAGGAGGCAGGCTGATCTCAGGAGGGAGAAGTGGAGAAAGAGAGGGGGAGAGAGAATGGTCACCAAGGCAAGGAGGCAGGCTGATCTCAGGAGGGAGACGTGGAGAACAAGAGGGGGGGAGAGAATGGTCACCAAGGCAAGGAGGCAGGCTGATCTCAGGAGGGAGAAGTGGAGAAAGAGAGGGGGAGAGAGAATGGTCACCAAGGCAAGGAGGCAGGCTGATCTCAGGAGGGAGAAGTGGAGAACGAGAGGGGGAGAGAATGGTCACCAAGGCAAGAAGGCAGGCTGATCTCAGGAGGGAGAAGTGGAGAACAAGAGGGGGAGAGAGAATGGTCACCAAGGCAAGAAGGCAGGCTGATCTCATGAGGGAGAAGTGGAGAACGAGAGGGGGAGAGAGAATGGTCACCAAGGCAAGGAGGCAGGCTGATCTCAGGAGGGAGAAGTGGAGAACGAGAGGGGGGGAGAGAATGGTCACCAAGGCAAGGAGGCAGGCTGATCTCAGGAGGGAGACGTGGAGAAAGAGAGGGGGAGAGAGAATGGTCACCAAGGCAAGGAGGCAGGCTGATCTCAGGAGGGAGAAGTGGAGAAAGAGAGGGGGAGAGAGAATGGTCACCAAGGCAAGGAGGCAGGCTGATCTCAGGAGGGAGAAGTGGAGAAAGAGGGGGAGAGAGAATGGTCACCAAGGCAAGGAGGCAGGCTGATCTCAGGAGGGAGAAGTGGAGAAAGAGAGGGGGAGAGAGAATGGTCACCAAGGCAAGGAGGCAGGCTGATCTCAGGAGGGAGAAGTGGAGAAAGAGAGGGGGAGAGAGAATGGTCACCAAGGCAAGGAGGCAGGCTGATCTCAGGAGGGAGACGTGGAGAACAAGAGGGGGGGAGAGAATGGTCACCAAGGCAAGGAGGCAGGCTGATCTCAGGAGGGAGAAGTGGAGAACGAGAGGGGGAGAGAGAATGGTCACTAAGGCAAGGAGGCAGGCTGATCTCAGGAGGGAGAAGTGGAGAAAGAGGGGGAGAGAGAATGGTCACTAAGGCAAGGAGGCAGGCTGATCTCAGGAGGGAGACGTGGAGAACAAGAGGGGGGGAGAGAATGGTCACCAAGGCAAGGAGGCAGGCTGATCTCAGGAGGGAGACGTGGAGAACGAGAGGGGGAGAGAGAGAGAAGGCTTCATTCAATGCCATCTTTCAGTCTCCCCAGAGAAGGAAATGAAAGAGAAGGAGGTCTGAGGTTTTTGTTAGGGCACATCACCCCATGGTAGCACAGCTTCTTCATCACAACAAAAGCTGCATGGGTTGGTTGGACTTCAGGGAGTTGGTACCTGAGCAGGCAGAATTTAGATCCACCAAGGTTGGGCTGCCTGGCCAGACCACCACCACAGACCCAGCCTTTCTCCCATTTACTCAGCAGTTCTAATCCCAGTCTCCTCTGCTACCATATGGCCACCTTTAAACAACTAAAAATAACTAACCCTGCTGTTACCATGGAGTCTCTACTCAGCACATTGTCCATGAGGCTGTGGGGAAACAACGTACTGTACACTGTGAACAAGGAGAGTCAGACCATGAACAGTCCCTGAGCTACTGTCACGTACATGTGAGACTGCGTCGTCCTGCTCCCCCTCAAACTCCCACCCTTCTGTCCCACTTCCTTCCACACCCGGGGGCAGCCTTTGTGTACCACCCCCCCTCCACTCCCCTCCATCCCTCAGTCCTTCAGTAATATCCCCTCCCCTCCTCACCCTGTTGAGGCGACACAATGCTGCCTCCCCATCCCAGTCCCTTTCTGCACGTCGGCCTGCTCTATCTGTCAAAGGCTCTCTGCTGACCAGCCACTAAAAAGGCAAGTCTTCAAAAACTGGGCCAAAACAAAAAGGGGGGATGGGGGTGAGAGAAGAGGGAGAAAGGAAAGCTGTATACTCTCCCTCCATCCCTCCATCTCTCGCTCTATTTTTCTCCTGCTGAGTGAACAACCCACTTTACACCAATGGACTGGTGAGGAAATCACACTGTAGAACGGAACAAACACTACTGTGTTCAGGAGAACTGCTGGAGAGAAATGTAACGTAACAACATGCGGTGAGACATCTTGTTGTGGCTACGCGTTTTATCATTTCCAACAGTATGTTTCCCACGTGATGCCTGGGTTATTCATTGCTAAGTAATCCCATACTTCTGGGCTAAAGGTTCAGAGAGATCTACATGTTAGACATGCCAAAGGCCAAGTGAGACAGCCAACACCATTCATCCAGTGTAGACACATCATCTATCAATTTCACACGCAGGTCAAATGGAGGAGGCTTGATTTCATTGTAATTATTTTATAAACATGAACCATAGTGACTGACACATATATATTGGTTCAGAATGACCCTCTCATCACAGCCTTTTATAGGTGTATTTTATAGAGGAGACCTTCTCATCACAGCCTTTTATAGGTGTATTTTATAGAGGAGACCTTCTCATCACAGCCTTTTATAGGTGTATTTTATAGAGGAGACCTTCTCATCACAGCCTTTTATAGGTGTATTTTATAGAGGAATGATCACAGCAGTCTCTGCCCATCTTCCAAAACATCTGAAACACTACCTCATCAAATAGTATCTTAAATAATCTCACAGCCACCCCTTCACACCCTATTTTGTGAACAAACACTCACACTTGACCCCCCTCAGAGCTCTGACTCTGCTAATAGCTACTTTATTGAGGAAAAGTGTACTTGCTATGACTGTGATGTGTAGTTGTCTCACCTAGCTATCATAAGATGACTGCACTAACTGTACGTCTCTCTGGATAGGAGTGTCTGCTGAATGACTAAAATGTAAATGTATTATGGGTGTGTTTCTAGATTCATTTAGCATCCAGTGCCATGTTGGGATGTAAACATGTTAATGTCCTCATAGTGTTGTTGGGATGTAAACATGTTAATGTCCTCATAGTGTTGTTGGGATGTAAACATGCTAATGTCCTCATAGTGTTGTTGGGATGTAAACATGCTAATGTCCTCATAGTGTTGTTGGGATGTAAACATGCTAATGTCCTCATAGTGTTGTTGGGATGTAAACATGTTAATGTCCTCATAGTGTTGTTGGGATGTAAACATGTTAATGTCCTCATAGTGTTGTTGGGATGTAAACATGTTAATGTCCTCATAGTGTTGTTGGGATGTAAACATGTTAATGTCCTCATAGTGTTGTTGGGATGTAAACATGCTAATGTCCTCATAGTGTTGTTGGGATGTAAACATGCTAATGTCCTCATAGTGTTGTTGGGATGTAAACATGCTAATGTCCTCATAGTGTTGTTGGGATGTAAACATGTTAATGTCCTCATAGTGTTGTTGGGATGTAAACATGTTAATGTCCTCATAGTGTTGTTGGGATGTAAACATGCTAATGTCCTCATAGTGTTGTTGGGATGTAAACATGCTAATGTCCTCATAGTGTTGTTGGGATGTAAACATGCTAATGTCCTCATAGTGTTGTTGGGATGTAAACATGTTAATGTCCTCATAGTGTTGTTGGGATGTAAACATGCTAATGTCCTCATAGTGTTGTTGGGATGTAAACATGCTAATGTCCTCATAGTGTTGTTGGGATGTAAACATGCTAATGTCCTCATAGTGTTGTTGGGATGTAAACATGCTAATGTCCTCATAGTGTTGTTGGGATGTAAACATGTTAATGTCCTCATAGTGTTGTTGGGATGTAAACATGCTAATGTCCTCATAGTGTTGTTGGGATGTAAACATGTTAATGTCCTCATAGTGTTGTTGGGATGTAAACATGCTAATGTCCTCATAGTGTTGTTGGGATGTAAACATGCTAATGTCCTCATAGTGTTGTTGGGATGTAAACATGCTAATGTCCTCATAGTGTTGTTGGGATGTAAACATGCTAATGTCCTCATAGTGTTGTTGGGATGTAAACATGCTAATGTCCTCATAGTGTTGTTGGGATGTAAACATGTTAATGTCCTCATAGTGTTGTTGGGATGTAAACATGCTAATGTCCTCATAGTGTTGTTGGGATGTAAACATGCTAATGTCCTCATAGTGTTGTTGGGATGTAAACATGTTAATGTCCTCATAGTGTTGTTGGGATGTAAACATGCTAATGTCCTCATAGTGTTGTTGGGATGTAAACATGATAATGTCCTCATAGTGTTGTTGGGATGTAAACATGCTAATGTCCTCATAGTGTTGTTGGGATGTAAACATGCTAATGTCCTCATAGTGTTGTTGGGATGTAAACATGTTAATGTCCTCATAGTGTTGTTGGGATGTAAACATGCTAATGTCCTCATAGTGTTGTTGGGATGTAAACATGCTAATGTCCTCATAGTGTTGTTGGGATGTAAACATGTTAATGTCCTCATAGTGTTGTTGGGATGTAAACATGTTAATGTCCTCATAGTGTTGTTGGGATGTAAACATGCTAATGTCCTCATAGTGTTGTTGGGATGTAAACATGCTAATGTCCTCATAGTGTTGTTGGGATGTAAACATGTTAATGTCCTCATAGTGTTGTTGGGATGTAAACATGTTAATGTCCTCATAGTGTTGTTGGGATGTAAACATGCTAATGTCCTCATAGTGTTGTTGGGATGTAAACATGCTAATGTCCTCATAGTGTTGTTGGGATGTAAACATGATAATGTCCTCATAGTGTTGTTGGGATGTAAACATGCTAATGTCCTCATAGTGTTGTTGGGATGTACACATGCTAATGTCCTCATAGTGTTGTTGGGATGTAAACATGCTAATGTCCTCATAGTGTTGTTGGGATGTAAACATGTTAATGTCCTCATAGTGTTGTTGGGATGTAAACATGTTAATGTCCTCATAGTGTTGTTGGGATGTAAACATGCTAATGTCCTCATAGTGTTGTTGGGATGTAAACATGCTAATGTCCTCATAGTTTTGTTGGGATGTAAACATGCTAATGTCCTCATAGTGTTGTTGGGATGTAAACATGTTAATGTCCTCATAGTGTTGTTGGGATGTAAACATGCTAATGTCCTCATAGTGTTGTTGGGATGTAAACATGCTAATGTCCTCATAGTGTTGTTGGGATGTAAACATGCTAATGTCCTCATAGTGTTGTTGGGATGTAAACATGCTAATGTCCTCATAGTGTTGTTGGGATGTAAACATGCTAATGTCCTCATAGTGTTGTTGGGATGTAAACATGTTAATGTCCTCATAGTGTTGTTGGGATGTAAACATGCTAATGTCCTCATAGTGTTGTTGGGATGTAAACATGCTAATGTCCTCATAGTGTTGTTGGGATGTAAACATGTTAATGTCCTCATAGTGTTGTTGGGATGTAAACATGCTAATGTCCTCATAGTGTTGTTGGGATGTAAACATGATAATGTCCTCATAGTGTTGTTGGGATGTAAACATGCTAATGTCCTCATAGTGTTGTTGGGATGTAAACATGTTAATGTCCTCATAGTGTTGTTGGGATGTAAACATGCTAATGTCCTCATAGTGTTGTTGGGATGTAAACATGTTAATGTCATCCTAGTGTGTCTCCACCGGGTTAGGGTTGGGGTTATAGAGTCCAGTGCCATGTTGGGCTGTAGACTTGTTATTCTCCTCAGGGCTTAACTATGTCTTCTCTGACCAAGTCTGAGTTCAGCCCCACAGACAGCCTGATGCACCCTGATGCTTTAACTATTTAACCAATGACCATACTGTACGTACCCAGTGTCTCCACACACCCCACCCTCACCCGGGCCAGGCCTGGGAACTGGTTGTGTTGTATTCTTCAGGGGTTTCAGATATGAAGATAGTGGGTTGGTGCCCAGGGCACAGGGAGGTTTAGTCCGCTTCCTCCAATCATCTGAACTATCTCAATGTCCTCTATTAGAAGTGCTTATCAGTCCGGCTGCAGACTCAATCTGCAAATTACAAAACTATTGGCGTTAAATGGATGTGCTAATTATTCCATTTAAAGAGCTCTTTTAGGCCCATTGAAGGAGGAAGATTTGTGGGAAAGCATATCATTTAGAGTCACTGACTGCAGATTTCTCCCTCAAACCTGTTTGAAATGTTTATCGAGTCATTCACTAATGACTTGGGTGAGTTGGTGATTTAGACATACCCCTCCCTCCTTCTGAGTTGTACACAAGTCATGTGGGCTGTCCTCCTGCATTCCTCTGCTAACTACTCAGTATGGTTTATAGATGCCTCTGCTGACTACTCAGTATGGTTTGATAGATTCCTCTGCTAACTACTCAGTATGGTTTGATAGATTCCTCTGCTAACTACTCAGTATGGTTTGATAGATTCCTCTGCTAACTACTCAGTATGGTTTAATTAATAGATTCCTCTGCTAACTACTCAGTATGGTTTAATAGATTCCTCTGCTAACTACTCAGTATGGTTTAATTAATAGATTCCTCTGCTAACTACTCAGTATGGTTTGATCGATTCCTCTGCTAACTACTCAGTATGGTTTGATAGATTCCTCTGCTAACTACTCAGTATGGTTTGATAGATTCCCCTGCTAACTACTCAGTTAACTACTCAGTATGGTTTGATAGATTCCTCTGCTAACTACTCAGTATGGTTTAATTAATAGATTCCTCTGCTAACTACTCAGTATGGTTTAATAGATTCCTCTGCTAACTACTCAGCTTGGTTTAATTAATAGATTCCTCTGCTAGCTACTCAGTATGGTTTAATAGATTCCTCTGCTAACTACTCAGTATGGTTTATAGATGCCTCTGCTAACTACCCAGTATGGTTTAAAGATGCCTCTGCTAACTACTCAGTATGGTTTAAAGATGCCTCTGCTAACTACTCAGTATGGTTTGATAGAGCCAAAACCAGAGTTGGACTAATCCTGGATCTCAGGGTGTAAACTGTGCAGGATTAGGATTAGGTTAATGGGGATTAGGTGTCTGAAAGTGGTTCTTGGAGCTCTGTGGATGTTGTCATCTCACACTGATTTGTAACAGATTAGAATCAAATAAATCACACTTTATGCTTACTTCAGCTCCCCCGTAAACGCAAAGGTATCCTCATATAACATTGGAAAAGGTATCCTCATATAACATTGGAAAAGGTATCCTCATATAACATTGGAAAAGGTATCCTCATATAACATTGGAAAAGGTATCCTCATATGACATTGGAAAAGGTATCCTCATATGACATTGGAAAAGGTATCCTCATATAACATTGGAAAAGGTATCCTCATATGACACTGGAAAAGGTATCCTCATATGACAGTGGAAAAGGTATCCTCATATGACAGTGGAAAAGGTATCCTCATATGACAGTGGAAAAGGTATCCTCATATGACATTGGAAAAGGTATCCTCATATGACATTGGAAAAGGTATCCTCATATGACACTGGAAAAGGTATCCTCATATGACAATGGAAAAGGTATCCTCATATGACAGTGGAAAAGGTATCCTCATATGACAGTGGAAAAGGTATCCTCATATGACATTGGAAAAGGTATCCTCATATAACATTGGAAAAGGTATCCTCATATGACATTGGAAAAGGTATCCTCATATGACAGTGGAAAAGGTATCCTCATATGACAGTGGAAAAGGTATCCTCATATGACATTGGAAAAGGTATCCTCATATAACATTGGAAAAGGTATCCTCATATGACATTGGAAAAGGTATCCTCATATAACAGTGGAAAAGGTATCCTCATATGACAGTGGAAAAGGTATCCTCATATGACAGTGGAAAAGGTATCCTCATATGACAGTGGAAAAGGTATCCTCATATGACATTGGAAAAGGTATCCTCATATGACATTGGATCAAAAGTGTAATTTTCAGTTTCACCTTATTAAAAAAGGACACTTCTTTGGGTAGAGGCTTTATACACCAAAGACTGCTGTATGTTTTTACCAAAGACAGTCCATGAAAGTGTTGGTTACAGAGTGGGGGAGGCTATAATGACTGCAGGTATTAGACAGGGAGGAATGTGAATGTGAGAGGAGTGGAGGTGGAGACAGGGTTCACCTGTGAGCTGAGCTCTGGTGCTCATTAATTGGCTGTGGTGCCTGCTGTGTCCTGTCATACCACTAGTTGGGGGGTTGGGGTAAATGTATTATCTGCACTAAAGAGTCAATTTGTCAAGACCTCAACTGCTCTGGGCTGCTGGGGCTGATGAATAGAGGTCCACTCTCACTACCCAGCCCTTTACCAACATCTTGACACACACAAACACACACCAGGGAGGCTACGCCTGGACATAAACCCACAGGAGAGGCAACTGGAGAGAGGGAGAGCAAGCAGGAGTGATCCATCTACTATCAGTCCGTCCATCATGTCTGTTAATACCAATTTTGACGTTGCAGTTGGCACCTTCAGTTTATGTAGATAGATACCTGAGGACAAATGTCTGCATTGGTTTAAACCTGTCCTTATGTCAACTGGTGAAACGGTGAACTTGACTGATAATGACTGATAGAAAAATAACTAAGTTACTTCACATTTAGTCAATATAGGCGTAGTACAAAATGACTCCAATTTATTGTTTTGAATGGGGAAGTGCAGCTCTTGACCTTCAGTCCAGCAGGATGTTTACAGTATCATCAAGGTGAGTAAGGTCTGGTGGGGAGAACTCTGAGGACCAATAGCAGGCTGAGATAGGAGAACTCTGAGGACCAATAGCAGGCTGAGATAGGAGAACTCTGAGGACCAATAGCAGGCTGAGATAGAAGGACCGATAGCAGGCTGAGATAGGAGAACTCTGAGGACCAATAGCAGGCTGAGATAGGATTAATCTGAGGACCAATAGCAGGCTGAGATAGGAGGACAGATAGCAGGCTGAGATAGGAGGACAGATAGCAGGCTGAGATAGGATAACTCTGAGGACCAATAGCAGGCTGAGATAGGAGGACCAATAGCAGGCTGAGATAGGAGGACAGATAGCAGGCTGAGATAGGAGGACAGATAGCAGGCTGAGATAGGAGGACAGATAACAGGCTGAGATAGGAGGACAGATAGCAAGCTGAGATAGGAGGACAGATAGCAGGCTGAGATAGGAGGACAGATAGCAGGCTGAGATAGGAGGACAGATAGCAGGCTGAGATAGGAGGACAGATAGCAGGCTGAGATAGGAGGACAGATAGCAGGCTGAGATAGGAGGACCGATAGCAGGCTGAGATAGGAGGACAGATAGCAGGCTGAGATAGGAGGACAGATAGCAGGCTGAGATAGGAGGACAGATAGCAGGCTGAGATAGGAGAACTCTGAGGACCAATAGCAGGCTGAGATTGGAGGACAGATAGCAGGCTGAGATAGGAGATCTCTGAGGACCAATAGCAGGCTGAGATAGGAGGACACTGAGGACCGATAGCAGGCTGAGATAGGAGAACTCTGAGGACCGATAGCAGGCTGAGATAGGAGAACTCTGAGGACCAATAGCAGGCTGAGATAGGAGAACTCTGAGGACCGATAGCAGGCTGAGATAGGAGAACTCTGAGGACCAATAGCAGGCTGAGATAGGAGAACTCTGAGGACCGATAGCAGGCTGAGATAGGAGGACCGATAGCAGGCTGAGATAAGAGAACTCTGAGGACCGATAGCAGGCTGAGATAAGAGAACTCTGAGGACCGATAGCAGGCTGAGATAAGAGAACTCTGAGGACCGATAGCAGGCTGAGATAAGAGAACTCTGAGGACCGATAGCAGGCTGAGATAGGAGAACTCTGAGGACCGATAGCAGGCTGAGATAAGAGAACTCTGAGGACCGATAGCAGGCTGAGATAGGAGGACCGATAGCAGGCTGAGATAGGAGGACCGATAGCAGGCTGAGATAGGATAACTCTGAGGACCAATAGCAGGCTGAGATAGGAGGACCGATAGCAGGCTGAGATAGGAGGACTGATAGCAGGCTGAGATAGGAGGACCGATAGCAGGCTGAGATAGGATAACTCTGAGGACCGATAGCAGGCTGAGATAGGAGGGCCGATAGCAGGCTGAGATAGGAGGACAGATAGCAGGCTGAGATAAGAGAACTCTGAGGACCGATAGCAGGCTGAGATAGGAGGACCGATAGCAGGCTGAGATAGGAGAACCGATAGCAGGCTGAGTTAGGAGAACTCTGAGGACCGATAGCAGGCTGAGATAAGAGCCATTTAGTGTTTAGCAACAGGATGAATCATCTGATAACAGGGGACCACGTGATGGACGTGGTTATCAACCTACTACCTCTGACAGAGCCAGACGGCAACCAGCAAGTCATCACAGGTTCTGGGAGGGGTAAAGATTCCCTCCCTCCCCTCCCTTCCCCCCCTCCCTACCTAACTGATAAGCCTGACCTTATGATGACCATAAAGTGCAAGTAATGAAGATGGTTCAATGATAATGTAGAAACATTACAGATGTAATTACATGGAACTGACCAAATTGTTGAATATCTCAGCGATATTCAAATAATCTATATTGACTGTCAGCAATCGTGGCTTTTCGAGTAACACATGTCCACAAGACTGTCAGATTTCTCCAGCACACATAGTTCATTTCATTTGGCAGCAACAAGAACACATGTAATGGGTTAATGATTCATATCAACATCATAGGTCTGTCTGTCTGTCTGTCTGTCTGTCTGTCTGTCTGTCTGCTCTGTCTGTCTGTCTGTCTGTCTGTCTGTCTGTCTGTCTGTCTGTCTGTCTGTCTGTCTGTCTGTCTGTCTGTCTGTGCGTCTGTCTGTCCGTCCGTCCGTCCGTCCGTCCGTCCGTCTGTCTGTCTGTCTGGTGTCTGTCCGTCCGTCCGTCCCAAGATAACACAGACATCTCCAGACCCAGTCCAAGTGTGACCTGTAATTAGAAACCATGGTGTCTGGAGGGGGAGATCCTAGTTCAGGCAGGAGCATTCCTGACACAGCCCCAGCAGCCCAAGGAGAATCAGTCCTGCTCTGCATTGCCACAGAGGCTGAAATGTGAACCCTGACCTCTATCCCTGCAGGCTCTTGTTAAAGCGGTACACTGTTTCCTCACACCAATGACTGACGCCTGCAAGAGTTCCCACCACCACCTCTACCACCAATCTCTCTCTGCCTCTCTCAAGTCAATTCAATTCAAAGGGCTTTATTGGCATGGGAAACATATGATTACAATGCCAAAGCAAATGGAATAGACTCTCTCTCTCTCTCTCTCTCTCTCTGTAACAGCTCACTTAGCACCACAGAAAACAAGGATACAATTCAGGAAACCAATCAGCAAGAGAATTGAGCCTACGGGCTCAGAAATGACAATGTCCTCTTCAGATACTGAGTCTGACAGAGGCGCACATAAACCGCCCTGAATTTCAATCACAGAGCATTATGTAATGCTTGGTTTTATTGACCTCTGTGTTTGCAAGGCAAAACATAAATCGAACCTTTCCCCTAGCACCGTAAACATCTTTACAACTTCCATTTCAGGTTTTTATCGAGTCAATCTGCTTAATTATTATCACTATCATACCCAGCCATATCATTTCTTCATTTACTTCTAAATTCATGATCTGTTGAAAGAGTAAGTGTTTTAACGCATATTAGGCAGAATACTAAGCATTAAGTACAGGTAGGCTATAATATTCTGCCAGGTTTAAACTGGAAAACAATTCGATTTAGATGTAATTACATCGGCCAACTGAAGCTATAATCCACTGAAGTCAAAAGGAGACTGGAAGTCATAGCTGTTTCTTTCATCAGTAGCCTACCTTTCATGAGTTTAGAATCAACTGGAATGACATCAAAGTTACATTCTGTGAAAATGCTTCATGTTGCAGTTAGAATGAGATGGCAAAATACACTACATGGCCAGTAGTATGTGGACACACCATCAAAATACACTATATGGCCAATAGTATGTGGACACACCATCAAAATTTGTTAATTCGGCTTTTTCAGCTACACACGTTGCTGACAGGTGTATACAATCGAGCACACAGCCATGCAATCTCCATAGACAAACATTGGCAGTAGATTGGCCCATACTGAAGAGTGACTTTCAAAGTGGCACCGTCATAGGATGCCACCTTTCCAACAAGTCAGTTCATCTGCCCTGCTAGAGCTGCCCTGGTCAACTGTAAGTGTTGTTATTGTGACGTGGAAACATCTAGGAGCAACAACGGCTCAGCTGCAAAGTGGTAGGCCAAACAAGCTCACAGAACGGGACCGCCATCTGTCCTTGGTTGCAACACTCACTACTGAGTTCCAAACTGCCTTTGGAAGCAGCATCAGCACAATAACTGTTAGTCTGGAGCTTCATGAAATGGGTTTCCATGGCTGAGCAGACACACACAAGCATAAGCTCACCATGTGCAATGCCAAGCTTCGGCTGGAGTGGTGTAAAGCTTGCCGCAATTGGACTATGGAGCAGTGGAAATGTGTTCTCTGGTGTGATGATTCACGCTTCACCATCTGCCAGTACAATGAACGAATCTGGGTTGGGCGGATGCCAGGAGAACACTACCTGCCCGAATGCATAGTGCCAACTGTAAAGTTTGGTGGATGAGGAACAATGGTCTGGGGCTGTTTTACCTGGTTCGGGCCCCTTAGTTCCAGTGAAGGGAAATATTAACGCTACAGCACACAATAACATTCTAAACGGTTCTGTGCTTCCAACTTGTGGCAACTGTTTGGGGAAGGCTCTTTCCTGGTTCCACATGACAACATCCCCGTGCACAAAGCCAGGTCCATACACAAATGGTTTCTCGAGATTGGTGTGAAAGAACTTGACTGGCCTGCACAGAGCCCTGACCTCAACCCCATCGAACACCTTTGAGATGAATGGGAATGCTGACTGCGAGCCAAGCCTAATCGCCCAACATCAGTGTCCAGTGTTCTAGTGGCAGAATGGAAGCAAGTCCCAGCAGCAATGTTCCAATATCTAGTAGAAAGCCTTCCCAGAAGAGTGGAGGCTGTTATAGCATCAAAGGGGGGGGACCATCCTCATATTAATGCCCATGATTTTGGAATGAGATGTTTCGACGAGCAGGTCTCCACATCCACATTTTGGTCATGTAGTGTACCTCACTCTGGGATGTGTATGAGGTACTGACCTGGAAAGTCCAGCCAGCAGTGTTGTGTGGCTGTTATGTCACAACTGCTCCTGAGATCACTCCTTTGCTAAAGCAACACAACGAGAAAGTCTGACGAGACACAAACCAAACAGCAGCCAATAGAATAAAACCAGTATTATGTCTGAGTTATGGATTGCTGAACAATGTCTTTCATTTCAAAATGCCACCAGCAAAATGGTGTATGGATGAAATGAATGCCACATTGTATATAGGCATTTTCATTTAGACAAGTAGAACAAGTTCCTACAGCACCACACAAAGCTACACAGTAGTTGCAACAGAATAAGAGTAGTTATAAGACAGAATGTAAAACTGGCCACCCATCAGTATCATGTCCAAACATAACAGAAATGAGCTGGTGTAAGTACGACACTAGTTACCACAGCCACAAAGTCATAAAGCCCGTCAATTCCTACATTTTCTCTTCTTAAAATGGGATTTTAGACTTAATCCTAACCTTAACCATTACCTTCAGTACAGGACTTTGTCACAGTGCTAACCTTATGCCTAACCTTAATCTTCAAAAAGCTTTTTTTGTTTTCAAATCATTTTTCAGATACAGACAATTGTGACTTTGTGGGTGTGGTAACTAGTGAACACCACAGGTTATCGTCAGGACAAACACTGCACCCCAACCTCCACAAGGTCCACCAACGTCTGTCTGAGTGATGAGGGCCTCCCACAGGAATCACTGTGATAGGTCTGCATACTGCACACGGTTCAGTCCGTTCAGGGTTAGAAAGCTAGTCCGCCCTCTCATCCAGCCCTGAAAGTCGACTGTTTGCAGACAGTTTGCAGTGTCACCAGCACTGTGGAACCTGATGTACTCTTCAGTAGGCGGTGATTTTTAATGGTTAGATATTACTGCACTGTTGGAGCGAGGAACACAAGCATTTCGCGTCACTCACAATAACATCTGCTAAATATGTGTATGTGACCAATACATGTTTATTGTATTTGATTGATCATGCTGTTCATGCCAAGAGATGTAGGCATGTAGGCCTATCAGCACTTTGCATGTTATTGTATGATTTAGTTGGTCTTAAAGAGAAGTAAGAACAGGGACTACAGTACTTGAAACTACCATCTGAAGCTCTTGTTGTTTGAAGTGTATTTAATTGCCACTTCTGTAGATTCATTCATAGCCTATTCATTCCTGAATTTTCTTCTGATTTTAAAATGTGTAGGCTTATTTCACATTATATAGCCTAGCAAACGAAAACGAAACAATGTGCTGTCTACACCCCTTGCCAGTAAAGAAAACAAAAACATTTTGCCCCAACACTGATTTTAAATGTTTAGGTTTACAGTTCTGTTTCACACTTTCACCATTGACTTGCTATAGAAAATTGATAGACCTAGGATATTTTTCTTACCAACGAGGGTTGGTACAATTTATTATCATACAATATGGCCAATAATGGATAGATTATGCAGTAACATTAGTTGTGCCATTCAATTACATAATATTCATTTTATATTCACACCAAATGTCCGACCCAAGTGACCTGTCCAAATACAAAGCATCCTGGGAATGATCAGTTGCCTACCTGAGCACACATGGAGAATTCCAAGTAAAACCGCAATCCCAGTAGAAGTTGGCGACATTATTCAACGTTTCTCGTCTGAGAATATTGCTTGATTTATCCAAATTATTCGTGAAATACTTCAACAATCCACTCCTTCATAATCTTGATGTCAAATAAAAACTGTTTTCAGAATTCCGCGAAAATTACTTAATCAAATAGTTAATGATTTGTTGATATTGGCATAATAATGAAATGTTATTCCAATATAGGTGACGTCTCAAATGTAGTATTCCATGAATTGTGGAGAATAAAAAATCTGTGAGAACAAACTACCCGCAAAATGGGAATAGGACGCGCGTGCTCTGCGCTGTATCAATAGTTATAAACTGACGGGAAATCCAGAAGCGATGGAAACAAGTTTCGATGATTGTTTTACGTGTTATTTAGCTAGGTAGATGTTTAGAACAGTTCTATCGCTTCTTGGAGTTTGACGTCCCGTCTTGCGTTCTCCTTTAACGGGCATCTGTATAATCCAATTCAAATAACCATTTTTCCATTCATATGGATAATAAAGTAAGGAAATTACAGATAACAATCCAGAGAGAAATCACCACAATGTAATTTGTGCCAAAAGAAAATCAGTGGACGTCCGTTGCAAACCCCTCAGAGATAATGGATGCTTGAAGTCACATCATTTCGGTCCGTTTTTGAATCTGTCACTTGACAACGGGAACTTCAAAAGTTGATTTTCTCCGGGTTTAGCTAGGACAAAGTCTGGAGACTGTAACCTGGATCCATTGGTCGCGGATCACTCCTACTTTTCCATGAATTCAGTGGCCCTTGGGTAACTCAAGTTTTGCTCCACAAAATCGTATTTGAGTTTTCGAATCCCCTGTGTGCACCGCGGACCCCGTCACCTCGGGCAGGGGGGATTCGAATTCACATGCACGGCGCTTCATTCACTGGAGCTGAATGCCTCGTCAAATAGTATGTGCCATTCTCCCCCTTCAAGAAGCTTACAATTGGTTTTTCCAATTGAAGAAATTTAACCTCTTCCAGGCTGGATTGGAGAGCGCAGCGCAGATCAGCTGTCAACTATTTTCAGTTACGGAGGTGAGTGTTAACATTTATGTATGTAGTCGACCACACTACAGTTATGGTTGTTATTCACAATTCCCATGCATGTGGTAAACCTGTAGGTAGCCTATGTGTATGAACGGTAGATCTTTCCCTGTTCTTACAAATCTGGATGTTATACTAAGCAATAGTATATAATAATTATTATTATAATATTAACAATAATAATAACAACAACAACAATCATAATTATCATACAAATAATAACAATAATCATATTTATAATAATAATAATAGTAGAATATAGTAGGACATAATATACTACAATATAGAATAGAACATACAACCTGGTTTGGTTGACTTAATATAATATATACTACAATATAGAATAGAACAAACAAAAATACAAGTATTAGCCTAAAACCTATATAATAAAATATGAAAATGAATGCACTGAGGCCGTTGGGCTATCAAATCATGACATGTTTCATGACATGTTTGGGTGCAATGGACGACTAAAGCCTAGTTCTCGTACAGTAAGACAAAAGAGCGCTGTTGGCAATAGAACTAGTTGTTCTACACTCGCAACCCCATGCTTTGGTTTACTGCTTGGGCGAGATACAAATCTTAATCAGTCAATTAAAATTCACTTTAGGGTCGATTATCCTGGAACTAGGTTTCTCTTAACTACGATCAAATATTATATAATCTACTTTAAAATGTGCAAGATTAGCTAAACGAGAAAATCATAACCTAAATCGAATTTACCGTATTTACAGGCTAAAACCTTCAGATACTCCAAGTGGTATATTATTTCTTGTAGGCCTATTGTTTTTCCACATGATAAGATAAAATATACTCAAAATAGATTTACAAAATGTTGTCATTGTCTTTTCAATGCAGTTTACCATGTTTGTTTTTTTTACATCGAATGAATTATAGTGAAAAATAGTCTAGTCTGTGATTTTAGACAATACTCCAGAGATGACAGATATTCATGAATAAAGATGGTTGAATTTGATTAATTTTATGAGTAAATGTTTTATGTAAAAGGTTCATGAAAAAAATTACATTGATTGCATTAATTAAGAATCTAAATAAAACGTAATTTCATAGCCCATACAGAGCCTATAATTTCAGCTCAGGCCCTCTCCTTTGAGGTCGTATTAGTTACCCAACAGCGCCCTCCAGTGAGAGTTAGTGGAACTCTATCATCATGGGCATATCGCCATCTTTATCCGCGATCTAGCCAGTATTGACAACACACAGACTAAATAAATACATTCCCGAAAATGAAAATATATTGTCACACCATAAGAACAACTGTAGCCTATCCACCTCTTTGTGTACAATGTGTTGATTTTATTTAGTTATGCCTCATTCTATGTAGGATGAGGAATATAATGAACAGGAGCCCATAATGACATTCAGATTATCTCCTCTATTTCTCAGTCTCATTCATTCCTCTCCATTTAGGTCTCAAATGTGATTCTGCTCTTGTGTTCTGTCTCAGTGTTCTACAGTGTTCTACAGTGTGTTGCTCCTGCCAGGCTGCCACCAATCCTTTAATTGCCCTGGTTCTGCCACGGGCTGCTCAGCTGAATACTTCCAAATGGAATTTTAACTTTATCAGCCGCCAACAGGAGATAACAGTACAAGACTGAAACATACAGGCGATTATGGACCCTGGCTTCACTGAGACCAGCAACATGGGGTCTGACTGAGAGGACTGGCATTGGGAGAGGCATTCACTGACTGGCTTCACTGAGACCAGCAACATGGGGTCTGACTGAGAGGACTGGCATTGGGAGGGGCATTCACTGACTGGCTTCACTGAGACCAGCAACATGGGGTCTGACTGAGAGGACTGGCATTGGGAGAGGCATTCACTGACTGGCTTCACTGAGACCAGCAACATGGGGTCTGACTGAGAGGACTGGCATTGGGAGAGGCATTCACTGACTGGCTTCACTGAGACCAGCAACATGGGGTCTGACTGAGAGGACTGGCATTGGGAGAGGCATTCACTGACTGGCTTCACTGAGACCAGCAACATGGGGTCTGACTGAGAGGACTGGCATTGGGAGAGGCATTCACTGACTGGCTTCACTGAGACCAGCAACATGGGGTCTGACTGAGAAGACTGGCATTGGGAGAGGCATTCACTGACTGGCTTCACTGAGACCAGCAACATGGGGTCTGACTGAGAGGACTGGCATTGGGAGAGGCATTCACTGACTGGCTTCACTGGTGCCAGTAACATGGGGTCTGACTGAGAGGACTGGCATTGGGAGAGGCATTCACTGACTGGCTTCACTGAGACCAGCAACATGGGGTCTGACTGAGAGGACTGGCATTGGGAGAGGCATTCACTGACTGGCTTCACTGAGACCAGCAACATGGGGTCTGACTGAGAGGACTGGCATTGGGAGAGGCATTCACTGACTGGCTTCACTGAGACCAGCAACATGGGGTCTGACTGAGAGGACTGGCATTGGGAGAGGCATTCACTGACTGGCTTCACTGAGACCAGCAACATGGGGTCTGACTGAGAGGACTGGCATTGGGAGAGGCATTCACTGACTGGCTTCACTGAGACCAGCAACATGGGGTCTGACTGAGAGGACTGGCATTGGGAGAGGCATTCACTGACTGGCTTCACTGAGACCAGCAACATGGGGTCTGACTGAGAGGACTGGCATTGGGAGGGGCATTCACTGACTGGCTTCACTGAGACCAGCAACATGGGGTCTGACTGAGAGGACTGGCATTGGGAGAGGCATTCACTGACTGGCTTCACTGAGACCAGCAACATGGGGTCTGACTGAGAGGACTGGCATTGGGAGAGGCATTCACTGACTGGCTTCACTGAGACCAGCAACATGGGCTCTGACTGAGAGGACTGGCATTGGGAGGGGCATTCACTGACTGGCTTCACTGAGACCAGCAACATGGGGTCTGACTGAGAGGACTGGCATTGGGAGAGGCATTCACTGACTGGCTTCACTGAGACCAGCAACATGGGGTCTGACTGAGAGGACTGGCATTGGGAGAGGCATTCACTGACTGGCTTCACTGAGACCAGCAACATGGGGTCTGACTGAGAAGACTGGCATTGGGAGAGGCATTCACTGACTGGCTTCACTGAGACCAGCAACATGGGGTCTGACTGAGAGGACTGGCATTGGGAGAGGCATTCACTGACTGGCTTCACTGGTGCCAGTAACATGGGGTCTGACTGAGAGGACTGGCATTGGGAGAGGCATTCACTGACTGGCTTCACTGAGACCAGCAACATGGGGTCTGACTGAGAGGACTGGCATTGGGAGAGGCATTCACTGACTGGCTTCACTGAGACCAGCAACATGGGGTCTGACTGAGAGGACTGGCATTGGGAGAGGCATTCACTGACTGGCTTCACTGAGACCAGCAACATGGGGTCTGACTGAGAGGGACTGGCATTGGGAGAGGCATTCACTGACTGGCTTCACTGAGACCAGCAACATGGGGTCTGACTGAGAGGACTGGCATTGGGAGAGGCATTCACTGACTGGCTTCACTGAGACCAGCAACATGGGGTCTGACTGAGAGGACTGGCATTGGGAGGGGCATTCACTGACTGGCTTCACTGAGACCAGCAACATGGGGTCTGACTGAGAGGACTGGCATTGGGAGAGGCATTCACTGACTGGCTTCACTGAGACCAGCAACATGGGGTCTGACTGAGAGGACTGGCATTGGGAGAGGCATTCACTGACTGGCTTCACTGAGACCAGCAACATGGGCTCTGACTGAGATGACTGGCATTGGGAGGGGCATTCACTGACTGGCTTCACTGAGACCAGCAACATGGGGTCTGACTGAGAAGACTGGCATTGGGAGAGGCATTCACTGACTGGCTTCACTGAGACCAGCAACATGGGGTCTGACTGAGAGGACTGGCATTGGGAGAGGCATTCACTGACTGGCTTCACTGGTGCCAGTAACATGGGGTCTGACTGAGAGGACTGGCATTGGGAGAGGCATTCACTGACTGGCTTCACTGAGACCAGCAACATGGGGTCTGACTGAGAGGACTGGCATTGGGAGAGGCATTCACTGGCTGGCTTCACTGAGACCAGCAACATGGGGTCTGACTGAGAGGACTGGCATTGGGAGAGGCATTCACTGACTGGCTTCACTGAGACCAGCAACATGGGGTCTGACTGAGAGGACTGGCATTGGGAGAGGCATTCACTGACTGGCTTCACTGAGACCAGCAACATGGGGTCTGACTGAGAGGACTGGCATTGGGAGAGGCATTCACTGACTGGCTTCACTGAGACCAGCAACATGGGGTCTGACTGAGAGGACTGGCATTGGGAGGGCATTCACTGACTGGCTTCACTGAGACCAGCAACATGGGGTCTGACTGAGAGGACTGGCATTGGGAGAGGCATTCACTGACTGGCTTCACTGAGACCAGCAACATGGGGTCTGACTGAGAGGACTGGCATTGGGAGAGGCATTCACTGACTGGCTTCACTGAGACCAGCAACATGGGCTCTGACTGAGATGACTGGCATTGGGAGGGGCATTCACTGACTGGCTTCACTGAGACCAGCAACATGGCGTCTGACTGAGAGGACTGGCATTGGGAGAGGCATTCACTGACTGGCTTCACTGAGACCAGCAACATGGGGTCTGACTGAGAGGACTGGCATTGGGAGAGGCATTCACTGACTGGCTTCACTGAGACCAGCAACATGGGGTCTGACTGAGAGGACTGGCATTGGGAGAGGCATTCACTGACTGGCTTCACTGAGACCAGCAACATGGGGTCTGACTGAGAGGACTGGCATTGGGAGGGGCATTCACTGACTGGCTTCACTGAGACCAGCAACATGGGGTCTGACTGAGAGGACTGGCATTGGGAGAGGCATTCACTGACTGGCTTCACTGAGACCAGCAACATGGGTTCTGACTGAGAGGACTGGCATTGGGAGGGGCATTCACTGACTGGCTTCACTGAGACCAGCAACATGGGGTCTGACTGAGAGGACTGGCATTGGGAGAGGCATTCACTGACTGGCTTCACTGAGACCAGCAACATGGGGTCTGACTGAGAGGACTGGCATTGGGAGAGGCATTCACTGACTGGCTTCAATGAGACCAGCAACATGGGGTCTGACTGAGAGGACTGGCATTGGGGGAGGCATTCACTGACTGGCTTCACTGAGACCAGCAACATGGGGTCTGACTGAGAGGACTGGCATTGGGAGAGGCATTCACTGACTGGCTTCACTGAGACCAGCAACATGGGGTCTGACTGAGAGGACTGGCATTGGGAGAGGCATTCACTGACTGGCTTCACTGAGACCAGCAACGTGGGGTCTGACTGAGAGGACTGGCATTGGGAGGGGCATTCACTGACTGGCTTCACTGAGACCAGCAACATGGGGTCTGACTGAGAGGACTGGCATTGGGAGAGGCATTCACTGACTGGCTTCACTGAGACCAGCAACATGGTGTCTGACTGAGAGGACTGGCATTGGGAGAGGCATTCACTGACTGGCTTCAATGAGACCAGCAATATGGGGTCTGACTGAGAGGACTGGCATTGGGGGAGGCATTCACTGACTGGCTTCACTGAGACCAGCAACATGGGGTCTGACTGAGAGGACTGGCATTGGGAGAGGCATTCACTGACTGGCTTCACTGAGACCAGCAACATGGGGTCTGACTGAGAGGACTGGCATTGGGAGAGGCATTCACTGACTGGCTTCACTGAGACCAGCAACATGGGGTCTGACTGAGAGGACTGGCATTGGGAGGGGCATTCACTGACTGGCTTCACTGAGACCAGCAACATGGGGTCTGACTGAGAGGACTGGCATTGGGAGAGGCATTCACTGACTGGCTTCACTGAGACCAGCAACATGGGGTCTGACTGAGAGAACTGGCATTGGGAGAGGCATTCACTGACTGCAGGCAGATGTGTTGAAGATTATTTTATGTTGTGTCTACTATGATGCATCATCACCCCCTACTCCATCCGAGCATCATCCAACTTGGTGTCCCAGGTCTAAACCAGTCCCTGATTAGAGGGGAACTTGGTGTCCCAGGTCTAAACCAGTCCCTGATTGGAGGGGAACTTGGTGTCCCAGGTCTAAACCAGTCCCTGATTAGAGGGGAACTTGGTGTTCCAGGTCTAAACCAGTCCCTGATTAGAGGGGAACTTGGTGTCCCAGGTCTAAACCAGTCCCTGATTAGAGGGGAACTTGGTGTCCCAGGTCTAAACCAGTCCCTGATTAGAGGGGAACTTGGTGTCCCAGGTCTAAACCAGTCCCTGATTAGAGGGGAACTTGGTGTCCCAGGTCTAAACCAGTCCCTGATTGGAGGGGAACTTGGTGTCCCAGGTCTAAACCAGTCCCTGATTAGAGGGTAACTTGGTGTCCCAGGTCTAAACCAGTCCCTGATTAGAGGGGAACTTGGTGTCCCAGGTCTAAACCAGTTTCTGATTAGAGGGGAACTTGGTGTCCCAGGTCTAAACCAGTCCCTGATTAGAGGGGAACTTGGTGTCCCAGGTCTAAACCAGTCCCTGATTAGAGGGTAACTTGGTGTCCCAGGTCTAAACCAGTCCCTGATTGGAGGGGAACTTGGTGTCCCAGGTCTAAACCAGTCCCTGATTAGAGGGGAACTTGGTGTTCCAGGTCTAAACCAGTCCCTGATTAGAGGGGAACTTGGTGTCCCAGGTCTAAACCAGTCCCTGATTAGAGGGGAACTTGGTGTCCCAGGTCTAAACCAGTCCCTGATTAGAGGGGAACTTGGTGTCCCAGGTCTAAACCAGTCCCTGATTAGAGGGGAACTTGGTGTCCCAGGTCTAAACCAGTCCCTGATTAGAGGGGAACTTGGTGTCCCAGGTCTAAACCAGTCCCTGATTGGAGGGGAACTTGGTGTCCCAGGTCTAAACCAGTCCCTGATTAGAGGGTAACTTGGTGTCCCAGGTCTAAACCAGTCCCTGATTAGAGGGGAACTTGGTGTCCCAGGTCTAAACCAGTTTCTGATTAGAGGGGAACTTGGTGTCCCAGGTCTAAACCAGTCCCTGATTAGAGGGGAACTTGGTGTCCCAGGTCTAAACCAGTCCCTGATTAGAGGGTAACTTGGTGTCCCAGGTCTAAACCAGTCCCTGATTAGAGGGGAACTTGGTGTCCCAGGTCTAAACCAGTTACTGATTAGAAGGGAAGAATGAAAAAAAGTGGAACTAGCTTCGAGGTCCAGATTTGAATGGGACTAACATAGTATAAAGACAACTCTGATTTAAACGATTTGAGTTTAATTCTAAGAAGTAAGGAACCAAACACAACACAAGCAGACAATAGCTCAGATATCATTTAAACAAATACTGAAAATATATGTTTCTTTGTTTTACTATCGACATTAGACTTGGAGCAAATTTTCTCTGTTTCCTCTCAATTGCCTACGACAGCCATCCATCCATACAGTATCAGATGACAATCGCTGAGCTTCTCTCCAAACAGGCAGCCTCTCCCGCACATATCTCCTCTCTATCGCAGAGCAGGCGACCTTGATCAGAACAGCACAGAGGCAGAGAAAATAACATATTTGTCTTGGCTGTGACAGCAGTGAGCCGGGAGAGGAGACAGTAGAGTGCTTTTAACACCACAGTCATTTCTCCTTTCCCTGGCACAACCTCCATGAAGAGAAAACATGAAAGGACAGCCAACTTTTCCACCCTTCCCTACATCCCACTCCAGGAGACTTGTGATGATTACAATGACTCAAACATCGTCCTCAATTAGTAGGAAAAGGGATGCATATGATGTCAGGAGATTCAAGCCAAAGTTTGGGGTCAATTAATTTGTAAAAGCTCCAGGCTTCTCCATCCTTTGATAGAATGCACAAATCGTTTGGTTAGACTTACTGTGGAAGATGTGGTTACATTTGTGTGTCTTGCTGCCGTGGTGTCTCAGAGGTAGAGGGTCTTGGTGGGGCCCCTGAGTCTTCCCCTGCTGTCTCTTACACCAGTTGGGCGGAGAGCTCCACAGACCAGTGTGGCGAGGGGCCCCATGATGAGGACCCTTATGAGGGAAGACCCCCAGCATCACCAGCATGGCCAACATCACCACCAGCAGAGATACAGGCTGCATGGTGCCTGCTGTAATAACACAGTTCTCACTGGGATAGATCCTTTTCACAGCCACGTCAACAGCAACAACTCACGTCCAGGTCCTAGTCCGATATTCCCAAATCTGAGTAGTCCAGCGGTAGTTTAAGATCCCAGTGTCAAGCAATGTGTCCGGCACCAGTATCCAACATACAGTTCAGTAACCATTTCATTGCCTGACACTTTCAATGCAAAGAGAAGGATCCACCTTGGCTTAATTGGTGACAGACCTATTCTTTCAAATACAGGTTCAACTTGAGAAAACAGTTCTAAAGCACCATGCAGAGAGAACTATGAGATCCAATGGCATTTCAGAATTAAACTCAGAGATGAAAAGGTGCCAAAGCAGCCCCCCCCCCCCCCCCCCCCTAAAAAAACCAACAACAAATAGACTAGTAAATGAGACCCTGGACAGCAAATGAGACTAGTGTTCCTGATACTGTATCACCCTACAGTCCGGCCAAATCCTCCTCGCACCCCTGCAGACTCTCCTCAGACTCTCCACGTCCACAGCTAGTGTTTCCCCCAGTGTGTGATGGGATCTTAATGAGGGGCTCACTGTGATCAACACTATATACAATGTGCATGGTGGCGTTCATCCCCTTTCTCTCTCTCTCTCCCCAGCAAGCTCAATGGGCAGGCCATCTTGTCTCCCCCTCTCTCTCTCCCCATCCAGCTCAATGGAGAGGCCATCTTCTCCCCCTCTCTCTCCCCAGCCAGCTCAATGGAGAGGCCATCTCCCCTCTCTCTCCCCAGCCAGCTCTATGGAGAGGACATCTTCTCTCCCCCCCTCTCTCCCCAGCCAGCTCTATGGAGAGGACATCTTCTCTCCCCCTCTCTCTCTCCCCAGCCAGCTCAATGGAGAGGCCATCTTCTCTCCCTCTCTCTCTCTCTCTCTCTCTCTCTCTCTCTCTCTCTCCAGCCAGCTCAATGGAGAGGCCATCTTCTCTCCCCCCTCTCTCTCTCTCCCCAGCCAGCTCAATGGAGAGGCCATCTTCTCTCCTCTCCTCTTTCTGTCCTATTCTTCCTGATAAGTCTCTTTTCTTTTTAATATTCAAAGGGAGTTTGTGGACGTTTCTTCTTTTTTTGTCATATGTGTGTGTGGTGTGTGGTGTGTGTGTGTGTGGTGTGTGTGTGTGATGTGTGTGTGGTGTGTGTGTGGCGCGGGACTGGGGACCCTGCAGACCGCATGCTGTGTGTCCCTTTCAGGCGTGTTGGAGCCTTCACAAAGCCCGGGCCGCCCCAGCCCAGAGGTAACTGAGAGGGTGACACACATGCCGGGCCTGTCGAGGGAGCCCACATTCTCTTCCCCCTGACTAAGGCTATTTAATGCATTTCATTCCCACCCTATCACTTCACAAAACAAGATGACATAAAACAAAAAACTTTCCCCCTGGAAAAAGATACTCCCCATTGAGAGGCAAATACAGCCCAAAAAAACAGAACGTTATCTTCCTCCCCAGAGAAACATGCCTCCAGGGAACAGATACTCCAGTGGAGGCCCTCAGAGGAGGAAGGGGAGGACGATCCTCAGTGAATGTCATAAAAATCTAAATGGTAAAACATTTAAAAAGTTGTCGCTCTGGATAAGAGCGTCTGCTAAATGACTTAAATGTAAATGTTATCCTTTTTAAGATGAAACTAAACAAAATATAATCATGTCACCAAATAACTGATTAAAAGACTCTATTTTGCAAAGGTGGTCTACAGTATCCTCAACAGCACTCTGTAAGCACCATGGTGTAGCCAGAGGACAGCTAGCTTCCTTCCTCCTCTGGTTACATTGACTTCAAAACCTAGGAAGTTCTTGGTTCTCAGCCTCTTCCAAAGACTTACACAGTAATTATGACAATTTCTGGAGGACGTCCTCCAACCTGTCAGAGCTATTGCATCATGAACTGACATGTTGTCCACCCAATCAAAGGATCAGAGAATTAATCTATTACTGAAAGCATAAGCTACAGCTAGCTAGCACTGCAGTGCATAACATGTGTTGAGTAGTTGACTCAAAGAGAGAGAAAGACAATATTTGAACAGTTCTGAACAAATTCATTTAATCATAATGAAGGAGAAGCAAGAGAGAAATAGAGAGAGAGATTGCAATTTTTTTTAAACTTTCAGTTTCACTTACTTAGCTAGCAAATGCAGCTAGCTAGTTTAGCCTACAGAAACACCCTGCTCAAAAAGAGGGATGCTATGTTAGCTAGCTGGCTATGACTATCTAACACAACACTGGAACTCTTCCAAGTCAAGGTAAGCTTTTGGTGTTACTAATCTATTTATCCACCGGGGCCCACTAGTGTAACTGCTTACTGACTATACACTAACGTTACTGCCTGATTGTAGAGGGTTTACTAACGCGTTAGTTCTATTAGCTGTGCTGACTATGACGTTGCTTCAGCTAATATGGTGACAACGATGTAGGCTGTGTGTAGCGGTTTAGCTTGGAAAGGTTGTTTCGCCTAGTCACATTCAGCTGATGTGTTGTGCGTTGAAGTCCACAAGCGAAGGGATGAGAAGGAATACAATGTGGCTGCTATGAGAGTGAACTGTGTTTACGCGTGATCAGGTGTGTATTCATTCCATTCTGTTGAAATACGTTTCTTAAACAGAAGCAAATGGAACAAAACAAGAATAAACATACCTGAACTTGTCCAATAGGAACTCTCGTTTACCACTGTTGGACTAATGATTACACCCTAGATCAGCTAGATGCAGGCAAGAGTGTGCAAGGAGGTATGTAAATGTCACTGTCACCTCAAATTTGTCTCTCGACCTGTGTGCCCCTACGTTGTAAACTTTCATTCATAGGCTAGGTTGTAGCAACCTCATGATGGGTACAGGGAAAATTAGAGCATCATGTAGTAGCCTAAACGTAAAGCTGTTATATTGAACTGGGTGAATGAAATATAAATGAGAGTCATGTAATTTGCTGTAAAATAAATAAGGCCATGCTCAGAAAATGTCCTCCATTATCTTAAACTGCACTGGTATAATCCACTGCCTGAGAACTCTTATGGCATGACTCTATAATATAATGCGAAAATAAAGCTTGTGAAGAATCATTTGCAGAGTCACCTTGGACTGACTGAAGCAAAGAGGTCCCTGTATCCTGACCATACTTCACCCTGCTCACTCCTCTCATCCTTCTCCCATTCACACTCTGTCCTCGGTGGAGGAATCATCCATCTATTTACTCTGAAAGGTTTCTTTAAATTCCCTGGCTTTTGTCAGGCTGTAGTGGGTGTCGCGTCTCCAAGGTGTTTGGAAAAGATAAACACGAATCACTTTGAGTCAGAGCCAGGGTTTGTGTTTGATAGAGTCCTTTCAACGCTTTCAAGACAATCCCAAAATGTCTGGAGGGTTTAGGTACCTTTGTGTCTGTTTGGGGGCTGTGAACCAGTTTACAGACATCAGCAGTGGTGTAAAGTACTTAAGTAAAAATACTTTAAAGTACTACTTAAGTCGTTTTTTGAGGTATCTGTACTTTACTATGTATATCTTTGATTATTTTTACTTTTGTTTCATTACATTCCTTAAGAAAATCTTATACTTTTTACGACATACATTTTCCTTGACACCCAAAAGTATTTGTAACATTTTGAATGCTTGGCAGGACAGGAATATGCTCCAAATCACTCACAAATCAACAGAACATCCCTGGTCATCCTGACTGCCTCTTCCGGTGGACTCACTAAACACACAGGCTTCATTTGTAAATGATGTCTGAATGTTGAACTGTGCCCCTGGCTATGCGAACATTTAAAAAACAAGAAATTGTGCCGTCTGGTTTGCTTAATATAAGGAATTTTAAATGATTTACACATTTACTTTTGATACTGAAGTATATTTTAGTAATTACATGTACTTTTGATATTTAAGTATATTTTATTCAAGTAGGATTTTACTGGGTGACTTTCCCTTGAATTATTTTCTATTAAGGCATTTTTACTTATACTCAAGTATGACAATTGGGTACTTTTTCCACCACTGGGCATTAGATATGTGAGCCTCTCTGAGCTGACTGAAGGTACAACTGGTGACCGCAGTGTCCTTCGTAAGGAAAGGGGATGTTTATGGACATGTTGGAATGTAGAGGGATAGAGAGGTTAGGAGACTGGAATGTAGAGGGATAGAGAGGTTGGTAGACTGGAATGTAGAGGGATAGAGAGGTTGGTAGACTGGAATGTAGAGGGATAGAGAGGTTGGTAGACTGGAATGTAGAGGGATAGAGAGGTTGGTAGACTGGAATGTAGAGGGATAGAGAGGTTAGGAGACTGGAATGTAGAGGGATAGAGAGGTTGGTAGACTGGAATGTATGGGGATAGAGAGGTTGGGAGACTGGAATGTAGAGGGATAGAGAGGTTGGTAGACTGGAATGTAGAGGGATAGAGAGGTTGGTAGACTGGAATGTAGAGGGATATAGAGGTTGGTAGACAGGAATGTAGAGGGATAGAGAGGTTGGTAGACTGGAATGTAGAGGATAGAGAGGTTAGGAGACTGGAATGTAGTGGGATAGATAGGTTGGGAGACTGGAATGTAGAGGGATAGAGAGGTTGGTAGACTGGAATGTAGAGGGATATAGAGGTTGGTAGACAGGAATGTAGAGGGATAGAGAGGTTGGTAGACTGGAATGTAGAGGGATAGAAAGGTTAGGAGACTGGAATGTAGTGGGATAGATAGGTTGGGAGACTGGAATGTAGAGGGATAGAGAGGTTGGTAGACTGGAATGTAGAGGGATATAGAGGTTGGTAGACAGGAATGTAGAGGGATAGAGAGGTTGGTAGACTGGAATGTAGAGGGATAGAGAGGTTAGGAGACTGGAATGTAGAGGGATAGAGAGGTTTGGAGACTGGAATGAGTAGACTGTCTGGCTGACAGCATTGATTTACATCAGCATCTCCTAGTACAGGTTCCTCTCTCTCTCTGTAGACAGCAGACCAGTGGATGAGCAGAAGCCCAGTGGTGCAGACTGATAGGACTACCTATGGCTTATTATGTTCGTTCTATCTCTTCCTCTCCGATGGAATAACTGTGTCTTTTCCCCCCCTACTTCCTGTAGAAAGGAACTAGTGTATGAGTGATACAGGATGTAATGTTGGTCACGTGACTCACAGAGATACTGTACATCATGTGGAATGGTGAGGCCTCTGTGTCACACCATGGGTTTATTGAGAAAGAAGAGGATCGTCTGTATTCTACGTTGTGGTCCTCTTGGGAGATATACAGAATCCAGTGGCATGACAGATACAGTACTTAGCATTAGCTGGAGGACAGAGCAGGAAGTGGGGTGAGTGAGGAGGACAGACTACATCTCAGGCTGTCTCAGACTGAAATATTTGTACTCAGAGGGAGATGACCTGGAGTCATGAGGAAGTAACAATTCATACTGATGTCACTGTACTCCTCCAGCTGCAATGGGAGCCCGCAAATCATCTCTGATTGGACGTTGAGGGAGCGGTGCGGCTCTAGACGCACAACACAGACCATAACCATCCTTATGAGACTATTAATGCTCACACCAAGCAACACTAATACACTGCATCTAATGAAATATTTCACTATTCAGAAATTGACAAATGGCATGTGAACAGTATACATTTACTCCATCTGTTTCTTAAAAGCTACAAATGTGCAATAAATCTCTGTTAATAGCTGTACATCAGAAGATAATGTTGTTAACATTGGAACAGGTAGAACTAACACGTCATTATGGTAAAGATTTGTCTCTCAGGCACACAGTAAATCACAGGAACATAACGTCGAGCTTTCACCCCCGCTAGACAGTCTGACACATACAGTAGACAGGAGATACACAAGATATAGTGAATGTCTAAGGCCTCAGGTAGGGGGTTCGAACCCTGACATAGAGGGAGAGACTTATGGACAGGGACACACGGGCAGATTCTGTAGGGAGTGGATGTGAAATATTAAATGCAGTCACGTCATCTCCCTGGGACACAGAGGAGACTGTCAGTCTCTCTCTCTGTCTCTCTCTCTCTCTCTCTGTCTCTCTCTCTCTCTCTCTCTCTCTCCGTCTGTCTCTCCGTCTCTCTCTCTCTCTGTCTCTCTGTCTCTCGCTCTGTCTCTCTCTCTCTCTCTCCGTCTGTCTCTCCGTCTCTCTCTCTCTGTCTCTCTGTCTCTGTCTCTCTGTCTCTCTCTCTCTCTGTCTCTCTCTGTCTCTCTCTCTCTCGCTCTCTCTCTCTCTCCGTCTCTCTCTCTCTCCGTCTCTCTCTCTCTCTCTCTCTCCGTCTCTCTCTCTCTCTCTGTCTCTCTCTCTCTCTCTCTCTCTCGCCATTTACAATGTTGTTTGTGCTCCACTGGTTACCCTTTTCTCATGGCAACGGACCACAAATCTTTGCTTTTTGGTTGATTCTTTCCAGTGTGTCAAATAGTTATCTTTTTGCTGTCTCATAATTTGGTTGGGTTTAAATGTGTTTCTGTCCTGGGGCTCTGGGGGATCTGTTTGTATTTCTGAACAGAGCCCCAGAACCAGCTGGCTGAGGGGACTCTTCTCTAGGTTCATGTAGAAAATGTGTGGCCATCGCCTCTCTCTCTCTCTCAATTCAATTCAGTTCAAGGGGCTTTATTGACATTGCCAAAGCAAGTAGGTAGATAATATACAAAAGTGAAATAAAACAACAACAATAAACAGTAAACATTACATCTCTCCCTCTCTCCCTCCCTCTCCCTCTCCCTCTCCCTCTCCCTCTCTCTCCGTCTCTCTCTCTCTCTCTCATAGTTGTAAATACATGGAGGATAGTGAGGTTATGCACGCTGCATAATCCTGACAGAGAGCATCACTAAACGGGCGACAGGATAAGAGCCTCTGCACTTGGGAAATAGTAATTCACAGCCCCCGCTTTCCTCTCTCTCCCCTCTCTCTCTCTGTCTCTGTCTCTTCTCTCTCTCTCTCTCTCTCTCTCTCTCTCTCTCTCTCTCTCTCTCTCTCTCTCTCTCCCTCTCTCCTCCTCCCTCCCTCTCTCTCTCTCTCTCTCTCTCCCTCCTCTCTCTCCTCTCTCTTTGTCTCTCTCCCTCCCTCTCTCTCTCTCCCACTCTCTCCCTCTCTCTCTCTCTCTCTCTCTCTCTCTCTCTCTCTCCCTCCCTCTCCCTCTCTCTCATGAACAACCCTCTGGTGTCCCAGGTCTCTGTGTCACAACCCAAGAATGTGTCTCAAAGCTAGCCATCTGGTCTCTAGCCCAGCCAGACTAAAGTAAACCTGCACAAGTAAACCCTACAAACCAGCCAAAAAGCCATGTAAAAAGGCAAACAATGTTTCCTGTCAACATCACATGCATGAAGTCACTAAGAAGAACAGGGAGAAAGAGGGAGAAAGCAGAAAAAGACGACAGAGAAAGAGAGAGGGAGGGAGAGGATATAGTGAGGGAGAGGGGGAGAGAGGGAGGGAGGAGGAAAGGATAGAGTGAGGGAGAGAGGGGGAGGGAGAGGATATAGTGAGGGAGAGAGGGAGAGAGGAGGAAAGGATGGAGGGAGAGGATATAGTGAGGGAGAGGGGAGAGAGGGGGAGAGGAGGAAAGGATAGAGTGAGGGAGAGAGGGGGAGGGAGAGGATAGAGTGAGGGAGAGGGGGAGAGAGGGGAGAGGAGGAAAGGATAGAGTGAGGGAGAGACGGGGATGGAGAGGATATAGTGAGGGAGAGGGGGAGAGAGGGGGAGAGGAGGAAAGGATAGAGTGAGGGAGAGAGGGCGAGGGAGAGGATATAGTGAGGGAGAGGGGAGAGAGGGAGGGAGGAGGAAAGGATAGAGTGAGGGAGAGAGGGAGAGGATATAGTGAGGGAGAGGGGAGAGAGGGGAGAGGAGGAAAGGATAGAGTGAGGGAGAGAGGGGGAGGGAGAGGATATAGTGAGGGAGAGGGGGAGAGAGGGAGAGAGGGGAGAAAGGGAGGATAGAAAAGGGAAGGGAGGATAGAGTGAGGGAGAGAGGGGGAGAGAGGAGGATAGAAAAGGGAAGGGAGGATAGAGTGAGGGAGAGAGGGGGATAGAGAGGGGGAGGGAGGATAGAGTGGGGGAGAGGGGGATAGAGTGAGGGGCAGAGGATAAAGAGAGGGGAGAGAGTGAGGATAGATAGAGTGAAATAGGGCAAAGGATAGGGAGAAGGGGAGGATAGAGAGAGCGAGAGAGGTGGGGCGGATATAGAGAATTGGAGAGAGGGAGGATAGAGAGGGACAATGGGAGGATATAGAGAGGGAGAGGATAGAGAGAGGGAGAGAGGGGAGGATAGGGAGAGGGGGAGAGGGAATGGATAGAGAGGGAGAGAGAGGATAGAGAGAGGGGGAGTATGGAGGTTAGAGATGGGGAGAGAGGGAGAGAGGGGGAGAGAGATAGGGAGAGAGGGGGAGGATAGCGAGAGGGGGAGAGTGTAGAGAGAGGGGAGAGTGTAGAGAGAGGGGGGAGAAGATAGTGAGAGGGGAGAGGATAGAGAGAGGGGAGTGGATAGAGAGAGTGGGTGGATAGAGAGAGGGGGGAGTGGATAGAGAGGGGGAGTGGATAGAGAGAGAGGTAGAGAAGGGGAGAGAGGGGGAGAGGATAGAGAGAGGGGAGAGGATAGAGAGAGGGGAGAGGATAGAGCGAGGTGGAGTGGATGGAGAGAAGGGGAGTGGATAGAGAGAGGGGGGAGAGAAGGGGAGAGAGGGGAGAGGATAGAGCAAGGTGGAGTGGATGGAGAGAAGGGGAGTGGATAGAGAGAGGGGAGAGAAGGGGAGAGAGGGGGAGAGGATAGAGAGAGGGGGAGAGGATAGAGCGAGGTGGAGTGGATGGAGAGAAGGGGAGTGGATAGAGAGAGGGGGAGAGAAGGGGAGAGAGGGGGAGAGGATAGAGCGAGGTGGAGTGGATGGAGAGAAGGGGAGTGGATAGAGAGAGGGGGAGAGGATAGAGAGAGGTGGAGTGGATGGAGAGAAGGGGAGTGGATAGAGAGAGGGGTAGAGAAGGGGAGAGAGGGGGAGAGGATAGAGAGAGGGGAAGAGAGTGTGATAACACAGTGAGGCAAGGGGCACAATGAGGGGGAGGGTGAAAAACAGGCTGTTGCTTTTCCGCTTGCCTGCGCAGACTCAATCGCCCTCTCCCAGGGTCTTTTAATGGGGCTCACATTAGCTTCTGTTTAGCGTCAGCACCAACATGGCCTGTGGAGAATGATTAAAATAAGCCTGCTATCATGAAAGGTCCTGACAACAACAACAAAACACAGTCAGACTCCTGTAACTTTCCTGCCTTTTATTTTGATGTAAGACGTTACTGTGGCCAGACTATACATTCCCTGTCATTCGTTTATCGTCTGTATTTGTTCCTACATAAGACTTCTCTGTCCCACTAAGGAGAGATGTAGTTTCACGCATCAGGAATACATTTGTGCATAGCGCGGTGTGAGTTAAGAACACTACGAGACACTGCCGGGTACTGAATAAAGACGTTCAACATTACAGATTGATATGCTCCACATCTTCACTGTGACTGTACTGGAGTCCACGGTAGCCAAGCTGTGTGATGACATGCACCGCTGCACTGGCAGAACTGGCTGACAAGATCTGAACACAATTAGAGGAAACAAAAGTGTCTCCACTGACTCTCCCCGGGAGAGACAGTGGGGACATTGTCATGTCACAGCAGTCCTGCTCCTGTCCCCTCTCTCTCTTCTCTCTCTCTCTCTCCCTCATAGAGAAGCATGGTGGGAGAAACAAGTAGCATTGTGTTTTCATGCTTAATTGGCTTAATTGGTTTAGTGGCTGGAGAGGATTTAATGACAGAGAGAGAGAGAGAGAGAGAGAGAGAGAGAGAGAGAGAGAGAGGGAGAGCAGTAACTGAGCAAAGGGATGCTTTTGTCTTCAACTTTATTGGGCCCTCATCACAATGGTCTCCTCAGCCAATCAGAGCATGACACGCTGATGGACAAGACCCTGACCAGCAGTGGAGCTGGATAAGTAAAACAAACCCAGTGTTCTCATGTTGAATGATGTCACAACGTAGTTCATTTACCTCTTAGTTACATTGTTGCTTCATCAATTACCAGTGTTCTGTTCTTTTCAGTACTTTGTAACAGTCAAGCAATTTGTAATGACTAAATATGCTGACAAAGAAACAGGTTGAACACCAACATTCAGTCAAGCAAAACTTTATTTAATGTCTGCCAGAAAATCATAATTTTATAATCTCACAATAAAGAGGGATTTTACAGCACATTGGGCAAAAAAATTGACTAGCTTCAGAAGCCTGTGATAAAGCTTAGCATTGGTATTCATTTTACCAGACTGTCAGAAAAATTGAAAGAAAATGTAGGAAACGTTGACATCTTAAATCAGTGACAAAAGAGCTGAGTTTCCTGCCAGGTCGCAGGACTGAAAGGAATAGAGAGAGACATGGCCATGTAATGAGGAAGAGGGGAGGAGGAGAAGGGGGAGGAAGAGGAGGAGGAGGAGGAAAAAGAGAGAGTATGGGAGAGACATGGTATTGTGGTGGGGGTAAGGAAGAGAGGGAGGAGCAGGAGAGTGGGGAGGAAGAGGAGGAGGAGGAGGAGGAAAAAGAGAGAGAGGATGGGAGAGACATGGTATTGTGGTGGGGCTAAGGAAGAGAGGGAGGAGCAGGAGAGTGGGGAGGAAGAGGATGAGGAGGAGGAAAAAGAGAGAGTATGGGAGAGACATTGTATTGTGGTGGGGGTAAGGGAAGAGAGGGAGGAGCAGGAGAGTGGGGAGGAAGAGGAGGAGGAGGAGGAAAAGAGAGAGTATGGGAGAGACATGGTATTGTGGTGGGGCTAAGGAAGAGAGGAGAAGCAGGAGAGTGGGGAGGAAGAGGATGAGGAGGAGGAAAAAAGAGAGTATGGGAGAGACATGGTATTGTGGTGGGGGTAAGGAAGAGAGGGAGGAGCAGGAGAGTGGGGAGGAAGAGGATGAGGAGGAGGAAAAAGAGAGAGTATGGGAGAGACATGGTATTGTGGTGGGGGTAAGGAAGAGAGGGAGGAGCAGGAGAGTGGGGAGGAAGAGGATGAGGAGGAGGAAAAAGAGAGAGTATGGGAGAGACATGGTATTGTGGTGGGGGTAAGGAAGAGAGGGAGGAGCAGGAGAGTGGGGAGGAAGAGGATGAGGAGGAGGAAAAAGAGAGAGTATGGGAGAGACATGGTATTGTGGTGGGGGTAAGGAAGAGAGGGAGGAGCAGGAGAGTGGGGAGGAAGAGGATGAGGAGGAGGAAAAAAGAGAGAGTATGGGAGAGACATGGTATTGTGGTGGGGGTAAGGAAGAGAGGGAGGAGCAGGAGAGTGGGGAGGAAGAGGATGAGGGAGGAGGAGGAAAATGAGGAGGGAGGAAAAAGAGAGAGTATGGGAGAGACATGGTATTGTGGTGGGGGTAAGGAAGAGAGGGAGGAGCAGGAGAGTGGGGAGGAAGAGGATGAGGAGGAGGAAAAAGAGAGTATGGGAGAGACATGGTATTGTGGTGGGGGTAAGGAAGAGAGGGAGGAGCAGGAGAGTGGGGAGGAAGAGGATGAGGAGGAGGAAAAAGAGAGAGTATGGGAGAGACATGGTATTGTGGTGGGGGTAAGGAAGAGAGGGAGGAGCAGGAGAGTGGGGAGGAAGAGGATGAGGAGGAGGAAAAAGAGAGAGTATGGGAGAGACATGGTATTGTGGTGGGGGTAAGGAAGAGAGGGAGGAGCAGGAGAGTGGGGAGGAAGAGGATGAGGAGGAGGAGGAAAGAGAGAGTATGGGAGAGACATGGTATTGTGGTGGGGGGTAAGGAAGAGAGGGAGGAGCAGGAGAGGGGGAGGAAGAGGATGAGGAGGAGGAAAAAGAGAGAGTATGGGAGAGACATGGTATTGTGGTGGGGGTAAGGAAGAGAGGGAGGAGCAGGAGAGTGGGAGGAAGAGGAGGAGGAGGAGGAAAAAGAGAGAGTATGGGAGAGACATGGTATTGTGGTGGGGGTAAGGAAGAGAGGGAGGAGCAGGAGAGTGGGGAGGAAGAGGATGAGGAGGAGGAGGAAAAGAGAGAGTATGGGAGAGACATGGTATTGTGGTGGGGGTAAGGAAGAGAGGGAGGAGCAGGAGAGTGGGGAGGAAGAGGATGAGGAGGAGGAAAAAAAGAGAGAGTATGGGAGAGACATGGTATTGTGGTGGGGGGAAGAGAGGAGGAGCAGGAGAGTGGGGAGGAAGAGGAAGAGGAGGGAGAGAGTATGGGAGAGACATGGTATTGTGGTGGGGGTAGGGGAGAGGAGGAGAGGAGGTGGGAGGAGGAGGAGGAAAAGAGAGAGTATGGGAGAGACATGGTATTGTGGTGGGGGTAAGGAAGAGAGGGAGGAGCAGGAGAGTGGGGAGGAAGAGGAGGAGGAGGAGGAGGAAGGAAGAGAAAAGAGAGAGTATGGGAGAGACATGGTATTGTGGTGGGGGTAAGGAAGAGAGGGAGGAGCAGGAGAGTGGGGAGGAAGAGGATGAGGAGGAGGAAAAAGAGAGAGTATGGGAGAGACATGGTATTGTGGTGGGGGTAAGGAAGAGAGGGAGGAGCAGGAGAGTGGGGAGGAAGAGGATGAGGAGGAGGAGGAAAAAGAGAGAGTATGGGAGAGACATGGTATTGTGGTGGGGGTAAGGAAGAGAGGGAGGAGCAGGAGAGTGGGGAGGAAGAGGATGAGGAGGAGGAAAAAGAGAGAGTATGGGAGAGACATGGTATTGTGGTGGGGGGGAAGGAAGAGAGGGAGGAGCAGGAGAGGTGGGGAGGAAGAGGAGGAGGAGGAGGAAAAAGAGAGAGTATGGGAGAGACATGGTATTGTGGTGGGGGTAAGGAAGAGAGGGAGGAGCAGGAGAGTGGGGAGGAAGAGGATGAGGAGGAGGAAAAAGAGAGAGTATGGGAGAGACATGGTATTGTGGTGGGGGTAAGGAAGAGAGGGAGGAGCAGGAGAGTGGGGAGGAAGAGGAGGAGGAGGAGGAAAAAGAGAGAGTATGGGAGAGACATGGTATTGTGGTGGGGGGAAGAGAGGGAGGAGCAGGAGAGTGGGGAGGAAGAGGAGGAGGAGGAGAAAAAGAGGGAGGAGAGACAGGAGAGTGGGGAGGAGAAGAGGGGGAGGAAGAGGAGGAGGAGGAAAAAGAGAGAGTATGGGAGAGACATGGTATTGTGGTGGGGGTAAGGAAGAGAGGGAGGAGCAGGAGAGTGGGGAGGAAGACGATGAGGAGGAGGAGGAAAAGAGAGAGTATGGGAGAGACATGGTATTGTGGTGGGGGTAAGGAAGAGAGGGAGGAGCAGGAGAGTGGGGAGGAAGAGGATGAGGAGGAGGAGGAAAAAGAGAGAGTATGGGAGAGACATGGTATTGTGGTGGGGGTAAGGAAGAGAGGGAGGAGCAGGAGAGTGGGGAGGAAGAGGATGAGGAGGAGGAAAAAGAGAGTATGGGAGAGACATGGTATTGTGGTGGGGGTAAGGAAGAGAGGGAGGAGCAGGAGAGTGGGGAGGAAGAGGATGAGGAGGAGGAAAAAGAGAGAGTATGGGAGAGACATGGTATTGTGGTGGGGGTAAGGAAGAGAGGGAGGAGCAGGAGAGTGGGGAGGAAGAGGATGAGGAGGAGGAGGAAAAAGAGAGAGTATGGGAGAGACATGGTATTGTGGTGGGGGTAAGGAAGAGAGGGAGGAGCAGGAGAGTGGGGAGGAAGAGGATGAGGAGGAGGAAAAAGAGAGAGTATGGGAGAGACATGGTATTGTGGTGGGGGTAAGGAAGAGAGGGAGGAGCAGGAGAGTGGGGAGGAAGAGGAGGAGGAGGAGGAAAAAGAGAGAGTATGGGAGAGACATGGTATTGTGGTGGGGGTAAGGAAGAGAGGGAGGAGCAGGAGAGTGGGGAGGAAGAGGATGAGGAGGAGGAAAAAGAGAGAGTATGGGAGAGACATGGTATTGTGGTGGGGGTAAGGAAGAGAGGGAGGAGCAGGAGAGTGGGGAGGAAGAGGAGGAGGAGGAGGAAAAAAGAGAGAGTATGGGAGAGACATGGTATTGTGGTGGGGGGTAAGGAAGAGAGGGAGGAGCAGGAGAGTGGGGAGGAAGAGGAGGGAGGAGGAAAAAAGAGAGAGTATGGGGAGAGACATGGTATTGTGGTGGGGGTAAGGAAGAGAGGGAGGAGCAGGAGAGAGTGGGGAGGAAGAGGATGGTATTGTGGTGGGGTAGGAGGAAAAGAGAGAGAGTATGGGAGAGACATGGTATTGTGGTGGGGGTAAGGAAGAGAGGGAGGAGCAGGAGAGTGGGGAGGAAGAGGATGAGGAGGAGGAGGAAAAAGAGAGAGTATGGGAGAGACATGGTATTGTGGTGGGGGTAAGGAAGAGAGGGAGGAGCAGGAGAGTGGGGAGGAAGAGGATGAGGAGGAGGAAAAAGAGAGAGTATGGGAGAGACATGGTATTGTGGTGGGGGTAAGGAAGAGAGGGAGGAGCAGGAGAGTGGGGAGGAAGAGGAGGAGGAGGAGGAGGAAAAAGAGAGAGTATGGGAGAGACATGGTATTGTGGTGGGGGTAAGGAATAGAGGGAGGAGCAGGAGAGTGGGGAGGAAGAGGATGAGGAGGAGGAAAAAGAGAGAGTATGGGAGAGACATGGTATTGTGGTGGGGGTAAGGAAGAGAGGGAGGAGCAGGAGAGTGGGGAGGAAGAGGAGGATGAGGAGGAAAAAGGGAGTATGGGAGAGACATGGTATTGTGGTGGGGGTAAGGAAGAGAGGGAGGAGCAGGAGAGTGGGGAGGAAGAGGAGGAGGAGGAAAAAGAGAGAGTATGGGAGAGACATGGTATTGTGGTGGGGGTAAGGAAGAGAGGGAGGAGCAGGAGAGTGGGGAGGAAGAGGATGAGGAGGAGGAAAAAGAGAGAGTATGGGAGAGACATGGTATTGTGGTGGGGGTAAGGAAGAGAGGGAGGAGCAGGAGAGTGGGGAGGAAGAGGAGGAGGAGGAGGAGGAAAAAGAGAGAGTATGGGAGAGACATGGTATTGTGGTGGGGGGTAAGGAAGAGAGGGAGGAGCAGGAGAGTGGGGAGGAAGAGGAGGAGGAGGAGGAAAAAGAGAGAGTATGGGAGAGACATGGTATTGTGGTGGGGGGTAAGGAAGAGAGGGAGGAGCAGGAGAGTGGGGAGGAAGATGATGAGGAGGAGGAAAAAGAGAGAGTATGGGAGAGACATGGTATTGTGGTGGGGGTAAGGAAGAGAGGGAGGAGCAGGAGAGTGGGGAGGATGAGGATGAGGAGGAGGAAAAAGAGAGAGTATGGGAGAGACATGGTATTGTGGTGGGGGTAAGGAAGAGAGGGAGGAGCAGGAGAGTGGGGAGGAAGAGGATGAGGAGGAGGAAAAAGAGAGAGTATGGGAGAGACATGGTATTGTGGTGGGGGTAAGGAAGAGAGGGAGGAGCAGGAGAGTGGGGAGGAAGACGATGAGGAGGAGGAAAAAGAGAGAGTATGGGATAGACATGGTATTGTGGTGGGGGTAAGGAAGAGAGGGAGGAGCAGGAGAGTGGGGAGGAAGACGATGAGGAGGAGGAGGAAAAAGAGAGAGTATGGGAGAGACATGGTATTGTGGTGGGGGTAAGGAAGAGAGGGAGGAGCAGGAGAGTGGGGAGGAAGACGATGAGGAGGAGGAAAAAGAGAGAGTATGGGAGAGACATGGTATTGTGGTGGGGGTAAGGAAGAGATGGAGGAGCAGGAGAGTGGGGAGGAAGAGGGGGAGGAAGAGGAAAGGGGGAAACGCCACAGCTTCATGATGAGGTTGTCCGGTTAACCTACACCCTGGGGTGAGGGCGCGGAGTGTGTGTGTGTGTGTGTGTGTGTGTGTGTGTGTGTGTGTGTGTGTGTGTGTGTGTGTGTGTGTGTGTGCGTGCGTGCGTGCGTGTGTGTGTGTGCGTGTGTGCCTCCGAACAATGCTATCGCTCGATGAGGTTAGCCACTGCTATTGCTGACTCATGTTCTACCTTTTTAAGAGATGTCATGATTGCTGTTTGTCAAGGGAAGATGGCGCCAACAGTCATGGCAGCTCTGCTTCTAACGCCTAAGGAACTTTGCAGTATTTTGTTTTTTTGTGTGTGTTATTTCTTACATTATTAGCCCAGATTTTTGGGGTGTTATTACATACAGCCGGAAATAACTTTTGGATATCAGAGAGGTGGTAACTCACCAGCATTACGAATGCGAAATTCCCTAATTGGATCCTTTGTTCGTACCCCCCAGGGCAATATAACTGATTCCAGAGGCTGCTCCAAAACATAGCCGGTGGAGAAGGGCTATTCGGAGTGGACTTCTAGTTTGACTCAGGAGGCGTGCACACCATCCACCGCTTCCAAGTATATTACTCGCTTATGTTCAGTCTCCGGACAATAAAGTAGACAAGATCAGGGTGAAGACCTTCCTCCAGAGAGACATCAGGGATTGTAACATATACTTGGGATATACTGTCCCTGTCCATACAGCCAGCTGGGTTCTAAGCACATTGCGTAGATAGGAATAAAGAAAGGTGGGGTTGTATTTTTCATGATTAACTACTCATGGTGTGATTGCAATAACATACAGAAACTCAAGTTCTTTGTTTCACCCGATCTAGAATGCCTCACAAATCAAATGCCAACTGTATGGTAATACAAGAGAATTCTCTTCGGTTATAGGCACAGCCGTGTATATTCCCCCTCATGCCGATACTATGACGGCCCTCAAAGAACTACACTGGACTGTATGCAAACTGGAAACCACATAACCCGAGGCCACATTTATTGTAGCTGTGGATTTTAACAAAGCAAATTTGAGGAAACGACTACCAAAGTTCTACCGACACATTGACTGTAGTACACACTCTGGCAAAAACATTGTACGACTGCTACTCAGTGGTCTACAAGGCCCTCCCCCGCCCTCCCTTCGAAAAATCTGATCACGACTCAATTTTTCTCCTCCCCTCCTATAGGCAGAAACTCAAACAGGAAATACCCGTGCTGAGGTCTATTCAATGCTGGTTTGACCAATCGGAATTCATGCTTCAAGATTGTTTTGATATGTTCCTGGTAGCCTCTGAGAATAACATTGATGAATACACAGATATGGTCACTAAGTTCATCAGGAAAACTAGAGGATATGTTATACCCACTGTGACTATTAAAACCTACCCAAACCAGAAACCGTGGATAGATGGCAGCATTCACGCAAAACTGAAAGCGCAAACCACCACATTTAACCATAGGAAGGCGACTGGGAATATGGCCAAATACAAACAGTGAAGTTATTCCTTCCGTAAGGCAATCAAACATGCAAAACGTCAGTACAGAGACAAATTGGAGTCGCAATTCAATGGCTCAGACACGAGACATATGTTGCAGGGTCTATAGTCAATCTCGGACTACAAAGGGAAAAGTTGAGGACACCAACGTCTTTCTCCCAGACAAGCTAAACACCTTCTTCATCCGCATTGAGGAAAACACGGTGCCACCAACGTGGCCTACTCTCCTTCTCCAACGTAAGATATTTAAGTGTGTTAACCCTCGCGTGTTAACCCTTGCAAAGCTGCCGGCCCAGAAGGCATCCCTAGCTGCGTACTCAGAGCATGCGCAGACCAGCTGGCTGGAGAGTTTACGGACATATTCAATCTCTCCCTATCCCAGTCTGCTGTCCCCACTTGCTTCACGATGTCTACCATTGTTCCTGTAACCAAGAAAGCAAAGGTAACTGAATGAAATGACTATCGCACCTGTAGCACTCACTTCTGTCATCATGAAGTGCTTTAGACTAGTTAAGGATCATTTCACCTCTACCTTACCTGACACCCTAGACCTACTTAAATTTGCTTACTGCCCCAATAGAGCCAAAGAGGAAACAATCGCCATTGCACTGCACACTGCCCTATCCCATCTGAACAAGAGGAATACCATGTAAAAATGCTGTTCATTGACTATAGCTCAGCCTTCAACACCATGGTACTCTCCAAGCTCATCATTAAGCTTGGGGCCCTGGATCTGAACCCTGTGCAAGTGGGTCCTGGACTTCCTGACGGGCCTCCCCAGGTGGTGAAGGTAGGAAACAACATTTCCACTACGCTGATCCTGATTACCAACAATGACGAGACAGCCTACAGGGAGGAGGTGAGGACCCTGGCAGTGGTGTCAGGAAATACATTCTCCCTCAATGTCAACAAAACAAAGGAGCTGATCATGGACTTCAGGAGACAGCAGAGGGAGCACGTCCCTATCCACATCGACGGGACCGCAGAGGAGAAAGTGAAAATCTTCGTTCCTCAGAGTACACGTCACTGACAATCTGAAATGGTCCACCCGTACAGTGCCTCTTCAGGCGGCTGAAGAAATTCCTCTTGGCCCCTAAGACCCTCTGAAACTTTTATAGATGCACAATTGAAAGCATCCTGTCAGTGTTTTTAGATTTTTTTGCAAATTTATAAAAAATATTCAACAGAAACACCTTATTTACTTAAGAGTTCAGACTCTTTGCTATGAGGCTCGAATTTGAGCTCAGGTGCATCTTGTTTGCATTGATCATCCTTGAGATGTTTCAACAACTTGATTGGGTCCCACCTTTGGTAAATTCTATTGAATGGACATGATTTCGAAAGGCCAACACCTGTCTATAAAAGGAACCACAGTTGACAGTGCATGGCAGAGCAAAAACCAAGCCATGAGGTCAAAGGAATTGTCTGTAGGGCTCTGAGACAGGATTGTGTTGAGGCACAGATCTGGGAAAGGGTACCAAAACATTTCTTCAGTGTTGAAGGTCCTCAAGAACACAGTGGCCTCCATCATTCTTAAATGGAAGAACTTTAGTATCAACAAGACTCATCCTAGAGCTGTCCTTCCGTGCAAACTGAGCAATCGGGGGAGAAGGACCTTGGTCAGGGAGATGACCAAGAACCCCATGGTCACTCTGACAGAGCTCCAGAGTTCCTCTGTGGAGATGGGAGAAACTTCCAGAAGCACAATCATCTCTGCAGCACTCTACCAATGAGGCCTTTATGGTAGAGTGGCCAGACAGACATATTACAGCCCACTCGGAGTTTGCCAAAAGGTACCTGAAGGACTCTCAAACCATGAAAAACAAGATTCTCTGGTCTGATGAAACCAAGATTGAACTCTTTGACCTGAATTCCAAGCGTCAAGTCTGGAGGAAACCTGGCACCATCCCTATAGTGAAGCATGGTGATGACAGCATCATGCTGTGGGGATGTTTTTCAGCAACAGGACAGATTGACTAGTCAGGTTTGAGGGAAAGATGAAGGGAGAAAAGTACATAGAGATCCTTGATCCTTGATCAAAACCTACTCCAGAGCATTTAGGTACTCAGACTGGGGCGAAGGTTCACCTTCCAACAGGACAACAACCCCAAAAGCACACAGCCAAGACAATGCAAGAGTGGCTTTGGGAAAAGTCTCAATATCCTTGAGTGGCCCAGCCAGAGACCGGACTTGAACCCGATCTAACATCTCTGGAGAGACCTGAAAATAGCTGCGCAGCGACACTCCCCAGCCAACCTGACAGAGCTTGAGAGGATCGGCAGAGAGGAATGGGAGAAACTCCCCAAATACAGGTGTGCCAAGCTTGTAGCGGCATACCCAAGAAGAGCTGAGGCTGTAAGGCTGTAATCGCTTCCAAAGGTGCTTCAACAAAGAGTAAAAGGTCTGAATAGTTATGTAAATGTGATATATTTTTTCTTCTTCTTTTAAATACCTGTTTTTACTTTGTCATTATGGGGTATTGTGTGTAGATTGACGATGGATATATATATATATTTTTTTTTTAATCCATTTTAGAATAAGACTGGAACCTAACAAAATGTTGAAAAATTCAAGCCGTCTGAATACTTTCCAAATGCACTGTATGAAAAGAAATATGACACAACCATTTAAAAAAATTATTGAAAATGTGTTAAAATCAATGTCGGCCATTATTTGAGCTGAAGCGAGAGAAAATCCACTCCGAATTCTGGTATGAAATGTTACCTCTTCACATCTCATATGTTGCCTGACTACAATATTTTATCTAGGTGCGTTAATAAGTACATGCTGTGTTAACTTTTGCATGTTTACCTGCCTACGTACCGTAGATAGCAAGCACATAATAAGTCAATAGGGCTAACTGGCTAACTACTAGTATTGTTAGCTAGCCAGATAGCAACGAAGAATTGTTAGCTAGGTACCCACAAAGATTTTACATCTATCTTGCATAATATTAATTTTAGGTCATCTTTGCCTGTTAAACTATCTGGTTAGCAACATTATTACGATTCACATATAGCTAGCTGATAGTTATGAAGTAAATTGCTTGCCAATGTGTGGCTGGAAGAAGGTTCAGTGAATGGGGGGTGAAGAGTGAGGTAATACAGTCAGGGGAGTGGGAGGTAATACAGTAGGGGGAGTACGAGTGCTTCTCAAATGTATTGTTTTATCCATTCTCCACACTCTCATCATCACAAGAACATACTCAAGAGAATGGAGAATGCACCCGGAGCATGAGAGTGTGGAGCACGGTTGCATATTGAGAAACACCCATGTTCTCAGACCTAACACTACCCACTGGGCACACACTGGTTGAATCAACATTGCTTCCACGTCATTTTAATGAAATTGAACCAACGTGGAATAGCCGTTGAATTGACGTCTTGACACAGTGGGTACCTCCCTTTTGATTAATCTCCTTCAGCAACCACCAGTCAAACATAATGAATGAATGGATAGGGAAAAATTATCCTCCTAAAGTGGGTACCTTGATCTTTTGAGAGCTAAAACAAATATTCAAACCATTCACTTTGTTTCCTCGCGGTGTTTGTTTTCTCATGGTTTCACAAGAAAATCTATAAGTCTCTTTCATTATATATATAAAAAAGCTGAGATCAATGACCTATACTGCCACAGAAATGGAAATGAAGTCGGCCATTTTCTTTTTGTGGTTTTCCAAGTGATTCTACACTGCTCCTTGAACGTTTCCAATTGTATACTTATAATATCATTGTTAAGTGGTTGAGGGAATGGTTTGAGGGAGGCCCAACCACAGTGACTGATCTCTCTAAATGGACCCAGAGCATAGAACAACACAACACAGTGCTTCATGCTAAAAGCATTGCTTTCATTTCTCAAATAAAACGGCTCTTCTCTCTCTCCCCGGTGCGATCACCTGCCAAAACAAACGGGCTCTGTGATGAATGTAATAAATATGATCGGTGTGAGATCTGGTTCTGATGACCTCACACCACGCGCCAATGTCCTGAGAACAGGTGCTGAACCACAGCCAGCGACCACTGACAGCCCTCTCCCAGCACTCCTACGTCCCAACAGCACTGACAGAGAGCCACAGACATAGTGTTCATCTGTGCGAGACGTGTGACTGTGCAGCTTCATACATACCCTTTAAAATGAGTAACAGTTGTCCTAATCATAAAGCTGACAGTTACGGGGCTCATCTCTCCTGTAAAGCTAGCTGGAAGGCAGAGCAGAGCTGCAGGGTGTTTGTGGACTCATAAAGAGGCCTAATTGACCAGGAGGCTTAGCAGACACGTGCTCTGACTGTAGAGGAGGCTAGTGGGAGGAGCTATAGTAGAATGGATTCATTGTGACGGTTGGAATGGGACTAATGGAACGGAGTCGAACATGTGGTTTCCATATGTTTGAGGTGTTTGATACCATTCCATTCATTCCATTCTAGCCATTACAATGAGCCCATCCTCCCACATTTTCTCCCACCAGCCTCCTCTGGCTGACTGATACCAGGGCTGGGGGTCAATTCGAATTGAAGGCAGTCCATTCAGGAAGCAAACATAAATAACACTTCACTATTTGAAAAAATGCAATCTATTTTCAACAATGTCTTAATAAACTGAGGAGGTGAAGCTATTTATTTGAAATGATTTTCAATTTTGGCAGAGAGCTTCCAGTGCTATTTCCAAACATCTAACTTTGAACAGCACTGTTTCCATGTAGCTGTGAGTCTGTGTGAAAGGGGCTCCCTGAGGACATTAGCTGTGTTACCTGGGTAATCCACACCTGGCCCAGGTGTGTGGGTGTCTATACTCTCTCTGTGCTCATAAATAAGGTATACATGCACCTGTCCTGGACATTCATGTCTGTACTAACCTGAGGAGGTGGGCCCTATCTTTATCATCGCTGGAGGCTTCCTTGTGTCTCACCGCTGCCAGCCAGGGACCTCACAGGCCTCATCTGCCTCATCACACCAACCCCTATAATATACTATACTATAATATTCTATACTTTACTTTACTACACTATACTATACTATTCTATACTTTACTATACTTTACTACACTATACTATAATATTCTATACTTTACTATACTATATTATACTATACTATACTAGGCCACCCCTCACAGAGCAACAGAGAATACTGCCGAACACTGACCTCTTTTTCAACTGCATAAATAAATAAACCTGATGTGTGATCACAAGTCACAAGTACAGACATGATGTGAAGCCTGGGAGCATTGCTATCAGAACCCTCAGCACAACCCAGCACACCTTTAGGCTAAGGTTGAGGCAACAGGGGCTATCCTCTCCCACCCAGCTCTCTCTGATCTCTCCATTGTGTCAAGGTGGAGGTCAGGTTCGAGGAGAAGACACGACCACACAGGGCGGGAGAACGAACACCCCAACCATGGCAACAACCTAGCTACTGAAATCAGCAGTGACAGTGATGCACTAAAAACAACATGGCTGGAAAACAAGACAAAGAGTTCCTCATCCCTGGATGACTTTTCGTAATATTACCAGTGGTGTAAAGTACTTAAGTAAAAATACTTTAAAGTACTACTTAAGTTGTTTTTGGGGGTATCTGTACTTTATTTTACTATTTATATCTTTGACTATTTTTTACTTTTACTTCACTACATTCCTCAAGAAAATAATATACTTCCTACTCCAGACATTTCCCTGACACCCAAAAGTACTCATTACATTTTGAATGCTTAGCAGGACAGGAAAATGGTCCAATTCACTCACTTATTAAGAGAACATCCCTGGTGATCCCTACTGCCTCTGATCTGGAGGACTCACTAAACACACATGCTTCATTGATAAATGATGTCTAAGTGTTGGTGTGCTGGCTATCCATAAATAAATAAATAAAAAACAGAAAATGGTGCCATCTGGTTTGTTTATTATAAGGAATTTTAAATGATATATACTTTCCCTTTACTTTTGATACAAGTGTATTTGAGCAATTACATTTACTTTTGATAATTAAGTACAATTAAAACCAAATACTTTTAGACTTTTATTCAATATTTTATTGGGTGACTTTCACTTTACGTGAGTCATTTTCTATTTCTAGGTATTTTTACTTTTACTCAAGTTTAACAGTTTGGTGCTTTTACCACCACTGAATATTACACGCTGTCCCCTTCAATTTGGGTAATCAAAAATGCACCTGCCTGACAGTCATGAAAACACCATATGGACATCCAGGCACAATACAAAGGGAGGCATTAAATCTCCCTCCCTCCCTCCCTCCCTCCCTCCCTCCCTCCCTCCCTCCCTCCCTCCCTCCCTCCCTCCCTCCCTCCCCACAGCTGGTGTAGAGTGTAGCCTATTCACATGATAGGCAGAAAAACACTGTAATTACCCAGGAGTCTCTCTGTTTGGATATGAGATGGGTGTTGGGGAGGACAGGAGGCTGAGCTGGTTATTAACACTTAGCAAAATCAGACCCACTTTACACCTTTCCTTCCATGATAATCATAACATCAGCCATTAAACCAATGTAATTCCTCTAACCCTGAACCTCAAACATGGATGTTCTTGTTTCTAGGTTTAATTATTATTTGTGTACTTGTTTGACATTTCTACTGTACTGTTAGGAGCTAGTAACACAAGCATTTCGCTGCACCTGCTATTACATCTCCTAAAACTGTGTATGTGACCAATATTTTGACTTGATTTGATTTTTGGATTTAAATAATCTAACCCCATTCTCCCTCTTTTTAACCCCCATTTCTCTCTCTTTATTTTACTCAATCTTATTCCCACTCCAACCCCTCTTGACAGCATTAGTGGAATGGCTAAGAGAGCTATTTCCTGGGACAGCGGTAAGTTAAGCTGTGAGGATCAGAGAGATGAAAAGAGATTGGACAGGGAACAGGGTCACCATCCAGTTTCTGTGGCCCTACACAAAAGGATCGCTCCAAACTGGATCAGCTCTACACACGAACATCACTCTCTTTCCCTGCATCATGAGCACCGGGCCACTTATGAGCATAAAGGAGGGTTGGTGTGGAGACGTGACACACACAGGGGATGCAGCACCGTAGCGATGGCACTCTGGTGTAATGTATGTGGATGGGCTGACACAGGCAGGCAAGCTGATTGGTTTGCAGGGTGGAGACTCAAGGCCAGAGCAGGGTATGTAACGAGAGGAGAGGACGGATGGGAAATAGAGCTGTACATCTTTCTCACGGTAAAGCTGTCAGCCAGCCGCATAGTGCCGCTCCACCTCCACATCAATCAGGGATAAACAAAGTAATGTAACCAACCCACCCACCCACTCACCCACTCACTCACCCACCCACCCACCCACCCACTCACCCACTCACCCACTCACTCACCCACCCACCCACCCACCCACTCACCCACCCACCCACCCACCCACCCACCCACCCACTCACCCACCCACCCACCTACCTACCCACCCACCCACCCACTCACCCACTCACCCACCCACTCACTCACTCACCCACTCACCCACTCACCCACCCACTCACCCACCATGGGCCATGAATATCAACACAGCCCACAATACAGACCTTATGGACACAACATAGGACAATGTGCCCTTACTTTGATCACTTGCAATACAACTAGTAGATCCCTGAAGCAGAAAGATAAGGGTGCAGAAGTAGAGAGATGGAGAAGGCTAGCCTGGCCTGACATTCTCCATCTCCATCTATTCAGTCAGAAAAGGAAGTACCGTCTCTCATTCAGACCATCTCTAGTTTCCCATCAACCCATCTGTTATTACAGTGCATGTCTGACACTAGACATTCAGGGGCACACACATGGAGAGAATATGAAATAAAGCGGCTGTCTAGACCCATTCTGTTCTACAGCCAATCAACAGTGGCAGTGCGGCAACCTTCAATTTCCTCACTTTCCTCTGCGTCTTTATTTCCAGAAACGGACAAATAGATTGTCAGGCGGCGTTGTGATCGCTGCCATCCTTTGTGATGTGTGACAGACGCAGTGGTAGTTGTGGACAGTGAGGGGAGATGATCTGAGATGGACTGCTCTAAAGTCAAGCTCAGCCTTTCATGCTACAGCAGGAGAACCACAGACCTGTCTCCTCTCCTTTCTCTGTCTTTGTGTCTGTCACTGCCAACTACAGTGCAGTGTGGCAGCTAACATACTGCAAGTGCTGCTGGGGGTTTAGCATGAAAATTTAATTATTCTGTTTTGAATCTGGTCGCTCTCCTTTATTATGGACATACATTTACAATGCACTTTGACTTCAGGATGCAATTTGTGAGAGCTGGCTGTCTGACTGGTTGGTTGGCTGGCTGGCTGACTGGCTTGCTGACTGGCTGGCTTGCTGGCTGACTGGTTGACTGGCAAGGCTGGCTGCTGAGAGTAATAATCAAGTCTGTTAGAGGAGCATAAATACCACCAATCTTAACACTCAGGTAAACTTCAGGTCAAGAGTGTGCCGCCACAGATTGAAAGTTATATGATGGTATTTTAAAATCATCCAGTTAGGCTGATAATAAAGGCTTTATAGTCATTCTTCAACAAATCAAGCCATTCCAATCTGTTATTATCCTAGTAGTTATCAACGTGGACATGTTACAATGAACATACCACCTGCTCATATTAGATACATATGTGTTATAACTATGAGTAAAGTGTCATTTATTTACAGTAACCCTAAAGCATGAATCTAGAATGTGGCTCTGAGACCACCATCCACGGGGGACGCACAGACCAAAAAGCACAGACCAAAAAGCACAGACCAAAAAGCACAGACCAAAAAGCACAGACCAAAAAGCACAGACCAAAAATTCCCAACCAACGTGTCTCCGGTATGTGTCCTCTATGCATTTGATTGTGTTGACAGTTGGAGAAAAAAGCTTGAGCTGCGTTTAGAATTTGAACAGTATGAAAGCCAACGGTCCAATAGATTGCTGTACGTATACGGACACGTTTGGTACTCTGATAGAACCTTAATACAAAGGTCAGACCGCATCATACTTCTGTAGGGCCCTGTATGGAGTAGGGTCACAGCGAACTTGTCCTCTCCTGGGGACAGGTATTACCCTGCTGTCATTCAGCTCAATGTCCTCTGTTGTCTGTTGGGATCTGCCACTTACCTCAGCCACATGGTGAGATTTACCTCATAATCAATGGACTTGTTTCTCAATCAAGGACACAATGATCACAAGGGGGTTCAATGGCAAAAATAAAAGCAGTGAACCACATGAAGGATCCGATACTTTACCGTGTGGCCCTCTCAAGGTGAACTTCAATTGAACTCCTGCTAAAAAGTGGCAGCTTTCAAACTAATCTGCAGGTCAACCCAGGCAGGCAGTGTGTAAAAGGAGTCCTTGGCTGCAGCCCAATCTGTCCTAGCAGCAGCAGACTGAATTATTAGGTCACCTAATAGTTTCATTTCCCTGGCTGGGACAGATCGATTTCCCTCATTCCATGCACAGTTGGATTAAACGGCCGGATTAAAGATGATCTCCTGGAACTGTCATTATAGCAGATTAATGAGGGGGGCCACTCAAACAGGTTTAAACGCCTCCCACCCTGACCATGAACCCATATGCAGAGAGGCAGAAATTATATCATTTTTCCAGATTAAATCTTCACGTGAATTATGCCAAAAAAGGGTAAACAGTTTTAAAGAGCAATATGTAACTCTGATCTGTATCCAGTTCAACAATCTAATAGTAACACAACAATACAGAAATAGAGGATTTTAGCTAGTCCATGTCCTGTATGTCAAGGCACAGAAACGGTGAAGCAATACAGACATACCAGTCTGTATCAGCTTTAGATGATATCATTTTCACATGTTTCTGTGACACTGGCAGCGATCCCCATATTTACTGGGGATCTAAAACCTTTCCTTCTTGGCGATCCTATCCTCCGCCACACACGGTGATGGACCCTGGTAATGGCTCTAGCAGTTCATATTGAACTTCCTGTTCCTGCAGGAGTCTTCCTGGAGCCTAGAGAGGCTGTGTGTGTGAGGTCCGGTAAATCACCAGGGCTCCTCACACACAGTGACAACACAGTGGAGACACTTCTATTCCCCTCATGTCAGGAAGACGAAGCAAAAACAAACCAAACACACGCCTCGTCTGTAATCAGCTCCAGACCGTGTGTGTGTCTGTGTGTGTGTGTGTGTGTGTGTGTGTGTGTCTCTGTGTGTGTGTGTGTGTGTGTGTGTCTATGTGTGTGTGTGTCTGTGTGTGTGTGTGTGTCTGTGTGTCTGTGTGTGTGTGTGTGTGTGTGTGTGTGTGTGTGTGTGTTAGCTCAGTCCCTCAGGTTGGTCCCATTTCCTATTCCTCATCACCCCACAGAGCCCTCTGACCCTGGGAGACACCGTCTATGTCAACTGAAACACCACTCAGCACACTGCACCTCGGTCTCCCACACATCTCCTCTTTCTGTACTCACAAATGGAAACCTATCTAGTCTCTGGTCATTTATTCACAAAATGATCAACACGTTTGATTTCCATTTCTCTTAGGTAGTGTTGGAGCTCAGAGGGAGACACAGGCAGTTTGCCTTATTCAGTTACTCACAGTGTTCTGTGCATTAACATGGTAAACAGTGAACAGGGGAATTCGTAATGCTTATATAGAAGATGTCTACACTAAGATCATTCACCTAAATGCACATTGTAATCTCTGATAACTAGACAATAATGTCACGATTACAACTTTAAAACCACGTCCTTCCATTAGTCACTATTGTGCCTCACCCAGTGTAATCAATTCCTCCAACCTCACATTATGAATGACTAATGTTTCACAAATACAACGTTGAGCAGCATAAAGACTTACAGATGGATGGATAGGCTAGAGAGAACAGGAGAAAACTCAAGAGAACCTCTGATAGAAAAGTATGTGTTGCAATAAGAGGGAGAGAAGACTGGACATGACAGAGTCATTGGAAACATTTAACTGAGTCAACACACACACACACACACACACACACACACACACACACACACACACACACACACACACACACACACACACACACACACACACACACAGACACACACACGTTGACCATAGTAACAGGAAGCAGCATCAGTACCTGTGTAGCCCAGGGAGTTGTCATCCTCGTGTTCTGAGGTGGGGGCCGAGGTGGCCCCTTCACTGGCCCCATCCTGAGTGGCAGCGCCCGTGTCTGTCGGAAATAACACCACAGAGACTGAGACCCCTGGCACACTCTCATTACCGGACACGGCCAGTGCCCATGCCCCTATGCCCATCTGGCACAGGCAGCACAACACACTCAGCAGTGCCAGGCTCAGAGGGTGCCACAGCCCACCCACCCGATATCCTCTGTGGGAGGGACCACCCACCCACATCTCTGGCTGTATCCAAGATCCAACAGTCATCAAGATAATATCCAACGAGACTCTAACTGAGACAATAATAATCCTGGACAGTAGTGCCACAGTGTGTCAATCAGCTTTCTTTTAAAGATCCGTCAGGGAAGGCTGTCAGTCTCAATGGGAGGGAACTGTCAGACTGAAGGGTTGTCTATCTCCTAGGCTCTCTGGTAGTGTGTCCCCATGCTGCGTTGTGGTGTGTATGTCTCTGTGTGTGTGTGCAGAATGGGACTCCCTCTAGCCTCCCAACAACCATGACTGGCTGCACTCCTGAGGGACCATATGGGCAGGGCAGAGTGGGGAGGGTTAGGGCACTCCTCCCCTGATTTAGGACCCAACCATACACACACCTATACTCTCTCTCTCTGTCACACACACACACACACACACACACACACACACACACACACACACACACACACACACACACACACACACACACACACACACACACACACACACACACACACACACTGCTGCTAACACTTATTTTTACAGCCAATTAATTGCTAATCAGTCCTTTGATTGTGATCCCTCTCCCATCACATCAGTATTTTGGCTGACTGTCTCTTCAGCTGACATGGTGACAGATTTGTGTTGTTTGACAGGCCGTGTGAGGGCGGGACAGAGGGGGCAGGGGGGACAGGGGAGTGGGTGATGGAGGGAGGGAGGCCAACAGGGATGGGCGTATGGCTAATGGGGAGATGGGGGCCATTGGGGCCACTGTGCCCTCACGATGGGTAGCCGTGGGATTAATCAGCCTGGGCCATGCCCACTCTCATTGTGGGCCTCTGACAGGGGGTTAATTTGGTCTGGGGGGAGGTGAGGGGGGTTAATAAAAGGAGGTCTAAACCATCCAGCTGACTGAAAGGCAGTCTGCCGGCAGTGTCTGTTTCCTCAATGGGATCTGGCATCAGTGGGGATAAATAGCAGACTGAATAGATCATTGGAGAGCACTTTGGATCACTAGACTGTGTAACAGTATGACACCTATTCCCCTTGTCTTAGTTCTTTCTATGGAAGTCTGACAGCATTAAGAAACATAGCATTTTGAATGAACACCATAAATACAGCACAGTATGTCAAGGCTAAAAAACAGTTTTGACAAATTTGGCGACAAGAAAACAACATGCTAGAGACATGTTGGAGAGGCGTTCCACATGAATGGAGTGGTCCTGCTCCCTACTGGTCTTGTAGTGTTGTAGTTAGAGCAACGCCGGGACAGTTGAAGAGCCCCATGCTGGGACCATCCTAATATCAGAAATGTCTCTCTCTGTGCTGTGTTACTGTTTACACAAACAAGTGGTTCTGCTCTGCTCCGACTGACACAACTACAACACAAACAGAACCAAGGGGAGGCAACAAGACAAACAGAACCATGCACATATAGACACAGACAAGGTTCTGAATCAGGCTCAACACAGAATGGATCACAGACATCCAGGAAGACAGAATGAGTTTCTTTGTCTGTCTGATTTAGGTTTTGACACATACTACATTTTATTGCAACTCTGGACAATCACACTTGATTCAAACTGTCAACTAATCATCAAGCTCTCAATGAGCTGAATGAGGTGTGTTTGCCAAGGGCTCCAACGAAGCGGTGTACTGTTAGAGATACTCGAGGACCAGGGTTGGGAAACACTGTATTATGACACCAGTTCCAGGATAAACCAGATCTCTGATGTTGTTGTTGTCATCAACACCTCTAAAGCAGAATAATTACACCCTGCCTGTCAAATCTTCATGAGGAAAATGACAGCTAATGCAACAGAAGACATGGCTGGAATTTGTAACCTAATTAAAACAAAAACAAATTAACAAATCATTAATTCTGATTCTGAAATATAATTAATTATCTGTGACCTTAAAAACGAAACAGTTTCAAATCAACATAATACCAGTAAGGGGTTATATAATGATGTTATCCCCAGATATATTAAGAGAAAATATAGTTTTCTGTGTTAATTATAGCAGCAGAGGATGACGTGACAAAAATGATTATATTACCCGTTAATCCTGAATGGGTTTAGAGCACTGTAACTCCTTGACTTGTTTAAAACAGGGTAGGTCTTCCCTTAGAGATTGTCATGATTCTCATATTTTCCATTTCCCTGTGCCCCTGGGCTTTCGATCTCTTCCTGCAATCTCTGTTGTGCATCTGCTGTCTTTGGTGGCCTCCTCTCTCAGTTGTTCATAGGCTGGTCCACAGCCAGGCCTCCTCTCTCAGTTGTGCATAGGCTAGTCCACAGCCCGGCCTCATCTCTCAGTTGTTCATAGGCTGGTCCACAGCCAGGCCTCCTCTCTCAGTTGTCCATAGGCTGGTCCACAGCCCGGCCTCCTCTCTCAGTTGTCCATAGGCTGGTCCACAGCCCGGCCTCCTCTCTCAGTTGTTCATAGGCTGGTCCTCAGCCCGGCCTCCTCTCTCAGTTGTTCATAGGCTGGTCCTCAGCCCGGCCTCCTCTCTCAGTTGTTCATAGGCTGGTCCACAGCCCGGCCTCCTCTCTCAGTTGTTCATAGGCTGATCTCTTCCGGGTTGGAGCGAGCGGTCGCATCTGCACTCGGTCCGCAGGTAGTATTACATTTCATTACATTTCATTATAGTACAACGGTTTGATTTGTCTAATCTTAGCAATTTCTTCTTAGCTAGCTACATAGCCGTCTTTGTATCATAGATAATTGCGTAATTATCGTATTTCGTCGTCCTAACGCAGTCTACACTGCCCTGCAGCTAGCCAGCTAGCTAACGTCCACCGTTAGCTAGTCCACCGTCTACCGATTAGCAGCACAACTATTACACTCAACTGAACGACTTGATTAGTGTAGTGTTAGCTAGCTACATAGTTGTCTTTGCTGTCTTCGTATCCAAGATAATTGTGTAGTTTAGAGTGTGTAGTTTTAGAGTGGTTATCTTAATTTACCGAGGTTAGCTAGCCAGCTATTTGTCGTCCTTAACGTAGGAGACACTGCTAGCTAGCCAACAGCTAGCCAACGTCTACCGAACAGAACTTCCGCACTCAACAATCCGGTCGTATTTCGCTTCGCTCCACAGGTAGTATCACATTTTTCATTTAATTTCATTACAGTACAACGGCTTGATTTGTTTGATCGTAGCTAGCTACATAGCTAGCTACATAGCCGTCTTTGTATCAAAGAGATAATTGTGTAGTCTAGAGCGATTTCCTAGGTTAGCTAGCCAGCTATTGTCGTTCTTTTAACGCAACGTAACGTAATCAACACTGCTAGCTAGCCAGCTAGCCCCGAATAGCAGCACAGTAGAAACTATTACACTCAACGGAACGACTTGATTAGTGTAGTGTCAACAACGCAGCCACTGCCAGCTAGCCTACATAGTCAACAACGCAGCCTCTGCCAGCTAGCCTACTTCAGCAGTACTGTATCATTTTAATCATTTTAGTCAATAAGATTCTTGCTACGTAAGCTTAACTTTCTGAACACTCGAGACGTGTAGTCCACTTGTCATTCCAATCTCCTTTGCATTAGCGTAGCCTCTTGTGTAGCCTGTCAACTATGTGTCTGTCTATCCCTGTTCTCTCCTCTCTGCACAGACCATACAAACGCTCCACACCGCGTGGCCGCGGCCACCCTAATCTGGTGGTCCCAGCGCGCACGACCCACGTGGAGTTCCAGGTCTCCGGTAGCCTCTGGAACTGCCGATCTGCGGCCAACAAGGCAGAGTTCATCTCAGCCTATGCCTCCCTCCAGTCCCTCGACTTCTTGGCACTGACGGAAACATGGATCACCACAGACAACACTGCTACTCCTACTGCTCTCTCTTCGTCTGCCCACGTGTTCTCGCACACCCCGAGAGCTTCTGGTCAGCGGGGTGGTGGCACCGGGATCCTCATCTCTCCCAAGTGGTCATTCTCTCTTTCTCCCCTTACCCATCTGTCTATCGCCTCCTTTGAATTCCATGCTGTCACAGTTACCAGCCCTTTCAAGCTTAACATCCTTATCATTTATCGCCCTCCAGGTTCCCTCGGAGAGTTCATCAATGAGCTTGATGCCTTGATAAGCTCCTTTCCTGAGGACGGCTCACCTCTCACAGTTCTGGGCGACTTTAACCTCCCCACGTCTACCTTTGACTCATTCCTCTCTGCCTCCTTCTTTCCACTCCTATCCTCTTTTGACCTCACCCTCTCACCTTCCCCCCCTACTCACAAGGCAGGAAATACGCTCGACCTCATCTTTACTAGATGCTGTTCTTCCTCTAACTTCATTGCAACTCCCCTCCAAGTCTCCGACCACTACCTTGTATCCTTTTCCCTCTCGCTCTCATCCAACACTTCCCACACTGCCCCTACTCGGATGGTATCGCGCCGTCCCAACCTTCGCTCTCTCTCCCCCGCTACTCTCTCCTCTTCCATCCTATCATCTCTTCCCTCTGCTCAAACCTTCTCCAACCTATCTCCTGATTCTGCCTCCTCAACCCTCCTCTCCTCCCTTTCTGCATCCTTTGACTCTCTATGTCCCCTATCCTCCAGGCCGGCTCGGTCCTCCCCTCCCGCTCCGTGGCTCGACGACTCATTGCGAGCTCACAGAACAGGGCTCCGGGCAGCCGAGCGGAAATGGAGGAAAACTCGCCTCCCTGCGGACCTGACATCCTTTCACTCCCTCCTCTCTACATTTTCCTCTTCTCTCTCTGCTGCTAAAGCCACTTTCTAACACTCTAAATTCCAAGCATCTGCCTCTAACCCTAGGAAGCTCTTTGCAACCTTCTCCTCCCTCCTGAATCCTCCTCCCCCCTCCTCCCTCTCTGCAGATGACTTCGTCAACCATTTTGAAAAGAAGGTCGACGACATCCGATCCTCGTTTGCTAAGTCAAACGACACCGCTGGTTCTGCTCACACTGCCCTACCCTGTGCTCTGACCTCTTTCTCCCCTCTCTCTCCAGATGAAATCTCGCGTCTTGTGACGGCCGGCCGCCCAACAACCTGCCCGCTTGACCCTATCCCCTCCTCTCTTCTCCAGACCATTTCCGGAGACCTTCTCCCTTACCTCACCTCGCTCATCAACTCATCCCTGACCGCTGGCTACATCCCTTCCGTCTTCAAGAGAGCGAGAGTTGCACCCCTTCTGAAAAAACCTACACTCGATCCCTCCGATGTCAACAACTACAGACCAGTATCCCTTCTTTCTTTTCTCTCCAAAACTCTTGAACGTGCCGTCCTTGGCCAGCTCTCCCGCTATCTCTCTCAGAATGACCTTCTTGATCCAAATCAGTCAGGTTTCAAGACTAGTCATTCAACTGAGACTGCTTTTCTCTGTATCACGGAGGCGCTCCGCACTGCTAAAGCTAACTCTCTCTCCTCTGCTCTCATCCTTCTAGACCTATCGGCTGCCTTCGATACTGTGAACCATCAGATCCTCCTCTCCACCCTCTCCGAGTTGGGCATCTCCGGCGCGGCCCACGCTTGGATTGCGTCCTACCTGACAGGTCGCTCCTACCAGGTAGCGTGGCGAGAATCCGTCTCCACACCACGTGCTCTCACCACTGGTGTCCCCCAGGGCTCTGTTCTAGGCCCTCTCCTATTCTCGCTATACACCAAGTCACTTGGCTCTGTCATAACCTCACATGGTCTCTCCTATCATTGCTATGCAGACGACACACAATTAATCTTCTCCTTTCCCCCTTCTGATGACCAGGTGGCGAATCGCATCTCTGCATGTCTGGCAGACATATCAGTGTGGATGACGGATCACCACCTCAAGCTGAACCTCGGCAAGACGGAGCTGCTCTTCCTCCCGGGGAAGGACTGCCCGTTCCATGATCTCGCCATCACGGTTGACAACTCCATTGTGTCCTCCTCCCAGAGCGCTAAGAACCTTGGCGTGATCCTGGACAACACCCTGTCGTTCTCAACTAACATCAAGGCGGTGGCCCGTTCCTGTAGGTTCATGCTCTACAACATCCGCAGAGTACGACCCTGCCTCACACAGGAAGCGGCGCAGGTCCTAATCCAGGCACTTGTCATCTCCCGTCTGGATTACTGCAACTCGCTGTTGGCTGGGCTCCCTGCCTGTGCCATTAAACCCCTACAACTCATCCAGAACGCCGCAGCCCGTCTGGTGTTCAACCTTCCCAAGTTCTCTCACGTCACCCCGCTCCTCCGCTCTCTCCACTGGCTTCCAGTTGAAGCTCGCATCCGCTACAAGACCATGGTGCTTGCCTACGGAGCTGTGAGGGGAACGGCACCTCAGTACCTCCAGGCTCTGATCAGGCCCTACACCCAAACAAGGGCACTGCGTTCATCAAACCTCTGGCCTGCTCGCCTCCCTACCACTGAGGAAGTACAGTTCCCGCTCAGCCCAGTCAAAACTGTTCGCTGCTCTGGCCCCCCAATGGTGGAACAAACTCCCTCACGACGCCAGGACAGCGGAGTCAATCACCACCTTCCCGGAGACACCTGAAACCCCACCTCTTTAAGGAATACATAGGATAAAGTAATCCCTCTCACCCCCCCTTAAAAGATTTAGATGCACTACTGTTCCACTGGATGTCATAAGGTGAATGCACCAATTTGTAAGTCGCTCTGGATAAGAGCTTCTGCTAAATGACTTAAATGTAATGTAATGGTCCACAGCCAGGCCTCCTCTCTCAGTTGTTCATAGGCTGGTCCACAGCCCGGCCTCCTCTCTCAGATGTTCATAGGCTGGTCCTCAGCCCGGCCTCCTCTCTCAGTTGTTCATAGGCTGGTCCTCAGCCCGGCCTCCTCTCTCAGTTGTTCATAGGCTGGTCCACAGCCCGGCCTCCTCTCTCAGTTGTTCATAGGCTGGTCCTCAGCCCGGCCTCCTCTCTCAGTTGTTCATAGGCTGGTCCACAGCCAGGGCTCCAATTAAAGGCCACTTCAGAGTTATTAACAGGTGGTGTACTCAGCTGCCCCGGGGCTCTTGAACAAAAACACGGGAGCCCTTTGGAACCCCCCACCCCCCACCTCCAACCCCTCTAGTCACAGAGCTGCACCATATCTCATCTCCCCTGTTGGCTGATTACTAGAGCCCATGTGCTGATAACTAATTGCTCTCAAACAGATACAAAGTAATGCCTGCTGCTCCCTGGTCAACCCTGGCCCAGCCTCTCATCCCCCAGCCTCTCAACCCCCAGCCTCTCACCCCCATACTCTCAACCCCCAGTCTCTCAACCCCCAGCCTCTCATCCCCAGCCTCTCAACCCCAGCCTCTCATTCCCCAGCCTCTCATCCCCCAGCCTCTCAACCCCCAACTTTTCATCCCCCAGTCTCTCATCCCCCAGCCTCTCATGCCCCATCCTCTCATGCCCCATCCTCTCATCCCCAGCCTCTCAACCCCCAGCCTCTCATCCCCTAGTCTCTCACCCCCAACCTCTCATCCCCCAGTCTCTCATCCCCTAGCCTCTTATCCCCCAGCCTCTCATCCCCCAGCCTCTCACCCCCAGCCTCTCAACCCCCAGCCTCTCATCCCCAGCCTCTCATCCCCCAGCCTCTCATCCCCCAGCCTCTCACCCCCAGCCTCTCAACCCCCAACCTCTCATCCCCCAGCCTCTCATCCCCCAGCCTCTCACCCCCAGCCTCTCAACCCCCAACCTCTCATCCCCCAGCCTCTCAACCCCCAAACGCTCATCCCCCAGCCTCTCAACCCCAACCTCTCATCCCCCCAGCCTCTCAATCCCCAACCTCTCAACCCCAGCCTCTCACCCCCAGCCTCTCAACCCCAGCCTCTCATCCCCCAGCCTCTCAACCCCAACCTTTCATCCCACAGCCTCTCATCCCCCAGCCTCTCACCCCCAGCCTCTCATCCCCCAGCCTTTCATCCCCCAGCCTCTCACTCCCCAACCTCTCATCCCCCAGCCTCTCAAACCCCAACCTCTCATCCCCCAGCTGTCATCTCCACAGTCTAACACCAAAAGAGCCATCTGTTTTCTGGGTCAGTTTCCACCCTGTCTGGACCTGGCCACGGGGAGCTGGCCAATGGGGTCTCTTTGTAACTGATGGCCTCAACCCAGTGCTCAGGACTCACCAATCATACTGCTCTAAATGATGCCATGTTTCTCTGCAACTATGAACAACTAAATAGAGGTTTGCAAAACAGCAATAATCAGCTGTAGAGGACATCACGTACAGTGAAACATGGCAGCCCAGTCATCATCATGTCTTTGTTTTTGCCCTTGTGCTTCTCATTGCTTCTCATTGCTTAGGCTGACTAATGAGGAGGAGCGGGTAATTGATGTGAATGGAGGAGCTGGTAGTTGATGTGAATGGAGGATCAGGTAGTTGATGTGAATGTAGGATCAGGTAGTTGATGTGAATGGAGGTTCAGGTAGTTGATGTGAATGGAGGAGCTGGTAGTTGATGTGAATGGAGGAGCTGGTAGTTGATGTGAATGTAGGATCAGGTAGTTGATGTGAACGGAGGTTCAGGTAGTTGATGTGAATGGAGGATCAGGTAGTTGATGTGAATGGAGGTTCAGGTAGTTGATGTGAATGGAGGATCAGGTAGTTGATGTGAATGGAGGATCAGGTAGTTGATGTGAATGGAGGAGCTGGTAGTTGATGTGAATGGAGGATCAGGTAGTTGATGTGAATGGAGGATCAGGTAGTTGATGTGAATGGAGGATCAGGTAGTTGATGTGAATGGAGGAGCTGGTAGTTGATGTGAATGGATGATCAGGTAGTTGATGTGAATGGATGATCAGGTAGTTGATGTGAATGGATGATCAGGTAGTTGATGTGAATGGAGGATCAGGTAGTTGATGTGAATGGAGGAGCTGGTAGTTGATGTGAATGGAGGATCAGGTAGTTGATGTGAATGGAGGAGCAGGTAGTTGATGTGAATGGATGATTAGGTAGTTGATGTGAATGGAGGATCAGGTAGTTGATGTGAATGGAGGATCAGGTAGTTGATGTGAATGGAGGAGCTGGTAGTTGCTGTGAATGGAAGAGCTGGTAGTTGATGTCAATGGAGGAGCTGGTAGTTGATGTGAATGGAGGAGCTGGTAGTTGATGTGAATGGAGGAGCTGGTAGTTGATGTGAATGGAGGTTCAGACTGCTGTGTCATTTTTATCTTGTCGTGTATTGGCAGCAGTGGATTGGCCCAGACAGTGGAGGTGATGGATGGTGTAGTGTGTGTGCGGAGTCTGATTTCAGGCCCTGGGCTTGTTAACTGCAGTTTGATGAGTTCCTTCACACTGTCTGATAGGAAGGGATCAGGCCATTAGTATCAACACCGTCAACATTTGTTTCTGCTTAAAGTCTAGGTAGGTTGACAAGTATTTATTTATATACAGCAAAATAAAGAGAGGAACGATGTTGGATGGGGATATTTATAGCTGGCAACTGCTAACAAAAACCAAACACAGTGTAATTTTCTCTTCCATTTTATTCTTCCTCTCTGCCTATTTGCTTTGAGCAGAGCCGAATCACAGCTGTCAAATGCATGTTCCTGAACATGATTTATTCTCATTATGCTGGGCCTCAGTTTAATCATTTCTGCCTTATTACTATAAAAACTGACGAAAAAAGAGAGAATGTGGAAAATTGTCTGTTGTGGTGAAGACAGTCGCTGCTCGCTTCATCTCTCTCCACACTGTCTCTCTCATTTCCATTTTGATTACACTTTCTGTGTTTTACCCAGGGCCATGCATCGCTAATGGGCTTTTAATCAAGCCTGGAAATATTGAAGGAAACCCACACACAAAGAGCACACACCGCTGGAGGAGAAAGAGAGGGAGGAGGGAGGGAGAGAGAGAGGGATGGAGGGAGAGAGAGAGAGCGGAGAGGGAGAGAGAGGGATGAGGTAGAGAGAGAGGGGGAGGGAGACAGAGAGAGAGAGAGAGACATTGGGGAGGTAGAGAGAGGGATGGAGAGCGGGAAAGGGGGAGAGAGAAAGAGGGAGGGAGGGATGGATGGAGGGAGAGAGATAGGTGGAGGGAGAGAGATAGAGATGAGGGAGAGAGAGAAGGATGGAGGGAGAGAGAGACAGGAATGGAGAGAGAGGGGAATGGAGACAGAGAGAAAGGATTGGAGGGAGCGAGAAAGAGGGATGAGGGAGAGAGAGATAGGAACGGAGGGCAAGAGAGAGAAGGGGAGGGAGAGAGAGATAGGAATGGAGGGCAAGAGAGGGGGAGAGAGGGATGGAGGGAGAGAGAGAGGGGAGAGGGGAATGAGGTAGAGAGAGAGGGGGAGTGAGAGAGGGGGATGAGGGAGAGAGAGAGATGGAGGGAGAGAGAGAGACAGGAATGGAGAGAGAGAGAGAGTTTGGGGAGGTAGACAGAGGGATGGAGGGAGAGAGATAGGGGGGAGGGAGGGAGAGAGGGATAGAGGGAAGGATATAGAGAGAAAGAGGGATGAGGGAGAGAGAGAGGGATGGAGGGAGAGAGAGGGATTAGGTAGAGAGAGGGGGAGGGAGAGAGAGACATGGGAGGGAGGAGAGAGGGGGATGAGGGAGATGAGGGAGAGAGAAAGAGGGATGAGGGAGAGAGAGATAGGAACGGAGGGCAAGAGAGAGAGGGGAGGGAGAGAGAGAGGGATGGAGGGAGAGAGAGGGATGAGGGAGAGAGGGGGATGAGGGAGAGAGAGATGATAGAGGGAGAGAGAGATAGGAATGGAGAGAGAGATAGGAATGGAGAGAGAGGGGTGGAGGGAGAGAGAGATAGGGGAGGGAGAGAGAGAGGGATGAAGGGAGAGAGAGAGGGAGAGCGACAGAGGGACGGAGGGAGAGAGAAAAAGTGAGTGTGAGAAAGGCACATAAGCAAAAAATATTGTTTTGCCTGTGCTGATATACAAATGTGCAAATGAAAGATAGTAGCTCAAAAACAGCCATTAGACTATCTATGTTCCATCTTACACTAATCATAAACATACATACTGTACTCCAATGTACCAACCCCAACACCATACCCACTCAGACCTTTCATGTACCAACCCCAACACCATACCCCACTCAGACCTTTCATGTACCAACCCCAACACCATACCCCACTCAGACCTTTCATGTACCATACCCCAACACCATACCCCACTCAGGCATTTCATGTATCAACCCCAACACCATACCCACTCAGACATTTCATATACCAACCCCAACACCATACCTACTCAGGCATTTCATGTACCAACCCCAACACCATACCCCACTCAGACCTTTCATGTACCAACCCCAACACCATACCCCACTCAGACCTTTCATGTATCAACCCCAACACCGTACCCCACTCAGACCTTTCATGTACCAACCCCAACACCACACCCCACTCAGACCTTTCATGTATCAACCCCAACACCATACCCCACTCAGACCTTTCATGTACCAACCCCAACACCATACCCCACTCAGACCTTTCATGTACCAACCCCAACACCATACCCACTCAGGCCTTTCATGTACCAACTCCAACACCATACTCACTCAGACCTTTCATGTACCAACCCCAACACCATACCCCACTCAGACCTTTCATGTGCCAACCCCAACACCATACCCACTCAGGCCTTTCATGTACCAACCCCAACACCATACCCACTCAGGCCTTTCATGTACCAACCCCAAAACCATACCCCACTCAGGCATTTCATGTATCAACCCCAACACCATACCCACTCAGACAGTTCATGTACCAACCCCAACACCATACCTACTCAGGCATTTAATGTACCAACCCCAACACCATACCCCACTCAGACCTTTCATGTACCAACCCCAACACCATACCCACTCAGGCCTTTCATGTACCAACCCCAACACCATACCCACTCCGGCCTTTCAAAGCCCAGACTAGGAATGAAGAATTCCTGTGTAAACGGGATGTGTCATTTCACTATGTGAATAACTGAAAGGGGTCATCCCTGGGTCCAGGCCTAGCAGAGACAATGAGACAGACAGAGACAATGATCACCCAGGGGTGGTTTAAGGGACTGAGACCACTGTAGCCCGTCTGTCCCCTGAGGATCCTACTGCCTGCGAAAGAGGGAGGAACTCCCACCAGCCCTAACCTTGTCAACTCAGAGCAGGATTACGCATATGAGAGCGTCTCTTGCCCACCTCAAAACCACACAGTGTGTTCGCCAATGATAACCCCAACGAGGCTTCTGCAGGGGTCGCTAGGGAAGCCTTTTTATGTCGCTGTTATCTATGGAAACGGTCGGTGAGAAAGAACGCACCAGAGGGATCAAATGGTTTGCTGAGAGGCAGCCACCGTGGAGGGGATAGCGACTGGTAAACAGTCTGGCTAATGCAAAAGATTGGGACATATTAGACTGGGATATGAAAGCACCATAGATATTTGTAATAATGTACAGTATTTGTCTGTAATCTCATAAATGCAGAATGTGTGTATATGCACAGCACACACACTATGTACAGTGGGGCAAAAAAGTATTTAGTCAGCCACCAATTGTGCAAGTTCTCCCACTTAAAAAGATGAGAGAGGCCTGTAATTTTCATCATAGGTACACTTCAACTATGACAGACAAAATTAGAACAAAATAAATCCAGAAAATCACATTGTAGGATTTTTAATGAATTTATTTGCAAATTATGGTGGAAAATAAGTATTTGGTCACCTAAAAACAAGCAAAATTTCTGGCTCTCACAGACCTGTAACTTCTTCTTTAAGAGGCTCCTCTGTCCTCCACTCGTTACCTGCATTAATGGCAACTGTTTGAACTTGTTATCAGTATAAAAGACACCTGTCCACAACCTTAAACAGTCACACTCCAAACTACACTATGGCCAAGACCAAAGAGCTGTCAAAGGACACCAGAAACAAAATTGTAGACCTGCACCAGGCTGGGAAGACTGAATCTGTATGTTGTCTATAGTGTATTTGCAGAGCTAGTTTCCAGGTGCTGAGTAAATAGAGAGCAGCGTAGTCTGGTCCGAGGCTGAAGGATGTCCTGTCTATGAGGACTCCCCCAGGCCACTCCAAAATGAATCTCCTCCTCTTCTCCACTTTTTCTCTGTCCCTACAGAGATGCTACCCCCACTGCTTTCCTCTCCATGGAAGACTCAACATTGTCACACCTCATTCTGAGACAAATGTTATTGAGCCAGCAGTTTTGGTGAGAAAGTGGATGGGAACTTAACTTTGATACTCTCTATTCTGACCTTTATCCCAAAGTCATTAAAGTAATTTGAGATAAACACTGAGACACCAATATATTCTCTACAAGAGTAACATTTTGTCAAGATACTTTTTTTGTATCGTGTGCCATAGAGCGTTACAATACTTCTGTTGTCATGAGATAAAGATTTGAGTGATGTTAATGAGATAATTAGGCTGACAAGTCATTTGGCTCCAATGGTTTCCAATGAGAGAACACTACCGGAGTGGAAAGAAAACAAAAAGTTCACATCGGAAGATAGCATTCCTACTTTCTAAACTGCTCCTATCTTCCTACATTGACACTGCTTTATTTCCCCATGGCCGGGTTTGAAAACAGACACATAATCACTTAGTAGATAATAATGAGATATTATCATTGTGATGGCACTTTTCATTTTTAGTCTGGATGAATGCGTATCATTTTCTTTCCATGCTCCTGTCCTGACAGCTATGGAGCAGTGTTGTGCTCCCTCTCATCTCATTCAGAAGTGACTTTGGTTACAGGGAATTGAATAAACCTGTCAGACTCTGTTTTCCAAGTTGGCAGAGGAGTTCACTCCTTTCCTCTCACATCATGTGTTGATAATTGTGGTTCTTTAAAAGCACAAATGTCAGGGAAGAACAATATGTCATATCATTTTGCTGACAGATTGGCCCGGTGTGCATCCAGTAACCACAGAAAGAATAATACAGGCGGACTCCAGAACAAACACAGGTTAGCGTTTTTTGTCATGAATCTTGTTCTGGAGGCAGTTTTTCAGAGTGGTCACTAGCTAGCACAGCCACAAAGTAGTATTATCTGGATTTTAAACATAACCCTACCTTAATACTAACCTTAAACACACTGCTAACCCTAATGCCTAGTTTGAACCTTGAATAAAGACCAAAAAGCACATTTTTGTTTTCTTGAATCTTTTACAATGTAGATCATTTTGACTTTGAAGCTCCGCTATCTAAGGGGAAATCGCTCAGTTCTGCCTCCAGGGCAAGACTCATGACTATTAACACCAACCTGCAAAACAATGAGAGCTGATTGGCTTGTGGAGTGGTACATGATGTTTAATGGTCCCTAGGCTGCATTGCCGTGCATTACCTCTTTCACTCAAATACCATTGGCAGATATGTGTACCACAGTAGTACATAAAAACAGTTGTCTTCCGTGCTAGAGTTTTGACAGTTCTTGGCAGTCCTACAGCAATAACCATCTGTGAGATGAAGAAGAGATTTATAATGTCCATATTTTGCCAATATCCAACCAACTGAACTGCAGTTATGTTCTTGAACCACTTGAGTTCAAGAGTATCTCTGTCTATGGAGAACTGAAACAACTGTGACTAGTGTCTGAACTTGCTCTGACTGGGAAGCTGAGACAAGCACTGTGACTAGTGTCTGAACTTGCTCTGACTGGGAAGCTGAGACATGCACTGTGACTAGTTTCTGAACTTGCTCTGACTGGGAAGCTGAGACAAGCACTATGACTAGTGTCTGAACTTGCTCTGACTGGGAAGCTGAGACATGCACTGTGACTAGTGTCTGAACTTGCTCTGACTGGGAAGCTGAGACATGCACTGTGACTAGTGACGGAACTTTCTCTGACTGGGAAGCTAAGACATGCACTGTGACTAGTGTCTGAACACCGCTTGACATCACATTTTAAACATGGCAGAGAGAGAGAGAGAGAGAGACAGAGAGAGAAGGAGACAGAGAGAGAGGGAGACAGAGAGAGAGGGAGGCAGAGAGAGGCAGAGAGACAGAGAGAGGCAGAGAGAGGGAGACAGAGAGAGAGGGAGACAGAAAGAGAGGGAGACAGAGAGAGAGGGAGACAGAGAGAGAGAGAGAGAGAGAGGGAGAGAGAGAGAGAATTCCATGGAGGAACAGATGGGGGCCATTAGGGACAAGGAGATTGGAGCGGCATGGTAAGAAGTGAACAGCCTTAGAGAGCTTGTAATCTGGCCCGGCCGACCGGCGTTAGAGCTAGGGACCATGACGAACGGGCAGCTTGTCGCAGAGTGTAGACTCCACCAGAGCTGACAAATCATTGACCTTCTCTTACTTTCTCACTGTCACACAATGTATGGGATCAACACCACCTTATCTCAGCTCTGAAAAGTTCCAGGAGTTTTTTTTCAGGAGTTCATAAGCGGTTGCCGCCGGGACTTCTTTTCTCCTAAATGTAATTTGACTAGACTTTGAACAATGGCAATGTTCACCAAGTATTCCTTTTGGCTGCCTCATTTGTCTTTATCTGAGAATTGCCAACCTCCTTACGGCCAACCAATAAGTAGATCCCATGTGAACGGGAGGTGAAGTCCTGGTTTTTCCTGCTACATTAAATGAGTTTAGGGGGCAGTGGAGGGTGCCATTCAGACCTCATTTCAGGACTGTGGCAACCGTTGTGACAATCTACGATAACCACATTTAGCAGTTCTGCAGCATATGGTTTCTTAACTTATTGACTGTCAAACTAAGGGACATACGGACAGACATTGCAGACAAACACAGATGTTCATGCACACATGGACTCACATATAACTTTCTGAAACAGTAAAATAATCTACAATATATATACAAATCAGTGGATTTGGCTATTTCAACTGCACATGTTGCTGACAGGTGTATACATTTGTGCACACAGCCATGCAATCTCCATAGAGAAATATTGGCAGGGCAATTGCCTTACTGAAGAGCTCAGTGACTTTCAAAGTGGCACCGTCATAGGATGCCATCTTTCCAACAAGTCAGTTTATCAAATTTCTGCCATGCTAGAGCTGTCCCAGTCAACTGGAAGTGCTGTTATTGTAAAGTGGAAATGTCTGGGAGCACCAACGGCTGAGCCGCGAAGTGGTAGGCCATACAAGCTCACAGAACGGGACCGCTGAGTGCTGAAGCGCGTAGTGCGTAAAAATCGTCTGTCTTCGGTTGCAACACTCACTACCTAGTTCCAAACTGCCTCTGGAAGCAACTGCACAAGAACTGATCGTCGGGAGCTTCATGACCGAGTACCCACACACAAGCCTAAGATCACCATGTGCAGTGCCAAGTGTTGGCTGGAGTGGTGTAAAGCTCGTCTCCATTGAACTCTGGAGCAGTGGAAACGTGTTCTCTGGAGTGATGAATCACGCTTCACCGTCTGGCAGTCCGACGGCCGAATCTGAATTTGGCGGATGCCAGGAGGACGCTACCTGCTCCAATGCATAGTGCCAACTGTAAAGTTTGGTGGAGGAGGAACAATGGTCTGGGGCTGTTTTTCATGGTTCGGTCTTGGCTCCTTAGTTCCATTGAAGGGACATCTTAACGCTACAAAGAACAGTGACATTCTAGAAGATTCTGTGCTTCCAACTTTGTGGTAACAGTTTGAGGAAGGCCCTTTTCTGTTTCAACATGACAATGCCCCCTTGCACAAAGCGAGGTCCATACAGAAACGGTTTGTCGAGTATGGTGCCTCGACCTCACTAATGCTCTTGTGGCTGTATGGAAGCAAATCCCTGCAGCAATGTTCCAACATCTAGTGGAAAGCCTCAGAAGAAGAATGGAGGCTGTTATAGCAGCAATGGCGAGACCAACTCCATATTAATGCCCAAGATTTTGGAATGAGATGTTTGACGAGCAGGTGTCCACATACTTTTGGTCATGTAGTGTATGTCTATGACCACAGAGGTGTTGTTTTTTGTAAATGGGCAGCAGGTAGCCTAGCACTTATGAATTTTGGGCCAGGAACCGAAATGTTGCTGGTTCGAATCCTCGAGCCGACTAGGTGAAAAACCTGTCAGTGCGCCCTTGAGCAAGGCATTTAACCCTAGTCTCTCCGGATAAGAGTGTATGCGAAATGACACATTTTTAAGATGTGTATCAAAGAATGCATAAAGGATAGGTGTACTACAGACGCCTCTCACCACCTCCTATGCCCTGGAGCTGCTGTTGTCACTGTGTTGTCAAGACCACAATGTAGCTGGGGGAATTGAACAGCCTCTAATTAGGCAGTAAGAGAGAACAGCCTCCACTGATCTATCACCTGATCTGGCTTTGATGTGCCGACTTCTCCCATTTCTGAGAGGCTGTGTTATGGTGTAAACAAATGAGGAATCTCCACATGTACCACATGTTGATGAGGAAGTGTTGGGTAAATAATGGTGCCGTCGTGGAATTATCCATGACCTACACCTTGGCTCCTCTCAACCTTTGAATTAATACAAATTGGCAATTTTTCTAGTTGAGAGGCAGACAAATTAATGTTAATTCCTGACTTAAGCTTAAAGGGAGACTCGTTGCCTTAACTTGAGCATGGCCTTTCAATAGACTGTAGCCAGAAAAAACTGTGGACGAGACTTCTGTATGTGTGTGGTTATACTGTATATACAGTACCAGTCATGTTCGTACACACCTACTCATTCCAGGATTTTTCTTAATTTTTACAATTTTCTACATTGTAGAATAATAGTGAAGACTTCAAAACCATGAAAAAACACATATGGAATCATGTAGTAACCCAAAAAGTGTTAACCAAATCAAAACATATTTTATATTTGAGATTCTTCAACGTAGCCACCCTTTGCCTTGATGACAGCGTCGCACACTCTAGGCATTCTCTCAACCAGCTTCATGAGGTAGTCACCTGGAATGCATTTAAATGAACAGGTCTGCCTGTTAAAATCATTTATTTCCTTCTTAATGCGTTTGAGCCAATCAGTTGTGTTTTGAGAAGGTAGGGGTGATATACAGAAGACAGCCCTATTTGTTAAAAGCCCAAGTCCATATTATGTCAAGAACAGGTCAAATAAGCAAAGAGAAATGGCAGTCAATCATTACTTTATGATATGAAGGTCAGTCAATTTGACTGAGGTGTGTCCAAACTTTTGACGGGTATATATATATATATATATATATATTAACATTTACATTTAGTCACAGTGAGTGTCAGATAAACTCAAATGACTGTGCTGTTAGTGAGATCCAACTCTAAACCACAAGTGAGCTTTCTCATTCCCAATTCTCTCCCGAAATGTGTTGGTCTATAAACGTTTATTTTCATTGGTTGTCCATTGGTCTTGACTTGACTAATATGCCACAATACCACAATGTCAAAACTTAGACATTGCATTGACCATATAAAATATTTACAAAATGCAATGTCAAATACAGATTTGCAATGTCTAGAAAACATGTTTCAATAGTCATGCAATCGTTAACCAAGGTTAAATGTCTGATGGTGTTTGTGTAACAGTTTTAATGGTTTTACCCAGGATTCCCTTATATGACTCTTATAGTGTTTACACAGGCCGTGGTTATATCTACTTACATTCCTGTGAACCAACACCGACTTACTAAAATTCAAATATGGCCAACAAACATGTACTTGCTAGGAACCTCTCCTGCATCATTTCATTTAAGTTGTTTTGCTTGTAGCGATTTTATCATGACTTCAACGTAATTACTTTGTTCATTTTTCAATGATTGCTAATTTTTCAATGACTGCTTATGTCACAGCTCAGTCACCATCTGATCTGGAGTCAGGCAAGCTGAACAAACAGCACAGCAGACACGATCACCCCTCTCCAGACTTCTCCCTCTCTCTCCCGCACCTTCTCTCGCTCCCACAGATATGTGGTTGTCAAGGGAGAACATGTGCATGCAAATCTGAGGAACACAGACCAAATATTCACAGTCAGATGAAGTCCTCTGATAAACCAACTCACGTCCTCAATCTGTACAACACTGATTAGAAGAGATGTAAATGAGCCTGAGTGAAGACGGCGTGAACATGGCAGGCGTCTGGCCAACTTCTCTAATGATCCTCTTTGCTGTGTAGGAGTCGGTCAATACCGTATCTTAGTTACCAGAGGCTGTGCCAACACCTTGATGATGTCTGCTACAACGTGTCCACAGATGTGCAGAGTAGATGGCGTAACCACAAAGGGGCCATAAAGAGACAGGCTAAATCGTCAGTCTTACACACCTGGCCATGTTCTCTCACTGGACTAACGTTAGGCAGGGAACATTGGTTCACAGTTAAGTAAGAGTTATTGTTTTGTCAGTGGAATTGCTTTAATTTCCCCAGAGTGACATTGAAAGGAGATCACTGGGCTTCAAATGACTGTGTGGATCATTTGTGGTATCATCATGTTTGGCTTAAACAAGTTAGTTGGGGATCAACGTGACACTGTCTCACTTGAAAGGAATATGAATATTCTTTTCCAGCAAGGAGGATTCCCCTTCAGAGTTTCTTCCTATGAGCTTGTCTTTGGTACTGTCTCCTCGGCTAGATTTCATAAAGCACTGGGTGACTAATGCATTGGTATAAAAACAAAACGATGTACAAATCACATTTGAGGGATTGAGTGATTTTGACAAGACTGAAGGGTCGTGAGAAAGGAAACTATTTCACCTGAGGGAAGGAGTGAGTGGGAGTTGAACTTGTAAAGGTTTACAATGTCAAAATTCAGTGACTCCCTACTTTGACAGACAAACCATATGTCTTCTTGTCCCCATCGAATGTGTAGAGTCAGTGGTAAGACATTTACAGATAGCAGACAATAACTCTGTGACTATGTAGCGATCTCCTTTCCACCCACCTACGCGGAATAAAGCACGGCCCATGTTAGGACTACAGCGCAATCCTCACTCAACAAATCAACACATGTTTTTACTTGATAGCCTGCCAGAGGGCCCTCAGATTAATGTCAGGAAAAGTATAGACCATAAGACAATTCAGAAAGTTACATAAGGTTTTCCCTTGTAACTCATTTAAACACACAATATTTTCAGAGAGATTTACTATCCTGTCCTACTGTCTTTCAGAGAGATATCTTTCATTCAAACAGATATCAAGCGGTTAGCTACACTCTCCTGACAGCATCATTACTCAATGATATAAGTAACAACTACTGAACCCAAAACGATACACTTTGAAATTCATGGACTGTGTATTTCCCCATATGCCAAGGTTCCTGGATGCTTTGGGACAAGTCTGACAGAAAACCACAGGATAAAAGGCTTCTTCTGGCATGCAGCTCGTATAACTCATATGGAAATCATATCTGGTGTTCATCTGGGGATGATCACATGAATAGAGCTACACTAGAGTCTTAGTGAACCCTAAATAGCGGTTTAATTTTCCCTGACAATATTACCATTATTCCACGGGCATCTGTCCAGTGCTTGTGCAACCCGATGAGTTGAACATTATTACTTGGCAAAGCTCATCTCAATTTTCACTCTCAATGGATCAAGCATCGAATAGACATAGAGGCAGTGGAGATTATAGAGAGGAACATTTTGATTCAATTGAATTATAAGACACTCTTGACATTTATCTTCAGGTTGATCCAGCTCTAATGTGAAATCAGTGTCTGATATTAAACCTGGAATAGTTGGTCCAGATATAAGCAGGATGTCCCGTGGATCAACACCTAAGGCTTCCTTCTCTTATCCTGATACCAATAAACAACAATGGCTGAACCCCAGTCCATATATCATCAGCACAGATGGTAATATTTCAGTCAAAGCCTCTGAAGGAGATGGTAAAGCCTATAGTTTGTATTTACCAGAGAACAATGGTGTCGCCTAACACGTGATGTGAGCAGTGGGTCGCCAGAGGGCCGGGGGAAGATCATAAATTCAACCAAGGCATGAAATGCAACAAAAGACAAAGTGCGCCCACCCCATCCTGTCCCCCGTCCCGTGCCGTCCCACCCTGTCAAGGCTTCACAGAGCCCTCTCCCTCACCCCACACAATCACCCAAATGTATTAGTGGCAAGTGACTGGCTGGATGGAGGCAGAGTACTGATTGACATGCCAAGAGGCACTGCATTACCATCTGTTAGGCATCAACAAATCGAGACAAAGCGCACAAAATCAAGTGCATTTTTTAGCAGGGAAACTAATCACCGCGCTGTCCTTGAAGGTAGAGAGCGTAAAAGGGGTCACGCACCATACCGTCTCTAATGCATCCCTTCATACTTTGTTCCAGTAAATCAGTATAGCATACGAGACATCCACAACATTTTGTTACATTTATGTGTTTAAAGACAAGGGCTTTAGGAGAGGAAAATGCATGCCACAGTGTTATACATCTGGTGCTAATATGTCCAGTACTGCGTTCATATGGTGTGGGACTTTCAGTCCTGTTTCCACTTTTACCCTACAGCAGTAGTATATTATCCACGCCATTGCAGGACTGGTAGCAGCACTAGGGATGTGTCCGTGGGACTAGAGAACACACAGCCAGCAGGAAAATAACATGGAACTAGACACGCTTAGCTTGATCTTATAACAATGCACTGTTAAAATGATGGGAAACTGCTGAAGCAGACAGTATAAGTAGGAAGCATTACATCTGGTTCCAGAGGTGACCACATGGGGCTTCTCAGCTGTAGCTGCAACTAACAGATATATGAGGAACATACAACTGATGGAGAGAAGAACAAATGTGATTGGATGATGCATCTTCACATAGTCTAACAATTGCTGTGCTAGTAGTGCTGCTGATTTAGTCAAATAAATATATGAAATAATACCATTTTTGGTTTGGTCCTTTGTGTTTCAACTTCCTATCAGACTCTTTTGATGGCAATCTGAATAATCATAAATCTGTTTTCATTCACACTCGTTATTTCATTAGCCACACAACTGCAGGGAAGATTGGCCAAAACAAAAGCCTCATTCAATTTAGCCTCTTTTCAAAATTAAGACACAAAGGGAGTGTGGGGCACAATAACAGAAGCCTTGTCTCTTTCCTGATTTTCAAATAGTCGATTAATTAAAGAGGGTGATCTGTGTTTGAGTCTGCAGCTCCACTGCCAGTCTTCATCAACTATGATTAGCCTCAGTGCAGCACCACTGTTGTATCTGGCTCTGGTTCCACTACACTCTCTGGCACCTCTGACTGCTGTTGTCCATGATCCCCAGCAGCACGCTTCAGCACCATGCAGCGCCCTCCAGCACACTAAAGCAACCATGCAGCACTGTGCAGTATCCGGCATTACCCTCCAGCACCCTGCAGAACCCTCCAACACCCACCAACACCGTGCAGATCCCTGCAGCACCGTTCAGCACCCTGATGCACCGTTCAGCACCATTCTGCACCCCACTGTTCAGCATCGTTCAGCACCTTCTGTCAGTCTGCAGCACCCCCCCTTCCAGCACCCTCCAGCACCCTGGAGCACCCTCCAGCACTGTACAACACCCTGCAGCACCCTGGAGCACCTTCCAGCACTGTACAGCACCCTACAGCCAGCTCCATATTTTCTCCAGATTCCAGTGTCGGAGATGGTTTTGTGTGTCTAGACTGAGACCGCACAGTGTCGGAAATTCCAAGTACTTATAAACCATATATTTGATGTTATATAGAGTTGCTTCCATGGTGTTCTCTATGGCTTTTCCAGAAATATCTTTGTGAAAACTTCAGGAACCACAAAAGAGAGAAATCTTAAAAATGTACACATGATAAAAGGCCTTACACTACACCCTTCAGGAGAGGAGTGCTAGTTATGGTTAGATTGGAGAACAGTTTAGCAATAGGGTTGTAGCCTACGTTCCATACGGAATTCTTCATCCCTTATTCATCCCTTATTCCCATTTTGTAATGTCAGCACACATTGACTTCAAGTTGAAACAAAATCTCCACTCTCTATATATGTTGATTTGAAACAGCTGGTTTTAATATCTCCCCTCACACACGTGGCATAGGGCCATAAACCCCGAACAGCCGACTCAGTTAACATGGTATGTTGTGAGGAGTGTGAAGAGTGTGGTTAGCGTGACGGTGATGATGGCCGAAGCAGCGGGGGGGGTTGTTGTGAGGAAATGGTGTGTGTAAACGCTGTGTCGGGGATGATGATGCACAGATCTCCCAGGTTCACTACATCACCAGGCAAGCCCACGCCACGGTGGTATAATTAAGCAATAAGGCCCGAGAAGGTGTGGTTTAATGGCGAATATAACACAGTGTCGTGTCTTTGCCTATGCCGGATTAGGTGATATGACATGCTATTCTATAAAGTAATTTTTCCGTAATTAATATTACCTGATTGAGCTAATCATGTAAATGTAATTAACTAGAGTCGTGCACCACAAAATAATATTTATAGAGCTGTTATCTTCCGAATAAACTCTTAAAGACCTAGTAATATTTTACATCAATAGCAGTCAATATTAATCGTCATCTTAATTCAGTCTCATCTGAAAGTTGTAAATTCTTGGTTATCTGCACGAACCCTGGCTAACAAGTTGAATCAGCAATAAAAAAAATGGGTTTAATTATTTATTTACTAAATACCTAACTACTCACACAGAATTACACATACACATATTTAAATTGGGGCGGCAGGGTAGCCTAGTGGTTAGAGTGTTGGACTAGTAACCGGAAGGTTGCAAGTTCAAATCCCCGAGCTGACAAGGTACAAATCTGTCGTTCTGCCCCTGAACAGGCAGTTAACCCACTGTTCCTAGGCCGTCATTGTAAATAAGAATGTGTTCTTAACTGACTTGCCTAGTTAAATAAAGGTAAAATAAAATAAATAAATAAAATAAATCCTAACTTGATTACAAATTACGTCATAAAGGAAAATGTCCCTAGCGGGCGGAACAGATATGACAGCTGGTTGCACAAAAGAAAATGGGCTGGGTTTGAGTGAAAGAGCGGGAAGACTGAGGAACAAAGGGCGAAGCTGTGCTTTCGTAAATTCAGTATCTTATGCATTCTAAATTAACAGCCATTTGGAAAAGGAAAATGCAATAAATATTTACTCTGAGCTGTGCTTCGGTAGGTTGGTGGTAGATGGAAGGTCGTGTTGCCCAACCAAGTCCTTTGTCCTTTGAAGAATGTCTCTGCTGGTAAATTGAATATGTTGTAGTAACGTCGTTGTGTGGTAGACGGGATACTCTGTTTGTTCCTTCCTAACCCTCGTTTGCAGCGGCTGTTGCTAACTCAACGGCTAGGAGGTATCACTTCTGTAGTGAATAAGAGTTCAAAGTTCATACCTTTTGCAACCAAAGCTCACGCTGATGTTGGCTTCGTTCTGTAGTTATCTGAACCATTCTGACATCGGACCGTCGTCCTCGGAACAGGAGGTTATATTGTTGTCAAGGGCATATATAGGAAGGGAGAGGAGGGCGTGTTTGAAAAGTTTTATAGCCCATGTCCCTTCACAGGGGCGGGCCACTGATTGAGCAGAGCCCTATCTTATGAAAACCCAAATCTGATATTTTAGAAGCTAAAATCAAATTTCATCTCATCACGAATAATTTCACATTCAAACATTTAAATTGAACAACAATTCCATGTGAATCCGATAACTCTGATGTGTAGACTTTCCACTGTAGAGTTTATGTCACCTTATCATTGATGAAAATGTCTCAGATGACAACCGAACTGACATCATATTCATTAAGTACCACCGCATATGTTCAATTGGTCGGATTACCAGAATATAGTTAATTTCCCCCCAACTTCTGATGTTCCCAGAATCTCTATGTTAATTAACCAAGGATTTTGCAAATGTAACATCCGTAGGGTAGAGAGATGAAAAAGGGGGGAAGAGGTATTTATGACTGTCATAAACCTACCCCCAGGCCAACTTCATGACAATGGCTAAGGGCTGCTTTTATGCACGATTCAACACAGAGTGCCTGGATACAGCCCTTAGCCGTTTTATATTGGTAATATACCACAAACCCCTGAGGTGCCTTATTGCTATTATAAACTGGTTACCAACGTAATTAGAACAGTAAAAATAAATTCTTTGTCATACCCGTGGTATAGGGTCTGATATACCACAGCTGTCAGCCAATCAGCATTCTTGGCTCGAACCACCCAGTTTATAATTTAGGATAAACCCAGTGCTTCATCAGCTCAAGTGGTAATGAAAGAACTGACATCATGTCCTTTAAGAAGAACTCTCTAGTCAGTCAGAATGTTCATCAATGTCACAGCTAGAGTCTTTCAGCAGTGTGACTCTTGCCCTTATGCCCCATCCAGCCAGCCTCTGGTAATTATTTCAGGACTGTTCCCTGCAGGATAGCTAACTGTCATCTCCAATAAGTCAAATGAGAGGGAGTGTTAGTCATTAGCGTATCATTATCACCCTTTTGTCACACATTTTCTAGTTAATTTAGGCTCTTTTTAGCAGTCTCATATGTCAGTTATAGGGGGACACCACTCTGGCTCATTCCTTATTCACTCACATAAAACATTTCCCTCTCAAATTCTATTTTGGTCACTCTACATTTGACAGCAGTCAGAAAGACAGAAGAATCCCTGGTCTACAGCAGGGTCTGTGTTAAGACCACCACTGCCCCTAGTGCTACAGACTGACAAATGCAAGAGAACAAGCACAGAGATATTTATAGGTCACGGTAAACATGCAATGTTTCAAACCAGATGTGGAAACCAGAATGTTTATGTGTGCAAATGTTTGCAAGTCTGAATGTTTAAGTTAAAATGATGTCGCCAAAGCAAAACAAGGAGAATGAAAATAAGGGGCATAAACTTCAAAGGACCGTCTCATCTGATTTTTAACCTCTTAAGACCTGCCATCGTATTTAAATGACCCCTAACCTCTACAGTTCCTGACAATGCCAGAAACCCCTGCTTCAGCTCTTCCCCCAAACCTTTCAGAGCCTAGTATTTATTGGCTGTGTCCGATCCGCACTGTCCACCTGCTTTTTCACTTTCCCTGGCAAAAAAATATTAAATTCCTGTCATAATTCACAACCACTTTCCACCCAATAGAACCCTGAAGCTCAAAGAGCCTTTCTCAGAACAACATTAAAATGGAGACAATCATTTATGAGCTGACAACAATGACAGCCGCACACAAATAGACAAATTCTGAGCTGCTTGCATAATTAGATAAAAGTTCAGTTTTTTGCACATGAGAGAGAAAGTCTCTCAGATCTTCATTGGGATGTACAAAGAAAGAGAGAAAGAGGGAATCAGGTGTCTAAAATCCTGTTCACTGCAGTGAATTACAGATGCAGATGACATCTAGCAGGATGGATGCCTACGCTCCCTGTCCCCCTTCTCCACCCCCTGACCCCTGATAGTCCACCCAGGCCCAGGATTCATCCATCCGCTCCGGTGACCTTGTGGGAGGTACAGAAAGTCAGATTTTGAAGCACAATGTTACGTAATTAAAACCTCCTGGAGCCTTGAGGGGAGATAAAAGAGTGAGAGAGATAGAAGAGAGAGAGTGTGTGTGTGTGTGTGTGTGTGTGTGTGTGTGTGTGTGTGTGTGTGTGTGTGTGTGTGTGTGTGTGTGTGTGTGTGTGTGTGTGTGTGTGTGTGTGTGTGTGTGTGTGTGTGTGTGTGCATGCGTGCGTGTGTGCGTGTCAAAGAGGGAGGAAATGGAGAGAAAGCACTGGACTTGAAAAGTGACCTCTACACGAAAAATATACAAAGCATCTGGATCCCAATTCTAATTGCTAGCTGTAATTAGAGCCATGGCCTGAGCAGAACCGACTCATTTCCAAATATAGAGGATCATCATACTGATTCAACCAATGATAATTGCTAGGTACAAAATGTTCATAGACTTCGCATGCTCCTCTGCACAAGACTGAATATAATCATAAGAACACATGCACACAGAGAGGCCTTCAGCCTTTTAAAATGGCAGCCAGATTCAGTGCTGTGGGCAGAGCTGCTGAGAAGCTCCTTGGTCCCAACGTCTCTGTGGTCCAAACGTCTGGGCCCCAGCTGGGCCCTAACTCAACCACAACACTCAGACCATAGCTCATCAGCATCTCTCTCTCATTTAACCAGTCCCACTACAACATCGACAACTTCCCCATGGGTAATGTACATCACTGTTGCCATCTATAGGATAACAGAGCTCATGGCCATTCTATAATGTTGTTATATAGCAGGGAAAGGCATCCCTGGTCCTGGAGTGTTGCAGGCACTTCATGGTTTTGAAGACCAGGTGTTGAATTTAGGCAATCACTGAACTGATCAATTAGCTCAGTTGGTCAAGTGTGGTGCATTTCATTATAGTACAACGGTTTGATTTGTCTAATCTTAGCAATTTCTTCTCAGCTAGCTACATAGCCGTCTTTGTATCAAAGATAATTGCGTAATTATCGTATTTCGTCGTCCTAACGTAGTCTACACTGCTATCTGCCCAGCAGCTAGCCAGCTAGCCAGCTAGCAAACGTCCACTGTCTACCGAATAGCAGCACTTCTTTACATTTCATTACATTTCATTATAGTACAACGGTTTGATTTGTCTAATCTTAGCAATTTCTTCTCAGCTAGCTACATAGCCGTCTTTGTATCAAAGATAATTGCGTAATTATCGTATTTCGTCGTCCTAACGTAGTCTACACTGCTATCTGCCCAGCAGCTAGCCAGCTAGCCAGCTAGCAAACGTCCACTGTCTACCGAATAGCAGCACTGTAAAAACTATTACACTCAACTGAACGACTTGATTAGTGTAGTGTTAGCTAGCTACATAGTTGTCTTTGCTGTCTTCGTATCCAAGATAATTGTGTAGTTTAGAGTGTGTAGTCTTAGGGTGATTATCTTAATTTACCGAGGTTAGCTAGCCAGCTATTTGTCGTCCTTAACGTAGGAGACACTGCTAGCTAGCCAACAGCTAGCCAACGTCTACCGAATAGAACTTCCTCACTCAACAACCCGGTCGCATCCCGCTTCGCTCCACAGGTAGTATCACATTTTCATTTCATTTCATTACAGTACAACGGTTTGATTTGTTTGATCGTAGCTAGCTACATAGCTAGCTACATAGCCGTCTTTGTATCAAAGATAATTGTGTAGTCTAGAGCGATTTTCTAGGTTAGCTAGCCAGCTATTGTCGTTCTTTTAACGCAACGTAACGTAATCAACACTGCTAGCTAGCCAGCTAGCCCCCGAATAGCAGCACTGTAGAAACTATCACACTCAACGGAACGACTTGATTAGTGTAGTGTCAACAACGCAGCCACTGCCAGCTAGCCTACAAAGTCAACAACGCAGCCACTGCCAGCTAGCCTACTTCAGCAGTACTGTATCATTTGAATCATTTTAGTCAATAAGATTCTTGCTACGTAAGCTTAACTTTCTGAACATTCGAGACGTGTAGTCCACTTGTCATTCCAATCTCCTTTGCATTAGCGTAGCCTCTTGTGTAGCCTGTCAACTATGTGTCTGTCTATCCCTGTTCTCTCCTCTCTGCACAGACCATACAAACACTCCACACCGCGTGGCCGCGGCCACCCTAATCTGGTGGTCCCAGCGCGCACGACCCACGTGGAGTTCCAGGTCTCCGGTAGCCTCTGGAACTGCCGATCTGCGGCCAACAAGGCAGAGTTCATCTCAGCCTATGCCTCCCTCCAGTCCCTCGACTTCTTGGCACTGACGGAAACATGGATCACCACAGATAACACTGCTACTCCTACTGCTCTCTCTTCGTCTGCCCACGTGTTCTCGCACACCCCGAGAGCTTCTGGTCAGCGGGGTGGTGGCACCGGGATCCTCATCTCTCCCAAGTGGTCATTCTCTCTTTCTCCCCCTTACCCATCTGTCTATCGCCTCCTTTGAATTCCATGCTGTCACAGTTACCAGCCCTTTCAAGCTTAACATCCTTATCATTTATCGCCCTCCAGGTTCCCTCGGAGAGTTCATCAATGAGCTTGATGCCTTGATAAGCTCCTTTCCTGAGGACGGCTCACCTCTCACAGTTCTGGGCGACTTTAACCTCCCCACGTCTACCTTTGACTCATTCCTCTCTGCCTCCTTCTTTCCACTCCTCTCCTCTTTTGACCTCACCCTCTCACCTTCCCCCCTACTCACAAGGCAGGCAATACGCTCAACCTCATCTTTACTAGATGCTGTTCTTCCACTAACCTCATTGCAACTCCCCTCCAAGTCTCCGACCACTACCTTGTATCCTTTTCCCTCTCGCTCTCATCCAACACTTCCCACACTGCCCCTACTCGGATGGTATCGCGCCGTCCCAACCTTCGCTCTCTCTCCCCCGCTACTCTCTCCTCTTCCATCCTATCATCTCTTCCCTCTGCTCAAACCTTCTCCAACCTATCTCCTGATTCTGCCTCCTCAACCCTCCTCTCCTCCCTTTCTGCATCCTTTGACTCTCTATGTCCCCTATCCTCCAGGCCGGCTCGGTCCTCCCCTCCCGCTCCGTGGCTCGACGACTCATTGCGAGCTCACAGAACAGGGCTCCGGGCAGCCGAGCGGAAATGGTGGAAAACTCGCCTCCCTGCGGACCTGGCATCCTTTCACTCCCTCCTCTCTACATTTTCCTCTTCTGTCTCTGCTGCTAAAGCCACTTTCTACCACTCTAAATTCCAAGCATCTGCCTCTAACCCTAGGAAGCTCTTTGCCACCTTCTCCTCCCTCCTGAATCCTCCTCCCCCTCCCCCTCCTCCCTCTCTGCAGATGACTTCGTCAACCATTTTGAAAAGAAGGTCGACGACATCCGATCCTCGTTTGCTAAGTCAAACGACACCGCTGGTTCTGCTCACACTGCCCTACCCTGTGCTCTGACCTCTTTCTCCCTCTCTCTCCAGATGAAATCTCGCGTCTTGTGACGGCCGGCCGCCCAACAACCTGCCCGCTTGACCCTATCCCCTCCTCTCTTCTCCAGACCATTTCCGGAGACCTTCTCCCTTACCTCACCTCGCTCATCAACTCATCCCTGACCGCTGGCTACGTCCCTTCCGTCTTCAAGAGAGCGAGAGTTGCACCCCTTCTGAAAAAACCTACACTCGATCCCTCCGATGTCAACAACTACAGACCAGTATCCCTTCTTTCTTTTCTCTCCAAAACTCTTGAACGTGCCGTCCTTGGCCAGCTCTCCCGCTATCTCTCTCAGAATGACCTTCTTGATCCAAATCAGTCAGGTTTCAAGACTAGTCATTCAACTGAGACTGCTCTTCTCTGTATCACGGAGGCGCTCCGCACTGCTAAAGCTAACTCTCTCTCCTCTGCTCTCATCCTTCTAGACCTATCGGCTGCCTTCGATACTGTGAACCATCAGATCCTCCTCTCCACCCTCTCCGAGTTGGGCATCTCCGGCGCGCCCACGCTTGGATTGCGTCCTACCTGACAGGTCGCTCCTACCAGGTGGCGTGGCGAGAATCTGTCTCCTCACCACGCGCTCTCACCACTGGCGTCCCCCAGGGCTCTGTTCTAGGCCCTCTCCTATTCTCGCTATACACCAAGTCACTTGGCTCTGTCATAACCTCACATGGTCTCTCCTGTCATTGCTATGCAGACGACACACAATTAATCTTCTCCTTTCCCCTTCTGATGACCAGGTGGCGAATCGCATCTCTGCATGTCTGGCAGACATATCAGTGTGGATGACGGATCACCACCTCAAGCTGAACCTCGGCAAGACGGAGCTGCTCTTCCTCCCGGGAAGGACTGCCCGTTCCATGATCTCGCCATCACGGTTGACAACTCCATTGTGTCTTCCTCCCAGAGCGCTAAGAACCTGGCGTGATCCTGGACAACACCCTGTCGTTCTCAACTAACATCAAGGCGGTGGCCCGTTCCTGTAGGTTCATGCTCTACAACATCCGCAGAGTACGACCCTGCCTCACGCAGGAAGCGGCGCAGGTCCTAATCCAGGCACTTGTCATCTCCCGTCTGGATTACTGCAACTCGCTGTTGGCTGGGCTCCCTGCCTGTGCCATTAAACCCCTACAACTCATCCAGAACGCCGCAGCCCGTCTGGTGTTCAACCTTCCCAAGTTCTCTCACGTCACCCCGCTCCTCCGCTCTCTCCACTGGCTTCCAGTTGAAGCTCGCATCCGCTACAAGACCATAGTGCTTGCCTACGGAGCTGTGAGGGGAACGGCACCTCAGTACCTCCAGGCTCTGATCAGGCCCTACACCCAAACAAGGGCACTGCGTTCATCCACCTCTGGCCTGCTCGCCTCCCTACCACTGAGGAAGTACAGTTCCCGCTCAGCCCAGTCAAAACTGTTCGCTGCTCTGGCCCCCAATGGTGGAACAAACTCCCTCACGACGCCAGGACAGCGGAGTCAATCACCACCTTCCGGAGACACCTGAAACCCCACCTCTTTAAGGAATACCTAGGATAGGATAAAGTAATCCTTCTCACCCCCCCCCCCTTAAAAGATTTAAATGCACTATTGTAAAGTGGCTGTTCCACTGGATGTCATAAGGTGAACGCACCAATTTGTAAGTCGCTCTGGATAAGAGCGTCTGCTAAATGACTTAAATGTAAATGTAAATGTAGTTGGAACAAAATCCTGTGTGTGTGTGTGTGTGTGTGTGTGTGTGTGTGTGTGTGTGTGTGTGTGTGTGTGTGTGTGTGTGTGTGTGTGTGTGTGTGTGAGTGTGTGTGTGTGTGTGTCCTGCGGCACTCCAGGAACGGGGTTGCCAACCCCTGTTATTTAGAGTGTATGTAAGGTGGTCAAAATAATAATGTAAGATGGACAAAATAATAATAATAATGTCACATATGGTATATTGTGATTGGGTGAACCAGATCAGAGGAGAATGGGGAGGTCCATCCTGCTCAGTGAATTTCATAAGAATAAAATGTTAAAAACATTTAACAAGTTATCCTTTGTAGGTAAAACTATACTAAATATAATTGTTACATCTGCCCCTGCCACGCCCTCTACTTCTCATCCTGTGTCTCCCTAACCTGCCGCCACTCCCAGTGCTCTCTCCCTCTCTCTCTGGGTGTATCTGATTGTGTGAGTGGAGACAGGTTTGCTGGAGTCAGAGCAGATCCCCACCAGCTGCAACCTGTTCCATAATCAAAACCTCGATTAATACTCAGCTGTCATGTCTTTGGCATCATTAAAAGTGAAGACTGTTATTTTATCAAATCAATTATCTGTAATTATTATTACGTGATTAAACTAATCATGTAAATGTAATTAACTAGGAAGTCGGGGAACCACGGAAAATCTTCAGATTACAAAGTTATCATTTTCTGAATATATATATATTTAAATATTTGATCAATTAGTCTTCTATTAATTAATTATTCTTTACCTCACGTCAGTCTCATTCCCAACGTCGTAAATGTTGGTTATCTGTACAAACCCAGCCATTTTTCTATAAATCATCAATACACCAATTGGCTTAATCATTTATTTACAAACAAACTAAATAATCACAGAAATGCATAAAGAAACAAACAGTAGATATTGTACTGACAAGGATAGGGAAGACTCCCTAGTGGGCTAAGCCGATATGAAGGCTTGGTGGACAAAGGGAAGTGGGTGTGGACTGAAAAAGAGCGGGAAAGACAAAAGGGATCCCTACACACAGTTGATAATTATATTAATTGAAGTGCAAATCCTTTGCACATGAACGCTCACTCAGTCTGGAATAATTGCAATCAATATATATTTACACACATGTGTCATTGCGATTTCTGTTGGAATCGTCAGTCCGTCTGCTGGAGAGTTCATCCGAGTCTCTCTCTCTCTCTTTCTGTTTCCCTGAAGATCACAGTCTTTCGTGGTTAGAATGGCTACTCCAGAGTACCATTCAGAAATGTTCTCACAGAATAGACGTTTCGGCAGTTGTCGGGATTCGCATCCCAGGTTAACATAATTTTTAGCTGCAGACTAGTAATTAGTATCTAAATTTTGCTCTTATTCTGTAGGGATCGACAATCTCAGAGTTGAACCATTTCCAGCCGTGTATTCAATGCTCCACGTGGTATGGTTTTCTAGTCTTGGTACTCAATCCTGTGCCACCTCAGTTTACACCGAGGTATGCGTGGTCTAAACTATTTGCAATCACAGCTCACGCTGTGGGTTTGTTCAGTCTGAAGAGGATTTTCTTAGGAGGGTTTTTTATTACTAACAATAGGGCTGTTCTATGATGCCAGATCATGTCCATGCTCACAGGGGCAGGCCAAACACTTAGTTAAACTTTAAAGGGAATCAAATGCTCTCACATTAAAGGCTTAACATCACATTACATCATTTCACAAATAGTTTCATCTTTACTCATTCATTGCATACAATAAGTAGATGCAAACTTCATAACTGAGGCACCTGTTAAAACAAAGTTAGGGTAATGTGGCCCTATTGTCTATCATGAGGTCACAAACATGAAACAAAACATATCGGGTCATAGCTGGCTTCTCCACCGACCGTTTACACATTCTCCAAAATATGGATATTGTTCAGTTTTCAAATTCTGTGATGTAGTAGAATTTGGCAGGAGTTCCTTTGTTCTACTGTGAAACTCTCTGCCTGAAAAGGCGGAGAGAGTCTCCGCCAGGAATTTACGATCTGAGATAACAGAACCTGGGTGTAGGAGAGAGTGAGAGAGGGGGAAGCCACAATCTATACACAGAAGGGCCACGTCATGACACTTCCACGCTGCGAGCCCTGCCACTTCCACGCTGCCAGATCATAGCCTTTTCTCAGTCATTCTGCATTTCAAGCCTTTGTTCCAGCGTAGTTCTTGTTATCCTGTTGTGCCAGTTTTTCCCTAGCCAGACGCTGCTTTTATCTCTGATACCGTTCCATCTGCTCTGACTCTGGTCCCTGTCTCCAGTCCCTCGTCTCGTAAGTTCTGCTTCCCTGCCCTGGACCACCGCTCTACTGCTTCATTGGATTCCGCTTCGGACCTGCTTACCCTGCCCCCACTCCAATTTCCCCAGCCTTTGCCTCAATTCCTGGTTCCCTGCTACCCGCCCGAGCTGCCCCTGGCCTGCACCCCACCCCACCCCCACTCCCGCTTTTCTATAAATACCTAAGTTACTGTATCCCTGTCTCCTCGTCTGAGTCTGCACTTGGGTTCACATGCTCCGCCGCTCATAACAATAATAACATGTCACCAAATAATTGATTGAAACACAACAGCACTCCTTAGGGTAGCACCATGGTGTACAGCTAGCTTCCATCCTCTACTGGGTACATTGACCTCTGGGTACAAAACCTAGGAGGCTCATGGTTCTCAACCCCTTCCATAGACTTACACAGTCATTATGACAACTTCCGGAGGACATCCTCCAACACTTCAGAGCTCTTGCAGCATGAACTGACATGTTGTCCACCCAATCAAAGGATGAGATAATTAATCTAGTACTGAAAGCATAAACTACAGCTAGCCAGGAATGCCATGTGTAACATGTCGTGAGTAGTTGACTCAAAGAGAGAGAGAAAGACAATAGTTTAAAAAAGATTAACAAATTAATTTCTTCCAAAAAGAAGGAGGAGCAAGAGAGAGAGCGAGGGTCTTTTTTAAACTTTCAGTTTCACTTACTTAGCTAGCAAATGCGGTTAGCTAGTTTAGCCTACTCTAACACCCTGCCCAAACAGAGGGATGCTATGTTAGCTAGCTGGTTATGACTATCCAACACAACACTGGAACTCAAGGTAAGCTTTTGGTTTTACAAATGTATTGCCACTGGGGCTCGCCGGTGTAAGTGCTAAACTGCTTACTGACTGTATGCTGTAATGTAACTGCATGATTGTAGTGGGTTTACTAATACAAAACTAGTAGTTCTATTAGCTACAGTGACTTGCGAAAGTATTCACCCCCTCTGGAATTTTTCCTATTTTGTTGCCTTACAACCTAGAATTAAAATATTGTTTTGGGGTTTGCATCATTTGATTTACACAACATGCCTACCATATGCAAAATATGTTTTATTCTGTAACAAACAATAAATAATATATATATTTTTTTTACCTTTAGTTAACTAGGCAAGATCAGTTAAGAACAAATTCTTATTTTCAATGACGGCCTAGGAACAGTGGGTTAACTGCCTATTCAGGGGCAGAACGACAGATTTGTACCTTGTCAGCTCGGAGGTTTGAACTTGCAACCTTCCGGTTACTAGTCCAACGCTCTAACCACTAGGCTACCCTGGGTTGCTGGTGTACAGCAATCTTTAAGTCATACCACAGATTCTCAATTGGATTGAGGTCTGGGCTTTGACTAGGCCATTCCAAGACATTTAAATGTTTCCCCTTAAATCACTCGAGTGTTCCTTTAGCAGTATGCTTAGGGTCATTGTCCTGCTGGAAGGTAAACCTCCGTCCCAGTCTCAAATCTCTGGAAGACTGAAACAGGTTTCCCTCAAGAATATCCATTCATTTTGCGCCATCCATCATTCCTTTAATTCTGACCAGTTTCCGAGTCCCTGCCGATGAAAAATAATTGTGTTCTCGGGTGATGAGAAGTGTTGGGTTTGCGTCAGACATACTGTTTTCCTTGATGGCCAAAAAGCTCCATTTTAGTCTCATCTGACCAGAGTACCTTCTTCCATATGTTTGGGGAGTCTTTCACGTGCCTTTTGGCAAACACCAAACATTTTATCTTATTTTTTTCTGGCCACTCTTCCATAAAGCCCAGCTCTGTGGAGCGTACGGCTTAAAGTGGTCCTTTGGACAGATACTCCAATCTCCACTGTGGAGCTTTGCAGCTCCTTCAGGGTTATCTTTTGTCTCTTTGTTGCCTCTGATTAATACCCTCCTTGCCTGGTCCATGAGATTTGGTGGGCGACTCTCTTTTAAAAACATTTTTTTTACTACGCAAGTCAGTTAAGAACAAATTCGGCCTAGGAAGAGTGAGTTAACTGCCTTGTTCAGGGGCAGAATGACAGATTAGTACCTTGTCAGCTCTGGGATTCAATCTTGCAACCTTTTGGTGACTAGTCCAACGCTCTAACCACTAGGCTACGCTGCCGCCCCTCTCTTGGTAGGTTTGTTGTGGTGCCATATTCTTTCCAGTTTTTAATAATGGATTTAATGGTGCTCTGTGGGATGTTCAAAGTTTTGGATATTTTTTTATAACCCAAACTTGATCTGTACTTCTTCACAACTTTGTCTCTGAACTGTTTGGAGAGCTCCTTGGTCTTCATGGTGCCACTTGCTTGGTGGTGCCCCTTGCTTAGTGGTGATGCAGACTCTGGGGCCTTTCAGAACAGGTGTAAATATACTAAGATCATGTGACAGATCATGTGACACTTAGATTGCACACAGGTGGGCTTTATTTAACTAATTATGTGACTTCTGAAGGTAATTGGTTGCACCAGATCTTATTTAGGGGCTTCATAGCAAAGAGGGTGAATACATATGCACCCATTACCTTTCCATTTATTATTTTTCTTTAGAAAAGGTTATTTCTTTCATTTCACTTCACCAATTTGGACTATTTTGTGTATGTCCATTACATGAAATCCAAATAAAAATCTATTTAAATTACAGGTTGTAATGCAACAAAATAGGAAAAATGCCAAGGGGGATAAATACTTTTGCAAGGAACTGTATGTTGACTATGACATTACTTTAGCTAATATGGGGACAACAATGGCAAAATGGCAAAATGGCAAAATGTTATCTTCGTCTCATGGCAAAATGTGTATAATAGCAGGAAATTAGCTCTAAAAAGTCAGTATTTTCTCTCAGCCTCGTGGCAAAATGTGTAAAATAGCATGAGATTAGCTATAAATCTACACATTTTTCTCTCTGCCCCATTTTGCCACGAGGGGTAGGACAGTCTCCTGCAGTACAGAAATGGAAGAGACAACTCGGTCACCAGAAACAAAGCTGTGTTTTATTTACCACACACACTAACATCCTCTCTATTCCTGGCCTCCAGCAGACTCTGGGTTCAGGCCTTGTGTGTGTGTGTGTGTGTGTGTGTGTGTGTGTGTGTGTGTGTGTGTGTGTGTGTGTGTGTGTGTGTGTGTGTGTGTGTGTGTGTGTGTGTGTGTGTGTGTGTGTGTGTGTGTGTGTGTGTGTGTACCTGCCTGTGTATGTGTGTGTGTTTGTGGGTCTGTGTGTATCTGCCAGAGAAGATTTACTCCAAGGTAATAATGTCTGTGTTTCTCTGATGACATTATCACATTTATGGGCAAGCTGTGCTCATGCATATCATTACCACCGTCTTTCACCGGGTGCTGCCAAATGGAAGATTAATTCATGTGCATCGTGGTTCCCAAACATTTCATAGTCCCGTACCACTTCAAACATTCAACCTCCAGCTGCGTACCCCCTCTAGCACCAGGGTCAGTGCACTCTCAAAAGTTTTTTTTTACATCATTGTAAGTCTGCCACACACACACACTATACGATAATTTATTAAACATAAGAATGAGTGTGAGTTTTTGTCACAACCTGGCTCATGGGAAGTGACAAAGAGCTCTTATAGGACCAGGGCACAAATAATAATTGATTAATAATCAATAATTTTGCTCTTTATTTAGCCATCTTACATATAAAATCATATTTGTTCACAATTGTAAATAACTCACCACAGGTCAATTAGAAGGTGTGCTTGAAAGGATGCACATAACTCTGCAAAGTGGGTTGTATTGGAGAGAGTCTGTCTTAAATAATTTCCCACACACACACTGTCTGTATTTAGTTGTCATGCTAGTGAGGGCTGAGAATCCACTCTCATATAGGTACGTGGTTACAAAAGGAATCAGTGTCTTAACAGCACAATTTGCCAAGGCAAGAAACTCTGAACGCAGCCCTATCCAGAAATCTGGCAGTGGCTTCTGATTAAATTAAATTTTCACAGAACCGCTTGTTGCAATTTAGATGAGGCTCTCTTGTTCAGATATCGATAAATGGACTGGAGGCAGGGCATGAAAGGGATAACGAATCCAGTTGTTTGTGTCGTCCATTTCGGGAAAGTACCTGTATAATTGCACACCCAACTCACTCAGGTGCTTCGCTATATCACATTTGACATTGTCCGTAAGCTTGAGTTCATTTGCACACAAAAAATCATACAATGATGGAAAGACCTGTGTGTTGTCCTTGTTAATGCAGACAGAAAAGAGCTCCAACTTCTTAATCAAAGCCTCAATTTTGTCCCTAACATTGAATATACAGTGGGGCAAAAAATTATTTAGTCAACCACCAATTGTGCAAGTTCTCCCACTTAAAAAGATGAGAGATGCCTGTAATATTCGTCATAAGTACACTTCATCTATGACAGACAAAATGAGAAAAAAATCCAGAAAATCACATTGTAGGATTTTTAATGAATTTATTTGCAAATTATGGTGGAAAATAAGTATTTGGTCACATACAAACAAGCAAAATTTCTGGCTCTCACAGACCTGTAACTTCTTCTTTAAGAGGCTCCTCTGTCCTCCACTCGTTACCTGTATTAATGGCACCTGTTTGAACTTGTTATCAGTATAAAAGACACCTGTCCACAACCTCAAACAGTCACACTCCAAACTCCACTATGGCCAAGACCAAAGAGATGTCAAAGGACACCAGAAACAAAATTGTAGACCTGCAGCTTGGTGTGAAGACATCAACTGTGGGAGCAATTATTAGGAAATGGAAGACATACAAGACCACTGATAATCTCCCTCGATCTGGGGCTCCACACAAGATCTCACCCTGTGGGGTCAAAATGATCACAAGAATGGTGCGCAAAAATCCCAGAACCACACGGGGGGACCTAGTGAATGACCTGCAGAGAGCTGGGACCAAAGTAACATCTAGCTGTAACGCATAGAATTCACTGGCTTGTATGTGAAGCAGTTATTGTTTCAAAACATCTCTTGCCATGTCACTGATGCATCGTGAAACAGTTGTCATGGCCGTTGAATGAAGAGGACCAAGGTTTAGCGTGGTGTGTGTACATTTTCCTTTTTTATTAGGATGACGCCAACAATAAACAATACAAACACAAGGGCTATGTGCCACAAAAAAAGTTAACCTCCCACACTGAAAGGAGGGGAAAGGGTTTACCTAAGTATGGTTCCCAATCAGAGACAACGATAGACAGCTGTCCCTGATTGAGAACCATACCCGGCCAAAACATAGAAATACAAAATCATAGAAAACAAAAACATAGAAAGCCCACCCCACATCACACTCTGACCTGAAATAAAACGTCTCTCTAAGGTCACGGTCTGACAGTACCCCCCAAAGGTGAGGACTCCGGCTGCAAAACCTGAACCTATAGGGGAGGGTCCGGGTGGGCATCTATCCGCGGTGGCGGCTCTGGTGAACCATACCCGGCCAAAACATAGAAATACAAAATCATAGAAAACAAAAAAAATAGAATGCCACCCCCCATTACACCCTAACCTGACCAAATAGAGAAATAAAACAGCTCTCTAAGGTCAGGGCGTGACAACAGTGTTGTTTGATGAAGTCATTGTCTGTATAGTTTTTGGAGCCTTTTCTCCCAGCCATATCCGCGGCAGCAGGAAGACTTAAAGTTGAAGTCGGAAGTTTACATACACTTAGGAGCCATTAAAACTCGTTTAACAACCTTTCCACAATTTCTTGTTTAACAAACCATAGTTTTGGCAAGTCGGTTAGGACATCTAGTTTGTGCCTGACACAAGTAATTTTCCAACAATTGTTTACAGACAGATTATTTCACTTATAATTCACTATATCACAATTCCAGTGGGTCAGAAGTTTACATACACTAAGTTCACTGTGCCTTTAAGCAGCTTGCAAAATTCCAGAAAATTATGTCATGGCTTTAGAATCTTCTGAAAGGCTAATTGACATAGTTTGAGTTAATTGGAGGTGCACCTGTGGATGTATTTCAAGGCCTACCTTCAAACTCAGTGCCTCTTTGCTTGACACCATGGGGAAATCAGCCAAGACCTCAGAAAACAAATTGTAGACCTCCACAAGTCTGATTCATCCTTGGGAGCTATTTCTAAATGCCTGAAGGTACCACGTTCATCTGTACAAAGAATAGTACGCAAGTATAAATACCATGGGACCACGCAGCAATCATTCACACCACTCAGGAAGGAGATGCGTTCTGTCTCCTAGAGATGAACGTACTTTGCGAAAAGTGCAAATCAATCCCAGAATAACAGCAAAGGACCTTGTGGAGATGCTGGAGGAAACAAGTACAAAATTATCTATATCCACAGTAAAACGAGTCCTATATCGACATAACCTGAAAGGCTACTCGGCAAGGAAGAAGCCACTGCTCCAAAACTGCCATTAAAAAAAGCCAGACTACGGTTTGTAACTGAACATGTGTCACGCCCTGACCTGAGAGATCCTTTTAACCTGTTGCTTCTACCCGGGACGCTTGCGTCCCAACTAGAGCTCTGGAAATGCAAATGCGCTACGCTAAATGCTAATAGTATTAGTTAAAACTCAAAAGTTCATTAAAATACACATGCAGGGTATCGAATTAAAGCTACACTCGTTGTGAATCCAGGCAACAAGTCAGATTTTTAAAATGCTTTTCGGCGAAAGCATGAGAAGCTATTATCTGATAGCATGCAACACCCCAAAAGACCCACAGGGGACGTAAACAAAATAATTAGCATTTCGGCGTTACACAAACCGCACAATAAAATAGAAAACATTCATTACCTTTCACCATCTTCTTTGTTGGCACTCCTAGATGTCCCATAAACACTATTTGGGTCTTTATTTCGATTAAATCGGTCCATATAAAGCCTAGATATCGTTATATGTAGACTGTGTGATAAACGAAAAAAACATTGTTTCAAAACGTAACGTCATTTTTTAAAATTCAAAAGTCGACGATAAACTTTCACAAAACACTTCAAATACGTTTGTAATGCAACTTTAGGTATTAGTAAACGTTAATAAGCGATAAAATTCATCAGGAGGCGATGTAAAGATTATTAGCTGTCCGTCTGGAAAAATGTCCGGCTAGAAACTCAACGAAAATATCCGGTCCTAGACCGGATTAGATACGGTGTCCTGTATGTGTTTGACCAAGAAAAAACTCGAAGGGAAATGACAAGACTCTAGACACCCTGTGGAAGATGTAGGTACTGCAACCTCAGTCAATTAATTGTGGTTCACGTTTATCAATGGGTTCAAGTAGCGCATGGATATACTTTCCCCATTTTCAGTGATCAGTTTTTCCTGTGCTTTTCGATGTAAATGCCGTTCTGGTAAAGCCACAGCAGTGATTTAACCAGTTTTTTAAACGTCTGAGTGTTTTCTATCCACACAGACTAAGCAAATGCATATACTATATTCCTGGCATGAGTAGCAGGGCGCTGAAATGTTGCGCGATTTTTAACAGAATGTTCAAAAAAGTAGAGGGTCGACTGAAGAGGTTAATTTGGTTAGGTCAGGGTGTGACTCGTGTGGGCAATCTAGTTTTCCTATTTCTTTGTTTGGCCTGGTATGGTTCCCATTCAGAGGCAGCTGTCTATCATTGTCTCTTATTGGGGATCATACTTAGGCAGCCTTTTTCCCACCTTAGTGTGTGGGATCTTGATTTTGTATAGTTGCTGATCAACTTCCGGGTTGGAGCGAGCCGGTCGCATCCGCGCTTCGGTCTGCAGGTTGTATAACTTTTTCATTACATTTCATTACATTTCATTATAGTACAACGGTCTGATTTGTCTAATCTTAGCAATTTCTTCTTAGCTAGCTACATAGTCGTCGTTGTATCAAAGATAATTGCGTAATTATCGTATTTCGTCGTCTCCTATCTGCCCAACACGTTCACCGTCTACCGTAGCACTGTAGTAACTATCACACTCAACTGAACGACTTGATTAGTGTAGTGTTAGCTAGCTACATAGTTGTCTTTGCTGTCTTCGTATCCAAGATAATTGTGTAGTTAGAGTGTGTAGTCTTAGGGTGATTATCTTAATTTACCGAGGTTAGCTAGCCAGCTATTTTGTCGTCCTTAACGTAGGAGACACTCCTAGCTAGCCAATAGCCAGCCAACGTCTACTGAATAGAACTTTCGCATTCCGGTCGCATTCCGCTTCGCTCCACAGGTAGTATCATATTTTCATTTCATTTCATTACAGTCCCAACGGTGTGATTTGTTTGATCGTAGCTAGCTACATAGCTAGCTACATAGCCGTCTTTGTTTCAAAGATAATTGTGTAGTCTAGAGCGATTTTCTAGGTTAGCTAGCCAGCTATTGTCGTTCTCCTAACGCAACGTAACGTAACCAACACTGCTAGCTAGCCAGCTAGCCCCGAAAAGCAGCATTGTAGAAACTTCACACTCAACGGAACGACTTGATTAGGGGTAGTGTCTACAACGCAGCTAGCCTACCTCAGCAGTACTGTATCATTTTAATCATTTTAGTCAATTAGATTCTTGCTACGTAAGCTTAACTTTCTGAACATTCGAGACGTGTAGTCCACTTGTCATTCCAATCTCCTCTGCATTAGCGTAGCCTCTTCTCTAGCCTGTCAACTATGTGTCTGTCTATCCCTGTTCTCTCCTCTCTGCACAGACCATACAAACGCTCCACACCGCATGGCCGCGGCCACCCTAATCTGGTGGTCCCAGCGCGCACGACCCACGTGGAGTTCCAGGTCTCCGGTAGCCTCTGGAACTGCCGATCTGCGGCCAACAAGGCAGAGTTCATCTCAGCCTATGCCCCTCCAGTCCTCGACTTCTTGGCTCTGACGGAAACATGGATCACCACAGACAACACCGCTACTCCTACTGCTCTCTCTTCGTCCGCCCACGTGCTCTCGCACACCCCGAGAGCTTCTGGTCAGCGGGGTGGTGGCACCGATCCTCATCTCTCCCAAGTGGTCATTCTCTCTTTCTCCCCTTACCCATCTGTCTATCGCCTCCTTTGAATTCCATGCTGTCACAGTTACCAGCCCTTTCAAGCTTAACATCCTTATCATTTATCGCCCTCCAGGTTCCCTCGGAGAGTTCATCAATGAGCTTGATGCCTTGATAAGCTCCTTTCCTGAGGACGGCTCACCTCTCACAGTTCTGGGCGACTTTAACCTCCCCACGTCTACCTTTGACTCATTCCTCTCTGCCTCCTTCTTTCCACTCCTCTCCTCTTTTGACCTCACCCTCTCACCTTCCCCCTACTCACAAGGCAGGCAATACGCTCGACCTCATCTTTACTAGATGCTGTTCCTCCACTAACCTCATTGCAACTCCTCCAAGTCTCCGACCACTACCTTGTATCCTTTTCCCTCTCGCTCTCATCCAACACTTCCCACACTGCCCCTACTGGATGGTATCGCGCCGTCCCAACCTTCGCTCTCTCTCCCCCGCTACTCTCTCCTCTTCCATCCTATCATCTCTTCCCTCTGCTCAAACCTTCTCCAACCTATCTCCTGATTCTGCCTCCTCAACCCTCCTCTCCTCCCTTTCTGCATCCTTTGACTCTCTATGTCCCCTATCCTCCAGGCCGGCTCGGTCCTCCCCTCCCGCTCCGTGGCTCGACGACTCATTGCGAGCTCACAGAACAGGGCTCCGGGCAGCCGAGCGGAAATGGAGGAAAACTCGCCTCCCTGCGGACCTGGCATCCTTTCACTCCCTCCTCTCTACATTTTCCTCCTCTGTCTCTGCTGCTAAAGCCACTTTCTACCACTCTAAATTCCAAGCATCTGCCTCTAACCCTAGGAAGCTCTTTGCCACCTTCTCCTCCCTCTTGAATCCTCCTCCCCCTCCCTCCTCCCTCTCTGCAGATGACTTCGTCAACCATTTTGAAAAGAAGGTCGACGACATCCGATCCTCGTTTGTTAAGTCAAACGACACCGCTGGTTCTGCTCACACTGCCCTACCCTGTGCTCTGACCTCTTTCTCCCCTCTCTCTCCAGATGACATCTCGCGTCTTGTGACGGCCGGCCACCCAACAACCTGCCCGCTTGACCCTATCCCCTCCTCTCTTCTCCAGACCATCTCCGGTGACCTTCTCCCTTACCTCACCTCGCTCATCAACTCATCCCTGACCGCTGGCTACGTCCCTCCCGTCTTCAAGAGAGCGAGAGTTGCACCCCTTCTGAAAAAACCTACACTCGATCCCTCCGATGTCAACAACTACAGACCAGTATCCCTTCTTTCTTTTCTCTCCAAAACTCTTGAACGTGCCGTCCTTGGCCAGCTCTCCCGCTATCTCTCTCAGAATGACCTTCTTGATCCTAATCAGTCAGGTTTCAAGACTAGTCATTCAACTGAGACTGCTCTTCTCTGTATCACGGAGGCGCTCCGCACTGCTAAAGCTAACTCTCTCTCCTCTGCTCTCATCCTTCTAGACCTATCGGCTGCCTTCGATACTGTGAACCATCAGATCCTCCTCTCCACCCTCTCCGAGTTGGGCATCTCCGGCGCGGCCCACGCTTGGATTGCGTCCTACCTGACAGGTCGCTCCTACCAGGTGGCGTGGCGAGAATCCGTCTCCACACCACGTGCTCTCACCACTGGTGTCCCCCAGGGCTCTGTTCTAGGCCCTCTCCTATTCTCGCTATACACCAAGTCACTTGGCTCTGTCATAACCTCACATGGTCTCTCCTATCATTGCTATGCAGACGACACACAATTAATCTTCTCCTTTCCCCCTTCTGACGACCAGGTGGCGAATCGCATCTCTGCATGTCTGGCAGACATATCAGTGTGGATGACGGATCATCACCTCAAGCTGAACCTCGGCAAGACGGAGCTGCTCTTCCTCCCGGGAAGGACTGCCCGTTCCATGATCTCGCCATCACGGTTGACAACTCCATTGTGTCCTCGTCCCAGAGCGCTAAGAACCTTGGCGTGATCCTGGACAACACCCTGTCGTTCTCAAATAACATCAAGGCGGTGGCCCGTTCCTGTAGGTTCATGCTCTACAACATCCGCAGAGTACGACCCTGCCTCACACAGGAAGCGGCGCAGGTCCTAATCCAGGCACTTGTCATCTCCCGTCTGGATTACTGCAACTCGCTGTTGGCTGGGCTCCCTGCCTGTGCCATTAAACCCCTACAACTCATCCAGAACGCCGCAGCCCGTCTGGTGTTCAACCTTCCCAAGTTCTCTCACGTCACCCCGCTCCTCCGCTCTCCACTGGCTTCCAGTTGAAGCTCGCATCCGCTACAATACCATGGTGCTTGCCTACGGAGCTGTGAGGGAACGGCACCTCAGTACCTCCAGGCTCTGATCAGGCCCTACACCCAAACAAGGGCACTGCGTTCATCCACCTCTGGCCTGCTCGCCTCCCTACCACTGAGGAAGTACAGTTCCCACTCAGCCCAGTCAAAACTGTTCGCTGCTCTGGCCCCCCAATGGTGGAACAAACTCCCTCACGACGCCAGGACAGCGGAGTCAATCACCACCTTCCGGAGACACCTGAAACCCCACCTCTTTAAGGAATACCTAGGATAGGATAAAGTAATCCTTCTCACCCCCTCCCCCCCCTTAAAAGACCTAGATGCACTATTGTAAAGTGGCTGTTCCACTGGATGTCATAAGGTGAAAGCACCAATTTGTAAGTCGCTCTGGATAAGAGCGTCTGCTAAATGACTTAAATGTAAATGTAAATGTAGCCTGCAGAACTTTACGGTCGTGTTTTTGTATTTTTCGGTGTTCATTTGAATAAAAGTAAGATGTTCGCCTACCACGCTGCACCTTGGTCTCCTCAATCCAACGAAGAACGTAACAACATGAGGACAAAGATCATTATTTTTGGAGAAATGTCTTCTGGTCTGTTGAAACAAAAATAGAACTGTTTGGCCATAATGACCATTGTTATGTTTGGAGGAAAAGGGGGAGGCTTGCAAGCCAAAGAACACCATCCCAACGTGAAGCATGGAGGTGGCAGCATCATGTTGTGGGGGTGCTTTGCAGGAGGGACTGGTGCACTTCACAAAATAGATGGCATCATGAGGAGGAAAATGATGTGGATATATTGATGCAGCATCTCAAGACAGGAAGTTAAAGCTTGGTCGCAAATGGGTCTTCCAAATGGACAATGACCCCAAGCATACTTCCAAAGTTGTGGCAAAATGGCTTAAGGACAACAAAGTCAAGGTATTGGAGTGGCCATCACAAAGCCCTGACCTTCATCCTATATAAAATTTGTGGGCAGAACTGAAAAAGTGTGTGCGAGCAAGGAGGCATACAAACCCGACTCAGTTACACCAGCTCTGTCAGGAGGAATGGGCCAAAATTCACCCAACTTATTGTGGGATTCTTGTGGAAGACTACCCTTATGGAAGACTACCCTGCTTTTATACATGTCTCATGTCTCACATGTCTCACTAATCTAAAGTCGTCTTTATTCTCGCTCAAAAAACTCCCATGGCTTATTTTTCAATTTGTCATGTTTCGTTGATAAATTTCTGTGCAAGAGTGAAGGTTTCCTGTGAGAGAGTTCCGGTTAATGTGATTGGAAGTTATTTGACTAGGCTGCTTGTATTTGACATTGTGTTGTTATTTCGCTGAACACTAGATGGTTACATTTTATTTTGCCAGTGAAACAAGGCTACTCAAGCAAGATAAAAACCTCACCCAAATGTATAGCCCCGCTTCAAAATATAAATGTACTGTTTGAAAATGTGAAGATTTATTTTATATATAAAAAAAAATATATATATATATATATATAAAACATAAAAATGTAATCCCATTTTCATTTGGCGTACCCCATCAGTACCCCATTTTGGGAATACCTGATGTACATCACGACACATCCAGCTACTCAATGACAAAGAGACACAAACCCATGGACACTTTGAAAGACATTCTGCAGGACCACGGTTATTACAGTTACCTGTACAGATGAAGTCAATATTTAAGCGTGGAGCGACAACATAACACAGGGAAACTTTAAACCTTGGTTTGAAACCTACGCCTGCCCTTCTCAGTACAGTGTTGTAATCCCCAGTTAAACTGCAGCCACCTGTTCATTTTACAATGGGAGTTGACAGAATGAATCTTGCACCTGTACATTAATAGTCATCTGTGTTTGATTGCCCTCAGTCTCAAGTCAGTGAGAGGTGAGGGGTCAGGTGAGATATGACTGAGACAGACTGAGAAATCACACCAGACTAGACCAGGGGCCCTCAGTTACTACTATAAAACCCACATGGTACCAATAGCTTTGACTGCCAGAGACAGTGTACACCTATTTTAATGTGTCTGTAGTGTATGCATATGTGTGAGAGTGTGCGTGTGCGTGTGCGTGTGTGTGTGTGTGTTTGAGAGACAAAAAAAGGTGAGAATTTACTTTTGAACTCATGCATTTCCAGCCACAGCAAAAACATGTTTTTCATTCTAAGAGGAAGTCACAGGAGAAGTGTTAAGAACTTTGAGCCACTCAGACAGAGAGAACTTCTGCAGAGTGAAAAGTCACTTCCAACCAGCTAACAGCTAACACATCATCACCTCCAACCTGCAGACTGACCTAAGCTGCAGACCGACAAGTTGTCACTGTGCTATTGCCTGTGTGAAATTCCTAAGCAATCTCCACGTGTCATTGCGAAAAGAAACTGGAAGCAGATAGGTTTTTATTACCGGCAGGTAGCATAGTGGTTAGAGCATTGGGCCAGTAACCGAAAGGATGTTAGTTCAAATCCCTAAGCTGACAAGGTAAAAATCTACTCTCCTGCCCCTGAACAAGGCAGTTAACCCACTGTTCCTAGACCATGATTGTAAATAATAATAATTCTTAACTGACTTGCCTAGTTAAATAAAGTGTTTCTCTGGAGACCAGGAAGGAGCTTTAGCTTTTAGTTATGTTATATATATATACAGGCCTCAACCACTACCCTGAGAGCACTTGATTCAGTATATCATGTGTCCCTCAGGTTCATTACCAATCAAAACACCTAACACATCATTGTGATCTCTTGTAGTGCTGCTGCCATGTTGTGCTGCCTCCATGTTGTGTTGCTGCCATGTTGTGCTGCTACCATGTTGTGCTGACTCCATTTTGTGCTGCTACCATGTTGTGCTGCCTCCATGTTGTGCTGCTACCATGTTGTGCTGCTACCATGTTGTGCTGCTACCATGTTGTGCTGCTACCATGTTGTGATGCTACCATGTTGTGCTGACTCCATGTTGTGTTGCTACCATGTTATGCTGACTCCATGTTGTGCTGCTACCATGTTGTGCTGACTCCATGTTGTGATGCTGCCATGTTGTGCTGACTCCATGTTGTGTTGCTACCACGTTGTGCTGACTCCATGTTGTGCTGACTCCATGTTGTGCTGACTCCATGTTGTGCTGCTACCATGTTGTGCTGACTCCATGTTGTGCTGCTACCATGTTGTGCTGACTCCATGTTGTGCTGCTACCATGTTGTGTTGCTGCCATATTGTGTTGATGTGATTTTGTGCTGACTCCATGTTGTGTTGCTGCCATGTTGTGCTGCTACCATGTTGTGTTGCTGCCATATTGTGTTGATGGGATTTTGTGCTGACTCCATGTTGTGTTGCTGCCATGTTGTGCTGCTACCATGTTGTGCTGCTACCATGTTGTGCTGCCTCCATGTTGTGTTGCTGCCATATTGTGTTGATGGGATGTTGTGCTGACTCCATGTTGTGTTGCTGCCATGTTGTGCTACTACCATGTTGTGCTGCTACCAAGTTGCGCTGACTCCATGTTGTGCTGCTGCCATGTTGTGCTGACTCCATGTTGTGCTGCTACCATGTTGTGCTGACTCCATGTTGTGCTGCTACCATGTTGTGCTGCTACCATGCTGTGTTGCTGCCATATTGTGTTGATGAGATGTTGTGCTGACTCCATGTTGTGTTGCTACCATGTTGTGTTGCTGCCATATTGTGTTGATGAGATGTTGTGCTGACTCCATGTTGTGTTGCTACCATGTTGTGTTGCTGCCATATTGTGTTGATGAGATGTTGTGCTGACTCCATGTTGTGCTGCTACCATGTTGTGCTGACTCCATGTTGTGCTGCTACCATGTTGTGTTGCTGCCATATTGTGTAGATGATATGTTGTGCTGACTCCATGTTGTGTTGCTACCATGCTGTGTTGCTGCCATATTGTGTTGATGAGATGTTGTGCTGACTCCATGTTGTGTTGCTACCATGCTGTGCTGACTCCATGTTGTGCTGCTACCATGTTGTGTTGCTACCATATTGTGTTGATGAGATGTTGTGCTGACTCCATGTTGTGTTGCTACCATGTTGTGTTGCTGCCATATTGTGTTGATGAGATGTTGTGCTGACTCCATGTTGTGCTGCTACCATGTTGTGCTGACTCCATGTTGTGCTGCTACCATGTTGTGATGCTACCATGTTGTGCTGCCTCCATGTTGTGTTGCTGCCATGTTAAATACAAATAAATACATCTCTACAGCTCTGTTGGCTGGTTGTCATTGACCTTGCGTAGGCTTAATACACCAGTATACACCAAGGCCATATTGGGTAAAATGCCACTTTATCTCAATTTTATATAATCAGATCAGTAAATACATATCAATTACGGTCCCATTCTAATGTGCTTTTAACAGTACCAAGAATTACAACAGGTCATCAAATTGTTTTAGTTACTCAGCTCCGTGGTCCTGGAATTCTCTCCTGAACATTTCAAAATGTGATGATCTAGTTATGTTGGTAGAGTTTAAACACCTGGTTGATGTTAATATCATAGAAGAGCGTAATTATCTTTAGGTCAGCTGTTTTTTAGTTATGACATTGTTTTTCTTTACATAATATGTAATTGTAGTAATGTATGTGTGTTTATAGTTTTGTTCAATGTTGTGTTAGTGTATGTAAGTTGTTTTAACTTAAACTTTGTTCCCCCTGCTGCTGTTGGACGAGGTCTCTCTTGAAAAATGTATTTTATCTCAATGAGAAAAAGCTGTATAAATAAGGTTAAATGATTCATATTTTTTAAGACTGACAGTAGGTCTGAGCCGTAGTCACCATCAGACAGGGTGCACTGACTGGCCACGCAGGAAACACACCTGGACTGGAGCCATGCCAGGAAGTCATCAGGAAGGTACAGATGAGAAAGGAAGTGTTTCCTTAGAGAGAAACCAATGCCACAACTTTGGAGGGACAACTCCCGTTCATAAGCAGCCTAAACTATAAAGTGTGCTTTGCCTTGTGATGCTAAAACAAACTGACCTGGTATCCTTGGAGACAGAAGACCTGCCATGACTTAGTACATTTTACAGTCAGTCATTTAATCTTGGAACACAGTATCAAGACTCCTGTATCTCCCTTCAAACAGCGGTGGCACGCAACCACATTAGCCAGTCTAAAAGCTACCTACTGTGAACCAACGATCTCTCTCTCTCTCTCTCTCTCTCTCTCTCTCTCTCTCTCTCTCTCTCTCTCTCTCTCTCTCTCTCTCTCTCTCGGCATCTATAATGCACTCATGCCTGGAGAGAGACACTCAGCTTTTTACTAGGAAGGAAATTGCCAGTCAGGCCGCTCTCACCAGCTTTTAACAACTCAACACTGATGAACTAATGACTGTCTGAAATGGAGTGGAGGAGAATTAGTCATACTGGGAATACAGTAGGATAGAGGTAGAGAGGAAATAGAGAGTGTCTATAAGTAGTCATAACAAAGCCAAATAATTGCAAACAAAGCTCAGTACCACAGACATTGCTATCCAAAGCCCGGAAGGTAATGACAGCTATTTCATATTTTCATTGATAAATCACTTTCAGCTGTCTGTCAGCAAGGAACGGAGACGAGCCATGTCTGAATAAACACGGCTGCCTCAGAAGCGTAGAGCTCAACTTCATCAAACTGATATCAGAGACAAAAGAGATCGAGAGAGATAGGAGAGAAAGAGAGAAAGAGTAGTAGGAAGGGTAACTCACGGATCCTGTCACCTTTCCACCTCCAGCCACTCGTGTACCTCCCCTGTCCTTCCACTGGCCTACATGCTCCACTCAGCACCTCCAGCAGCAGCAGCAGCAGGGGCATCAGCCTGGCAGCCATGCCTGCATCCACAGCTCTCACTGGGGCTAGAGCAAAGAGGAGAGGGCCGCAGGGAGAGACCCGCCTGGTTCTCTCATATCACATACAGCTGTGAGGAGTGATTCACAGTAGAACAACAACAACGCCTCCCCTTCCTCCTCCTCCTTCACAGTTTCGGCCCAGGTCACACACCCCACATCCTGCAGGATTGGACCGATCCCTGTGAAGGCAGCAGCAGCATTGTTGGCGAGGTGGCTGAGGAGGTTGACTAAAATTCCAGAATGGGCAGACAGGCAGAGTAAAGCCTGTATTCCTGGAGCTATGCTCTGAAATATTGATCCCGCTTCTTTCTCTCCATCTTCTCTCTTTCCTCCTCCTCTGCCTGTCAGAGTTGGTGGTGGAGAATTTATTGCAGTCCTGCTGAAATGCTTATGGGCTCAGCTTCACCGGAGACACTTCCCATGAGACAGAGGAGTGCTGGGGAGAAGTGTTTTCCTCTTGCTATGTAGAAGTTGCTGAGATCAGTAGCAGAGCAGAAACACTTCGGTCGGCAGTGGGGTCCAGTGACAGCGCTAGTGACACACCCCTGATCCGACAGCTCTTTCTCAGGCAGCGACTGGCCATGGCTAACAGTCTGTGTCCCTCTTCCCCCTCCATACACCACCCACCTCTTCTTACATCACATGATATGAACATAAGAAATACATCAGAAAGAGAGAGCTTTCTCAACACAGCAGCCTTGACACTGCCTACAGAGCCTCTGAGGAAGGGAGAACCACCACGAGTGACAGAGAGTTGCAGAGGGAGAGAGAGAGAGAGAGAGAGAGAGAGAGAGAGAGAGAGAGAGAGAGAGAGAGAGAGAGAGAGGGAGAGAGTGGGAGAGAGAGAGAGAGAGAGAGGGAGGGAGAGAGAGAGACAAAGAGAGAGGAGAGAGAGGAGGGAGAGAGAGAGAGAGAGAGAGAGAGGGAGGGAGGAGGAGAGAGGAGAGAGAGAGAGAGAGAGAGAGAGAGAGACAGAGAGAGAGAGAGGGGAGAGAGAGGAAAGCGGGGGCTGTGAATTACTATTTCCCAAGTGCAGAGGCTCTTATCCTGTCGCCCGTTTAGTGATGCTCTCTGTCAGGATTATGCAGCGTGCATAACCTCACTATCCTCCATGTATTTACAACTATGACCTGCGTGTGTGTGTGTTCTCAAGCAGATTAATCTGGTGCTTTCTGAGAGCGCAAACAACTCCTACAGCAGCTTGCCATTCTATACGACACATGCCTGTACAGACAGACAGACAGACAGACAGACAGACAGACAGACAGACAGACAGACAGACAGACAGACAGACAGACAGACAGACAGACAGACAGACAGACAGACAGACAGACAGACAGACAGACAGACAGACAGACAGACAGACAGACAGACAGACAGACAGACAGACAGACAGACAGACAGACAGACAGACAGACAGACAGACAGACATGTGTACCGCTTAACTGGTTCCACTTCTCTCTGAGTCTGGCAGTGACACTATGGAGAAGAGGTGACATGCACATGGCCAGAAAGCGACTGAACAAACATATCACAACACACATATGCTATAAGAGTGTTTCTTTGAATAGACACACAGTATATTTTATTACAAAGCGTGCTCAGTAGTTGCTCTGTAATTGTGGGTTTTGAGTTACACGACTTGTTTCCTCCAGCGGCCTGGTCTGTCAGGAGGCAGGGGAACGTGGGAAACTGGAGGTGTCAGCATCCCCTCCCTGCCCACCCCATTCCCCAGCCCCTCTCTGCACCCACACCCTCTCTCCTTCCTCATGAGTTGTGTGAATAACAGAGTGCCCTAATGACAGTGTCCTTTTTCATGAGTTGTATGAATAACATAGTGCCTAATGACAGTGTCCTTCTCCAGAGGGGAGAGGAGAGGAGAGGAGAGGAGAGGAGAGGAGAGGAAAGGAAAGGAAAGGAAAGGAGAGGAGAGGAGGGGAGAGGAGGGAGGAGAGGAGAGGAGAGGAGAGGAGAGGAGAGGAGAGGAGAGGAGAGGAGAGAGGAGAGGAGAGGAGAGGAGAGGAGTAGCGACGGTCAATGGGCTCTCCAGAGGAGTTTATCTCAAATTTTAACTATGGGGGTGTTAGTAATAGTAATAGAGATAATAATATAATTACCATGCATCCTACTGTCCTTCCTACGATACAGTATGTGATTGTTACATTCTACTGTCCTTCCTACGATACAGTATGTGGTTGTATTGGAGCTGACTTTTACATTTCCTCTATATAGTATGCTTTCTAACTTACAGTACTTTATTGCATATTTCATATTTCCTATCCCTATTTTTTATTTGTTAGTGATTATTGCATTGTTGGGTTTTGAGTTTTCAAGAAATTCATTTCACTGTACTTGTGCATGTGACAATAAAACTCTCTTACATCCCTTATCCACCTCTCTCTCTCGATCCCCCTCTCTCTCCATCCCCCTCTCTCTCCATCCCTCTCTCTCTCCATCCCTCTCTCTCTCCATCCCTCTCTCTCTCTCTCTCTCTCCATCCCTCTCTCTCTCCATCCCTCTCTCTCTCTGTCCCCCACCCCCCTCTCTCTCTCTCTATCTCTCTCTCTCTCTCTCCATCCCTCTCTCTCTCTCTCTCTCCATCCCCATCTCTCTCTCTCCATTTCTCTCTATCCATCCCTCTCTCTCTCTCTCCATCGCTCTCTCTCTCCATCCCTCTGTTTTATCTTCTATCTCTATCTGTCAACCTGCCCTTTCAGCATGGCGTGCTGGCCGCTCTCCCGGTGCCATCAGACAGCAGGGTGATGGGTGGTGTAGAGAGGCCCAGCAGGGAGGCACAGGAGGAGAGCTGGGCACCACCACAGGGCCTGGAACACAGTGAGCACCAGGGACTGGCACACAGATGCACGCATGTCGCAGCACACACACACACACACACATACAGACACACACATACAAATACACACACAGACACACATATTCTAACGTAAGTGGTTTGAGGTTCTATAGTTTGAATGAACAGTGAATAGTATCAAAATGCCACCTGATTGAGGAAGCCCTTGACCTAAATGGTCAATGGCAATGTCTTAGTCAATACCACCCCCAGCCACAGAGGTCTACTGAGCCAGGTCAGACACCTAGTGAGTCAGGTCAGACACCTAGTCAGTCAGGGTCACTCAATAACAACTTCTAGAGCCTGTGTCTCATTCCAGGCCGGACCATACCCTCATCACCCTGTCTGAGAGGTCAATGGTTCCCCCATAAACAGCTCACTGTATACTTGTTCAACACTGGAGAGTTGATTGATGATTCAAATGTACTTTTATTTTAGGTAAAACAAATTGTACAGTCTAAAAACAGTATTTTAGTAGAAGCTGATTCATGTTGTGCTTCCCAATAAGACACGTTTCAATACTCAACAACTTACAGCAATAGCCTAAGACCTGAGAAATGAGCTTGTTTACAAAATGTCTCCGCTTTGCCCTTGTTCATATTTGAGTGTTGTTTTTGTGAATAATTTGTACAGTAGGCTAACCTGGTACTGTGTGTGACTGTTGCGGTTCAGAAGGGAGACAGATGGAGCCTCATTTAGCCAGCTACAAACTGGCAGACATGACACGGTGGTGACAGGCTTTTTCCAAAGACTCTCTGAAATGTGGATCTCTGTCTTACTCTGTAGCATGTACATTCAGAGCTAACAGCTAAAGCTAGCATCCCATGTAATACAGATGTAAGGTATCAAATGAAGCCAGGCATTTTTCATAATATTACATTCTGTATTTCAGCAGTGTGACATTTCATGAGCAGAGAGTTAGTCATGTACACTCCGCAGAGAGTAGTGTCGCTGAAATTGTCTATCTATCAATATACTTTGCATAACCCCAGTACAGATGCTGGTGATTGATTGTGAGTTATGGTTGGCATTCAGAGAGAGTCACACACCAGGACACGCCCCATGTTCCCTGCAGGGCCACAAAACAATGGCCTTCTCAATCAGTGACCCCTCATGACCCCCACCATCTCCATACTCTAATACTACACGGCACACAGCCCCCACTGCTGGCCTCCAATAAACGAGGAGCCACAGGAGAGTAGATAAGCAGGGCTGAAGGGAAGGGAGGCTGAAGGTTAATGTGTGCAGGACCTAGCAGAACACACAGCCATTAAGACACATGAGGGACAGTGAGCCACATACTGAACAGAGACTCTTACGTGACTCTGGAGTAGAACGATTCAAAGAGAGAGAGAGAGAGAGAGAGAGAGAGAGAGAGAGAGAGAGAGAGAGGGAGAGAGAGAGACCATTGGTTCACAGAGAGAGAGAGAGAGAGAGAGAGAGAGAGAGAGAGAGAGAGAGAGGGAGAGAGAGAGACCATTGGTTCACAGAGAGAGAGAGAGAGAGAGAGAGAGAGAGAGAGAGAGAGAGAGAGAGAGAGACCATTGGTTCACAGAGAGAGGAACAAAAAAAGAGAGTTATGTTTTTTCAACATCGCTATTGCATACCATTGCTTTCAATCATGTCCCTATGTAAGAGAAGAGACTAAATTGGAGAACGAATGGAAACTGCAATGTTGCCATCGACCAACACCTCCTATATACCATTTCTTACCATCCACACTGAAATGTGTTCTCAGAGGAACACGCTTGCCATTCTGATCTAACCGTCCTCTACAGGACTGAAAACACCACTTCAACATACTGGAGAGGGAGAGGACTGAAAACACCACTTCAACATACTAGAGAGGGAGAGGACGGAAAACACCACTTCAACATATTGGAGAGAGAGAGGACTGAAAACACCACTTCAACATATTGGAGAGAGAGAGGACTGAAAACACCACTTCAACATATTGGAGAGAGAGAGGACTGAAAACACCACTTCAACATATTGGAGAGAGAGGACTGAAAACACCACTTCAACATATTGGAGAGAGAAAACACCACTTCAACATATTAGACTGAAAACACCACTTCAACATATTGGAGAGAGAGAGGACTGAAAACACCACTTCAACATATTAGAGAGGGAGAGGACTGAAAACACCACTTCAACATATTGGAGAGAGAGAGGACTGAAAACACCACTTCAACATATTAGAGAGGGGGAAGACTGAAAACACCACTTCAACATATTAGAGAGGGAGAGGACTGAAAACACCACTTCAACATATTAGAGAGGGAGAAGACTGAAAACACCACTTCAACATATTGGAGAGAGAGAGGACTGAAAACACCACTTCAACATATTAGAGAGGGAGAGGACTGAAAACACCACTTCAACATATTAGAGAGGAGAAAACACCACTTCAACATATTGACTGAAAACTGAAAACACACTTCAACATATTGGAGAGAGAGACTGAAAACACCACTTCAACATATTAGGAGAAAACTGAAAACACCACTTCAACATATTAGAGAGGGAGAGGACTGAAAACACCACTTCAACATATTGGAGAGGGAGAGGACTGAAAACACCACTTCAACATATTGGAGAGGGAGAGGACTGAAAACACCACTTCAACATATTGGAGAGGGAGAGGACTGAAAACACCACTTCAACATATTGGAGAGGGAGAGGACTGAAAACACCACTTCAACATATTAGAGAGGGAGAAGACTGAAAACACCACTTCAACATATTGGAGAGAGAGAGGACTGAAAACACCACTTCAACATATTAGAGAGGGAGAGGACACCACTGAAAAGAGGACAAAACACCACTTCAACATATTGGAGAGGGAGAGGACTGAAAACAATCACCACTTCAACATATTGGAGAGGGAGAGGACTGAAAAACACCACTTCAACATATCGGAGAGGGAGAGGACTGAAAACAAACACCACTTCAACACCACTTCAACATATTGGAGAGGAGAGAAAAACACCACTTCAACATATCGGACTGAAAACAAACACCACTTCAACATATTGGAGAGGGAGAGGACTGAAAACAAACACCACTTCAACATATAGGAGAGGGAGAGGACTGAAAACAAACACCACTTCAACATATAGGAGAGGGAGAGGATTGAAAACAAACACCACTTCAACATATAGAGGGAGAGGACTGAAAAACACCACTTCAACATATCGGAGAGGGAGAGGACTGAAAACAAACACCACTTCAACATATAGGAGAGGGAGAGGACTGAAAACAAACACCACTTCAACATATAGGAGAGGGAGAGGATTGAAAACAAACACCACTTCAACATATTGGAGAGGGAGAGGACTGAAAACACCACTTCAACATATCGGAGAGGGGGAGGACTGAAACCTTGACAGTCACTGTTTCTCCATCTTGTTCTTTTTTTCATTTAGTTCTTAATTCAATCCCAAACGCATCCCATTCCTTCCATTACAGTCACAACCAGAGATGTTTCTCTGACCATTCTGTCCCATCCATCCCTGCCTGCTCTCATCTAATGTAATGGCTTTAGAGTCACTTTCACCTTGATATGAGGCTCCATACTGCAGTAGCCGGCAGTAGCCTGGACGTAACATAGTAAACATACATCTGTCTCCCTCCATTAAGTATGATATGTTACATTCTCTACCGCACCTGCTGTCTTGTCCACTGAGGTGCTGACCTGTTGTACCCTGTACAACCACTGTGATTATTATTTGACCCTGCTGGTCATCTATAAACGTTTGAACATCTTGAAGAACGATCTGGCCCTATTTACCATGTAGTCTTATCTCCAACCCTCAGAGCCTGGTCCCTCTCTAGGTTTCTTCCTAGGTTCCTGCTTTCTAGTGCGTTTTTCCTAGCCACAGTGCTTCTACATCTGCACTGCTTGCTGTTTGGGATATTAGACTGGGTTTCTAATTTGTGGATGTCAATCACCCATTTGGTATGATATGTTACAAATTACAATTCGTAGGTATGTTACAAATTACAATTAGTACATTATGTTACTAATTTACAACTAGGGGGCGATATTTTAATTTTTGGATGAAAAACGTTCCCGTTTTAAACAAGATATTTTGTCACGAAAAGATGCTCGACTATGCATATAATTGACAGCTTTGGATAGAAAACACTCTGACGTTTCCAAAACTGCAAAGATATTGTCTGTGAGTGCAACAGAACTGATGTTACAAGTGAAACCCAGATAAAAATCCAACCAGGAAGTGCCGCATTTTTTAAAACCGCCTCATGCCAATGACTCCTTATATGGCTGTGAATGAGCTACGAATGAGCTTACGTTTTCTACGTATTCCCCAAGTTGTCTACAGCATTGTGACATATTTTTACGCATTTCTGTTGAAGAATAGCCATAAGGGACCATATTTAGCAAGTGGTCACATGGTGTCTCCCGCAGAAAATCTTGCGTAAAATACTTGAGGGAGCCATTTTTCCAATCGCTTCTTATGAGAAACCAATTGCCTCGACGGATATATTATCGAATATATATGTTAAAAACACCTTGAGGATTGATCCTAAACAACATTTGTCGTGTTTCTGTCGATATTATGGAGCTAATTTGGAAAAAAGTTGTGTGTTGTAGTGATAGCATTTTCCGATCGATTTCTCAGCCAAGCATGATGAACAAACGGGAGCTATTTCGCCTACAAAAATAATATTTTCGGAAAAACTGAACATTTGCTATCTAACTGGGAATCTCCTGAGTGAAAACATCCGAAGTTCTTCAAAGGTAAATTATTTAATTTGATTGCTTTTCTTATTTTCGTGAAAATGTTGCCTGCTGCCAGCAGAGCCTAGCATAGCATTATGCCATGATAAACTTACACAAATGCTTGTCTAGCATTGGCTGTAACGCATATTTTGAAAATCTGAGATGACAGTGTTGTTCACGCCTTTATGTTGACGAATGAGCGTCAACAACTACATTGCGTAAGTGGCCAGCTGAGAGCTCTCAGAGTGATTCTTGCGTAAAAGACAGAGGTAGTCATTTTTCCTCTCGCTCCTACTGAAAAGCCAATTGTCCCGGTTGATATATTATCGAATAGATAGATAGATTATAAAAAACATTTGCCATGTTTCTGTCAATATTATGGATATAATTTGGAAATTTATTCGGCGTTGTCGTGACCGCTATTTCCGGTGGATTTCTCAACATAACGTGACCAACAAACGGAGGTATTTTGGGTATAAAAAATATCTTTATTGAACAAAAGGAACATTTGCTGTCTAACCGGGAGTCTCGTGAGTGAAAACATCCGAAGCTCATCAAAGGTAAACTAATAATTTGATTGATTTTTCCGTGACCAAGTTACCTGCTGCTAGCTGGACAAAATGCTATGCTAGGTTATCAATAAACTTACACAAATGCTTGTCTAGCTTTGGCTGTAAAGCATATTTTGAAAATCTGAGATGACAGTGTGATTAACAAAAGGCTAAGCTGTGTCTCAATATATTTAATTTGTGATTTTCATGAATAGGAACATTTTCTAGGGGTATTTATGTCCGCTGCGTTATGCTAATTCGTTTGAGGCTATGATTACTTTCCCGGATCCGGAATTGCTAGTCGCAAGAAGTTTTAACGTTGACTAGGCTAGGGGTTAGGGGTTAAGGTTAGGAGTTAGATTTAAAGGTTAAGGTTAGGGTTAGAGGAAGGGTTAGCTAACATGCTAAGTAGTTGCAAAGGAGCTCAAATTGTTCATGATGAGATTTGAACACACAACCTTTGGGTTGCTAGAGGTTCACGCTATACCTCCTGTCTTATGTAACCATACCAACCGTAACATATCATACTAATTTGAGTGTCTCGGATCTACTTCTACTATGTTACGTCTAGTCTATGAGACCAGGCTGCCCCATGTTCCAGATCAGCACTACGGCTGTTAACGCAGGGCCAACTGGAGCTCCTGAAAACTACTGAACATTAGTATCACTATCTCTCCATCTCACACACACACACACACACACACACACACACACACACACACACACACACGCACACACACACACACGAAAGCATGGCGTACACTCACACAAGTCCACACACTCATAAAACAAATGATGGGGTTCATTTGCATCTCTTCACACAAACAAAGCTGTCAAGGAGCATTCATTGTATCAGTGAATCCCTTGAACACAGCACCAGAAGCATGACACTTTTCAGCCTGAACCTCTGCTCTACTTCCTGCAAGAGAGCTCAGAGGAACACTGACACTGGCATCCCCCCAACTACATTATAATCACATAGGCTGTTGTGTTCATGCGTCTCATTTATGATTATAACAGTGTCATAAGTGTAGATGGTATCTTAGAGCCCTGTGGCACTGGCTCATTCTGTTGCAGTGGGTGTTCTATTGTACTGTGTGTTCTGTTGCAGTGGGTGTTCTGTTGCAGTGGGTGTTCTGTTGCAGTGTGTGTTCTGTTGCAGTGGGTGTTCTGTTGCAGTGGGTGTTCTGTTGCAGTGGGTGTTCTGTTGCAGTGTGTGTTCTGTTGCAGTGTGTGTTCTGTTGCAGTGGGTGTTCTGTTGCAGTGTGTGTTCTGTTGCAGTGGGTGTTCTGTTGCAGTGGGTGTTCTGTTGCAGTGTGTGTTCTGTTGCAGTGGGTGTTCTGTTGCAGTGGGTGTTCTGTTGCAGTGTGTGTTCTGTTGCAGTGTGTGTTCTGTTGCAGTGGGTGTTCTGTTGCAGTGTGTGTTCTGTTGCAGTGGGTGTTATGTTGCAGTGGGTGTTCTGTTGCAGTGTGTGTTCTGTTGCAATGGGTGTTCTGTTGCAGTGGGTGTTCTGTTGCAGTGGGTGTTCTGTTGCAGTGGGTGTTCTGTTGCAGTGGGTGTTCTGTTCAGTCATATGTGTGATATGAAGGTTCTCTGTTGTATTGTGTGTAAGTAAGCACTTCACTGTTAGTCTACACCTGCTGTTAACGAAGCATGTGACCAATACAATTTGATTTGACATGATTTGTTCTGTTCAGACGTATGTGTGATACAGAGCAAACTAAACGTCTGGTACACTGATCAGACTTTACAGTGAAGGCTTCAAAATAACTGGCTCAACATGGAGCAGCTGTAATAACAATACCTGTCGTAGGAACTTTAACCAGCAGAGGTCAGTATTGAAACTGTGTGTTTTCAGGTTAGAGACCCTGGACCATTTAAATCCAATCAAATTGTATTGGTCACATGTGCTGAATACAACAGGTATTCAGCACTCCATTTGTGACATTACAGTGAAATGATCAAAAAAAAGACAGAAATATGTTCTAAAAAACAAAAGGAAATAGTAACACATTAAAAGCAATAACTAGGCTATGTACAAGGAGTACCAGGACAGAGAGAATGTACAAGGAGTACCAGGACAGAGAGAATGTACAAGGAGTACCAGGACAGAGAGAATGTACAAGGAGTACCAGGACAGAGAGAATGTACAAGGAGTACCAGGACAGAGTGAATGTACAAGGAGTACCAGGACAGAGAGAATGTACAAGGAGTACCAGGACAGAGAGAATGTACAAGGAGTACCAGGACAGAGTGAATGTACAAGGAGTACCAGGACAGAGAGAATGTACAAGGAGTACCAGGACAGAGAGAATGTACAAGGAGTACCAGGACAGAGAGAATGTACAAGGAGTACCAGGACAGAGAGAATGTACAAGGAGTACCAGGACAGAGAGAATGTACAAGGAGTACCAGGACAGAGAGAATGTACAAGGAGTACCAGGACAGAGAGAATGTACAAGGAGTACCAGGACAGAGAGAATGTACAAGGAGTACCAGGACAGAGAGAATGTACAAGGAGTACCAGGACAGAGAGAATGTACAAGGAGTACCAGGACAGAGAGAATGTACAAGGAGTACCAGGACAGAGAGAATGTACAAGGAGTACCAGGACAGAGAGAATGTACAAGGAGTACCAGGACAGAGAGAATGTACAAGGAGTACCAGGACAGAGAGAATGTACAAGGAGTACCAGGACAGAGAGAATGTACAAGGAGTACCAGGACAGAGAGAATGTACAAGGAGTACCAGGACAGAGAGAATGTACAAGGAGTACCAGGACAGAGAGAATGTACAAGGAGTACCAGTACAGAGAGAATGTACAAGGAGTACCAGGACAGAGAGAATGTACAAGGAGTACCAGGACAGAGAGAATGTACAAGGAGTACCAGGACAGAGAGAATGTACAAGGAGTACCAGGACAGAGAGAATGTACAAGGAGTACCAGGACAGAGAGAATGTACAAGGAGTACCAGGACAGAGAGAATGTACAAGGAGTACCAGGACAGAGAGAATGTACAAGGAGTACCAGGACAGAGAGAATGTACAAGGAGTACCAGTACAGAGAGAATGTACAAGGAGTACCAGGACAGAGAGAATGTACAAGGAGTACCAGGACAGAGAGAATGTACAAGGAGTACCAGTACAGAGAGAATGTACAAGGAGTACCAGGACAGAGAGAATGTACAAGGAGTACCAGGACAGAGAGAATGTACAAGGAGTACCAGGACAGAGAGAATGTACAAGGAGTACCAGGACAGAGAGAATGTACAAGGAGTACCAGGACAGAGAGAATGTACAAGGAGTACCAGGACAGAGAGAATGTACAAGGAGTACCAGGACAGAGAGAATGTACAAGGAGTACCAGGACAGAGAGAATGTACAAGGAGTACCAGGACAGAGTGAATGTACAAGGAGTACCAGGACAGAGAGAATGTACAAGGAGTACCAGGACAGAGAGAATGTACAAGGAGTACCAGGACAGAGTGAATGTACAAGGAGTACCAGTACAGAGAGAATGTACAAGGAGTACCAGGACAGAGAGAATGTACAAGGAGTACCAGGACAGAGAGAATGTACAAGGAGTACCAGGACAGAGAGAATGTACAAGGAGTACCAGGACAGAGAGAATGTACAAGGAGTACCAGGACAGAGAGAATGTACAAGGAGTACCAGGACAGAGAGAATGTACAAGGAGTACCAGGACAGAGAGAATGTACAAGGAGTACCAGTACAGAGAGAATGTACAAGGAGTACCAGGACAGAGAGAATGTACAAGGAGTACCAGGACAGAGAGAATGTACAAGGAGTACCAGGACAGAGAGAATGTACAAGGAGTACCAGGACAGAGAGAATGTACAAGGAGTACCAGGACAGAGAGAATGTACAAGGAGTACCAGGACAGAGAGAATGTACAAGGAGTACCAGGACAGAGAGAATGTACAAGGAGTACCAGTACAGAGAGAATGTACAAGGAGTACCAGGACAGAGAGAATGTACAAGGAGTACCAGGACAGAGAGAATGTACAAGGAGTACCAGGACAGAGAGAATGTACAAGGAGTACCAGGACAGAGAGAATGTACAGGGAGTACCAGGACAGAGAGAATGTACAAGGAGTACCAGGACAGAGAGAATGTACAAGGAGTACCAGGACAGAGAGAATGTACAAGGAGTACCAGGACAGAGAGAATGTACAAGGAGTACCAGGACAGAGAGAATGTACAAGGAGTACCAGGACAGAGAGAATGTACAAGGAGTACCAGGACAGAGAGAATGTACAAGGAGTACCAGGACAGAGAGAATGTACAAGGAGTACCAGGACAGAGAGAATGTACAAGGAGTACCAGGACAGAGAGAATGTACAAGGAGTACCAGGACAGAGAGAATGTACAAGGAGTACCAGGACAGAGAGAATGTACAAGGAGTACCAGTACAGAGAGCATGTACAAGGAGTACCAGTACAGAGAGAATGTACAAGGAGTACCAGGACAGAGAGAATGTACAAGGAGTACCAGGACAGAGAGAATGTACAAGGAGTACCAGGACAGAGAGAATGTACAAGGAGTACCAGTACAGAGAGAATGTACAAGGAGTACCAGTACAGAGAGAATGTACAAGGAGTACCAGGACAGAGAGAATGTACAAGGAGTACCAGAGTCAATATGGTTCATTCCCCCACTGGACGATAGATATTAGGTTATGGTTGAGGTGTTGACCTGACACCTGCCTGGCCTGGCTGCAGAATAGACTGAAGTCCCCAATGAGACTCCTTTATATGTGATCCATCAATCAGCCGTTTCCAACCTCATGGATCAATTAAACCACAGAGTGACCCTGATAAATCATTCACAGACCACATAGAGCCATATGGAGCACAAACATACTACACCCTCCAAGAGCTCAAGGACTTTCTATAGGTTATCAGATAACACACAGGAGAGTGTTAAAACACACACACAGGCAAGCACAGAGAGAGAGAGAGAGAGAGAGAGAGAGAGAGAGAGAGAGAGAGAGAGAGAGAGTGAGAGAGAGAGAGAGAGAGAGAGAGAGGAAAAAACAGCACTCCATTACTGCCCTGATTCATAGTGTCATCAACACTGCCAAGTCAACACGTAACTTGCTTTATAAAGTCTAAAAATCAAGGACAAAAACATCTTGAGAACAACTAACACTAAATCAGATTTTTTTTTCAGTTAAAAATAAATCAAAAGTTCCAGTTTGTTTGCATGTACAGAAGAGGTGCAATGTTTCCTTCCTACTGTCAAACTTAACGAGACAAATTGTCAATGTTCTATTTTCCTGTTATCTGCCAGCTGTGTGTGAGTGATTCTGTGTGAGTGATTCTGTGTGAGTGATTCTGTGTGAGTGATTCTTCTGTGTGAGTGATTCTGGCCTTTGAATGCTTTGAGCTGCTTTTTAGAGACTTTGATCCTCTTGAGAGGAGAAGAGAAATCTCTAAATATTACATAGCCCAGCCTGCCCTGCCTGTCCTGCCTGCCCTACCTGCCCAGCCTGACCAGCCTGCCCAGCCTGCCCTACCTGCCCAGCCTGCCCAGCATGCCCTGCCTGCCCAGCATGCCCAGCATGCCCTCTGGTCTGCAACTTTTACACTTTTACTTTGATATGAAAAGAGAGAGAGAGAAAGACAAAGAGAGTCTGAATAGCTTAGAGAAATTCTTCAACAGTAAACTATGGCGAAACCAGGACAATGTTTGACCAACTATTGTAGTGGTACAGATTTCTACCATAGCTGAAAAAGTAGTGCTGGTGTACCATAAGCAGTGCTAAACTAAGCCAGGAGATGGCGCCCTCTAACAGGAATCTGATCTAAAGGAAATGTCTAAGCTTCAGACTACTGTCACAGATAGAATAATGAACCCGATGTTTCACCGAATGTGTAAATCTGAAGCATCCGGTTGGCATTCCCACCACCAAATATGGTGATGAGAGGAAGCCCAGTGGAGAGAAATTGGAGGGAGATTGATTTTGGCTGACATTCTGCACATTTTCTCATCAATGAAACATTTGATCTCAATAGTTTTCTGTTCCCAAAACTAACATATTTTAGGAGCAGAGTGGAATACATTTTGTAGACTTTACCCATTGCCAAAGTTTCACAAATTTGCGTTGTTTAGAAGAAGTGCAATGGAAAATGGAGTTATTGCACACGTGCACCTCACAGAGTAGGTGTTACCAAACAGAAATATGCAAATACATGCTAGAACGTGCCAATAGGATCTCACTAGCTAGCGCATGGCTCTGCCCACCTCCTTGCTTGCTCTGCCCACCTCCTTGCTTGCTCTGCCCACCTCCTTGCTTGTTCTGCCCACCTCCTTGTTTGTTCTGCCCACCTCCTTGCTTGCTCTGTCCACCTCCTTGCTTGCTCTGCCCACCTCCTTGTTTGCTCTGCCCACCTCCTTGCTTGTTCTGCCCACCTCCTTGTTTGTTCTGCCCACCTCCTTGCTTGCTCTGCCCACCTCCTTGTTTGCTCTGCCCACCTCCTTGCTTGTTCTGCCCACCTCCTTGTTTGCTCTGCCCACCTCCTTGCTTGCTCTGCCCACCTCCTTGTTTGCTCTTCCCACCTCCTTGCCTGTTCTGCCCACCTCCTTGCTTGTTCTGCCCACCTCCTTGTTTGCTCTGCCCACCTCCTTGCTTGTTCTGCCCACCTCCTTGTTTGCTCTGCCCACCTCCTTGCTTGCTCTGCCCACCTCCTTGTTTGCTCTGCCCACCTCCTTGCTTGCTCTGCCCACCTGCTTGTTTGCTCTGCCCACCTCCTTGCTTGTTCTGCCCACCTCCTTGCTTGTTCTGCCCACCTCCTTGTTTGCTCTGCCCACCTCCTTGCTTGTTCTGCCCACCTCCTTGCTTGCTCTGCCCACCTCCTTGTTTGCTCTGCCCACCTCCTTGCTTGCTCTGCCCACCTCCTTGTTTGCTCTGCCCACCACCTTGCTTGCTCTGCCCACCTCCTTGTTTGCTCTGCCCACCTCCTTGCTTGTTCTGCCCACCTCCTTGCTTGTTCTGCCCACCTCCTTGTTTGCTCTGCCCACCTCCTTGCTTGTTCTGCCCACCTCCTTGCTTGCTCTGCCCACCTCCTTGTTTGCTCTGCCCACCTCCTTGCTTGTTCTGCCCACCTCCTTGCTTGTTCTGCCCACCTCCTTGTTTGCTCTGCCCACCTCCTTGCTTGTTCTGCCCACCTCCTTGCTTGTTCTGCCCACTGTGCTTCATTTGCTCCCATTGGAAATTACAGGTTGTGGTATATCTTGGGTTAGTTCTAAATCTTTGCTACTATGGTTACCACAGTGCGAGCAGGTGATGTATCCTCATGTACCAAGAGATGGCAGTAGAGTCTCACATTCCCAGAAAGCTGAGGGCTACAGGTAAATGCCAAAATAAAGGAAACACTTGAGTAAATGAGGGATACAAAGTATATTGAAAGCAGGTGCTTCCACACAGATGTAGTTCCTGAGAAATTAATATCCCATCATGCTTAGGGTCATGTATAAAAATACCCAGTCGTCCATTATTTTGGCTACCATGGCTAGAATAAGAGATCTCAGTGACTTTGAAAGAGGGGTCTCAAATGATCATAGTGGGTTTAAAGTGTGTGTGTGTGTGTCAGTCACCAGATCTCAATCCAATTAAACACTGGGAGATTCTGGAGCGGTGACTGAGACAGTGTTTTCCACCACCATCCACAAAACACCAACTGATGGAATTTTTCATGGAAGAATGGTGTCTCATCCCTCCAATAGAGTTCCAATCTATGCCAAGATGCATTGAAGCTGTTCTGATGGATTTGGCGGCTCGTGGCTCAGCGCCCTGTTAAGACACTTTATGCTGGGGTTTCCTTTATTTTGGCAGTTATCTGTGTACATGTAGGCTACTACACATCAGACTGGCCATGCAGTATACTACTTGTAAACTCCGTCATGCAGTTCCATGGGGATTAATTACTGGCGTCTTTCATCAGAAACAAAATGTTAATGATTGATGCAGTTTTGTTCCCAGATTGATAGCAAAACGTCTGCTTTGTGGAAGTGCCAGCTAATTGGTCAGACTAAATACACTTGAATACATAATAAATAGGCACCAGAATACATCATGTTAATACCTCCTGTTCTCCCACTCTATCTCTCTATACCTGTGTATTAACAAGGCTTTAAGCTCTCTGATGCACACAAAGTGTCAGTAGAATCACAACCCAATGGAGAACAAGACCTTCTATCAGGAAAGACTTAGTTCAGCTTCAGCAGACCAACAGATGAAGTTGAAAAGCAAACTGTCTGCAAGTTATTTTTAACAGAAGAAGAAAAAAGAAGAATGGGGATGATGTCATAATTGATCCGCATCAGTCAGGAGCTGGCCAGCTACATGAGGAGAATCATATACTGATGATGGTAGCTCTGTGATTAATGGACTCCACAGCCTGGATACAGGCAGCTTGGGTAGTGGGCTTCCTTGGCCCCATTAGACATCAGCCTGGAGCATCCTATCCCCTCTCCTTCTGCAGGCTATTCATCTGACACCATACAGGGACACCATGAGGTGAGGCTGCTGGGGTTAACAGGGACAGGAGACAGGGAAAGATGATGGGGAACACAGAGAGTCAACTGGGTCAAGTAGTCCAACAAGAAATATGCAATATGGATACAAATACTTTAATGGCCACACAAACACTCACAATTACTCTAGACCAGGGGTGTCAAACTCAATTTGCCCCGGGGCCACATTCGGTCTTCGACGTTTTTTAAATTTTTGATGCTCCCTGACTGTCTAGTGATTATTAGAGAGCTGGCCACTCTGGAAACTGTATGAATACAGGTCTGTTATCCTTTCTACACAGTTTAGATTTGGTTTTGGTCATTTTAAAATATATAGCGCCAATTTCTTTAAAAAAATGTTTACGACCCACGGATCAGATTGGGGGCTATTTGTTTGACCCTCTGCTCTGTTAAATCAAGACTAGCTGTTTACATGTCTGTTAAATCAAGACTAGCTGTTTACATGTCTGTTAAATCAAAACATTTGAAGATAGGTCTGTCATAATACCTATCCAAGTCAGTATCTGTATCAGAAACAACCACACCTAAACCCAGGAGAAAAGGTACTAATTATCCTCACACCCAAACCCAGGAGAAAAGGTACTCATTATCCTCACACCTAAACCCAGGAGAAAAGGTACTCATTATCCTCACACCTAAACCCAGGAGAAAATGTACTCATTATCCTCACACCTAAACCCAGGAGAAAATGTACTCATTATCCTCAAACCTAAACCCAGGAGAAAAGGTACTCATTATCATCACACCTAAACCCAGGAGAAAAGGTACTAATTATCCTCACACCTAAACCCAGGAGAAAAGGTACTCATTATCCTCACACATAAACCCAGGAGAAAAGGTACTCATTATCCTCACACCTAAACCCAGGAGAAAATGTACTCATTATCCTCACACCTAAACCCAGGAGAAAATGTACTCATTATCCTCACACCTAAACCCAGGAGAAAAGGTACTCATTATCATCACACCTAAACCCAGGAGAAAAGGTACTAATTATCCTCACACCTAAACCCAGGAGAAAAGGTACTAATTATCCTCACACCTAAACCCAGGAGAAAAGGTACTAATTATCCTCACACCTAAACCCAGGAGAAAAGGGACTCATTATCCTCTCTCATAATTGGGCCAGCCTGCTGTTGACTGAGAGCTCAGCAGCAGCATGCTCTTTCTCTGCCTTATTTGAAGGACTACAGGGAGGGAGGGAGGGAGGGAGGGCGGGCGGGAGGGACAGTGAGAGAGACAGAGACAGAGACAGACAGAGAGAGAGACCGAGAGAGAGAGAGACAGACGAGGCACTGGCTGACCAGACAGGTACCCGAAGACATGCCAGTCAGTCTCCTCTTAAGTCTTCTCATATATAATCCACTGTTCAATTTCATTTTTTTAATCCCTTTAATCAGAACCAAGGGAATTAAGACTGCTGGTAGAAACCCATGTTAAGATGTAATTAAGGATCTGATTGAATTTCAGTGCATACGAATGAGTATGTGCCAGGGCGGTGGAGGATGAGGGGAAAGGTAGGGCTGGGGAGGGTATTCGCAGACCAGACTGATGGTTTTGGTTGGTGGGTGTTTGGATGGGGGGGATGCACATTCAACCAGCATGCTTTGCTGCCTGACAGCACGCATCAGAGGCACATTTTCATACATTTCTGAAAGACTTCACTAGTAAATCATCTCCAACACTCTGTTGGGAATGTATCCTCTGCTGCTACAGTTTATAGAGAATGACACAGAGCCCCACCCCACCACCACCACCACTACAGGACGACTTCTCATCAGATATCACAGGAGGCTCTGAACAAAGGCTGAGGATAGGTATGAAAAAAGGGAGAGGATAGGTATGAAGAAAGGGAGATGATAGGTATGAATAAAGGCAGATGATAGGTATGAATAAAGACAGAAGATAGGTATGAATAAAGGCAGATGATAGGTATGAAGAAAGACAGATGATAGGTATGAATAAAGGGAGATGATAGGTATGAATAAAGGCAGATGATAGGTATGAATAAAGGCAGATGATAGGTATGAATAAAGGCAGATGATAGGTATGAATAAAGGGAGATGATAGGTATGAATAAAGGCAGATGATAGGTATGAATAAAGGCAGATGATAGGTATGAATAAAGGCAGATGATAGGTATGAATAAAGGGAGATGATAGGTATGAATAAAGGCAGATGATAGGTATGAATAAAGGCAGATGATAGGTATGAATAAAGGGAGAGGATAGGTATGAATAAAGGCAGAAGATAGGTATGAATAAAGGGAGAGGATAGGTATGAATAAAGACAGAAGATAGGTATGAATAAAGGGAGAGGATAGGTATGAATAAAGACAGAAGATAGGTATGAATAAAGGGAGAGGATAGGTATGAATAAAGACAGAAGATAGGTATGAATAAAGGGAGAGGATAGGTATGAATAAAGACAGAAGATAGGTATGAATAAAGGGAGAGGATAGGTATGAATAAAGACAGATGATAGGTATGAATAAAGGGAGAGGATAGGTATGAATAAAGACAGATGATAGGTATGAATAAAGGGAGAGGATAGGTATGAATAAAGGGAGAGGATAGGTATGAATAAAGACAGATGATAGGTATGAATAAAGGGAGAGGATAGGTATGAATAAAGACAGAAGATAGGTATGAATAAAGACAGAAGATAGGTATGAATAAAGACAGATGATAGGTATGAATAAAGACAGAAGATAGGTATGAATAAAGACAGAAGATAGGTATGAATAAAGACAGATGATAGGTATGAATAAAGGGAGAGGATAGGTATGAATAAAGACAGATGATAGGTATGAATAAAGACAGAAGATAGGTATGAATAAAGGCAGATGATAGGTATGAATAAAGGCAGATGATAGGTATGAATAAAGGGAGAGGATAGGTATGAATAAAGACAGAAGATAGGTATGAATAAAGGGAGAGGATAGGTATGAATAAAGACAGAAGATAGGTATGAATAAAGGGAGAGGATAGGTATGAATAAAGACAGAAGATAGGTATGAATAAAGACAGAAGATAGGTATGAATAAAGGGAGATGATAGGTATGAATAAAGGGAGATGATAGGTATGAATAAAGGCAGATGATAGGTATGAATAAAGGCAGATGATAGGTATGAATAAAGGGAGATGATAGGTATGAATAAAGACAGAAGATAGGTATGAATAAAGGGAGATGATAGGTATGAATAAAGGCAGATGATAGGTATGAATAAAGGGAGATGATAGGTATGAATAAAGACAGAAGATAGGTATGAATAAAGGGAGAGGATAGGTATGAATAAAGACAGATGATAGGTATGAATAAAGGCAGATGATAGGTATGAATAAAGACAGATGATAGGTATGAAGAAAGACAGATGATAGGTATGAATAAAGGCAGATGATAGGTATGAATAAAGGCAGATGATAGGTATGAATAAAGGGAGATGATAGGTATGAATAAAGACAGAAGATAGGTATGAATAAAGACAGATGATAGGTATGAATAAAGACAGAAGATAGGTATGAATAAAGGCAGATGATAGGTATGAAGAAAGACAGATGATAGGTATGAATAAAGGGAGATGATAGGTATGAAGAAAGACAGATGATAGGTATGAATAAAGACAGATGATAGGTATGAATAAAGGGAGATGATAGGTATGAAGAAAGACAGATGATAGGTATGAATAAAGACAGATGATAGGTATGAATAAAGACAGAAGATAGGTATGAATAAAGGCAGATGATAGGTATGAAGAAAGACAGATGATAGGTATGAATAAAGACAGATGATAGGTATGAATAAAGACAGATGATAGGTATGAATAAAGGGAGAGGATAGGTATGAATAAAGGGAGATGATAGGTATGAATAAAGACAGAAGATAGGTATGAATAAAGGCAGATGATAGGTATGAAGAAAGACAGATGATAGGTATGAATAAAGGGAGATGATAGGTATGAATAAAGGGAGATGATAGGTATGAATAAAGACAGATGATAGGTATGAATAAAGGGAGATGATAGGTATGAAAAAAGGGAGAGGATAGGTATGAATAAAGGCAGATGATAGGTATGAATAAAGGGAGAGGATAGGTATGAATAAAGGCAGATGATAGGTATGAATAAAGGCAGATGATAGGTATGAATAAAGGCAGATGATAGGTATGAATAAAGGCAGATGATAGGTATGAATAAAGGCAGATGATAGGTATGAATAAAGGCAGATGATAGGTATGAATAAAGACAGATGATAGGTATGAATAAAGGGAGATGATAGGTATGAATAAAGACAGATGATAGGTATGAATAAAGGGAGGCGATAGGTATGAATAAAGGCAGATGATAGGTATGAATAAAGGGAGATGATAGGTATGAATAAAGGGAGGCGATAGGTATGAATAAAGGCAGATGATAGGTATGAATAAAGGGAGATGATAGGTATGAAGAAAGACAGATGATAGGTATGAATAAAGGGAGATGATAGGTATGCATAAAGACAGAAGATAGGTATGAATAAAGGCAGATGATAGGTATGAATAAAGGGAGATGATAGGTATGAATAAAGACAGAAGATAGGTATGAATAAAGGCAGATGATAGGTATGAAGAAAGACAGATGATAGGTATGAATAAAGGGAGATGATAGGTATGAATAAAGGGAGATGATAGGTATGAATAAAGACAGATGATAGGTATGAATAAAGGCAGATGATAGGTATGAATAAAGGGAGATGATAGGTATGAATAAAGGCAGAAGATAGGTATGAATAAAGGGAGATGATAGGTATGAATAAAGACAGAAGATAGGTATGAATAAAGGCAGATGATAGGTATGAATAAAGGGAGATGATAGGTATGAATAAAGACAGAAGATAGGTATGAATAAAGGCAGATGATAGGTATGAAGAAAGACAGATGATAGGTATGAATAAAGGGAGATGATAGGTATGAATAAAGGGAGATGATAGGTATGAATAAAGGCAGATGATAGGTATGAATAAAGGGAGGCGATAGGTATGAATAAAGGGAGATGATAGGTATGAATAAAGGCAGATGATAGGTATGAATAAAGGGAGATGATAGGTATGAATAAAGGGAGATGATAGGTATGAATAAAGTCAGATGATAGGTATGAATAAAGGCAGATGATAGGTATGAATAAAGGGAGGACGGAGGAGAGCGTAAGAAGGCTAACAGGTCATCTGGTTTCTTTCTCATCTACATTCTACTCATTTTGTAGTTGTTCTGTTTGCAGAGGTCAATCTGTGTGTAGAGGTAACATATACAGACATCCACAAGCAAGCCAAATATGTATTGTAAGCACTGTCTACTATACACACACAACACACAGGCCGGCAGTCACACGCACACGCACACGCACACGCACACATGAGCACGCACACACGGCAACACACGCCATTGAAATTCACAATACAGACACAATTCAAAGCTTTAGTCTGCGGAGAGAGGATCTCTCACTGTAGTTTAGGTGTTGTGGGGTATAGAGAGGATCTGTTACAGTAGTTTAGGTGTTGTGGGGTATAGAGAGGATCTGTCACAGTAGTTTAGGTGTTGTGGGGTATAGAGAGTATATGTTACAGTAGTTTAGGTGTTGTGGGGTATAGAGAGGATCTGTTACAGTAGTTTAGGTGTTGTGGGGAGAGAGCATCTGTCACAGTAGTTTAGGTGTTGTGGGGTATAGACAGGATCTGTTACAGTAGTTTAGGTGTTGTGGGGAGAGAGCATCTGTCACAGTAGTTTAGATGTTGTGGGGTATAGAGAGGATCTGTTACAGTAGTTTAGATAATGTAGGGTATAGAGAGGATCTGTTACAGTAGTTTAGGTGTTGTGGGGTATAGAGAGGATCTGTTACAGTAGTTTAGGTGTTGTGGGGTATAGAGAGGATATGTTACAGTAGTTTAGGTGTTGTGGGGTATAGAGAGGATATGTTACAGTAGTTTAGATAATGTAGGGTACAGAGAGGATCTGTTACAGTAGTTTAGGTGTTGTGGGGTATAGAGAGGATCTGTTACAGTAGTTTAGGTGTTGTGGGGTATAGAGAGGATCTGTTACAGTAGTTTAGGTGTTGTGGGGTTAAGAGAGGATCTGTTACAGTAGTTTAGATAATGTAGGGTACAGAGAGGATCTGTTACAGTAGTTTAGGTGTTGTGGGGTTAAGAGAGGATCTGTTACAGTAGTTTAGGTGTTGTGGGGTATAGAGAGGATCTGTTACAGTAGTTTAGGTGTTGTGGGGAGAGAGGATCTGTTATAGTAGTTTAGGTGTTGTGGGGTATAGAGAGGATCTGTTACAGTAGTTTAGGTGTTGTGGGGTATAGAGAGGATCTGTTACAGTAGTTTAGATAATGTAGGGTACAGAGAGGATATGTTACAGTAGTTTAGGTGTTGTGGGGTTAAGAGAGGATATGTTACAGTAGTTTAGGTGTTGTGGGGTTAAGAGAGGATCTGTTACAGTAGTTTAGGTGTTGTGGGGTTAAGAGAGGATCTGTCACAGTAGTTTAGGTGTTGTGGGGTTAAGAGAGGATCTGTTACAGTAGTTTAGATAATGTAGGGTACAGAGAGGATATGTTACAGTAGTTTAGGTGTTGTGGGGTGAAGAGAGGATCTGTTACAGTAGTTTAGGTGTTGTCGGGAGAGAGGATCTGTTACAGTAGTTTAGGTGTTGTGGGGTATAGAGAGGATATGTTACAGTAGTTTAGGTGTTGTGGGGTTAAGAGAGGATCTGTTACAGTAGTTTAGGTGTCGTGGGGTTAAGAGAGGATCTGTTACAGTAGATTAGGTGTTGTGGGGTATAGAGAGGATCTGTTACAGTAGTTTAGGTGTTGTGGGGAGAGAGGATCTGTTACAGTAGTTTAGATGTTGTGGGGTATAGAGAGGATCTGTTACAGTAATTTAGGTGTTGTGGGGTATAGAGAGGATATGTTACAGTAGTTTAGGTGTTGTGGGGTTAAGAGAGGATATGTTACAGTAGTTTAGGTGTTGTGGGGTACAGAGAGGATCTGTTACAGTAGTTTAGGTGTTGTGGGGTTAAGAGAGGATCTGTTACAGTAGTTTAGGTGTTGTGGGGAGAGAGGATCTGTCACAGTAGTTTAGGTGTTGTGGGGTATAGAGAGGATCTGTTACAGTAGTTTAGGTGTTGTGGGGTATAGAGAGGATCTGTTACAGTAGTTTAGGTGTTGTGGGTTTAAGAGATAATCTGTTACAGTAGTTTAGGTGTTGTGGGGTTAAGAGAGGATCTGTTACAGTAGTTTAGGTGTTGTGGGGTATAGAGAGGATATGTTACAGTAGTTTAGGTGTTGTGGGGTGTAGAGAGTATCTGTTACAGTAGTTTAGATAATGTAGGGTACAGAGAGGATATGTTACAGTAGTTTAGATGTTGTGGGGTACAGAGAGGATCTGTTACAGTAGTTTAGATGTTGTGGGGTATAGAGATGATCTGTTACAGTAATTTAGGTGTTGTGGGGTTAAGAGAGGATCTGTTACAGTAGTTTAGGTGTTGTGGGGAGAGAGGATCTGTCACAGTAGTTTAGGTGTTGTGGGGTATAGAGAGGATCTGTTACAGTAGTTTAGATGTTGTGGGGTTAAGAGAGGATCTGTTACAGTAGTTTAGGTGTTGTGGGGTTAAGAGAGGATCTGTTACAGTAGTTTAGGTGTTGTGGGGAGAGAGGATCTGTTACAGTAGTTTAGATGTTGTGGGGTACAGAGAGGATCTGTTACAGTAGTTTAGGTGTTGTGGGGTATAGAGAGGATCTGTTACAGTAGTTTAGATGTTGTGGGGTACAGAGAGGATCTGTTACAGTAGTTTAGATGTTGTGGGGTACAGAGAGGATCTGTTACAGTAGTTTAGATGTTGTGGGGTATAGAGATGATCTGTTACAGTAATTTAGGTGTTGTGGGGTATAGAGAGGCTCTGTTACAGTAGTTTAGGTGTTGTGGGGAGAGAGGATCTGTCACCAGAGTTTAGGTGTTGTGGGGTTAAGAGAGGATCTGTTACAGTAGTTTAGGTGTTGTGGGGAGAGAGGATCTGTCACAGTAGTTTAGGTGTTGTGGGGTACAGAGAGGATCTGTTACAGTAGTTTAGGTGTTGTGGGGTATAGAGAGGATCTGTTACAGTAGTTTAGATGTTGTGGGGAGAGAGAGGATATGTTACAGTAGTTTAGATGTTGTGGTGTATAGAGAGGATCTGTTACAGTAATTTAGGTGTTGTGGGGTATAGAGAGGCTCTGTTACAGTAGTTTAGGTGTTGTGGGGTTAAGAGAGGATCTGTTACAGTAGTTTAGGTGTTGTCGGGAGAGAGGATCTGTTACAGTATTTTAGGTGTTGTGGGGTATAGAGAGGATATGTTACAGTAGTTTAGGTGTTGTGGGGTTAAGAGAGGATCTGTTACAGTAGTTTAGGTGTCGTGGGGTTAAGAGAGGATCTGTTACAGTAGTTTAGGTGTTGTGGGGTTAAGAGAGGATCTGTTACAGTAGTTTAGATAATGTAGGGTACATAGAGGATATGTTACAGTAGTTTAGGTGTTGTGGGGTTAAGTGAGGATATGTTACAGTAGTTTAGGTGTTGTGGGGAGAGAGGATCTGTTACAGTAGTTTAGGTGTTGTGGGGAGAGAGGATCTGTTACAGTAGTTTAGGTGTTGTGGGGAGAGAGGATCTGTTACAGTAGTTTAGATAATGTAGGGTATAGAGAGGATCTGTCACAGTAGTTTAGGTGTTGTGGGGTTAAGAAAGGATCTGTTACAGTAGTTTAGGTGTTGTGGGGTATAGAGAGGATCTGTCACCGTAGTTTAGGTGTTGTGGGGTTAAGAGAGGATCTGTTACAGTAGTTTAGGTGTTGTGGGGTATAGAGAGGATCTGTCACAGTAGTTTAGGTGTTCTGGGGTATAGAGAGGATCTGTTACAGTAGTTTAGGTGTTGTGGGGTGTAGAGAGTATCTGTTACAGTAGTTTAGATAATGTAGGGTACAGAGAGGATATGTTACAGTAGTTTAGGTGTTGTGGGGTTAAGAGAGGATCTGTTACAGTAGTTTAGGTGTTGTGGGGTGTAGAGAGTATCTGTTACAGTAGTTTAGATGTTGTGGGGTACAGAGAGGATCTGTTACAGTAGTTTAGGTGTTGTGGGGTATAGAGAGGCTCTGTTACAGTAGTTTAGGTGTTGTGGGGTGTAGAGAGTATCTGTTACAGTAGTTTAGATGTTGTGGGGTACAGAGAGGATCTGTTACAGTAGTTTAGGTGTTGTGGGGTATAGAGAGGATCTGTTACAGTAGTTTAGATGTTGTGGGGTACAGAGAGGATCTGTTACAGTAGTTTAGATGTTGTCGGGTACAGAGAGGATCTGTTACAGTAGTTTAGATGTTGTGGGGTATAGAGAGGATCTGTTACAGTAATTTAGGTGTTGTGGGGTATAGAGAGGCTCTGTTACAGTAGTTTAGGTGTTGTGGGGTTAAGAGAGGATCTGTTACAGTAGTTTAGGTGTTGTCGGGAGAGAGGATCTGTTACAGTAGTTTAGGTGTTGTGGGGTACAGAGAGGTTCTGTTACAGTAGTTTAGGTGTTGTGGGGTATAGAGAGGATCTGTTACAGTAGTTTAGATGTTGTGGGGTACAGAGAGGATCTGTTACAGTAGTTTAGATGTTGTCGGGTACAGAGAGGATCTGTTACAGTAGTTTAGATGTTGTGGGGTATAGAGAGGATCTGTTACAGTAATTTAGGTGTTGTGGGGTATAGAGAGGCTCTGTTACAGTAGTTTAGGTGTTGTGGGGTTAAGAGAGGATCTGTTACAGTAGTTTAGGTGTTGTGGGGTATAGAGAGGATCTGTTACAGTAGTTTAGGTGTTGTGGGGTATAGAGAGGATCTGTTACAGTAGTTTAGATAATGTAGGGTACAGAGAGGATCTGTTACAGTAGTTTAGGTGTTGTGGGGTTAAGAGAGGATCTGTTACAGTAGTTTAGGTGTTGTGGGGTATAGAGAGGATCTGTTACAGTAGTTTAGGTGTTGTGGGGAGAGAGGATCTGTTATAGTAGTTTAGGTGTTGTGGGGTATAGAGAGGATCTGTTACAGTAGTTTAGGTGTTGTGGGGTATAGAGAGGATCTGTTACAGTAGTTTAGATAATGTAGGGTACAGAGAGGATATGTTACAGTAGTTTAGGTGTTGTGGGGTTAAGAGAGGATATGTTACAGTAGTTTAGGTGTTGTGGGGTTAAGAGAGGATCTGTTACAGTAGTTTAGGTGTTGTGGGGTTAAGAGAGGATCTGTCACAGTAGTTTAGGTGTTGTGGGGTTAAGAGAGGATCTGTTACAGTAGTTTAGATAATGTAGGGTACAGAGAGGATATGTTACAGTAGTTTAGGTGTTGTGGGGTGAAGAGAGGATCTGTTACAGTAGTTTAGGTGTTGTCGGGAGAGAGGATCTGTTACAGTAGTTTAGGTGTTGTGGGGTATAGAGAGGATATGTTACAGTAGTTTAGGTGTTGTGGGGTTAAGAGAGGATCTGTTACAGTAGTTTAGGTGTCGTGGGGTTAAGAGAGGATCTGTTACAGTAGATTAGGTGTTGTGGGGTATAGAGAGGATCTGTTACAGTAGTTTAGGTGTTGTGGGGAGAGAGGATCTGTTACAGTAGTTTAGATGTTGTGGGGTATAGAGAGGATCTGTTACAGTAGTTTAGGTGTTGTGGGGTTAAGAGAGGATATGTTATAGTAGTTTAGGTGTTGTGGGGAGAGAGGATCTGTTACAGTAGTTTAGATGTTGTGGGGTATAGAGAGGATCTGTTACAGTAATTTAGGTGTTGTGGGGTGTAGAGAGGATCTGTTACAGTAGTTTAGATAATGTAGGGTACAGAGAGGATATGTTACAGTAGTTTAGGTGTTGTGGGGTTAAGAGAGGCTCTGTTACAGTAGTTTAGGTGTTGTGGGGTTAAGAGAGGATCTGTTACAGTAGTTTAGATAATGTAGGGTACAGAGAGGATATGTTACAGTAGTTTAGGTGTTGTGGGGTTAAGAGAGGATCTGTTACAGTAGTTTAGGTGTTGTGGGGTTAAGAGAGGATCTGTTACAGTAGTTTAGGTGTTGTGGGGAGAGAGGATCTGTTACAGTAGTTTAGGTGTTGTGGGGTATAGAGAGGATCTGTTACAGTAGTTTAGGTGTTGTGGGGTTTAGAGAGGATCTGTTACAGTAGTTTAGGTGTTGTGGGGTTAAGAGAGGATCTGTTACAGTAGTTTAGGTGTTGTGGGGTTAAGAGAGGATCTGTTACAGTAGTTTAGATAATGTAGGGTACCGAGAGGATATGTTACAGTAGTTTAGGTGTTGTGGGGTTAAGTGAGGATATGTTACAGTAGTTTAGGTGTTGTGGGGAGAGAGGATCTGTTACAGTAGTTTAGGTGTTGTGGGGAGAGAGGATCTGTTACAGTAGTTTAGGTGTTGTGGGGAGAGAGGATCTGTTACAGTAGTTTAGATAATGTAGGGTATAGAGAGGATCTGTCACAGTAGTTTAGGTGTTGTGGGGTTAAGAGAGGATCTGTTACAGTAGTTTAGGTGTTGTGGGGTATAGAGAGGATCTGTCACCGTAGTTTAGGTGTTGTGGGGTTAAGAGAGGATCTGTTACAGTAGTTTAGGTGTTGTGGGGTATAGAGAGGATCTGTCACAGTAGTTTAGGTGTTGTGGGGTATAGAGAGGATCTGTTACAGTAGTTTAGGTGTTGTGGGGTGTAGAGAGTATCTGTTACAGTAGTTTAGATAATGTAGGGTACAGAGAGGATATGTTACAGTAGTTTAGGTGTTGTGGGGTTAAGAGAGGATCTGTTACAGTAGTTTAGATGTTGTGGGGTATAGAGAGGATCTGTTACAGTAATTTAGGTTTTGTGGGGTATAGAGAGGCTCTGTTACAGTAGTTTAGGTGTTGTGGGGTGTAGAGAGTATCTGTTACAGTAGTTTAGATAATGTAGGGTACAGAGAGGATCTGTTACAGTAGTTTAGGTGTTGTGGGGTTAAGAGAGGATCTGTTACAGTAGTTTAGGTGTTGTGGGGTTAAGAGAGGATCTGTTACAGTAGTTTAGGTGTTGTGGGGTTAAGAGAGGATCTGTTACAGTAGTTTAGGTGTTGTGGGGTATAGAGAGGATCTGTTACATTAGTTTAGGTGTTGTGGGGAGAGAGGATCTGTTACAGTAGTTTAGGTGTTGTGGGGTATAGAGAGGATCTGTTACAGTAGTTTAGATAATGTAGGGTACAGAGAGGATATGTTACAGTAGTTTAGGTGTTGTGGGGTTAAGAGAGGATATGTTACAGTAGTTTAGGTGTTGTGGGGTTAAGAGAGGATCTGTTACAGTAGTTTAGATAATGTAGGGTACAGAGAGGATATGTTACAGTAGTTTAGGTGTTGTGGGGTTAAGAGAGGATATGTTACAGTAGTTTAGGTGTTGTGGGGTTAAGAGAGGATCTGTTACAGTAGTTTAGGTGTTGTGGGGAGAGAGGATCTGTTACAGTAGTTTAGGTGTTGTGGGGTTAAGAGAGGATTTGTCACAGTAGTTTAGGTGTTGTGGGGTTAAGAGAGGATCTGTTACAGTAGTTTAGATAATGTAGGGTACAGAGAGGATATGTTACAGTAGTTTAGGTGTTGTGGGGTTAAGAGAGGATCTGTTACAGTAGTTTAGGTGTTGTCGGGAGAGAGGATCTGTTACAGTAGTTTAGGTGTTGTGGGGTATAGAGAGGATCTGTCACAGTAGTTTAGGTGTTGTGGGGTATAGAGAGGATCTGTCACAGTAGTTTGGGTGTTGTGGGGTATAGAGAGGATCTGTTACAGTAGTTTAGGTGTTGTGGGGTTAAGAGAGGATATGTTATAGTAGTTTAGGTGTTGTGGGGAGAGAGGATCTGTTACAGTAGTTTAGATGTTGTGGGGTATAGAGAGGATCTGTTACAGTAATTTAGGTGTTGTGGGGTGTAGAGAGGATCTGTTACAGTAGTTTAGATAATGTAGGGTACAGAGAGGATATGTTACAGTAGTTTAGGTGTTGTGGGGTTAAGAGAGGCTCTGTTACAGTAGTTTAGGTGTTGTGGGGTTAAGAGAGGATCTGTTACAGTAGTTTAGATAATGTAGGGTACAGAGAGGATATGTTACAGTAGTTTAGGTGTTGTGGGGTTAAGAGAGGATCTGTTACAGTAGTTTAGGTGTCGTGGGGTTAAGAGAGGATCTGTTACAGTAGTTTAGGTGTTGTGGGGAGAGAGGATCTGTTACAGTAGTTTAGATGTTGTGGGGTATAGAGAGGATCTGTTACAGTAATTTAGGTGTTGTGGGGTTTAGAGAGTATCTGTTACAGTAGTTTAGGTGTTGTGGGGTTAAGAGAGGATCTGTTACAGTAGTTTAGGTGTTGTGGGGTTAAGAGAGGATCTGTTACAGTAGTTTAGATAATGTAGGGTACCGAGAGGATATGTTACAGTAGTTTAGGTGTTGTGGGGTTAAGTGAGGATATGTTACAGTAGTTTAGGTGTTGTGGGGAGAGAGGATCTGTTACAGTAGTTTAGGTGTTGTGGGGAGAGAGGATCTGTTACAGTAGTTTAGGTGTTGTGGGGAGAGAGGATCTGTTACAGTAGTTTAGATAATGTAGGGTATAGAGAGGATCTGTCACAGTAGTTTAGGTGTTGTGGGGTTAAGAGAGGATCTGTTACAGTAGTTTAGGTGTTGTGGGGTATAGAGAGGATCTGTCACCGTAGTTTAGGTGTTGTGGGGTTAAGAGAGGATCTGTTACAGTAGTTTAGGTGTTGTGGGGTATAGAGAGGATCTGTCACAGTAGTTTAGGTGTTGTGGGGTATAGAGAGGATCTGTTACAGTAGTTTAGGTGTTGTGGGGTGTAGAGAGTATCTGTTACAGTAGTTTAGATAATGTAGGGTACAGAGAGGATATGTTACAGTAGTTTAGGTGTTGTGGGGTTAAGAGAGGATCTGTTACAGTAGTTTAGATGTTGTGGGGTATAGAGAGGATCTGTTACAGTAATTTAGGTTTTGTGGGGTATAGAGAGGCTCTGTTACAGTAGTTTAGGTGTTGTGGGGTGTAGAGAGTATCTGTTACAGTAGTTTAGATAATGTAGGGTACAGAGAGGATCTGTTACAGTAGTTTAGGTGTTGTGGGGTTAAGAGAGGATCTGTTACAGTAGTTTAGGTGTTGTGGGGAGAGAGGATCTGTTACAGTAGTTTAGGTGTTGTGGGGTTAAGAGAGGATCTGTTACAGTAGTTTAGGTGTTGTGGGGTATAGAGAGGATCTGTTACAGTAGTTTAGGTGTTGTGGGGAGAGAGGATCTGTTACAGTAGTTTAGGTGTTGTGGGGTATAGAGAGGATCTGTTACAGTAGTTTAGATAATGTAGGGTACAGAGAGGATATGTTACAGTAGTTTAGGTGTTGTGGGGTTAAGAGAGGATATGTTACAGTAGTTTAGGTGTTGTGGGGTTAAGAGAGGATCTGTTACAGTAGTTTAGATAATGTAGGGTACAGAGAGGATATGTTACAGTAGTTTAGGTGTTGTGGGGTTAAGAGAGGATATGTTACAGTAGTTTAGGTGTTGTGGGGTTAAGAGAGGATCTGTTACAGTAGTTTAGGTGTTGTGGGGTTAAGAGAGGATTTGTCACAGTAGTTTAGGTGTTGTGGGGTTAAGAGAGGATCTGTTACAGTAGTTTAGATAATGTAGGGTACAGAGAGGATATGTTACAGTAGTTTAGGTGTTGTGGGGTTAAGAGAGGATCTGTTACAGTAGTTTAGGTGTTGTCGGGAGAGAGGATCTGTTACAGTAGTTTAGGTGTTGTGGGGTATAGAGAGGATCTGTCACAGTAGTTTAGGTGTTGTGGGGTATAGAGAGGATCTGTCACAGTAGTTTGGGTGTTGTGGGGTATAGAGAGGATCTGTTACAGTAGTTTAGGTGTTGTGGGGTGTAGAGAGTATCTGTTACAGTAGTTTAGGTGTTGTGGGGTTAAGAGAGGATCTGTTACAGTAGTTTAGGTGTTGTGGGGAGAGAGGATCTGTCACATTAGTTTAGGTGTTGTGGGGTTAAGAGAGGATCTGTTACAGTAGTTTAGATGTTGTGGGGTATAGAGAGGATCTGTTACAGTAGTTTAGGTGTTGTGGGGTTAAGAGAGGATCTGTTACAGTAGTTTAGATGTTGTGGGGTACAGAGAGGATCTGTTACAGTAGTTTAGATGTTGTGGGGTATAGAGAGGATCTGTCACAGTAGTTTAGGTGTTGTGGGGTTAAGAGAGGATCTGTTACAGTAGTTTAGGTGTTGTGGGGTTAAGAGAGGATCTATTACAGTAGTTTAGGTGTTGTGGGGTTAAGAGAGGATATGTTACAGTAGTTTAGGTGTTGTGGGGTATAGAGAGGATCTGTCACAGTAGTTTGGGTGTTGTGGGGTACAGAGAGGATCTGTTACAGTAGTTTAGGTGTTGTGGGGTATAGAGAGGATCTGTTATAGTAGTTTAGGTGTTGTGGGAGAGAGGATCTGTTACAGTAGTTTAGATGTTGTGGGGTATAGAGAGGATCTGTTACAGTAGTTTAGGTGTTGTGGGGTTAAGAGAGGATCTGTTACAGTAGTTTAGGTGTTGTGGGGTTAAGAGAGGATCTGTTACAGTAGTTTAGGTGTTGTGGGGTATAGAGAGGATCTGTTACAGTAGTTTAGGTGTTGTGGGGAGAGAGGATCTGTTACAGTAGTTTAGGTGTTGTGGGGTTAAGAGAGGATCTGTTACAGTAGTTTAGGTGTTGTGGGGTATAGAGAGGATCTGTTACAGTAGTTTAGGTGTTGTGGGGAGAGAGGATCTGTTACAGTAGTTTAGGTGTTGTGGGGTATAGAGAGGATCTGTTACAGTAGTTTAGATAATGTAGGGTACAGAGAGGATATGTTACAGTAGTTTAGGTGTTGTGGGGTTAAGAGAGGATATGTTACAGTAGTTTAGGTGTTGTGGGGTTAAGAGAGGATCTGTTACAGTAGTTTAGATAATGTAGGGTACAGAGAGGATATGTTACAGTAGTTTAGGTGTTGTGGGGTTAAGAGAGGATATGTTACAGTAGTTTAGGTGTTGTGGGGTTAAGAGAGGATCTGTTACAGTAGTTTAGGTGTTGTGGGGTTAAGAGAGGATCTGTTACAGTAGTTTAGGTGTTGTGGGGTTAAGAGAGGATCTGTTACAGTAGTTTAGGTGTTGTGGGGTATAGAGAGGATCTGTTACAGTAGTTTAGGTGTTGTGGGGAGAGAGGATCTGTTACAGTAGTTTAGGTGTTGTGGGGTATAGAGAGGATCTGTTACAGTAGTTTAGATAATGTAGGGTACAGAGAGGATATGTTACAGTAGTTTAGGTGTTGTGGGGTTAAGAGAGGATATGTTACAGTAGTTTAGGTGTTGTGGGGTTAAGAGAGGATCTGTTACAGTAGTTTAGATAATGTAGGGTACAGAGAGGATATGTTACAGTAGTTTAGGTGTTGTGGGGTTAAGAGAGGATATGTTACAGTAGTTTAGGTGTTGTGGGGTTAAGAGAGGATCTGTTACAGTAGTTTAGGTGTTGTGGGGTTAAGAGAGGATTTGTCACAGTAGTTTAGGTGTTGTGGGGTTAAGAGAGGATCTGTTACAGTAGTTTAGATAATGTAGGGTACAGAGAGGATATGTTACAGTAGTTTAGGTGTTGTGGGGTTAAGAGAGGATCTGTTACAGTAGTTTAGGTGTTGTCGGGAGAGAGGATCTGTCACAGTAGTTTAGGTGTTGTGGGGTATAGAGAGGATCTGTCACAGTAGTTTGGGTGTTGTGGGGTATAGAGAGGATCTGTTACAGTAGTTTAGGTGTTGTGGGGTGTAGAGAGTATCTGTTACAGTAGTTTAGGTGTTGTGGGGTTAAGAGAGGATCTGTTACAGTAGTTTAGGTGTTGTGGGGAGAGAGGATCTGTCACATTAGTTTAGGTGTTGTGGGGTTAAGAGAGGATCTGTTACAGTAGTTTAGATGTTGTGGGGAGAGAGGATCTGTCACAGTAGTTTAGGTGTTGTGGGGTATAGAGAGGATCTGTTACAGTAGTTTAGATGTTGTGGGGTACAGAGAGGATCTGTTACAGTAGTTTAGATGTTGTGGGGTATAGAGAGGATCTGTCACAGTAGTTTAGGTGTTGTGGGGTTAAGAGAGGATCTGTTACAGTAGTTTAGGTGTTGTGGGGTTAAGAGAGGATCTGTTACAGTAGTTTAGATGTTGTGGGGTACAGAGAGGATCTGTTACAGTAGTTTAGATGTTGTGGGGTATAGAGAGGATCTGTCACAGTAGTTTAGGTGTTGTGGGGTTAAGAGAGGATCTGTTACAGTAGTTTAGGTGTTGTGGGGTTAAGAGAGGATCTATTACAGTAGTTTAGGTGTTGTGGGGTTAAGAGAGGATATGTTACAGTAGTTTAGGTGTTGTGGGGTATAGAGAGGATCTGTCACAGTAGTTTGGGTGTTGTGGGGTACAGAGAGGATCTGTTACAGTAGTTTAGGTGTTGTGGGGTATAGAGAGGATCTGTTATAGTAGTTTAGGTGTTGTGGGAGAGAGGATCTGTTACAGTAGTTTAGATGTTGTGGGGTATAGAGAGGATCTGTTACAGTAATTTAGGTGTTGTGGGGTATAGAGAGGATCTGTTACAGTAGTTTAGGTGTTGTGGGGTGTAGAGAGTATCTGTTACAGTAGTTTAGATAATGTAGGGTACAGAGAGGATATGTTACAGTAGTTTAGGTGTTGTGGGGTTAAGAGAGGATCTGTTACAGTAGTTTAGGTGTTGTGGGGTATAGAGAGGATCTGTTATAGTAGTTTAGGTGTTGTGGGAGAGAGGATCTGTTACAGTAGTTTAGATGTTGTGGGGTATAGAGAGGATCTGTTACAGTAGTTTAGATGTTGTGGGGAGAGAGGATCTGTTACAGTAGTTTAGGTGTTGTGGGGTTAAGAGAGGATATGTTACAGTAGTTTAGGTGTTGTGGGGTATAGAGAGGATCTGTCACAGTAGTTTAGGTGTTGTGGGGTATAGAGAGGATCTGTCACAGTAGTTTAGGTGTTGTGGGGTATAGAGAGGATCTGTTATAGTAGTTTAGGTGTTGTGGGAGAGAGGATCTGTTACAGTAGTTTAGATGTTGTGGGGTATAGAGAGGATCTGTTACAGTAATTTAGGTGTTGTGGGGTATAGAGAGGATCTGTTACAGTAGTTTAGATAATGTAGGGTACAGAGAGGATATGTTACAGTAGTTTAGGTGTTGTGGGGTTAAGAGAGGATATGTTACAGTAGTTTAGGTGTTGTGGGGTTAAGAGAGGATCTGTTACAGTAGTTTAGGTGTTGTGGGGTTAAGAGAGGATCTGGTACAGTAGTTTAGATAATGTAGGGTACAGAGAGGATCTGTCACAGTAGTTTAGGTGTTGTGGGGTTAAGAGAGGATCTGTTACAGTAGTTTAGGTGTTGTGGGGTTAAGAGAGGATCTGTTACAGTAGTTTAGGTGTTGTGGGGTATAGAGAGGATCTGTCACAGTAGTTTAGGTGTTGTGGGGTATAGAGAGGATCTGTCAATGTAGTTTAGGTTTTGTGGGGTATAGAGAGGTCCTGTCACAGTAGTTTAGGTGTTGTGGGTATAGAGAGGATCTGTTACAGTAGTTTAGATAATGTAGGGTACAGAGAGGATATGTTACAGTAGTTTAGGTGTTGTGAGGTATAGAGAGGATCTGTTACAGTAGTTTAGATAATGTAGGGTACAGAGAGGATATGTTACAGTAGTTTATGTGTTGTGGGGTATAGAGAGGATCTGTTACAGTAGTTTAGATAATGTAGGATATAGAGCGGATCTGTCACAGTAGTTTAGGTGTTGTGGGGTATAGAGAGGATCTGTTACAGTAGTTTAGATAATGTAGGGTATAGACAGGATCTGTTACAGTAGTTTAGGTGTTGTGGGGTATAGAGAGGATCTGTCACAGTAGTTTAGGTGTTGTGGGGTTAAGAGAGGATTTGTTACAGTAGTTTAGGTGTTGTGGGGTATAGAGAGGATCTGTTACAGTAGTTTAGGTGTTGTGGTGTTAAGAGAGGATATGTTACAGTAGTTTAGGTGTTGTGGGGTATAGAGAGGATCTGTCACAGTAGTTTAGGTGTTGTGGGGTATAGAGAGGATCTGTTACAGTTGTTTAGATGTGTGGGGAGAGAGGATCTGTTACAGTAGTTTAGGTGTTGTGGGGTTAAGAGAGGATATGTTACAGTAGTTTAGGTGTTGTGGGGTATAGAGAGGATCTGTTACAGTAGTTTAGATGTTGTGGGGTACAGAGAGGATATGTTACAGTAGTTTAGGTGTTGTGGGGTTAAGAGAGGATCTGTCACAGTAGTTTAGGTGTTGTGGGGTTAAGAGAGGATCTGTTACAGTAGTTTAGATAATGTAGGGTACAGAGAGGATCTGTCACAGTAGTTTAGGTGTTGTGGGGTTAAGAGAGGATATGTTACAGTAGTTTAGGTGTTGTGGGGTTAAGAGAGGATCTGTTACAGTAGTTTAGGTGTTGTGGGGAGAGAGGATCTGTCACCGTAGTTTAGGTGTTGTGGGGTTAAGAGAGGATCTGTTACAGTAGTTTAGGTGTTGTGGGGAGAGAGGATCTGTTACAGTAGTTTAGGTGTTGTGGGGTATAGAGAGGATCTGTTACAGTAGTTTAGGTGTTGTGGGGTTAAGAGAGGATCTGTTACAGTAGTTTAGGTGTTGTGGGGTTAGAGAGGATCTGTCACAGTAGTTTAGGTGTTGTGGGGTATAGAGAGGATCTGTTACAGTAGTTTAGGTGTTGTGGGGTTAAGAGAGGATATGTTACAGTAGTTTAGGTGTTGTGGGGTATAGAGAGGATCTGTTACAGTAGTTTAGATAATGTAGGGTACAGAGAGGATATGTTACAGTAGTTTAGGTGTTGCGGGGTTAAGAGAGGATCTGTCACAGTAGTTTAGGTGTTGTGGGGTATAGAGAGGATCTGTCACAGTAGTTTAGGTGTTGTGGGGTATAGAGAGGATCTGTTACAGTAGTGTAGATAATGTAGGGTATAGAGAGGATCTGTCACAGTAGTTTAGGTGTTGTGGGGTATAGAGAGGATCTGTCACAGTAGTTTAGGTGTTGTGGGGTTAAGAGAGGATCTGTTACAGTTTTAGTTTAGATGTTGTTAGGGTTGAGAGAGGATCTGTTACAGTAGTTTAGGTGTTGTGGGGTTATAGAGAGGATCTGTTACAGTAGTTTAGGTGTTGTGGGGTATAGAGAGGATCTGTTACAGTAGTTTAGATTGTAGGGTACAGAGAGGATATGTTACAGTAGTTTAGGTGTTGTGGGGTTAAGAGGGATCTGTCACAGTAGTTTAGGTGTTGTGGGGTTAAGAGAGGATCTGTTACAGTAGTTTAGATAATGTAGGGTACAGAGAGGATCTGTCACAGTAGTTTAGGTGTTGTGGGGTTAGAGAGGATTGTTACAGTAGTTTAGGTGTTGTGGGGTTAAGAGAGATCTGTTACAGTAGTTTAGGTGTTGTGGGGTTAGAGAGGATCTGTCACAGTAGTTTAGGTGTTGTGGGGTTAGGATCTGGGGTTACAGTAGAGAGGATCTGTTACAGTAGTTTAGGTGTTGTGGGGTATAGAGAGGATCTGTTACAGTAGTTTAGGTGTTGTGGTGTTAGAGAGGATCTGTTACAGTAGTTTAGGTGTTGTGGGGTATAGAGAGGATCTGTTACAGTAGTTTAGGTGTTGTGGGGTATAGAGAGGATCTGTTACAGTAGTTTAGGTGTTGTGGGGTTAGAGAGGATATGTTACAGTAGTTTAGGTGTTGTGGGGTATAGAGAGGATCTGTTACAGTAGTTTAGATTTAGGGTACAGAGAGGATATGTTACAGTAGTTTAGGTGTTGCGGGGTTAAGAGAGGATCTGTCACAGTAGTTTAGGTGTTGTGGGGTATAGAGAGGATCTGTCACAGTAGTTTAGGTGTTGTGGGGTATAGAGAGGATCTGTTACAGTAGTGTAGATAATGTAGGGTATAGAGAGGATCTGTCACAGTAGTTTAGGTGTTGTGGGGTATAGAGAGGATCTGTCACAGTAGTTTAGGTGTTGTGGGGTTAAGAGAGGATCTGTTACAGTAGTCTAGGTGTTGTGGGGTATCTGTCACAGTAGTTTAGGTGTTGTGGGGTATAGAGAGGATCTGTTACAGTAGTTTAGGTGTTGTAGGGTATAGAGAGGATCTGTTACAGTAGTTTAGATAATGTAGGGTACAGAGAGGATATGTTACAGTAGTTTAGGTGTTGCGGGGTTAAGAGAGGATCTGTCACAGTAGTTTAGGTGTTGTGGGGTTAAGAGAGGATCTGTTACAGTAGTTTAGGTGTTGTGGGGTATAGAGAGGATCTGTCACAGTAGTTTAGGTGTTGTGGGGTATAGAGAGGATCTGTTACAGTAGTTTAGATGTTGTGGGGAGAGAGGATCTGTTACAGTAGTTTAGGTGTTGTGGGGTTAAGAGAGGATATGTTACAGTAGTTTAGGTGTTGTGGGGTATAGAGAGGATCTGTCACAGTAGTTTAGGTGTTGTGGGGTATAGAGAGGATCTGTCACAGTAGTTTAGGTGTTGTGGGGTATCTGTCACAGTTAGTTTAGGTGTTGTGTAGTTTAGGTGTTGTGGGGTAGAGAGGATCTGTTACAGTAGTTTAGGTGTTGTGGGGTTAGAGAGGATCTGTTACAGTAGTTTAGGTGTTGTGGGGAGAGAGGATCTGTCACAGTAGTTTAGGTGTTGTGGGGTTAAGAGAGGATCTGTTACAGTAGTTTAGGTGTTGTGGGGAGAGAGGATCTGTTACAGTAGTTTAGGTGTTGTGGGGTTAAGAGAGGATCTGTTACAGTAGTTTAGGTGTTGTGGGGTATAGAGAGGATCTGTTACAGTAGTTTAGATAATGTGGATCTGTTAGAGGATATGTTACAGTAGTTTAGGTGTTGTGGGGTTAAGAGAGGATCTGTCACAGTAGTTTAGGTGTTGTGGGGTTAAGAGAGGATCTGTTACAGTAGTTTAGATAATGTAGGGTACAGAGAGGATCTGTCACAGTAGTTTAGGTGTTGTGGGGTTAAGAGAGGATATGTTACAGTAGTTTAGGTGTTGTGGGGTTAAGAGAGGATCTGTTACAGTAGTTTAGGTGTTGTGGGGAGAGAGGATCTGTCACCGTAGTTTAGGTGTTGTGGGGTTAAGAGAGGATCTGTTACAGTAGTTTAGGTGTTGTGGGGTTAAGAGAGGATCTGTTACAGTAGTTTAGGTGTTGTGGGGTATAGAGAGGATCTGTTACAGTAGTTTAGGTGTTGTGGTGTTAAGAGAGGATATGGTACAGTAGTTTAGGTGTTGTGGGGTATAGAGAGGATCTGTCACAGTAGTTTAGGTGTTGTGGGGTATAGAGAGGATCTGTTACAGTAGTTTAGGTGTTGTGGGGTTAAGAGAGGATATGTTACAGTAGTTTAGGTGTTGTGGGGTATAGAGAGGATCTGTTACAGTAGTTTAGATAATGTAGGGTATATGTTACAGTAGTTTAGGTGTTGCGGGGTTAAGAGAGGATCTGTCACAGTAGTTTAGGTGGTGTGGGGTATAGAGAGGATCTGTCACAGTAGTTTAGGTGTTGTGGGGTATAGAGAGGATCTGTTACAGTAGTGTAGATAATGTAGGGTAGGATCTCTGTCACAGTAGTTTAGGTGTTGTGGGGTATAGAGAGGATCTGTCACAGTAGTTTAGGTGTTGTGGGGTTAAGAGAGGATCTGTTACAGTAGTTTAGGTGTTGTGGGGTATAGAGAGGATCTGTCACAGTAGTTTAGGTGTTGTGGGGTATAGAGAGGATCTGTTACAGTAGTTTAGGTGTTGTGGGGTATAGAGAGGATCTGTTACAGTAGTTTAGATAATGTAGGGTACAGAGAGGATATGTTACAGTAGTTTAGGTGTTGTGGGGTTAAGAGAGGATCTGTCACAGTAGTTTAGGTGTTGTGGGGTAGAGAGGATCTGTTACAGTAGTTTAGGTGTTGTGGGGTATAGAGAGGATCTGTCACAGTAGTTTAGGTGTTGTGGGGTATAGAGAGGATCTGTTACAGTAGTTTAGGTGTTGTGGGGTTAAGAGAGGATCTGTTACAGTAGTTTAGGTGTTGTGGGGTTAGAGAGGATCTGTTACAGTAGTTTAGGTGTTGTGGGGTGTAGTTTAGGTGTTGTGGGGTATAGAGAGGATCTGTCACAGTAGTTTAGGTGTTGTGGGGTTAAGAGAGGATCTGTCACAGTAGTTTAGATAATGTATCTGTGTACAGTAGTTTAGGTGTTGTGGGGTTAAGAGAGGATCTGTTACAGTAGTTTAGGTGTTGTGGGGTTAAGAGAGGATCTGTTACAGTAGTTTAGGTGTTGTGGGGAGAGAGGATCTGTCGTAGTTTAGGTGTTGTGGGGTTAAGAGAGGATCTGTTACAGTAGTTTAGGTGTTGTGGGGTATAGAGAGGATCTGTTACAGTAGTTTAGGTGTTGTGGGGTTAGAGAGGATCTGTTACAGTAGTTTAGGTGTTGTGGGGTATAGAGAGGATCTGTTACAGTAGTTTAGGTGTTGTGGGTTAAGTATACAGTAGTTTAGGTGTTGTGGGGTATCTGTTACAGTAGTTTAGGTGTTGTGGGGAGAGAGGATCTGTCACCGTAGTTTAGTGTTGTTTAGGTTTAGTTTGTGGGGTTAAGAGAGGATCTGTTACAGTAGTTTAGGTGTTGTGGGGTATAGAGAGGATCTGTTACAGTAGTTTAGGTGTTGTGGTGTTAAGAGAGGATATGGTACAGTAGTTTAGGTGTTGTGGGGTATAGAGAGGATCTGTCACAGTAGTTTAGGTGTTGTGGGGTATAGAGAGGATCTGTTACAGTAGTTTAGGTGTTGTGGGGTTAAGAGAGGATATGTTACAGTAGTTTAGGTGTTGTGGGGTATAGAGAGGATCTGTTACAGTAGTTTAGATAATGTAGGGTACAGAGAGGATATGTTACAGTAGTTTAGGTGTTGTGGGGTATAGAGAGGATCTGTTACAGTAGTTTAGGTGTTGTGGGGTTAAGAGAGGATCTGTTACAGTAGTTTAGGTGTTGTGGGGTATAGAGAGGATCTGTTACAGTAGTTTAGATAATGTGGGGTATAGAGAGATCTGTTACAGTAGTTTAGGTGTTGTGGGGTATAGAGAGGATCTGTTACAGTAGTTTAGGTGTTGTGGGGTATAGAGAGGATCTGTCACAGTAGTTTAGGTGTTGTGGGGTATAGAGAGGATCTGTTACAGTAGTGTAGATAATGTAGGGTATAGAGAGGATCTGTCACAGTAGTTTAGGTGTTGTGGGGTATAGAGAGGATCTGTCACAGTAGTTTAGGTGTTGTGGGGTTAAGAGAGGATCTGTTACAGTAGTTTAGGTGTTGTGGGGTATAGAGAGGATCTGTTACAGTAGTTTAGGTGTTGTGGGGTAGAGAGAGGATCTGTTACAGTAGTTTAGGTGTTGTAGGGTATAGAGAGGATCTGTTACAGTAGTTTAGGTGTTGTGGGGTAAGAGAGGATCTGTTACAGTAGTTTAGGTGTTGTGGGGTTAAGAGAGGATCTGTTACAGTAGTTTAGGTGTTGTGGGGTTAAGAGAGGATCTGTTACAGTAGTTTAGGTGTTGTGGGGTATAGAGAGGATCTGTTACAGTAGTTTAGGTGTTGTGGGGTATAGAGAGGATCTGTTACAGTAGTTTAGATGTTGTGGGGAGAGAGGATCTGTTACAGTAGTTTAGGTGTTGTGGGGTTAAGAGAGGATATGTTACACAGTTTTAGGTGTTGTGGGGTATAGAGAGGATCTGTCACAGTAGTTTAGGTGTTGTGGGGTATAGAGAGGATCTGTCACAGTAGTTTAGGTGTTGTGGGGTTAGAGAGGATCTGTCACAGTAGTTTAGGTGTTGTGGGTACAGAGAGGATCTGTCACAGTAGTTTAGGTGTTGTGGGGTTAGAGATCTGTTACAGTAGTTTAGGTGTTGTGGGGTTAAGAGAGGATCTGTTACAGTAGTTTAGGTGTTGTGGGGTTGAGAGGATCTGTCACAGTAGTTTAGGTGTTGTGGGGTTAAGAGAGGATCTGTTACAGTAGTTTAGGTGTTGTGGGGTTAGAGAGGATCTGTTACAGTAGTTTAGGTGTTGTGGGGTTAGTCTGTTACAGGTTTAGGTGTTGTGGGGTATAGAGAGGATCTGTTACAGTAGTTTAGGTGTTGTGGTGTTAGTATGGTAGTTTAGGTGTTGTGGGGTATAGAGAGGATCTGTTACAGTAGTTTAGGTGTTGTGGGGAGTCTGTTACAGTAGTTTAGGTGTTGTGGGGTTAAGAGAGGATCTGTTACAGTAGTTTAGGTGTTGTGGGGTTAAGAGAGGATCTGTTACAGTAGTTTAGATGTTGTGGGGAGAGAGGATCTGTTACAGTAGTTTAGGTGTTGTGGGGTTAAGAGAGGATCTGTTACAGTAGTTTAGGTGTTGTGGGGTATAGAGAGGATCTGTCACAGTAGTTTAGGTGTTGTGGGGTATAGAGAGGATCTGTTACAGTAGTTTAGGTGTTGTGGGGTTAGAGAGGATAGTTACAGTAGTTTAGGTGTTGTGGGGTATAGAGAGGATCTGTTACAGTAGTTTAGATAATGTAGGGTTCAGAGAGGATATGTTACAGTAGTTTAGGTGTTGCGGGGTTAAGAGAGGATCTGTCACAGTAGTTTAGGTGGTGTGGGGTATAGAGAGGATCTGTCACAGTAGTTTAGGTGTTGTGGGGTATAGAGAGGATCTGTTACAGTAGTGTAGATAATGTGTGGTATAGAGAGGATCTGTCACAGTAGTTTAGGTGTTGTGGGGTATAGAGAGGATCTGTCACAGTAGTTTAGGTGTTGTGGGGTTAAGAGAGGATCTGTTACAGTAGTCTAGGTGTTGTGGGGTATAGAGAGGATCTGTCACAGTAGTTTAGGTGTTGTGGGGTATAGAGAGGATCTGTTACAGTAGTTTAGGTGTTGTAGGGTATAGAGAGGATCTGTTACAGTAGTTTAGATAATGTAGGGTACAGAGAGGATATGTTACAGTAGTTTAGGTGTTGCGGGGTTAAGAGAGGATCTGTCACAGTAGTTTAGGTGTTGTGGGGTTAAGAGAGGATCTGTTACAGTAGTTTAGGTGTTGTGGGGTTAAGAGAGGATATGTTACAGTAGTTTAGGTGTTGTGGGGTATAGAGAGGATCTGTCACAGTAGTTTAGGTGTTGTGGGGTATAGAGAGGATCTGTCACAGTAGTTTAGGTGTTGTGGGGTATAGAGAGGATCTGTTACAGTAGTTTAGGTGTTGTGGGGTATAGAGAGGATCTGTTACAGTAGTTTAGGTGTTGTGGGGTATAGAGAGGATCTGTTACAGTAGTGTAGATAATGTAGGGTATAGAGAGGATCTGTCACAGTAGTTTAGGTGTTGTGGGGTATAGAGAGGATCTGTTACAGTAGTTTAGGTGTTGTGGGGTTAAGAGAGGATCTGTTACAGTAGTTTAGGTGTTGTGGGGAGAGAGGATCTGTCACCGTAGTTTAGGTGTTGTGGGGAGAGAGGATCTGTTACAGTAGTTTAGGTGTTGTGGGGTTAGGTGTTACAGTAGTTTAGGTGTTGTGGGGTAAGAGAGGATCTGTTACAGTAGTTTAGGTGTTGTGGGGTATAGAGAGGATCTGTTACAGTAGTTTAGGTGTTGTGGGGTATAGAGAGGATCTGTCACCGTAGTTTAGGTGTTGTGGGGTATAGAGAGGATCTGTCACAGTAGTTTAGGTGTTGTGGGGTATAGAGAGGATCTGTCACAGTAGTTTAGGTGTTGTGGGGTATAGAGAGGATCTGTTACAGTAGTTTAGGTGTTACAGTAGTTTAGGTGTTGTGGGGTATAGAGAGGATCTGTTACAGTAGTTTAGGTGTTGTGGGGAGAGAGGATCTGTCACCGTAGTTTAGGTGTTGTGGGGTTAAGAGAGGATCTGTTACAGTAGTTTAGGTGTTGCGGGGTTAAGAGAGGATCTGTCACAGTAGTTTAGGTGTTGTGGGGTTAAGAGAGGATCTGTTACAGTAGTTTAGGTGTTGTGGGGTTAAGAGAGGATATGTTACAGTAGTTTAGGTGTTGTGGGGTATAGAGAGGATCTGTCACAGTAGTTTAGGTGTTGTGGGGTATAGAGAGGATCTGTCACAGTAGTTTAGGTGTTGTGGGGTATAGAGAGGATCTGTTACAGTAGTTTAGGTGTTGTGGGGTTAAGAGAGGATCTGTTACAGTAGTTTAGGTGTTGTGGGGAGAGAGGATCTGTTACAGTAGTTTAGGTGTTGTGGGGTTAAGAGAGGATCTGTTACAGTAGTTTAGGTGTTGTGGGGTATAGAGAGGATCTGTTACAGTAGTTTAGGTGTTGTGGGGTATAGAGAGGATCTGTTACAGTAGTTTAGGTGTTGTGGGGTATAGAGAGGATCTGTCACAGTAGTTTAGGTGTTGTGGGGTATAGAGAGGATCTGTTACAGTAGTTTAGGTGTTGTGGGGTATAGAGAGGATCTGTTACAGTAGTTTAGGTGTTGTGGGGTATAGAGAGGATCTGTTACAGTAGTTTAGGTGTTGTGGGGTATAGAGAGGATCTATTACAGTAGTTTAGGTGTTTTGGGTATAGAGAGGATCTGTCACAGTAGTTTAGGTGTTGTGGGGAGAGAGGATCTGTCACCGTAGTTTAGGTGTTGTGGGGTTAAGAGAGGATCTGTTACAGTAGTTTAGGTGTTGTGGGGTTAAGAGAGGATATGTTACAGTAGTTTAGGTGTTGTGGGGTTAAGAGAGGATCTGTTACAGTAGTTTAGGTGTTGTGGGGAGAGAGGATCTGTCACCGTAGTTTAGGTGTTGTGGGGTTAAGAGAGGATCTGTTACAGTAGTTTAGGTGTTGTGGGGTATAGAGAGGATCTGTCACAGTAGTTTAGGTGTTGTGGGGTATAGAGAGGATCTGTTACAGTAGTTTAGGTGTTGTGGGGTTAAGAGAGTATCTATTACAGTAGTTTAGGTGTTTTGGGTATAGAGAGGATCTGTCACAGTAGTTTAGGTGTTGTGGGGTATAGAGAGGATCTGTCACAGTAGTTTAGGTGTTGTGGGGTATAGAGAGGATCTGTCACAGTAGTTTAGGTGTTGTGGGGTATAGAGAGGATCTGTTACAGTAGTTTAGGTGTTGTGGGGTTAAGAGAGGATCTATTACAGTAGTTTAGGTGTTTTGGGTATAGAGAGGATCTGTCACAGTAGTTTAGGTGTTGTGGGGAGAGAGGATCTGTCACCGTAGTTTAGGTGTTGTGGGGTTAAGAGAGGATCTGTTACAGTAGTTTAGGTGTTGTGGGGTTAAGAGAGGATATGTTACAGTAGTTTAGGTGTTGTGGGGTTAAGAGAGGATCTGTTACAGTAGTTTAGGTGTTGTGGGGAGAGAGGATCTGTCACCGTAGTTTAGGTGTTGTGGGGTTAAGAGAGGATCTGTTACAGTAGTTTAGGTGTTGTGGGGTTAAGAGAGGATCTGTTACAGTAGTTTAGGTGTTGTGGGGTATAGAGAGGATCTGTTACAGTAGTTTAGGTGTTGTGGGGTTAAGAGAGGATCTGTTACAGTAGTTTAGGTGTTGTGGGGTATAGAGAGGATCTGTCACAGTAGTTTAGGTGTTGTGGGGAGAGAGGATCTGTTACAGTAGTTTAGATAATGGATCTGTTACAGTAGTTTAGATAATGTAGGGTACAGAGAGGATATGTTACAGTAGTTTAGATGTTGTGGGGTATAGAGAGGATCTGTTACAGTAGTTTAGGTGTTGTGGGGTTAAGAGAGGATATGTTACAGTAGTTTAGGTGTTGTGGGGTATAGAGAGGATCTGTTACAGTAGTTTAGATAATGTAGGGTACAGAGAGGATATGTTACAGTAGTTTAGGTGTTGCGGGGTTAGAGTCTGTCACAGTAGTTTAGGTGTTGTGGGGTATAGAGAGGATCTGTCACAGTAGTTTAGGTGTTGTGGGGTATAGAGAGGATCTGTTACAGTAGTGTAGATAATGTAGGGTATAGAGAGGATCTGTCACAGTAGTTTAGGTGTTGTGGGGTATAGAGAGGATCTGTCACAGTAGTTTAGGTGTTGTGGGGTTAAGAGAGGATCTGTTACAGTAGTCTAGGTGTTGTGGGGTATAGAGAGGATCTGTCACAGTAGTTTAGGTGTTGTGGGGTATAGAGAGGATCTGTTACAGTAGTTTAGGTGTTGTAGGGTATAGAGAGGATCTGTTACAGTAGTTTAGATAATGTAGGGTACAGAGAGGATATGTTACAGTAGTTTAGGTTAAGTTGGTTGTCTGTCACAGTAGTTTAGGTGTAAGAGAGGATCTGTCACAGTAGTTTAGGTGTTGTGGGGTTAAGAGAGGATCTGTTACAGTAGTTTAGGTGTTGTGGGGTATAGAGAGGATCTGTTACAGTAGTTTAGGTGTTGTGGGGAGAGAGGATCTGTTACAGTAGTTTAGGTGTTGTGGGGTTAAGAGAGGATCTGTTACAGTAGTTTAGGTGTTGTGGGGTATAGAGAGGATCTGTCACAGTAGTTTAGGTGTTGTGGGGTATAGAGAGGATCTGTTACAGTAGTTTAGAGATAATGTAGGGTACTGTCACAGTAGTTTAGGTGTTGTGGGGTATAGAGAGGATCTGTTAGTTTAGGTGTTGTGGGGTTAAGAGAGGATCTGTTACAGTAGTTTAGGTGTTGTGGGGTATAGAGAGGATCTGTCACAGTAGTTTAGGTGTTGTGGGGTATCTGTTACAGTAGTTTAGGTGTTGTGGGGTATAGAGAGGATCTGTTACAGTAGTTTAGATGTATGTTACAGTAGTTTAGGTGTTGTGGGGTTAGAGAGGATCTGTTACAGTAGTTTAGGTGTTGTGGGGTATAGAGAGGATCTGTTACAGTAGTTTAGGTGTTGTGGGGTATAGAGAGGATCTGTTACAGTAGTGTAGGATCTGTCACAGTAGTTTAGGTGTTGTGGGGTGTCTGTCACAGTAGTTTAGGTGTTGTGGGGTTAAGAGAGGATCTGTTACAGTAGTTTAGGTGTTGTGGGGTATAGAGAGGATCTGTCACAGTAGTTTAGGTGTTGTGGGGTTATAGAGAGGATCTGTTACAGTAGTTTAGGTGTTGTAGGGTATAGAGAGGATCTGTTACAGTAGTTTAGATAATGTAGGGTACAGAGAGGATATGTTACAGTAGTTTAGGTGTTGTGGGGTTAGGGGTTAGAGAGGATCTGTTACAGTAGTTTAGGTGTTGTGGGGTTAAGAGAGGATCTGTTACAGTAGTTTAGGTGTTGTGGGGTTAGAGAGAGGGATCTGTTACAGTAGTTTAGGTGTTGTGGGGTTAGAGAGGATCTGTCACAGTAGTTTAGGTGTTGTGGGGTATAGAGAGGATCTGTTACAGTAGTTTAGGTGTTGTGGGGTATAGAGAGGATCTGTTACAGTAGTTTAGGTGTTGTGGGGTATAGAGAGGATCTGTTACAGTAGTTTAGGTGTTGTGGGGTTAGTTTAGGTGTTGTGGGGTAGAGGATCTGTTACAGTAGTTTAGGTGTTGTGGGGTTAAGAGAGGATCTGTTACAGTAGTTTAGGTGTTGTGGGGAGAGAGGATCTGTCACCGTAGTTTAGGTGTTGTGGGGAGAGAGGATCTGTTACAGTAGTTTAGGTGTTGTGGGGTTAAGAGAGGATCTGTTACAGATCTGTTACAGTAGTTTAGGTGTTGTGGGGTTAAGAGAGGATCTGTTACAGTAGTTTAGGTGTTGTGGGGTTAAGAGAGGATCTGTTACAGTAGTTTAGGTGTTGTGGGGTTAAGAGAGGATCTGTTACAGTAGTTTAGGTGTTGTGGGGTATAGAGAGGATCTGTCACAGTAGTTTAGGTGTTGTGGGGTATAGAGAGGATCTGTTACAGTAGTTTAGGTGTTGTGGGGTTAAGAGAGGATCTGTTACAGTAGTTTAGGTGTTGTGGGGAGAGAGGATCTGTTACAGTAGTTTAGGTGTTGTGGGGAGAGAGGATCTGTTACAGTAGTTTAGGTGTTGTGGGGTTAAGAGAGGATCTGTTACAGTAGTTTAGGTGTTGTGGGGTATAGAGAGGATCTGTCACAGTAGTTTAGGTGTTGTGGGGTATAGAGAGGATCTGTCACAGTAGTTTAGGTGTTGTGGGGTATAGAGAGGATCTGTCACAGTAGTTTAGGTGTTGTGGGGTATAGAGAGGATCTGTCACAGTAGTTTAGGTGTTGTGGGGTATAGAGAGGATCTGTCACAGTAGTTTAGGTGTTGTGGGGTATAGAGAGGATCTGTTACAGTAGTTTAGGTGTTGTGGGGTTAAGAGAGGATCTATTACAGTAGTTTAGGTGTTTTGGGTATAGAGAGGATCTGTCACAGTAGTTTAGGTGTTGTGGGGAGAGAGGATCTGTCACCGTAGTTTAGGTGTTGTGGGGTTAAGAGAGGATCTGTTACAGTAGTTTAGGTGTTGTGGGGTTAAGAGAGGATCTGTTACAGTAGTTTAGGTGTTGTGGGGTTAAGAGAGGATCTGTTACAGTAGTTTAGGTGTTGTGGGGAGAGAGGATCTGTCACCGTAGTTTAGGTGTTGTGGGGTTAAGAGAGGATCTGTTACAGTAGTTTAGGTGTTGTGGGGTATAGTTGTGGGGTATAGAGAGGATCTGTCACAGTAGTTTAGGTGTTGTGGGGTATAGAGAGGATCTGTTACAGTAGTTTAGGTGTTGTGGGGTTAAGAGAGGATCTATTACAGTAGTTTAGGTGTTTTGGGTATAGAGAGGATCTGTCACAGTAGTTTAGGTGTTGTGGGGTATAGAGAGGATCTGTCACAGTAGTTTAGGTGTTGTGGGGTATAGAGAGGATCTGTCACAGTAGTTTAGGTGTTGTGGGGTATAGAGAGGATCTGTTACAGTAGTTTAGGTGTTGTGGGGTTAAGAGAGGATCTGTTACAGTAGTTTAGGTGTTGTATAGAGAGGATCTGTCACAGTAGTTTAGGTGTTGTGGGGAGAGAGGATCTGTCACCGTAGTTTAGGTGTTGTGGGGTTAAGAGAGGATCTGTTACAGTAGTTTAGGTGTTGTGGGGTTAAGAGAGGATATGTTACAGTAGTTTAGGTGTTGTGGGGTTAGAGAGGATCTGTTACAGTAGTTTAGGTGTTGTGGGGAGAGAGGATCTGTCACCGTAGTTTAGGTGTTGTGGGGTTAGAGAGGATCTGTTACAGTAGTTTAGGTGTTGTGGGGTTAAAGAGAGGATCTGTTACAGTAGTTTAGGTGTTGTGGGGTATAGAGAGGATCTGTTACAGTAGTTTAGGTGTTGTGGTGTTAGGTGTTAGTTTAGGTGTTGTGGGGTAGAGGGATCTGTCACAGTAGTTTAGGTGTTGTGGGGTTAGAGAGGATCTGTTAGTTTAGTAGTTTAGATAATGTAGGGTACAGAGAGGATATGTTACAGTAGTTTAGGTGTTGTGGGGTATAGAGAGGATCTGTTACAGTAGTTTAGGTGTTGTGGGGTTAGAGAGGATCTGTTACAGTAGTTTAGGTGTTGTGGGGTATAGAGAGGATCTGTTACAGTAGTTTAGATGTTGTGGGGTACAGAGAGGATATGTTACAGTAGTTTAGGTGTTGTGGGGTTAGAGAGGATCTGTCACAGTAGTTTAGGTGTTGTGGGGTATAGAGAGGATCTGTCACAGTAGTTTAGGTGTTGTGGGGTATAGAGTCTGTTACAGTAGTTTAGATAATGTAGGGGATATAGAGGGATCTGTTACAGTAGTTTAGAGTGTTAGTTTAGGTGTTGTGGGGTTAGAGAGGATCTGTTACAGTAGTTTAGGTGTTGTGGGGTATAGAGAGGATCTGTCACAGTAGTTTAGGTGTTGTGGGGTATAGAGAGGATCTGTTACAGTAGTTTAGGTGTTGTGGGGTATAGAGAGGATCTGTTACAGTAGTTTAGATAATGTAGGGTACAGAGAGGATATGTTACAGTAGTTTAGGTGTTGTGGGTTAAGAGAGGATCTGTTACAGTAGTTTAGGTGTTGTGGGGTTAGAGAGGATCTGTTACAGTAGTTTAGGTGTTGTGGGGTATAGAGAGGATCTGTCACAGTAGTTTAGGTGTTGTGGGGTATAGAGAGGATCTGTTACAGTAGTTTAGATGTTGTGGGGAGAGAGGATCTGTTACAGTAGTTTAGGTGTTGTGGGGTTAAGAGAGGATCTGTTACAGTAGTTTAGGTGTTGTGGGGTATAGAGAGGATCTGTCACAGTAGTTTAGGTGTTGTGGGGTATAGAGAGGATCTGTTACAGTAGTTTAGGTGTTGTGGGTATAGAGAGGATCTGTCACAGTAGTTTAGGTGTTGTGGGGTATAGAGAGGATCTGTTACAGTAGTTTAGGTGTTGTGGGGTTAAGAGAGGATCTGTTACAGTAGTTTAGGTGTTGTGGGGTATAGAGAGGATCTGTCACAGTAGTTTAGGTGTTGTGGGGTATAGAGAGGATCTGTTACAGTAGTTTAGGTGTTGTGGGGTATAGAGAGGATCTGTTACAGTAGTTTAGATAATGTAGGTTACAGAGAGGATATGTTACAGTAGTTTAGGTGTTGCGGGGTTAAGAGAGGATCTGTCACAGTAGTTTAGGTGTTGTGGGGTATAGAGAGGATCTGTCACAGTAGTTTAGGTGTTGTGGGGTATAGAGAGGATCTGTTACAGTAGTTTAGGTAGATAATGTTTGGGGTATAGAGAGGATCTGTTACAGTAGTTTAGGTGTTGTGGGGTATAGAGAGGATCTGTCACAGTAGTTTATCTGTTTAGGTGTTGGGTTAAGAGAGGATCTGTTACAGTAGTTTAGGTGTTGTGGGGTATAGAGAGGATCTGTTACAGTAGTTTAGGTGTTGTGGGGTTATAGAGAGGATCTGTTACAGTAGTTTAGGTGTTGTGGGTATAGAGAGGATCTGTTACAGTAGTTTAGATAATGTAGGGTATATGTTACAGTAGTTTAGGTGTTGTGGGGTTAAGAGAGGATCTGTCACAGTAGTTTAGGTGTTGTGGGGTTAAGAGAGGATCTGTTACAGTAGTTTAGGTGTTGTGGGGAGAGAGGATCTGTTACAGTAGTTTAGGTGTTGTGTGGAGAGAGGATCTGTTGTAGTTTAGGTGTTGTGTAGAGAGAGGATCTGTTACAGTAGTTTAGGTGTTGTGGGGTTACAGTAGTTTAGATAGGGTAGAGATCTGTTACAGTAGTTTAGGTGTTGTTGTAGTTTAGGTGTTGTGTCTGTTACAGTAGTTTAGGTGTTGTGGGGTAGAGAGGATCTGTTACAGTAGTTTAGGTGTTGTGGGGTTAAGAGAGGATCTGTCACAGTAGTTTAGGTGTTGTGGGGTTAAGAGAGGATCTGTTACAGTAGTTTAGATAATGTAGGGTACAGAGAGGATATGTTACAGTAGTTTAGGTGTTGTGGGGTTAAGAGAGGATCTGTTACAGTAGTTTAGGTGTTGTGGGGTTAAGAGAGGATCTGTCACAGTAGTTTAGGTGTTGTGGGGTTAAGAGAGGATATGTCACAGTAGTTTAGGTGTTGTGGGGTTAAGAGAGGATCTGTCATAGTAGTTTAGGTGTTGTGGGGTACAGAGAGGATCTGTCACCGTAGTTTAGGTGTTGTGGGGTATAGAGAGGATCTGTTACAGTAGTTTAGATAATGTAGGGTACATAGAGGATATGTTACAGTAGTTTAGGTGTTGTGGGGTTAAGAGAGGATCTGTTACAGTAGTTTAGGTGTTGTGGGGAGAGAGGATCTGTTACAGTAGTTTAGGTGTTGTGTGGAGAGAGGATCTGTTACAGTAGTTTAGATGTTGTGGGGTTAAGAGAGGATATGTTACAGTAGTTTAGGTGTTGTGGGGTTAAGAGAGGATCTGTCACAGTAGTTTAGGTGTTGTGGGGTATATAGAGAGGATCTGTTACAGTAGTTTAGCTGTTGTGGGGTATAGAGAGGATCTGTCACAGTAGTTTAGGTGTTGTGGGGTATAGAGAGGATCTGTTACAGTAGTTTAGGTGTTGTGGGGTTAGAGAGGATCTGTTACAGTAGTTTAGGTGTTGTGGGGTATAGAGAGGATCTGTCACAGTAGTTTAGGTGTTGTGGGGTATAGAGAGGATCTGTTACAGTAGTTTAGGTGTTGTGGGGTATAGAGAGGATCTGTTACAGTAGTTTAGATAATGTAGGGTACAGAGGATATGTTACAGTAGTTTAGGTGTTGTGGGGTTAAGAGAGGATCTGTTACAGTAGTTTAGGTGTTGTGGGGAGAGAGGATCTGTTACAGTAGTTTAGGTGTTGTGGGGTATAGAGAGGATCTGTTACAGTAGTTTAGGTGTTGTGGGGTTAAGAGAGGATCTGTCACAGTAGTTTAGGTGTTGTGGGGTTGTGAGAGGATCTGTTACAGTAGTTTAGGTGTTGTGGGGTTAGAGGGATCTGTTACAGTAGTTTAGGTGTTGTGGGGTATAGAGAGGATCTGTTACAGTAGTTTAGGTGTTGTGGGGTATAGAGAGGATCTGTTACAGTAGTTTAGGTGTTGTGGGGTATAGAGAGGATCTGTTACAGTAGTTTAGATAATGTAGGGTACAGAGAGGATATGTTACAGTAGTTTAGGTGTTGTGGGGAGAGAGGATCTGTTACAGTAGTTTAGGTGTTGTGTGGAGAGAGGATCTGTTACAGTAGTTTAGGTGTTGTGGGGTTAAGAGAGGATCTGTTACAGTAGTTTAGGTGTTGTGGGGTATAGAGAGGATCTGTTACAGTAGTTTAGGTGTTGTGGGGTATAGAGAGGATCTGTCACAGTAGTTTAGGTGTTGTGGGGTATAGAGAGGATCTGTTACAGTAGTTTAGGTGTTGTGGGGTACAGAGAGGATATGTTACAGTAGTTTAGGTGTTGTGGGGTTAAGAGAGGATCTGTTACAGTAGTTTAGGTGTTGTGGGGTTAAGAGAGGATCTGTTACAGTAGTTTAGGTGTTGTGGGGAGAGAGGATCTGTCACCGTAGTTTAGGTGTTGTGGGGTTAAGAGAGGATCTGTTACAGTAGTTTAGGTGTTGTGGGGAGAGAGGATCTGTTACAGTAGTTTGGGTTGTGGGGTTAGAGGGATCTGTTACAGTAGTTTAGGTGTTGTGGGGTTAGAGAGGATCTGTTACAGTAGTTTAGGTGTTGTGGGGTATAGAGAGGATCTGTCACAGTAGTTTAGGTGTTGTGGGGTATAGAGAGGATCTGTTACAGTAGTTTAGGTGTTGTGGGGTATAGAGAGGATCTGTTACAGTAGTTTAGGTGTTGTGGTGTTGTCTGTTACAGTATCTGTTACAGGTTTAGGTGTTGTGGGGTATAGAGGGATCTGTTACAGTAGTTTAGTTTAGAGTGTAGTTTAGGTGTTGTGGGGTTAGAGAGGATCTGTTACAGTAGTTTAGGTGTTGTGGGGTTAGAGAGGATCTGTTACAGTAGTTTAGGTGTTGTGGGGTTAGAGAGGATCTGTTACAGTAGTTTAGGTGTTGTGGGGTTAGAGAGGATCTGTTACAGTAGTTTAGGTGTTGTGGGGTATAGAGAGGATCTGTCACAGTAGTTTAGGTGTTGTGGGGTATAGAGAGGATCTGTTACAGTAGTTTAGGTGTTGTGGGGTATAGAGAGGATCTGTTACAGTAGTTTAGGTGTTGTGGGGTTAAGAGAGGATCTGTTACAGTAGTTTAGGTGTTGTGGGGTATAGAGAGGATCTGTTACAGTAGTGTAGATAATGTAGGGTATAGAGAGGATCTGTCACAGTAGTTTAGGTGTTGTGGGGTTAGAGGGATCTGTTACAGTAGTTTAGGTGTTGTGGGGTTAAGAGAGGATCTGTTACAGTAGTTTAGGTGTTGTGGGGAGAGAGGATCTGTCACCGTAGTTTAGGTGTTGTGGGGAGAGAGGATCTGTTACAGTAGTTTAGGTGTTGTGGGGTTAAGAGAGGATCTGTTACAGTAGTTTAGGTGTTGTGGGGTATAGAGAGGATCTGTCACAGTAGTTTAGGTGTTGTGGGGTATAGAGAGGATCTGTTACAGTAGTTTAGGTGTTGTGGGGTATAGAGAGGATCTGTTACAGTAGTTTAGGTGTTGTGGGGTTATAGAGAGGATCTGTCACAGTAGTTTAGGTGTTGTGGGGTAGAGAGGATCTGTTACAGTAGTTTAGGTGTTGTGGGGTATAGAGAGGATCTGTTACAGTAGTTTAGGTGTTGTGGGGTTAAGAGAGAGGATCTGTTACAGTAGTTTAGGTGTTGTGGGGTATAGAGAGGATCTGTTACAGTAGTTTAGGATTGTGGGGTTAGAGAGGATCTGTTACAGTAGTTTAGGTGTTGTGGGGTTAGAGAGGATCTGTTACAGTAGTTTAGGTGTTGTGGGGTTAGAGAGGATGTTGTAGTTTAGGTGTTGTGGGGTTAGAGAGGATCTGTTACAGTAGTTTAGGTGTTGTGGGGTAGAGAGGATCTGTCACAGTAGTTTAGGTGTTGTGGGGTTAGAGAGGATCTGTTACAGTAGTTTAGGTGTTGTGGGGTATAGAGAGGATCTGTTACAGTAGTTTAGATAATGTGTTGGTACAGAGAGGATATGTTACAGTAGTTTAGTTTAGATGTTGTGGGGTATAGAGAGGATCTGTTACAGTAGTTTAGGTGTTGTGGGGTTAAGAGAGGATCTGTTACAGTAGTTTAGGTGTTGTGGGGTATAGAGAGGATCTGTCACAGTAGTTTAGGTGTTGTGGGGTTATAGAGAGGATCTGTTACAGTAGTTTAGGTGTTGTGGGGTATAGAGAGGATCTGTCAGTAGTTTAGGTGTTGTGGGGTAGATCTGTCACAGTAGTTTAGGTGTTGTGGGGTAGTTTAGGGATCTGTTACAGTAGTTTAGGTGTTGTGGGGTATAGAGAGGATCTGTTACAGTAGTTTAGGTGTTGTGGGGTTAAGAGAGGATCTGTTACAGTAGTTTAGGTGTTGTGGGTATAGAGAGGATCTGTTACAGTAGTTTAGGTGTTGTGGGGTAGAGGGATCTGTTACAGTAGTTTAGGTGTTGTGGGGTTAGAGAGGATCTGTTACAGTAGTTTAGGTGTTGTGGGGTTAAGAGAGGATCTGTTACAGTAGTTTAGGTGTTGTGGGGTTAAGAGAGGATCTGTTACAGTAGTTTAGGTGTTGTGGGGAGAGAGGATCTGTTACAGTAGTTTAGGTGTTGTGGGGTATAGAGAGGATCTGTTACAGTAGTTTAGGTGTTGTGGGGTTATAGAGGGATCTGTTACAGTAGTTTAGGTGTTGTGGGGTATAGAGAGGATCTGTTACAGTAGTTTAGGTGTTGTGGGGTATAGAGAGGATCTGTTACAGTAGTTTAGGTGTTGTGGGGTATAGAGAGGATCTGTCACAGTAGTTTAGGTGTTGTGGGGAGAGAGGATCTGTTATAGTTTAGATGTTACAGAGAGTTTTACAGTAGTTTAGGTGTTGTGGGGTATAGAGAGGATCTGTTACAGTAGTTTAGGTGTTGTGGGGTTATAGAGAGGATCTGTTACAGTAGTTTAGGTGTTGTGGGGTATAGAGAGGATCTGTTACAGTAGTTTAGATTTAGGGTACAGAGAGGATGTTAGTTTAGGTGTTGGGGGTTATAGAGAGGATCTGTCACAGTAGTTTAGGTGTTGTGGGGTATAGAGAGGATCTGTTACAGTAGTTTAGGTGTTGTGGGGTATAGAGAGGATCTGTTAGATAATGTAGGGTATAGAGAGGATCTGTCACAGTAGTTTAGGTGTTGTGGGGTATAGAGAGGATCTGTCACAGTAGTTTAGGTGTTGTGGGGTTAAGAGAGGATCTGTTACAGTAGTCTAGGTGTTGTGGGGTATAGAGAGGATCTGTCACAGTAGTTTAGGTGTTGTGGGGTATAGAGAGGATCTGTTACAGTAGTTTAGGTGTTGTAGGGTATAGAGAGGATCTGTTACAGTAGTTTAGATAATGTAGGGTACAGAGAAGATATGTTACAGTAGTTTAGGTGTTGCGGGGTTAAGAGAGGATCTGTCACAGTAGTTTAGGTGTTGTGGGGTTAAGAGAGGATCTGTTACAGTAGTTTAGGTGTTGTGGGGTATAGAGAGGATCTGTCACAGTAGTTTAGGTGTTGTGGGGTATAGAGAGGATCTGTTACAGTAGTTTAGGTGTTGTGGGGTATAGAGAGGATCTGTTACAGTAGTTTAGGTGTTGTGGGGTTAGAGAGGATCTGTTACAGTAGTTTAGGTGTTGTAGTTTAGGTGTTGTTTAGGGGGGGTATAGAGAGGATCTGTTACAGTAGTGTAGATAATGTAGGGTATAGAGAGGATCTGTCACAGTAGTTTAGGTGTTGTGGGGTATAGAGAGGATCTGTCACAGTAGTTTAGGTGTTGTGGGGTTAGAGAGGATCTGTTACAGTAGTTTAGGTGTTGTGGGGTATAGAGAGGATCTGTCACAGTAGTTTAGGTGTTGTGGGGTATAGAGAGGATCTGTTACAGTAGTTTAGGTGTTGTAGGGTATAGAGAGGATCTGTTACAGTAGTTTAGATAATGTAGGTTACAGAGAGGATATGTTACAGTAGTTTAGGTGTTGTGGGGTTAAGAGAGGATCTGTCACAGTAGTTTAGGTGTTGTGGGGTATAGAGAGGATCTGTTACAGTAGTTTAGGTGTTGTGGGGTATAGAGAGGATCTGTTACAGTAGTTTAGGTGTTGTGGGTATAGAGAGGATCTGTTACAGTAGTTTAGGTGTTGTGGGGTTAGAGAGGATCTGTTACAGTAGTTTAGGTGTTGTGGGGTTAAGAGAGGATCTGTTACAGTAGTTTAGGTGTTGTGGGGTATAGAGAGGATCTGTTACAGTAGTTTAGGTGTTGTGGGGTATAGAGAGGATCTGTTACAGTAGTTTAGGTGTTGTGGGGTATAGAGAGGATCTGTTACAGTAGTTTAGATAATGTAGGGTACAGAGAGGATATGTTACAGTAGTTTAGGTGTTGCGGGGTTAAGAGAGGATCTGTTACAGTAGTTTAGGTGTTGTGGGGTTAAGAGAGGATCTGTTACAGTAGTTTAGGTGTTGTGGGGTTAAGAGAGGATCTGTTACAGTAGTTTAGGTGTTGTGGGGAGAGAGGATCTGTTACAGTAGTTTAGGTGTTGTGTAGAGAGAGGATCTGTTACAGTAGTTTAGGTGTTGTGTGGAGAGAGGATCTGTTACAGTAGTTTAGATAATGTAGGGTACAGAGAGGATCTGTTACAGTAGTTTAGGTGTTGTGAGGTTAAGAGAGGATCTGTTACAGTAGTTTAGGTGTTGTGGGGTGTTGTGGGGTTAGTAGTTTAGGTGTTGTGGGGTTAAGAGAGGATCTGTTACAGTAGTTTAGGTGTTGTGGGGTTAAGAGAGGATCTGTTACAGTAGTTTAGGTGTTGTGTGGAGAGAGGATCTGTTACAGTAGTTTAGATAATGTAGGGTACAGAGAGGATCTGTTACAGTAGTTTAGGTGTTGTGAGGTTAAGAGAGGATCTGTTACAGTAGTTTAGGTGTTGTGGGGAGAGAGGATCTGTTACAGTAGTTTAGGTGTTGTGGGGTTAGAGATATGTCACAGTAGTTTAGTTGTGGGGTTAGAGAGGATCTGTCACAGTAGTTTAGGTGTTGTGGGGTTAGAGAGGATCTGTCAGTAGTTTAGGTGTTGTGGGGTATAGATCTGTCACAGTAGTTTAGGTGTTGTGGGGTATAGAGAGGATCTGTTACAGTAGTTTAGATAATTAGGTACATAGAGGATCTGTTACAGTAGTTTAGATGTTGTGGGGTTAAGAGAGGATCTGTTACAGTAGTTTAGGTGTTGTGGGGAGAGAGGATCTGTTACAGTAGTTTAGGTGTTGTGTGGAGAGAGGATCTGTTACAGTAGTTTAGATGTTGTGGGGTTAAGAGAGGATATGTTACAGTAGTTTAGGTGTTGTGGGGTTAAGAGAGGATCTGTCACAGTAGTTTAGGTGTTGTGGGGTATATAGAGAGGATCTGTTACAGTAGTTTAGGTGTTGTGGGGTATAGAGAGGATCTGTCACAGTAGTTTAGGTGTTGTGGGGTATAGAGAGGATCTGTTACAGTAGTTTAGGTGTTGTGGGGTATAGAGAGGATCTGTTACAGTAGTTTAGGTGTTGTGGGGTTAGAGAGGATCTGTTACAGTAGTTTAGGTGTTGTGGGGTTAAGAGAGGATCTGTTACAGTAGTTTAGGTGTTGTGGGGTTAAGAGAGGATCTGTTACAGTAGTTTAGGTGTTGTGGGGTACAGAGAGGATATGTTACAGTAGTTTAGGTGTTGTGGGGTTAAGAGAGGATCTGTTACAGTAGTTTAGATGTTGTGGGGTTATATGTTACAGTAGTTTAGGTGTTGTGGGGTATAGAGAGGATCTGTTACAGTAGTTTAGGTGTTGTGGGGTATAGAGAGGATATGTTACAGTAGTTTAGGTGTTGTGGGGTTAAGAGAGGATCTGTCACAGTAGTTTAGGTGTTGTGGGGTATATAGAGAGGATCTGTTACAGTAGTTTAGGTGTTGTGGGGTATAGAGAGGATCTGTTACAGTAGTTTAGGTGTTGTGGGGTAGAGAGGATCTGTTACAGTAGTTTAGGTGTTGTGGGGTATAGAGAGGATCTGTTACAGTAGTTTAGGTGTTGTGGGGTATAAGAGAGGATCTGTTACAGTAGTTTAGGTGTTGTGGGGTATAGAGAGGATCTGTTACAGTAGTTTAGGTGTTGTGGGGTATCTGTTACAGTAGTTTAGATGTTGTGGGGTTAGAGGATCTGTTACAGTAGTTTAGGTGTTGTGGGGTTAGGATCTGTTACAGTAGTTTACAGTAGTTTAGGTGTTGTGGGGTATAGAGAGGATCTGTTACAGTAGTTTAGGTGTTGTGGGGTTAAGAGAGGATCTGTTACAGTAGTTTAGATAATGTAGGGTATAGAGAGGATCTGTTACAGTAGTTTAGGTGTTGTGGGGTTAGAGAGGATCTGTTACAGTAGTTTAGGTGTTGTGGGGTTAAGGGGATCTGTTACAGTAGTTTAGAGAGAGATCTGTTACAGTAGTTTAGGTGTTGTGGGGTTAGAGAGGATCTGTTACAGTAGTTTAGGTGTTGTGGTTTAGGTGTTGTGGGGTTAAGAGAGGATCTGTTACAGTAGTTTAGGTGTTGTGGGGTATAGAGAGGATCTGTTACAGTAGTTTAGGTGTTGTGGGTTAGAGAGGATCTGGACAGTAGTTTAGGTGTTGTTACAGAGAGGATCTGTTACAGTTTTAGGTGTTGTGGGGAGAGAGGATCTGTTACAGTAGTTTAGGTGTTGTGGGGTTAGAGAGGATCTGTTACAGTAGTTTAGGTGTTGTGGGGTATAGAGAGATCTGTTACAGTAGTTTAGGTGTTGTGGGGTTATAGAGAGGATCTGTTACAGTAGTTTAGGTGTTGTGGGTTAGAGAGGATATGTTACAGTAGTTTAGGTGTTGTGGGGTATAGAGAGGATCTGTTACACAGTAGTTTAGGTGTTGTGGGGTTAGAGAGGATCTGTTACAGTAGTTTAGGTGTTGTGGGGTTAGAGGATCTGTTACAGATGTAGTTTAGGTGTTGTGGGGTATAGAGAGGATCTGTTACAGTAGTTTAGGTGTTGTGGGGTATAGAGAGGATCTGTTACAGTAGTTTAGATGTTGTAGTTTAGGTTAGAGAGGATCTGTTACAGTAGTTTAGGTGTTGTGGGGTTAGAGAGGATCTGTTACAGTAGTTTAGGTGTTGTGGGGTTAGAGAGGATCTGTTACAGTAGTTTAGGTGTTGTGGGGTTAGAGAGGATCTGTTACAGTAGTTTAGGTGTTGTGGGGAGAGAGGATCTGTCACCGTAGTTTAGGTGTTGTGGGGTTAAGAGAGGATCTGTTACAGTAGTTTAGGTGTTGTGGGGTTAAGAGAGGATCTGTTACAGTAGTTTAGGTGTTGTGGGGTATAGAGAGGATCTGTTACAGTAGTTTAGGTGTTGTGGGGTATAGAGAGGATCTGTTACAGTAGTTTAGGTGTTGTGGGTTAGAGAGGATCTGTTGTGGGGTATAGAGAGGATCTGTTACAGTAGTTTAGGTGTTGTGGGGTTGTTAAGTTTAGGGTTGTGGGGTTATCTGTTACAGTAGTTTAGGTGTTGTGGGGTTAAGGGTTAGTTTAGAGAGGATCTGTTACAGTAGTTTAGGTGTTGTGGGGTATGAGAGTTTGAGGATATGTTACAGTAGTTTAGGTGTTGTGGGGTATACAGTAGTTTAGGATCTGTCACAGTAGTTTAGGTGTTGTGGGGTATAGAGAGGATCTGTTACAGTAGTTTAGGTGTTGTGGGGTTCTGTTACAGAGTTTAGGTGATCTGTTACAGTAGTTTAGGTGTTGTGGGGTAGAGAGGATCTGTTACAGTAGTTTAGGTGTTGTGTAGGGTTATGTGAGAGGATCTGTTACAGTAGTTTAGGTGTTGTGGGGTTAAGAGAGGATCTGTCACAGTAGTTTAGGTGTTGTGGGGTATAGAGAGGATCTGTTACAGTAGTTTAGGTGTTGTGTGGTATAGAGAGGATCTGTTATGTTACAGTAGTTTAGGTGTTGTGGGGTATAGAGAGGATCTGTTACAGTAGTTTAGGTGTTGTGGGGTTAGAGAGGATCTGTTACAGTAGTTTAGGTGTTGTGGGGTATAGAGAGGATCTGTTACAGTAGTTTAGGTGTTGTGGGGTATAGAGAGGATCTGTTACAGTAGTTTAGGTGTTGTGGGGTTTAGGTAGAGAGGATCTGTTACAGGATAATGTAGGGTACAGAGAGGTTAGTTTAGGTGTTGTTACAGTAGTTTAGGTGTTGTTAAGAGGATCTGTTACAGTAGTTTAGGTGTTGTGGGGTTAGGAGGTGTTGGGGGTATCTGTTACAGTAGTTTAGGTGTTGTGGGGTTAAGAGAGGATCTGTTACAGTAGTTTAGGTGTTGTGGGGTTAAGAGAGGATCTGTTACAGTAGTTTAGGTGTTGTGGGGTACAGAGGATCTGTTTAGTTTAGGTGTTGTGGGGTATAGAGAGGATCTGTTACAGTAGTTTAGGTGTTGTGGGGTATAGAGAGGATCTGTTACAGTAGTTTAGGTGTTGTGGGGTATAGAGAGGATCTGTTACAGTAGTTTAGGTGTTGTGGGGTATAGAGTTTAGGATCTGTTACAGTAGTTTAGGTGTTGTGGGGTATAGAGAGGATCTGTTACAGTAGTTTAGGTGTTGTGGGGTATAGAGAGGATCTGTTACAGTAGTTTAGGTGTTGTGGGGTATAGAGAGGATCTGTTACAGTAGTTTAGATGTTGTGGGGTATAGAGAGGATCTGTTACAGAGGATATGTTACAGTAGTTTAGGTGTTGTGGGGTAGTTGTTACAGTAGTTTAGGTGTTGTGGGGTTAGAGAGGATCTGTTATCTGTTGTGGGGTTAGTAGTTTAGTTTAGGTGTTGTGTGGGGAGAGAGGATCTGTCACAGTAGTTTAGGTGTTGTGGGGTACAGAGAGGATCTGTTACAGTAGTTTAGGTGTTGTGGGGTATAGAGAGGATCTGTTACAGTAGTTTAGGTGTTGTGGGGTATAGAGAGGATCTGTTACAGTAGTCTAGGTGTTGTGGGGTATAGAGAGGATCTGTTACAGTAGTTTAGGTGTTGTGGGGTATAGAGAGGATCTGTCACAGTAGTTTAGGTGTTGTGGGGTATAGAGAGGATCTGTTACAGTAGTTTAGTTGTTGTGGGGTATAGAGAGGATCTGTTAACTCTTAACTCTTAGAAGATGAAAAAAATACCCGTAGGGGAACCTGTTGAAGAACCCTTGTTGGTTCCAGGTAGAAACCTTTTGGTTCCATTTTTCCACAGAGGGTTCTACATGGATCCCAAAATATTTATACCTTGAACCAAAAATGGTTATCTTATGGGGACAGGCAAAGAACCCTTTTAGAAAACTTTATTCTATGTGTAGGCCTTTCATCAGAAGACACAGCCGTCTGCTCTACCCCATCTGACTGCAGTCGACTCCCACCTGCTGAGCAAGCTGCTTGGCACATCACTGGGTTATCAGAGGAGACCGCCACCCCCCCATCCCCGACCCTCCCTTCACTCCCCCTGTGATATCATTACCGCGAGAAGCAGTGGCATAGAGATGACATTCATACACACGCTGAGACCACATCATCACCCGCACTGCACCATAACATCAGCTCTACCATATTTCATGTCTCTCTTCTCCTTCTCTTGTTACTGCTATTCACATCCATTGATTTAGTCTGTACAGTAGTCTCACACAGCCACATTGTAAATGATAAGGGCAGTTTTGTCCTCAAGTCATGAAGAAATCATTGTCTACACCACTGTTTACAACACTGTCAGCTGTACTAGTCCCCTTTCAGAGAAACAGAGGAAGGCAGTAGTTTACAGAGAGGTGATATATGACAAGATGTGAAAGCCGTATTGATTTTCCTCAATAGTGTTTGCTGCATTTGCCACTATTAAATATGGATCCTGTGCAACTGCCATCTTGACTTTGTTTTGAAATTGATACTCTTTCAATAAAGAGACCCACCCCCCACAGATGTTTTTCAATAATGCCTTGTGTCAAGAGAGATGTCTTATTGCTTGACACAATAAGATTCTCCAAGTTTAATGTCACTGTGGGACACTGCATCGATGCTTTAGCGCCACTCTGGTTGAACAGTGTCAGAAAACACACAAAAACCTCTGAGCATGCTCTATTTGGGTCTGGGCAGATGTACTGTCAGAGGAGACAGTGTGTTTGTTAAAGCACAGGCAATATCACCGTTATTCCTTTCAGGAAGATAATTACATCCTAAAGTCATTGTGTTCAGGTTATGAACAAGGTTATGAAAGTAAAAAACATTTTATAGTCCTTCCTTCACGGATATGGTTTATTAATAAACGGGTTAGGTCCAGGAAGTGGTGGAGATTAATCTTAGTTTAGTTGTGCTGTTGTGCTGCCCCGCCCCATTCCCCTGGTGGTAGTGACATACTTCCTCCTACTCTATCTCAGCCTCAGCCTCTCCTCGGAGAGAGAGAGAGAGAGAGAGAGAGGGACTTCACAGCCATTGGCCCTCATCTCAATGAGAATCTGTTTTAATGCTCAGGGAACACTGTCTGCGTGAAGGGTACGGTGGGAGATGGGGACTGTGTGTGTGTGTGTGTGTGTGTGTGTGTGTGTGTGTGTGTGTGTGTGTGTGTGTGTGTGTGTGTGTGTGTGTGTGTGTGTGTGTCAGTTTGATGGATGTATAGGTACACAAACACACTTCTTTCAGCCTCTGCAAACATCCAGGTTGCACCCACAAGCAGAAGATACTGTACATTGACAGAGGAAATTTACAGCCAAGAGAGAATTTTCATCCTGAACATTTATTTTTTTCTCCAGGTATGTCTTAAAAAGAGAATAGATCAAGCCGGACACTCACAAATAACCAAAATACATTGCATATCTAAACTACCCTTCACGGTGGTGCTTACACTTCCTATTGAAGATGATAGGTTGAGGTCAAAGCCTGTCAAACTATAATAGCCCACTATGCTACTGACTGCAATATGATAGTGACATAAAAAGTCACCACACTTGAATAGGTTCTATAGCCATCTTCATAATCCCCTGTTAAACGCTGTGCTGCCTCCTGTCTGGGGGAGAATACAGTGTACTTCAATGTACATCAAATGCCATTTTAAGGCCATTTGCCAGTGATGGATGGTACATTACCCTGCATGCTACACACTTGCAGAAAAGCAATTCCACTGTTGCAGGATCTATAATGCTATTAGATGTGCTGGTTTGATTTGTATGACTTTTATTCCCCTTATTGCCCTATTTTGGTTCCTGCATTGTTGAACAGAAAAGCAAATAGTTGGACTTCAGCTGAATACTTAGGACGGTTGACCGCCAGGTTGCTAACATAAAAATAACAAAAAATGGAGACCATTGACCAGCTAAGTGCTACTAGCTAGAGAACACGTAGTGATTTCCTTAGACCGGCATAGATACTGTATACACTGAGTGTACAAAACATTAAGAACACCTGCTCTTTCCATGACATAGACCAGGTGAATCCAGGTGAAAGGTATGATTCCTTATTGATGTCACTTGTTAAATCCTCTTCAATCAGCTGAGATAAAGGGTCAGCAAAGTTTTCTGAGTCAAGATCACTTTCTCAGTCAAAAAGTAACCTGATATCTACCACTCAGAATTTGTTTTAAACATGACTTAAAAAATGTAACATGAACCTAATAAAAACTAGGTTTGTTCAGTAGGTCTAATACAGTATCACAGCATATTGTTTAAATACCTGGCCTGCCAATATTGTTCTTCTCAGACCATATTATATTTCAAAACTCAAGCTTCGATAAAATAGATCAGTTGTTGTACCACTGCGAGGCACAGCTTAGCATAAATGGAAACAATTTGCTAATATTTTTTGTTTTTGTTTTCCTTGACTGATGGTGCCTGCATCTGATGAAGAAAAAAAACAAGTGATCTTCGGGTCAGAATGTTGGTGCTCTAGAAAGATGCCTGAGTTTCTTACTTACAATTCCGAGTTGGATGACCGTTCAAAACTATTTTTCCCAGTCGGATCTAGATTTTTTCAGTTCCCAGTTGTATTGAATGCACTGAGGTTGGAGGTTGGAGATTTCCGAGTTCCAAGTTATTTTGAACACAGCATTAGTCTCAGCGGAGGGAGATAGCAGCAGAGGGTCTGCCTCTCACGGTCCCTGCTCTCTCCTTCCTTTCCTTCGGTGAGACTGACCAGACAGAGGGTCTGCCTCTCACGGTCCCTGCTCTCTCCTTCCTTTCCTCTGGTGAGACTGACCAGACAGAGGTTCTGCCTCTCACGGTCCCTGCTCTCTCCTTCCTTTCCTCTGGTGAGACTGACCAGACAGAGGGTCTGCCTCTCACGGTCCCTGCTCTCTCCTTCCTTTCCTCTGGTGAGACTGACCAGACAGAGGGTCTGCCTCTCACGGTCCCTGCTCTCTCCTTCCTTTCCTCCGGTGAGACTGACCAGACAGAGGTTCTGCCTCTCACGGTCCCTGCTCTCTCCTTCCTTTCCTCCGGTGAGACTGACCAGACAGAGGTTCTGCCTCTCACGGTCCGTGCTCTCTCCTTCCTTTCCTCCGGTGAGACTGACCAGACAGAGGGTCTGCCTCTCACGGTCCTCGCTCTCTCCTTCCTATCCTCCGGTGAGACTGACCAGACAGAGAGTCTGCCTCTCACGGTCCCTGCTCTCTCCTTCCTTTCCTCCGGTGAGACTGACCAGACAGAGGGTCTGCCTCTCACGGTCCCTGCTCTCTCCTTCCTCTCCACCGGTGAGACTGACCAGACAGAGGGTCTGCCTCTCACGGTCCCTGCTCTCTCCTTCCTATCCTTCGGTGAGACTGACCAGACAGAGGGTCTGCCTCTCACGGTCCCCGCTCTCTCCTTCCTTTCCTCCGGTGAGACTGACCAGACAGAGGGTCTGCCTCTCACGGTCCTCGCTCTCTCCTTCCTTTCCTCCGGTGAGACTGACCAGACAGAGGGTCTGCCTCTCACGGTCCTCGCTCTCTCCTTCCTTTCCTCCGGTGAGACTGACCAGACAGAGGGTCTGCCTCTCACGGTCCTCGCTCTCTCCTTCCTTTCCTTCGGTGAGACTGACCAGACAGAGGGTCTGCCTCTCACGGTCCTCGCTCTCTCCTTCCTTTCCTTCGGTGAGACTGACCAGACAGAGGGTCTGCCTCTCACGGTCCTCGCTCTCTCCTTCCTTTCCTTCGGTGAGACTGACCAGACAGAGGGTCTGCCTCTCACGGTCCTTGCTCTCTCCTTCCTTTCCTCCGGTGAGACTGACCAGACTGAGGGTCTGCCTCTCACGGTCCCTGCTCTCTCCTTCCTATCCTTCGGTGAGGCTGACCAGAGTCAGATGGTGAAACCGAAGTCGCACCACGAATTCATGTTGATCCTAAGACCAGAGAAAGTGAAATATTCCTCGACATTAAAATAGACATGATGAGCTGCTAATTATAATAACAACACAGGGCTGTCGATACACTTGGCTACTCATTCATTGCAGCTGCAGTGTGAGTGGAAGTAGGTGGAGTTGGTATTTTCAGACAAATGAAATGGTTCAAAATGGGAACATTGCCCACCCGGTGTGCAGAGCTTCTGAATCAAGTGCACCTACCACCAACAGGGCTTCTGAATCAAGTGCACCTACCACCAACAGGGCTTCTGAATCAAGTGCACCTACCTTCAACAGGGCTTCTGAATCAAGTGCGCCTACCACCAACAGGGCTTCTGAATCAAGTGCACCTACCACCAACAGGGCTTCTGAATCAAGCACCTGGGGGCTTCTGAATCAAGTGCGCCTACCACCAACAGGGCTTCTGAATCAAGTGCACCTACCACCAACAGGGCTTCTGAATCAAGTGCACCTACCACCAACAGGGCTTCTGAATCAAGTGCACCTACCACCAACAGGGCTTCTGAATCAAGTGCACCTACCACCAACAGGGCTTCTGAATCAAGTGCACCTACCACCAACAGGGCTTCTGAATCAAGTGCACCTACCACCAACAGGGCTTCTGAATCAAGTGCACCTACCACCAACAGGGCTTCTGAATCAAGTGCACCTACCACCAACAGGGCTTCTGAATCAAGTGCACCTACCACCAACAGGGCTTCTGAATCAAGTGCACCTACCACCAACAGGGCTTCTGAATCAACAGTGCACCTACCACCAACAGGGCTTCTGAATCAAGTGCACCTACCACCAACAGGGCTTCTGAATCAAGTGCACCTACCACCAACAGGGCTTCTGAATCAAGTGCACCTACCACCAACAGGGCTTCTGAATCAAGTGCACCTACCACCAACAGGGCTTCTGAATCAAGTGCACCTACCACCAACAGGGCTTCTGAATCAAGTGCACCTACCACCAACAGGGCTTCTGAATCAAGTGCAATGAATCAAGTGCACCTACCACCAACAGGGCTTCTGAATCAAGTGCACCTACCACCAACAGGGCTTCTGAATCAAGTGCACCTACCACCAACAGGGCTTCTGAATCAAGTGCACCTACCACCAACAGGGCTTCTGAATCAAGTGCACCTACCACCAACAGGGCTTCTGAATCAAGTGCACCTACCAACAGGGCTTCTGAATCAAGGCACCTACCACCAACAGGGCTTCTGAATCAAGTGCACCTACCACCAACAGGGCTTCTGAATCAAGTGCACCTACCACCAACAGGGCTTCTGAATCAAGTGCACCTACCACCAACAGGGCTTCTGAATCAAGTGCACCTACCACCAACAGGGCTTCTGAATCAAGTGCACCTACCACCAACAGGGCTTCTGAATCAAGTGCACCTACCACCAACAGGGCTTCTGAATCACCAACAGGGCTGCACCTACCACCAACAGGGCTTCTGAATCAAGTGCACCTACCACCAACAGGGCTTCTGAATCAAGTGCACCTACCACCAACAGGGCTTCTGAATCAAGTGCACCTACCACCAACAGGGCTTCTGAATCAAGTGCACCTACCACCAACAGGGCTTCTGAATCAAGTGCACCTACCACCAACAGGGCTTCTGAATCAAGTGCACCTACCACCAACAGGGCTTCTGAATCAAGTGCACCTACCACCAACAGGGCTTCTGAATCAAGTGCACCTACCACCAACAGGGCTTCTGAATCAAGTGCACCTACCACCAACAGGGCTTCTGAATCAAGTGCACCTACCACCAACAGGGCTTCTGAATCAAGTGCACCTACCACCAACAGGGCTTCTGAATCAAGTGCACCTACCACCAACAGGGCTTCTGAATCAAGTGCACCTACCACCAACAGGGCTTCTGAATCAAGTGCACCTACCACCAACAGGGCTTCTGAATCAAGTGCACCTACCACCAACAGGGCTTCTGAATCAAGTGCACCTACCACCAACAGGGCTTCTGAATCAAGTGCACCTACCACCAACAGGGCTTCTGAATCAAGTGCACCTACCACCAACAGGGCTTCTGAATCAAGTGCACCTACCACCAACAGGGCTTCTGAATCAAGTGCACCTACCACCAACAGGGCTTCTGAATCAAGTGCACCTACCACCAACAGGGCTTCTGAATCAACAGTGCACCTACCACCAACAGGGCTTCTGAATCAAGTGCACCTACCACCAACAGGGCTTCTGAATCAAGTGCACCTACCACCAACAGGGCTTCTGAATCAAGTGCACCTACCACCAACAGGGCTTCTGAATCAAGTGCACCTACCACCAACAGGGCTTCTCAATGCACCTACCACCAACAGGGCTTCTGAATCAAGTGCACCTACCACCAACAGGGCTGCACCTACCACCAACAGGGCTTCTGAATCAAGTGCACCTACCACCAACAGGGCTTCTGAATCAAGTGCACCTACCACCAACAGGGCTTCTGAATCAAGTGCACCTACCACCAACAGGGCTTCTGAATCAAGTGCACCTACCACCAACAGGGCTTCTGAATCAAGTGCACCTACCACCAACAGGGCTTCTGAATCAAGTGCACCTACCACCAACAGGGCTTCTGAATCAAGTGCACCTACCACCAACAGGGCTTCTGAATCAAGTGCACCTACCACCAACAGGGCTTCTGAATCAAGTGCACCTACCACCAACAGGGCTTCTGAATCAAGTGCACCTACCACCAACAGGGCTTCTGAATCAAGTGCACCTACCACCAACAGGGCTTCTGAATCAAGTGCACCTACCACCAACAGGGCTTCTGAATCAAGTGCACCTACCACCAACAGGGCTTCTGAATCAAGTGCACCTACCACCAACAGGGCTGCAAGTGCACCTACCACCAACAGGGCTTCTGAATCAAGTGCACCTACCACCAACAGGGCTTCTGAATCAAGTGCACCTACCACCAACAGGGCTTCTGAATCAAGTGCACCTACCACCAACAGGGCTTCTGGGCTTGAATCAAGTGCACCTACCACCAACAGGGCAATCCTACCACCAACAGGGCTTCTGAATCAAGTGCACCTACCACCAACAGGGCTTCTGAATCAAGTGCACCTACCACCAACAGGGCTTCTGAATCAAGTGCACCTACCACCAACAGGGCTTCTGAATCAAGTGCACCTACCACCAACAGGGCTTCTGAATCAAGTGCACCTACCACCAACAGGGCTTCTGAATCAAGTGCACCTACCACCAACAGGGCTTCTGAATCAAGTGCACCTACCACCAACAGGGCTTCTGAATCAAGTGCACCTACCACCAACAGGGCTTCTGAATCAAGTGCACCTACCACCAACAGGGCTTCTGAATCAAGTGCACCTACCACCAACAGGGCTTCTGAATCAAGTGCACCTACCACCAACAGGGCTTCTGAATCAAGTGCACCTACCACCAACAGGGCTTCTGAATCAAGTGCACCTACCACCAACAGGGCTTCTGAATCAAGTGCACCTACCACCAACAGGGCTTCTGAATCAAGTGCACCTACCACCAACAGGGCTTCTGAATCAAGTGCACCTACCACCAACAGGGCTTCTGAATCAAGTGCACCTACCACCAACAGGGCTTCTGAATCAAGTGCACCTACCACCAACAGGGCTTCTGAATCAAGTGCACCTACCACCAACAGGGCTTCTGAATCAAGTGCACCTACCACCAACAGGGCTTCTGAATCAAGTGCACCTACCACCAACAGGGCTTCTGAATCAAGTGCACCTACCACCAACAGGGCTTCTGAATCAAGTGCACCTACCACCAACAGGGCTTCTGAATCAAGTGCACCTACCACCAACAGGGCTTCTGAATCAAGTGCACCTACCACCAACAGGGCTTCTGAATCAAGTGCACCTACCACCAACAGGGCTTCTGAATCAAGTGCACCTACCACCAACAGGGCTTCTGAATCAATCAAGTGCACCTACCACCAACAGGGCTTCTGAATCAAGTGCACCTACCACCAACAGGGCTTCTGAATCAAGTGCACCTACCACCAACAGGGCTTCTGAATCAAGTGCACCTACCACCAACAGGGCTTCTGAATCAAGTGCACCTACCACCAACAGGGCTTCTGAATCAAGTGCACCTACCACCAACAGGGCTTCTGAATCAAGTGCACCTACCACCAACAGGGCTTCTGAATCAAGTGCACCTACCACCAACAGGGCTTCTGAATCAAGTGCACCTACCACCAACAGGGCTTCTGAATCAACCTACCACCAACAGGGCTTCTGAATCACCTACCACCAACAGGGCTTCTGAATCAAGTGCACCTACCACCAACAGGGCTTCTGAATCAAGTGCACCTACCACCAACAGGGCTTCTGAATCAAGTGCACCTACCACCAACAGGGCTTCTGAATCAAGTGCACCTACCACCAACAGGGCTTCTGAATCAAGTGCACCTACCACCAACAGGGCTTCTGAATCAAGTGCACCTACCACCAACAGGGCTTCTGAATCAAGTGCACCTACCACCAACAGGGCTTCTGAATCAAGTGCACCTACCACCAACAGGGCTTCTGAATCAAGTGCACCTACCACCAACAGGGCTTCTGAATCAAGTGCACCTACCACCAACAGGGCTTCTGAATCAAGTGCACCTACCACCAACAGGGCTTCTGAATCAAGTGCACCTACCACCAACAGGGCTTCTGAATCAAGTGCACCTACCACCAACAGGGCTTCTGAATCAAGTGCACCTACCACCAACAGGGCTTCTGAATCAAGTGCACACCACCAACAGGGCTTCTGAATCAAGTGCACCTACCACCAACAGGGCTTCTGAATCAAGTGCACCTACCACCAACAGGGCTTCTGAATCAAGTGCACCTACCACCAACAGGGCTTCTGAATCAAGTGCACCTACCACCAACAGGGCTTCTGAATCAAGTGCACCTACCACCAACAGGGCTTCTGAATCAAGTGCACCTACCACCAACAGGGCTTCTGAATCAAGTGCACCTACCACCAACAGGGCTTCTGAATCAAGTGCACCTACCACCAACAGGGCTTCTGAATCAAGTGCACCTACCACCAACAGGGCTTCTGAATCAAGTGCACCTACCACCAACAGGGCTTCTGAATCAAGTGCACCTACCACCAACAGGGCTTCTGAATCAAGTGCACCTACCACCAACAGGGCTTCTGAATCAAGTGCACCTACCACCAACAGGGCTTCTGAATCAAGTGCACCTACCACCAACAGGGCTTCTGAATCAAGTGCACCTACCACCAACAGGGCTTCTGAATCAAGTGCACCTACCACCAACAGGGCTTCTGAATCAAGTGCACCTACCACCAACAGGGCTTCTGAATCAAGTGCACCTACCACCAACAGGGCTTCTGAATCAAGTGCACCTACCACCAACAGGGCTTCTGAATCAAGTGCACCTACCACCAACAGGGCTTCTGAATCAAGTGCACCTACCACCAACAGGGCTTCTGAATCAAGTGCACCTACCACCAACAGGGCTTCTGAATCAAGTGCACCTACCACCAACAGGGCTTCTGAATCAAGTGCACCTACCACCAACAGGGCTTCTGAATCAAGTGCACCTACACCAACAGGGCTTCTGAATCAGTGCACCTACCACCAACAGGGCTTCTGAATCAAGTGCACCTACCACCAACAGGGCTTCTGAATCAAGTGCACCTACCACCAACAGGGCTTCTGAATCAAGTGCACCTACCACCAACAGGGCTTCTGAATCAAGTGCACCTACCACCAACAGGGCTTCTGAATCAAGTGCACCTACCACCAACAGGGCTTCTGAATCAAGTGCACCTACCACCAACAGGGCTTCTGAATCAAGTGCACCTACCACCAACAGGGCTTCTGAATCAAGTGCACCTACCACCAACAGGGCTTCTGAATCAAGTGCACCTACCACCAACAGGGCTTCTGAATCAAGTGCACCTACCACCAACAGGGCTTCTGAATCAAGTGCACCTACCACCAACAGGGCTTCTGAATCAAGTGCACCTACCACCAACAGGGGGCTTCTGAATCAAGTGCACCTACCACCAACAGGGCTTCTGAATCAAGTGCACCTACCACCAACAGGGCTTCTGAATCAAGTGCACCTACCACCAACAGGGCTTCTGAATCAAGTGCACCTACCACCAACAGGGCTTCTGAATCAAGTGCACCTACCACCAACAGGGCTTCTGAATCAAGTGCACCTACCACCAACAGGGCTTCTGAATCAAGTGCACCTACCACCAACAGGGCTTCTGAATCAAGTGCACCTACCACCAACAGGGCTTCTGAATCAAGTGCACCTACCACCAACAGGGCTTCTGAATCAAGTGCACCTACCACCAACAGGGCTTCTGAATCAAGTGCACCTACCACCAACAGGGCTTCTGAATCAAGTGCACCTACCACCAACAGGGCTTCTGAATCAAGTGCACCTACCACCAACAGGGCTTCTGAATCAAGTGCACCTACCACCAACAGGGCTTCTGAATCAAGTGCACCTTCTGAATCCACCAACAGGGCTTCTGAATCAAGTGCACCTACCACCAACAGGGCTTCTGAATCAAGTGCACCTACCACCAACAGGGCTTCTGAATCAAGTGCACCTACCACCAACAGGGCTTCTGAATCAAGTGCACCTACCACCAACAGGGCTTCTGAATCAAGTGCACCTACCACCAACAGGGCTTCAAGTGCACCTACCACCAACAGGGCTTCTGAATCAAGTGCACCTACCACCAACAGGGCTTCTGAATCAAGTGCACCTACCACCAACAGGGCTTCTGAATCAAGTGCACCTACCACCAACAGGGCTTCTGAATCAAGTGCACCTACCACCAACAGGGCTTCTGAATCAAGTGCACCTACCACCAACAGGGCTTCTGAATCAAGTGCACCTACCACCAACAGGGCTTCTGAATCAAGTGCACCTACCACCAACAGGGCTTCTGAATCAAGTGCACCTACCACCAACAGGGCTTCTGAATCAAGTGCACCTACCACCAACAGGGCTTCTGAATCAAGTGCACCTACCACCAACAGGGCTTCTGAATCAAGTGCACCTACCACCAACAGGGCTTCTGAATCAAGTGCACCTACCACCAACAGGGCTTCTGAATCAAGTGCACCTATCACCAACAGGGCTTCTGAATCAAGTGCACCTACCACCAACAGGGCTTGAATCAAGTGCAATCAACAGGGCTTCTGAATCACCTACCACCAACAGGGCTTCTGAATCAAGTGCACCTACCACCAACAGGGCTTCTGAATCAAGTGCACCTACCACCAACAGGGCTTCTGAATCAAGTGCACCTACCACCAACAGGGCTTCTGAATCAAGTGCACCTACCACCAACAGGGCTTCTGAATCAAGTGCACCTACCACCAACAGGGCTTCTGAATCAAACAGTGCACCTACCACCAACAGGGCTTCTGAATCAAGTGCACCTACCACCAACAGGGCTTCTGAATCAAGTGCACCTACCACCAACAGGGCTTCTGAATCAAGTGCACCTACCACCAACAGGGCTTCTGAATCAAGTGCACCTACCACCAACAGGGCTTCTGAATCAAGTGCACCTACCACCAACAGGGCTTCTGAATCAAGTGCACCTACCACCAACAGGGCTTCTGAATCAAGTGCACCTACCACCAACAGGGCTTCTGAATCAAGTGCACCTACCACCAACAGGGCTTCTGAATCAAGTGCACCTACCACCAACAGGGCTTCTGAATCAAGTGCACCTACCACCAACAGGGCTTCTGAATCAAGTGCACCTACCACCAACAGGGCTTCTGAATCACCTACCACCAACAGGGCTTCTGAATCCAACAACAGGGCTTCTGAATCAAGTGCACCTACCACCAACAGGGCTTCTGAATCAAGTGCACCTACCACCAACAGGGCTTCTGAATCAAGTGCACCTACCACCAACAGGGCTTCTGAATCAAGTGCACCTACCACCAACAGGGCTTCTGAATCAAGTGCACCTACCACCAACAGGGCTTCTGAATCAAGTGCACCTACCACCAACAGGGCTTCTGAATCAAGTGCACCTACCACCAACAGGGCTTCTGAATCAAGTGCACCTACCACCAACAGGGCTTCTGAATCAAGTGCACCTACCACCAACAGGGCTTCTGAATCAAGTGCACCTACCACCAACAGGGCTTCTGAATCAAGTGCACCTACCACCAACAGGGCTTCTGAATCAAGTGCACCTACCACCAACAGGGCTTCTGAATCAAGTGCACCTACCACCAACAGGGCTTCTGAATCAAGTGCACCTACCACCAACAGGGCTTCTGAATCAAGTGCACCTACCACCAACAGGGCTTCTGAATCAAGTGCACCTACCACCAACAGGGCTTCTGAATCAAGTGCACCTACCACCAACAGAGCTTCTGAATCAAGTGCACCTACCACCAACAGGGCTTCTGAATCAAGTGCACCTACCACCAACAGCACAACACAAACAAAAAATAAAAAGGAGTGCAAGCCTTTATCAAAGACAACTCTGGCTTTTCTACAGAACTGTTTGGCGATCAACTAGTAACACCTTGAAGATCGACCAGTTGGTGACCACTGGTGTAGATGAAGGGGAGGAGACAGGTTAAACATATATTTTTAAGCCTTGAGACAATTGAGACATAGGTGTGCCATTCAGAGGTTGAATGTGCAAGACAAAAGATTTAAGTGAATTTGAACGGGGTATGGTAGTAGGTGCAAGGCGCACCGGTTTGTGTCAAGACCTGCAACACTGCTGTGTTTTTCACGCTCAACAGTTTCCCGTGTGTATCAAGAATGGTTCACCACCCAAAGGACACCCAGCCAACTCACATTTAAGTCATTTAGCAGACGCTCTTATCCAGAGCGACTTACAAATTGGTGCATTCACCTTATGACATCCAGTGGAACAGTAGTGCATCTAAATCTTTTAAGGGGGGTGAGAGGGATTACTTTATCCTATCCTAGGTATTCCTTAAAGAGGTGGGGTTTCAGGTGTCTCCGGAAGGTGGTGATTGACTCCGCTGTCCTGGCGTCGTGAGGGAGTTTGTTCCACTCGACACAACTGTGGGAAGCATTGGAGTCAACATGGGCCAGCATCCCTGTGGAACGCTTTCGACACCTTGTAGAGTCCATGCCCGGAAGAAATGTAGGCTGTTCTGAGGTCAACTCAATATATTAGGTTTGGTATACTCAATTTTTGGTGTACTCAGTGTATACTCACAGGCTACACTCTCGTTGTACCCTCAGGGTAGAGAGATGCTTCAGTTGACTGCAGACAACACGTAGTGTACTCCGAGCAGCTATTCCTTACCTGAGGCTGAGAGCACTGTGAGCTACAGTCCTACATTCATTATGCCTTGATATAATGGATGGAGGTTTGTACAGTGTAGACAGAAAGACCTTTACTTCCTTCTTCAGCACAGAATGTGACCTTGGTCAGAAAATGAGCCACTTAAAGGTAAACATACACAGGAGACACGTAGCTATGCATAGATACACACATGTATAAAAGCACTAGATGCAGAGGCAATTTCAGATGCAAGTGCATGCCTACACTACACTCTCAAAAATAAACGTTTAGATTTGTTCTTTAAAGGGATTTCAAGTTTCAAGTGTATAATGTCACGTGTACAAGTACAGTGATTTATGTGCCTTTCTTGCAAGCTCCAAACCCAACAACACAGTAATCAATATGAATGTAGCACAAAAAATAACAAGATCTGGAATGAGTTGCAACAAAACACTCAAACTGGACTGTTTTATCTCCATCTCTTCATTCAAAGACTCAATCATGGACACTCTTACTGACAGTTGTGGCTGCTTTCTATGATGTATTGTTGTCTCTACCTTCTTGACCTTTATGCTGTTGACTTTGCCCAATAATGTTTGTACCATGTTGTGCTACTACCATGTTGTGCTACTACCATGTTGTGCTACTACCATGTTGTGTTGCTACCATGCTGTGATGCTACCATGTTGTGTTGCTACCATGCTGTGTTGTCATGTGTTGCTGGCTTGTTATGTTGTTGTTTTAGGTCTCACTTTATGTAGTATTGTGTCTCTCTTGTTGTGATGTGTGTTTTGTCCTATATTTGTATAGTTTTTATAATCCCAGTCCCCCGTCCCCCGCAGGAGGCCTTTTGCCTTTTGGTAGGCCGTCATTGTAAATAAGAATTTGTTCTTAACTGACTTGTCTAGTTAAATAAAAGTTCAATAAAATAAATGTAATACATAAACAAGTAAGAAATAGGGAGAACACGAGAAAGTAAGAAGCTACAGTATATACAGGGTCAGTTCCAATACCATATTTCCAATGTGCAGGAATACTGCAGTGAGTGAGGTAGATATGTATAGGGGTAAGGCGACTAGGCATAAGGATATTTAAAACAGAGCAGCAGCAGCGTAAAAAATACAATTGGATGTGAGTGTGTGCGTGTGCGTGTGGAGTCAGAATATGTGTGTGTGTGTACTTTACGTGTGTTTTGGAGTCATGGTGCTTGAGTGTGCAGGGCCCGGCGAGTGTGTAGGGCTCTGTGAGTGTGTGTGAGTGTGAAGGACACTGTCAGTGTGTAGGTCCCTGTGAGTGTGTAGGGCCCTGTGAGTGTGTAGGGCTCTGTGAGTGTGTAGGGCTCTGTGAGTGTGTGTGAGTGTGTAGGACACTGTCAGTGTGTAGGTCCCTGTGAGTGTGTAGGGCCCTGTGAGTGTCTAGGGCTCTGTGAGTGTGTGTGAGTGTGTAGGACACTGTCAGTATGTAGGGCCCTGCGAGTGTGTAGGGCTTTGTGAGTGTGTGTGAGTGTGTAGGACACTGTCAGTGTGTAGGTCCCTGTGAGTGTGTAGGGCCCTGTGAGTGTGTAGGGCTCTGTGAGTGTGTAGGGCTCTGTGAGTGTGTGTGAGTGTGTAGGACACTGTCAGTGTGTAGGTCCCTGTGAGTGTGTAGGGCCCTGTGAGTGTCTAGGGCTCTGTGAGTATGTGTGAGTGTGTAGGACACTGTCAGTATGTAGGGCCCTGCGAGTGTGTAGGGCTTTGTGAGTGTGTGTGAGTGTGTAGGACACTGTCAGTATGTAGGGCCCTGCGAGTGTGTAGGGCTTTGTGAGTGTGTGTGAGTGTGTAGGACACTGTCAGTGTGTAGGGCTCTGTGAGTGTGTAGGACCCTGTGAGTGTGTAGGGCACTGTGAGTGTGTGGGGCCCTGTGAGTGTGTAGAGCCCTGTGAGTGTGTAGGGCCCTGTGAGTGTGTAGGGCCCTGTGAGTGTGTAGAGCCCTGTGAGTGTGTAGAGCCCTGTGAGTGTGTAGGTCCCTGTGAGTGTGTAGAGCCCTGTGAGTGTGTAGGTCCCTGTGAGTGTGTAGAGCCCTGTGAGTGTGTAGAGCTGTTCCACTGGAGGTCATAAGGTGAATGCACCAATTTGTAAGTCGCTCTGGATAAGAGCGTCTGCTAAATGACTTAAATGTAAATGTAATGTAGAGCCCTGTGAGTGTGTAGGTCCCTGTGAGTGTGTAGAGCCCTGTGAGTGTGCATGAAGTGATAAAGTAAAACATTAAATACAAGGTCAACTCAGAGTCTGTGTAGCCATTCTGTTAGCTATTTAGCAGTCTTATGGCTTGGGGATAGAAGCTGTTCAGGAGCCTGTTGGTGACAGACTTGATGCACCAGTACTGCTTGCCCTGCGGAAGCAGAGAGAACAGTCTATGGTTTGGGTGACTGGAGTTCAGGAGGTGTAGTAGGAAGGCCCGGAAAATTGGAGTATCCTCTGATTCTGGTAACAATTGCTCAATGGAGCATGTCAAAGGTAATTCCTCTTTGACCATCAGTGGTCTAAGGACTTTAGCGCCCCTAGTGGCAAAGGAGATGTGTTGATGGACATTGTGCATCAACACATCTTAATGACGGAAAATTTAAATCGACGGCTTACAGGGTGTCAATGTAATGGTAGCCTGTAAGGTGCATCCTTCATACCTTTAGCTATAGGTACATAATTGTACCCTTGCATTTAGTACCTTAAAATAGCCAATAGTGAACCTTAAGCCCTAAGGCTTAGGGGACAAGTTAGTACAGGTACAAAAAGGTACCCTAAATTTACATGCAAAAACTCACATATTAAAACAAACCATTTAAAAAAAAATACCTGAAATAGAGCATGCTGGGAAATATGATAATGAGGGTGTGGTTTTTGACTGTGTGTGATGATTGTACCTTCACATTCATAATATTGTGTACAAAAATGCATCATTATACTAGATTATCCGCACATGTAGCCTAAAAGGTACCGAACAGTACCATGTGATATTACATGTGTACCTCTGAAGGTACATTATGTGTATTTTGATATTTTTGTACCCCAATAACAATACTGTACCCGAACCGTACCCTTTGTCATGACATTGCCATCTTTGGGTACGGCAAGCCCCATCCCTCTCGCCCTGCCTCCTGCACACAGGCTGCTGTGGTCAGAGAGAGGTCAGAAATTCCTGAGGATAACTCCCCATGGCCACAGTATAGAGACAGAGTGAAGTTTCATAGAGAACAAAGGAATTTCTTCCATCGCACAAAACTTGAGGTCCGAACATTTATGTTCCGGAGAAGGTATAAAAGATTGGTGAAGAATCCAGCTACAAACTGGTCCGTTTGTTACATTTTAGTGAGGCTCATGGGAGACGGTGCAGCCACATCACCATAACGCTGTTTATATAATAGCCTCAGATGTGAGGTTTACATCTAATTGTTGTATAAATGAATGAGTGAGGATGATACTGTTTGTAAAATTGTGTAATGTGATTTTGGACTTTTTAATGAAGGAAACTCCAACTCCCTTTTGAGTTTAACTAAATCAGAGGACCGCCCATGAGCACAGTTATGGTCTGGCATCCTGGGAAAGGCCCTTTTCTGCCCTTCCGGAAAAAAAAACAATCGTGGTTTCTATCACCAGACAATGTTTTTCTCCATTACGAGAGGACAAAGGTTGAGACGATTGCTGAATCTTTTAACCATACCACGTGGTTAAACTCTTAGACTATCGATACCGACAGAATAAGAACAAGTCTTTGATATGAATTACTAGTCTGCAGCTAGGAATGAACGAGAAGAATGACAACCGCCGAGACATCCATTCTACAACAACATGAATGAATGTCACTCAGAACTACCCACGACAGAGAGAGAGAGGATGGAAACTCTCCAACAGAAACAAACTTTTCAGCAGAGATCCCGACGACACACTGAGCGTAAATATATATATTGATTGCAGTTGTTCCCGAATGAGTGAGCGTTCATGTGCAAAGGATTAGAATTTCAATTGTTATAATTATCAACTGTGCGTTGTCTTCTCAGTCGACCCCCACTTCCCTTTTGTCTAACAAGCCGCCATGCCGGTTTAGCCCACTAGGGCACATTCCCCTATCATTTCTTGTAACCATTTTTACTTTGTTTGTTTATGCATTTCTGTGAATTACTTAGTTAGTAAATAAATGATTTAAGACAATTGATGTATGGATGACTCATAGTGAAGACTGGGATCATGCAGATAACCAACAATTTACGACGTTTGGAATGAGACTAACGTGAGGTAAAGTAAACAATTCATTAATTCGAAGACTAATTGATCAGATATAAAATATCTGAAAAGTTAAATTAGGAAATTATAACTTTGTAATCTGAATATTTTCCTTGGTGCCCCGACTTCCTAGTTAATTACAGTTACATGATTAATCTGTGCAATCGCGTAATACTAATTAGAGATTATCTTTGATAAAAACTAAAAGTCTTCATTTAATGATAGTATAGACACCTTTGAGAGTGTGCACATACACAGAAATCACGCACTCACACTGACACTCTCTCTATCTCTCTCTCTCTCTCACACACACACACACACACACACACACACACACACACACACACACACACACACACACACACACACACACACACACACACACACACACACACACACACACACAGAAATTGCAAGGCCAAACAGGTAGGTTATCCAAAACGAAGCCACTCATTTTTTGAAGTCTCAAGACATTTCAGTACTATGGAGAGCTCTGCTCCACGTATTAATCTTCCACAGCTCCGCTTCTGTCCTCGCCACATTCCTCGCCATAATGACAGTTTTATCATAACTCTTTATTACTGTCCAAACCCCAAGTTGAAATTATGTAAATTATGTGTGTTTGGTGCAGTGAACATCTTTATATTTTGCTTCACGCTCGCTCAAGCGAGAATCTAATTCTGCTCGCAGACAGACTAAATGAATGGCCTTGTTACGGTTTGAATAACGGTTTAAGGCGTGAGAGACAGGGTCGGCTAGCGAGAGCACCAGTTGGTTAGGCGCGACCTTATCGGATTGCTTCCCTCGGTCACAGTAAGCCAATATCATTACAAGTTGATTTGACTCAAATGCCAGAATGAAGCAACACCTCTGGACAGCAATCACTGTTCCTATTTTTGTAATTTCGCTGCAATATAGACTCAATAAGCGACTCTCTCTTACACACGTCCAGGTACACACACACACACGCGCACACACACACACACACACACACACACACACACACACACACACACACACACACACACACACACACACAGCAGAGGTTGCTGAGGGGAGGACGGCTCATAATAATGGCCGGAATGGAGTAAATGGATTGGTATAAAACACAAAATGTGTGTTTAGTCCATACCCTAGTTCTGAATGGCCATACAGGCTGTTTGTGCCAGTTGCGCATTGGACAGTTTCAGAGTGGTATAGGAGCAGTAGTTCTGACTGAACACTCACTCTGTTCTTATTGGCCATTTTCACAGTTCCACCCAGTTCTACAGTTACAGCCAATTCAACAGTTACAGCCAGTTCAACAGTTACAGGCAGTTCTACAGTTACAGCCAGTTAGTTCAGTTCTACAGTTCTACAGTTCCAGACAGTTCGACAGTTCTACAGTTACAGGCCGTTCTACAGTTCTAGCCAGTTCTACAGTTCTACAGTTCCAGCCAGTTCTACAGTTCCAGTCAGTTCCACAGTTACAGCCAGTTTTACAGTTCTGCAGTTCCAGCCAGTTATACAGTTTCAGTCAGTTCTACAGTTCTACAGTTCCAGACAGTTCTACAGTTCCAGTCAGTTCCACAGTTACAGACAGTTTTACAGTTCCAGCCAGTTATACAGTTTCAGTCAGTTCTACAGTTCTACAGTTCCAGACAGTTCTGCAGTTACAGCCAGTTCTACAGTTCGACAGGTACAGCCAGTTCTACAGTTCCAGATAGTTCTACAGTTCTACAGTTATAGCCAGTTCTACAGTTCCAGCTAGTTCTACAGTTCCAGTCAGTTCCACAGTTCCAGACAGTTTTACAGTTCTAGAGTTACAGGCAGTTCTATAATTCCAGCCAGTTCTACAGTTCCAGCCAGTGTTACAGTTCTACAGTTCCAGCCAGTTATTCAGTTTCAGTCAGTTCTACAGTTCTACAGTTCCAGACAATTCTACAGTTCCAGCCAATTCTACAATTCTAAAGATACAGCCAGTTCTACAGTTATAGCCAGTTCTACAGTTACAGCCAGTTCTACAGTTCTACAGATCCAGTCAGTTCCACAGTTAGAGCCAGTTTTACAGTTCTACTGTTATAGCCAGTTCTACAAGTCCAGCCAGTTCTAAAGTTCTACAGTTGCAGCCAGTTCTACAGTTCCAGTCAGTTCCACAGTTCCAGACAGTTTTACAGTTCTACAGTTCCAGCCAGGTATACAATTCTACCCAGTTCTAAAGTTACAGCCAGTTCTACGGTTACAGCCAGGTCTACAGTTCCAGACAGTTCTACAGTTCCAGCCAGTTCTACAGTTCTAGCCAGTTCCACAGTTCCAGACAGTTCTACAGTTCCAGACAGTTCTACAGTTCCAGACAGTTCTACAGTTCCAGTCAGTTCCACAGTTACAGCCAGTGTTACAGTTCTACAGTTCCAGCCAGTTATACAGTTTCAGTCAGTTCTACAGTTCTACAGTTCCAGACAGTTATGCAGTTACAGCCAGTTTGACAGTTCTACAGGTACAGCCAGGTCTACAGTTCCAGACAGTTCTACAGTTCCAGCCAGTTCTACAGTTCTAGCCAGTTCCACAGTTCCAGACAGTTCTACAGTTCCAGACAGTTCTACAGTTCTAGCCAGTTCTACAGTTCCAGACAGTTCTACAGTTCCAGACAGTTCTACAGTTCCAGTCAGTTCCACAGTTACAGCCAGTGTTACAGTTCTACAGTTCCAGCCAGTTATACAGTTTCAGTCAGTTCTACAGTTCTACAGTTCCAGACAGTTATGCAGTTACAGCCAGTTTGACAGTTCTACAGTTCCAGCCAGTTCTACAGTTCCAGTCAGTTCCACCGTTAAAGCCAGTTTTACAGTTCTACAGTTACAGCCAGTTCTACAGTTGCAGCCAGTTATACAGTTTCAGTCAGGTCTACAGTTCTACAGTTCCAGACAGTTCTACAGTTCTACAGGTACAGCCAGTTCTACAGTTCCAGCCAGTTCTACAGTTGCAGCCAGTTATACAGTTACAGCCAGTTCTACAGCTCTACAGATCCAGTCAGTTCCACAGTTACAGACAGTTTTACAGTTCTACTGTTATAGCCAGTTCTACAAGTCCAGCCAGTTCTAAAGTTCTACAGTTCCAGCCAGTTCTACAGTTCCAGTCAGTTCCACAGTTCCAGACAGTTTTACAGTTCTACAGTTCCAGCCAGGTCTATAATTCTAGCCAGTTCTACAGTTACAGCCAGTTCTACGGTTACAGCCAGGTCTACAGTTACAGCCAGTTCTACGGTTACAGCCAGGTCTACAGTTCCAGACAGTTCTACAGTTCCAGCCAGTTCTACAGTTCCAGCCAGTTCCACAGTTCCAGACAGTTCTACAGTTCAAGACAGTTCTACAGTTCTACAGTTCCAGTCAGTTCCACAGTTACAGCCAGTGTTACAGTTCTACAGTTCCAGCCAGTTATACAGTTTCAGTCAGTTCTACAGTTCTACAGTTCCAGACAGTTATGCAGTTACAGCCAGTTTGACAGTTCTACAGGTACAGCCAGTTCTACAGTTCCAGATAGTTCTACAGTTACAGCCAGTTCTACAGTTCTACAGTTACAGCCAGTTCTACAGTTGCAGCCAGTTATACAGTTTCAGTCAGTTCTACAGTTCTACAGTTCCAGACAGTTCTACAGTTCTACAGTTCCAGCCAGTTCTACAGTTCCAGCCAGTTCTACAGTTGCAGCCAGTTATACAGTTTCAGTCAGTTCTACAGTTCTACAGTTCCAGACAGTTCTACAGTTCTACAGGTACAGCCAGTTCTACAGTTCCAGATAGTTCTACAGTTCTACAGTTATAGCCAGTTCTACAGTTCCAGTCAGTTCCACAGTTACAGACAGTTTTATAGTTCTACAGTTCCAGCAGGTTCTATAGTTCCAGCCAGTTCTACAGTTCCAGACAATTCTACAGTTCCAGCCAATTCTACAGTTCTACAGGTATAGCCAGTTCTACAGTTACAGCCAGTTCTACAGTTCTACAGTTCCAGTCAGTTCCACAGTTACAGCCAGTTTTACAGTTCTACTGTTATAGCCAGTTCTACAAGTCCAGCCAGTTCTAAAGTTCTACAGTTCCAGCCAGTTCTACAGTTCCAGTCAGTTCCACAGTTCCAGACAGTTTTACAGTTCTAAAGTTCCAGCCAGGTCTACAATTCTAGCCAGTTCTACAGTTACAGACAGTTCTACGGTTACAGCCAGGTCTACAGTTCCAGACAGTTCTACAGTTCCAGCCAGTTCTACAGTTCCAGCCAGTTCCACAGTTCTACAGTTTCAGCCAGTTCTACAGTTCCAGACAGTTCTACAGTTGTACAGTTACAGACCGTTCTACAGTTCTAGCCAGTTCTACAGTTCCAGACAGTTCTACAGTTCCAGTCAGTTCCACAGTTACAGCCAGTGTTACAGTTCTACAGTTCCTGCCAGTTCTACAGTTCCAGACAGTTCTACAGTTCTACAGTTACAGACCGTTCTACAGTTCTAGCCAGTTCTACAGTTCCAAACAGTTCTACAGTTTCAGTCAGTTCTACAGTTCTACAGTTCCAGACAGTTATGCAGTTACAGCCAGTTTGACAGTTCTACCGGTACAGCCAGTTCTACAGTTCCAGATAGTTCCACCGTTAAAGCCAGTTTTACAGTTCTACAGTTACAGCCAGTTCTACAGTTGCAGCCAGTTATACAGTTTCAGTCAGTTCTACAGTTCTACAGTTCCAGACAGTTCTACAGTTCTACAGGTACAGCCAGTTCTACAGTTCCAGCCAGTTCTACAGTTGCAGCCAGTTATACAGTTTCAGTCAGTTCTACAGTTCTACAGTTCCAGACAGTTCTACAGTTCTACAGGTACAGCCAGTTCTACAGTTCCAGATAGTTCTACAGTTCTACAGTTATAGCCAGTTCTACAGTTCCAGTCAGTTCCACAGTTACAGACAGTTTTATAGTTCTACAGTTCCAGCAGGTTCTATAGTTCCAGCCAGTTCTACAGTTCCAGACAATTCTACAGTTCTACAGGTATAGCCAGTTCTACAGTTACAGCCAGTTCTACAGTTCTACAGTTCCAGTCAGTTCCACAGTTACAGCCAGTTTTACAGTTCTACTGTTATAGCCAGTTCTACAAGTCCAGCCAGTTCTAAAGTTCTACAGTTCCAGCCAGTTCTACAGTTCCAGTCAGTTCCACAGTTCCAGACAGTTTTACAGTTCTAAAGTTCCAGCCAGGTCTACAATTCTAGCCAGTTCTACAGTTACAGCCAGTTCTACGGTTACAGCCAGGTCTACAGTTCCAGACAGTTCTACAGTTCCAGCCAGTTCTACAGTTCCAGCCAGTTCCACAGTTCTACAGTTTCAGCCAGTTCTACAGTTCCAGACAGTTCTACAGTTGTACAGTTACAGACCGTTCTACAGTTCTAGCCAGTTCTACAGTTCCAGACAGTTCTACAGTTCCAGTCAGTTCCACAGTTACAGCCAGTGTTACAGTTCTACAGTTCCTGCCAGTTCTACAGTTCCAGACAGTTCTACAGTTCTACAGTTACAGACCGTTCTACAGTTCTAGCCAGTTCTACAGTTCCAGACAGTTCTACAGTTTCAGTCAGTTCTACAGTTCTACAGTTCCAGACAGTTCTACAGTTCCAGACAGTTCTACAGTTCTACAGGTACAGCCAGTTCTACAGTTCCAGCCAGTTCTACAGTTGCAGCCAGTTATACAGTTTCAGTCAGTTCTACAGTTCTACAGATCCAGACAGTTCTACAGTTCTACAGGTACAGCCAGTTCTACAGTTCCAGATAGTTCTACAGTTCTACAGTTATAGCCAGTTCTACAGTTCCAGTCAGTTCCACAGTTACAGACAGTTTTATAGTTCTACAGTTCCAGCCAGTTCTCCAGTTCCAGCCAGTTCTACAGTTCTAGCCAGTTCTACAGTTACACCCAGTTATACAGTTCTACAGTTCCAGACAGTTCTACAGTTCTAGCCAGTTCTACAGTTACACCCAGTTATAAAGTTACATCCAGTTCTACAGTTCTACAGTTCCAGCCAGTTCTACAGTTCTACAGTTCCAGCCAGTTCTACAGTTACACCCAGTTATACAGTTCTACAGTTCCAGCCAGTTCTACAGTTCCAGCCAGTTCTAAAGTTCCAGCCAGTTCTAAAGTTCCAGCCAGTTCTACAGTTCTAGCCAGTTCTACAGTTCCAGACAGTTCTACAGTTACACCCAGTTCTACAGTTCTACAGTTCCAGACAGTTCTACAGTTCCAGACAGTTCTACAGTTCCAGACAGTTATGCAGTTACAGCCAGTTTGACAGTTCTACAGGTACAGACAGTTCTACAGTTCCAGATAGTTCTACAGTTCTACAGTTCCAGCCAGTACTACAGTTCCAGTCAGTTCCACCGTTAAAGCCAGTTTTACAGTTCTACAGTTACAGCCAGTTATACAGTTGCAGCCAGTTATACAGTTTCAGTCAGTTCTACAGTTCTACAGGTACAGCCAGTTCTACAGTTCCAGTCAGTTCCACAGTTACAGACAGTTTTATAGTTCTACAGTTCCAGCAGGTTCTATAGTTCCAGCCAGTTCTACAGTTCCAGCTAGTTCTACAGTTCTAGCCAGTTCTACAGTTCCAGCCAGTTCTCCAGTTCCAGCCAGTTCTACAGTTCTAGCCAGTTCTACAGTTATACCCAGTTATACAGTTATACAGTTCCAGACAGTTCTACAGTTCCAGACAGTTCTACATTTCCAGACAGTTCTACAGTTCCAGTAAGTTATACAGTTCTAGCCAGATCTACAGGTACACCCAGTTATAAAGTTACATCCAGTTCTACAGTTCTACAGTTCCAGCCAGTTCTACAGTTCCAGCCAGTTCTACAGTTCTAGCCAGTTCTACAGTTCCAGACAGTTCTACAGTTACACCCAGTTCTACAGTTCTACAGTTCCAGACAGTTCTACAGTTCCAGACAGTTCTACAGTTCCAGACAGTTATGCAGTTACAGCCAGTTTGACAGTTCTACAGGTACAGCCAGTTCTACAGTTCCAGATAGTTCTACAGTTACAGCCAGTTCTACAGTTCTACAGTTCCAGCCAGTACTACAGTTCCAGTCAGTTCCACCATTAAAGCCAGTTTTACAGTTCTACAGTTACAGCCAGTTCTACAGTTGCAGCCAGTTATACAGTTTCAGTCAGTTCTACAGTTCTACAGTTCCAGACAGTTCTACAGGTACAGCCAGTTCTACAGTTCCAGTCAGTTCCACAGTTACAGACAGTTTTATAGTTCTACAGTTCCAGCAGGTTCTATAGTTCCAGCCAGTTCTACAGTTCCAGCTAGTTCTACAGTTCTAGCCAGTTCTACAGTTCCAGCCAGAACTCCAGTTCCAGCCAGTTCTACAGTTCTAGCCAGTTCTACAGTTATACCCAGTTATACAGTTATACAGTTCCAGACAGTTCTACAGTTCCAGACAGTTCTACAGTTCCAGACAGTTCTACAGTTCCAGTAAGTTATACAGTTCTAGCCAGTTCTACAGGTACACCCAGTTATAAAGTTACATCCAGTTCTACAGTTCTACAGTTCCAGCCAGTTCTACAGTTCCAGCCAGTTCTACAGTTCTAGCCAGTTCTACAGTTCCAGACAGTTCTACAGTTACACCCAGTTCTACAGTTCTACAGTTCCAGACAGTTCTACAGTTCCAGACAGTTCTACAGTTGCAGACAGTTATGCAGTTACAGCCAGTTTGACAGTTCTACAGGTACAGCCAGTTCTACAGTTCCAGATAGTTCTACAGTTCCAGCCAGTTCTACAGTTCTACAGTTCCAGCCAGTACTACAGTTCCAGTCAGTTCCACCATTAAAGCCAGTTTTACAGTTCTACAGTTACAGCCAGTTCTACAGTTGCAGCCAGTTATACAGTTTCAGTCAGTTCTACAGTTCTACAGTTCCAGACAGTTCTACAGTTCTACAGGTACAGCCAGTTCTACAGTTCCAGCCAGGTCTATAATTCTAGCCAGTTCTACAGTTACAGCCAGTTCTACGGTTACAGCCAGGTCTACAGTTACAGCCAGTTCTACGGTTACAGCCAGGTCTACAGTTCCAGACAGTTCTACAGTTCCAGACAGTTCTACAGTTCTACAGTTCCAGTCAGTTCCACAGTTACAGCCAGTGTTACAGTTCTACAGTTCCAGCCAGTTATACAGTTTCAGTCAGTTCTACAGTTCTACAGTTCCAGACAGTTATGCAGTTACAGCCAGTTTGACAGTTCTACAGGTACAGCCAGTTCTACAGTTCCAGATAGTTCTACAGTTACAGCCAGTTCTACAGTTCTACAGTTACAGCCAGTTCTACAGTTGCAGCCAGTTATACAGTTTCAGTCAGTTCTACAGTTCTACAGTTCCAGACAGTTCTACAGTTCTACAGTTCCAGCCAGTTCTACAGTTGCAGCCAGTTATACAGTTTCAGTCAGTTCTACAGTTCTACAGTTCCAGACAGTTCTACAGTTCCAGCCAGTTATACAGTTCTAGCCAGTTCTACAGTTCCAGCCAGTTCTACAGTTCCAGCTAGTTCTACAGTTACACCCAGGTATAAAGTTACACCCAGTTATACAGTTCTAGCCAGTTCTACAGTTGCAGCCAGTTATACGGTTTCAGTCAGTTCTACAGTCCTACAGTTCCAGACAGTTCTGCAGTTACAGCCAGTTCTACAGTTCCAGATAGTTCTACAGTTCTACAGTTATAGCCAGTTCTACAGTTACAGCCAGTTCTACAGTTCCACAGTTCCAGCCAGTTTTACAGTTCTAGAGTTACAGCCAGTTCTATAATTCCAGCCAGTTCTACAGTTCCAGCCAGTGTTACAGTTCTACAGTTACAGCCAGTTCTACAGTTCCAGCCAATTCTACAGTTCTAAAGGTACAGCCAGTTCTACAGTTCTACAGTTATAGCCAGTTCCACAGTTACAGCCAGTTTTACAGTTCTACTGTTATAGCCAGTTCTACAAGTCCAGCCAGTTCTAGAGTTTTACAGTTCCAGCTAGTTCTACAATTCCAGTCAGTTCCACAGTTCCAGACAGTTTTACAGTTCTAGAGTTACAGGCAGTTCTATAAGTCCAGCCAGTTCTACAGTTCCAGCCAGTGTTACAGTTCTACAGTTCCAGCCAGTTATTCAGTTTCAGTCAGTTCTACAGTTCTACAGCTCCAGACAATTCTACAGTTCCAGCCAATTCTACAGTTCTAAAGGTACAGCCAGTTCTACAGTTCTAAAGGTACAGCCAGTTCTACAGTTCTACAGTTACAGCCAGTTCTACAGTTCTACAGTTCCAGTCAGTTCCACAGTTACAGCCAGTTTTACAGTTCTACTGTTATAGCCAGTTCTACAAGTCCAGCCAGTTCTAAAGTTCTACAGTTCTAGCCAGTTCTACAGTTCCAGTCAGTTCCACAGTTCCAGACAGTTTTACAGTTCTACAGTTCTAGCCAGGTCTACAATTCTAGCCAGTTCTACAGTTACAGCCAGTTCTACGGTTACAGCCAGGTCTACAGTTCCAGACAGTTCTACAGTTCCAGCCAGTTCTACAGTCACAGCCAGTTCCACAGTTCTACAGTTTCAGCCAGTTCTACAGTTCCAGACAGTTCTACAGTTCTACAGTTACAGACCGTTCTACAGTTCTAGCCAGTTCTACAGTTCCAGCCAGTTCTACAGTTTCAGTCAGTTCTACAGTTCTACAGTTCCAGACAGTTATGCAGTTACAGCCAGTTTGACAGTTCTACAGGTACAGCCAGTTCTACAGTTCCAGATAGTTCCACAGTTACAGCCAGTTCTACAGTTCCAGTCAGTTCCACCATTAAAGCCAGTTTTACAGTTCTACAGTTACAGCCAGTTCTACAGTTGCAGCCAGTTATATAATTTCAGTCAGTTCTACAGTTATACAGTTCCAGACAGTTCTACAGTTCTACAGGTACAGCCAGTTCTACAGTTCCAGACAGTTCTACAGTTGCAGCCAGTTATACAGTTTCAGTCAGTTCTACAGTTCTACAGTTCCAGCCAGTACTACAGTTCCAGTCAGTTCCACCGTTAAAGCCAGTTTTACAGTTCTACAGTTACAGCCAGTTCTACAGTTGCAGCCAGTTATACAGTTTCAGTCAGTTCTACAGTTCTACAGTTCCAGACAGTTCTACAGTTCTACAGGTACAGCCAGTTCTACAGTTCCAGCCAGTTCTACAGTTGCAGCCAGTTATACAGTTTCAGTCAGTTCTACAGTTCTATAGTTACATCCAGTTCTACAGTTCGACAGGTACAGCCAGTTCTACAGTTCCAGATAGTTCTACAGTTCTACAGTTATAGCCAGTTCTACAGTTACAGGCAGTTCTACAGTTCTACAGTTACAGCCAGTTCTACAGTTCCCGTCAGTTCCACAGTTACAGCCAGTTTTACAGTTCCAGAGTTACAGCCAGTTCTATAATTCCAGCCAGTTCTACAGTTCCAGACAGTGTTACAGTTCTACAGTTCCAGCCAGTTATTCAGTTTCAGTCAGTTCTACAGTTCCAGACAGTTCTACAGTTCCAGACAATTCTACAGTTCTACAGTTACAGACCGTTCTACAGTTCTAGCCAGTTCTACAGTTTGAGACAGTTCTACAGTTCCAGACAGTTCTACAGTTCTACAGTTCCAGTCGGTTCCACAGTTACAGCCAGTTCTACAGTTCCTGCCAGTTATACTGTTTCAGTCAGTTCTACAGTTCTACAGTTCCAGACAGTTATGCAGTTACAGCCAGTTTGACAGTTCTACAGGTACAGCCAGTTCTACAGTTCCAGATAGTTCTACAGTTACAGCCAGTTCTACAGTTCTACAGTTACAGCCAGTTCTACAGTTGCAGCCAGTTATACAGTTTCAGTCAGTTCTACAGTTCTACAGTTCCAGACAGTTCGACAGATCTACAGGTACAGCCAGTTCTACAGTTCCAGCCAGTTCTACAGTTGCAGCCAGTTATACGGTTTCAGTCAGTTCTACAGTTCTACAGTTCCAGACAGTTCTGCAGTTACAGCCAGTTCTACAGTTCCAGATAGTTCTACAGTTCTACAGTTATAGCCAGTTCTACAGTTACAGCCAGTTCTACAGTTCCACAGTTCCAGCCAGTTCTGCAGTTCTACAGTTACAGCCAGTTCTATAATTCCAGACAGTTCTACAGTTCCAGCTAGTGTTACAGTTCTACAGTTCCAGACAGTTCTACAGTTCCAGCCAATTCTACAGTTCTAAAGGTACAGCCAGTTCTACAGTTCTAAAGGTACAGCCAGTTCTACAGTTCTACAGGTATAGCCAGTTCTACAGTTACAGCCAGTTCTACAGTTCTACAGTTCCAGTCAGTTCCACAGTTACAGCCAGTTTTACAGTTCTACTGTTATAGCCAGTTCTACAAGTCCAGCCAGTTCTAGAGTTTTACAGTTCCAGCTAGTTCTACAGTTCCAGTCAGTTCCACAGTTCCAGACAGTTTTACAGTTCTAGAGTTACAGGCAGTTCTGTAATTCCAGCCAGTTCTACAGTTCCAGCCAGTGTTACAGTTCTACAGTTCCAGCCAGTTATTCAGTTTCAGTCAGTTCTACAGTTCTACAGCTCCAGACAATTCTACAGTTCCAGCCAATTCTACAGTTCTAAAGGTACAGCCAGTTCTACAGTTCTACAGTTATAGCCAGTTCTACAGTTACAGCCAGTTCTACAGTTCTACAGTTCGAGTCAGTTCCACAGTTACAGCCAGTTAGTTCAGTTCTACAGTTCCACAGTTACAGCCAGTTGTACAGTTCTACTGTTATAGCCAGATCTACAAGTCCAGCCAGTTCTAAAGTTCTACAGTTCCAGCCAGTTCTACAGTTCCAGTCAGTTCCACAGTTCCAGACAGTTTTACAGTTCTACAGTTCCAGCCAGGTCTACAATTCTAGCCAGTTCTACAGTTACAGCCAGTTCTACGGTTACAGCCAGGTCTACAGTTCCAGACAGTTCTACAGTTCCAGACAGTTCTACAGTTATAGCCAGTTCCACAGTTCTACAGTTTCAGCCAGTTCTACAGTTCCAGACAGTTCTACAGTTCTACAGTTCCAGTCGGTTCCACAGTTACAGCCAGTTCTACAGTTCCAGCCAGTTATACAGTTTCAGTCAGTTCTACAGTTCTACAGTTCCAGACAGTTATGCAGTTACAGCCAGTTTGACAGTTCTACAGGTGCAGCCAGTTCTACAGTTCCAGATAGTTCTACAGTTACAGCCAGTTCTACAGTTCTACAGTTACAGCCAGTTCTACAGTTGCAGCCAGTTATACAGTTTCAGTCAGTTCTACAGTTCTACAGTTCCAGACAGTTCGACAGATCTACAGGTACAGCCAGTTCTACAGTTCCAGCCAGTTCTACAGTTGCAGCCAGTTATACGGTTTCAGTCAGTTCTACAGTTCTACAGTTCCAGACAGTTCTGCAGTTACAGCCAGTTCTACAGTTCCAGATAGTTCTACAGTTCTACAGTTATAGCCAGTTCTACAGTTACAGCCAGTTCTACAGTTCCACAGTTCCAGCCAGTTCTGCAGTTCTACAGTTACAGCCAGTTCTATAATTCCAGACAGTTCTACAGTTCCAGCTAGTGTTACAGTTCTACAGTTCCAGACAGTTCTACAGTTCCAGCCAATTCTACAGTTCTAAAGGTACAGCCAGTTCTACAGTTCTAAAGGTACAGCCAGTTCTACAGTTCTACAGGTATAGCCAGTTCTACAGTTACAGCCAGTTCTACAGTTCTACAGTTCCAGTCAGTTCCACAGTTACAGCCAGTTTTACAGTTCTACTGTTATAGCCAGTTCTACAAGTCCAGCCAGTTCTAGAGTTTTACAGTTCCAGCTAGTTCTACAGTTCCAGTCAGTTCCACAGTTCCAGACAGTTTTACAGTTCTAGAGTTACAGGCAGTTCTACAGTTCTACAGTTATAGCCAGTTCTACAGTTACAGCCAGTTCTACAGTTCTACAGTTCGAGTCAGTTCCACAGTTACAGCCAGTTAGTTCAGTTCTACAGTTCCACAGTTACAGCCAGTTGTACAGTTCTACTGTTATAGCCAGATCTACAAGTCCAGCCAGTTCTAAAGTTCTACAGTTCCAGCCAGTTCTACAGTTCCAGTCAGTTCCACAGTTCCAGACAGTTTTACAGTTCTACAGTTCCAGCCAGGTCTACAATTCTAGCCAGTTCTACAGTTACAGCCAGTTCTACGGTTACAGCCAGGTCTACAGTTCCAGACAGTTCTACAGTTCCAGACAGTTCTACAGTTATAGCCAGTTCCACAGTTCTACAGTTTCAGCCAGTTCTACAGTTCCAGACAGTTCTACAGTTCTACAGTTACAGACCGTTCTACAGATTTAGCCAGTTCTACAGTTCCAGACAGTTCTACAGTTTCAGTCAGTTCTACAGTTCCAGACAGTTCTACAGTTACAGCCAGTTTGACAGTTCTACAGGTACAGCCAGTTCTACAGTTCCAGATAGTTCCACAGTTACAGCCAGTTCTACAGTTCCAGTCAGTTCCACCGTTAAAGCCAGTTTTACAGTTCTACAGTTACAGCCAGTTCTACAGTTGCAGCCAATTCTACAGTTGCAGCCAGTTATACAGTTTCAGTCAGTTCTACAGTTCTACAGTTCCAGACAGTTCTACAGTTCTACAGGTACATTCAGTTCTACAATTCCAGATAGTTCTACAGTTCTACAGTTATAACCAGTTCTTCAGTTCCAGTCAGTTCCACAGTTCCAGACAGTTTTATAGTTCTACAGTTCCAGCCAGTTCTACAGTTCTACAGGTACAGCCAGTTCTACAGTTCCAGATAGTTCTACAGTTCTACAGTTATAGACAGTTCTACAGTTCCAGTCAGTTCCACAGTTACAGACAGTTCTACATTTCTAGCCAGTTCTACAGTTACACCCAGTTATAAAGTTACACCCAGTTATACAGTTCTACAGTTCCAGACAGTTCTACAGTTCCAGCCAGTTATACAGTTCTAGCCAGTTCTACAGTTCCAGCCAGTTCTACAGTTCCAGCTAGTTCTACAGTTACACCCAGGTATAAAGTTACACCCAGTTATACAGTTCTACAGTTCCAGCCAGTTCTACAGTTCCAGCCAGTTCTAGGGTTCCAGCCAATGACACCAGCCTTTGCTATACCTATTCATTTATCTGGTTAACTGTGAGTGGCCTCTACTGTATCAGGCCGAGTTACCAATTACTCTCCTCTCTTTGTGGAGAGAGTGACTCAATCACAGACACTTACATTAAGCATGGTTTGGATATAGGTCTTTTGAATGTCTTTTCGATTTTGACTGATGCAATGACCACATATCCAACAAAGATCCATGCAAGAGTATAGATCCAACGTGACAAAGTGAAGGTGATTTTAACATGACTTCTCACACAGTCTACACTACAGTAAGAGGACTGCTCTATTGCCTGTCATAATTATATCCATCACTGTAACGCCAGGATTTTCTGCTGGGATCCATTGGATCCACCAATCTAAAACGCTTAACTCAGTGTCAATTTCAAGAATCAAACGTTTGGATCAATCTACAGAGCATGCATCATGGTATACATGAGGGTACATTGACATGTCTATTGTCAAGGATACTGTATATCCTTATGATATGACTGTCAGTGGATTTATACCACATGATGGAATCCCACTCATCTGTAATTAGATAGATGTCTCCTAGCCACAACTACAGCCTATTAGAGATGGAGCCTGTAATTAGATAGATGTCTCCTAGCCACAACTACAGCCTATCGGAGATGGAGCCTGTAATTAGATAGATGTCTCCTAGCCACAACTACAGCCTATTAGAGATGGAGCCTGTAATTAGATAGATGTCTCCTAGCCACAACTACAGCCTATCGGAGATGGAGCCTGTAATTAGATAGATGTCTCCGAGCCACGACTACAGCCTATCGGAGATGGAGCCTGTAATTAGATAGATGTCTCCTAGCCACGACTACAGCCTATCGGAGATGGAGCCTGTAATTAGATAGATGTCTCCGAGCCACGACTACAGCCTATTAGAGATGGAGCCTGTAATTAGATAGATGTCTCCTAGCCACGACTACAGCCTATCGGAGATGGAGCCTGTAATTAGATAGATGTCTCCGAGCCACGACTACAGCCTATTAGAGATGGAGCCTGTAATTAGATAGATGTCTCCTAGCCATGACTACAGCCTATTAGAGATGGGGCCTGTAATTAGATAGATGTCTCCTAGCCATGACTACAGCCTATTAGAGATGGGGCCTGTAATTAGATAGATGTCTCCTAGCCACGACTACAGCCTATTAGAGATGGAGCCTGTAATTAGATAGATGTCTCCGAGCCACGACTACAGCCTATTAGAGATGGAGCCTGTAATTAGATAGATGTCTCCTAGCCATGACTACAGCCTATTAGAGATGGGGCCTGTAATTAGATAGATGTCTCCTAGCCATGACTACAGCCTATTAGAGATGGAGCCTGTAATTAGATAGATGTCTCCTAGCCACGACTACAGCCTATCGGAGATGGAGCCTGTGTGTGTGTGTCCATATTTTACAGCTTGTCTTCAAATTAAAAGGATGAGTTTGGTGTGTTCGCTCTAAGCCCCCCTGAGCATTCATCACTTAGAGGGCCAGAATCAAGTTTACCCAGGAAGAAAAATTAATTGAGACAAGAATGCAACAAGGCAAATTATAATTCTGATAGCTACTCATCTCGACTTGACATTTAGCACCAGACTTCATTTCAGTCTGAAAAGGTAACTGGATAGAATGAAACATTTCTAATTCCTTAAAGGGGAATGAGCATGTGACATTTAGGACTTCAATACAAACACAGAAATTAGATACATCTCAGGGCAGTTTGGTGTCTTATAGTGATGCAGTGGATTAAGACTCAACTGGACAGGAGATTAAGCTGAACAAAAGGGCCATGTGTGTCTAATGACTGGTCTGGGGACTTCTGTTGGTGTGATCACTGTGATAAACACAAAGACAAACACACCTCATATGCCATTGTGTGTGTGTGTGTGTGTGTGTGTGTGTGTGTGTGTGTGTGTGTGTGTGTGTGTGTGTGTGTGTGTGTGTGTGTGTGTGTGTGTGTGTGTGTGTGTGTGTGAGCTTAGTGTGCACACAGCAGCCAGCTGGACAGATGGGCTAGGGTAGCAGTAGCACTGACTCTGTGTGCTTCCAGAACAGGGCCAGGCTATCCCAGATGGGTGGGAGGACTGGGGATAGTAATGTTCTGAGTGATGCAGAATCACTGCTGCGTAAGCATGAAGGAAACTACAGTGTGGTATTTTTCATGATTTAATTTTTTTATGGCTGAGGATGGGTCGCTCAATGTTGAGGACTGGACTGATTCACTACTGCATGATTCAAGTTTCCTAAAATCTTCATGCAGTTATGTGGATGACCAGAACAGGAAATATGCTAATAGAAACTATTCTAAAACGGTAGCAATAGCTGGTGTTGAGTTGACTCCATCTTTTCTGTTTTACTTCTGATATTTTTCAACTTCATCTATTTTTCTGTTCCAAAAATTGTCTCCCTCGGCCAAAATAAACAAAGCACGCCCTCTTAACTCTCTATCTCTCTCTTTCCCTTGCTCTCTCTCTCTCCACTGTCTACTTAGGTGTGGAGAGACAGAGTGCTTCTCCCTCTCTCTGGGTCAGGATGCCTGCTTCCAAAGCCGCTGAAGTAGTCTAATGGGGCACCAGAATGAGAACCCGTTTCACCAGAATGAGAACATGTTTCACCAGAATGAGAACACGTTTCACCAGAATGAGAACACGTTTCACCAGAATGAGAACATGTTTCACCAGAATGAGAACATGTTTCACCAGAATGAGAACACGTTTCACCAGAATGAGAACATGTTTCACCAGAATGAGAACACGTTTCACCAGAATGAGAACACGTTTCACCAGAATGAGAACACGTTTCACCAGAATGAGAACAAGTTTCACCAGAATGAGAAGACGTTTCACCAGAATGAGAACACGTTTCACCAGGGGAGAACATGTTTCAACAGGGAGCACCTGGGGAGAACATGTTTCAACAGGCAGCACCAGGGGAGAACACGTTTTAACAGAGAGCACCAGGGGAGAACACGTTTCAACAGGGAGCACCAGGGGAGAACACGTTTCAACAGAGAGCACCAGGGGAGAACACGTTTCAATAGGGGGCAACAGGGGAGAACACGTTTCAACAGAGAGCACCAGGGGAGAACACGTTTTAACAGAGACCACCAGGGGACAACATGTTTCAACAGGGAGCACCAGGGGAGATCATGTTTCAACAGAGAGCACCGGGGGAGAACATGTTTCAACAGGGAGCACCAGGGGAGAACATGTTTCAACAGGGAGCACCAGGGGAGAACATGTTTCAACAGGGAGCACCAGGGGAGAACACGTTTTAACAGAGAGCACCAGGAGAGAACATGTTTCAACAGAGAGCACCAGGGGAGAACATGTTTCAACAGGCAGCACCAGGGGAGAACACGTTTTAACAGAGAGCACCAGGGGAGAACACGTTTTAACAGAGAGCACCAGGGGAGAACATGTTTCAACAGGGAGCACCAGGGGAGAACATGTTTCAACAGGGAGCACCAGGGGAGAACACGTTTCACCAGAATGAGAACATGTTTCACCAGAATGAGAACACGTTTCACCAGAATGAGAACACGTTTCACCAGAATGAGAACACGTTTCACCAGAATGAGAACACGTTTCACCAGAATGAGAACACGTTTCACCAGAATGAGAACACGTTTCACCAGAATGAGAAGACGTTTCACCAGAATGAGAACACGTTTCACCAGGGGAGAACATGTTTCAACAGGGAGCACCTGGGGAGAACATGTTTCAACAGGCAGCACCAGGGGAGAACACGTTTTAACAGAGAGCACCAGGGGAGAACACGTTTCAACAGGGAGCACCAGGGGAGAACACGTTTCAACAGAGAGCACCAGGGGACAACATGTTTCAACAGGGAGCACCAGGGGAGAACACGTTTCAACAGAGAGCACCAGGGGAGAACATGTTTCAACAGGGAGCACCAGGGGAGAACATGTTTCAACAGGGAGCACCAGGGGAGAACACGTTTCACCAGAATGAGAACATGTTTCACCAGAATGAGAACACGTTTCACCAGAATGAGAACAGGTTTCACCAGAATGAGAACACGTTTCACCAGAATGAGAACACGTTTCACCAGAATGACAAGACGTTTCACCAGAATGAGAACACGTTTCACCAGGGGAGAACATGTTTCAACAGGGAGCACCAGGGGAGAACATGTTTCAACAGGCAGCACCAGGGGAGAACACGTTTTAACAGAGAGCACCAGGGGAGAACACGTTTCAACAGAGAGCACCAGGGGAGAACATGTTTCAACAGGCAGCACCAGGGGAGAACACGTTTTAACAGAGAGCACCAGGGGAGAACACGTTTCAACAGAGAGCACCAGGGGAGAACACGTTTCAACAGGGAGCACCAGGGGAGAACATGTTTCAACAGGGAGCACCAGGGGAGAACATGTTTCAACAGGGAGCACCAGGGGAGAACATGTTTCAACAGGGAGCACCAGGGGAGAACATGTTTCAACAGGGAGCACCAGGGGAGAACACATTTCAACAGGGAGCACCAGGGGAGAACACGTTTTAACAGAGAGCACCAGGGGAGAACACATTTTAACAGAGAGCACCAGGGGAGAACATGTTTCAATAGGGAGCACCAGGGGAGAACACGTTTCAACAGGGAGCACCAGGGGAGAACATGTTTCAACAGGGAGCACCAGGGGAGAACATGTTTCAACAGAGAGCACCAGGGGAGAACATGTTTCAACAGGGAGCACCAGGGGAGAACACGCTTCAACAGGGAGCACAAGGGGAGAACACGTTTTAACAGAGAGCACCAGGGGAGAACACGTTTTAACAGAGAGCACCAGGGGAGAACACGTTTTAACAGAGAGCACCAGGGGAGAACACGTTTTAACAGAGAGCACCAGGGGAGAACACGTTTCAACAGAGAGCACCAGGGGAGAACATGTTTCAACAGGGAGCACCAGGGGAGAACATGTTTCAACAGGGAGCACCAGGGGAGAACACGTTTCAACAGGCAGCACCAGGGGAGAACACGTTTTAACAGAGAGCACCAGGGGAGAACATGTTTCAACAGAGAGCACCAGGGGAGAACATGTTTCAACAGGCAGCACCAGGGGAGAACACGTTTTAACAGAGAGCACCAGGGGAGAACACGTTTCAACAGAGAGCACCAGGGGAGAACATGTTTCAACAGGGAGCACCAGGGGAGAACATGTTTCAACAGGCAGCACCAGGGGAGAACACGTTTTAACAGAGAGCACCAGGGGAGAACACGTTTCAACAGAGAGCACCAGGGGAGAACACGTTTCAACAGAGAGCACCAGGGGAGAACATGTTTCAACAGGGAGCACCAGGGGAGAACATGTTTCAACAGGGAGCACCAGGGGAGAACATGTTTCAACAGGGAGCACCAGGGGAGAACACGTTTCAATAGGGAGCACCAGGGGAGAACACATTTCAACAGGGAGCACCAGGGGAGAACACGTTTTAATAGAGAGCACCAGGGGAGAACACGTTTCAACAGGGAGCACCAGGGGAGAACACGTTTTAACAGAGAGCACCAGGGGAGAACACGTTTCAACAGGGAGCACCAGGGGAGAACATGTTTCAACAGGGAGCACCAGGGGAGAACATGTTTCAACAGGGAGCACCAGGGGAGAACACGTTTCAACAGGGAGCACCAGGGGAGAACACGTTTTAACAGAGAGCACCAGGGGAGAACACGTTTTAACAGAGAGCACCAGGGGAGAACACGTTTTAACAGAGAGCACCAGGGGAGAACACGTTTTAACAGAGAGCACCAGGGGAGAACACGTTTCAACAGAGAGCACCAGGGGAGAACATGTTTCAACAGGGAGCACCAGGGGAGAACATGTTTCAACAGGGAGCACCAGGGGAGAACATGTTTCAACAGAGAGCACCAGGGGAGAACATGTTTCAACAGGGAGCACCAGGGGAGAACATGTTTCAACAGGCAGCACCAGGGGAGAACACGTTTTAACAGAGAGCACCAGGGGAGAACATGTTTCAACAGAGAGCACCAGGGGATAACATGTTTCAACAGGCAGCACCAGGGGAGAACACGTTTTAACAGAGAGCACCAGGGGAGAACACGTTTCAACAGAGAGCACCAGGGGAGAACACGTTTCAACATAGAGCACCAGGGGAGAACATGTTTCAACAGGGAGCACCAGGGGAGAACATGTTTCAACAGGGAGCACCAGGGGAGAACACGTTTCAACAGGGAGCACCAGGGGAGAACATGTTTCAACAGGGAGCACCAGGGGAGAACACGTTTCAACAGGGAGCACCAGGGGAGAACATGTTTAAACAGGGAGCACCAGGGGAGAACATGTTTCAACAGAGAGCACCAGGGAAGAACATGTTTCAACAGGGAGCACCAGGGGAGAACACGTTTCAACAGGGAGCACCAGGGGAGAACATGTTTAAACAGGGAGCACCAGGGGAGAACATGTTTTAACAGAGAGCACCAGGGGAGAACATGTTACAATAGGGAGCACCAGGGGAGAACACGTTTCAACAGGGAGCACCAGGGGAGAACACGTTTTAACAGAGAGCACCAGGGGAGAACACGTTTCAACAGGGAGCACCAGGGGAGAACATGTTTCAACAGGGAGCACCAGGGGAGAACATGTTTCAACAGAGAGCACCAGGGGAGAACATGTTTCAACAGGGAGCACCAGGGGAGAACACGTTTCAACAGGGAGCACCAGGGGAGAACACGTTTTAACAGAGAGCACCAGGGGAGAACACGTTTTAACAGAGAGCACCAGGGGAGAACACGTTTTAACAGAGAGCACCAGGGGAGAACATGTTTCAACAGGAAGCACCCCAAGGGAGAACACGTTTTAACAGAGAGCACCAGGGGAAAACACGTTTCAACAGAGAGCACCAGGGGAGAACACGTTTCAACAGAGAGCACCAGGGGAGAACATGTTTCAACAGGGAGCACCAGGGGAGAACATGTTTCAACAGGGAGCACCAGGGGAGAACATGTTTCAACAGGGAGCACCAGGGGAGAACATTTTTCAACAGGGAGCACCAGGGGAGAACATGTTTCAACAGGGAGCACCAGGGGAAAACATGTTTCAACAGGGAGCACCAGGGGAGAACACGTTTCAACAGGGAGCACCAGGGGAGAACACGTTTTAACAGAGAGCACCAGGGGAAAACACGTTTCAACAGAGAGCACCAGGGGAGAACACGTTTCAACAGAGAGCACCAGGGGAGAACATGTTTCAACAGGGAGCACCAGGGGAGAACATGTTTCAACAGGGAGCACCAGGGGAGAACATGTTTCAACAGGGAGCACCAGGGGAGAACATTTTTCAACAGGGAGCACCAGGGGAGAACATGTTTCAACAGGGAGCACCAGGGGAGAACACGTTTCAACAGGGAGCACCAGGGGAAAACATGTTTCAACAGGGAGCACCAGGGGAGAACATGTTTCAACAGAGAGCACCAGGGAAGAACATGTTTCAACAGGGAGCACCAGGGGAGAACACGTTTCAACAGGGAGCACCAGGGGAGAACATGTTTAAACAGGGAGCACCAGGGGAGAACATGTTTTAACAGAGAGCACCAGGGGAGAACATGTTACAATAGGGAGCACCAGGGGAGAACACGTTTCAACAGGGAGCACCAGGGGAGAACACGTTTTAACAGAGAGCACCAGGGGAGAACACGTTTCAACAGGGAGCACCAGGGGAGAACATGTTTCAACAGGGAGCACCAGGGGAGAACATGTTTCAACAGGGAGCACCAGGGGAAAACATGTTTCAACAGGGAGCACCAGGGGAGAACACGTTTCAACAGGGAGCACCAGGGGAGAACACGTTTTAACAGAGAGCACCAGGGGAAAACACGTTTCAACAGAGAGCACCAGGGGAGAACACGTTTCAACAGAGAGCACCAGGGGAGAACATGTTTCAACAGGGAGCACCAGGGGAGAACATGTTTCAACAGGGAGCACCAGGGGAGAACATGTTTCAACAGGGAGCACCAGGGGAGAACATTTTTCAACAGGGAGCACCAGGGGAGAACATGTTTCAACAGGGAGCACCAGGGGAGAACACGTTTCAACAGGGAGCACCAGGGAAAACATGTTTCAACAGGGAGCACCAGGGGAGAACATGTTTCAACAGAGAGCACCAGGGAAGAACATGTTTCAACAGGGAGCACCAGGGGAGAACACGTTTCAACAGGGAGCACCAGGGGAGAACATGTTTAAACAGGGAGCACCAGGGGAGAACATGTTTTAACAGAGAGCACCAGGGAGAACATGTTACAATAGGGAGCACCAGGGGAGAACACGTTTCAACAGGGAGCACCAGGGGAGAACACGTTTTAACAGAGAGCACCAGGGGAGAACACGTTTCAACAGGGAGCACCAGGGGAGAACATGTTTCAACAGGGAGCACCAGGGGAGAACATGTTTCAACAGAGAGCACCAGGGGAGAACATGTTTCAACAGGGAGCACCAGGGGAGAACACGTTTCAACAGGGAGCACCAGGGGAGAACACGTTTTAACAGAGAGCACCAGGGGAGAACACGTTTTAACAGAGAGCACCAGGGGAGAACACGTTTTAACAGAGAGCACCAGGGGAGAACATGTTTCAACAGGAAGCACCAGGGGAGAACACGTTTTAACAGAGAGCACCAGGGGAAAACACGTTTCAACAGAGAGCACCAGGGGAGAACACGTTTCAACAGAGAGCACCAGGGGAGAACATGTTTCAACAGGGAGCACCAGGGGAGAACATGTTTCAACAGGGAGCACCAGGGGAGAACATGTTTCAACAGGGAGCACCAGGGGAGAACATTTTTCAACAGGGAGCACCAGGGGAGAACATGTTTCAACAGGGAGCACCAGGGGAAAACATGTTTCAACAGGGAGCACCAGGGGAGAACACGTTTCAACAGGGAGCACCAGGGGAGAACACGTTTTAACAGAGAGCACCAGGGGAAAACACGTTTCAACAGAGAGCACCAGGGGAGAACACGTTTCAACAGAGAGCACCAGGGGAGAACATGTTTCAACAGGGAGCACCAGGGGAGAACATGTTTCAACAGGGAGCACCAGGGGAGAACATGTTTCAACACGGAGCACCAGGGGAGAACATGTTTCAACAGGGAGCACCAGGGGAGAACACGTTTCAACAGGGAGCACCAGGGGAGAACACGTTTTAACAGAGAGCACCAGGGGAGAACACGTTTTAACAGAGAGCACCAGGGGAGAACACGTTTTAACAGAGAGCACCAGGGGAGAACATGTTTTAACAGAGAGCATCAGGGGAGAACACGTTTTAACAGAGAGCACCAGGGGAGAACATGTTTCAATAGGGAGCACCAGGGGAGAACACGTTTCAACAGGGAGCACCAGGGGAGAACACGTTTTAACAGAGAGCACCAGGGGAGAACACGTTTTAACAGAGAGCACCAGGGGAGAACATGTTTTAACAGAGAGCATCAGGGGAGAACACGTTTTAACAGAGAGCACCAGGGGAGAACATGTTTCAATAGGGAGCACCAGGGGAGAACATGTTTCAACAGGGAGCACCAGGGGAGAACACGTTTCAATAGGGGGCAACAGGGACCACATATCGCAAGCTTAATTGGGTCTAAAAAAATATCCTCCTCTTTGCCCTCTACCTTTGGGCTAAACCTATACAGAATGTATGTGGAGTGCAGGTTAGAAGGAAAGCAATTGACTTCACTTGTCTAGAAGGAAAGCAGATAGTCACACGCCTCAGTATTTTAAATAGAATATCTATAGCTCAAGTGAACATCTTTTACCGTAGTTAGGAGCTATTGATCATTTTAGGTCTGGTTGAGTTACGTCTCTTTCATTGGGAAAACGCTCCTTACATTGATCAATGAACAGAAATATGACCTCTCTCTTCCAAACATAAACTCATCCTTAAACAGATAAATCAAATCAAAAGCCATAGAATACAATGCAGTATAAGAAAGCATTTCATGGAGTACAATTCAACATACCCCCCCTCCAGCAAAAAAAACCCATCTCAATAAATCACTCGGAATGTGCAGATCAATAGCTTTGACCAATAAACAGCTTTTTCTTGGTTCTTCCATCAGTGTTCTGAGGACTGCTGTGAGGTGGGGGGATCGGCCAGCCTTAGTGTGGTAGGAAGTGTTTCAAAACACATGTATTTAACCTATATTTAACTAGGCAAGTCAGTTAAGAAGAAATTCTTATTTACAATGACTGCCTACCCCGGCCAAACCCTACCTCGGCCAAACCCTACCCCGGAAACGCTGGGACAATTCTGCACCGCCCTATGGGACTTAATGTGTGTTAATACACTAAAAGGGGCCTGTTCTAGGGAATGGACTGTACCAGTAAATTACTGTGTGTGACAGCTCCACTAGTGTGCTATAGGCCCGGGGAGAGGAGCTGTCAGGAAGGCCAGAGTTGGAGCAGATTATTTGTTGGGTGAGAGTGTTTGTGAAGACATGTGGGTCTGAGACAGGGCTCGGTTCATCACACACAAAGAGGGAGAAGTTGGGTTAACTAAATATAATACTCTCACACTCAGAGTAGATACAAGACCTTAAAGCCTAAAAGCAATGGACGTGTGAAACATTGTAGGCTAATGCACTTTCTTATTGAAAGTGAGGTAGAGCATAGAAAGGCACGGAGGCAATTCATAACAAGAAATATAACAAGAAAAAATCGAACAATTTATTAATGTTGTAGAGAGGCTTGATTGACGTCTCTAAATTGCAGCAATAGCTATACTGTTAATTCTGAGATAATTCTGAGATGGATTCATCTCAGTGCACTAGCTAATGCTATGAGCTCAGAGAGTGGAGGCTAAGTCCGCTGAGGCCCCAGGAACAAAATCAATTTCTCCATAATCAATCTAGTGCCTATTCTTCTCCCTGACATGGGGATTATTATACAGAGCTGGAACCTACATAACCTGGCTGATGGCAAATCAATACTAACCTGCCTGATTGTCATTGAACATATGGTGGAATGTATAGTGGGAGAACAGAAACAGCTGTGGATATCTGCCTCTGAAAGCTTTGGTAATCAAGGAATAGTCATTGATATGAATGGGCAGTTAGGAAATATGGAGATACACTGTGTTCCTGTACTGTAGATCAGGGAGTCTTCAAAGACAGGACAATCTTTTTTTTGACAAATATTTTTCTTAATATTAACAATATTTGAAAAATACTGTACACGCTACAGTGCCTTGCAAAAGTATTCATCCCCCTTGGCATTTTTCCTATTGTGTTGCATTACAACCTATAATTGAAATAGATTTTTATATGGATTTCATGTAATGGACATACACAAAATAGTCCAAATTGGTGAAGTGAAATTTAAAAAATAACTTCAATAGAAACAGAAAGTGGTGCGTGCAAATGTATTTACCCCCTTTACTATGAAGCCCCTAAATAAGATCTGGTGTAACCAATTACCTTCAGAAGTCACGTGATTAGTTAGATTGCACAATGGTGATCTTTATTTAAGTGTCACATGATCTGTCACATGATCTCAGTATACATACACCTGTTCTGAAAGGCCCCAGAGTCTGCAACACCACTAAGCAAGGGGCACCACCAAGCAAGTGGCACCATGACGACCAAGGAGCTTTCCAAACAGGTCAGGGATAAAGTTATGGAGTACAGATCAGGGTTGTGTTATAAAAAAATATCAGAAACTTTGAACATCCCACGGAGCAGCATTAAATCCATTATTAAAACATGGAATGAATATGGCACCACAACTAAACTGCCAAAAGAGGGCCGCCCACCAAAACTCACAGAGCAGACAAGGAGGGCATTAATCAGAGAGGCAACAAAGAGACCAAAGATAACCCTGAAGGAGCTGCAAAGCTCCACAGCGGAGATTGGAGTATCTGTCCATAGGACCACTTTAAGCTGTACACTCCACAGAGGAGATTGGAGTATCTGTCCATAGGACCACTTTAAGCTGTACACTCCACAGAGGAGATTGGAGTATCAGTCCATAGGACCACTTTAAGCTGTACACTCCACAGAGGAGATTGGAGTATCAGTCCATAGGACCACTTTAAGCTGTACACTCCACAGAGGAGATTGGAGTATCTGTCCATAGGACCACTTTAAGCTGTACACTCCACAGAGGAGATTGGAGTATCAGTCCATAGGACCACTTTTTAAGCTGTACACTCCACAGCGGAGATTGGAGTATCTGTCCATAGGACCACTTTAAGCTGTACACTCCACAGAGGAGATTGGAGTATCTGTCCATAGGACCACTTTAAGCTGTACACTCCACAGAGGAGATTGGAGTATCTGTCCATAGGACCACTTTAAGCTGTACACTCCACAGAGGAGATTGGAGTATCTGTCCATAGGACCACTTTAAGCTGTACACTCCACAGAGGAGATTGGAGTATCTGTCCATAGGACCACTTTAAGCCGGACACTCCACAGAGCTGGGCTTTACAGAAGAGTGACTAAAAGAAAAAAAATAAGCAAACAAATTTGGTGTTCGCCAGAATGCTTATGGGAGACTCCCCGAACATATGGAAAAAGGAACGTTGGTCAGATGAGACCAAAATTGAACTTTTTGGCCATCAAGGAAAACTCTATGTCTGGCGCAAACCCAACACCTCGCATCACCCCGAGAATACCATCCCCACAGTGAAGCATGGTGGTGGCAGCATCATGTTGTGGGGATGTTTTTCATCAGCAGGGACTGGGAAACTGGTCAGAATTGAAGGAATGATGGATGGAGCTAAATACAGGGAATTCTTGAGGGAAACCTATTTCAGTCTTCCAGAGATTTGAGACTGGGACGGAGGTTCACCTTCCAACAGGACTGACCCTAAGCACACTGCTAAAGCAACACTCGAGGGGTTTAAGGGGAAACATTTCCATTGTCTTGGAATGTTCGGGTCAAAGCCCAGATCTCAATCCAATTGAGAATCTGTGGTATGACATAAAGATTGCTGTACACCAGCGGAACCCATCCAACTTGAAGGAGCTGGAGCAGTTTTGCCTTGAAGAATGCGCAAAAACCCCAGTGGCTAGATGTGCCAAGCTTATAGAAACATACCCCAAAAGACTTGCAGCTGTAATTGCTGCAAAAGCTGGCTCTACAAAATAATGACTTTGTGGGGGGGTGAATAGTTATACATGCTCAAGTTTTCACTTTTTTTTCTTATTTCTTGTTTGTTTCACAGTAAAATATATTTTGCATTTTCAAAGTTGTAGGCATGTTGTTTAAATCAAATTATACAACCCCCCCCAAAATCTATTTTAATTCCAGGTTGTAAGGCAACAAAATAGGAAAAATGCCAAGTGGGGTGAATACTTTTGCAAGCCACTGTATGTATACAAACGTATGTTGACACCCCTTCAAATGAATGGATTCGGCTATTTCAGCCATACCCATTTCTGACAGGTGTATAAAATTGAGCACACAGTCATGCAATCTGAATATACAAACATTGGCAGTAGAATGACCTTATGAAGTCATGGGATGCCGCCGTCATGGGATGCCATCGTCATGGGATGCCATCGTCATGGGATGCCATCTTTCCAACAAGTCAGTTTGTGGTCAAGTCAGGAAGTGGAAACGTCTAGGAGCAAAAATGACTCAGCCACGAAGTGGTAGGCCACACAAGCTCACAGAACAGGACCGCATGGTGCTGAAGTGCCTAGCGCGTAAAAATCTTTGTCCCCGGTTACTACCAAGTTCCAAACTACATCTGGAAGCAATGTCAGCACAAGAACTGTTCGTCGGTAGCTTCATGAAATGGGTTTTCATGGCCGAGCAGCCATACAAGCCTAAGATCACCATGTGCAATGCAAAGCGTTGCTTCACCATCTGGCAATCTGGGTTCAGCGGATACCAGGAGATTGCTACCTGCCTGAATGCATAGTGCCAACTGTAAACTTTAGTGGAGGGGAATAATGGTCCGGGCTGTTTTTCATGGTTCGGTCTAGGCCCCTTAGTTCCAGTGAGAGGAAGTCTTAACACGACAGCATACAATGACATTCTAGATGATTCTGTGCTTCTAACTAGCTTCTGTTTCAGCATGTCAATGTTCATGTGCACAAAGCGAGGTTCATACAGAAATTGTTTGTGAAGATCAGTGTGGATGAACTTGACTGGCCTGCACAGAGCCCTGACCTCTACCCAACCGAACACCTTTGGGATGAATTGGAATGCTGACTGCGAGTCAGGCCTAATCACCCAACAGTGCCTACCCTCAGTAATGCTCTTGTGGCTGAATGGAAGCAAGACACCGCTGTAGTGTTAAAACATCTATTGGAAAGTCTTCTTAGAAGAGTTATAGCTGTTATAGCAGCAAAGGGGGGACCAACTTCATATTAATGTACATGATTTGGAAAGAGATATTCGACGAGCAGGTGTCAACATACTTTTGGTCATGTCGTTTTTTTTCGTAGACCAAAATATCACACCATGTGAAGTAACAACCTCCTCATTTATTTATATGTTTTCATAAATTGCAACTAACTGGATTTATGTTAACTTTGTCAGACACCTTAAACCGTGGTTAAAATATTTTTCACAAATATTGACCAAATAATTATCTTAGGGTGGGGTTAGCCATCTGTGGTGGAGTAAACAAGCTACTGACGGAATTCACAACAAATAATCAAAACAGACACATTTTTCTTTTAATTAAAAAGTTCATTTGAAATTCCCTTATAAAAAGCAGAACCATTACATCAGATCTTTCAGAACTCTGACGGAACCAGAATACCTACCCTATCTCATTCTATTAGGGAGATGGAGATTGTGTTTGTCGATGTGACCCTGGCAATTTCAATATTGTTTGTTAATGCTATCAAAAGTAGAGAACTTTCCAGACCATGAGTGTTCTTGTTTCACTTACCTGTAATGAGGACATGAATAAGGGGTCCTGATGGTCTAGCTGACCCTGCTCAGTCCTCATTCATTTAGGATTTTAGACAAATCTGACAAAGTTGACCAAATCCCCAGACACATTTCTTAGGAATCACAGTGTTGAGATAAGTATTCAAGTCAGACAAGGCTATTGCAATAAACTAAACTACTATCCTTTTTCAGATAATATAAATGTATTTAGAATTTTAAACACATTTTTGGAGACTTTGAAATGCGGATTCTTTGCTCCAGACAATAGCATTTCTGGGCATAGAGCCGACATGTAAATAAATAATATTGAAAATATTTGGAAAATCTTTCCCCTTATAAAATTCCCCAAAATGTAATTATTAAGGTCAAATAATGCAACATTTTTTTTAAACTATCCTGGTCCTGCAGTTTCCCTGCTGGACTAGGATTGTCACAATTGTCAAGAATCCCCCCCCTCCACACACAGTCCCATAGTGCATTGTCAGCTTCCTTTGTATTGATCTTGGTGCATCTTGGGGGAATTTAGTCTGAACAGTGGTCAGGGAGGAGTAAAACCAATTTAATATAGAAACAATATGTATAAATAAGTCATGCTGTTCTGCCTGAGAGAGTTCTGGAATGGCACAATGGCATAGTCACCTTGACATGATCAGGACCTCTGTCTCATTCCACAGTCATAGCTGTCCCATGCTGCCCCGTGCTGTCCCGTGCTGCCCCGTGCTGACCATGCTGTCCCGTGCTGACCGTGCTATCCCATGCTGCCCCGTAATGCCCCATGCAGCCCAATGCTGCCCCATGCAGCCCAATGCTGTTCCATGCTGTCCCATGCTGCCCCGTGCAGCCCCATGCAGTCCCATGCTGCCCCATGCAGTCCCATGCTGCCCCATAATGCCCCATGCAGCCCAATGCTGTCCCATGCTGTCCCATGCTGCCCCGTGCAGCCCCATGCAGTCCCATGCTGCCCCATGCTGCCCCATGCAGCCCCATGCTGCCCCATGCAGCCCAATGCTGCCCCATGCTGTCCCATGCTGCCCCATGCAGTCACATGCTGTCCCATGCTGCCCCATGCAGTCCCATGCTGCCCAATGCAGCCTAGGTTGCACACTAATACTCTATTGAGGTCCAAGTCTAGAACAATAAGGCCTCGCAACAGTTTTTACCCCCAAGCCATAAGACTCCTGAACAGGTACCCAAATGGTTACCCGAACTATTTGCATTGTGTGCCCCTCCTCAACCCCTCGTTTACGCTGCTGCTACTCTCTGTTAATCTTATATGCTTTGTCACTTTAACTATACATTCATGTACATACTACCTAAATTGGCCCGACCAACCAGTGTTCCCGCACATTGGCTAACCGGGCTATCTGCATTGTGTCCCACCACCCGCCAACCCCTCTTTTTACGCTTCTGCTACTCTCTGTTCATCATATATGCATAGTCACTTTAACGATACCTACATGTACATACTACCTCAATAAGCCTGACTAACAGGTGTCTGTTTAAAGCCTTGCAACTCTTTTTTCAAATATATTTTTACTGTTGTTTTATTTCTTCACTTACCTACACACACACACACACACACAGACACACATACCTTTTTTTTGCACCATTGGTTAGAGCCTGTAAGTAAGCATTTCACTGTAAGGTCTACACCTATTGTATTTGGCGCAAGTGACAAATAAACTTTGATTTGATTTGACTCAGCACTGTCCTCAACCAGAGAGCTCTGATCAAGTGATTAGATGAGTTGTGTAGTAGGGCTGCTGGTCTGCTGAGAGGGAGAGGCCATGCTTCTACCGCACTCTCACCGTACAGAGCAGGGGCAGAGAGCGGTGGTTGGAGACGGAGGAGGGCCATAGATTCCCGGAATGACACATCACTGACAGGAAGATTAATGATCTGACACCCAAAGGTCTGAAGCAGCGCTGGCTTTGATAAGATACCCAGGATCGTCTCTGTCACCTGGCCACAATCCATAAAGATCCAAGCTGCATCGCACCACAGCATGGACCAGCACATTCCACTGGCCAATCAATGAGCGGCTTCACAGACCTATCTACTGTCCCCACCCTCCCCTCCTCCTCCAGCTAATCTGATAGCTACTATAGCAGCAACAGCAGGAAAAAAGACCTGTCAGCGATTGTGAAGTGCATTTATCTACAGCATGGTAATATGAAGGAGTTGGTACAGATGAGGGGAGGGAATAGAGTGTGTATGTGTGTAGTGCAGAGCCAAATATGACAGATTGAAGGCCCCTTCAGTACTCTCGTTCACATGGAAATGAGAATTAATGAAGTCAACAATGTCACTGTCACTGTCACCCACACAACTCTCTGCATCGTCATTCTGATGAAGGACACCAGGAGAGAGACAGGAGTACTGTCACTACTGCCACTGATAGAGAGATTCCTCCTGATTGCAGAAGCCACCTCTGAAGTGTTCTAATGCTTTGTCTACAATGTCCTTTCTACAACACAACATATTACATCAAATGATGATCTGAGAGCAGGGAATGTATCAACGTGCAGAGGTAGTTACTGTATGTACATAAAGGCAGCGTGAAGTGACTAGACATTAGGATAGATAATTATAAGGGTGGAAAAAAACTAGCAGCAGCATATGATGAGTGTAGAAGTGTGTGTGTGTGTGTGTGTGTGTGTGTGTGTGTGTGTGTGTGTGTGTGTGTGTGTGTGTGTGTGTGTGTGTGTGTGTGTGTGTGTGTGTGTGTGTGTTATGTATGGGTTTGTGTATCTAGTGTTTAAATGTGTGAGGCATTGTGTGTGAGTGACAGTGTAGTGTGTGTTTGGGATATTAAGGTCTACTTAATGTACTCAAGCCCACACCTCTGTCCTAGGACTGGTGTAGTTAATGTAGTCAAGCCTAACATCAGACTCAACCACACCATAGTCCCCACACCTCTGTCCTAGTACAGGTGTAGTTAATGTAGCCAAGCCTAACATCAGACTCAACCACACCATAGTCCCCACACCTCTGTCCTAGGACAGGTGTAGTTAATGTAATCAAGCCTAACATCAGAGACTCAACCACACCATAGTCCCCACACCTCTGTCCTAGGACAGGTGTAGTTAATGTAGTCAAGCCTAACATCAGACTCAACAACACCATAGTCCCCACACCTCTGTCCTAGGACAGGTGCAGTTAATGTAGTCATGCCTAACATCAGAGACTCAACCACACCATAGTCCCCACACCTCTGTCCTAGGACAGGTGCAGTTAATGTAGTCATGCCTAACATCAGAGACTCAACCACACCATAGTCCCCACACCTCTGTCCTAGGACAGGTGTAATTAATAGTCAAACTTCCGGTAGAACTGGTACGAGGGACACAGGTGTAGAGAACCACAGCCTGGTGATCTGACAGACAGGAGCAATAAGACACTGCTCTGTTTGAACAGCGGCAAGATGGAAGTCCCTCCGCTCACCCTCTCTAGCACTGTCAGACGACATGACAATATGAGAGAGAGATTGAGTATGAGACAGAGGGAAAGAGAGGGAGAGGGAAAGAGAGAGAGGGAGAGAGCAGGGGAGGTGGAGGAGGAGGAGGGAAGAGGGAAGAGAAGGGGATGTGAAGAAGGAGGGAAGAGGAAGTGGAGGAGGAGGGAAGGGGAGGTGGAGGAGGAGGGAAGAGAAGCTGGAGGAGGAGGGAAGGGGATGTGGAGGATGAGGGAAGAGCAGCTGGAGGAGGAGGGAAGAGAAAGGGAGGTGAAGAAGGAGGGAAGAAGAAGTGGAGGAGGAGGGAAGGGGATGTGGAGGAGGAGGGAAGAGAAGCTGGAGGAGGAGGGAAGAGAAGGAGAGGTGAAGAAGGAGGGAAGAGGAAGTGGAGGAGGAGGGAAGGGGAGGTGGAGGGAAGAGAAGGGGAGGTGAAGAAGGAGGGAAGAGGAGGAGGAGGAGGAGGAGGAAGAGGAGGGAAGAAGAGGTGGAGGAGGGATGAGAAGGGGAGGTGGTGGGACGAGAAAGGGAGGTGGAGGAGAAGGGAAGAGGAGGTGGAGGAGGAGGAGGGAAGAGGAGGGGGGCACCTGACACGCCGTATGTCACCTGACACACCGTATGTCACCTGACACACAGCTGAGACACTGCTACAACCACCACCATCATCATCATCATCATTCTGTCAATAGAAACAGATGTGCCTGCTGTCGTGTGTGTGTGTGTGTGTGTGTGTGTGTGTGTGTGTGTGTGTGTGTGTGTGTGTGTGTGTGCTATCTAACCACCATCCCAGGCCCCGTCACAGGTCTCCTCACAACATTCAGGTGGTCACATGACAGGGGCCTCTATCCTACCAAGCATCCTTGAGGTCTGTGATGGGCATCCAGCCAGTGGTTGATCACCAGTCATCACTCCCCCATCCCCATCCACCCCGTCATTGGTGCTCTGCCACGGTGCTCTGCCGTAATAAATCAAATTTCACCCTGTGAAGTTCATAGAAAGAGATAACTGTGGAAATCTAGCCAATAGAAAGAGATAACCTTGGAAATTTAGACAACAGAAAGAGATAACCGTGGAAATCTAGCCAATAGCTTTTGTTCCCAATTAATTTAACTTTTTCTTTTGTGTGTCTTGTCAATTTCCTGGGTGTTTGGCACAGCTTGTACTATGACCATGAGCTGTTTCTAAGAGGTGATGATATTAAATCTGTTTAGTGTGTGTGTGTGTGTGTGTGTGTGTGTGTGTGTGTGTGTGTGTGTGTGTGTGTGTGTGTGTGTGTGTGTGTGTGTGTGTGTGTGTGTGTGTGTGTGTGTGTGTACGTGTGTGTGAATGTGTGTGTGTGCGTGTCGAAATGAAGATCATTGATCAGGTGAGGTTGTTTTGAAGCAAAGGAAGCACCTCTTCCCTTAATTAAAGCTGCCTGTGGCTTGCTGTATTAACTGCCAGGGAAATGGGGCTGTATGTCAAGTCTATTATCTGGATACACACATCAATACAGGGACTTTGTTCAAGTACATCCCTTATATCACTTACGAACAGGTTTTTCTCAGAGGAGATACTAAGAGCAGTATACGTGTCAGGTTGGAGTTCAGGAAAAGGGATGTTGCTTACCGTTTACTATGTTAGAATGGCCATAGTGAAGTGATACACTGCACAGATGTGGGACACGTTCTGAAGACAATGGGGTCTAAAGGAACCAGTCCCACAGTGAGTTCTAGGATGGGAAAAAAGTTGTGTGTTCTCCAAAGCTCTGCCATGATTCAGATCAGGTATGATGTACAACGTATGAGAATCTGTTTCCTTTTCTAATCTTTCTGCTTCCTATTTCCGTGAAGCAGAAACAGTCCTCGAGTCCAGACAGTAATCCTATCTCCCGATGTGGTTCTTCTTATCCTCCTTCATTAGGTACGACCCTGCCTGCAGCATGAGGGTTACACAGAGCAGGAGAGATAGGCACAGATGATCAGGAAGCAGGTGGGACAACATCACTGGTGGGAGATAACAAGAGCTCATAAATACATAGCAGCTTTTCATTTCCTAAAAACACATTGGATAGTATCACAGGACGGGTGGAAGACTAGACTTCTATCTGTCTCTGGAGAATCACAGGACGGGTGGAAGACTAGACTTCTATCTGTCTCTGGAGAATCACAGGACGGGTGGAAGACTAGACTTCTATCTGTCTCTGGAGAATCACAGGAAGGGTAGAAGACTAGACTTCTATCTGTCTCTGGAGAATCACAGGAAGGGTAGAAGACTAGACTTCTATCTCTCTCTGGAGAATCACAGGACGGGTAGAAGACTAGACTTCTATCTGTCTCTGGAGAATCACAGGACGGGTAGAAGACTAGACTTCTATCTGTCTCTGGAGAATCACAGGAAGGGTAGAAGACTAGACTTCTATCTGTCTCTGGAGAATCACAGGAAGGGTAGAAGACTAGACTTCTATCTCTCTCTGGAGAATCACAGGACGGGTAGAAGACTAGACTTCTATCTGTCTCTGGAGAATCACAGGAAGGGTAGAAGACTAGACTTCTATCTGTCTCTGGAGAATCACAGGAAGGGTAGAAGACTAGACTTCTATCTCTCTCTGGAGAATCACAGGACGGGTAGAAGACTAGACTTCTATCTGTCTCTGGAGAATCACAGGAAGGGTAGAAGTCTAGACTTCTATCTGTCTCTGGAGAATCACAGGATGGTTAGAAGACTAGACTTCTATCTCTCTCTGGAGAATCACAGGACGGGTAGAAGACTAGACTTCTATCTGTCTCTGGAGAATCACAGGACGGGTAGAAGACTAGACTTCTATCTGTCTCTGGAGAATCACAGGACGGGTGGAAGACTAGACTTCTATCTCTCTCTGGAGAATCACAGGAAGGGTAGAAGACTAGACTTCTATCTCTCTCTGGAGAATCACAGGACGGGTAGAAGACTAGACTTCTATCTCTCTCTGGAGAATCACAGGAAGGGTAGAAGATTAGACTTCTATCTGTCTCTGGAGAATCACAGGAAGGGTAGAAGACTAGACTTCTATCTGTCTCTGGAGAATCACAGGAAGGGTAGAAGACTAGACTTCTATCTCTCTCTGGAGAATCACAGGACGGGTAGAAGACTAGACTTATATCTGTCTCTGGAGAATCACAGGACGGGTAGAAGACTAGACTTCTATCTGTCTCTGGAGAATCACAGGACGGGTAGAAGACTAGACTTCTATCTGTCTCTGGAGAATCACAGGACGGGTGGAAGACTAGACTTCTATCTGTCTCTGGAGAATCACAGGACGGGTAGAAGACTAGACTTCTATCTGTCTCTGGAGAATCACAGGACGGGTGGAAGACTAGACTTCTATCTCTCTCTGGAGAATCACAGGAAGGGTAGAAGACTAGACTTCTATCTCTCTCTGGAGAATCACAGGAAGGGTAGAAGACTAGACTTCTATCTGTCTCTGGAGAATCACAGGAAGGGTAGAAGACTTGACTTCTATCTCTCTCTGGAGAATCACAGGACGGGTAGAAGACTAGACTTCTATCTGTCTCTGGAGAATCACAGGACGGGTAGAAGACTAGACTTCTATCTGTCTCTGGAGAATCACAGGACGGGTAGAAGACTAGACTTCTATCTGTCTCTGGAGAATCACAGGACGGGTGGAAGACTAGACTTCTATCTGTCTCTGGAGAATCACAGGACGGGTAGAAGACTAGACTTCTATCTGTCTCTGGAGAATCACAGGACGGGTGGAAGACTAGACTTCTATCTCTCTCTGGAGAATCACAGGAAGGGTAGAAGACTAGACTTCTATCTCTCTCTGGAGAATCACAGGAAGGGTAGAAGACTAGACTTCTATCTGTCTCTGGAGAATCACAGGAAGGGTAGAAGACTTGACTTCTATCTCTCTCTGGAGAATCACAGGACGGGTAGAAGACTAGACTTCTATCTGTCTCTGGAGAATCACAGGACGGGTAGAAGACTAGACTTCTATCTGTCTCTGGAGAATCACAGGAAGGGTAGAAGACTAGACTTCTATCTGTCTCTGGAGAATCACAGGAAGGGTAGAAGATTAGACTTCTATCTGTCTCTGGAGAATCACAGGACGGGTTAAGACTAGACTTCTATCTCTCTCTGGAGAATCACAGGACGGGTGGAAGACTAGACTTCTATCTTTCTCTGGAGAATCACAGGACGGGTAGAAGACTAGACTTCTATCTCTCTCTGGAGAATCACAGAACGGGTAGAAGACTAGACTTCTATCTGTCTCTCGAGAATCACAGGAAGGGTAGAAGACTAGACTTCTATCTGTCTCTGGAGAATCACAGGACGGGTAGAAGACTAGACTTCTATCTCTCTCTGGAGAATCACAGGACGGGTAGAAGACTAGACTTCTATCTGTCTCTGGAGAATCACAGGACGGGTAGAAGACTAGACTTCTATCTGTCTCTGGAGAATCACAGGACGGGTGGAAGACTAGACTTCTATCTGTCTCTGGAGAATCACAGGAAGGGTAGAAGACTAGACTTCTATCTGTCTCTGGAGAATCACAGGAAGGGTAGAAGACTAGACTTCTATCTCTCTCTGGAGAATCACAGGACGGGTTAAGACTAGACTTCTATCTCTCTCTGGAGAATCACAGGACGGGTGGAAGACTAGACTTCTATCTGTCTCTGGAGAATCACAGGACGGGTAGAAGACTAGACTTCTATCTCTCTCTGGAGAATCACAGAACGGGTAGAAGACTAGACTTCTATCTGTCTCTGGAGAATCACAGGAAGGGTAGAAGACTAGACTTCTATCTCTCTCTGGAGAATCACAGGACGGGTAGAAGACTAGACTTCTATCTGTCTCTGGAGAATCACAGGACGGGTAGAAGACTTGACTTCTATCTCTCTCTGGAGAATCACAGGACGGGTAGAAGACTAGACTTCTATCTGTCTCTGGAGAATCACAGGACGGGTAGAAGACTAGACTTCTATCTGTCTCTGGAGAATCACAGGAAGGGTAGAAGACTAGACTTCTATCTGTCTCTGGAGAATCACAGGAAGGGTAGAAGACTAGACTTCTATCTGTCTCTGGAGAATCACAGGAAGGGTAGAAGACTAGACTTCTATCTGTCTCTGGAGAATCACAGGACGGGTAGAAGACTAGACTTCTATCTCTCTCTGGAGAATCACAGGACGGGTGGAAGACTAGACTTCTATCTGTCTCTGGAGAACCACAGGACGGGTAGAAGACTAGACTTCTATCTCTCTCTGGAGAATCACAGGAAGGGTAGAAGACTAGACTTCTATCTGTCTCTGGAGAATCACAGGACGGGTGGAAGACTAGACTTCTATCTGTCTCTGGAGAATCACAGGACGGGTAGAAGACTAGACTTCTATCTGTCTCTGGAGAATCACAGGACGGGTAGAAGACTAGACTTCTATCTGTCTCTGGAGAATCACAGGACGGGTAGAAGACTAGACTTCTATCTGTCTCTGGAGAATCACAGCTGTGACTGGAACACAGCATGTTACCTTGAGTCCAAAGTTAGGAGGATGTTTAATACACTTGGAGCTGGAAGGTTTCCAGAGGAAATTGACATCTGTGAATAGTTAAATGTATCATTTTACATGAAATAAAGGATGTTATTTCTCCAGACTATCTTCTCCTGCCAAACACTGTGATATGTAATGATCTGATCAGGATAAGGGCGTCACAAAATACTCCATAATATCTGCTCGACTAAAATGGTGTTACCATCTGGAACGATTCATTACAGTGATAAAATAGGAAGCACTTCACTATACTAGTCATTAAACTCCATTTAGGAGCAATTTACAAAATGTGCTTGTTTGATTACACAGTAATGCATGAAAAAGCAACATATTACTGATATGTGAATGATAAATATACCAAGGAATGGAGATAGATGACAGACAGGAGATAGCAGTGCTATATTATCTCTCTTGTGCCTGGTCTAACCAGAGCCTCCAGCCCCTCCACTCTATACACACACCAGCCCCCTCTGCTACTCATTATTAAACACACACACACACACACACACACACACACACACAATGCACATCAATATTTCATACTGAAAACACACACACACACACACACAATGCACATCAATATTTCATACTGAAAACACACACACACTAAACCCTGACCCAGGGCTGATTCCCCTCTGCAATACACCCAGCAGACTCTTCAGTGCCTGAGTGTGAAGCAACAGTGTGTGTGGATCTGAACATACAGAACATATAATCATACATTGATTTACATTTCACTTCTAGTGCTGCAAGGTATGGATGCAAATAGACCTACTGAAAATATGTTTCAGTACCATAGACTTTTATGAAAATGTCCAGAGTTTAATAGCATCCAACACCCCAGTCTCTGTATATGGGAGAGGACGTTCCAGAGGTCATTTAGGAGGATAATTGGTAATAGAACAGAGTAGACCAGGGGTGTCAAACATACGGCCCGCGGGCCGGAACCGGCCCCCAAGGAGGTTCGATCAGGCCCGCAGGATCATTTGAAAGTGGAAAAAATGCATAAAAGACATGGAATTAATATTTTTAATTCGCTGCAATTCATGGATTATCCGCTAAGGGGCGCACTCTTTCCATCAGAGTAGAAGACAAGCCGCATCACTGAGACAGACTGAAAACAGCAGACGGTATCAATGCGCCATCTGCTGCTTGTTACGACGTTGTTAATACCTTGGTCTCTACCTCTCCGCTACACCCTCATTAGCCAAAATGTCGTTATCCAAACGGAGAAAAGTAGATAAGGAGTGTAGAATTTTCAAAGAAAAATGGACCACGTCCTATTTATTTACAGAGATGCACGGAAAACCTTCGTGCTTGGTGTGTTTGCAACAAGTTTCGGTATTGAAGGAATATAATATTCGACGCCACTACGAGACTCATCACAGCGAAAAATTTGACGGCTTGCAAGGACAACTGAGAAGAGATAAGATTAACGAATTGCTGGCGGGTCTGAGGAAACAGCAGTCAACTTTCATCCAGAGCCGAGAAGTCAGTGAAGCAGCGGTAAAAGCCAGCTACCTAATTGCTAGCGAAATAGCATTAGCATCGAAGCCGTATTCGACGGTGACTTTGTTAAACGATGCATGATGAAGGCGGCTGAACTTGTATGTCCCGAGAAGCGACAAGCTTTTGCCAATATTAGCCTGACGAGGAATACTATAGCAGAGAGGATTTCGAACTATCGGCAGATTTAGACAGTCAATTGAAACAGAGAGTCAAGTCATTTATTGCATTTTCCGTGGCAATTGACGAGAGCACTGACATCACAGACGTGGCCCAACTGGCCATATTTATTCGAGGAGTTGATGAGACATTGACTGTTACTGAAGAGTTTCTTGAGTTGGTGCCAATGATGGACACCACAACAGCCGAGGACATTTTCGGCTCTGTCGTTGCTGCATTGGACAGAGTTGGAGTGGACTGGTCCCGCGCTGTCAGCCTGGCTACAGACGGCGCGCCATCCATGGTCGGAAAGAAAGCAGGTGTCGCGACAAAGTTCAAAGACAAAGTACAAGCCCTTAATGGAGGAGATCGTTTCTGGACATTTCACTGTATTTTGCACCAGGAGGCATTGTGTTGCAAGTCGCTGAAAATGGACCACGTCATGGAGGTGGTTGTTCGCACTGTAAATTTCATCCGGTCCAGAGGTCTGAACCATCGTCAGTTTGACAAACTTCTCAGCGACAGCAACATTACCCACAGCCTGCCATACCACACTGAAGTGAGATGGTTAAGCCGAGGCGCTGTGCTGAGGCATTTCTTTGATCTACGAGAGGAAATCGGACAGTTCATGGAGAAAAAGGAAAACCGGTGTTGGAATTACAATCTCAGGAATGGCTACGGGACCTTGCATTCTTGGTTGATATTACTGAACACTTGAACAATCTGAACAAAATGTTGCAAGGCCGCAAAAAGTTGTCACACAGTTTTCTGACAACATACATGCATTTAAGTTGAAGCTGACTTTGTGGGAGATGCAACTGGCAAATGGCAACCCTGCTCATTTCCCTGTCTGAGAGATGTGTGTGTGACCAGACCTGATGCGGACATGAAACGGTACAAAGACAAAATTGCAGGACTACTGCGGGAGTTTGAGAAACGTTTTCAGGTATTTGGTGAACTTGAGACAGAATTTTCAGTTTTTCGCTCACCTTTCACAGTTAAAGCTTCTGATCTGCCGGTCGAAATTCAGCTAGAGATAATTGATTTGCAGTGTGATGCAGATTTGAAGGGCAAATTTGCCTCTGTAGGTCTGGACAGATTTTATCAGTATCTACTACCAGGGTACCCCAAATTAACAGCCCTGGCTGCTAAAATTTTGTGCATGTTTGGGACAACCTACCTTTGTGAACAAATTTTCTCAGTGATGAATATCAATAAAACAAAAATGCGTTCAAGGCTCACAAACAAGCACTTAAATGACATTCTGAAAGTGACAGCTAGTCAGGACATGACACCTGGTGTTGATGCACTTGTACAGGCCAAAAGATGCCAAGTTTCAGGAACAAATACAAGTCCAGACTAGACTAACACCTTTAAAATGCTGCCTTAGATACTGTTTGCATTGAAAGAATACAGCTCTGTGAAGATGAATCCTTACTGTGGTGATTTAAAAAATGAGCACTTTAATGTTAGTCAGCAGCTTCAAAACAAAAGTTGTGTGATGGAATTCTACTGTTCATACAACTCCATAAATTTTCAATTTCGTGGAGCAGTGTAGCAGACTATGGTATAATTTTAATGGTCCGGCCCACTTGACATCTCCCTAGGCCGTATGTGGCCCACGATGCGAAATGAGTTTGACACCCCTGGAGTAGACCCACTTGGCTGGCTGTGCTGAGTTTGACCTGCCAGATGAGGAAGAAGGTGTTGGGGAGCCCTGACCCCCCCCCCCCCCTCCTCGTTGATTGTCCCTGTGTCTGCTCCCCAGTCTCTTGGCAGTGGGAGGTAAAGCGTCAGAGAACAAAAGGAGGTTTGGGTATCAATTCAGTGCTCACCTCTCCTCTCTGCCTCCTTTCACATGCAAAGTGCTGAGCGGTGTCTGGGCCAGAAAGGGACGCTGACAATTACAGCCTGACACAGGCCCATCACTGGAGATGCACCCTCAGTCCTGATTGACAAATGAAAGGACTGAAATAACCTTCATTTAAAAATGGGACAGTGGCAGAATAGGGAGATCATCTCCAATATCTAGTCTCAAATGGGGGAAGTGAAAAAAGATGAGAGTGCATCTGAGCTCACAATACAGTAGTTTAAATGCTCATCTAGGCCACACACAGCACCAAAGATATTTGGCATCACAAATCACTTTAACGCTCTGACTATATAATGAACTGTTACACCAGGGTACTGCAGGCTGGGTTCTACACCAGGGTACTGCAGGCTGGGTTCTACACCAGGGTACTGCAGGCTGGGTTCTACACCAGGGTACTGCAGACTGGGTTCTACACCAGGGTACTGCAGGCTGGGTTCTACACCAGGGTACTGCAGGCTGGGTTCTACACCAGGGTACTGCAGGCTGGGTTCTACACCAGGGTACTGCAGACTGGGTTCTACACCAGGGTACTGCAGGCTGGGTTCTACACCAGGGTACTGCAGACTGGGTTCTACACCAGGGTACTGCAGACTGGGTTCTACACCAGGGTACTGCAGGCTGGGTTCTACACCAGGGTACTGCAGACTGGGTTCTACACCAGGGTACTGCAGACTGGGTTCTACACCAGGGTACTGCAGGCTGGGTTCTACACCAGGGTACTGCAGACTGGGTTCTACACCAGGGTACTGCAGGATAGGTTCTACACCAGGGTACTGCAGACTGGGTTCTACACCAGGGTACTGCAGACTGGGTTCTACACCAGGGTACTGCAGGCTGGGTTCAACACCAGGGTACTGCAGGCTGGGTTCTACACCAGGGTACTGCAGGCTGGGATCTACACCGGGGTACTGCAGACTGGGTTCTACACCAGGGTACTTGGCGATATGGGAATAGCACCAAGACTTGAACCTCCAACCAATGAAGAAATGATTGATACAGACCTCTGTTGAGATTTGTCTTGATTAGAGAAGTTTCAGCAATAAACAAATCACGTCCTCCATCCGTTGCTAAACTGAATGTCAGGTATTCCAAAATGATGATTCATTCAGTAATATCCTGGCAGCTGTTGATGAAATGCCCGGGATGAGATTGGAACTTCTCTCACTTCTATCCCTTAACAGAAACTCAAGCAGGGTGCTACAATTACAGCAAGATGCATTTCTATCACACAAAGTAGTAGTGTGTTGTGACAGGCACACACACACACACACACACACACACACTATAATATGATTAGGCTACCTCAAAAAGCGTTGCTTGAAGTACTTACTTTTTACAAAGTGAAAATCAAAAAACGTCTCCTAAACACCTGAGGTGTGATTTGTTAGAGAGGCAGACAGAGAGGTGTTCATTGTATTCCCCGGCACGTACACACATAGATTTCCAATCATGAGCCCCATTCAGTCTGTCTGCCAGTCAGCTCTGTGCAGCTTGTGAAGATAGGAGGCCTGTTGTGTGGCACAGCAGGTGTGGACCTGGGCACCCCTTCTATCAGTAGTGACACGGCTCTCCTTGCCGACACACATACAGGACATGTCTTTAGCTGTAGGTGCACCTGCTTGAACCATTAGCTTGTAGAGCCTGGACATGTTCCTAACTACCAGCACATCTTACTGACAGTAAACATACCGAGGTTGACCGTCTTGAGAGACAGGGATGTGAGGTGACACTGTCTCCCAAACCCAGGGTATGACCGTCTTGAGAGACAGGGGCGGATGGGGTGGCCGGTGTGGGGGTGGGGTTACAGAGGTTTTTGTGTCATGTCTCTGTGGAGATCAATACACAATGAACGAAGTATGAACACACTGTGTCACACACAGCAACACACAGTCAGAGTTAGTGAGAGGAGGAATGAGGTACGGAGAGTTTGGAGGAGAGTTTACGCTTTGACTAACAGGCTTTTACAACCTCAGCTTTTGGAGCTCATATTTTATTATTGTGTCTCTAGGTGTTAAGGTCATTACAAGAACAAAGACAGCTAACACGGCAGAATTTTTCTAAACTTTTACGAGTCTCTGGGGGTGACAATGTAGCTGGATGTGTTTGATATGTTTGTGGGTTGCTGGTTATGGCTATCGGATCGGCAGCGTTTTTACCATGGCATTATGGATCTTTCAGCTGTTTCTGTTGATCTATCTTAATCTCCCAATTATGAGTTGTACAGTACATACCAGTTGATCTGACTACATCAAACGTCTTCCAGTCATCTAATTGCATTTACTACTCTGTCTCCTCAGAATTTTGTTATTTTTGTTATTTTGTTATTTGAATGTTTCCCCTCCTAATTCCTTTCCCGGTCTGCTGAGGACAACATGTCCAGTGCTGTGAAATCAGGCTGAGGGTAATGTCCAGTTGTGGATACGCTTAATAAATAACCTCCTGAGGGTGGATGGGGCGTTCAGAAGAAACAGTATCCTGGTCCGGCTCTGTAATGAAATGTCTGCTGGGATGAGAGAGAGGAGAGGCAGAAAGAGGAGAGGAGATAGGTGATAAGTGCCCCGGAACAAGGAAATATGGTTAGCCGCTTGAAACAATAAGGTTATCTGTGGACACACACAAATCATCCAGGCCTTTCTTTAGCAGAGAAATTAAAACATTAAGGGGAAATGGAAAGAAAACATGAAAACTATTTCAACCAGTGTAAAACACATACAACTGCTGTCCACAATACTAATGAGTTATTGATTTGTTTACCCTGCCTGTGCAGCCTGTATTAGAACTCTATGCTAATAGCTGACAGCAGCAGCCAATTAACAGTGCCAATACTAATGAGCTCCCTGTGGTCAGGCCCACTGATTGTCCCAGGGTCCAGACATGTCCCATGTAGCAGATTCACATGTGGTCTGCCTCAGAGAACACACAGCACAGTAGTACTCACTTCTGTCAAACAAAAGGAAGATGAACTGTTAGTTGGCCACATTGCTCATTTACAAGTCAAATCACGATACAATCTGACTTTCAATTACAGTGCTACAAAGGTACGCTTCATTCCAGGGGTTCAGACACTCACTGGGATGTCTCTCCCTTTCCTCCTGCAATCACTTTGGATCCAATATAAACATCCTTATAAACAGCGCCCCTTTTTGCCTCATTGAAACACACAGCACAAGCATCTCCCAGTGACAGGCTTTAGCTCATCTCAGCAATGTCCAAAAAGATTACACCAAACAAAACAAACAACAGACATCGCTCAAAATGCAGGAGAATAAAACAAGGTTTAACGATGTGAGCTGAGAGTCGGGAAGAAAGTTCAGGGAGTGAGTGTTTTAATAAATAAACACAACATAATACAAAATAACAAACACGAACAATACACAGAACTGACACAGGAACAGAAACAGTAACGCCTGGGGATGGAACCAAAGGGAATGACATATATAGGGAAGGTAATCAGGGAAGTGATGGAGCCCAGGTGAGTCTGATGAAGCACAGGTGCACGTAACGATGGTGACAGGTGTGCGCCATAACAAGCAGCCTGGTGACCTAGAGGCCGGAGAGGGAGCACACGTGACACAGGGAAAATAAAATAAATGGAATGCTCATGAACGGACCCCAGGGAAAGCTACAACCATGACGAAATCAGTCTGGTCTGTTGTGGTTTATTACAGCCTCTGAGGCAAAGGTCTTACCGTATTAAGGCAGACCCGGAGCATTCTGTTTTAAGACATACACTACCGTTGAAAAGTTTGGGGTCATTTAGAAATATCATAGTTTTTTAAAGAAAAGCTCAGTTTTTGTCCATTTCTATTTCTCTTTCTATTCTGGTTAGGGCCAGTTTGCGCTGTTCTGTGAAGGGAGTAGTACACAGCATTGTACAAGATCTTCATTTCTCAGAACAATAATAGACTGATGAGTTTCAGAAGAAAGTGCTTTGTTTCTGGCCATTTTGAGCCTGTAATCAAACGCACAAATGCTGATGCTCCAGATACTCAACTAGTATAAAGAAGTCCAGTTTTATTGGTTCTTTAATCAGAACGACAGTTTTCAGCTGTGCTAACATAATTGCAAAAGGGTTTTCTAATGATCAATTAGCCTTTTAAAACGATAAACTTGGATTAGCTATCACAACGTGCCATTGGAAAACAGGAGTTATGGTTGCTGATAATGGGCCTCTGTACGCCTATGTAGATATTCCATAGAAAATCTGAGATTTCCAGCTATTATGGTCATTTACAACATTAACAATGTCTACACTGTATTTCTGATCAATTTGATGTTAATTTAATGGACAAAAACAAGAACATTTCTAAGTGACCTCAACTTGGTAGTGAATGGTAGTATATGTTTTTTTTCATGTGTCTTATGCATACAGTATGGTCCTTGACATTCGCTTCAGCAATTTTTCTCGAAATCCTTTTATTTTGAAGAAATGTTAATTACAAGAAAAGGCTTTCCTTCAATCCGTCTTTCCAATAATGCTGCCGTCTCCCTGGGGGAGAAATATGAAAATGCAGTGGTGAAATGAACAATTTTCCTCCAAACACAATTACCAGGCAATTTGCAAAGTGCTGCAGAGAGCAATCAGCAATCACTCTTCTTGAAAGTTGGTGAGGGGAAGAAAAGAGACTGTTTCACGTCATGTTATTTCTCCTTTCTCGTTGGTATAAAGCTTTGTTCCGCTGTGTGCCAAGCGGAGATGTTGCAGTCAGATCTACCATCTCTGGGAGAGGACCGTACATCAGTAGAGTAACAGCCCTGATAGATGAATGTGGCGCCATGGAGCACAGTCAGACCAGACTGGTCCATTTCTCTGTCCTTAGTTTTAAATTAGACTCCACATCAGCACAACAACCTTCAGCTATCAGCATGGCCCAAAGCTGACTGGGTTGCATCAGAAAGTAAAGAGAGTGGTCTGTTCAGGATGTATATGGTCAGGCTACGTCAAACAGGTAGCACCATTAAGACTGGAGCGACATGTCAAGTGAGTGTGTGTGTGTGTTAATTTGTTTGTGCACGCACAACAGAGGGAGAGCGAGAGAGTAAGTGAGAGAACGAGAGAAGAAAGTGAGAGCGTTGCAGCGGTGTCGTTAGAGAAGGGTAAAGATAAAGATTTTGTTCAGTGCTGGGTGCTTATAGTGCAGAACACTAATGCAGAGGACATCAGCAGGATAGGAGGAAGCAGGAGATCCATTCTCCTCAGGGTAGACTCCATCTTGGCACTACCTGTTATAAACTTCCCCTGCCGTCGCGCACAATTACCTCTGTAATTCAAAAAGGTCAGTGTGGCTGCTGTGTAATTCAGTATTCCTATAGATCTGTATTAACTACATATTAAATCACCCTGGAGTGGAAGCACACCCACTAAATACTGAGCACGGAGAACATATGACACTACCCAACCCAGCTGGGACATATGACAACCAAAACCAGTGGGACATATGACACTACCCAACCCAGCTGTCAGAGGGACCAGGAACCAGTGGGACATATGACACTACCCAACCCAGCTGTCAGAGGGACCAGGAACCAGTGGGACATATGACACTACCCAACCCAGCTGTCAGAGGGACCAGGAACCAGTGGGACATATGACACAACCCAACCCAGCTGTCAGAGGGACCAGGAACCAGTGGGACATATGACACAACCCAACCCAGCTGTCAGAGGGACCAGGAACCAGTGGGACATATGACCCTACCCAACCCAGCTGTCAGAGGGACCAGGAACCAGTGGGACATATGACCCTACCCAACCCAGCTGTCAGAGGGACCAGGAACCAGTGGGACATATGACCCTACCCAACCCAGCTGTCAGAGGGACCAGGAACCAGTGGGACATATGACACTACCCAACCCAGCTGTCAGAGGGACCAGGAACCAGTGGGACATATGACACTACCCAACCCAGCTGTCAGAGGGACCAGGAACCAGTGGGACATATGACCCTACCCAACCCAGCTGTCAGAGGGACCAGGGACCAGTGGGACATATGACACAACCCAACCCAGCTGTCAGAGGGACCAGGGACCCGTGGGACATATGACACAACCCAACCCAGCTGTCAGAGGGACCAGAGACCAGTGGGACATATGACACAACCCAACCCAGCTGTCAGAGGGACCAGGAACCAGTGGGTCATATGACACTACCCAACCCAGCTGGGACATATGACTTACCAAACCCAGCTGTCAGCAGGCGGGTCTAAGTGATGAGTAGGAAACAGCCTGTCCATATTTGGTTACATACATTATCAGATATAAGCAAACAGGAAGAGAACATGAGATACCTGATGCTGCTGCCTGAGTCTGGGAGGATGAGGATGTTACTGCTATCTGAGTCTGGGAGGATGAGGATGTTACTGCTATCTGAGTCTGGGACGATGAGGATGTTACTGCTGTCTGAGTCTGGGAGGATGAAGAGGTTACTGCTGTTTGAGTCTGCCAGGGATGAGAATGTTGCTGCTATCTGAGTCTGGGAGGATAAAGATGTTACTGATGTCTGAGTCTGACAGGGATGAGGATGTTACTACTGTCTGAGTCTGGGAGGATGAGGATGTTACTGATGTCTGAGTCTGGGAAGATGAGGATGTTACTGATGTCTGAGTCTGGGAGGATGAAGATGTTACTGCTGTCTGAGTCTGACAGGGATGAAGATGTTACTGCTGTCTGAGTCTGGGAACATGAGGATGTTACTGATGTCTGAGTCTGGGAGGATGAAGATGTTACTGCTGTCTGAGTCTGACAGGGATGAAGATGTTACTGCTGTCTGAGTCTGCCAGGGATGAGGATGTTGCTGATGTCTGAGTCTGGGAGGATGTTAATGATGTCTGACTCTGACAGGGATGAGGCTGTTACTGCTATCTGAGTCTGGGAGGATGGTACTGATGTCTGAGTCTGACAGGGATGAGGCTGTTACTGCTGCCTGAGTCTGGGAGGATGAGGCTGTTGTTGCTATCTGTGTCTGAGAGGATGTTACTGATGTTTGAGTCTGACAGGGATGAGGCTGTTACAGCTGCCTGAGTCTGGGAGGATGAGGCCGTTACTGCCAGAGCAGGTCCTATGATGAGGATGTTACTACTATCTGAGTCTGGGAGGATGAGTCCGTTACTGCTGGAGCAGGTCCTATGATGAGGATGTTACTACTATCTGAGTCTGGGAGGATGAGGCCGTTACTGCCGGAGCAGGTCCTATGATGAGGATGTTACTACTATCTGAGTCTGGGAGGAGTCATCAGGCAGTATTGGCTTGTTTTCATGTTCAGTACACATCCCCTGTTTTGTTTATCTGCCTTGCATCATTGTTATTAAACTCTCCTTCTGCACCTGCTTCCTGACTCCCTGCTTATACATGACAGAGGATGAGGCTGTTACTACTATCTGAGTCTGGGAGGATGAGGCCGTTACTGCTGGAGCAGGTCCTATGATGAGGATGTTACTGCGATCTGAGTCTGGGAGGATGAGGCCGTTACTGCTATCTGAGTCTGGGAAGATGAGGATGTTACTGCTGCCTGAGTCTGGGAGGATGAGGCCGTTACTGCTATCTGAGTCTGGGAAGATGAGGCTGTTGTTGCTATCTGTGTCTGGGAGGATGTTACTGATGTCTGAGTCTGACAGGGATGAGGCTGTTACAGCTCCCTGAGTCTGGGAGGATGAGGCCGTTACTGCCGGAGCAGGTCCTATGATGAGGATGTTACTGCTATCTGAGTCTGGGAGGATGAGGCCGTTACTGCCGGAGCAGGTCCTATGATGAGGATGTTACTACTATCTGAGTCTGGGAGGATGAGGCCGTTACTGCCGGAGCAGGTCCTATGATGAGGATGTTACTACTATATGAGTCTGGGAGGATGAGGCCGTTACTGCCGGAGCAGGTCCTATGATGAGGATGTTACTACTATCTGAGTCTGGGAGGATGAGGCCGTTACTGCCGGAGCAGGTCCTATGATGAGGATGTTACTACTATCTGAGTCTGGGAGGATGAGGCCGTTACTGCCGGAGCAGGTCCTATGATGAGGATGTTACTACTATCTGAGTCTGGGAGGATGAGGCCGTTACTGCCGGAGCAGGTCCTATGATGAGGATGTTACTACTATCTGAGTCTGGGAGGATGAGGCCGTTACTGCTGGAGCAGGTCCTATGATGAGGATCTTACTGCTATCTGAGTCTGGGAGGATGAGGCCGTTACTGCTGGAGCAGGTCCTATGATGAGGATGTTACTGCTATCTGAGTCTGGGAGGAGTCATCCGGCAGTATTGGCTTGTTTTCATGTTCAGTACACATCCCCTGTTTTGTTTATCTGCCTTGCATCATTGTTATTAAACTCTCCTTCTGCACCTGCTTCCTGACTCCCTGCTTATACATGACAGAGGATGAGGCTGTTACTACTATCTGAGTCTGGGAGGATGAGGCCGTTACTGCTGGAGCAGTTCCTATGATGAGGATGTTACTACTATCTGAGTCTGGGAGGATGAGGCCGTTACTGCCGGAGCAGGTCCTATGATGAGGATGTTACTACTATCTGAGTCTGGGAGGATGAGGCCGTTACTGATGGAGCAGGTCCTATGATGAGGATGTTGCTACTATCTGAGTCTGGCAGGATGAGGCCGTTACTGCTGGAGCAGGTCCTATGATGAGGATGTTACTACTATCTGAGTCTGGGAGGATGAGGCCATTACTGCTGGAGCAGGTCCTATGATGAGGATGTTACTGCTATCTGAGTCTGGGAGGATGAGGCCGTTACTACTGGAGCAGGTCCTATGATGAGGATGTTACTGCTATCTGAGTCTGGGAGGATGAGGCCGTTACTGCTGGAGCAGGTCCTATGATGAGGATGTTACTACTATCTGAGTCTGGGAGGATGAGGCCGTTACTACTATCTGAGTCTGGGAGGAGTCATCAGGCAGTATTGGCTTGTTTTCATGTTCAGTACACATCCCCTGTTTTGTTTATCTGCCTTGCATCATTGTTATTAAACTCTCCTTCTGCACCTGCTTCCTGACTCCCTGCTTATACATGACAGAGGATGAGGCTGTTACTACTATCTGAGTCTGGGAGGATGAGGCCGTTACTGCCGGAGCAGGTCCTATGATGAGGATGTTACTACTATCTGAGTCTGGGAGGATGAGGCCGTTACTGCCGGAGCAGGTCCTATGATGAGGATGTTACTACTATCTGAGTCTGGGAGGATGAGGCCGTAACTGCTGGAGCAGGTCCTATGATGAGGATGTTACTGCTATCTGAGTCTGGGAGAATGAGGCCGTTACTGCTGGAGCAGGTCCTATGATGAGGATGTTACTGCTATCTGAGTCTGGGAGGATGAGGCCGTTACTGATGGAGCAGGTCCTATGATGAGGATGTTACTACTATCTGAGTCTGGGAGGATGAGGCCGTTACTGCCGGAGCAGGTCCTATGATGAGGATGTTACTGCTATCTGAGTCTGGGAGGATGAGGCCGTTACTGATGGAGCAGGTCCTATGATGAGGATGTTGCTACTATCTGAGTCTGGGAGGATGAGGCCGTTACTGCTGGAGCAGGTCCTATGATGAGGATGTTACTACTATCTGAGTCTGGGAGGATGAGGCCATTACTGCTGGAGCAGGTCCTATGATGAGGCTGTTACTACTATCTGAGTCTGGGAGGAGTCATCAGGCAGTATTGGCTTGTTTTCATGTTCAGTACACATCCCCTGTTTTGTTTATCTGCCTTGCATCATTGTTATTAAACTCTCCTTCTGCACCTGCTTTCTGACTCCCTGCTTATACATGACAGAGGATGAGGCTGTTACTACTATCTGAGTCTGGGAGGATGAGGCTGTTACTACTATCTGAGTCTGGGAGGATGAGGCCGTTACTGATGGGGCAGGTCCTATGATGAGGATGTTACTACTATCTGAGTCTGGGAGGAGTCATCAGGCAGTATTGGCTTGTTTTCATGTTCAGTACACATCCCCTGTTTTGTTTATCTGCCTTGCATCATTGTTATTAAACTCTCCTTCTGCACCTGCTTCCTGACTCCCTGCTTATACATGACAGAGGATGAGGCTTTTACTACTATCTGAGTCTGGGAGGATGAGGCCGTTACTGCCGGAGCAGGTCCTATGATGAGGATGTTACTACTATCTGAGTCTGGGAGGATGAGGCCGTTACTGCAGGAGCATGTCCTATGATGAGGATGTTACTACTATCTGAGTCTGGGAGGATGAGGCCGTTACTGCCGGAGCAGGTCCTATGATGAGGATGTTACTGCTATCTGAGTCTGGGAGGATGAGGCCGTTACTGCCGGAGCAGGTCCTATGATGAGGATGTTACTGCTATCTGAGTCTGGGAGGATGAGGCCGTTACTGCCGGAGCAGGTCCTATGATGAGGATGTTACTACTATCTGAGTCTGGGAGGATGAGGCCGTTACTGCCGGAGCAGGTCCTATGATGAGGATGTTACTACTATCTGAGTCTGGGAGGATGAGGCCGTTACTGCCGGAGCAGGTCCTATGATGAGGATGTTACTACTATCTGAGTCTGGGAGGATGAGGCCGTTACTGCCGGAGCAGGTCCTATGATGAGGATGTTACTACTATCTGAGTCTGGGAGGATGAGGCCGTTACTGCCGGAGCAGGTCCTATGATGAGGATGTTACTGCTATCTGAGTCTGGGAGGATGAGGCCGTTACTGCCGGAGCAGGTCCTATGATGAGGATGTTACTACTATCTGAGTCTGGGAGGATGAGGCCGTTACTGCCGGAGCAGGTCCTATGATGAGGATGTTACTACTATCTGAGTCTGGGAGGATGAGGCCGTTACTGCCGGAGCAGGTCCTATGATGAGGATGTTACTACTATCTGAGTCTGGGAGGATGAGGCCGTTACTGCCGGAGCAGGTCCTATGATGAGGATGTTACTGCTATCTGAGTCTGGGAGGATTAGGCCGTTACTGCCGGAGCAGGTCCTATGATGAGGCTGTTACTACTATCTGAGTCTGGGAGGATGAGGCCGTTACTGCCGGAGCAGGTCCTATGATGAGGAGGTAATGGTAGATTAAACGCTCACCCTCCTCCACTCAAGAGAAACAATTCACCAGGTGATTTACCACACTCAGTCATTCGCTTTGTCATCTTCAAATAAAAGACGGAATAGTTCAATATGCACAAGGAGTGTTTAAACAGGGGGAGATGGCACCAGTCGCAAATCCCACTCAGACAGGGGGAAATCGATGACAAAAAATCCTTAGACACATTCAAGATTGAATGTACTACACTTCAGCAGTAATGAAGGACACCTTTCTTCCCTGTTTCTCCCGTGCACCAGAAGTCTCACAAGAGTCATTGGAAAGACTGAAGAGGTGGATTACCACCAAAACTACCATAACGTCTAGCAGAAAAGCAATAGAAGCCAGGATCATCTCTGTATGTGAAATGGATAGAACTGTAGGTGCCATAGGTTAGCCCATCTATAACCTCCATTCCCATCCAATAACGCTGTCAGCACTGAGCAAGGGCTAGTGCATTGCAGAGCCAAATGAATCAGCCCAAATGCATGCAATTGAAAACCTGTGTAGCCAATAAACCACTGCATATGAATGTCAGGGAGATATTAAATAGAGGAGCTATGGAATGATTTCATACTGTTACTGTAGTTAATATACACATAATAACTGTAGAAGAAAGCTGGAAAGGATTGAGTCATGATTGTAGTGTGTGTGTGTGTGTGTGTGCGTGTGTGTGTGTGTGTGTGTGTGTGTGTGTGTGTGTGTGTGTGTGTGTGTGTGTGTGTGTGTGTGTGTGTGTGTGTGTGTGTGTGTGTGTGTGTGTGTGTGTGTGTGTGTGTGTGTGTGTGTGTGTGTGTGTGTCTGCATGTTGGCAACACTGAATTTTGTGTGTCTTGTCTGCCTTTCCTCTCCAACAGTTCCTCCTACCGTGAGGTCCCTGAGATTTGTCCTGATGCTGTCTCTAATCTTTCTCAAACTGAGGAAACAAATAGATGGGCGACAGGTCATTATTTCCAAGCTTAAGAGGGATAACAAAAAGGTTGAGAAGATTCTGAAAGATGAAAATGTCTGTAGAGAAGTTTGCGTGGAGGAGAGGAAATTAAAAGAGCTGTCAGTCAGGAAGTATTTAGAGAAATGGAAGATAAGTGCTTCCTTGACATTTCACTCCTACACACAAAGAGAGGGAGAGAGAGAGAGGATCTTCATTTGATCACTCTTTTGCTGCTGAGAATTTTCCGCAGAAAAACCTGCACTATAATACGGTTAAATGAATAGTATTCCACTTTTCAGCTAATAGCCTAACCACCAAGCATCATTCTGGACTAAACATTCTAATCCTGTTGCTGCAGGATTATTTTGTTGCGACAATACAGGTGAAATGAAGATCCTCCATCAGTAATAGTCTACAGTTTGAGCTTTAACATTCATTGGCATCACTAATGTCACTGGGGTCTTTAACAATGTAGTCACAGGCCATCAAATCACATGACTCTCAGTGCAATGGACTGGGAATTGGGGACTCTGTGATACCTTATTCATTACAAGTCCTACACTGGCACTGCCAATCAGAGAGGCCTGTTCAGAGCAGCACTACTATAGTGCAGACTGTGATTGAAATGACTGCAGCCTCCACGCCGCACACAGCCCAGCCATAGTCACATTTAACCATGGCTGAGGGAGGCACACAGACTCTAGCTGACTATTAAATTGCTTCCTCGACAGGGGTGTGGGAAAAAATAAAAAATAAAAGAGAAAGAAAATTGAAGGAAGAAGACGAGGAAAGGAAGTAAGTGAGAAGTGAGAGGCAATAAAGGGAGGGAGGAGGGAGGGAGGAGGGAGGGTAGTGAGCGTGAAAACGTTTTGCTAAAGTGGTAATTCATGGTGCTGTCTCTCCTGTCTGATGAGAATTAGGGAAGGAGAAAGGGGAAATCAAGATGGTAGAGGTGAAGAGTGATTGTGAATCTCTCTCTCATTCTCTCCTCTCGATACCACCTCCTACCATACCATGACTCAATTGATAGCTAGAGAACTTTAGTTCTCACTAAGTGCTTTGTTTGTCTCCTCAGTTTCCTGTTTCTTTTTTCCTCCCATACATTGTCAAAATGTCAGCTCTGCGACAGGTAAATTGTCTCTGAGAGATGTTTCATCAAGGGAACTTATACGATTCATTTTTCTCATCTTTCTCAAATCCCACACACCTTTATCTCCTTTGACTCAAAGCTAGGGAATCAAAGATGTCTGGAAGGCTTGAATGCATCAACTTGACATGGTTCATTCTAGAAGACTAAACAGGTTCCCATTATAGACCTGAGAGACTTGACGTCATAGTTGAGACTTCTTGTTTCCTTGGCAGCATTCTGGATTTACAAAGAAGTAGCCATATGCCAGTGACCAGCTGTTGGTCCCATGTTTCATGAGCTGAAATAAAAGATTCATGACATTTTCCATATGCACAAAAAGTTTATTTCTCTCAAATTTCTTGGACAAATTGGTTAATCCATCCACTTGACAGGTGTGGCATATCAAGAAGCGGATTAAACAGCATGATCATCACACAAGTGCACCTTGTGTTGGGGACAATAAGGCCACTCTAAAAGGTGCAGTTTTGTCACACAACTCAATGCCAGAGATGTCTTAAGTTTTGAGGGCGTGTGCAATTGAAATACTGAGTGCAGGAATGTCCACCAAAGCTGTTGAGAGATAATTGAATGTTAATTTCTCTACCATAAGCCGCCTCCAACATTGTTTTAGATAATTTGGTAGTACGTCCAACTGGTCTCACAACCGCAGACCATGTGTACGGCGTCATGTGGGCAAGCAGTTTGCTGATGTCAATGTTGTGAACAGAGTGCCCCATGGTGGCGGTGGGGTAATGGAATGGGCAGGCATAAGCTATGGACAGAAACCACAATTGCATTTTACCAAGGATGGTAAGTTGGTGGTTGCAATTTGAATCCACATAGATACCATGACGTGATCCTGAGGCGTGCCATTCATCCGCCGTCATCACCTCATGTTTCAGCATGAAAATGCATGACCTCACGTTACAAGGATCTGTACACAATTCCTGGAAGCTGAAAATGTCCCAGTTCTTGCATGGATTGCATATTCACCACAAATGTCATTCGGAAACATAATGTTAACTTTCAATGCTATGCGGATGACACACAGCTGTACATTTCAATGAAACATGGTGAAGCCCCGAAATTGCCCTCCCTGGAAGCCTGTGTTTCAGACATAAGGAAATGGATGGCGGCAAAGGACCTCGGCATTGCTCTGGACCCCGATCTCTCTTTTGACGAACATATCAAGACTGTTTCAAGGACAGATTTTTTTCCATCTACGTAACATTGCAAATATCAGAAACTTTCTGTCCAAAAATGATGCAGAACAATTAATCCATGCTTTTGTTACTTCTAGGTTAGATTACTTCAGTGCTCTACTTTCCGGCTACCCGGATAAAGCACTAAATAAACTTCAGTTAGTGCTCAACACGGCTGCTAGAATCTTGACGAGAACCAAAAACTTTGATCATATTATTCCAGTGCTAGCCTCTCTACACTGGCTTCCTGTCAAGGCAAGGGCTGATTTCAAGGTTTTACTGCTGACCTACAAAGCATTACATGGGCTTGCTCCTACCTATCTATTTGGTCCTGCCATACATACCTACACGTACGCTACGGTCACAAGATGCAGGCCTCCTAATAGTTCTTAGAATTTCTAAGCAAACACCTGGAGGCAGGGCTTTCTCCTATAGAGCTCCATTTTTATGGAATGGTCTGCCTACCCATGTGAGAGACGCAGACTCGGTCTCAACCTTTAAGTCTTTACTGAAGACTCATCTTTTCAGTGGGTCATATGACTGAGTGTAGTCTGGCCCAGGAGTGTGAAGGTGAACGGAAAGGCTCTGGTGCAACGAACCGCCCTTTCTGTCTCTGCCTGGCCGGTTCCCCTCTTTCCACTGGGATTATCTGCCTCTAACCCTATTACAGGGGCTGAGTCACTGGTTTACTGGTGCTCTTTCATGCCGTCCCTAGGAGGGGTGCGTCACTTGAGTGGGTTGAGTCACTGATGTGATCTTCCTGTCCGGGTTGGCGCTTCCCCCCTTGGGTTGTGCCGTGGCAGAGATCTTTGTGGGCTATACTCGGCCTTGTCTCAGGATGGTAAGTTGGTGGTTGAAGATATCCCTGTAGTGATGGGGGGGCTGTGCTTTGGCAAAGTGGGTGGGGTTATATCCTGCATGTTTGGCCCTGTCCGGGGGTATCATCGAACGGGGCCACAGTGTCTTCTTTTTATGTGTCGGGGGCTAGGGTCAGTCTGTTATATCTGGAGTACTTCTCCTGTCTTATCCGGTGTCCTATATGAATTTAAGTATGCTCTCTAATTATTTCTCCCTTTTTCTTAATTTTTTCTCTTTCTTTCTCTCTTTCTCTCTCTCGGAGGACCTGAGCCCCATGCCTCAGGATTACCTGGCTTGATGACTCCTTGCTGTCCCCAGTCCACCTGGCTGTGCTGCTGCTCCAGTTTCAACTGTTCTGCCTGCGGCTATGGAACCCTGACCTGTTCACCGGACGTGCTACCTTGTCCCAGACCTGCTGTTTTCAACTCTCTAGAGACAGCAGGAGCGGTAGAGATACTCTGAATGATCGGCTATGAAAAGCCAACTGACATTTACTCCTGAGGTGCTGACTTGCTGCACCCTCGACAACTACTGTGATTATTATTATTGGATCCTGCTGGTCATCTATGAACATTTGATATAATCTCCACTTAGCACAGCCAGAAGAGGACTGGCCACCCCTCATAGCTTGGTTCCTCTCAGGGTTTCTTCCTAGGTTCTGGCCATCTAGGGAGTTTTTCTTAGCCACTGTGCTTCTACACCTGCATTGCTTGTTGTTTGGGGTTTCAGGCTGGGTTTCTGTACAGCACTTGTGACATCAACTGATGTTTGTTTGAAACCCATTTGATTGTTTGATTGACATGTCACCCATTGAGCATGTTTGGGATGCTCTGGATTGTCGTGTACATCAGTGTGTTCCAGTTCCCGCCAATATCCAGCAACTTCGAACAGCCATTGAAGAGGAGTGGGACAACATTCGACAGGTCACAATCAACAGCCTGAACAATTGCATGTGAAGGAGATGTTTCGCTGCATTAGGCAAATGGTGGTCACACCAGATACTGATTGGTTTTCTGATCCCCCACGCCCATTTTGTTAAGGTATCTGTGACCAACAGATGCATATCTGTATTCCCAGTCATGTGAAACCCAGAGATTAGGGCCCAATTAATTTATTTCAATTGACTAATGTCCTTATATGAACTGTAAGTAAAATCTTTGAAATTGTTGCATGTTGCGTTTATAATTTTTGATCAGCATAATTGGAGATATACCATTTCTCAACCAATTTCATCTTAATTTGCATCCAAATGTGTGTTCAGATCCATACATAAGTTTGTGTCATTGTGTCAAATAATCAGACAGACAGACACACATACAAGACAGAGAAAGAGACAGACATGATGAACATGCAGACAACAGCAGTTTCTTTGGCGAAAAACACATGACCACACAGTGATGTTACAAAGATGCATTCTTACCTGGAACCAGAGATCCCTCCAGCAGCTGTGATTGGGCAAGCCTGAGCAGGGCAACAATGACAAAGGGCGTGGCACCTGACCATGTGACACGCATGGCGCTCACTGTCCTGGCATCACTAGTGGCCAAACTGTGGAAGACAGAAAAGAGACAGACAGATCAGAATATTGCAGTGTACAACTTTATATCTGGATTATGGAGAAGTAAAGACATTATAGACTGTTATCAGACTGTTGTGACTCCAATCTGTGAGGAAGAAGTCAGTGCCAGAGAGAACCGAAAAAATAAAAGTCAGGTAGGTCTCCATATAAGATCCTAGGAGTTGCATGATTGTCAGTAAGTGGTTCAAGCATTACTTGACCACAAACATCATCTAAATGAAATGCTCTAAATGCTCTAATTTGATGACCACAACATCCTTACACTTCATGAGCAACATGCAGAGAGGACAGTGACAGCTTGAGTGTTGAAAGAACAGCCAGATTGCTTTCTCCTGGCCCCTCACAGCCCAGCCCATCCAAGTCCAGCCCCTCCCAGTCCTGTCAAGCCCCTCCCAGCCCCTCTCAGCCTCTCCCAGTTCCTAGTCTCATAACCTGAGCATGATGGCATCTCCCATCTGAAGCATGGAAATGAATCAGAGGACTTTCCCGATAACCATCCTGTGGAACAACCTGTTTCCCCTTGTTTGATTACCTTCACCATTGTTCATAATGCTCTGCCTTGCTTTCCCTCCCTCCCCCTTTCCCTCCCTCCATACCTTCACAGTTGTACTGTCACTGTCTACCCCTTCACAGTCCTGCCAGCCCAAAATGCTTTTCGTGCAGGATCTGCATCCAGAATGCCAAGACTCAAGTCCTCTCATACGGATTCAGTTTGTGCCCAGTGTGAGCAGGAATATGAATGCAGAGCTCCACAGCAGAGGTAGGCGAACATCACCATCTGAAAAGCTAAAGATTGTGATCAGTTAGCCAAGCCAGTTTTAAAGCTCAGAGCGGCTCTCATCTGTTGACCAGTGAGTTCTCGCTTAAACACTTTCCTTCGCTGTATTCCTCCTTCATCCCAATCATCCCCCTCTCTTTCACATTCACTATCTGCACTGAATGGTTCACTATGCTCATTACTGCATGTATACCTTCACTCTCTCCCTCTTCCTCTCTGTCATTATCTCTCTCTGTCTCTCTGTCTCTGTCTCTCTGTCAGTCTGTCTCTGTCTCTCTGTCTCTGTCTCTCTGTCGCTCTGTCTCTCTGTCTCTCTGTCTCTCTGTCTCTCTGTGGCTCTGTCTCTGTCTCTCTGTGGCTCTGTCTCTGTCTCTCTGTGGCTCTGTCTCTCTGTCAGTCTCTCTCTGTCTCTCTGTCTCTCTGTCTCTCTGTCTCTCTGTCTCTCTGTGGCTCTGTCTCTGTCTCTCTGTGGCTCTGTCTCTCTGTGGCTCTGTCTCTCTCTGTCTCTCTGTCTCTCTCTGTCTCTCTGTGGCTCTGTCTCTCTCTGTCTCTGTCTCTCTGTCTCTCTGTGGCTCTGTCTCTCTGTCTCTGTCTCTCTGTGGCTCTGTCTCTCTGTGGCTCTGTCTCTCTGTCTCTGTCTCTTTGTCTCTCTGTCTCTCTGTCTCTCTGTCTCTCTGTGGCTCTGTGGCTCTGTCTCTCTGTCTCTCTGTCTCTGTAATATGTTTGCTGGGGGATGGAAGAGAAGGTGCCGGTCGCTCAAATAGCTTTTTCCTCCAATCTTATCTGGGCGCTCTGCTCAGTAAACACTCCTGAGCTTCATTATAAGCATTTCCCCTGCCCAGAATGAGAGGCTCCAGTGAAAGGCCTGTCTGTCTATCAGATCTCTGCTATGAGATTATGGGCAGCAGATCTCTGCTATGAGGCTATGGGCAGCAGATCTCTGCTATGAGGCTATGGGCAGCAGCTCATTGCCACTCTGTGTTATCCTCACCTCGTATCCGTCCAGTGTCGCAGCAGGCCTATACAATGATCTATTGTGTTCCCCACAAGTGCATGATTTGCATGCGGTGATGACAGATGCTCAATCTCCCGGCTAATTGGTCAGAGAAAAAGAGGTGGGTCTGGTAAGAGAGTGAGACAGTGGGGTTTCTATCTCTCCTTTGGAAGAGGAATCTCAACTCTATACCTGCCTGCCCCGTGTCCTTCTGTATGTTGGAGGACTAGGAAAACAGATTCCATTTTTATTGATAATTATGTGTGATAAGGGTCCTTTCCCAGGCAATCTGATAAATACCCAATTACCAGTCAGGAGATGTGGCTGACAAGGGCCAACGAGGGTCCTGGTGAGGTAGACTGGGACGCGTTAGAACCAAGATGACCTCCTAACCCCACCAAGCAGCCATGGAAAGCACAGCCTACTGAGCCCAGTAACTCAACACATTACTCCGTCCATTCCACTTGATTAATGAACAGACAGATTTAAGATACAGGAAGATTTATTTGAGGCCTACGCCCCTGAAAACCCACACCCATATGCAAAGATGCACCACAGCCCAATCAATCAATGCCCATGCAAGCTCGGCCAAACAGACAAATACTGTGTAAATAAAGGATTCAGATTTACAACCAGTTTACATCAAAGGGGATGACCAAATAGAAGAACATTTGTGATTTGATTGGCCTTTCACAAGGCTTGTTTTCCAGGCTTTCTCTGCTATCACCACTGATTGTGGTCAGTGAGGAATAAAAGAGCCTTATTGTCTCCTCCTCTCTCTATCTGTCTCAATGGCCACTCAATGGATTGATGGAGTCCAATTAATTAGTCAGTGAGAAGGAGCGGTACTGCTGGCTCAGTGGTCATCTCACACACACACCCTATCAGAGAGGGAGGACAATCAGCAGAACACACTGCCCACGAATTGATTTTCTGATCCCACAGAAACCCATGTGAAGCTGTTAAAAAGCTTTGGTCCTCTTCTTTGTCTTACAGCCCTCAGTCATCAAGAGACTGCAGCTCATATTCAGATGCACCTGATGAGTCTATATGCACGCAGAAACTCTCTATCTCTCACACACACACACACACACACACGCGCGCGCACACACACACACACACACACACACACACACACACACACACACACACACACACACGCGCGCGCACACACACACACACACACACACACACACACACACACACACACACACACACACACACACACACACACACACACACACACACACACACACACACACACACACACACACACACACACACACACACACACACACACACACACAGACTCTCTCATACAATAACTCAAACTCAAATGGATTAACTCATACACATTGGTCATTGGACACACCCATGAACTTGGCACTGTAAAGCTCAATTGAAGGGGTTAGTGTGTTAAAAAGGAGGATTAGCAGGTGACCTGAGGGGAAACTTGTCAGTAGTCTTTGAGAATAAAAATGAACTTCATGTTACCTCTGACGGCACTCTCTATCCCTAACTGCTTTTAATCTACTTCCCTTTCATCTTCCTCCATTCCTCTGCTTCTGGAGATTCACACAACTTTACTTTCAGCACACACAAACCAGGGGGAGAGGGTGAGAGAGAGAAGGAAACAGACAGAACAAAGGACAGGAGAGAGAAAAGTATAAGAGAGACTGTACAATGAGTACAAAAGCATCCGTTTACAATAACCTGCAATAATAACCTTCCCTAAATAAATGCATCAGAATAACCTTCTAATAAAGACAGCAGCATCAGAATAACCTTCTAATAAAGACAACAGCATCAGAATAACCTTCTAATAAAGACAGCAGCATCAGAATAACCTTCTAATAAAGACAGCAGCATCAGAATAACCTTCTAATAAAGACAGCAGCATCAGAATAACCTTCTAATAAAGACAGCAGCATCAGAATAACCTTCTAATAAAGAAAAGACAACAGCATCAGAATAACCTTCTAATAAAGACAGCAGCATCAGAATAACCTTCTAATAAAGACAGCAGCATCAGAATAACCTTCTAATAAAGACAGCAGCATCAGAATAACCTTCTAATAAAGACAACAGCATCAGAATAACCTTCTAATAAAGACAACAGCATCAGAATAACCTTCTAATAAAGACAACAGCATCAGAATAACCTTCTAATAAAGACAACAGCATCAGAATAACCTTCTAATAAAGACAGCAGCATCAGAATAACCTTCTAATAAAGACAACAGCATCAGAATAACCTTCTAATAAAGAAAAGACAGCAGCATCAGAATAACCTTCTAATAAAGACAGCAGCATCAGAATAACCTTCTAATAAAGAAAAGACAACAGCATCAGAATAACCTTCTAATAAAGACAGCAGCATCAGAATAACCTTCTAATAAAGACAGCAGCATCAGAATAACCTTCTAATAAAGACAGCAGCATCAGAATAACCTTCTAATAAAGACAACAGCATCAGAATAACCTTCTAATAAAGACAACAGCATCAGAATAACCTTCTAATAAAGACAACAGCATCAGAATAACCTTCTAATAAAGACAGCAGCATCAGAATAACCTTCTAATAAAGACAGCAGCATCAGAATAACCTTCTAATAAAGACAGCAGCATCAGAATAACCTTCTAATAAAGACAGCAGCATCAGAATAACCTTCTAATAAAGAAAAGACAACAGCATCAGAATAACCTTCTAATAAAGAAAAGACAACAGCATCAGAATAACCTTCTAATAAAGACAGCAGCATCAGAATAACCTTCTAATAAAGAAAAGACAACAGCATCAGAATAACCTTCTAATAAAGAAAAGACAACAGCATCAGAATAACCTTCTAATAAAGACAACAGCATCAGAATAACCTTCTCATAAAGACAACAGCATCAGAATAACCTTCTCATAAAGACAACAGCATCAGAATAACCTTCTAATAAAGAAAAGACAACAGCATCAGAATAACCTTCTAATATAGAAAAGACAACAGCATCAGAATAACCTTCTAATAAAGAAAAGACAACAGCATCAGAATAACCTTCTAATAAAGACAACAGCATCAGAATAACCTTCTAATAAAGACAACAGCATCAGAATAACCTTCTAATAAAGAAAAGACAACAGCATCAGAATAACCTTCTAATAAAGAAAAGACAACAGCATCAGAATAACCTTCTAATAAAGAAAAGACAACAGCATCAGAATAACCTTCTAATACAGAAAAGACAACAGCATCAGAATAACCTTCTAATAAAGAAAACAGCATCAGAATAACCTTCTAATAAAGAAAAGACAACAGCATCAGAATAACCTTCTAATACAGAAAAGACAACAGCATCAGAATAACCTTCTAATAAAGAAAACAGCATCAGAATAACCTTCTAATAAAGACAACAGCATCAGAATAACCTTCTAATGAAGAAAAGACAACAGCATCAGAATAACCTTCTAATAAAGAAAACAGCATCAGAATAACCTTCTCATAAAGACAACAGCATCAGAATAACCTTCTAATAAAGACAACAGCATCAGAATAACCTTCTAATGAAGAAAAGACAACAGCATCAGAATAACCTTCTAATAAAGAAAACAGCATCAGAATAACCTTCTAATGAAGAAAAGACAACAGCATCAGAATAACCTTCTAATAAAGACAACAGCATCAGAATAACCTTCTAATAAAGAAAACAGCATCAGAATAACCTTCTAATAAAGACAACAGCATCAGAATAACCTTCTAATGAAGAAAACAGCATCAGAATAACCTTCTAATAAAGACAACAGCATCAGAATAACCTTCTAATAAAGACAACAGCATCAGAATAACCTTCTAATAAAGACAACAGCATCAGAATAACCTTCTAATAAAGAAAAGACAACAGCATCAGAATAACCTTCTAATAAAGAAAACAGCATCAGAATAACCTTCTAATAAAGACAACAGCATCAGAATAACCTTCTCATAAAGACAACAGCATCAGAATAACCTTCTAATGAAGAAAAGACAACAGCATCAGAATAACCTTCTAATAAAGACAACAGCATCAGAATAACCTTCTAATAAAGAAAACAGCATCAGAATAACCTTCTAATAAAGACAACAGCATCAGAATAACCTTCTAATAAAGACAACAGCATCAGAATAACCTTCTAATAAAGACAACAGCATCAGAATAACCTTCTAATAAAGAAAAGACAACAGCATCAGAATAACCTTCTAATAAAGACAACAGCATCAGAATAACCTTCTAATAAAGAAAAGACAACAGCATCAGAATAACCTTCTAATAAAGAAAAGACAACAGCATCAGAATAACCTTCTAATAAAGAAAAGACAACAGCATCAGAATAACCTTCTAATAAAGACAACAGCATCAGAATAACCTTCTAATAAAGACAACAGCATCAGAATAACCTTCTAATAAAGAAAAGACAACAGCATCAGAATAACCTTCTAATAAAGACAACAGCATCAGAATAACCTTCTAATAAAGACAACAGCATCAGAATAACCTTCTAATAAAGAAAAGACAACAGCATCAGAATAACCTTCTAATAAAGAAAAGACAACAGCATCAGAATAACCTTCTAATAAAGACAACAGCATCAGAATAACCTTCTAATAAAGACAACAGCATCAGAATAACCTTCTAATAAAGAAAAGACAACAGCATCAGAATAACCTTCTAATAAAGAAAAGACAACAGCATCAGAATAACCTTCTAATAAAGAAAAGACAACAGCATCAGAATAACCTTCTCATAAATCCTCTTAGGGAAGCTGCGAATTTTCGCAGCTTTTTGTTAAAAATCGCGCAACATTTCAGCGCCCTGCTATTCATGCCAGGAATATAGTATATGCATATGATTAGTATGTGTGGATAGAAAACACTCAGACGTTTCTAAAACTGGTTAAATAACGGCTGTGACTATAACAGAACGTGCGTTTCATCGAAAAGTGCAGGAAAATCTGATCACTGAAAATGGAAATAAATATCCATGCGCCACTTCCAGGAATTGTTAAAGGTGAACCGGATTAAATGAGGTCGAGGTTGCAGGTACCTACAGCTTCCACACGATGTCTAGAGTCTTGTCATTTGCTTCGGCTTTGTTTCTTGGTCAAACCGAAACAAGGGAGCCGGTTTCCTCCGGTCTCCGACAGGATGTTTTGGTTGAGATTTCTCCGGATATTATTTCCAGACGGACACCTATATAATTTACATCGCCTCCTGATCAATTTTATCGCTTATTAACGTGTACTAATACCTAAAGTTGCATTACAAAAGTATTTCGAAGTGTTTTGTGAAAGTTTATCGTCGACTTTTCTAATTTAAAAAACTGACGTTACGTTAGAAAACGCTATTTTTTTTCCGTTGTTCACACAGTATTCATAGATCGATATCTAGGCTATATATGGACCGATTTAATCGGAAAAAGACCCAAAATTATGTTTATGGGACATCTAGGAGTGCCAAGAAAGAAGCTCGTCAAAGGTAATGAATGTTTTATATTTTATTTCTGCGTTTTGAGTAGCCCCCGGCTATCGCAAAATCTGTCGTTAGGTGACGTTGCTGTATTTTGGGGGATACATGCTATCAGATAATAGCTTCTCATGCTTTTGCCGAAAAGCATTTTACAAATCTGACTTGGTGGATAGATTCATAACGAGTGTAGCTTTATTTCAGTACATTGTATGTCCATTTTAATGAAAGTTTGAGTTTTATCAACAACTATAGGTGGCGCACTTGAAAATTTCCGCTGATTTATGTTCCCACCACGGAACCACGGCCCTAAAAAAGAAAAGACAACAGCATCAGTTGCCTTTATAATACAAATGCAGCTGACAGAATAATTTCAGTTGCAAAGTAGAACAGACAAAGTGAGAAGAGTGTTTTTCTTCTCCAGTCCTCTCCCTCATTGGTTTTGTATTCACCTGGGTGGGGGGCTTGGGGGTTTGGCGGCTACTAGACTGTGCCACATTCTCAGTTTGAAGACCATTCTATTCACAGTGACTAAAGAGATATTTTGCATAGTGTTTCAATAGCACATCTTCTTACAAGCCCTCCTCTCCTCTCCCCTCCCATCCCCTCTTCTCCTCTCCCCTCCCCTCATCTCCTCTCCTGTCCTATCCCCCGCTCTCCTCTCCTCTCCTCTTGTCTCGTCTCCTCTCTCCTCTTCTCCTCTCCTCTCCCCTCCTCTCCTCTCCCCTCTTCTCCTCTCCTCCTCTCCACTCCTCTTCTCTCCCTCCCTAAAGAACACACCTAGAATGGGGCCCAAGTCCTAACAAGATGCACATCTTCCGCATTGTCTGCAGGTGAATTTATTAAACAACCGTTTTGATAGTATTTGAGAATGCCTAGTATGTAAATATTTTTGTAGATGTATGTACATATTCATCAGATGTCATCATTCACCTGTACCACTTTTTTACTGTGAATAAAGTGGACACTATTTTGCACCTGATCCTGCTGCCTCCTGCTACCTACTGCCCTTAAAGATGCTCCAACATCAGCTCCCTATGACAAACTACCTCCAGCTTGTTCCATCAGCTGGTTCTGATATTCCTAATATCCAACTACCACAGGCGAAGCATCAGAGCACATTGGCTGTCTATGCAATTAAAGTTTACCATGTACAAGAAATGTAATTCATGTAAGCTAAATGGCTCAGGTATTTGAACCAGCAACCTTTCAGTTAACCACTAGGCTACCTGCCGCCCTTTGGTTAATTACATGTAGCCAGTACAAGAGGGGCAGTTATAGAGGGGTAGTTAGAGAGGAGCAGGTATAGAGGGGTAGTTATAGGGGAGCAGTTAGTGAGGGGTAGTTAGAGAGGGGTAGATCGAAAGGGGTAGATAGAGAGTGGTAGTTAGAATGGGGCAGTTAGAGGGGGCAGTTAGAGAGGGAGAGTAGAGAGGGACAGTTAGAGAGGGGCAGTTAGAAAGGGGTAGATAGAAAGGGGTAGATAGAGAGGGGCAGTTAGAGATGGGTAGTTAGAGAGGGGTAGATAGAAAGGGGTAGATAGAGAGGGGCAGTTAGAGAGGGGCAGTTAGAGAGGGGCAGTTAGAGAGGAGCAGGTATAGAGGGGTAGATAGAGAGGGGCAGTTAGAGAGGGGTAGTTAGAGAGGAGCAGGTATAGAGGGGTAGTTATATAGGAGCAGGTATAGATGGGTAGTTATAGAGGGACAGTTAGAGAGGGGCAGTTAGAGAGGAGCAGGTATAGAGGGGTAGTTAAATAGGAGCAGGTATAGATGGGTAGATAGAAAGGGGTAGATAGAGAGGGGCAGTTAGAGAGGGGTAGTTAGAGAGGAGCAGGTATAGAGGGGTAGTTATATAGGAGCAGGTATAGATGGATAGTTATAGAGGGGCAGTTAGAGGGGGTAGTTAGAGAGGAGTAGATAGAAAGGGGTAGATAGAGAGGGGCAGTTAGAGAGGGGTAGTTATAGAGATGAGCAGGAATAGATGGGTAGTTAGAGAGGGGTACTTAGTGATGGGTACTTAGTTATGGGTAGTTAGAGGGGGCAGTTAGAGAGGGGTAGATAGAAAGGGGTAGATAGAGAGGGGCAGTTAGAGAGGGGTAGCTAGAGAGGAGCAGGAATAGATGGGTAGTTAGAGAGGGGTACTTAGTGATGGGTACTTAGTTATGGGTAGTTAGAGGGGGCAGTTAGAGAGGGGCAGTTAGAGATTGGCAGTTAGAGATGGGTAGTTAGAGAGGGGTAGTTACAGACGGGTAGTTAGAGAGGGGTAGTTAGAGAGGGGAAGTTACAGAGGGGTAGTTACAGAGGGGTAGTTAGAGAGGGGTAGTTACAGAGGGGTAGTTAGAGAGGGGAAGTTACAGAGGGGTAGTTAGAGAGGGGTGGGTTACAGAGGGGTAGTTACAGAGGGGTAGTTAGAGAGGGGAAGTTACAGAGGGGTAGTTACAGAGGGGTAGTTAGAGAGGGGAAGTTACAGAGGGGTAGTTACAGAGGGGTAGTTACAGAGGGGTAGTTACAGAGGGGTAGTTAGAGAGGGGTAGTTACAGAGGGGTAGTTACAGAGGGGTAGTTAGAGAGGGGTAGTTACAGAGGGGTAGTTAGAGAGGGGAAGTTACAGAGGGGTAGTTAGAGAGGGGTAGTTAGAGAGGGTAGTTAGAGAGGGGTAGTTACAGAGGGGTAGTTAGAGAGGGGAAGTTACAGAGGGGTAGTTAGAGAGGGGTAGTTACAGAGGGGTAGTTACAGAGGGGTAGTTACAGAGGGCTAGTTAGAGAGGGGTAGTTAGAGAGGGGTAGTTAGAGAGGGGAAGTTACAGAGGGGTAGTTAGAGAGGGGTAGTTACAGAGGGGTAGTTAGAGAGGGGTAGTTACAGAGGGGTAGTTAGAGAGGGGTAGTTACAGAGGGGTAGTTAGAGAGGGGTAGTTACAGAGGGGTAGTTACAGAGGGGTAGTTAGAGAGGGGTAGTTACAGAGGGGTAGTTAGAGAGGGGAAGTTACAGAGGGGTAGTTACAGAGGGGTAGTTAGAGAGGGAAGTTACAGAGGGGTAGTTACAGAGGGGTAGTTAGAGAGGGGTAGTTACAGAGGGGTAGTTACAGAGGGGTAGTTAGAGAGGGGTGGGTTACAGAGGGGTAGTTAGAGAGGGGTAGTTACAGAGGGGTAGTTAGAGAGGGGTAGTTACAGAGGGGTAGTTACAGAGGGGTAGTTAGAGAGGGGTAGTTACAGAGGGGTAGTTACAGAGGGGTAGTTAGAGAGGGGTAGTTACAGAGGGGTAGTTACAGAGGGGTAGTTAGAGAGGGGTGGGTTACAGAGGGGTAGTTACAGAGGGGTAGTTACAGAGGGGTAGTTAGAGAGGGGCGGGTTACAATGGCCCAATGGCCGTTTCCTCATCTCCTCACTCAGCTGCCGCCCGCCTCCAATGTGTTGTTCTCAACAGCATTTTAAATCAATAAAGCCTTCGGTATCCTAGTCATCTTTATTTAGGGTTTATTTAACTCCTGTGATGTTGGACCAGGACTGGGCTCGGGTTCCAACTCACCGGGTTTAGGTTGGATCAGGATAACATTTCCAGTTCTGATGAGAACTCTAAACTGCATTCGGGTCTCGTGTGCAGTCCAGCAGTGTCAATTATGCGTGTGCTTTGTATTTATGACAACTTTGTGTGAAGTACATAAATCAAATCAAATCAAATTGTATTTGTCACATACACACGGTTAGCAGATGTTAATGCGAGTGTAGCGAAATGCTTGTGCTTCTAGTTCCGACAATGCAGCAATACCCAACAAGTAATCTAACTAACGATTCCAAAACTACTGTCTTATACACACAAGTGTAAGGGGATAAAGAATATGTACATAAAGATATATGAATGAGTGATGGTACAGAGCGGCATAGGCAAGATACAGTAGATGGTATCGAGTACAGTATATACATATGAGATGAGTATGTAAACAAAGTGGCATAGTTAAAGTGGCTAGTGATACATGTATTACATAAGGATGCAGTAGATGATATAGAGTACAGTATATACGTATACATATGAGATGAATAATGTAGGGTATGTAAACATTATATTAGGTAGCATTGTTTAAAGCGGCTAGTGATATATTTTACATTTCCCATCAATTCCCATTATTAAAGTGGCTGGAGTTGAGTCAGTGTGTTGGCAGCATCCACTCAATGTTAGTGGTGACTGTTTAACAGTCTGATGGCCTTGAGATAGAAGCTGTTTTTCAGTCTCTCGGTCCCAGCTTTGACCTCGCCTTCTGGATGATAGCGGGATGAACAGGCAGTGGCTCGGGTGGTTGTTGTCCTTGATGATCTTTGTGGCCTTCCTGTAACATCGGGTGGTGGAGGTGTCCTGGAGGGCAGGTAGTTTGCCCCCGGTGATGCGTTGTGCAGACCTCACTACCCTCTGGAGAGCCTTACGGTTGTGGGTGGAGCAGTTGCCGTACCAGGCGGTGATACAGCCCGCCAGGATATTCTCGATTGTGCATCTGTAGAAGTTTGTGAGTGCTTTTGGTGACAAGCCGAATTTCTTCAGCCTCCTGAGGTTGAAGAGGCGCTGCTGCGCCTTCTTCACGATGCTGTCTGTGTGGGTGGACCAATTCAGTTTGTCTGTGATGTGTATGCCGAGGAACTTAAAACTTGCTACCCTCTCCACTACTGTTCCATCGATGTGGATAGGGGGGTGTTCCCTCTGCTGTTTCCTGAAGTCCACAATCATCTCCCTAGTTTTGTTGACGTTGAGTGTGAGTTATTTTCCTGACACCACACTCCGAGGGCCCTCACCTCCTCCCTGTAGGCCGTCTCGTCGTTGTTGGTGATCAAGCCTACCACTGTTGTGTCGTCCGCAAACTTGATGATTGAGTTGGAGGTGTGCGTGGCCACGCAGTCGTGGGTGAACAGGGAGTACAGGAGAGGGCTCAGAACGCACCCTTGTGGGGCCCCAGTGTTGAGGATCAGCGGGGTGGAGATGTTGTTACCTACCCTCACCACCTGGGGGCGGCCCGTCAGGAAGTCCAGCACCCAGTTGCACAGGGCGGGGTCGAGACCCAGGGTCTCGAGCTTGATGACGAGCTTGGAGGGTACTATGCTGTTAAATGCCGAGCTGTAGTCGATGAACAGCATTCTCACATAGGTATTCCTCTTGTCCAGATGGGTTAGGGCAGTGTGCAGTGTGGTTGAGATTGCATCGTCTGTGGACCTATTTGGGCGGTAAGCAAATTGGAGTGGGTCTAGGGTGTCAGGTAGGGTGGAGGTGATATGGTCCTTGACTAGTCTCTCAAAGCACTTCATGATGACAGAAGTGAGTACTATGGGGCGGTAGTCGTTTAGCTCAGTTACCTTAGCTATCTTGGGAACAGGAACAATGGTGGCCCTCTTGAAGCATGTGGGAACAGCAGACTGGGATAGGGATTGATTGAATATGTCCGTAAACACACCAGCCAGCTGGTCTGCGCATGCTCTGAGGGCCGGCTGGGGATGCATAGTTTCCTAGGAACGCGAAGCGAGGCGGCCATCTCTGTCGGCGCCGGAAACAACAAAAATAGCTAGGCTAAAGGCTTCCACAAGACAACCTGTTTGGAGACAACCTGCTGCCACTGATGCTGCTACTACTGCTACTGCTGCTGCTTCTGTTGCTACTGATGCTGCTACTACTGCTTCTGCTGCTGCTGCTACTGATGCTGCTACTGCTGCTACTGATGCTGCCACTGATGCTGCTACTGCTGCTACTGCTGCTGCTACTGCTGCTACTGATGCACAGTGGTCTAAAGCACTGCATCTCAGTGCTAGAAGCGTCACTACAGACATCCTGGTTAGAATCCAGGCTGTATCACAACTGGCTGTTGCTGCTACTGATGCATCTTATGCTACTGCTACTGATGCTACTTCTGCTACTGATGCTACTTCTGCTATTGCTACTGATGCTGCTGCTACTGATGCTACTCCTGCTACTTATGCTACTGCTACTGATGCTACTGATGCTGCTGCAAACTGATGCTACTTCTTATACTGCTACTGATGCTACTGCAAACTGATGCTACTTCTGCTTCTGCCGCTACTTTTGCTACTGATGCTACTGCAACTGATGCAACCTTTGCTACTGCTGCTGCTGTGTGGGACATGAGGACAGAGAGGAATACACATCTACAGCCATTAGGATGCCCAGCCGTTGACCTCCACAATGACAAACAATCCATCCTTTACAGAGACAGGGGAAGTCTTGAGCTGGGTTGAGTGGCCTACTTTACTCTACTGTACTTCTCCATATCATTCCCCAACATTTCCGTAAAGCATCTGGTTTAGTGACGAGAAATGGAATTCATCTTGAATTTGATCGGGATTTGAATATTGAATGCTCCTGTGTTTGTCCTGCACATGCTATGCCAGATGGAATTCCCTCTCATGTTGGGAACAGGAGTACTAGCACCCTAGCAGCAGTGTCTCTCCTTATAAAACACGGGAGATGATGAATTGATGAGATAAATCTAAACTAGAATGAATTAGACAAGGGGAAAGCACTCCAGCGTGACAAGGCTAGAGACAGGGTCTGGTCACTGTGGGCCCTTCCACAGTTATCCGTCTCCTCCTGAATGTGATCTGTGATGAATTAAAAGCAGATTATTTCCTGGAGGAAGAAGCTGAGTGCTTGGCCCCCCGGCCCCGATGTTGGAGCTGATGGATGAGGCCTCAGCCTGCACTACAGACATGTCTGTCCCCACTGTCTGCCAACAGAGAATACACATCCTACCCTCCCACTGCCACGAGCCTAAGTGCCTCCCTTATCAAGATGCCATATCTTAATTCATTTACTGAAAGCCTCAGCAGCTCTGCAGCAACAGAAGGGATTTCATATTGTCTTATAAACGCACAAGAAACAAACTTGATGGCAGTGTCCAACTGCAGCATACAGACTAGGCTTTATGGGTTCTTTGCTGTCAGGCTGGCCGTGGGAAAGTGTCGTATGTTTTGCAATCCACTGTTCCACTCCTCAACCATGCTACAATACGATATGCTCCAAAGACTGCATGAAGGGCATTGGTGTCACCCTGCCTCTCAGCCTGCCTGTGAGAAATGTCTCCCGTCCTCTCAGTCGTATTCATCTTAGAGTAGAACACCAGGCTGCTGGAGGTTCTAAGGTAGAGTGCAGATGCAGAGTCCATGAGTGCAGTCAAGACGATGGCAGAGATTTCCACATTACTGGCCCATTCTCATGTGTCTGGAGGGTTTTCCCCCTGTCTCTGCATCATTTGGATAGGCTACTGGGCAATTTGTCCTGTCTGATTGGGTCGGCAGGACGGAGAACAAAGACGCTCAGCCTCACCATTCTGTTCTTTTGTGTCCCAGATGTCAGAAGTCTGCTGCACAAACAACACAGCAACTGCTAGGAACAGCAAAAGCCATTATCTGGGTGAGGAATCGCTGTCATTATCCTGCCTGCAATCATAACTCTAATTATAAAAAGTTGCTTTGTAAGCATGTAGATTACACAATGTTAATTACCCGTTCACCATGTGGCTACCGCATGTTCAAATGCCACTTGCCGTTGTCCCTTTCTCACAAAGCAGCCCAGGTTTCCCCTCCTGTCACATGTAGAGCTATGCCAGGTCCCAGGGTGGTTCGCAGTCTGTAAAGACCAAATTCAATCTTAGAATTCTCATCATGAATAACTTCCCTAATCATTTTAATGAATCATCTTTAACACGTATCACCTGACATTAACCAATATGCCTGTTCTGTATGGTTCAAATGGATGAACCTCCTCACATAACCTGCTTCCTCATTACTCAAGCCTCGACTCTGCACCATCAATTCTAGTTAGCGCTGTTTGAATGAGAATTATTTCCTCCAGGACCCTCCTCCTGCTGAGACAAGTTGGGCTTTTCCTGGTCCCAGGACACCGTCCACAGTTCCACCAACTAGATACCTAGTTAACCCTTTCACTGCTATAAACGTGCCGCTAAGCATTTGTATGTGTCACTATCCTAGCTTCCATGGGCAGACAAAGCACAGGCATGGCAGCTATGGGCCTTGGGTTAGGACTTTTAAGGTATCTATACTACTCTGCTAAAGACACGTTTAGCAGCCCAAGCTTAGGGTAAATCACTCCTCTTTTCAAGGGTAATGGAAATAGCCATTACACTCGATACCACTTCCAATATCAAGCCTCCCATACAGACTGCCACAGACAAATAATGCCAAGGTGTTTTTGCTTTCAGTGTGCTCCCCATTAGCCTTGATTGACACATCAGACTGATGTGTGTTTATAAGACATCAAAAGATTTCAACAGCCACGCAAAATTATTTTCCTCCTCAGACATAACAGCCATAAGCATCAATCACTATAGCCCTGCACTTTACCGACCCACTCTGGAAAATGAAATCCCAGGAATAATTTCTTCATCATGGCTGTGTTTCTACCTAAAGACTGACACCAGCGTCTCTCTGGGTGTGAAAAGTAGAGCGGGGTACATGCCAACTCAGTGAGACCTGAAACCACACGGCAATAAAAACTGACATCAGGAATGGGTGGAAGACAGAGGGTTGTAGCCAGGCAGCGGCTTCTTCCTACTGTGAGGGGCAGCGGCTTCTTCCTACTGTGAGGGGCAGCGGCTTCTTCCTACTGTGAGGGGAAGCGGCTTCTTCCTACTGTGAGAGGCAGCGGCTTCTTCCTACTGTGAGGGGCAGCGGCTTCTTCCTACTGTGAGGGGCAGCGGCTTCTTCCTACTGTGAGGGGCAGCGGCTTCTTCCTACTGTGAGGGGCAGCGGCTTCTTCCTACTGTGAGAGGCAGCGGCTTCTTCCTACTGTGAGTGACAGCGGCTTCTTCCTCCTATGAGTGGCAGCGGCTTCTTCCTCCTGTGAGTGGCAGAGGCTTCTTCCTACTGTGAGTGACAACGGTTTCTTCCTACTGTGAGTGACAGCGGCTTCTTCTTACTGTGAGTGGCAGAGGCTTCTTCCTACTGTGAGTGACAGCGGCTTCTTCCTACTGTGAGTGGCAGAGGTTTCTTCCTACTGTGAGTGACAGCGGCTTCTTCCTACTGTGAGTGACAGCGGCTTCTTCCTACTGTGAGTGACAGCGGCTTCTTCCTACTGTGAGTGACAGCGGCTTCTTCCTCCTGTGAGTGGCAGAGGCTTCTTCCTACTGTGAGTGACAACGGTTTCTTCCTACTGTGAGTGGCAGAGGCTTCTTCCTACTGTGAGTGACAGCGGCTTCTTCCTACTGTGAGTGGCAGAGGCTTTTTCCTACTGTGAGTGGCAGCGGCTTCTTCCTACTGTGAGTGGCAGAGGCTTCTTCCTACTGTGAGTGGCAGAGGCTTCTTCCTACTGTGAGTGGCAGCGGCTTCTTCCTACTGTGAGTGGCAGAGGCTTCTTCCTACTGTGAGTGGCAGAGGCTTCTTCCTACTGTGAGTGACAGAGGCTTCTTCCTACTGTGAGTGGCAGCGGTGGCAGCAGCAGCCAATAGAATACACTGTACATCGTCTGCTTTCTATTTCCTCATTTGATTCATTTCACCAGGGGTGCAACTTTCACTGGGGATGCGCGGAGGGGACATGTCCGACTGGATAAAACATTTAGAATAATAATAATTTGTCCCCCCTTCTAAAACCAAAGTTGCGCCCCTGCATTTCACCCTGAACTTTCCAGACACAAATACCACATCTTGGTATGGTTTCTGTCTGCTCACAGAAGCCCAGAGCATCTAACTAAATGATAGTAATTATAGTAATTAAGGAGACATGGCTGGAGGTGTGGCTGGAGTTGTGGCTGGAGGCGTGGCTGGAGGTGTGGCTGGAGTCGTGGCTGGAGACATGGCTGGAGGCGTGGCTGGAGGTGTGGCTGGAGTCGTGGCTGGAGGCGTGGCTGGAGGTGTGGCTGGAGTCGTGGCTGGAGGCGTGGCTGGAGGTGTGGCTGGAGTCGTGGCTGGAGACATGGCTGGAGGCGTGGCTGGAGGTGTGGCTGGAGTTGTGGCTGGAGGCGTGGCTGGAGGTGTGGCTGGAGGCGTGGCTGGAGGTGTGGCTGGAGACATGGCTGGAGGCATCCGCGAGCCAAACTGGGCAACCTCCACGTCTCCTGACATCTCATTGACTTCCCTCACCCACTGACCTCCTTCGTCTTCTATTTACACTCTCTACGCAACATAATGGGGATTATGGTCAATTGTTGAGTATTTGCCTGGAAGGTAAAGTTGGCCATGTTGTTTTCCAGTATAACAAAGATGAGACTTCTGGCTCAGTTTTGACTGAATAAAGTTGTGTTGGATCAGAACAGGAATACTTCATCATAGTCCACAGAGCACAGTGCTAATGAGTCTTGTATAAACGCAGCAAAAAAAAGAAACGTCCCTTTTTCAGGACCCTGTCTTTCAAAGATAATGAGTAAAAATCCCAATAACTTCAACGTAAAGGGTTTAAACACTGTTTCCCATGCTTGTTCAATGAACCATAAACATTTAATGAACATGCACCTGTGGAACGGTCGTTAAAACACTAACAGCTTACAGACGGTAGGCAATTAAGGACACAGTTATGAAAACTTGAGACACTAAAGAGGCCTTTCTACTGGCTCTGAAAAACACCAAAATAAAGATGCCCAGGGCCCCTGCTCATCTGTGTGAACATGCCTTAGGCATGCTGCAAGGAGGCATGAGGACTGCAGATGTGGCCAGGGCAATAAACTGCAATGTCCGTACTGTGAGACTCCTAAGACAGCACAACAGGGAGACAGGACGGGCAGCTGATCGTCCTCGCAGTGGCAGACCACGTGTAACAGGATCGGTACATCCGAACATCACACCTGCGGGACAGGTACAGGATGGCAACAACAACTGCCCGAGTTACACCAGGAACGCACAATCCCTCCATCAGTGCTCAGACTGTCCGCAATAGGCTGAGAGAGCCTGGACTGAGGGCTTGTAGCCCTATTGTAAGGCAGGTCCTCACCAGACATCAACAGCAACAACGTTGCCTATGGGCACAAACCACCCGTCGTTGGACTAGACAAGACTCACAAAAAGTGCTCTTCACTGACGAGTCACGGTTTTGTCTCACCAGGGGTGATGGTCGGATTTGCGTTTATCGTCGAAGGAATGAGCGTTACACCGAGGCCTGTACTCTGGAGCGGGATCGATTTGGAGGTGGAGGGTCCATCATGGTGTGGGGCGGTGTGTCACAGCATCATCGGACTGAGCTTGTTGTCATTACAGGCAATCTCAACGCTGTGCGTTACAGGGAAGACATCCTCCTTCCTCATGTGTTAACCTTCCTGCAGGCTCATCCTGACATGGCCCTCCAGCATGACAATGCCACCAGCCATACTGCTCGTTCTGTACGTGATTTCCTGCAAGACAGGAATGTCAGTGCTCTGCCATGGCCAGCGAAGAGCCCGGAAGAGTGGGGTAACATCTCACAGCAAGAACTGGCAAATCTGGTGCAGTCCATGAGGAGGAGATGCACTGCAGTAATTAATGCAGCTGGTGGCCACAGCATATTCTGACTGTTACTTTAGATTTTGATTCCCCCCCCCCTTTCTTCAGGGACACATTAATCTCCAAAGCATGCTCTACCAACTAAACTACCGGACCAAGATATAACACCTAATCACACACCTACTGTAACAAATCTGTGACATGGAACACATCACGCATAAACAACAGCCACGACCATACACACAACAGGAAACGTTAGACAACCAGCATGTGCCCTTCATCCCATCTCCCCCGGTGACGGACAGGTGCAGTAGTGCTGAACATGCCTATGTGCTTCTACAGCATTCTCTCTGCCATGGCGATCTGTGTTCAGAAGGTCTGACTGTCAGACTCTAACAGGACATCTCTCCATGAGGGTTCCATCACGTGTCCCTGATCCAGACAGATATACGTCACACACAGGAGCAGGCGCCGCTGCTGCACTACATCTCCATTACAGTTATCACACACACTGTAATTAACCAGACTGACTGATTTGCGCTTGTGTAAAATGTATTCATATTATCCAGATTACAAATAAGCGTCTTTTCATCTAATTAGCTAGCATGGCACACAAGCTTAATTAAAGTTAATACATGACGCTACACCAGAATCCAGAGATTACAGAGCTCATACTTAATTAGAGTACAGGCACAGACACTATTTACGCTGCATTGGCAGTCAGAGTTTCTCTCTGTCTGCACCAATTAGAACACAGGGTCAAAACCGAGATGTGTTCATCCAAGTGAACAAACACTTTTGCTTTGTCCCCTTGGGGTTGTGTGTGTGTGTGTGTGTGTGTGTGTGTGTGTGTGTGTGTGTGTGTGTGTGTGTGTGTGTGTGTGTGTGTGTGTGTGTGTGTGTGTGTGTGTGTGTGTGTGTGTGTGTGTGTGTGAGAGTGAGTTTTTATTGATTTATTTCACCTTTATTTAACCAGGTTGGCTAGTGAGTGAGTGTGTGTGCTTGTGCGTGTGTGTGCTTGTGCGTGTGTGTGCGCGTGTGTGTGTGTGTGTGTGTGTGTGTGTGTGTGTGTGTGTGTGTGTGTGTGTGTGTGTGTGTGTGTGCGCGTGTGTGTTTCACTTATGTGTTTCTGAGTGATTCTTTCTCTGTGTGTAGCTGTCATTCCCACCACCACAAACATCTTGTTCCCTTCTAAACTCTCACTTACTTTCTCTCTCCTCTCCTCGCCATGTTGAATAGAATGACACGATAGTACTTGGCAAGTTAAATTGGCAAATTACAGATCCTGTCATCCTTATTGCCTTTCCACAGTACTTGTTTTCTACAACGTTACAACGGGACATTTCCTGATTCATGCCTCTGTGTTTATCTGAGTGCGGCAGGCAAACAATTGGGATGCTGAACTAAATATTCATTGTGTTGCAGTGAGGAAAACTTTTACACTTAGATTTTTACTCATGCTCTGCATAGTGTACATTAGCATAAATGACAGTACAGTAGCAGGGGGGGTGATCGGGCTGGCCTGGTGGTGATTAATGCTGATTATACAGTATCTAAAGGAAAAGCTTAATGTGCTGTCAACATTTGGGGTTAAATTAGAGAGTGCAGCCCTAGCTACAAAAGGAAAGAGTAGAGGACAGAAGAGGAAATCTGTCTCATTCTGAATGCTCTGCCCTTCCTCACTGGGTCTGTACACATCAGCGGGTGTGACCTGAGTACATGACGTCTGAACCTGGTCGGTTCCCCATCAACCTCAGTGACCCGAGAGCGGGTGGGTGTGTGGGCTGAGAGATGTTGGGAGGCTAGATGGGAAAGGGTATGGTGGACTAGGAGGAGCAGGGGGTGGAGGGGACCGGGGTGGGTGTGTGGGCTGAGAGATGTTGGGAGGCTAGATGGGAAAGGGTATGGTGGACTAGGAGGAGCAGGGGGTGGAGGGGGCCGGGGTGGGTGTGTGGGCTGAGAGATGTTGGGAGGCTAGATGGGAAAGGGTATGGTGGACTAGGAGGAGCAGTGGGTGGAGGGGGCCGGGGTGGGTGTGTGGGCTGAGAGATGTTGGGAAGCTAGGTGGGAAAGGGTATGGTGGACTAGGAGGAGCAGGGGGTGGAGGGGGCCGGGGTGGGTGTGTGGGCTGAGAGATGTTGGGAAGCTAGGTGGGAAAGGGTATGGTGGACTAGGAGGAGCAGGGGGTGGAGGGGGCCGGGGTGGGTGTGTGGGCTGAGAGATGTTGGGAAGCTAGGTGGGAAAGGGTATGGTGGACTAGGAGGAGCAGGGGGTGGAGGGGGCCGGGGTGGGTGTGTGGGCTGAGAGATGTTGGGAGGCTAGATGGGAAAGGGTATGGTGGACTAGGAGGAGCAGGGGGTGGAGGGGGCCGGGGTGGGTGTGTGGGCTGAGAGATGTTGGGAGGCTAGATGGGAAAGGGTATGGTGGACTAGGAGGAGCAGGGGGTGGAGGGGGCCGGGGTGGGGTCTATGGTCAGGGGACCCGGAGGTCCCTCTCCACTCTCCTATGTCTTTGTGACCATCAGCAGTACATGATACATTCTCAGGGAAGAGCTACTTGCCATGGAAATAAATGCAAATGGAATACAACTCTACAGTAAGAAAGTCGATGAGCACTACACAAGATAAAAATATTCCAACTGCCCTTGCAAAGAACTGCAATTAAAAATTAATATTTTTTTTGTATTCAGTCTAGAGGAGCTTGATAGTGAAGTTGACTTCAAGCAGAAATTCAACAGGATTCTATCCCTCCACAAACAGCACTGTATGAACAGCCAGAGTCCCGATCATATAAACACTAGCGACCAAAAGTGACCAAAACTTACATTATACATATTTGAATCACAGATTGTGTAGCAAAATGTAATGGAATAAATGTTACATGTTACAAATAAATGACATAAATGATAAAAGATGAAATAGCCATGTGCAACAGTGATTACAGGGTTAGGAGCGCCCTTTGATAATGATTTGTTTTGGTCATCCTTAAAAGCTTTTCAGACTGAGTTCAGAGAGAAAACTATTTGGGGTATTTAAACACAAAGTGGAGCAGACAAAGTACAATGATACCAACAAGCCCAGTTGTGACAGTGGTTATGTGACAGTGGTCATGTGACAGTGGTCGTGTTCTTGCAGGTTCGATTCTGTTGAGCCTTAATCTGCAGTGCTAGCTGCACACTGCCAATACGCCTCAATAGGGAGTGCTAGCTGCACACTGCCAATACGCCTCAATAGGGAGTGCTAGCTGCACACTGCCAATACGCCTCAATAGGGAGTGCTAGCTGCACACTGCCAATACGCCTCAATAGGGAGTGCTAGCTGCACACTGCCAATACGCCTCAATAGGGAGTGCTAGCTGCACACTGCCAATACGCCTCAATAGGGAGTGCTAGCTGCACACTGCCAATACGCCTCAATAGGGAGTGATAGCTGCACACTGCCAATACGCCTCAATAGGGAGTGCTAGCTGCACACTGCCAATACGCCTCAATAGGGAGTGCTAGCTGCACACTGCCAATACGCCTCAATAGGGAGTGCTAGCTGCACACTGCCAATACGCCTCAATAGGGAGTGCTAGCTGCACACTGCCAATACGCCTCAATAGGGAGTGCTAGCTGCACACTGCCAATACGCCTCAATAGGGAGTGCTAGCTGCACACTGCCAATACGCCTCAATAGGGAGTGATAGCTGCACACTGCCAATACGCCTCAATAGGGAGTGCTAGCTGCACACTGCCAATACGCCTCAATAGGGAGTGCTAGCTGCACACTGCCAATACGCCTCAATAGGGAGTGCTAGCTGCACACTGCCAATACGCCTCAATAGGGAGTGCTAGCTGCACACTGCCAATACGCCTCAATAGGGAGTGCTAGCTGCACACTGCCAATACGCCTCAATAGGGAGTGCTAGCTGCACACTGCCAATACGCCTCAATAGGGAGTGCTAGCTGCACACTGCCAATACGCCTCAATAGGGAGTGCTAGCTGCACACTGCCAATACGCCTCAATAGGGAGTGCTAGCTGCACACTGCCAATACGCCTCAATAGGGAGTGCTAGCTGCACACTGCCAATACGCCTCAATAGGGAGTGCTAGCTGCACACTGCCAATACGCCTCAATAGGGAGTGCTAGCTGCACACTGCCAATGCGCCTCAATAGGCTCGTTATCCTTGGATAAAAAATGTCTATCTTCAAAACTCTTCTCCTTCCACTTTTCCTTGAGAAACATAAAACGGGGATATGTGCATGTGGAATATAAAGCGTTCATTTTCAGACACTGTTGATGAAAGCATAAATATGAATCTGGGAGGATAAAATCTCTTACTGCACCTAAAGAATGAGATGTTCTATTTGTATACAGAGGACCAAACTGTTGTGTGGGAAGGGGAACGATCTCTTTCATGTCATCTTTTTCATCACTTTTGCTGAGAGCCATTGCTGATCAACAATAAATATGACTATAAATAATTTAAGTTTGCAAATGTCTAATGACTAAAAGTACATACGTGGAAAGATGTCAGCATAACATACAGCGAATGAAGAATTGATGCATCGCAGCATATTTTTGACACATTGTTAATAAAAAACACAACTTGTAATCAATGCACTTTCATATATAATTAAAAAGTATCCTGAGGAGCAACACTGCAATCATCAAACATGAAATAAATCATCCAGGACGACGTGTCCATTGACTTCTCCAAAATAAGGCTGCTGGAGGATGAAGAAAGGGAAAAGTATTATTTAAGGGCTAATTCAAATCGAATGTTATTTATCACATCTGCCGAATACAACAGGTGTAGACCTTACTGTGAAATGATGAATACAACAGGTTACTGTGAAATGATGAATACAACAGGTGTAGACCTTACTGTGAAATGATGAATACAACAGGTGTAGACCTTACTGTGAAATGATGAATACAACAGGTTACTGTGAAATGCTTACTGACAAGCCCTTAACCATCAGTGCAGTTCAATATTTTATAAATAAACTAAAGTAGAAAAATAAAATCCAAATAAAAAAGTAACAAAATATTTAGATAACAATAACGGTGTGGGGGTACTTTAGACAGGGGGTACCGGTACCGAGTCAATGTATTTAGATAACAATAACGGTGTGGGGGTACTTTAGACAGGGGGTACCGTACCGAGTCAATGTATTTAGATAACAATAACGGTGTGGGGGTACTTTAGACAGGGGGTACCGGTACCGAGTCAATGTATTTAGATAACAATAACGGTGTGGGGGTACTTTAGACAGGGGGTACCGGTACCGAGTCAATGTATTTAGATAACAATAACGGTGTGGGGGGTACTTTAGACAGGGGTGTACTTTAGACAGGGGGTACCGGTACCGAGTCAATGTATTTAGATAACAATAACGGTGTGGGGGGTACTTTAGACAGGGGGTACCGCACCGAGTCAATGTATTTAGATAACAATAATGGTGTGGGGGTACTTTAGACAGGGGGTACCGGTACCGAGTCAATGTATTTAGATAACAATAACGGTGTGGGGGTACTTTAGACAGGGGGTACCGGTACCGAGTCAATGTATTTAGATAACAATAACGGTGTGGGGGTACTTTAGACAGGGGGTACCGGTACCGAGTCAATGTATTTAGATAACAATAACGGTGTGGGGGTACTTTAGACAGGGGGTACCGGTACCGAGTCAATGTATTTAGATAACAATAACGGTGTGGGGGTACTTTAGACAGGGGGTACCGGTACCGAGTCAATGTATTTAGATAACAATAACGGTGTGGGGGTACTTTAGACAGGGGGTACCGGTACCGAGTCAATGTATTTAGATAACAATAACGGTGTGGGGGTACTTTAGACAGGGGGGGTACCAGGGGGTACCGAGTCAATGTATTTAGATAACAATAACGGTGTGGGGGGTACTTTAGACAGGGGGTACCGGTACCGAGTCAATGTATTTAGATAACAATAACGGTGTGGGGTACTTTAGACAGGGGGTACCGGTACCGAGTCAATGTATTTAGATAACAATAACGGTGTGGGGGTACTTTAGACAGGGGTACCGGTACCGAGTCAATGTATTTAGATAACAATAACGGTGTGGGGGTACTTTAGACAGGGGGTACCGGTACCGAGTCAATGTATTTAGATAACAATAACGGTGTGGGGGTACTTTAGACAGGGGGTACCGGTACCGAGTCAATGTATTTAGATAACAATAACGGTGTGGGGGTACTTTAGACAGGGGGTACCGGTACCGAGTCAATGTATTTAGATAACAATAACGGTGTGGGGGTACTTTAGACAGGGGGTACCGGTACCGAGTCAATGTATTTAGATAACAATAACGGTGTGGGGGGGTACTTTAGACAGGGGGGTACTTTACCGACAGGGGTACCGAGTCAATGTATTTAGATAACAATAACGGTGTGGGGGTACTTTAGACAGGGGGTACCGGTACCGAGTCAATGTATTTAGATAACAATAACGGTGTGGGGGTACTTTAGACAGGGGGTACCGGTACCGAGTCAATGTATTTAGATAACAATAACGGTGTGGGGGTACTTTAGACAGGGGGTACCGGTACCGAGTCAATGTATTTAGATAACAATAACGGTGTGGGGGTACTTTAGACAGGGGGTACCGGTACCGAGTCAATGTATTTAGATAACAATAACGGTGTGGGGGTACTTTAGACAGGGGGTACCGGTACCGAGTCAATGTATTTAGATAACAATAACGGTGTGGGGGTACTTTAGACAGGGGGTACCGGTACCGAGTCAATGTATTTAGATAACAATAACGGTGTGGGGGGTACTTTAGACAGGGGGTACCGGTACCGAGTCAATGTATTTAGATAACAATAACGGTGTGGGGGTACTTTAGACAGGGGGTACCGGTACCGAGTCAATGTATTTAGATAACAATAACGGTGTGGGGGTACTTTAGACAGGGGGTACCGGTACCGAGTCAATGTATTTAGATAACAATAACGGTGTGGGGGTACTTTAGACAGGGGTACCGGTGCCGAGTCAATGTATTTAGATAACAATAACGGTGTGGGGGTACTTTAGACAGGGGGTACCGTACCGAGTCAATGTATTTAGATAACAATAACGGTGTGGGGGTACTTTAGACAGGGGGTACCGGTACCGAGTCAATGTATTTAGATAACAATAACGGTGTGGGGGTACTTTAGACAGGGGTACCGGTACCGAGTCAATGTATTTAGATAACAATAACGGTGTGGGGGTACTTTAGACAGGGGGTACCGTACCGAGTCAATGTATTTAGATAACAATAACGGTGTGGGGGTACTTTAGACAGGGGGTACCGGTACCGAGTCAATGTATTTAGATAACAATAACGGTGTGGGGGTACTTTAGACAGGGGGTACCGGTACCGAGTCAATGTATTTAGATAACAATAACGGTGTGGGGGTACTTTAGACAGGGGGTACCGGTACCGAGTCAATGTATTTAGATAACAATAACGGTGTGGGGGTACTTTAGACAGGGGGTACCGTACCGAGTCAATGTATTTAGATAACAATAACGGTGTGGGGGGTACTTTAGACAGGGGGTACCGGTACCGAGTCAATGTATTTAGATAACAATAACGGTGTGGGGGTACTTTAGACAGGGGTACCGGTACCGAGTCAATGTATTTAGATAACAATAACGGTGTGGGGGTACTTTAGACAGGGGTACCGGTACGAGTCAATGTATTTAGATAACAATAACGGTGTGGGGGTACTTTAGACAGGGGGTACCGGTACCGAGTCAATGTATTTAGATAACAATAACGGTGTGGGGGTACTTTAGACAGGGGGTACCGGTACCGAGTCAATGTATTTAGATAACAATAACGGTGTGGGGGTACTTTAGACAGGGGGTACCGGTGCCGAGTCAATGTATTTAGATAACAATAACGGTGTGGGGGTACTTTAGACAGGGGGTACCGGTACCGAGTCAATGTATTTAGATAACAATAACGGTGTGGGGGTACTTTAGACAGGGGGTACCGTACCGAGTCAATGTATTTAGATAACAATAACGGTGTGGGGGTACTTTAGACAGGGGGTACCGGTACCGAGTCAATGTATTTAGATAACAATAACGGTGTGGGGGTACTTTAGACAGGGGGTCACAATAACGGTGTGGGGGTACTTTTAGACCCGAGTCAATGTATTTAGATAACAATAACGGTGTGGGGGTACTTTAGACAGGGGGTACCGGTACCGAGTCAATGTATTTAGATAACAATAACGGTGTGGGGGGTACTTTAGACAGGGGGTACCGGTACCGAGTCAATGTATTTAGATAACAATAACGGTGTGGGGGTACTTTAGACAGGGGGTACCGGTACCGAGTCAATGTATTTAGATAACAATAACGGTGTGGGGGGTACTTTAGACAGGGGGTACCGGTACCGAGTCAATGTATTTAGATAACAATAACGGTGTGGGGGTACTTTAGACAGGGGGTACCGGTACCGAGTCAATGTATTTAGATAACAATAACGGTGTGGGGGTACTTTAGACAGGGGGTACCGGTACCGAGTCAATGTATTTAGATAACAATAACGGTGTGGGGGTACTTTAGACAGGGGGTACCGGTACCGAGTCAATGTATTTAGATAACAATAACGGTGTGGGGGTACTTTAGACAGGGGGTACCGGTACCGAGTCAATGTATTTAGATAACAATAACGGTGTGGGGGGTACTTTAGACAGGGGGTACCGGTACCGAGTCAATGTATTTAGATAACAATAACGGTGTGGGGGTACTTTAGACAGGGGGTACCGGTACCGAGTCAATGTATTTAGATAACAATAACGGTGTGGGGGTACTTTAGACAGGGGGTACCGTACCGAGTCAATGTATTTAGATAACAATAACGGTGTGGGGGTACTTTAGACAGGGGGTACCGGTACCGAGTCAATGTATTTAGATAACAATAACGGTGTGGGGGTACTTTAGACAGGGGGTACCGGTACCGAGTCAATGTATTTAGATAACAATAACGGTGTGGGGGTACTTTAGACAGGGGGTACCGGTACCGAGTCAATGTATTTAGATAACAATAACGGTGTGGGGGTACTTTAGACAGGGGGTACCGGTACCGAGTCAATGTATTTAGATAACAATAACGGTGTGGGGGTACTTTAGACAGGGGGTACCGTACCGAGTCAATGTATTTAGATAACAATAACGGTGTGGGGGTACTTTAGACAGGGGGTACCGGTACCGAGTCAATGTATTTAGATAACAATAACGGTGTGGGGGTACTTTAGACAGGGGTACCGGTACCGAGTCAATGTATTTAGATAACAATAACGGTGTGGGGGTACTTTAGACAGGGGGTACCGGTACCGAGTCAATGTATTTAGATAACAATAACGGTGTGGGGGTACTTTAGACAGGGGGTACCGTACCGAGTCAATGTATTTAGATAACAATAACGGTGTGGGGGGTACTTTAGACAGGGGGTACCGGTACCGAGTCAATGTATTTAGATAACAATAACGGTGTGGGGGTACTTTAGACAGGGGGTACCGGTACCGAGTCAATGTATTTAGATAACAATAACGGTGTGGGGGTACTTTAGACAGGGGGTACCGGTACCGAGTCAATGTATTTAGATAACAATAACGGTGTGGGGGTACTTTAGACAGGGGGTACCGGTACCGAGTCAATGTATTTAGATAACAATAACGGTGTGGGGGTACTTTAGACAGGGGGTACCGGTACCGAGTCAATGTATTTAGATAACAATAACGGTGTGGGGGGTACTTTAGACAGGGGTACCGGTACCGAGTCAATGTATTTAGATAACAATAACGGTGTGGGGGTACTTTAGACAGGGGGTACCGGTACCGAGTCAATGTATTTAGATAACAATAACGGTGTGGGGGGTACTTTAGACAGGGGGTACCGGTACCGAGTCAATGTATTTAGATAACAATAACGGTGTGGGGGTACTTTAGACAGGGGGTACCGGTACCGAGTCAATGTATTTAGATAACAATAACGGTGTGGGGGTACTTTAGACAGGGGGTACCGGTACCGAGTCAATGTATTTAGATAACAATAACGGTGTGGGGGGGTACTTTAGACAGGGGTACCGGTACCGAGTCAATGTATTTAGATAACAATAACGGTGTGGGGGTACTTTAGACAGGGGGTACCGGTACCGAGTCAATGTATTTAGATAACAATAACGGTGTGGGGGTACTTTAGACAGGGGGTACCGTACCGAGTCAATGTATTTAGATAACAATAACGGTGTGGGGGTACTTTAGACAGGGGGTACCGGTACCGAGTCAATGTATTTAGATAACAATAACGGTGTGGGGGTACTTTAGACAGGGGGTACCGGTACCGAGTCAATGTATTTAGATAACAATAACGGTGTGGGGGGTACTTTAGACAGGGGGTACCGGTACCGAGTCAATGTATTTAGATAACAATAACGGTGTGGGGGTACTTTAGACAGGGGGTACCGTACCGAGTCAATGTATTTAGATAACAATAACGGTGTGGGGGTACTTTAGACAGGGGGTACCGGCCCGAGTCAATGTATTTAGATAACAATAACGGTGTGGGGGGTACTTTAGACAGGGGGTACCGGTACCGAGTCAATGTATTTAGATAACAATAACGGTGTGGGGGTACTTTAGACAGGGGGTACCGGTACCGAGTCAATGTGCGGGGGTACAGGTTAGTCGAGGTAATCTGTAAAGGAAGGAGGAATGATAAATCCCACATCCGTGTACATCGATACTATTGTTGAGAAAAAATCAGATGAGAGCTCTGCAGGGCTACAACAGGTCCTTTACTTGGGTACAATACCAGAAACAAGGAACATAAATATTGGCCAATCTCTCAGAGGGATTGCATGTTGAATATTTGACAGGATTAAATGTACAGCAGAGGTTACCATTGAAAGCAAACGATGACTTTCCTGCTGTTCCATTTAGGTCATACCGACCTTAAAGACTGAAGGAACATCAATACAGTGTGTGGAGGAGTGTGTGTGTGTGTGGTTGAAGCCATTTTTGTAGAAACAGAAAAAGGAATTATGTTGAAGAAAATGGACAAGAAATTGCCTCCAGACAAATTTGATTGATACACAACAGCGCACACACACACACACACACACACACACACACACACACACACACACACACACACAGAGAGAGAGGAGAGGAGAGGAGAGGAGAGGAGAGGAGAGGAGAGGAGAGGAGAGGAGAGGAGAGGAGAGGAGAGGAGAGGAGAGGAGAGGAGATAGCTGCCTGGGAGGAGAGGAGAGCAAACCCGGCACACTCACAGATGGATGGAGGCCAGCCCCTGCCCCCACAACACCCTGCACTGTTCTTAGGATATTAGATTAAAGGAACTAATAGAGCGCATCAGGAAATACTGAAAATATCACAGGAAAAGAAAAAGCACAAGGTGTTGACATGAAGGTGATCGATTGATGTGGGATGTTGCTTCTTTGTTGTTTGGTGGACAGGGTGGGCCAAATTTAATAATGACCTCACTGCCGGCAGCTGAACTTTGACCCCATGTGTCAGGTGAAGGTGAGTGCACTAGGTCCCGTCTGAGAGCTGGAGGGGGGCAAACAAAGAGACAAGCCTCGAGCTAAGGCGTCAGCGTGCAATCTTTCACTTAGTCACCCCACGGCAGGCAGGTTGGCTGAGTGCGTTTACTGAGCTGTCTGTCAGTCACGTGGCCAGTCAGGCCAGCCTCTCCCTGGGGCCTGGGCACCACGATGGGAACATAATAGCCCCCTCTGGGGGACAGGGCCCTGATGGACACCACAGGGAATTAGAGCCAGCCTCCGGGACGGCCCAATCCTATCTCACACTTAAACATAGCCAGAATGGACAAACAGAGAATACAGGGAAGTAAAAACACCACCATCACTACTGATCATTTCTGCCTGGTCGTCGTGAGGTCCTGAAGTACTAGTCTGATGAGAAAGTCTGAACACAGTCTCCATTTTATGGTTGTTCTCTGTCCCCTGAAGGAAACAGGGCGAGGACAGGCTTTATTCTCTCTCTCCTTGGTATTTTTCTGTATTACTATACAGAGATGTCACTGTCTAATGTAGAGCTACTGTATAAATGAGCTATAGGCAGTGGTGATCAGCAGACTAGAGATAAAAACCACTGCTTAGTCAGTAAAACCAGACTTTAAATCAGGCTGGGAGGCCGTTAAAGAGGGTGAGGCCTGGTAGTGCTCGCCGGCATTAATATAACCGCTCAGAAATCATGAGGTAGCATCTGTTTTGTGCACATCCACCCACATCAATCCACAAAGCCATGCAGCCTGGGGGAGCCACCCCGAGGAGGGCTATTCCCCTGTCCCTCACCATGAATAACAATCTCTAGATGCAGGTAATTAGAGAGGCAACCGACATCCACCAACCAGGCCATACTGAACCATCATTAACACACGCATCCATCGCACAGAACATGTGGACACACACCAGCAGATGTAGGTCTCGCCTCACACTGTAACCATGTCCACATAATGGCCTTTGATTTAGAGGACTGAGGGAGAGAGGGTTTAATATCCATCCTGTAGACTCATCTACAGTATGCATCGCTTGTAGCTCTATATATATGGCGGCCTGATGTGCTTGCCTTGCACCTTTAGTGCTTTTGTCCTTGCCTTTGTCTCTGCTGGAGGCCTGGCCCCAGACCATCTCACTGTTGACCTGATCACTGCTACAGCCTCCAGTTGATCTCATATCGACAGACAGACAGACAGACAGACAGACAGACAGACAGACAGACAGACAGACAGACAGACAGACAGACAGACAGACAGACAGACAGACAGACAGACAGACAGACAGACAGGCAGACAGACAGACAGACAGACAGACAGACAGACAGACAGACAGACAGACAGACAGACAGACAGACAGACAGACAGACAGACAGACAGACAGACAGACAGACAGACAGACTGTTGTTAATTTAAAGAATATTTGTTCGTCCGTAGTGTGTAATGAGGAGCAAGCAGACACTGCCCTTGATAACATTTATAAAACATCTTATTCGTAATTCCTTATTCACTAATAAACACGCACCCGTTAAGAAAATGACTGTAAAAACTGTTCAATCCCCGTGGATTGATGGTTGAGAGGGATGAGGCAAAAGGAATGGCAAATAAGCCTGGCTGAACAACCCGATTGGCAAACGTATTACAAATTGAGAAATCATTTGACTAAACTGAATAAAAAGAAGAAGAAACTACACTATGAAACAAAGATAAATGACATAAAGAATGATAGTAAAAAAGCTTTGGAGCACCTTCAATTACATTTTGGGTAAAAAGGCAAACTCAGCTTTATAATTCATTGAATCAGATGGCTCATTCATCACAAAAACAACTGATAATGCTACATACTTTAATGATGTGTTCAATGGCAAGATGAGAAAAATGAGGCATTACATGCCAGCAACAAACACTGACACTACACAAGTATATCTGTCCAAATTATGAAAGACAAGTATTGTAATGTTGAATTACGTAAAGTGAGTGTGGAAGAGGTGGAAAAATGATTGTTGTCTATCAACAATGACAAGGTCTGACAACTTGGACGGAAAATGACTGAGGAAAATAGCAAATGATATTGTCACTCCTATTTGCAATATTTTCAATTTAAGCCTACTAGAGAGCATGTGCCTTCAGGCCTGGAGGGAAGCAAAAGTCATTCCGCTACCTATGAATAGTAAAGCCCCTTTACTGGCTCAAATAGCAGACCAATCAGCCTGTTACCAACCCTTAGTAAACTTTTGGAAAAAATTGTGTTTGACCAGATACAATGCTATTTAACAGTAAACAAACTGACAACAGACTCAGTATGCTTATAGGGAAGAACAAGCACAGCACTTACACAAATGACAGATGATTGGCTGAGAGAAACCGATGATAAAAATATTGCGTGGGCTGTTTTGTTACACTTCAGTGCAGCTTTTGAAATTATTGATCAAAGTCTGCTGCTGAAAAAATGTATGTGTTATGGCTTTACACCACCTGCTATATTGTGGATAAAGAGTTACCTGTAAAAATGAACACAGAGGGTTATCTTTAATGGAATCCTCTTCAACATAATCCAGGTAGAATCAGGAATTACCCAGGGCAGCTGTTTAGGCCCATTACTTTATTCAATCTTTACTCATGACATACGAGGTATTGACATGTTGAATGCACCGAGCTGTCTGTTTGAACTATTGGCGCACAGCTCGGACACCCATGCATACCCCACAAGACATGCCACAAGAGGTCTCTTCACAGTCCCTAAGTCCAGAAAAGACTATGGGAGGCACAAAGTACTAGATAGAGCCATGACTACATGGAACTCTACATCAAGTAACTGATGCAAGCAGTAAAATTAGACTTAAAAAACAGATAAAAACACCTTATGCAACAGGGGGAACTGTGAAGCAACACAAACATAGGCACAGACACAGACGCACACACACGATAGCATACGCACTATACACACACGTAGACATGGATTTCGTACTGTAGATATGTTTTAACTTCTACTGGCTTCAGGGGCAGTATTGAGTAGCTTGGATGAAAGGTGCCCAGAGGTGCCCAGAGTAAACCGCCTGCTCCTCAGTCCCAGTTGCAAATATATGCATATTATTATTATTATTGGATAGAAAACACTCTGAAGTTTCTAAAAATATTTGAATGATGTCTGTGAGTATAACAGAATTCATATGGCAGGCAAAAACCTGAGAAGAAATCCAAACAGGAAGTGGGAAATCTGAGGTTGGTCGATTTTCAACCCAGCCCCTACTGAATACACAGCGGGATATTGGTTATGTTGCACTTCCTAAGGCTTCCACTAGATGTCAACCGTATTTAGAAACTTGAATGAGGCTTCTACTGTGATGTGGGGCCAGATGGGAGCTCTTTGAGTCAGTGGTCTGGCAGAGAGCCAGGTCCTGGTCACGCGCATTTCACATGATAGCGACCTGCGTTCCATGGCTTTTCTACAGACAATGGAATTCTCCGGTTGGAATGTTATTGAAGATTTGTGATAAAAACATTCTAAAGATTGATTCTATACTTTAGTTTGAAATGTTTCGACGACCTGTAATATAACTTTTGAAGTTTTCGTCCAACGTTCGGCTGGACCCTACACGAGCGTTTGGATTTGTGTGCTAAACGCCCTAACAAAAGTAGCTTCTTGGACATAAATTATGGATATTATCGAAAAAATCTAACATTTTTTGTGGAACTAGGATTCCTGGAAATGCATTCTGATGAAGATCGTCAAAGGTAAGGGAATATTTATAATGTTATTTCTGATTTCTGTTGACTCCAACATGGCAGATAATTTTTTTTTTTTCTGAACGCCGTTCTCAGATTATTGCATGGTTAGCTTTTTCGGTAGTTTTTTTTAAATATGACACAGCGGTTGCATTAAGGAGAGGTATATCTATATTTCCATGTCTAACAATTGTATTTTCATCTACATTTATAATGAGTATTTCTGTAACGGTATAAAATTGAGGAATTTTAATTATGTGATTTCTGTTGTTTTGAATTTGGCACCCTTCACTTTCACTGGCTGTTGTCATATTGATCCCGATAATGGGATTTAATGGTGGAAGTTTTAATGGTGGAGTAGGGGCCTGAGGGCACACAGTGTGTTGTGAGATCTGAATGTATTGTAATTTTTTTTGAAATGGTATTAACTGCCTTGGCAGCAGATAATCGGGATCCATAATAAATACAATTACAGACAGACAGGCAGACAAACAGACACACATGCACACACGCATGCAAACAGGCAGGCACATACGCACACATTTTGACTTCTAGTCTGCATCAGGTCTAGTTATTAGAATTGGTCCAAATTATTACAGTGCATCCCCTGCATCTGAGAAGAATGGACAAACATTCTGTCTACACAACATTGTGTACTCTTCCCAATCCAGTTTGGAGCTGGGTATTGACATCAGACAAGCAGCCACTGCTGACCAGGCACGATCTCCTCCTCTGTGTTGGAGGAGATTTGGTGAGACAAACATTTACCCACCAAACACAAAGAACCATGCAAATACAGAAGTGTCCATCCCGGAAATAGTGAATCCTAGTCAACATGGAGGACACATAGGCAACCTTGGTGTGAGTGTGTCTCCTTGGTTGTTATTGATGGATTACTTATCTATTCACATCCCCATGCTTGCTTTATCAGGCTGCTTTGCCTGTGATATTCACCAGGTATGTGGGAGCTCGTGTCAAGGGTGAAGATTGAGAGAGTGTCTCATCGTGCATCCTCTGTCGTGTTACCATGAGAGAGTCTCTCTCTGCACACTGATAAGTTGAGTAGGTGTGTTATTATGAGAGTCTCTCTCTGCACACTGATAAGTTGAGTAGGTGTGTTATTATGAGAGAGAGTCTCTCCCTCTGCACACTGATAAGTTGAGTAGGTGTTTTATTATGAGAGAGTCTCTCCCTCTGCACACTGATAAGTTGAGTAGGTGTGTTATTATGAGAGAGTCTCTCCCTCTGCACACTGATAAGTTGAGTAGGTGTGTTATTATGAGAGAGTCTCTCTCTGCACACTGATAAGTTGAGTAGGTGTGTTATTATGAGAGAGTCTCTCTCTCTGCACACTGATAAGTTGAGTAGGTGTGTTATTATGAGAGAGTCTCTCCCTCTGCACACTGATAAGTTGAGTAGGTGTGTTATTATGAGAGAGTCTCTCCCTCTGCACACTGATAAGTTGAGTAGGTGTGTTATTATGAGAGAGTCTCTCTCTGCACACTGATAAGTTGAGTAGGTGTGTTATTATGAGAGAGTCTCCCTCTGCACACTGATAAGTTGAGTAGGTGTGTTATTATGAGAGAGTCTCCCTCTGCACACTGATAAGTTGAGTAGGTGTGTTATTATGAGAGAGTCTCCCTCTGCACACTGATAAGTTGAGTAGGTGTGTTATTATGAGAGAGTCTCCCTCTGCACACTGATAAGTTGAGTAGGTGTGTTATTATGAGAGAGTCTCTCTCTGCACACTGATAAGTTGAGTAGGTGTGTTATTATGAGAGAGTCTCTCCTTCTGCACACTGATAAGTTGAGTAGGTGTTTTATTATGAGAGAGTCTCCCTCTGCACACTGATAAGTTGAGTAGGTGTGTTATTATGAGAGAGTCTCTCCCTCTGCACACTGATAAGTTGAGTAGGTGTGTTATTATGAGAGAGTCTCTCTCTGCACACTGATAAGTTGAGTAGGTGTGTTATTATGAGAGAGTCTCTCCCTCTGCACACTGATAAGTTGAGTAGGTGTGTTATTATGAGAGAGTCTCCCTCTGCACACTGATAAGTTGAGTAGGTGTGTTATTATGAGAGAGTCTCCCTCTGCACACTGATAAGTTGAGTAGGTGTGTTATTATGAGAGAGTCTCCCTCTGCACACTGATAAGTTGAGTAGGTGTGTTATTATGAGAGAGTCTCTCTCTGCACACTGATAAGTTGAGTAGGTGTGTTATTATGAGAGAGTCTCTCCTTCTGCACACTGATAAGTTGAGTAGGTGTTTTATTATGAGAGAGTCTCTCCCTCTGCACACTGATAAGTTGAGTAGGTGTGTTATTATGAGAGAGTCTCTCCCTCTGCACACTGATAAGTTGAGTAGGTGTGTTATTATGAGAGAGTCACTGATACTGAGTTGAGTAGGTGTGTTATTATGAGAGAGTCTCTCTGCACACTGATAAGTTGAGTAGGTGTGTTATTATGAGAGAGTCTCCCTCTGCACACTGATAAGTTGAGTAGGTGTGTTATTATGAGAGAGTCTCTCTCTGCACACTGATAAGTTGAGTAGGTGTGTTATTATGAGAGAGTCTCTCTCTGCACACTGATAAGTTGAGTAGGTGTGTTATTATGAGAGAGTCTCTCCCTCTGCACACTGATAAGTTGAGTAGGTGTGTTATTATGAGAGAGTCTCTCTCTGCACACTGATAAGTTGAGTAGGTGTGTTATTATGAGAGAGTCTCTCCCTCTGCACACTGATAAGTTGAGTAGGTGTGTTATTATGAGAGAGTCTCTCTCTGCACACTGATAAGTTGAGTAGGTGTGTTATTATGAGAGAGTCTCTTTCTCTGCACACTGATAAGTTGAGTAGGTGTGTTATTATGAGAGAGTCTCTCTCTGCACACTGATAAGTTGAGTAGGTGTGTTATTATGAGAGTCTCTCCCTCTGCACACTGATAAATAGAGTACAGCAGCGGTGAGCTAGTGGTCAGCCAGCAGCTTTTCAAGAGAGAGGGATGAGGAGAGGCATGATGAGGAGGAGGAGGAGGGTGCTGAGGCAGGAGAGGATGAAGGGTAGGACAGTCCTCTCCAGGGAAAGATATGGTTCTTTCTTCCACAGCGCAGCCTCAGCCCCTCGCTTCACCCAGCTCCAGACCACAGGAAGGACTGTCCCGACTTAAAAGCCTGTCTTTAAAAGCGCCGGGCAGGGATGAAAACACCCCAATTAGAGCCCAGCACCCTCCTTAGGGACCCAAGCTGTTTTGTGACATTAAAACCTGCTAAATTATGCATCCTACCGATGTCGCAACACAAAACAATAGAGCAAGGATATTTATCCGAATGCTGGATGTGTTTAGAAAGCAGGTGTTGATGAAGGAGGTTTTGTCAGTCTGAAATGATACCGTGTGGTATGAAGACAGGCAGGGGTGGAGAGTGGACAGTATGAGAGCTTCTAACTCGAAACCGGAGCACATGCTGCAGACAGATACACTTTAAATGTACTTAGTAACCACTTTACCCTGAAACAAATGACAAAATGATTAAACCGTGAAAAAAGCTTCAATAAGATCCCATACAGTATATTATCGGCACCCTGAAGCAGTGATTGAGATCATCAGCAATGAGCTCTGAAATGTTACATTAGATTGATGTCTGTGGAATGAAGAGATTACTAGAAGTAGCATGACTGTGTGTGCCTGTGGTTGACAATGAACCAAACAGTCACTGAGGGAGAAGCATAGAGAGAGCTGGCTACTGCTAAACAACGAGAGGCTGACACGCACAGTGTTATGTTTTAAGAAGACAAACTTAAAGTGGAATTGACAACATTTTAGCAACATGAATTCTTATTAAAATCTTTTCATATTTAACTAAGCAAGTCAGTTAAGAACAAATTCTTATTTACAAGAACAGCCGAACTGCCTTGTTGAGGGGCAGAAAGACAGATGTTTACCTTGTCAGCTCGGGGTTTTCATCTTGCAATCTTTCGTTTACTGGCCCAACGCTTTAACCACTAGGCTACCTTCCACCCCTCATATAGACCCCAAGGAAGAATGTGACACTTAAAAAATGAAAAAATCTGACAAGCGAGCACTTAGATATGGTCATTTTCACGTTTTCAAAAATGTTTAGAATATTTGGGAATGATGTAATGTAACGAGTGAGCTGAGAGTCGGGAAGCAAGTTCAGGGAGTGAGTGTTTTAATAAATAAAAGTAACAATGAACACGAAACACAAACAACGCACTGACTTGAAAACAGAGTCAATAACAACTGAGGAATGAACCAAGGGGAGTGACAGATATCGGGAAGACAATCAAGGAGGTGATGGAGTCCAGGTGAGTGTCATGAGGCGCAGGTGCACGAGACAATGGTGACCGGTGTGCGGGATAATAAGCAGCCTGATGACCTAGAGGCCGGAGAGGGAGTATATGTGACAGCACCCCCTCCCCGACGCACGGCTCTAGCCGCAGGACATCGTCAAAGGGGATGAACCCAGGGATCAGGAGTGGAGCGGTCACCCCTGCTGATGTGCGAGAACCTGTCATGCCAGCTGAAGCACAGAAACCTGTCGAGTCAGCTGGGTCGCGGGAACCTGACAGATGAGTTAAGGCAGGGGAGCCTGCTGATCTGGCTGAGGCATGAGAACCTGACAGATGAGTTAAAGCAAGGGAGCCTGCTGATCTGGCTGAGGCATGAGAACCTGACAGATGAGGTAAAGCAGGGGAGCCTGCTGATCTGGCTGAGGCATGAGAACCTGACAGATGAGTTAAGGCAGGGGAGCCTGCTGATCCGGCTGAGGCATGAGAACCTGACAGATGAGTTAAGGCAGGGGAGCCTGCTGATCTGGCTGAGGCATGAGAACCTGACAGATGAGTTAAAGCAGGGGAGCCTGCTGATCTGGCTGAGGCATGAGAACCTGACAGATGAGTTAAGGCAGGGGAGCCTGCTGATCCGGCTGAGGCATGAGAACCTGACAGATGAGTTAAGGCAGGGGAGCCTGCTGATCCGGCTGAGGCATGAGAACCTGACAGATGAGTTAAAGCAGGGGAGCCTGCTGATCCGGCTGAGGCATGAGAACCTGACAGATGAGTTAAGGCAGGGGAGCCTGCTGATCCGGCGGAGGCATGAGAGCCTGTAGGAGTTACCGGACCCGACGTCATTACTCTGACGCAAAAAAATAAAAACACTCCCTGATGCTTCTCTTAGGTGAGGCGTTATTCTGTAAACAAGTGCGCAGAGTCGGGAAGCAAGTTCAGGGAGTGAGTGTTTTAATAAATAAAATAAACAATGAACATGAACAGAGAGTCAATAACGCCTGAGGAAAGAACCAGATGTGACCGATATAGGGAAGATAATCAAGGAGATGTCATGGTGAGTGTCATGAGGCGCAGGTGCGTGAGACGATGGTAACAGGTGTGCGGGATAATCAGTAGCCTGATGACCTAGATTCCGGAGAGTGAGTATACGTGACATGTAAAGTAAGGCATTTGTGGAAATTCTATAGTAATATTGAGTGAGAAAGCGGCCGTATGTTTGGACAATTAATAGACCTAAGAAAAACAACTGTCTCGTCTAGGACCAGAGTCGAAGCAGACCGGTGCACCATAGCCATCAGAGCTACAGTAGGCCTTTATGAAAGCCATTTGCCACACAGGCTGCCATCACTCACTTTGAACTGGACTCTGTGTTTACAGGCGGTAGGCCCTGCCATCACTCACTTTGAACTGGACTGTGTGTTTACAGGCAGTAGGCCCTGCCATCACTCACTTTGAACTGGACTGTGTGTTTACAGGCAGTAGGCCCTGCCATCACTCACTTTGAACTGGACTCTGTGTTTACAGGCGGTAGGCCCTGCCATCACTCACTTTGAACTGGACTCTGTGTTTACAGGCAGTAGGCCCAGCCATCACTCACTTTGAACTGGACTGTGTGTTTACAGGCAGTAGGCCCTGCCATCACTCACTTTGAACTGGACCATGTGTTTACAGGCAGTAGGCCCTGCCATCACTCACTTTGAACTGGACTGTGTGTTTACAGGCAGTAGGCCCTGCCATCACTCACTTTGAACTGGACCGTGTGTTTACAGGCAGTAGGCCCTGCCATCACTCACTTTGAACTGGACTGTGTGTTTACAGGCAGTAGGCCCTGCCATCACTCACTTTGAACTGGACTGTGTGTTTACAGGCAGTAGGCCCTGCCATCACTCACTTTGAACTGGACTCTGTGTTTACAGGCGGTAGGCCCTGCCATCACTCACTTTGAACTGGACTCTGTGTTTACAGGCAGTAGGCCCAGCCATCACTCACTTTGAACTGGACTGTGTGTTTACAGGCAGTAGGCCCTGCCATCACTCACTTTGAACTGGACTGTGTGTTTACAGGCAGTAGGCCCTGCCATCACTCACTTTGAACTGGACTGTGTGTTTACAGGCAGTAGGCCCTGCCATCACTCACTTTGAACTGGACTGTGTGTTTACAGGCAGTAGGCCCTGCCATCACTCACTTTGAACTGGACTGTGTGTTTACAGGCAGTAGGCCCTGCAATCACTCACTTTGAACTGGACTGTGTGTTTACAGGCAGTAGGCCCTACCATCACTCACTTTGAACTGGACTGTGTGTTTATAGGCAGTAGGCCCTGCCATCACTCACTTTGAACTGGACTGTGTGTTTACAGGCAGTAGGCCCTGCCATCACACATTTTGAACTGGACCTTGTGTTTACAGGCAGTAGGCCCTGCCATCACTCACTTTGAACTGGACTGTGTGTTTACAGGCAGTAGGCCCTGCCATCACTCACTTTGAACTGGACCTTGTGTTTACAGGCAGTAGGCCCTGCCATCACTCACTTTGAACTGGACTGTGTGTTTACAGGCAGTAGGCCCTGCCATCACTCACTTTGAACTGGACTGTGTGATTACAGGCAGTAGGCCCTGCCATCACTCACTTTGAACTGGACTGTGTGTTTACAGGCAGTAGGCCCTGCCATCACTCACTTTGAACTGGACCTTGTGTTTACAGGCAGTAGGCCCTGCCATCACACACTTTGAACTGGACTGTGTGATTACAGGCAGTAGGCCCTGCCATCACTCACTTTGAACTGGACTGTGTGATTACAGGCTGTTGCAACAGTGCGCCTTTAGATCACTAGAACGCATTTGCCAAAAGCCACAAAATACACCTGATTGGATTTCTACAAATATGTAAACACCACAGGAGTCCTCTTACATTTGGGAACTACCAAATCTACCAACAATACCATAGTGTAACAGAGGCTATTTTAAAAAACTTTTATAAAGTTGGTTTTGTAGCATAAACTGGGAATTTGATGTTTTTTACTGATATTATGAATGTCTGTTTGTTTAATATCTGCAAAATATTTCAAACGCGGTCAGTTCCACTTTAAGGTTTTTAAAAACAGGGCATTACTCTTCATGAAGTGCTGCTGGCTTTCAGTGGACTGAATCTCTCCTAGAGAACTAGCAAAGAGAGGACTTCATCCAAGCCACTGATCATCTCCATTTCCTTCCCCCTCTTACCTCACTCCTCCATCATCCTCTTTCCTCTTTTCACCCACGTTTTCATGCAGTTCTCTTCTTCAATCACTATCGGTCCTTATTCTTCTGCAGAGCGCTCTGATTAAAATATATATTGTATTCTGCATCACTTTTAAGAGTCATCCCAACGGAATTCACTACAGTGAAGTTTAAAGCTTTGATTTCAAAGTAAAGCGCAATGATCTCAAGATGTGATGAAGAGAGCTGGCTGGGTTTAACAACATAATGATACAAGACTAACAACTGGCAAGTGGGGGGTTTCATCATACCCCTCTTTGGAGATCCACCCTCTCCAAAGAGGCCACTGTATCCATCTAGCTACATTGGTTGAAAATTGCTTTCCCAAATTGTTTTATTTAATTTAGCTTATGGTAGAGCAAATGTCTTCATGACAACGCATAACAACATGGCTGCCACCTGCAGTTCAGATGTGTCAGACCAGACCATTCACCCAGATCCTACTATCCTCACACCAGATTTGACTAATTGACATCCACAGGGTGCAATGATGACCATGTCATAGAGAAGTAATGAGACTTGCCACCAACCCCCAATACTGGACTCGCTGCAGGAGAGGGTCAGGGTGGTGAAAGGAGACAGGGTCTCTCTCGTGTCAGGCCCACAGCCTCAGGGCACTATGGGGATGAGCCGTGGAGGACAGGAGACGGGAGGTTTTCAATCAGACAGACCACCTCAGAGCACACATCATCATCGCGTCCCTATCACAGCAGTACAGCCATGCGATTAAAAAAACGAAAGAAGAGAAATCAATCGTCAGCAGCCTCAAGCCATTCGAACATCTGGACAGTCGGTTGAGGACCAATAATCAATTCCCCTATTGTTTCCCCAGCAGCAGTGAGAGGTGTGTGTTTATACTTTTTTCTTTTTAGGAAAGATGTCGATTGTGAGTACAGTTTGATGCCGATTGTGAGTGCAGTTTGATGCAGATTGTGAGTGCAGTTTGATGCCGATTGTGAGTGCAGTTTGATGCAGATTGTGAGTGCAGTTTGATGGCGATTGTGAGTGCAGTTTGATGCAGATTGTGAGTGCAGTTTGATGCAGATTGTGAGTACAGTTTGATGCAGATTGTGAGTGCAGTTTGATGGCGATTGTGAGTGCAGTTTGATGCAGATTGTGAGTGCAGTTTGATGCAGATTGTGAGTACAGTTTGATGCAGATTGTGAGTGCAGTTTCAGGTATTGTTTTAACAACGAGAGAATTAGACTTAACTTTAGGCAATACAATGTTCAATGCCACGTTCCTTCCCCACAGAGAGAAGACAAATGATACAACAGCTTCGTAAAGGAAATGTGTTCCCAGCGCCAGCTGTAACTGCATGCACCAAACTCTGTATGCCTTTCACACAATCCTTATCGACACAGCTGTCATTGTTGTTGGTTTTACCCACAGAATTGGATTCTTTTTAGCTGACTCTCTTTTCCAAATATCACTAATCCTGCTAGATGAAATCTGCTGATGTTCTCCTTTGGCTTCCACACACCTATATTCCTAGTCGGCCTGATAAGCCTTAGATTTACCATGGGGGTATATCTGGTCTGCCTCTCTGGATCATAGAGATTCACCCAGGCAATAAGAGATACAGCCAGGGCTTCACTGTGGGCACACCCACCTGCCACCTTCCAACAAACACACATACACTTGGCAAGAGCATAATGTGACATTCATTTAGCCATATCTTTCTCTCCCTCTAGCGCCATCCTGTATCTCTACTCGTGTTTCAGTACCTTTCAGCTCCATTGTGAACACCAAGAGATTAGGCCTAAAAGCCTGCAGTGGACACAGCCCAGCCATGTTGACAGACAGGGCACAGTAAGAAGACTATACCTGAGAAATATCCTCAGGCCAACTAATCAGGCAGCAAATATTTGCACTGACAAAATAAGGGGGGAACAGAAGACTCAAATCAATCAATAATGGAATGGAATTACAGGTTGTGTGCAACATGGCCTCTCAGTATTCACACCTTTCATAAAACCATTACAAAAAAACGAGAAGCCCTCTACATTGCAAAAACCTAATCACATTATTTTTGCCATAAATAATGCATACTCAAATATGATTGAAATTCAATGAGATTTACATGTAGCAGGATGGATATTCCATCACTTTGCTGAGAGCGCTACACCTCACAGCCTGGCAGACAATAAAGATAAATCAATTCTATAATCAGATTGATTTCTTGTACTTTTTCCAACATATTAAAATGTATAAATATATTCGATTGACATGGGTCTTTGATAAAACTTTACTTTCCAGTGTAGAATTTCTGTCTGCACTCCATCACCTCCTTGAGCTTTACTGCTATCAAGAACTACTCATAAAATCATTGTAATAGTCTCTGTAGACAGATGGGTTGCCTCCCACAATGTAACCAATGTTTCTAGTGCTGTAACCCAATTCCTTTTCAAGTTATTTTCAGCCAATGAAAGTAAGGGATCTGCAACTCATGAATCACTAGTAAAGTCTCAACTTGGCAGAGTCATGACATGACAGAAAAGCAAGGGTTTACAGGCTAGTGTTCACAGTCCAGTGGAGGAGGTCAGAGCAGCACAGAGAAGGAGAACGGAGAACGCGAGGAGAGAGTGATGGGAAATCAGGATATGGGTGTTCAGGTCTGTAGAGGGTGTGTTTGGGCCCATCAGGAAAGTGCTGAACTCAGTGAAGTGAGTAACATATTCCTCTAAAATCCCACCAGGGCCTGATTACATGAGGAAGCAGAGCATAGGCAGAAACACAGGAGTTTCACAGCAGACTGACTGGTTCACCTGGCCACAGAAATCCCTGCAGCCGTGTTTTAATCCTAATCCAGAAGGAAGACAGGCAGTGGGATTAGAGGTGGTCACACATTGGTGGTCTCAGAGGAGAAGATCCTAAAAGTTCAGCACAAACATAAGAGACCTGGAACAGAATCCACACACACACACACACTTGGATGAATATATGATGTGCCATAGATGAACTTGATTATACTGTCGTAAGCATCAGTACCAGTATTATATATGTAACTTAATGTAGCTGCCATGGCAAGGTCCCCTGAGGGAAGTGAAATACTTCACAGTAGAGTTGTAACTTAGTGTTGAGCATTACCAGACAGGGACAAATGATCTGACCTTGCTCACATGGCATATACATATACATCAAACTCACTGCTCAGTGATACGCAACGCTCTGGAGTTCTACAGTGTGCACAATAAAATACATCTCATAATGTACATTGCAATCAAAACAAACCCCAATGTTGATAACCTGCAAAGCAATCACATAAAGATGCTATAGGCTATGGAGATACATCTAAGTAAGATGATTCTTACTGTAGATAGTGGATCAACCTCTTGAGATTGTGACATTCACAGCCTTCTGTAGTATCAAAAGCCCAATGTATTGATTGTCTCATAGTCCTCAATGCAATTCCCTGTAAGATCCTTGACTATCAATGCGGCAAGCTACTTTGGTGGATATGGTAATTGCAAATCACCAACGTGCAATGAACATTTCTGAATGAAATGCATATGATAGGTAGACATTTTAAATCAAGCAATACACATATTTTCAAAATACAAAAACAGATTAATATACATATTCTGGGTATATTTTCATATAAGAGGTGACTCAATAATTATTTGGATATCTATAAGGAAAAATACTTCTCTCACGCGCAAATTGAAATATACAAAATCCACTAAATAATCAGATATTGAAAACGAGTGAATCGTAAAGATAACACTGGAAATAATCAATCTAACGTGTATAAATTAAGTTTTTGCTACAATGACAATCAGTCATATTTAATTGCATTCCCTTTTATGACACGACACTCCCAAGTGGACATTTGCGGAAACTTTCAGCACCTCACGGAGAGGACAGCTCTAGCGGAAATGATTTCCATGGCTACAAAGTGCAGCTTGTTGAGGTGAGCTCAGACTTGACTGATTGAATATTCAACTCTTTACACTTCAAACGAGGATGGCTATTTGTATTTGGTTCAGATGGACATTATATTATACATCATCGTTTACATGCAGAGGTGTCTTATAGGCTACCATGGGGCGCACGGACAGCCGGGGATAGAAAGATGCCAGCTCTGTGCTTTTACGCCAGCTCGTGCTGGCTTCACTAAGAATGATCAATGAGAATTTTCTATTCAACAATTATTCACAGTTATGTAATATTTCACAAGAGTGACAACAAGTGGTAAACTTTACACGCACAATAAATGACATTGGCATAAATGACTATTACAAAACAAATGCTGAGTATCCGATTTCACTATAATTAAAGTTTAAAATGAAAGCAAAAGGCCAGAGGATGCATCAGTAAAACCATGATGACGCACTGTATGCTTCTCAAGCTGCTGTTAATACAGTGTCCACACTCGAATATGTTTTAACCAATACGTATGTAGGCCCATGTACATTTGCCTAGCCTACAGTTCCTTTTGAGATATAGTGATGTAGACAATAATCGATGGGCTTTATGGTCGCGGGCTGCTTTCTTTTGATTCTTGCAATAAAATAAAATAAATTAACTCTAAATATGAAAATATGTTAATGTACTGAAATGTTCCGTTTTGGAAAAATACTAGGGTGTAAAAACAAACACCGTTAAAACATTGCCCAGGTAGGCTACATAGCCGACCAACAAAAGAGGAATGAATGCTTTCCACTCCTGCACTAGATGCATCTCCTTCTGTGAGCAAACCAACCGTGCAGCAGACACTTAAAACTCACAAATAAATGGCAACTTACCCACTTTTCCAATTTCTGCGGTATTATACTGGTATGTGTGCTTGTAGAAATCAAAAGCAGAATTGGTCCATGCTCACATAAACATATGTGAAACTTTCCTGTAGCCCACTTTACCCCGCACCGCAAACACCATAGAATGCCAAATGAAAACTACAACTGCCAACTGGACGAGTTGAGCGGATATCGGTAATTCTCTGCTTGTAAAAACAAAAGAGCTGATACTGGAACCAAATCAGTCTTCTAGAGAAGCCTAATCCTCGAGAAGATGTGAATCGTGTACCGTTATTTATAGAATAGTTAAAGCAGAGAAGGAAAAGCAGTGCATACAAATCTGTCCATGCCCCGTCTCTTCTCCTGCAGCGGAGCGGGTAGCAAGCCTGTCAACCTCCCTGGGTCCTAAAGCTGCGCTAAATATGTCTCTGCCACGGGAGGAGTAAAACAGTGAGTCCTATTTGATCTGACTGCAGTGGGTGGTTTATTGTGAAATGAATGTACATTCTGAATCTTGACTTTTGACCAATAGTGGATGTTCAACATGGGAAACGAGAATGTAGAGCTCCAACTCATTCTCCGTGATAGACTATTTATAATCTTGGGCTGTTATTATAAGGTCTGTGATAGGCCTAGGCTAATGTGAACCAGTGTTAGCCTAATCAAGACTCGAAACTAGCATTAGTCATGGCTGTTCTCGCCTGACTTGTGTAATAACCTCAAATCAAATAAAACATGAACAAACTTGACCTATTTTTACCTGCTTATTTTTTACTCGAAGAGCTCCCTGTGTCTGTCAGATACATTGCAAATTTGCAACTGGGAACTATGTCATCATCTTGTTGTTTCTCATGGCAACCTCCTCTTTGATCAAACTGCTGAGAGATTGAGGCGCGTGGGGTACATAGTTCCAGGTACGTGTTAGTTCACCCATGTAATGATAGTGTAACCATTTCCTTTTGTCTAATTTATCCTTGCAAATATTTCAAATGTATGAGTCATTTATATACAAAAACTCATAACCAGTTCAAGATGAAAATCCATGAGCTCAGGATCATAACTATAAACATGTTTAAAGCAGAAACACACACTCCTGTCCACAAATATACAGCTAGTAAATGATCAGATCTCTTCAGGCACAAATCTAGGTATTTGGGAGAAAATAGGCAAAATATGGTTTCTTCAAGATCCTGGTCATTGTCAATTATAAAGGAGAGTTAAGGTTAGTCACAAAGGTCTCTAATTATAATAACTGCCACATTTGGACTATTCCGTAAAATATGCTTTACACTGTTTGTAGCCTTCTGGCTGGAAAATAAGTTTGTGATGAACATGTTAGCTTTTAACTTGCCTTCTGCTGAAAGTGAAATCATTTAAGGATAAAATATTATATTTGGCTACAAAATAGTAGTCTCTGTTGATGCATTTCCATCATGGCTTTGGAACAGTCCATCAATTCATGCATTGTTCTCCCCATCTCTTCTTTCCCTCTGTTTGTAGATTGAAAATGAAGCCATTTCAAACTCAAACATGTTTTAACGATCTCATGTATTTCTATAATAATAACTAAGGATAAGACCTACCCCCCTTCTGTCAATCACTTTGAGGCCGGCTGTTTGAAATGTATTGAGTCGACATGCAGGGCCCTGCCAGCTAACCGTCCCTCCATCTGCATTTTAACATGCCTGTCTGGGCTGAGTGTGCTGACCAGTGTGGTAATGGGGTAAGTACAGGGGTAATGGGGAACTCCAATCAGTCCTAATTCTCCCCACATACTCATCATCCCACAATGCACAGCTGCACACTCCTTCAATGGCCTGTTCTTCTTCTCTATGTATATATTGTTTAGAAGGGTGTAGTAGTCAATACTGGGTCCATCTTCATTGAATTAAATAGCGGTTCCTTTCTGCAGTGTTTTTAGATGGATAGATTTGTAATTACAATGACGCTGGAATATATTGCGGAATAATTATGTTCAAGGTCCCTGTCTGGATAGCAGGTTGAGATGATGAAGGACTGTCAATAAGGCATGTACTGATGAGATGCAAAGGAGTACATTACACTAGTAAAGCCCACCAATCAGAACAGGTATTGAAATGAAATAATGAAATAAGGGCATTTGTATAACAAGTACAAAGAGCAAACAGCTGGGATGCTGGCAACTGAGTTGCAATAATTTGAACCCAGAACAGTGTGATGATCATGGAAGTGGCCCTGTGTTTCCTACTGCAGTGCCGTTGCTGGTTCCGCAGTGTGTCAGATCCTGAGAGCCAGTCATAGTTCAGATCCATTTACATTCACTGGGTGTGCCTGGGACGGAACAGAAAACTGAAGAGTCAGCTGCTGAATTCATGTTTGATATCCGAAGGACAAGCGCCTACATCTGCAACTTGCTAATGATAATACAGAGAACGCAATGACGCACGATGGTGTCGGTGGAGAACAAATGGAGAACAAATGAAACCCTGATCTTGACTTGTGTTGATTTTTTTTTAAACTACATCTGACTGGCAAAACAAGTGAAAAACAATGTTTCTCCAACACACTTTGTCATGACGTTACACACCCTGAATGAATTCTGTATAACTGTGCTGTAGCGATTGAGAGGTGTTTTTAAACTAAAATGTAAAAACATGGTAATGGTATTCTACTGGTGCAGTGATTGCTGCTTAGTGGGAAAATGTTAGAGAGTTTAACTTCTCACTGATGGTGATGCTCACTGACCAGTTTAAAAAAAAGTTAATTACAATTAACTAGTAAAAATACTGATGGGACTTTGGGATCGTCCTGATCATACTCATGCTGCCAGGTACAACTCTTCGAGGCAAATGAGCTACACATCATGCATACCACCTCCTTTTATGTCCTTGAGCACTGAGCTCAGAAGGACATTTTAAACGAGTACATGAGGGAAATATTACTTGAGAAGACCTTCAGTTCTTCGAAGATGGATTCAGGCTTACCGCATAATTCTTGTCTGTGGAATCAAAACAAGGCTGTGTGAAAGAGGGTGAGGAGTTGCAGGGGAAAAGCATGTCCAGATGGACAGAAAGCAGAAGTAACATTTCTTGAGCATTCAGGGCATCTCCCATCTGTCCTAATCTGCTCCATCCTTGGATGTTGGCGACACAAACATGGAACAGGACTTGGTTTTGGAGAAAACTAAATCAACTGATGGAACAGTCAAATTAAACTAAGAAATACCACATTCTGTATGCTATATCGAGTCAGTAATGTTTGGGCCCCTAGTAGTCAAGGTATAATCAAATCAAAGCTTTACTCAATGCTGTGTGCTGTAGCTTATCTCTCCACTGCACTCATTCACCACGGCCCCAGAGCTATGCAAAGGACATGCACCTCTGATGAATAGGGAGCTGTTCTAATGCTGTGTGGCTGGGAGCCCATTGGGATAAAGAGATAGAATGTGTGTTAGAGGTGTCCATCTACCTGCCGCTCAACTCACCTCCCACCTCCTCTCCTCTCCTCTCATCTCGTCTCGTCTCCTCTCGTCTCCTCCCCCGTCCTCTTCTCTCCCCTCTACTCTCCCATCCTCTCCTAACCTCTCTCTGGCTGAACTGAGAGCAGGTCCTGCCTCATAAACTCTGCGTGTGGTGTTCCCCCCCCCCCCCCGCCCCCCATCAGGCAGTTCTAGAGGAGCAGGAACCAGAGTCTTACCCATGTCCTCGTCCTCTGGACAACATGATTATCAGACTCTCTGGCTCCCTCAGCATATACAGTTGAAGTCAGACATTTACATACACGTAGGTTGGAGTCATTAAAACTCGTTTTTCAACCACTCCACAAATTTCTTGTTCACAAACTATAGTTTTGGCAAGTCAATTAGGAAATCTACTTTGTACATGACACAAGTAATTTTTCCAACAATTGTTTACAGACAGATTATTTCACTTATAACTCACTGTATCACAATTCCAGTGGGTCAGAAGTTTACATACACTAAGTCGACTGTGCCTTTAAACAGCTTGGTAAATTCCTGTAAGGGTTTTCCTCCTCTTCGTCTGAAGAGGAGGTGTAGCAAGGATCGGACCAAGATGCGGCGTGGTAAGTGTCCATGGTTGTTTATTTAAAAACATGAACTGAACACTCAATGAATACAAAACAATAAACGTGAACAAAACCGAAACAGTACCGTGTGGCGAACAAACACAGACACGGAAACAATCACCCACAAACACACAGTGAAACCCAGGCTACCTAAGTATGATTCTCAATCAGAGACAACTAATGACACCTGCCTCTGATTGAGAACCATATTAGGCCGAAACATAGAAATTCCCAAAACCTAGAAAAACAAACATAGACAACCCACCCAACTCACGCCCTGACCATACTAAATAAATACAAAACAAAGGAAATTAAGGTCAGAACGTGACAGTACCCCCCCCCCCAAAGGTGCGGACTCCGGCCGCAAAACCTTGACCTATAGGGGAGGGTCTGGGTGGGCGTCTGTCCGCGGTGGCGGTTCTGGCGCGGGACGCGGACCCCACTTCAACATTGTCTTAGTCCGCCTTATTGTCCGCCTCCGTGGCTTTCTCACCATGGCCACCCCTCTCAATGACCCCACTGGACAGAGGGGCAGCTCGGGACAGAGGGGCAGAAGCTCTGGACAGAGGGGCAGGAGCTCGGGACAGAGGGGCAGGAGCTCGGGACAGAGGGACAGGGGCTCGGGACAGAGGGGCAGGGGCTCGGGACAGAGGGGCAGGGGCTCTGGCGCCTCTGGGCTGAGGGGCTCTGGCGCCTCTGGGCTGAGGGGCTCTGGCGCCTCTGGGCTGAGGGGCTCTGGCGCCTCTGGGCTGAGGGGCTCTGGCGCCTCTGGGCTGAGGGGCTCCGACAGCGGCGCCGGACAGGCGGGAGGCTCCGGCAGCGGCGCCGGACAGGCGGGACGCACCGGCAGCGGCGCCGGACAGGCGGGACGCACCGGCAGCGACGCCGGACAGGCGGGAGGCTCCGGCAGCGGCGCCGGACAGGCGGGAGGCTCCGGCAGCGGCGCCGGACAGGCGGGACGCTCCGGCAGCGGCGCCGGACAGGCGGGACGCTCCGGCAGCGGCGCCGGACAGGCGGGAGGCTCCGGCAGCGGCGCCGGACAGGCGGGACCACCTGCAGGGAGGAGACAGAGAGACAGCCTGGTGCGTGGGGCTGCCACAGGAACCACCAGGCTGGGGAGACCTTCAGGAGGCTTGGTGTTAGGAGGAGCCTGAAAGACTGGGCTGTGGGGGAGCACTGGAGCTCTGGTGCGCAACCTTGGCACCACTTCCCCAGGCTGGACAACTACTCTAGCCCGGACCCTCCAGAGTGCAGGCACAGGTTGAACCGGGCTGTGGGTAAGCACGGGAGATCTAGTGCTTACTACACGCACCTCTCCCTTTGGCTCCACTCCCACATTTGCCCGGCACGAGCGGAGCGCAGGCAGAGGACGCACTGCACCCTCCCAGCGCCCGGGAGACACAGCACGCAGAGCCGGCGCAGGATAACCTGGACCAAAACTGCGTACCGGCGACCAGACCCGCTGAGCAGGCACCATACGCCCTGGCTCAATGCCCACACTCGCATGGCACTCTCGGGGGCTGCCCTATAGCGCACCGGGCTATGGGCACGCACTGGCGACACCGTGCGCTTAACCGCATAACACGGTGCCTGACCAGTAATGCGCTGCTTATCATAAGCACGAGGAGTGAGCTCAGGTCTGCTACCTGGCTTAGTACCACACCTCGTGTGCCCCCCCCCAAAAATAATTTGGGGCTGCCTCTCGTACCTGTCGCACTGCCGTGCTGGCTTCGCCAACCTCATTCTCCTGTAGCCTTCCTTGCACTGCTCCATCGAATCCCAGGCGGGCTCCGGCACTCTCCCTGGGTCGACCGCCCACCTGTCTATCTCCTCCCAAGTCGTGTAGTCCAGACTCTGCTCTGATGCTGGCCGCTGTTGTTGCTGCTGCTGTCGTCGCTGCGGTTTTTTACCACGCCGCTCAGCTTTCGCTGCCTCCAGCTCTGCTTTAGGACGGCGATTTTCCCCAGCCTGTGCCCAGGGTCCCTCTCTGTTCAGTATCTGCTCCCATGTCCAGGAGTCCTGTGATGCTGGCCGCTGTTGCTGCTGCTGCTGCTGTCGTCGCTGCGGTTTTTTACCATGCCGCTCGGTCCTTGGTGGGTGGGTGATTCTGTAAGGGTTTGACCTCTTCGTCTGAAGAGGAGGTGTAGCAAGGATCGGACCAAGATGCGGCGTGGTAAGTGTCCATGGTTGTTTATTTAAAAACATGAACTGAACACTCAATGAATACAAAACAATAAACGTGAACAAAACCGAAACAGTACCGTGTGGCGAACAAACACAGACACGGAAACAATCACCCACAAACACACAGTGAAACCCAGGCTACCTAAGTATGATTCTCAATCAGAGACAACTAATGACACCTGCCTCTGATTGAGAACCATACTAGGCCGAAACATAGAAATTCCCAAAACCTAGAAAAACAAACATAGACAACCCACCCAACTCACGCCCTGACCATACTAAATAAATACAAAACAAAGGAAATTAAGGTCAGAACGTGACAATTCCAGAAATTATGTCATGGCTTTAGAAGCTTCTGATGGGCTACTTGACATCATTTGAGTCAATTAGAGGTGTACCTATGGATGTATTTCAAGGCCTACCTTCAAACTCAGTGCCTCTTTGCTTGACATCATGGGACAATCAAAAGAAATCAGCCAAGACCTCAGAAAAAAATTGGAGACCTCGAGAAGTCTGATTCATCCTTGGGAGCAATTTCCAAATGCCTGAAGGTACCACGTTCAACTGTACAATCAATAGTATGCAAGTATAAACACCATGGGACCACGCAGTCGTCTTACCGCTCAGGAAGGAGACACGTTCTGTCTCCTAGAGATTAACGTATTTTGGTTGAAAAGTGCAAATCAATCCCAGAACAACAGCAAAGGACCTTGTGAAGATGCTGGAGGAAACAGGTACAGAAGTATCTAAATCCACAGTAAAATGAGTCCTATATTGACATAGCCTGAAGCCACTGCTCCAAAATAGCCATAAAAAAGTCAGACTCCGGTTTGCAACTGCACATGGTGACAAAGATCATACTTTTTGGAGAAATGTCCTCTGGTCTGATGAAACAAAATTAGAACTGTTTGGACATAATGACCATCGTTATGTTTGGAGGAAAAAGGGGGAGGCTTGCAAACCGAAGAACACCATCCAAACCGTGAAGCACGGAGGTGGCACCATAAAGTTGTGGGGGTGCTTTGCTGTAGGAGGGACTGGTGCCCTTCACAAAATAGATGGCTTCATATGGAAGGAATAATGTGGATATATTGAAGCAACATCTCATGACATCAGCAAAACAAAGCTTGGTCGCAATTGGGTCTTCCAAATGGACAATGACCCCCAAGCATACTTCCAAAGTTGTGGCAAAATGGCTTAAGGACATCAGGTATTGGAGTGCCCATCACAAAGCCCTTACCCCAATCCCATAGAAAATGTGTGGGCAGAACTGAAAAAGTGTGTGCGAGCAAAGAGGCCTACAAACCTGACTCAGTTACACCAGCTCTGTCAGGAGGATTGGGCCAACATTCACCCAACTTATTGTGGGAAGGCTACTCAAAACGTTTTGACCCAAGTTAAACAATTTAAAGGCAATGCTACCAAATACTAATTGAGTGTATGTCAACTTCTGACCCACTGGGAATGTGATGAAAGAAATAAAAGCTTAAATAAATAATTCTCTCTACTATTATCCTAATATATAACATTCTTAAAATAAAGTGGTGATCCTAACTGATAAACAGGGAATTTTTACTAGGATTAAATGTCAGAAATTGTGAAAAACTGAGTTTAATACTTATTTTCCCCCATAATTTGCAAATAAATTCATAAAAAATGCTACAATGTGATTTTCTGGATTTTTTTTCTCATTTTGTCTGTCATAGTTGAAGTGTACCTATGATAAAAATTACAGACCTCTCTCATCTTTTTAAGTGGGAGAACTTGCACAATGGGTGGCTGACTAAATACTTTTTTTGCCCCACTGTATGTAAACTTCTGACTTCAACTGTACCTCTGCTCCTAATGGCTTGTCCCACTATGAGTACAATGCTGTCATCTCACCTCACGCCACGCTCCAGCCAATCCCACTCAGCCAGGGATTGCATTTGACATGGCACAGGAACATTACTCTCTATTCACACCCCACACACATCCAGCACAAACTGCAACATCCCTCCCAGTCTCCGTTTCTACTACAACATTGTGTATCTCTTCAACAGACATTGTGGTTACATATTTTTACTGATCTTTCACCACATAAATTCCTTTGTAAATTAAGACAAATCACCCAGGTGCACGGTGAGTCAATTCATTCAATCTTGTTTGATTAAAAGTGAAACATAAATGAATGTTTAATCAATGGTGGCTGCTGACAATTTAAATAGGGAGGTTGGGCTAATAGTAATGTCTGGAATGGAATAAATTGAATGGTGTAAAACACCTTTTCATTCACTCCATTTCATTCATTATTATCAACATTCCTCCCCTCACCAGCCTCATCTGCCATCACTGTAGTTACAGCCAATTTGTGATTAATCTGACAATACCATAATGCAATGGATGCCTGTACAGTTTGATTTGCAAAACAGAATGTAATGTAATTTTACAGACGTAAGCTCTACAAACAGCCACAGCAGAACAGCTGCCCTCTCACTACACACCCCTGCCCACCTCGGAGATAAGTAATTTGCTTCTTGCAAGTCAGAGCACAGTGTTACCAGGCAGGGGGAAAAGAGAAAGCACATGTGAGTCATTGGCATTAAGATAATATAATGCAGAGGAAATCCACTGCATTCTATAGTGGTCACAAATGCTCCTCATCTCAAATCTCTAGAGTGGTTTACCAGTGCTGTTTTCCACAGCGTACACAAAAATCCATGTGCCCCGTTTACATGGGGAGTGTGAAACGTTTACCATTCACCTGGGATGGGCCTGCACCGATCCCCATATCCCCAGCTAACAGTTTCTTGTATTGGAAGTTAATTCTGCAGTGGAATTAAATTATTAACCATGTCCAAACAAATTAATGTCAAGCCTCAAGCAGGTTCTTTTTTGACAGGCTGAGGGCATTAGCAATCTAGCACAGGAACCATCTCTATCTCCAGCTCAGGGCCCACACCTTAGATGTAATACTCCCCCCCTCCCCTCCCAGTTCCCATTTTAGAAGCCATCAGGGTGGAGGCACAGGGGGGACAGACAGGGGCAGCCTGCAGAACTGTGGGACAGATTAATGTGCTATTTGAACCTCTGTAGAGTACAATACTATATACAGGGAGGATTTCATCCCCCCCGAGTCACGCACAGCAGAACGTACTATCATATACATCTCACAGGACGATTTGTCAGTTAAAACATATATTCTCACATTCAATTACTATTTACCCCTTCAGGAAAAATGCCTCCATGTTTCACATTACCTTCGAGTATAGAGGTGAATAGAGCTTGGTATATGTTTTGAATTCACCAAGTAAATAATCCAGAGATTAAGAAAAATGTTAACACTCCTCACGTTGCCAGACAAGTTCAGGCAAGCTGAGGGCTGCGGTTTAGATGCAGCTGTACTTGTGGCTGTACTTGTCACTGTACTTGTGAGCAAGGGTCTTTCTAGACATGGATTAATTGATTGGAGGACAGAGTCTCTGCCATACCTCAATAAGAGTCCAGACCAGACAGATCAAATCAGACCAGAGCAGACCAGAGCAGAGCAGAGTAGTCCAGACCAGACCAGTACAGACCAAAGACAGAGAGTCCATCTATTGATCCATGAGGAGGTGAAGAAAGAGGGTCCTTCTATTGATCCATGAGGAGGTGAAGACAGAGGGTCCATTTATTGATCTATGAGGAGGTGAAGACAGAGGGTCCATTTATTGATCTATGAGGAGGTGAAGACAGAGGGTCCATTTATTGATCTATGAGGAGGTGAAGACAGAGGGTCCATTTATTGATCTATGAGGAGGTGAAGACAGAGGGGCCATTTATTGATCCATGAGGAGGTGAAGACAGAGAGGCCATTTATTGATCCATGAGGAGGTGAAAACAGAGGGTCCATTTATTGATCCATGAGGAGGTGAAGACAGGGGGTCCATTTATTGATCTATGAGGAGGTGAAGACAGAGGGTCCATTTATTGATCTATGAGGAGGTGAAGACAGAGGGTCCATTTATTGATTTATGAGGAGGTGAAGACAGAGAGTCCATTTATTGATCTATGAGGAGGTGAAGACAGAGGGTCCATTTATTGATCTATGAGGAGGTGAAGACAGAGGGGCCATTTATTGATCCATTTCCTTTTCTTTTTCTTTCTTTTTGTCCTCATTTGGACTAGTCTTCCAGAGTACTTAAACATTAAAATACAATTTATAATACAAACACATTTTCACATATAAACACAGTGTTACAAACATACATAATACAACATAGTGAACCGATAAATACTGAGTCTAAAAAATATATTGATTCTTCATCTACTATAGTTCAACAAAACATTTCTATGTATTATATTTAAATGGTTTTAAAGTATTGTTTAAATGTATGCATTGAGAGGTTTCTAGTTTGCTCAGATAAATTATTACATTTCTTTATTGCTCTAAATCTAAATGTTATTTTGCCTATTTCTCTTTTCTGTCTGGATAACACATAGATGGTGGACAATCTATTCCTAGTATTTACTGAATGTCTGTCTCTTACCAACTGAATACCGTTGTGAATAGAGTTTGGCCGTTTTAAATGGTGTATATTATGAAATAAAATAAGTATGTTTTTTTCAATTATCTTGTTGATTGATGACCAACCAAGAGCATTGTGGATGACTACAACAGAATAACCATATCTCCACCTTAAAATAATCATTGCTGCTTTGGTCTGTGAAATCTGCAGCCTCCTAAATTTCATTTGCCGATGCATTTCCCCAGACCACAGAAGAGTAGTTCACCTGACTCTCAATTAATGTTTGGGTTGTTTGCTTAAAAATCTTTCCTGGTAAATATATTAGCTATCCTTCTGATCATGAATGCTGTTTTAATATTTTTTTTACATAGAGGAGTTATTTGAGACGACCATGATAAGCAGTTGTCTAGCTGCACTCCTAGTAGTTTGGTTTCTGACACTTCCTTAACCTCTTGAAGCTAGGGGGCACTATTTTTATTTTTGGAAAAATAACGTTCTCAAAGTAAACGGCCTATTTCTCAGGACCAGATGCTATAATATGCATATAATTGATAGATTAGGATAGAAAACACTCTAAAGTTTCCAAAACTGTCAAAATATTGTCTGTGAGTATAACAGAACTGATATTGCAGGCGAAACCCTGAGGAAAATCAAACCAGGAAGTGGCCTCTATTTTGAAAACTCCATGTTCCATAGCCTGCCTTTGCTCCATTTAAATGCATATCAACTGGATTCCTTTTCCTATCACTTCCTCAAGGTGGCAACAGTCTTTAGACATAGTTTCAAGCGTTTCGTTGCGCAACAGAGTTTGGGCAGCCATTGCCTTTCCCTCTCCCACTGAAAAAGACTGTTGCGGTTGATATATTATCGATTATATATTTTAAAAACAACCTGAGGATGGATTATAAAAACGTTTGACATGTTTCTGTGGACATTACGGATACTATTTGGAATTTGTCTGCGTTGTCGTGACCGCTCTTTCCTGTGGTTTCTGAACATAACGCGCCAAACAAACGGAGGTATTTTGGGTATAAAAATAATCTTTATGGAACAAAAGAAACATTTACTGTGTAACTGGGAGTCTCGTGAGTGAAAACATCTGAAGATCATCAAAAGTAAACGATTAATGTGATTGATTTTCGGATTTTCGTGACCAAGCTACTTGATACCACTTACGCAATATAGTCGCTTACGCTCATTCTTCAACATAAATGCGTGAATCTATGTCAAAATGCTGTAGACACCTTGGGGAATACGTAGAAAAATGAATATGGTTGATAGCCCATTCAATGCTCAATAGGGGTGCATCGGAACGCAGAGCTTTCAAAACATGAGTCACTTCCAGTTTCAACTGTTCTGCCTTACTATTATTCGACCATGCTGGTCATTTATGAACATTTGAACAGCTTGGCCATGTTCTGTTATAATCTCTACCCGGCACAGCCAGAAGAGGACTGGCCACCCCACATAGCCTGGTTCCTCTCTAGGTTTCTTCCTAGGTTTTGGCCTTTCTAGGGAGTTTTTCCTAGCCACCGTGCTTTTACACCTGCATTGCTTGCTGTTTGGGGTTTTAGGCTGGGTTTCTGTACAGCACTTTGAGATATCAGCTGATGTACGAAGGGCTATATAAATACATTTGATTTGATTTGACTTCCGGATTGGATTTTTCTCAGGCTTTCGCCTGCAATATCAGTTCTGTTATACTCACAGACAATATTTTTACAGTTTTGGAAACTTTAGAGTGTTTTCTATCCTAAGCTGTCAATTCTAGAAATATTCTAGCATCTTGTCCTGACAAAATAGCCCGTTTGCATTGGGAACGTTATAAAAATACTGCCCCCTAGTTACAAGAAGTTTTAAGGCATAAGGAAGGTCGTTGGTATATATTAAATAAAGAAGTGGCCCAAGGCAACTGCCCTGCGGTATTCCACAGTTTAAAGCATGAGAGGAAGAAAATGAACAATTGATATAGGTGGACTGTTTCCTGTCAGTTAGATATGACTGTACCCAATCCTTAAAGCCATAATGCATTCATTTTGTCAAAATTATTTCATGATCCACTAAATCAAATGCTGCACTAAAATCTAAAAATAGTACACCCACACACCTGCCATTATCCATAGCGTTGAGCCTCTGGTCTATGAGGAGATAAAGCAGGAAGATACTGTATGTGTTTAACTGATAGTCGATAGAACAGGACTCCATGGGACTGCCATACCAGCTGTCGAAATGAGATGTTTTAATCAAACACTCTCAATGGGTGACAGGTCATCCAGTTCACACAGCGTGCAGTGGATATGGCCAACTGCTATGTCTTACAGTGGCTGCAGGAGATTTAGCATATTATTACTGTCTATATAGCTAGGGGTTTCCAATGACTATCCTGATGGTGGATCAGAAATAATCTACCTGCTCAAGAGGGATTTAGGAGAAATCCCATCACAGACCTGTGCTCTCCTCTTGCCCTGATATCTGAAGATGTACCTCCTTTATTCAAGTCAATCACAAGGAGATATTCTTTTTTTCCTTTTTTATCTATACCGCGAAATCTGACGACAAATGATCTAGTTAGCTAAAGAATCCAACCTTGGAGTTCAGCAGTGTTGTGATGTTAACTCTGTGTGAAGGTCATGACTTGTTCTTCCACCATCCGTATCCTTCACTTAAAAGAGAAAGGCTGGGTGGAGGAGTCACACGCATACTAACAGGGTCCTCAGTTCAGCCGGTGCAGAGAGGCAGGAGGGGTAGAGAGGGGTGGGAGGTGAACAGAAAAAGGTGCTACTTGTTAAGGAAATAAGGCCTAATGACCTTGGCAACAGGAGCGTTTGCTGGTAGCAGCCACCATAAAGCCTAATGGAAGCTGTTTCTCTCTGCTCTTCAAGGGTTTTAATCATTTAAACCGGCTGATGAGACAATTTGGTAAAACTTTTAAACAAGAATGCATTAGCAGCCAATGGGTTATCCAGAGGGAAGTTGGGGATACCAACTCACGACGTTTGTCTCCATCTTAAGTCTCTCTCATTCTGCTCTCTGTTTGTCTCTCCACTCTTCCCCATCTCTCTCCTAATACAAGGCAGATGTTGTTTCAACCTCCCTCTGATGTGATATGTCAATAATACATCCTCTCAGTTGTGATGCTCAACTCACAGCGGCACAAGACCAAGTTCAGAGTTCAAAGTTTTGACTCACAATGTGGCCCGTTATATAAAGTCCTGGAGAGGCAGGAGGGATGACTGACTGACTGACGGACGGACGGACGGACGGACGGACGGACGGACGGACGGACAGACAGACAGACAGACAGACAGACAGACAGACAGACAGACAGACAGACAGACAGACAGACAGACAGACAGACAGACAGACAGACAGACAGACAGACAGACAGACAGACAGACAGACAGACAGACAGACAGACAGACAGACAGACAGACAGACAGACAGACAGACAGACAGACAGACAGACAGACAGACAGACAGACAGACAGACAGACAGACAGACAGACAGACAGACAGACAGAAAGAGATAGAAAGACAGACAGACAGACAGACAGACAGACAGACAGACAGACAGACAGACAGGAAGAAAGAGATAGAAAGCCAGACAGACAGACAGACAGACAGACAGACAGGAAGAAAGAGATAGAAAGACAGACAGACAGACAGACAGAAAGACAGAAAGAGAGAGACAGACAGACAGACAGACAGACAGACAGACAGACAGACAGACAGACAGACAGACAGACAGACAGACAGACAGACAGACAGACAGAAAGAAAGAGATAGAAAGACAGACAGACAGACAGACAGACAGACAGACAGACAGACAGACAGACAGACAGACAGACAGGAAGAAAGAGATAGAAAGACAGACAGACAGACAGACAGACAGACAGACAGACAGACAGACAGACAGAAAGACAGAAAGAGACAGACGGACAGACGGACAGACGGACAGACGGACGGACAGACGGACGGACGGACGGACGGACGGACGGACGGACGGACGGACAGACGGACAGACGGAACCAGTCAGGACCTGAACAGAACAGGTGGTTGTCTGTGGCAGGATTATGTGTGAAGAGGGGCTTTTGCCCTTTGATAAAGAGCAGATGAAGGGTGAGGATTTCAAATGGTTTTTGATAGAATCTCAATTTATCTGCTTCAACCTTGATGACCAGATAACGCAATGAACCTTTGGTGGGGAGCTGCTAAGGATGGCAATGGCTTTTCAGACCATTTTATTCTCATTTATACTCTTTTGGCATCCTCACCATGTTATCCTCCATTAGAAAATCCCACCCTTCCTCAGGTTCTCCCTCTCCTTCCTACCTGGATATTGTTTCAGGACTGGAGGTTACAGCAGTTTAAATGAGTACCTCATTAACAATCCACTGGGCCAAATCCTATAAAATATGGTGGAGACCACAGCAGATATTGATGGCCACTGATAATTCCCAAGTCAATGTTATAGGATTGTAGATGTATTTAGATTACATTAGACTGATATATTGTCATTTCTACACGTACACAGATGTAGTCTGTTATTTTACAGGACAAAGCCACAATTAGCAGAAAACATAGTTAACTAATTGCTCAATACGTTTGTGTACATTAGAAGCACTGATTTAGCAGCAACAAAGAACACGTCCATATAGCCTGCGCTGAACTACTGTACAGCATACTGAATGTGTTCCCACAGACACTTAGAATGGAGAGGATGGCGTATGACACGTTACCATTCAATCAACAGAAAGCGTACAGGCATCCTGGGAGAAGTATGGTTTATAATGAGCAACCATACCACTGTTCTCTGCAGTCCCTCAGCACACGCAAACACACACATGGGCGCACACGCCTATACACACACGCCTACACACGCCCTCAACAAGTACTACACCTGAACCACCGAGAGCATCTTGACTGGCTGCATCACCGCTTGGTATGGCAACTGCTTGGCATCCGACCGCAAGGCACTACACAGGGTTATGGGGATGGACCGGGAACATTACTGGGGAAGAGCTCCCTGCCATTCAAGACCTTTGTACCAGGTGTCAGAGGAAAGCCCTAAAAATTGTCAAAGACTAACAAATAGCTACCCCTAAGCCATAAGACTGATAACTGGTTAACAAATAGCTACCCCTAAGCCATAAGACTGATAACTGGTTAACAAATAGCTACCCCTAAGCCAATAAGACTGATAACTGGTTAACAAATAGCTACCCCTAAGCCATAAGACTGATAAATGGTTAACAAATAGCTACCCCTAAGCCATAAGACTGGTAACTGGTTAACAAATAGCTACCCCTAAGCCAATAAGACTGATAACTGGTTAACAAATAGCTACACCTAAGCCATAAGACTGATAACTGGTTAACAAATAGCTACTCCTAAGCCATAAGACTGATAACTGGTTAACAAATAGCTACTCCTAAGCCATAAGACTGATAACTGGTTAACAAATAGCTACTCCTAAGCCATAAGACTGATAACTGGTTAACAAATAGCTACCCCTAAGCCATAAGACTGATAAATGGTTAACAAATAGCTACCCCTAAGCCATAAGACTGATAACTGGTTAACAAATAGCTACCCCTAAGCCATAAGACTGATAACTGGTTAACAAATAGCTACCCCTAAGCCATAAGACTGATAACTGGTTAACAAATAGCTACCCCTAAGCCATAAGACTGATAAATGGTTAACAAATAGCTACCCCTAAGCCATAAGACTCATAACTGGTTAACAAATAGCTACCCCTAAGCCATAAGACTGATAACTGGTTAACAAATAGCTACCCCTAAGCCATAAGACTCATAAATGGTTAACAAATAGCTACCCCTAAGCCAATAAGACTGATAACTGGTTAACAAATAGCTACCCGGACCATCTGCATTGACCCTTTTCCACTCAACACATACGCTGCTACTGTTTATTCCTAGTTATATGTACATATCTACCTCAATTACCTCGTACCCCTGCACATGGACTCGGTACTGGTACCCAGTGTACATAGCCAAGTTATTGTTACTCATTGTGTATTCATTATTACTTTCATTATTTCCTGTTATCACTTTTTTAAATTCCACTGTTAGTCTACACCTGTTGTTTAAGAAGCATGTGACAAATAACATTTGATTTGATTTGACACACACATGCACACACACACACAAAAGTCACATGTACACACACACACACACACACACACAGATGCGCACCGAAAAGCTGATGTAGGCTCCAATAAAATGACTTTCCTCTCGCCTCACCGTTCCGCCAGCAAAGATCATTTTGGGAATACTGATGGAGTAAGCCCATGTGGCACGAGGCGGATATCAATTAAAATTATGTATGGGCCCAGTGCTTCCTAATTGGGACATGGCGATGTATTTAATAACACACATTAAATCCCTAATTAGAAGTAAATTGGGCTGCGTCCTATTGTCTGCTAATCGACACAGCGGATTGGGTGGATAAACAACCTCACCAGAAGAGAGATGCTGTTTTTCTTAACTCAACTCAGTGTCAAGCTCCAGTCTTAAAGAAAGTGGTTCAGACTAGATTGGTGTTGTTGTCTTAAATCCAAGGGTGCTCACCTCTATTACAGTGAGAATGTCCTGTAACAGATGCAGGAAATAGATTTTCTCATATGCATTATATTCCCAACAACGAGAGTATGCTGCTTTGTGAGAGTGGAAAAAAAGACTATACAAATATCATAATCCTATCCTTGAAATGAATCGTTTCCCCTCTGTAACCATGTGATTATACTTGTTGTGTTTTCACCATGGAAGGAGAAACATTTATATCAATCATATTATTGGTCACAAGGAAGCAGCAAAACCTTTCCACTTGACAGGGAGAGTCCCCTATCAGAGATAATTGGAATGTGTTTGAAAGGCATGTCCAATCGAAAAGACGTTTCTAACCTTTTTACCTGACAAAAATGTCCATGTATTATTAGTGTGCTATCTGACAGCTGAGCATGGAGAAATTAAGTGAGAACACACTGTACGTACACACCAGTGGAGGCTGCTGAGGGGAGGACGGCTCATAGTAATGTCTGGAATGGTTTCCATGTGGTTGATGCAGTTCCATTGACTTCATTCCAGACATTATTATGAGCCGTCCTCCCCTCAGCAGCCTCCACTGGTGTGTACGTACAGTGTGTTCTCACCTAATTCCTCCATGCTCACCTGTCACTCACTCACACACACACACACACACACACACACACACACACACACACACACACACACACACACACCAGACCTGAGCATGTGATAGAGTGTAGACTACCTGACTACTCATTCTGGGGGGAAATACAATCCCAATAGAGGAGAAGAAGAATACCTCAAGAGCGTTTCCCTCATTATCCCCTCAAGTAAAAATGGACTTACAGACACAACAGTAAACAATCATTGCAGTGAATAGTAGTATAACATGTGATGGTGCAGCAGCCTACTACCCTGTCCCAGATCCTCCTAACTGAAAAATATTGTTAGCATGGGAGGTCAGTGGAAACGCCAACTTCACAAATCAAACATAAAAACCGCTCGGAGCACATTTTATGGATTGGAGACACATTTGACAAGCTCTCAGCGATCGGTGGTGTCAGTATAAAGGATGATGTGTTTTATGGGGCCCAGTCCAGGCTGTGGATCTGCCCCTGTAAACATGCACTACAATTTAGCCCAAAGGCGACGACTGAAAAGGTTATCCAATCCCCCTTTTGAAACGGCTTCTCAAAATGAATGATACACCCACCAATACATCTGAGCCGTAGTGAACAAGCTGGCTAGCAGTTTGTCGGTTTCTACCCAGGATCATATTCATCCAAAAGAAAATATTTTTAAACAGAAACACATTGAAATGTATTGTCGTACATGAGTGTCTCTCCCTCTGCATCTCCCTCTGCATCTCTCTCTCTCTCTCTCTCTCTCTCTCTCTCTCTATATCTCTCTCTCTCTCTCTCTCTCATGCACACACATGTATTGATCACGCATTTCACTTGCATGTTATTGGTTATTTATATGGTAATGCTGCTGTCTGTATGTCTCATTTTCTGATTTCATCTTCTTTATCTTCTCATTACAACAGTTCAGACCTGTGAACGTTTACATTTACTTTGTCTGTAAATCAAATCAAATCAAATCAAATTTATTTATATAGCCCTTCGTACATTAGCTGATATCTCAAAGTGCTGTACAGAAACCCAGCCTAAAACCCCAAACAGCAAACAATGCAGGTGTAAAAGCACGTATCGAGATAAGCATATTTAAATGGATTACACATTACAGCCAACCCACACAGGGTTATCAGGGAGGAACATTACAGCCAACCCACACAGGGTTATCAGGGAGAAACATTACAGCCAGCCCACACAGGGTTATCAGGAGGAACATTACAGCCAGCCCACAAAGGGTTATCAGGGAGGAACATTACAGCCAGCCCACAAAGGGTTATCAGGGAGAAACATTACAGCCAACCCACACAGGGTTATCAGGGAGGAACATTACAGCCAGCCCACACAGGGTTATCAGGGAGAAACATTACAGCCAGCCCACACAGGGTTATCAGGGAGAAACATTACAGCCAGCCCACACAGGGTTATCAGGGATAAACATTACAGCCAGCCCACACAGGGTTATCAGGGAGGAACATTACAGCCAGCCCACACAGGGTTATCAGGGAGGAACATTACAGCCAACCCACACAGGGTTATCAGGGATAAACATTACAGCCAGCCCACACAGGGTTATCAGGGAGAAACATTACAGCCAACCCACACAGTGTTATCAGGGAGAAACATTACAGCCAACCCACACAGGGTTATCAGGGAGGAACATTACAGCCAACCCACACAGGGTTATCAGGGATAAACATTACAGCCAGCCCACACAGGGTTATCAGGGAGAAACATTACAGCCAGCCCACACAGGGTTATCAGGGAGAAACATTACAGCCAGCCCACACAGGGTTATCAGGGAGAAACATTACAGCCAGCCCACACAGGGTTATCAGGGAGAAACATTACAGCCAGCCCACACAGGGTTATCAGGGAGAAACAAGCACATCCTCTCTAAAAGCGGCATTCGTCATTGTAGCTCCTCATTCCTATGTCTTTGATAGATTAATTAGGCCAAGAAACAAATCTCTGACTAAAATGTCCATGTTATGCATCATGTTTGTCACATTCTCTAAGATTTCAGAAAAGACCAAGCCGTGACAACCACTGCCCCTACAAAGTGGCCAGAGAATGGGCATTAAGGGAATATAATGGAGCCTGCAGGCTCTACTGTGTTGGGAATCATGGCAGCAGCAAGAGAGATAGAGAAAGCAGTGTGCTAGTCTTGTATAAACCAGACTGATTACCACTGCGCTATCATTCGCTATGATTCCATGGTAGCAAACCATGTAAGCTTGCGAAATCAGGCGGCTTGCGAGGCTACCACTACGCTGCCTCAGCCCGGCAAACTGCAGTGTAATCACAGCTGGGATTATTCACTGGCCGCTCTCACATTGATCCAAAGTCTCTACACTCTACCTTTTTTCTGTCTCTCAGGCTAGACAATAAATCTGTAGACCACCAAAGGAGAATTAGCATCTGTTTAAATTACATGGGCGGCTCACCAGGTGATTTTGGGTGTATTTATACAAGTACCAATAATTTCCATAAAATTGTTTTCAACAATCCCACAGCTCCAGAGGGGCATCGTACTTCAAAAGGAAACAGAAATCCTTTTGGTGAATTTGAATTATGAACAAAAAAATCCAATATACGTTTAGGCCTGTCACATGATCCTGTCACATGATCCTCACACTGCCTCACACACCCACTGTACTCTGCATGAAAAATCTGTGGATGTTTACACACACGTGACATGGTCTGATGCATGTTGTGCTCAGGTCTCCTGTGTGTTCTCTCTCTGAGGTCTCATGGGAAAACAAGGGTGTGCGGGTGTAAAAGGTGTGTGATCAGTGAGTTGTGACCCAGAATAGTCTGCAAGCTCTCTGCTAGCGGTGATAAATACACCTATTACATCTGCTCTGCTCCACAGACTCTTTATCTTACCTCAGCAAGTCATCACGACCCACAACATTCATTACTGTTCACACAGCCATCTGCGGCGCCATTTTAGGCACCTTCTCAAGCTGCCTTAAAACGTTTCGCCGCTCACCCCAAATATGCAAGAGGCGTTGAATTTTCATTTCCTTTCATTGAAAGTTATGTTAAAAAAGTCTCAATAGAATGTTGTTGTATTAATATAGAGAACTTTGACAAAACTTTTTGGGAGATTGAGGCATTGTTTGATTATACATTGAATATAACGACAGCTCTGGGGGAATTATGGGTGGGCTTCTATGAAACTCTGCCGTTTATCTGCACATTACTCTCAATGAACAGCCTTCAACAACTATGATGAGAATACACCTTGCTTGAAGTGGGGCGGCAGGTAGCCTATTGGTTAGATCTCTGGTTCGAATTCCTCAGCCGGCTACGTGGAAAATCTGTCGATGTGCCCTTGAACAAGGAACAACCTTAATTGCTCATGTCAGTCGTTCTGGGTGAGCGGGTTCGCTAGATGACTCAAATGTAATGTAAATGTAGTGATAAATACCTTGAAGTCATAGGCAAGGCTGTATGTCTATCACTGTTGAAATTCCATATTGTATCGCTAGCAGCTTGCTAGTAGCTCCCACATGTTCATGTACTACATGACTCTCTGGAGTGTCATGTAGTAACGTTACAATGAATTCCTGTACAGGCATGAGAGAGGATAGAGAATTCGGCACGGTAAGGTTAACAGAGAGAATGTAAGATGGAGTAGACAGAAAGGGAAGGAAGTCACGTCTCCTGTCAAGCTTCTTCCTCAGGTCTTAGCTAGGTCAATAGTTAGAATGTTAGAGAAAAACAGAAGAGTGAGAAGTTCAATTTAACACCAACACACCTCCTGATGATACTGTTTATTACATGTTGCAATTGGACCGATATACAAGTTGACGTTTCACTACAATGTCATAATCCACAAAGTCAACTCAAACCAGTCTGGTATTTAGCTAAATGGCTGTATGTATGTCTATACATCTGTAGCCTACATTAACAAATCAATCTTACAAATACAAAACATCATTTTGTATAATTCCATAGGTCAACAATAATCCATTACTCACATCATGAGAGTAATTGAACTATACTGCATCTGGCAGAGGGACAATTGATCTATAACTCCAGTGCCTGGAGCCGTGTTGAGGTGAAAATCAGGTGTAAGCCCAGTGCCTGGAGCCGTGTTGAGGTGAAGATCAGGTGTAAGCCCAGTGCCTGGAGCCGTGTTGAGGTGAAAATCAGGTGTAAGCCCAGTGCCTGGAGCCGTGTTGAGGTGAAGATCAGGTGTAAGCCCAGTGCCTGGAGCTGTGTTGAGGTGAAGATCAGGTGTAAGCCCAGTGCCTGGAGCTGTGTTGAGGTGAAGATCAGGTGTAAGCCCAGTGCCTGGAGCCGTGTTGAGGTGAAGATCAGGTGTAAGCCCAGTGCCTGGAGCCATGTTGAGGTGAAGATCAGGTGTAAGCCAAGGGGCTGGAGCCGTGTTGAGGTGAAGGTCAGGTGTAAGCCAAGGGGCTGGAGCCGTGTTGAGGTGAAGGTCAGGTGTAAGCCAAGGGGCTGGAGCCGTGTTGAGGTGAAGGTCAGGTGTAAGCCAAGGGGCTGGAGCCGTGTTGAGGTGAAGGTCAGGTGTAAGCCAAGGGGCTGGAGCCGTGTTGAGGTGAAGGTCAGGTAAAGGTCAGAAACAAATCAACATTAACACCAACCCTGTTAACACCATCCCTGTTAACACCACACCTGTTACACTAACCCTGTTAACACCAACCCTGTTACACGAACCCTGTTAACACCACACCTGTTACACTAACCCTGTTAACACCACACCTGTTACACTAACCCTGTTAACACCACACCTGTTAACACCACACCTGTTAACACCAACCCTGTTAACACCAACCCTGTTAACACCAACCCTGTTAACACCAACCCTGTTAACACCATCCCTGTTACACTAACCCTGTTAACACCCTCCCTGTTACACGAACCCTGTTAACACCAATCCTGTTAACCCTGTCCCTGTTAACACCAACCCTGTTAACCCTGTCCCTGTTAACACCAACCCTGTTAACACCACAACTGTTACACTAACCCTGTTAACACCACAACTATTACACTAACCCTGTTAACACCAACCCTGTTAACACCACACCTGTTACACTAACCCTGTTAACACCAACCCTGTTACACTAACCCTGTTAACACCACACCTGTTACACTAACCCTGTTAACACCAACCCTGTTACACTAACCCTGTTAACACCACACCTGTTACACTAACCCTGTTAACACCACACCTGTTACACTAACCCTGTTAACACCACACCTGTTAACACCACACCTGTTACACTAACCCTGTTTACACCATCCCTGCTAATACCAACACAACTGACAGGCTTTAATGTAGATGGAAAATGAGAAGATGTCCATGATTGCTATGTAGTAATCCCCATGATTAAATAGAGATACACTGACATGTATTTACACTGTCAAGAGACTAGGCCAGTGTAGACCCAGCCAGTGTAGACCAGGCTAGTGTAGACCCGGCTAGTGTAGACCCGGCTAGTGTAGACCCGGCTAGTGTAGACCAGGTTCGTGTATACTAGGCTAGTGTAGACTAGGCTAGTGTAGACCAGGCTACTATAGACCAGGCTAGTGTAGACCAGACTAGTGTATACTAGGTTAGTGTACACTAGGCTAGTGTAGACCAGGCTAGTACAGACAAGGCTAGTTTAGACTGGGCTAGTGTACACTAGGCTAGTGTAGACCAGGCTAGTTCAGACCAGACTAGTGTAGACCAGGTTTGTGTATACTAGGCTAGTGTAGACTGGGCCAGTGTAGACCAGGTTAGTATAGACCAGGCTAGTGTAGACCAGACTAGTGTATACCTTGTTAGTGTAGACCAGGCTAGTACAGACAAGGCTAGTTTAGACTGGGCTAGTGTACACTAGGCTAGTGTAGACCAGGCTAGTTCAGACAAGGCTAGTATAGACTAGGATAGTGTAGACTAGGATAGTGTAGACTGGGCTAATGTATACCAGGCTAGTGTAGACCAGGCTAGTTCAGACCAGGGTAGTGTAGACTAGCATAGTGTAGAATAGGATAGTATAGACAAGGCTTGTGTAGACTAGGATAGTGCAGACTAGGCTAGTGCAGACAAGGTTAGTGTAGACTAGGCTAGTGTAGACTAGGCTAGCATAGACCAGGCTAGTATAGACCAGACTAGTGTAGACCAGGCTAGTTCAGACCAGGCTAGTGTAGACCAGGCTAGTTCAGACCAGGCTAGTGTAGACCAGGTTAGTGTATACTAGGCTAGTGTAGACTAGGCTAGTGTAGACCAGGCTAGTTCAGACCAGACTAGTCTAGACCAGGCTAGTTCAGACCAGGCTAGTGTAGACCAGGCTAGTTCAGACCAGGCCAGTGTAGACTGGGCTAGCGTAGACAAGGATAGTAAAGACCATGCTAGTATAGTCTAGGCTTGTAAAGACTAGGCTAGTGTACACTAGGCTCGTGTAGGCCAGGCTAGTGTAGACTAGGCTAGTGTAGGCCAGGCTAGGATGGCCTACACTAGGCTAGTGTAGACCAAGCTAGTGTAGACCAGGCTAGTTTAGACCAGGCTAGTTTAGACCAGGCTAGTATAGACCAGGTTAGTGTATACAAGGCTACTATAAGCCAGGCTAGTGTAGACTAGGCTAATGTAGGCCAGGCTAGTATAGACCAGGCTAGTATAGACCAGGCTAGTATAGACAAGGCTAGTATAGACTAGGCTAGTGTAGGTCAGGCTAGTGTAGACTACGTTAGTGTAGGCCAGGCTAGTGTAGACTAGCCTACTGTAGGCCAGGCTCGTGTAGGCCAGGCTAGTGTAGGCCAGGCTAGTATAGACCAGGCTAGTACAGACTAGGCTAGTATAGACTAGGCTAGTGTAGGTCAGGCTAGTATAGACCAAGCTAGTATAGACCAAGCTAATATAAACTAGTCTAGTTTAGACTAGGCTAGTATAGTATAGGCCAGGCTAGTATAGACCAGGCTAGTATAGACTTGGATACTGTATGCCAGGCAAGTGCAAGACAGGAGCTACGTGTATGTTGATTAATTGGAATAATGAGCAAATACAGTGAATTAAATATTCATGAACGAGCACATCTGTACTCATTGTACCGTCCCTACATCCCTTCCTTTCTCATTCACATTCAACCCACAACCTCACACCTCTATATCCTAGCCCTCCTCTCCCTTCCTTTCATTTCTCCCTTCAGTCAGCTGGCTCCCTGTGGCAAGAGGAGGACAGTGGAGGTAGAGTGTTTGAGCTGGATGTGTCTTTGCTTAGGAAGAAGTGTGCAGACCTCTGGTTCTGACCTCTGAGAATCTCATCTCTCCTCCTATTCTGCTCATCTGCTCCCTCCATCACGTCAATCCACACCCCAGAGAGGACCTTCATCAACACACCTCCCTCTTTTGCTCGTCCTCTTCTCCCTCTCTTTCTTTCTTTCTCTCTCTGTTTCTGAACCCCTTTATAACAGTGTCTCTGTCATGAAACAGCCATTTATTCATTATTTTTGTCAAAGAAAATGTCTTTTACTTTCACCAACAGCGGTGCCCATAGAGGATAGTACATTTACATACAGCCGATAGCACCAATTACATGAGACATTATTGTACATATTTTTAGTATGCAAAGTTGCAATACTGTGTTAACATTACAGTACATTCTTAGGATATACAAACCTGTTATTCCTCTCTCCCTAATTATTCCATCTCTCCCCCTCTCTCCTCATCACTCCCCCTCTCTCCTCCATCTCCCCCATCTTTCTCCATCTCCTCCATCTCTCCTTCATCTTTCCCCATCACCTCCATCCATCTCTGTCTCTCCTCCATATTTCCCCATGTCCTCTACCTTTCTCTAAATCCACAATCTCTCTCCCTCTTTCCTCCATCTTTCCCTATCTCCTCCACCTCTCTCCCTCATCTTTCCCCATCTCTACCCCCTCTTTCCTCCATCTTTCCCTATCTCCTCCACCTCTCTCCCTCATCTTTCCCCATCTCTAGCCCCTCTCTCCTCCATCTTTCCCCATGTCTCTCCTCCATCTTTCCATCTCTCTCCTTCTCTCCTCCATCTTCTCCCATCTCTCTCCATCTCTCCTCCATATTTACCCATCTCCTCTATCTCTCCCCAACTCTCCTCAATCTTTCCTCATCTCCTCCATCTCTCCTCCATCTTTCTCCATCTCCTCCATTTATCTCTGTCTCATCTCCATATTCCCCCATCTCCTCCATCTCTCTCCCTCTCTCCTCCATCTTTTCCCATCTCTACCCCCTCTCTCCTCCATCTTCTCCATATTTCCTCATCTCCTCCATCTCTACCCCCTCATCTTTCCTCATTTCCTCCATCTCTCCTTCATCTCTCCCCCTCTCTCCTCCATCTTTCCTCATCTCCTCCATCTCTCTCCCTCTCCCCTCCATCTTTCCCCATCTCTACCCCCTATCCTCCATCTTTCCCCATGTCTCTCCTCCATCTCCTCCATCTCTCTCCCTCATCTTTCCCTATGTCTCTCCTCCATCTCTCTCCCTCTCTCCTCCATCTTTCCCTATGTCTCTCCTCCATCTTTCCCCAGCTCCTCCATCTCTCTCCCTCTCTCCTCCATCTTTCCCTATGTCTCTCCTCCATCTTTCCCCAGCTCCTCCATCTCTCTCCCTCTCTCCTCCATCTTTCCCCATCTCTACCCCCTCTCTCCTCCATCTTTCCCCATCTCTACCCCCTCTCTCCTCCATCTTTCCCTATGTCTCTCCTCCATCTTTCCCCAGCTCATCCATCTCTCTCCCTCTCTCCTCCATCTTTCCCTATGTCTCTCCTCCATCTTTCCCCAGCTCCTCCATCTCTCTCCCTCTCTCCTCCATCTTTCCCCATCTCTACCCCCTCTCTCCTCCATCTTTCCCCATCTCCTCCATCTTTCCCCATCTCCTCCATTTATCTCTGTCTCGTCTCCATATTTCCCCATCTCCTCCATCTTTCCCCATCTCTACCCCCTCTCTCCTCCATCTTTCCCTATGCCTCTCCTCCATCTTTCCATCTCTCTTCCTCTCTCCTCAATCTTCTCCCATCTCCTCCATCTATCTCCCTCTCTCCTCAATCTTACCCCATCTCCTCATCTCTCTCCATCTGTCCTTTATCTTTCCCCGTCTCTCTCCCTCTCTCCTCCATCTTCTCCAATCTCTCTCCTTCTCTCCTCCATCTTCTCCAATCTCTCTCCTTCTCTCCTCTATCTTCCATCTCTCTTCCTCTCTCCTCAATCTTCTCCCATCTCCTCCATCTATCTCCCTCTCTCCTCAATCTTACCCTATCTCCTCATCTCTCTCCATCTGTCCTTTATCTTTCCCCATCTCTCTCCTTCTCTCCTCCATCTTCTCCCATCTCCTCCATCTATCTCCCTCTTCTCCAATCTCTCTCCTTCATCTTTCCTTATTTCCTCCGTCTCTCCCCCTCTCTCCTCCATCTTCCCCCGTCTCTCTCCATCTCACTCCATCTCTCCAGACAGTCACAGTGGGTTGTAGCTACCTCATTTTCATTTGGATCTCATTCACCGCAAATAAATCACATTCATAGAACACCTGAGCAAACCCAGGCCTGTGGTCCCAGGTGGACCAATTCAAATAGCATTCAATTCTGTCTTTGAGAACACACAACACAAAGGTTGGGCTCAAACAATTCTATGTCTTCACGGGTCACACATACAAATACACACCTTTACAGACACACAACCACACTGCCCCCCATCCACCTCTCATTTTCTCACTCTCTATCTTTACTCTGTCTCTCGCTCACTCTCTCTTTCTCCTCCCTCTCTCCCTTTCTCACTTCCATTTCCCTGCCATTCTACTGGGGTCATTGATTGACAGCTCCACCACTCTGCCTGGTGAATTGTGGGGAGGCAGAGGATTTGCATTTAGTATTTTTCCACATGTTCAGGAGATCATGGGCTTTCCGTGAGAAAGAATAGGACCTGGAAGGGCTCCTCCACCAGATTGATCGATGTAAATGACTCATTACACTTCCCATCGCTCTTTTTTCATTTGAGAAATAGCTGTAACCTGAGCTTGCTTCTCGGGGACTACATAGCGAGACCCGAGAGCTATGTACATACATTATTGGAATTAGAATGACTACCAAAGCAATAGCGGGAACTTATGACCAGGTCAGAGACTCTGGGTCACACTCACCTCTGCTGGTCTACTGTGGATTAATGCCTGAGAAACACCCCACTTTCATGTATTAACGTATGCCTAGTATTTTAATGATATTACAAATCTAAATCTATAAGACACATTCAATAAAACACACAACGCAGACCCCTGGAATCTCGCATATCACTTGTAGAATCTTAAAAGAACCAATGACTGTCGGTGAAACTTAACAAAAACTGAACCACTTCAGGTGAATCCTTCTATTTCTATCCCTCATCGTGTTTTGTTCCTGTGGTCCTTTCGCTTTTTACATTACACAGCAAAAACTTTCGCGCAGCACTTGTCTGGTCGATGTGGAGGAGATTCTCTTACCCACTGGCACATTACCACAGTACAGGAGGAGATAGGGGAGGAGGGAGGGAGGTTGTTGATTGTGTCACGTCCCCAGAGGCCAGGGGCTGTGAGGGCTCTTTGTGTAACCCTGCTCTCAGCGGAGGATTGGACTGGCAGGCATTACAACATGAAAATAGACAGGCTGTGAAGCAGCTGCACGGGGCTGGAGGGAGAGAGGGAGGTAAGGCGGGAGGGATGGACACTCAAAGAGCTGCTAACCTGACTCTTTCATGTCCAGGCTCCTCTGAGATTCTCTCTGATTCTCTAACCTGACTCTGTCATGTCCCACCTCCTCTGAGATGCTCTCTGATTCTCTAACCTGACTCTGTCATGCCCCAGCTCCTCTGAGATGCTCTCTGGATTCTCTAACCTGACTCTGTCCTGCCCCGGCTCCTCTGAGATGCTCTCTGATTCTCTAACCTGACTCTGTCATGCCCGGCTCCTCAGAGATGCTCTCTGATTCTCTAACCTGACTCTGTCATGTCCCGGCTCCTCTGAGATGCTCTCTGATTCTCGAACCTGACTCTGTCATGTCCCGGCTCCTCTGAGATGCTCTCTGATTCTCTAACCTGACTCTTTCATGCCCCACCTCCTCTGAGATGCTCTCTGATTCTCTCGCTTTGTTTCTTACCCTTTTAGGCTCTACACACACGTGTCTTGAACGCAGTGGCAATATAGTAAAATATATTCCAAACATGTAGTCCACCTGACTGTATCAGATTTAGTCATATATATTCCAAACATGTAGTCCACCTGACTGTATCAGATTTAGTCATATATATTCCAAACATGTAGTCCACCTGACTGTATTAGATATAGTCATATATATTCCAAACATGTAGTCCACCTGACTGTATCAGATTTAGTCATATATATTCCAAACATGTAGTCCACCTGACTATATCAGATTTAGTCATATATATTCCAAACATGTAGTCCACCTGACTGTATTAGATATAGTCATATATATTCCAAACATGTAGTCCACCTGACTGTATCAGATATAGTCATATATATTCCAAACATGTAGTCCACCTGACTGTATTAGATATAGTCATATATATTCCAAACATGTAGTCAACCTGACTGTATCAGATATAGTCATATATATTCCAAACATGTAGTCCACCTGACTGTATCAGATATAGTCATATATATTCCAAACATGTAGTCCACCTGACTGTATCAGATATAGTCATATATATTCCAAACATGTAGTCCACCTGACTGTATCAGATATAGTCATATATATTCCAAACATGTAGTCCAACTGACTGCATCAGTTACTCAACACAGTGTGGACTCTAGACGGATTTGATTTTACCTATTTTCAGACAGGGAGACACATAATGTGACAGAGAGACACACTGTTTTTTTTTCAGCAAGGATTTTCTCATTATACACCATACCTATACCGGTACTTTTCTGATAAGATACGATGGACACTTTGTGTTAGCTCTGGTTACTGTGGCAACAGCTCTACAAGGACTGCAGCCCAGCTGGCTTTACCGGGGAATCTTCAGCTGACGGCATACTCTCACATCAGTTGTGTTGGCAGTGGAGAATTTCAGTGATGAGTATTGTAGAAATACAAACAATTTACCCATTGCATAATCTTGGTGGATATAACGATGTAATTAATTATGATTATACTGATTTATTCTCTTGTATCTTTGACAAAAAGCCCAATGATCTCTGTTGAGAGTGTTTTACTGAAGTAGTGCAGGTGTGTTTAGAGAGTAGGCTCATAGCCTACCTACAGTGTCCTGCAGAGTGGGGTTTTAGTAGGTGCCATAAGCCCCCATTGTGATTAGCCCGCAATTACACAGTAACCTTAGCTAATGGTTCTGAAGAGTGCAATCAAACAATGGCTCATTCTTCTGTAGGACATACCCTAGTAGTGAACAGTTCAAGTTCAAAGGTTAAAACTGAAAAAGAATACAAACAGACAAGCATCCAGCATCCCAGACTGCAGACATGAAACTTGTGTGTAATTGGATCCTCCAGTGTCATGTATGGCATTAAGAGGATGAGGATTACGACAGATTTAGAAATGTGACCATCTTTGAGACAGCAGTAATCCTGCCATTCTATCGGGGAAACAATAACATCAGTAGTTTCAATTTCACCAGCTTGTTTGTTCATCAGAAAATACACATGCTATCTATCAGAGTGAGCTAAATAGCAGGTGGAATGGCTAGCAAAGGTTCCACTACTAAAACTACTCTACTTAAATAACCACAGCACAGATGACTCGTTCCTCCACTGCCTTTAAACAATCCTTTCCTATTGACGTCTTCAGATCAGCACTGTAATAATTGAATGTTAGAGTGTGTGATTCAGACTCCAGGGTGCAACGCATCCTTTCAGCATCACCGTTCACATTGAGACAGGCTTCACTGAAAGAGGAAATCTATATATCAAGCCCCAAAAATAATGACACAAATTAAAGACGGGAATCGAGTGAGGTGTGACCGTGGAGCCAAAGATGAATTCTGCCTGTTGACGAAGGAGACGCAAGTTAATGCCGGATTGCTTTTGTTTGACTTCCGGGGAACTAATTGGATATGTTGAATAAATAGCAGACAGAGAGCAATGAAGGCCATCCGGCCGGCTTCTTTATAGCTGCAGTACATCACCACTCAATGACACCGAAGGTATATTTATTGTGCATTTGTACAAAAGTACACTTGGTGATTCAGCTTTCTCTTTACCTAACTCTACATGATTCTGTAAACGTTACGTAAACCACAATAACTGAAAACCGTTTTATTTATTCATGTTTTACTTCAGTTTATTTAGTAAATACTTTCTTAACACTTTTTTGTCTTAAAACTGCATTGTTTAGGGGTTGTAAGTAAGTATTTCACTGTAAGGTCTGTTATATTCGGCACATGTGGGAAATAACATTTGATTTAATTGAATTTGAAACTCAGTTATGATTTGAAGTAAAAGGCCTCCGGAGGACAATGATAATCGTTAGGCATTATATGAGCTCTACCGTCAGCATGTGTTGTTCTAGTTCTAGAGTCCTGGCCGCTTCATTCTGTTCTACACCCACAAACAACTGCTTGATGTCATTAGCAGAGCCACTTGAGGTCATGGAGAAACAACAGTTGAACTGACTGAGGAGAAACGTGTGTATGGTATTACCACATGATTTGCATTAGCCACCTTGTCAGGTAAGAGACACCCACTGACCTGTTGTGGGAGATGTAATTATCCACTGAAGTTCGTAGCCAGAGTTACACGTAATTGATGTTTATTTCCTCAGGAAGGGTTGAAATCTGTATTGATTGTTAATTTAAGTAGGCCAGGTTTATCACCAGGCCCTTCGTTCTCCTCCTCCTCTCTGAATCAATATGAATTTCACCCAAACAATGTCCTGCGGGCCTACTTCAAGATTCTCAGAACTAAAGCCCCTCTCGGTCGGAACTTATCAACACTCACAAAGATACAATGGACCTTGAAAACAGAGGCCTACAGCATGTGTCTCGTCACATAGATGGGGTTCACCCCCAACACATTACCTCTCATTACACTGCTGTCTCACTCACTAATCTGTGAATTAATTTACCTTTGATGAAGGTAATTAAACAGATTGACAAAGACTCCGGGAAAACAGTCCTTAGAGCAACAACACTACCACAGCGTCCCTTGGGTCCAGGGAAGAGGCGGGTTGTTTTCAGAAGCTCTATGCTTGTGTGTTAATTAGACCACGTCAGAACGGCTGGACGGGAAAAGTACGTTATGGCCATATGTAATGTAAGCCTCTGATGACGGTCGTACTTCGACCGTATTGGCTAGCTACGCTGCATAGCTCTCCTCATCTCAACACCTCTCAACTCCATCTAGTGTTTCACCAGTGTCTGTTTCTGCAACGCCACCTAAACAACCTCTCTCTGTCACAGCGGTGACTGATAGTGACAGAGATACAGTCCAACACATGGAGAATGAGATAGGCCACATCCCTCCATAGTGCAGCTGCCTTAGAGTAAGCGTCTGAGCCAACTCCCATCTGAGCCAAGCTCTGCTGCTCTGCCTCTGTGGGACACGTCCTCTCTGTACTATAATGGTGTTCACTGAGCCAGAACCACATGGAGGAACACTGGGGTTGAGGGGTGAGCATCCCTCTGTGTCTCTGGAATGGATCCTGTCCAATTGGATCCAAGGGACAGAGGGGAACAGAGTGGGTGTTAAATTACAGGAGCAGGAGGTCAGTCACTATGAGGTGACAATCAGCTGGTTGGTGCCATCGGCTGTTCACATGATGCAGCCCCTGGAGTCACGCAGACGGAGCCTGCTGCCTGTGGGCCTGGTCCTAGGAGATATCAGTCTCTTTCCATCATGTTGTCACCCACTCTGAAATCCCATTTAAGCAAGGTGCTCCCTGTTGTTACACATAGTGTGCATATACACTATATGCTTGTCAAATCATCGACTTAAGAATACTGTGGTTATTCGGTAGCCACATCATCACATCACAGAACATATTTTTTAACAAACAATAGTCTCTACAACTATGGGGACACAGGACCAGCCAATAGTCATAGTCTGAAGACTACGAAAACCAAACAGCGAATCATGTTGATAGTCATCAACTGGTGGTATCTGTGGCAGTCTTCATTCATGTCTATTGTCTCCGGATGTCCTGTATCAATGACTTACTTCCAATCCGATACAGCAGCAGAGAACAACATGGGAATCTCAGCCCCAAAATGACAGGAGAAAATAGATGGGAGGCCCAAAGATAATGGGTGGATGGCACAGCATTGTCCTCTGTGGTAATGGCCTCTAATGACTTTATCTACCACTTCATTTTAGCTCCTATCGCTGAATAAAACACAACTATTTTGGTAAGGGCTTTGAGTAGAGGAGACCATGCCCAATTACCCAGAAGCCATGGAACAACAGTAGAATCACTCCAGAGGTAATTGAATGACAGGCCAGGGGAATGACACTGAAGCAGATGCTGGACATTGCTGCTATCGCCAAATACAGATGTCATGATGCAGTTTAACAGTGTTTCCCCAGTAAGAAAAGGTCAGTGTAGCACAGAGCATGCATAACGTCATTTCATATCATTTGATCAGAGGTTATGAATACATTGCTGCTTGTACAGGGTTCATTGCAAACTCACAGCTGCCTCAGTATGTTGTTTGGTGTGGATTTTATGGGTTTTAAGTGTTATACTTTACAGTATGTGTTTCAAGAGGAGGATGAAAGAAGAGATGCCTACTCACTCAGGTCATGCGGCTCATCTCTGGCCCGGAGTGAAGTTCTATTTTTCATTCCCAAAACAAAGATGAAAACCATGCGAGCTTTACCATGATCCCCTATCAGGTATCCAGAGCCAGACCGAATCAGAGGAAGATCAGCTTGGCTCTTTGTCTCTTTTCTGGCTGTGAGAGATTGAAGAGATGACGAGAGAGTGAACAGATGAGAGAGAGACAAAGAGAAGTGGTCAGAGGTTACATGAGGAATAGACATACAGCTGCTGGAGAACACTGGTCAGGAGAATGGAACATTCCAACAGTGATGGTAACCGTGTTGGAATACATACAGTGTAAGTTGGAAGTTTACATACACCTTAGCCAAATACATTTAAACTCAGTTTTTCACAATTCCTGACATCTAATCCTAGTTAACATTCCCTGTTTTAGGTCAGTTAGGATCACCACTTTATTTTAAGAATGTGAAATGTCAGAATAAGAGTATAGAGAATTGTTTTATTTCAGCTTTTATTTCTTTCATCATATTCCTAGAGGGTCAGAAGTTTACATACACTCAATTAGTATTTGGTAGCATTGCCTTTAAATTGTTTAACTTGGGTCAAACGTTTCGGGTAGTCTTCCACAAGCTTCCCACAAAAAGTTTGGTGAATTTTAGCCCATTGTGTAACAGTCAGGTTTGTAGGCCTTCTTGCTCGCACACACCTTTTCAGTTCTGCCCACACATTTTCTATAGGGTTGAAGTCAGGGCTTTGTGATGGCCAATCCAATACCTTGACTTTGATGTCCTTAAGCCATTTTGCCACAACTTTGGAAGTATGCTTGGGGGCCATTGTCTATTTGGAAGACCCATTTGCGACTGATGTCTTGAGATGTTGCTTCAATATATCCACATAATTTTCTATCCTCATGATGCCATCTATTTTGTGAAGTGCACCAGTCCCTCCTGCAGCAAAGCAGCCCCCACAACATGATGCTGCCACCCCCGTGCTTCAAGCTTGGGATGGTGTTCTTCGGTTTGCAAGACTCCCCCTTTTTCCTCCAAACATAACGATGGTCATTATGGCCAAACAGTTCTAATTTTGTTTCATCAGACCAGAGGACATTTCTCCAAAAAGTACGATCTTTGTCACCATGTGCAGTTGCAAACCGTAGTCTGGCTTTTTTATGGTGGTTTTGGAGCAGTGGCTTCTTCCTTGCTATGTTGGTATAGGACTCGTTTTACTGTGGATATAGATACTTGTGTTCCTTTTTTCTCCAGCATCTCCACAGGGTCCTTCGCTGTTGTTCTGGGATTGAGTTGCACTTTTCACACCAAAGTACATACATCTCTAGGAGACAGAACGCATCTCCTTCCTGAGCAGTATGACGGCTGCATGGTCCCATGGTGTTTATACTTGCGTACTATTGTTTGTACAGATGAACGTGGTATCTTCAGGCGTTTGTAAATTGCTCCCAAGGATGAACCAGACTTGTGGAGGTCTCTATTTGTTTTCTGAGGTCTTGGCTGATTTCTTTTTATTTTCCCATGTCAAGCAAAAAGGCACTGAGTTTGAAGGTAGGCCTTGAAATACATCCACAGGTACACCTCCAATTGACTCAAATGATGTCAATTAGCCTTTCAGAAGCTTCTAAAGCCATGACATCAATTTCTGGAATTTTCCAAGCTGTTTATAGGCACAGTCAACTTAGTGTATGTAAACGTCTGACCCACTGGAATTATAAGTGAAATAATCTGTCCGAAAGTAATTTTGGGAAAAATAACTTGTGTCATGCACAAAGTAGATGTCCAAAACGACTTGCCAAAACTATAGTTTGTTTGTGGAGTGGTTGAAAAACAAGTTTTAATGACACCAACCTAAGTGTATGTAAACTTCCCGACTTCAACTGTAGCTATGTGTTGCATAGTGTTAATGATTTTTGGTTGAAAATAGTCTGAAATATCCATACAAAGTATCCTAGCCTACTGACTGAAAATGATACACCACCTAATTCTGGTCTTTCAATGTTTGATAGAGGGCGATGTCGTTTTGCGTGGCCGGTGCCCCAGGTGGGTGGGGTTTGCTCATTTTTGACCATTCCATTGATACTAACCTAAGGACAAGTGATGGAAAAAGTACTCAGTTGTCATACTTGAGTAAAAGTAAAGATGCCTTAATAGAGAATGACTCAAGTCCAAGTGAAAGTCACCCAGTAAAATATTACTTGAGTAACAGACTATAAGTATTTGGTTTAAACATTCCTAAGTATCAAATGTAAATGTAATTGCTAAAATATACTTAAGTATCAAAAAGAAAAGCATAAATAATTTCAAGTTCCTTATAGCTTGACACGATTTTAAAAAAGGAGCGCAAGACTTTATCGTTCCTTGGCTTTTCTACAGACATATTTGGTTGACTAGGAATGCCTTGAAGATTGACCAGTTGGCCACCATTGTCCTAGGCATACCCTGATTCAACGAGCTGTCATTGAACGGAACAAAGTACTACAGTGCCTCACACGCAAACCAGACGGCACAATTTTCTTGTTTTTTTATATATTGAGGACAGCCAACATACAAACGCTCAGACACCATTTACAAATAACGCATTTGTGTTTAGTGAGTCCTCCAGATCAGAGGAAATAGGGATCACCGGGATGTTCTCTTAATAATTATGTGAATTGGAATAGGAATGTCATGAAATAAAAGTAAAAGTTTAAAAAAAATTACAAATAGCAAAGTACAGATACAAAAAAACCTTACTTAAATAGTACTTTAACGTATTTTTACGTAAGTACTTTACACCACTGCCTAAGAAGGAATAACCCACCCATCCCGGGCCGTTGTCCATTGTGCCTGTGAAATATCTTCATGTGATTTCCCTCCATTTCTCCCCACATGAACTCATTAGGTGTGTTCGAGCAGTAAGACTAATGAAGTCTAATGAAGACAAATGAAGACGAAAGTCAGCGAGTGGTTGGGTTCAAAGCAGTACAAGGTGAGTGCTCGCTAGAAAGAGAATTGGGCCCGTTCCCCTGCTCAGACAGTCCATAGAGCAATTGACCCTCCCTTGCATGCCTGCCTCACCTGGGACAACTTTAGAGATCCCTGTTGTTCTACAGTTAAAAGACTACAATAGCCACGAAGCTGTTGGCAAGCGAGGCAGCCATGACGGCAGTTGTTTAACACAGCAATCAACCTATTTCCCGTAGTCTCAAAAGTATTACATTTTATACTTCAAATAGAGAACACTGTTAGTATCATGATTGAAATCTTATGATTTATGCTATTCAAAAAAGTTGACTGAACCTGGATGCACAAGTATCAACTTTGTGTGGGTAATAGCTATGGCTAATGGCTTCTACCCACTTCTTCAACCTAGCTAGCAGATGGCACGTGGTAAATGCCTACAATTCACTCTTTCCATGTAAATGGTCATAATTAGCATAACACTCGGTGCTTGGCCCCTCTTTCCCACCAAAGATTTGTCTGCTCATTGAGTGGCATTGCTGCATGAGCCAAGCCAGGGAGAGCTACTATAGTGATGGCCAATTTGCGGGGTCTCCACTTCTGTCATAGTACTAGTTAAAACCACTACTAGATCATGATTAGATTTATTCACTTTGAGATTGGATCCATAGAGTAAGAAAAATACTTGATCAACAAAAATAATAAACTTAGCCAATAGCGATATATTAAGTTGACTCGAGCAGGCTACAAAAGTCCATACGCCCAACAATTGACGGAAGGTCAATAAGCAATAAAAACCTCGCAAATATTCAAACAACCGTCAGATTTTGGTGTTTTTGCAACTGACCTCTGAGGCTGCTGAGGGAAGAAAGGCTCATAATAATGTCCGGAATGGAGAAAATGAAATGGCATCAAACACCTGGAAACCACGTGTTTAATGTATTTGATACCATTCCACTGATTCCGCTCCAGTCATTCTCACGAGCCCATCCTCCCCAATTAAGGTGCCACCAACCTCCTGTGCTCTGATTCTATCTGGACCTAAATAGGCTGCTGGATCCTCTATGCAATGCACCACCCACATTCCCCAGGTTACATTCCCCAGGTTACATTCTCCAGGTTACATCTTATTTGACAAAAAGTGAGGCACTGTAGTACTTTGTTCCATTCAATGACAGCTCGTTGAATCAGGGTATGCCTAGGACAATGGTCGCCAACTGGTCAATCTTCAAGGCATTCCTAGTCAACCAAATATGTCTGTAGAAAAGCCAAGGAACGATAAAGTCTTGCGCTCCTTTTTTTAAATCGTGTCAAGCTGTTGCTGGTAGGTGCACTTGATTCAAAAGTCCTGCAATCAAAGTGAGCAAAGTGTTCCCATGAGGCAAACTCCGCCTACCCGGCAGACTGGCTAATCTGAGACTAAATCGAGTGCACCTACCTCGCTGCCCAATCGGATAGGTCAAATCACCGTGGATGCAGAGCTTCCATGACCCTGGCCACAGCCAAGTTTAATAGGCTACTAGCCTACGTCAGATTAAATAACTTTTAAAACAACAGAGAGACTGTCAACGAATACAGCAAAGAGCTGCTGTTTTTACGAGTGAGTTCATGTTTAACTTTATATTCAGCACTGTCACTGTTTTTATTCAACGCTATTACAAAACACGCTTCTCCGTACTTACGCTCAGGCTGCAGCTGCAATGAATAAGTTGCCAAGTATCATAGCCCTGCATTTTATTATTATTAGCAGCTCGTCGTGTTGATTTTAATATTAAGGAATATTTAACTTTCTCTGGTCATAGGAACAACATCAATTTGTGCATGAGACAGATGCGGTGTGACTTGAGTTTCGCCATCAGGTGGAAGACGGTGTCCCCTCTCTCTGGTCAGTCTCACCGGAGGAAAGGAAGGAGAGAGCGAGGACCGTGAGAGGCAGACCCTCTGTCTGGTCAGTCTCACCGGAGGAAAGGAAGGAGAGAGCGAGGACCGTGAGAGGCAGACCCTCTGTCTGGTCAGTCTCACCGGAGGAAAGGAAGGAGAGAGCGAGGACCGTGAGAGTCAGACCCTCTGTCTGGTCAGTCTCACCGGAGGAAAGGAAGGAGAGAGCGAGGACCGTGAGAGGCAGACCCTCTGTCTGGTCAGTCTCACCGGAGGAAAGGAAGGAGAGAGTGAGGACCGTGAGAGGCAGGAACCTCTGTCTGGTCAGTCTCACCAGAGGAAAGGAAGGAGAGAGCGAGGACCGTGAGAGGCAGACCCTCTGTCTGGTCAGTCTCACCAAAGGAAAGGAAGGAGAGAGCGAGGACCGTGAGAGGCAGACCCTCTGTCTGGTCAGTCTCACCGGAGGAAAGGAAGGAGAGAGCGAGGACCGTGAGAGGCAGAACCTCTGTCTGGTCAGTCTCACCGAAGGAAAGGAAGGAGAGAGCGAGGACCGTGAGAGGCAGACCCTCTGTCTGGTCAGTGTCACCGGAGGAAAGGAAGGAGAGAGCGAGGACCGTGAGAGGCAGACCCTCTGTCTGGTCAGTCTCACCGGAGGAAAGGAAGGAGAGAGCAGGGACCGTGAGAGGCAGACCCTCTGTCTGGTCAGTCTCACCGGAGGAAAGGAAAGAGAGAGCGAGGACTGTGAGAGGCAGAACCTCTGTCTGGTCAGTCTCACCGGAGGAAAGGAAGGAGAGAGCGAGGACCGTGAGAGGCAGACCCTCTGTCTGGTCAGTCTCACCGGAGGAAAGGAAGGAGAGAGCGAGGACCGTGAGAGGCAGAACCTCTGTCTGGTCGGTCTCACCGAAGGAAAGGAAGGAGAGAGCGAGGACCGTGAGAGGCAGACCCTCTGTCTGGTCAGTCTCACCGGAGGAAAGGAAGGAGAGAGCGAGGACCGTGAGAGGCAGAACCTCTGTCTGATCAGTCTCACCGAAGGAAAGAAAGGAGAGAGCGAGGACCGTGAGAGACAGACCCTCTGTCTGGTCAGTCTCACCGGAGGAAAGGAAGGAGAGAGCGAGGACCGTGAGAGGCAGAACCTCTGTCTGGTCAGTCTCACCGAAGGAAAGGAAGGAGAGAGCGAGGACCGTGAGAGGCAGACCCTCTGTCTGGTCAGTCTCACCGGAGGAAAGGAAGGAGAGAGCGAGGACCGTGAGAGGCAGACCCTCTGTCTGGTCAGTCTCACCGGAGGAAAGGAAGGAGAGAGCGAGGACCGTGAGAGGCAGAACCTCTGTCTGGTCAGTCTCACCGAAGGAAAGGAAGGAGAGAGCGAGGACCGTGAGAGGCAGACCCTCTGTCTGGTCAGTGTCACCGGAGGAAAGGAAGGAGAGAGCGAGGACCGTGAGAGGCAGACCCTCTGTCTGGTCAGTCTCACCGGAGGAAAGGAAGGAGAGAGCAGGGACCGGACCGTGAGAGGCAGACCCTCTGTCTGGTCAGTCTCACCGGAGGAAAGGAAAGAGAGAGCGAGGACTGTGAGAGGCAGACCCTCTGTCTGGTCAGTCTAACCGGAGGAAAGGAAAGAGAAAGCGAGGACCGTGAGAGGCAGACCCTCTGTCTGGTCAGTCTCACCGGAGGAAAGGAAAGAGAGAGCGAGGACTGTGAGAGGCAGACCCTCTGTCTGGTCAGTCTCACCAGAGGAAAGGAAGGAGAGAGCAGGGACCGTGAGAGGCAGACCCTCTGTCTGGTCAGTCTCACCGGAGGAAAGGAAGGAGAGAGCGAGGACCGTGAGAGGCAGACCCTCTGTCTGGTCAGTCTCACCGGAGGAAAGGAAGGAGAGAGCGAGGACCGTGAGAGGCAGAACCTCTGTCTGGTCAGTCTCACCGAAGGAAAGGAAGGAGAGAGCGAGGACCGTGAGAGGCAGACCCTCTGTCTGGTCAGTGTCACCGGAGGAAAGGAAGGAGAGAGCGAGGACCGTGAGAGGCAGACCCTCTGTCTGGTCAGTCTCACCGGAGGAAAGGAAGGAGAGAGCAGGGACCGTGAGAGGCAGACCCTCTGTCTGGTCAGTCTCACCGGAGGAAAGGAAAGAGAGAGCGAGGACTGTGAGAGGCAGACCCTCTGTCTGGTCAGTCTCACCGGAGGAAAGGAAAGAGAGAGCGAGGACTGTGAGAGGCAGAACCTCTGTCTGGTCAGTCTCACCGGAGGAAAGGAAGGAGAGAGCGAGGACCGTGAGAGGCAGACCCTCTGTCTGGTCAGTCTCACCGGAGGAAAGGAAGGAGAGAGCGAGGACCGTGAGAGGCAGAACCTCTGTCTGGTCGGTCTCACCGAAGGAAAGGAAGGAGAGAGCGAGGACCGTGAGAGGCAGACCCTCTGTCTGGTCGGTCTCACCGGAGGAAAGGAAGGAGAGAGCGAGGACCGTGAGAGGCAGAACCTCTGTCTGATCAGTCTCACCGAAGGAAAGAAAGGAGAGAGCGAGGACCGTGAGAGGCAGAACCTCTGTCTGATCAGTCTCACCGAAGGAAAGAAAGGAGAGAGCGAGGACCGTGAGAGACAGACCCTCTGTCTGGTCAGTCTCACCGGAGGAAAGGAAGGAGAGAGCGAGGACCGTGAGAGGCAGAACCTCTGTCTGGTCAGTCTCACCGAAGGAAAGGAAGGAGAGAGCGAGGACCGTGAGAGGCAGACCCTCTGTCTGGTCAGTCTCACCGGAGGAAAGGAAGGAGAGAGCGAGGACCGTGAGAGGCAGACCCTCTGTCTGGTCAGTCTCACCGGAGGAAAGGAAGGAGAGAGCGAGGACCGTGAGAGGCAGAACCTCTGTCTGGTCAGTCTCACCGAAGGAAAGGAAGGAGAGAGCGAGGACCGTGAGAGGCAGACCCTCTGTCTGGTCAGTGTCACCGGAGGAAAGGAAGGAGAGAGCGAGGACCGTGAGAGGCAGACCCTCTGTCTGGTCAGTCTCACCGGAGGAAAGGAAGGAGAGAGCAGGGACCGTGAGAGGCAGACCCTCTGTCTGGTCAGTCTCACCGGAGGAAAGGAAAGAGAGAGCGAGGACTGTGAGAGGCAGACCCTCTGTCTGGTCAGTCTCACCGGAGGAAAGGAAAGAGAGAGCGAGGACCGTGAGAGGCAGACCCTCTGTCTGGTCAGTCTCACCGGAGGAAAGGAAAGAGAGAGCGAGGACTGTGAGAGGCAGACCCTCTGTCTGGTCAGTCTCACCAGAGGAAAGGAAGGAGAGAGCAGGGACCGTGAGAGGCAGACCCTCTGTCTGGTCAGTCTCACCGGAGGAAAGGAAGGAGAGAGCGAGGACCGTGAGAGGCAGACCCTCTGTCTGGTCAGTCTCACCGGAGGAAAGGAAGGAGAGAGCGAGGACCGTGAGAGGCAGAACCTCTGTCTGATCAGTCTCACCGAAGGAAAGAAAGGAGAGAGCGAGGACCGTGAGAGACAGACCCTCTGTCTGGTCAGTCTCACCGGAGGAAAGGAAGGAGAGAGCGAGGACCGTGAGAGGCAGAACCTCTGTCTGGTCAGTCTCACCGAAGGAAAGGAAGGAGAGAGCGAGGACCGTGAGAGGCAGACCCTCTGTCTGGTCAGTCTCACCGGAGGAAAGGAAGGAGAGAGCGAGGACCGTGAGAGGCAGACCCTCTGTCTGGTCAGTCTCACCGGAGGAAAGGAAGGAGAGAGCGAGGACCGTGAGAGGCAGAACCTCTGTCTGGTCAGTCTCACCGAAGGAAAGGAAGGAGAGAGCGAGGACCGTGAGAGGCAGACCCTCTGTCTGGTCAGTGTCACCGGAGGAAAGGAAGGAGAGAGCGAGGACCGTGAGAGGCAGACCCTCTGTCTGGTCAGTCTCACCGGAGGAAAGGAAGGAGAGAGCAGGGACCGTGAGAGGCAGACCCTCTGTCTGGTCAGTCTCACCGGAGGAAAGGAAAGAGAGAGCGAGGACTGTGAGAGGCAGACCCTCTGTCTGGTCAGTCTCACCGGAGGAAAGGAAAGAGAGAGCGAGGACCGTGAGAGGCAGACCCTCTGTCTGGACAGTCTCACCGGAGGAAAGGAAGGAGAGAGCGAGGACCGTGAGAGGCAGACCCTCTGTCTGGTCAGTGTCACCGGAGGAAAGGAAGGAGAGAGCGAGGACCGTGAGAGGCAGACCCTCTGTCTGGTCAGTCTCACCGGAGGAAAGGAAGGAGAGAGCAGGGACCGTGAGAGGCAGACCCTCTGTCTGGTCAGTCTCACCGGAGGAAAGGAAAGAGAGAGCGAGGACTGTGAGAGGCAGACCCTCTGTCTGGTCAGTCTCACCGGAGGAAAGGAAAGAGAGAGCGAGGACCGTGAGAGGCAGACCCTCTGTCTGGTCAGTCTCACCGGAGGAAAGGAAAGAGAGAGCGAGGACTGTGAGAGGCAGACCCTCTGTCTGGTCAGTCTCACCAGAGGAAAGGAAGGAGAGAGCAGGGACCGTGAGAGGCAGACCCTCTGTCTGGTCAGTCTCACCGGAGGAAAGGAAGGAGAGAGCGAGGACCGTGAGAGGCAGAACCTCTGTCTGATCAGTCTCACCGAAGGAAAGGAAGGAGAGAGCGAGGACCGTGAGAGGCAGACCCTCTGTCTGGTCAGTCTCACCGAAGGAAAGAAAGGAGAGAGCGAGGACCGTGAGAGACAGACCCTCTGTCTGGTCAGTCTCACTGGAGGAAAGGAAGGAGAGAGCGAGGACCGTGAGAGGCAGAACCTCTGTCTGGTCAGTCTCACCGAAGGAAAGGAAGGAGAGAGCGAGGACCGTGAGAGGCAGACCCTCTGTCTGGTCAGTCTCACCGGAGGAAAGGAAGGAGAGAGCGAGGACCGTGAGAGGCAGAACCTCTGTCTGGTCAGTCTCACCGAAGGAAAGGAAGGAGAGAGCGAGGACCGTGAGAGGCAGACCCTCTGTCTGGTCAGTGTCACCGGAGGAAAGGAAGGAGAGAGCGAGGACCGTGAGAGGCAGACCCTCTGTCTGGTCAGTCTCACCGGAGGAAAGTAAGGAGAGAGCAGGGACCGTGAGAGGCAGACCCTCTGTCTGGTCAGTCTCACCGGAGGAAAGGAAAGAGAGAGCGAGGACTGTGAGAGGCAGACCCTCTGTCTGGTCAGTCTAACCGGAGGAAAGGAAAGAGAAAGCGAGGACTGTGAGAGGCAGACCCTCTGTCTGGTCAGTCTCACCGGAGGAAAGGAAAGAGAGAGCGAGGACTGTGAGAGGCAGAACCTCTGTCTGGTCAGTCTCACCGGAGGAAAGGAAGGAGAGAGCGAGGACCGTGAGAGGCAGACCCTCTGTCTGGTCAGTCTCACCGGAGGAAAGGAAGGAGAGAGCGAGGACCGTGAGAGGCAGAACCTCTGTCTGGTCGGTCTCACCGAAGGAAAGGAAGGAGAGAGCGAGGACCGTGAGAGGCAGACCCTCTGTCTGGTCGGTCTCACCGGAGGAAAGGAAGGAGAGAGCGAGGACCGTGAGAGGCAGAACCTCTGTCTGATCAGTCTCACCGAAGGAAAGAAAGGAGAGAGCGAGGACCGTGAGAGGCAGAACCTCTGTCTGATCAGTCTCACCGAAGGAAAGAAAGGAGAGAGCGAGGACCGTGAGAGACAGACCCCCTCTGTCTGGTCAGTCTCACCGGAGGAAAGGAAGGAGAGAGCGAGGACCGTGAGAGGCAGAACCTCTGTCTGGTCAGTCTCACCGAAGGAAAGGAAGGAGAGAGCGAGGACCGTGAGAGGCAGACCCTCTGTCTGGTCAGTCTCACCGGAGGAAAGGAAGGAGAGAGCGAGGACCGTGAGAGGCAGACCCTCTGTCTGGTCAGTCTCACCGAAGGAAAGGAAGGAGAGAGCGAGGACCGTGAGAGGCAGACCCTCTGTCTGGTCAGTGTCACCGGAGGAAAGGAAGGAGAGAGCGAGGACCGTGAGAGGCAGACCCTCTGTCTGGTCAGTCTCACCGGAGGAAAGGAAGGAGAGAGCAGGGACCGTGAGAGGCAGACCCTCTGTCTGGTCAGTCTCACCGGAGGAAAGGAAAGAGAGAGCCTGTGAGAGGCAGACCCTCTGTCTGGTCAGTCTCACCGGAGGAAAGGAAAGAGAGAGCGAGGACCGTGAGAGGCAGACCCTCTGTCTGGTCAGTCTCACCGGAGGAAAGGAAAGAGAGAGCGAGGACCGTGAGAGGCAGACCCTCTGTCTGGTCAGTCTCACCGGAGGAAAGGAAGGAGAGAGCGAGGACCGTGAGAGGCAGAACCTCTGTCTGATCAGTCTCACCGAAGGAAAGAAAGGAGAGAGCGAGGACTGTGAGAGGCAGAACCTCTGTCTGGTCAGTCTCACCGGAGGAAAGGAAGGAGAGAGCGAGGACCGTGAGAGGCAGACCCTCTGTCTGGTCAGTCTCACCGGAGGAAAGGAAGGAGAGAGCGAGGACCGTGAGAGGCAGAACCTCTGTCTGGTCGGTCTCACCGAAGGAAAGGAAGGAGAGAGCGAGGACCGTGAGAGGCAGACCCTCTGTCTGGTCGGTCTCACCGGAGGAAAGGAAGGAGAGAGCGAGGACCGTGAGAGGCAGAACCTCTGTCTGATCAGTCTCACCGAAGGAAAGAAAGGAGAGAGCGAGGACCGTGAGAGACAGACCCTCTGTCTGGTCAGTCTCACCGGAGGAAAGGAGGAGAAAGTCTCACCGAAGGAAAGGAAGGAGAGAGCGAGGACCGTGAGAGGCAGACCCTCTGTCTGGTCAGTCTCACCGGAGGAAAGGAAGGAGAGAGCGAGGACCGTGAGAGGCAGACCCTCTGTCTGGTCAGTCTCACCGGAGGAAAGGAAGGAGAGAGCGAGGACCGTGAGAGGCAGAACCTCTGTCTGGTCAGTCTCACCGAAGGAAAGGAAGGAGAGAGCGAGGACCGTGAGAGGCAGACCCTCTGTCTGGTCAGTGTCACCGGAGGAAAGGAAGGAGAGAGCGAGGACCGTGAGAGGCAGACCCTCTGTCTGGTCAGTCTCACCGGAGGAAAGGAAGGAGAGAGCAGGGACCGTGAGAGGCAGACCCTCTGTCTGGTCAGTCTCACCGGAGGAAAGGAAAGAGAGAGCGAGGACGGTGAGAGGCAGACCCTCTGTCTGGTCAGTCTCACCGGAGGAAAGGAAAGAGAGAGCGAGGACAGTGAGAGGCAGACCCTCTGTCTGGACAGTCTCACCGGAGGAAAGGAAAGAGAGAGCGAGGACCGTGAGAGGCAGACCCTCTGTCTGGTCAGTCTCACCGGAGGAAAGGAAGGAGAGAGCGAGGACCGTGAGAGGCAGAACCTCTGTCTGATCAGTCTCACCGAAGGAAAGAAAGGAGAGAGCGAGGACTGTGAGAGGCAGAACCTCTGTCTGGTCAGTCTCACCGGAGGAAAGGAAGGAGAGAGCGAGGACCGTGAGAGGCAGACCCTCTGTCTGGTCAGTCTCACCGGAGGAAAGGAAGGAGAGAGCGAGGACCGTGAGAGGCAGAACCTCTGTCTGGTCGGTCTCACCGAAGGAAAGGAAGGAGAGAGCGAGGACCGTGAGAGGCAGACCTCTGTCTGGTCAGTCTCACCGGAGGAAAGGAAGGAGAGAGCGAGGACCGAGAGGCAGAACCTCTGTCTGATCAGTCTCACCGTGGAAAGAAAGGAGAGAGAGCAGACCCCTCTGTCTGGTCAGTCTCACCGGAGGAAAGGAAGGAGAGAGCGAGGACCGTGAGAGGCAGAACCTCTGTCTGGTCAGTCTCACCGAAGGAAAGGAAGGAGAGAGCGAGGACCGTGAGAGGCAGACCCTCTGTCTGGTCAGTCTCACCGGAGGAAAGGAAGGAGAGAGCGAGGACCGTGAGAGGCAGACCCTCTGTCTGGTCAGTCTCACCGGAGGAAAGGAAGGAGAGAGCGAGGACCGTGAGAGGCAGAACCTCTGTCTGGTCAGTCTCACCGAAGGAAAGGAAGGAGAGAGCGAGGACCGTGAGAGGCAGACCTCTGTCTGGTCAGTGTCACCGGAGGAAAGGAAGGAGAGAGCGAGGACCGTGAGAGGCAGACCCTCTGTCTGGTCAGTCTCACCGGAGGAAAGGAAGGAGAGAGCAGGGACCGTGAGAGGCAGACCCTCTGTCTGGTCAGTCTCACCGGAGGAAAGGAAGGAGAGAGCGAGGACCGTGAGGACGGTGAGAGGCAGACCCTCTGTCTGGTCAGTCTCACCGGAGGAAAGGAAAGAGAGAGCGAGGACAGTGAGAGGCAGACCCTCTGTCTGGTCAGTCTCACCGGAGGAAAGGAAGGAGAGAGCGAGGAAAGACCCTCTGTCTGGTCAGTGTCACCGGAGGAAAGAAGGAGAGAGCGAGGACCGTGAGAGGCAGACCCTCTGTCTGGTCAGTCTCACCGGAGGAAAGGAAGGAGAGAGCAGGGACCGTGAGAGGCAGACCCTCTGTCTGGTCAGTCTCACCGGAGGAAAGGAAAGAGAGAGCGAGGACTGTGAGAGGCAGACCCTCTGTCTGGTCAGTCTCACCGGAGGAAAGGAAAGAGAGAGCGAGGACCGTGAGAGGCAGACCCTCTGTCTGGTCAGTCTCACCGGAGGAAAGGAAAGAGAGAGCGAGGACTGTGAGAGGCAGACCCTCTGTCTGGTCAGTCTCACCGGAGGAAAGGAAGGAGAGAGCGAGGACCGTGAGAGGCAGAACCTCTGTCTGATCAGTCTCACCGAAGGAAAGGAAGGAGAGAGCGAGGACCGTGAGAGGCAGACCCTCTGTCTGGTCAGTCTCACCGAAGGAAAGAAAGGAGAGAGCGAGGACCGTGAGAGACAGACCCTCTGTCTGGTCAGTCTCACTGGAGGAAAGGAAGGAGAGAGCGAGGACCGTGAGAGGCAGAACCTCTGTCTGGTCAGTCTCACCGAAGGAAAGGAAAGGAAGGAGAGAGCGAGGACCGTGAGAGGCAGACCCTCTGTCTGGTCAGTCTCACCGGAGGAAAGGAAGGAGAGAGCGAGGACCGTGAGAGGCAGAACCTCTGTCTGGTCAGTCTCACCGAAGGAAAGGAAGGAGAGAGCGAGGACCGTGAGAGGCAGACCCTCTGTCTGGTCAGTGTCACCGGAGGAAAGGAAGGAGAGAGCGAGGACCGTGAGAGGCAGACCCTCTGTCTGGTCAGTCTCACCGGAGGAAAGTAAGGAGAGAGCAGGGACCGTGAGAGGCAGACCCTCTGTCTGGTCAGTCTCACCGGAGGAAAGGAAAGAGAGAGCGAGGACTGTGAGAGGCAGACCCTCTGTCTGGTCAGTCTCACCGGAGGAAAGGAAAGAGAGAGCGAGGACCGTGAGAGGCAGACCCTCTGTCTGGTCAGTCTCACCGGAGGAAAGGAAAGAGAGAGCGAGGACTGTGAGAGGCAGACCCTCTGTCTGGTCAGTCTCACCAGAGGAAAGGAAGGAGAGAGCAGGGACCGTGAGAGGCAGACCCTCTGTCTGGTCAGTCTCACCGGAGGAAAGGAAAGAGAGAGCGAGGACTGTGAGAGGCAGACCCTCTGTCTGGTCAGTCTCACCGAAGGAAAGAAAGGAGAGAGCGAGGACCGTGAGAGACAGACCCTCTGTCTGGTCAGTCTCACCGGAGGAAAGGAAGGAGAGAGCGAGGACCGTGAGAGGCAGAACCTCTGTCTGGTCAGTCTCACCGAAGGAAAGGAAGGAGAGAGCGAGGACCGTGAGAGGCAGACCCTCTGTCTGGTCAGTCTCACCAGAGGAAAGGAAGGAGAGAGCGAGGACCGTGAGAGGCAGAACCTCTGTCTGGTCAGTCTCACCGAAGGAAAGGAAGGAGAGAGCGAGGACCGTGAGAGGCAGACCCTCTGTCTGGTCAGTCTCACCGGAGGAAAGGAAGGAGAGAGCAGGAACCGTGAGAGGCAGACCCTCTGTCTGGTCAGTCTCACCGGAGGAAAGGAAAGAGAAAGCGAGGACTGTGAGAGGCAGACCCTCTGTCTGGTCAGTCTCACCGGAGGAAAGGAAAGAGAGAGCGAGGACCGTGAGAGGCAGACCCTCTGTCTGGTCAGTCTCACCGGAGGAAAGGAAAGAGAGAGCGAGGACCGTGAGAGGCAGACCCTCTGTCTGGTCAGTCTCACCGGAGGAAAGGAAAGAGAGAGCGAGGACTGTGAGAGGCAGACCCTCTGTCTGGTCAGTCTCACCAGAGGAAAGGAAGGAGAGAGCAGGGACCGTGAGAGGCAGACCCTCTGTCTGGTCAGTCTCACCGGAGGAAAGGAAGGAGAGAGCGAGGACCGTGAGAGGCAGAACCTCTGTCTGATCAGTCTCACCGAAGGAAAGGAAGGAGAGAGCGAGGACCGTGAGAGGCAGACCCTCTGTCTGGTCAGTCTCACCGAAGGAAAGAAAGGAGAGAGCGAGGACCGTGAGAGACAGACCCTCTGTCTGGTCAGTCTCGCCGGAGGAAAGGAAGGAGAGTTCGAGGACCGTGAGAGGCAGAACCTCTGTCTGGTCAGTCTCACCGAAGGAAAGGAAGGAGAGAGCGAGGACCGTGAGAGGCAGACCCTCTGTCTGGTCAGTCTCACCGGAGGAAAGGAAGGAGACAGCGAGGACCGTGAGAGGCAGAACCTCTGTCTGGTCAGTCTCACCGAAGGAAAGGAAGGAGAGAGCGAGGACTGTGAGAGGCAGACCCTCTGTCTGGTCAGTCTCACCGGAGGAAAGGAAGGAGAGAGCAGGGACCGTGAGAGGCAGACCCTCTGTCTGGTCAGTCTCACCGGAGGAAAGGAAGGAGAGAGCGAGGACCGTGAGAGGCAGAACCTCTGTCTGGTCAGTCTCACCGGAGGAAAGGAAGGAGAGAGCAGGGACCGTGAGAGGCAGACCCTCTGTCTGGTCAGTCTCACCGGAGGAAAGGAAGGAGAGAGCGAGGACCGTGAGAGTCAGACCCTCTGTCTGGTCAGTCTCACCGAAGGAAAGGAAGGAGAGAGCAGGAACCGTGAGAGGCAGACCCTCTGTCTGGTCAGTCTCACCGGAGGAAAGGAAAGAGAAAGCGAGGACTGTGAGAGGCAGACCCTCTGTCTGGTCAGTCTCACCGGAGGAAAGGAAAGAGAGAGCGAGGACTGTGAGAGGCAGACCCTCTGTCTGGTCAGTCTCACCGGAGGAAAGGAAAGAGAGAGCGAGGACCGTGAGAGGCAGACCCTCTGTCTGGTCAGTCTCACCGGAGGAAAGGAAAGAGAGAGCGAGGACTGTGAGAGGCAGACCCTCTGTCTGGTCAGTCTCACCGGAGGAAAGGAAGGAGAGAGCGAGGACCGTGAGAGGCAGACCCTCTGTCTGGTCAGTGTCACCGGAGGAAAGGAAGGAGAGAGCGAGGACCGTGAGAGGCAGACCCTCTGTCTGGTCAGTCTCACCGGAGGAAAGGAAGGAGAGAGCAGGGACCGTGAGAGGCAGACCCTCTGTCTGGTCAGTCTCACCGGAGGAAAGGAAAGAGAGAGCGAGGACTGTGAGAGGCAGACCCTCTGTCTGGTCAGTCTCACCGGAGGAAAGCAAAGAGAGAGCGAGGACCGTGAGAGGCAGACCCTCTGTCTGGTCAGTCTCACCGGAGGAAAGGAAGGAGAGAGCGAGGACCGTGAGAGACAGACCCTCTGTCTGGTCAGTCTCACCGGAGGAAAGGAAGGAGAGAGCAGGTACCATCAGTCCAGTTAAACAAAAGTGAATTATTTCAGTTCCTGCTCCACAGTGCCTCACATGTGCTAAACCAACTGATCTATTTTGTTATCAAAGCTTGAGTTTTGAAATATAATATGGTCTGATTAACAATATTGTCGGGCAAATCATACAGCCAATATGCTCTGATAATGTATTAGTCCGTACTGCTGAAACCTCATTCCTACAGAACTGTTTGTGTGAGGTTAATGTCAAATCTGAGCTTGCTTTTTGCCTATGAAAGTGATCTTGACTCAGAAATGGTTGGTGACCACTGGCCTAGGACTTTACTCCACTCACTGTGGTTAGAGAAAAAAAAAGAGGATTGAGAGAGAGGGAACCGTTAAAATACACTCTGTATTCTAATTGCACAACGCAGACCATTGAGCTGCACATCTGGCTTGCCTACATATCTTACCATGCGATTTATGTATTGATCTCAGTCTCTGCTGGGGATATGGCTATTACAGGAAACAGCTAGAGCATCCACACCTTGTGATTGGACCCCTCAGACGTGCTCTCTATTATCTGTATTCTAATCCTGTAACTACTCTATTTCTGCGGTCACGTGAGTGGCAGCGTAGAAGAGGTGCTGGCTGATTGTACCTCTCTTTGTCTGTAATGAGGCTGGGAACCGGGAGAGAGGGGCAGCCCACTGTGCCAGGGAGGCCTGGGGAGGGCTGGGAGGGCTTACACTCTTTGATGGCTGCTGATGAGTGGGGAGCGTTTCCAGAGACTGGGGAGAGAGTTGGCATGGCCTGGGTCTTTCCAGATGGGGCCTCATCTGGCCTTACCTCCCCAGCTTTCCCCTGTCTACTGAAGAGAGGAGTGAAGCCCAGTCTTTACCAGCTTATTTCAGCCCAAATGAAGATGAGAGCTGGTAAAGTGGAGGCTGACTGCCTAGCGGTTCAGGGAGATCAAAGGCTGACATTTAGGGTTTGATTACAGACCAGGAGGGGCGGTGGAAAGGTCAGGTTTTGGGGTTTTGAATAAAGCACATAAAAAGTGACAGATGGAAACAGCAGAATATAAATAGTTAAATATCAATAAAGAATAAAAAGACAAAGAGCGGATATGTGAGGGACAAAGAGAGAGGGGAGCGGAGGAAAGACTATGACATTTAAAACAAAAAAGAGTGTAAGAAGAAAAGGGAATGTGACGTGAGTGAGTAGCTTTAGGTGTGTTGTGGCGTGTTATAGCACTGGAGAAAACAGTCCCTCAATTGAAATGCTAATACTGTATTCCCTCTCTGCTCTGAATATGTCAGACATATTCCAGACATAGTCGATACCTCTCAAATCCCCAAGCAGCAGGGAGGAGCTTATGGGGTTGGGGAGATGAGGAAGGATGCTCTTGGAATTTCACAAGCATTTAGTCTGGGGCTGATGGGAGCATTATAAACTCTGGAAAGAAAAAAACAGCTGCTTTGTGTTTGCCCTCACCTCATTTGTAAACCTCTCGTCAAATCTGTTTCCCATTTGCCCATGATAGCAATCACAAAACAGTGGATGCTGCTGACTGTTAATCACAATGAGTTTTCTTCATTCCAAATAACAAACTTCCCCTGGACAATCCCATTGGGTATACATTGGTGGGGGAAAAAAGCTATTTTTGACATGAATATTCTCATACTTGTCACAGTAATTGAAATCTACATTGCTTTGGTTGCGTCATTTAAAGTAACGTGCGAATCGGAGCTTTGAAAATTGCCTGGGTAGAAGGTAAAAGCTCATTTAATGTGCACGATGGGCAGTATGACACTAGGTAAGAGGTTACTGCTATCTTGTTAATAGGGATTGTGATTTCCAGCTCAGTGTTTGGTAATTGTCCTGATTAAGGTGAACGTTATTTTTGTCCAGCTTTTCTCTCCACTCAGTAGAGTGGGGCCCTAAAGAGGCTTTTCTCTCCAATCAGTAGAGTGGGGCCCTAAAGAGGCTTTTCTCTCCACTCAGTAGAGTGGGGCCGTAAAGAGGCTTTTCTCTCCACTCAGTAGAGTGGGGCCCTAAAGAGGCTTTTCTCTCCACTCAGTAGAGTGGGGCCCTAAAGAGGCTTTTCTCTCCACTCAGTAGAGTGGGGCCCTAAAGAGGCTTTTCTCTCCACTCAGTAGAGTGGGGTCCTAAAGAGGCTTTTCTCTCCACTCAGTAGAGTGGGGCCCAAAAGAGGCTTTTCTCTCCACTCAGTAGAGTGGGGCCCAAAAGAGGCTTTTCTCTCTACTCAGTAGAGTGGGGCCCAAAAGAGGCTTTTCTCTCCACTCAGTAGAGTGGGGCCCTAAAGAGGCTTTTCTCTCCACTCAGTAGAGTGGGGCCCAAAAGAGGCTTTTCTCTCCACTCAGTAGAGTGGGGCCCAAAAGAGGCTTTTCTCTCCACTCAGTAGAGTGGGGCCCTAAAGAGGCTTTTCTCTCCACTCAGTAGAGTGGGGCCCAAAAGAGGCTTTTCTCTCCACTCAGTAGAGTGGGGCCCAAAAGAGGCTTTTCTCTCCACTCAGTAGAGTGGGGCCCTAAAGAGCAGTGCTGTCTACTCTTAAGGACATGATTATTTATTGATGACCATTTACAATCACTCAAATAATGGTGACTATTCATGAGTTTAGAGATTGTTACACGTACAGTACATGAACAAAGAGGAAAGGACATGTTACAATAAATGAAGACCTGCAACTGCAAAATTGTATGACTCAATCCACTGTTGTCCTTCCCTTTCATACTGTCCTCTCAAAGTAGCAAAGATATCCGATGCATGGTAGATTAGGAAAGAGCGGGAAGTACAGTTCCCGCTCAGCCCAGTCAAAACTGTTCGCTGCTCTGGCCCCCCAATGGTGGAACAAACTCCCTCACGACGCCAGGACAGCGGAGTCAATCACCACCTTCCGGAGACACCTGAAACCCCACCTCTTTAAGGAATACCTAGGATAGGATAAAGTAATCCTTCTCACCCCCCTTAAAAGACCTAGATGCACTATTGTAAAGTGGCTGTTCCACTGGATGTCATAAGGTGAAAGCACCAATTTGTAAGTCGCTCTGGATAAGAGCGTCTGCTAAATGACTTAAATGTAATGTAAATGTAGATTCCTCCATGGAGCTCCATTGAAAGCCCCCCTCCCCTAATCCCCCTGAACAGAGAGCTAAGGAGCGTTCCCCCTGGGTCTGGTCTCTGTGGTGGGAGGTTATGGCTGGGCTGCCTGGTCAAGTGCTGGGAGTCAATCGATGTAAATCACTGGAATCCTCTGAATAGAGAAGAGCAGAGTACACAGCCATAACTATGTGATGCTTTCCGCCAGTCTTATCCGGTATTTTACCAGGTAAGTTGACTGAGAACACGTTCTCATTTACAGCAACAACCTGGGGAATAGTTACAGGGGAGAGGAGAAGAATTAATGAGCCAATTGTAAACTGGGGATTATTAGGTGACCGTAATGGTTTGAGGGCCAGATTGGGAATTTAGCCAGGACACCAGGGTTAACACCCCTACGATAAGTGCCATGGGATCTTTAATGCCCTCAGAGAGTCAGGACACCCATTTAACGTCCCATACGAAAGACAGCACCCTACACAGGGCATTGTCCCCAATCACTGCCCTGGGGAATTGGGATCTTTTTTTAGACCAGAAGAAAGAGTGCCTCCTACTGGCCCTCCAACACCACTTCCAGCAGTATCTGGTCTACCATCCAGGAACTGACCAGGACCAACCCTGCTTAGCTTCAGAAGCAAGCCAGCAGTGGTATGCTGGGTGGTATGTTGATGTCTTGCTCACCAGTAAACTGTCTTTTTCTATCTATCTATCTCAAAACCCACAAAGAGCAACACCATGTCCGATCACCCTCACATCAAAGAGTGTGTAACAATTCTCCAAACATCAATAATGTTGTCTTATCAACCTCCATGTAGACTGTCAGGTGCATTCATGTTCAGAAGAGAAAAATACCAAATAGACACCCTAACGTCCTTATTATACTCAGTCTAGTTGTGGCACAAGTTCACAATGAAGCAGCATGAAGCTCACACAATTAACCTGATGCCAGAAAATGGAAGCAATCAACTTCGGACTATCAAAATCGTATAATTAAAATGCAAATGCTGAAGGCTTTCTCCAGACACAAAAATGATTATTTAAAGTTAAGTGTAATGAAAAGTAACAAACATTTTGCGTTAATTTGAAAATGCCAGGAAATGGAAACGCATGTCAGAACTTGTTCTAAACCCTTTTAATAAATAAAAGACTTGCATGTGTGTGGAGACAAAAGGAGGAGAAAGGCGTATTCATATCTTAACTTATGTTTTATTCTTCTTGATCCAGACCAACGTCGCTGAAGTAATGGGACAAATTGAATCTATCACTATCCAGTCAATTTTTGTATTACAATATCATATAGTCATTTTATAGTATAGAGTAACCAGTATAGAATTACCACCACTTTGTCCTGTGTACCAATTCTAGAGTGTTTCAGAGAAATGGACTCTGCATCACCCACAGCATTGATCATTCCACTCGTTGCGTCTCTGCACATAATGAAAACTAAACAGCAAATGAAGTCTGTGGTTGTCTTCCTAGCCATCTGGTAATGCTCCTAGTGTTAATGTGAGTGGTAGAGATGTGGTGGAGGGGCGGGTGCCTGTTGTCTCATCTGTTCCTGGTGAAGATGGGGGAGGGTTGTCTCTTGTCTCATCACTGTCATCAAAAAACTGAAATGAAGCATGTCCGGGTTTGGGGGAGCTGGGGGGAACGGGGGTTGTAGAGATGGGGGTCCACCTCATTTTGCTTAGCAGATTACCGAGGTCCCTGGTGAGTAGGAGGAGGTTCTCTAAGATGTAAAGGGTTCATATTGTTTCTCACTGAGCAGTGAAGAGACAAGAGGAGGCCCGAACAGGTGGTGCAGCCTATCTATCAGAGACTTCACACCAGAGGAGGCTGGTCAGTGGAGGATGTCTCATAATAATGAATTGAATGCTATCAAACACATGGAAACCAAGTGTTTGATGTGTTTTAGATCATTCCATTCGCTCCGTTCAAGCAATTACTATGAGCCTGTCCTCACCATTTAAAGAGCCACCAGCCACCACTGATTCACACACACTGATGCAACCACACTCAGTCCTTTGGGCTCTATGGAGAAGCAGACATTGACTGGTTATTTCCACAGGTTATATTGAAAGATGGTTTCTAGGACAAAGACTTGAATTTGATCATAATGATTAAGAGCAATGCAGTTCTCCTTTAGTATGAAGACGGTGATGCTATCAAGAGAAGATACGCCACTTCCTCTAACAGCCGCTACACTGATCAGTGTCAATGTGAACCTTCATAGGGTTAGGGTTAAGGGTTAAGGGTTGGGGTTAAGGTTAAGGTTAATCCGGGGTGTGGATATGAAGCTAGGGTTGGGTTTAGTGTCAGGGTTAAGCCGGGGTGTGGACGTTAAGCTAAAGTTAGAGCTAGCTCTGTCTGACGCGAGTCAAAATAAGTTTAAATCATCTGTAGATCTTCCTGGCACGATGTGCACTAGCCATAGGGATGTATACTCTGATAGAGATGTCTCTCCCCTCACATGAGTACAAAATAAAATCCTGCCATCAGTAATTAGAAAGCAGTCCGGCTAGCCCCTCAAGCACTTCTCATGTTCATCTCATGTTCTTCTCATGTTCATCTCATGTTCATCTCATGTTCATCCAAAATCCACGAACAATTTGAAGTGGCAGCAATAATTGCCAAGACATCTCTGAGAAAAAATAAATGCATAAATAAAGTTATGAGCCAACTATAGAAAGTCTGTGGTTGCCAGAGTGTGGCTTTAACCCAGAGAGATATACAGAGAGACTAATCCATTTAATAAATTGAGGTGTGGAGAACGGAAGGCAGGTTAACATTTTATTTGAAATCCTCAAGCAAGTAGGGAAAGAGTGTGTGTAATTTCCTTTTCTAAGAAAAAGACACTGATGCCTTAGGGCAATGATTAGGGCGGTGATCACACATTACATTCCTTTTCTAAGAGAAAGACACTCTGATGCCTTAGGGCAATGATTAGGGCAGTGATCAAACAATAAATAGCTGGTTCTGATTTTTTTAAATCATGCACTTGCTTACCAAGGGCTGAAACAGCTTTCTCCTCTCCCAATCAGCTCAGCAGTTGTGTAAACTTGGCTCTGGTTGGTTGGTGTACATCAGGAGTGTCAAACTCATTCCATGGAGGGCCTAGTGTCTGCAGGTTTTTGTTTTTTCCTTTCAAATAAGACCTAGACAACCAGGTGAGGGGAGTTTCTTACTTATTAGTGACCTTAATTTATCAACCAAGTACAAGGAAGGAGTGAAAAACTTGAGACACTTGGGCCTCTGTGGAATAAGTTTGACAGATGTGATGTACATGATTAGCCAACCTCTGTGTCTAAAACAGAAGCCTTTATTTCACTTAGGTGTGACATTGCTTGACACCTAATATGTCAAGTCTGTCAGGCCCTGAGATTTCATTGATAGATTGCCATTTAGTTTAAGGAGTGCATACTTGCTGAAATACCAATATCTCTCCATTAGACTCTCAGGTCTGGATGGATTAAAACTGCTGATGTTATCTTTCTGATGTCTAGACAGGTGACAAGGGAAGCTCAGGTTGAACAGCCACCTATACCTCTACTGCCTGAAGCAGAGTGGATGACAATGGTGAATAGACAGACGTTGTAGACTACACATAAGTCAGTGTTCCCTGAGGGCATAGACACAGCCGGACACACACTCACTCAGTCACACACACTCATGGACACGCACATGCATGCACACGCACACGCACACACACACACACACTCGGGTTAAGGTCACTGGCCTTATCTTTTGTGGAGCAGGGCTTTCCATCTGAGCAAGCTGTGACTGTTTGTCAATCATTTCCTGTTCTTCATGTAACCCTGATCGCATGTATGTATATTTCATCACCCCCCCCCCCAGTCTCCCCTGGGAGGGAAAATACTCCTAAAGATATCAACATTCTACTTCTCACTGCTGAAGGGTTTCCTACGACACTGTCATTTTCTGTTGATTATAAGTAGCAGTCAAACAGCTTGCCCCATGACTTCAGACAATTATGTTGCCTGAACAGATTGTCAGAATTTGGACAATGCTGCAGCTGACATTAGGGAAATAGCTGACACTCATGCAATGCATACACACACATACTTAACATTTTGCATAAAGCAATCCCAGTAAACTCTGTGAGGACACCTGCTTACCCCTGTCTTCATGTGTACCCTCTGAAAATTCAGGAAATTCAATTACCCTTCAAGAAAAGGTGCAAAAAAGAATGGGTAGAGAGTGTCAGGTGGAGAATAGCGGTGTGACAGTGAGTGTGTGTGTATACATGGGAAATGTATTCAGGTGATCAGTCAGCCAGACCCTGGTGCAGGTGGGGGGCCAGCAGGGAGAGCACATCATGTCTGAGTCCCACTGAGGGACTGGCCACCAGCAGAGAGGGCCTGAGACCTGGGCTGTCACTGACATGAGGGGACCGTTGGGCTGAGAGGGGCTGGCTGGGATAGCTGCACATGTACCTCGTTACACACTATAGCTCATAAGATGTGGAGGGATGGGAAGGAGTCTGAATAAATGCTTTGGTGGATAGTATTGTTTTACTGTCTACTGTATGCCAGAGCCAGATTCAGGACCATGGACAGCAATAGTGTTCTATGCTGGAAGATGGATTAGAAACAACACAAAATACTGTAGTTCACATCTTGCTTTGTTTTAGCATGCCTATTGTGCTAATTGTACTGGTACAGCAAACAATGTATCTTTTACCTGTGTGTGCTTCATACATAAATGGTCCTTGAGATTATCAGGTCAGGTCTGGATGAGCTGGACTGTTAACATGGAAATCAAGATATCTGGGAAATTCCACGGCAACAGAATGATTGTTATTTTTAGTTGGATATACATTTTAAAGTGAAAAATCCAATTTCTCCGTTACTGTGGAATTGCCGATTTGCTATTTGTCATGCCATTAATAACCTGCACGGTGACCTTTTTAAAGTCTCCTCCTTACGTCTCCATTCTGCCGCAATGGATCAACGAAGCACAGAATAATCTGTCATAATATGTTATTCTAAAAGAAATTGGAGCACCTCTTCATTCATAGTCAGTGTAGAACAGTCATGATATTTGATCTCGCTTTACCGTTGCCTCAACTGACTTCTGTAATTGATCTTGTTCTTGAACTAAATGTTATACCCTCAAGTTGATCATCTGTTTACGTTAGAGGTTGTGGTGGACAGGTGGTGGTTGACTATAATACACAGGTTAAGAGATACATAAATAATGAATGCTGCATTGTACATATTTCATAAAACAAGTTGTAATCAATCATGAACGAGTCGAGGTACCGACTGCGGTCTGTGTCTGAATTATACAAAGTCAATTACACCCTTTAAAACAATATATCAAGTCCTGCATTTCCACTTCAAAGGGCTGAGAGAGTAGAGCAGCTTGCTGAGCCTCCAATGACTGTGGCACTGAAGTCGGCACATGAAAGTGATCCCACAAAACCTAGGCTCAAACTGGGGAAGCTTTCCAGCTAAAATCAAACATTTCTATTGGTCTGTAAAACAGCATTTTCTATTTGAACAATGTATGAACTGCATATGTTCAGGCGACTCAGACAAGACGATCTGGACAATAAATGTCAAGTCTAGTGTGTAATTATGTCACCTTTCCCTTTAACAGAGTATCCCATCACAGATTAAAGACTCATCACATACTGGAGGGGAGGACTGGAAGACAGATTAGGTCTTATAAACTAGTGGATGTCGTTAAAATGTTAGGCTTTACGAGCTAATTGAAGTTGCTTTACTTTATATGGTGGATATGAGGTGGTGATGTTGTAATGAGAGGATGTTTCTATTCACAAGGTAATGAGAGGATGTTTCTCTTCACAAGGTAATGAGAGGATGTTTCTCTTCACAAGGTAATGAGAGGATGTTTCTCTTCACAAGGTAATGAGAGGATGTTTCTCTTCACAAGGTAATGAGAGGATGTTTCTCTTCACAAGGTAATGAGAGGATGTTTCTCTTCACAAGGTAATGAGAGGATGTTTCTCTTCACAAGGTAATGAGATGATGCTTCTCTTCACAAGGTAATGAGAGGATGTTTCTCTTCACAAGGTAATGAGAGGATGTTTCTCTTCACAAGGTAATGAGAGGATGTTTCTCTTCACAAGGTAATGAGAGGATTTCTCTTCACAAGGTAATGAGAGGATGTTTCTCTTCACAAGGTAATGAGAGGATTTCTCTTCACAAGGTAATGAGAGGATGTTTCTCTTCACAAGGTTAATTTAGCTCCTCTAATACTAGTGGCAACATTAAGGAAAGTTCATGCGGTGGTCATTAATGGAATGAGACCCATTAAAGTGAAGAGAGGACCTTTTTCAGCCCCTCCTCCTCATCCCTCATCAAACACATGCACGCACACACACACACACACACACGCGCATGCACAAACACGAACGCACAGATACACACGCACACACGCGCACGCACAAACACGCACGCACAGACCCACACGCACGCACGCGCACGCACACACACGCTCAGACACACACACATGCACGCACACCTCCCACTGCATGACCAATGCAGCATGAAGGGAAGACACTCTCTCATCAAAACAACAAGGACAAGGACATGCATTCTTGATTCCATAGACCTTTCACAGAAACCTCTCCAATTAACTTTAATAGCCAATAATATAATTTTATGCTTTCCCTTATTCTCTCTATACCATCACCCCCTCTGCATCCATATAACCCTTCACCTCTCCATCCATATGACCCTTCCCCTCTCCATCTATATGCCCCTTCACCTCTCCATCCATATGACCCTTCACCTCTCCATCCATATGACCCTTCACCTCTCCATCCATATGACCCTTCACCTCTCCATCCATATGACCCTTCACCTCTCCATCCAGAACACCCAATTCTTCTCCTCTCCTTTACCCTTCACCCATCCAGCCGTCACCCCTCCAGCCGTCACCCCTCCAGCCGTCACCCCTCCATCAGTCACCCCTCTATCCATCACCCCTCTATCCGTCACCCTCTATCCGTCACCCCTCTATCCGTCACCCCTCTATCCGTCACCCCTCCATCAGTCACCCCTCCATCCGTCACCCCTCTATCCGTCACCCCTCTATCCGTCATCCCCTCACCCACCCCTCTATCCGTCACCCCTCTATCCGTCACCCCTGTATCCGTCACCCATCCATCCGTCACCCCTCCAGCCGTCACCCCTCCATCAGTCACCCCTCCATCCGTCACCCCTCCATCCGTCACCCCTCTATCCGTCACCCCTCTATCCGTCACCCGTCCATCCAGAACGACCCATTATTCTGCTCTTCCCTTCACCCCTCCCTCCAGAACACCCCATTCGTCTTCTCTCCTCTTCCCTTCACCCCTCCATCCAGAATGACCCGTTCTTCTCCTCTCAACTTCCCTTGCATGCGTCTCCAGACCTCGAGTGTCAATGATTTAAACGGATTGCTCATCTAGCCAGTTAACCTTCCCATCTCATAAAAAGTGTAATTGGTTTGCTATAGAAAGCAGCCTTTTCCATGCCAGGGATAATCCCTGGGATTGATGAATGCTTCTCTAATCAATGTGTGTCTGGGAGACCAGTCTCTTCAGTCATCCTGTAAAAGGGGAACAGCTGGCCTTTCCAAAGGTCACAGTGAGGGTCAGTCAGACCACTTATACACATGAACAAAACCCCCTTGCTATTTTCAAGAAGTGACCAAGGATGAGTGAAAGGATTAAAGCCTAACAGTGTAAAGGAAAGACAGACAGGTGTTTGTTTGTTTGTTTCCATGGGTGTGTGTTTCCATGGATGTGTGTGTTTCCATGGATGTGTGTGTTTCCTTGGATGTGTGTGTGTGTTCCCATGGATGTGTGTGTTCCCATGGATGTGTGTGTTTCCATGGATGAGTGTGTTTCCATGGATGAGTGTGTTTCCATGGATGTGTGTGTTTCCATGGATGTGTGTGTTTCCTTGGATGAGTGTGTTTCCATGGATGTGTGTGTTTCCTTGGATGTGTGTGTTTCCATGGATGTGTGTGTTTCCATGGATGAGTGTGTTTCCATGGATGAGTGTGTTTCCATGGATGTGTGTGTTTCCATGGATGAGTGTGTTTCCATGGATGTGTGTGTTTCCATGGATGTGTGTGTTCCCATGGATGTGTGTGTTTCCATGGATGTGTGTGTTTCCTTGGATGAGTGTGTTTCCATGGATGTGTGTGTTCCCATGGATGAGTGTGTTTCCTTGGATGAGTGTGTTTCCATGGATGTGTGTGTTTCCATGGATGTGTGTGTTCCCATGGATGTGTGTGTTTCCATGGATGTGTGTGTTTCCATGGATGTGTGTGTTCCCATGGATGTGTGTGTTTCCATGGATGTGTGTGTTTCCATGGATGAGTGTGTTTCCTTGGATGAGTGTGTTTCCATGGATGTGTGTGTGAGGTGTGACCATATGTGACAGACAAAGAGACAGGCAGAAAAACAGGCATATGAATTTAAACTAACCCACACACAATCTAAATTTAATCCCACTATTAGAGAATAGGAGATGTGTTGCATGTGGTGACATCACAGACAAGGAGCTCTAGATGTATTGCTATTGCACTGTGCTCTTCAAACAAGAGGGGTTATCATTCTCACAGCCAGAGGTGCCGAGGGTGTTGTGTTGTGTTCAGGACAGATTTGAATAAGACAGAACTGGCCTACAGCCTGCTGGGATGTTTGAATATCAACTTCACCACTGACTGAGATGGGTGACAGATTGGAAGATATCAATTCATCATGACTTTAGGATGCCACCAGGGCATTATACACAACGGCTCTCCTCCACTTTGCCTTGTCGACCGACACAATACATTTTTCATGAATGTAATCTCTGCTCTTAGATAGGTCTGGTGAGGACAGAGAACGGTATCTACTCAAAACTATAATCAATGTATGATGCCTCCAACAGCCCCCAACATTTGACCGGGTTCAAAGAGATATTACTTTTGGGCTGCCTAATAATAAATAATGGATACCCTACTTGCTGTATATATTAGCTTTCAATGTGGAAATCTATTAGGATGACTCTATAGAGTGTCACTTGTCTCAAAGACTGAATAGCTGCATGTGGTCCACCAGTAGCAGTTCTGTGGACATCGGTAACATCTTTCTGTGGAGCTGCATTCTAACCTCTCTGAGTCTAGACAGAGTGTTACTGAATGTAAAGCTGAGATGCTACATCAATCTGAGAGATGTGTTGTTCCACCCACTAATGACCTCCGACTAGATATATGATATATGCAGACAGTGATGAATGATCTTACTACACATTTGTTAGTCATCCACCCCTCCTCTCCTCTCCTCTCCCTCCCTCCATCTCTCGACTATGTTCAGGGTGTCATGGCTGATAGGCCAGTGATTCAGTTGAACTTGTAAACAACAGGCTCCATCTGTCTCCATCACCTTTAATAACAGCTCAATGCTTACTCTGCTTTATTTAGAAGAATAGGAGAGTAGGCAGCAGGTCTGTGTTTGGATTAGACAGGAGGGACGCAGCCACAGCACTCCATGAGTTAGTATGCACACACATGCGTCTCTTACACAGTCTCACTGCAACAACACTGCAGTCAGAGAGGGAGGGGTGGGGGGTGACAAGCAAGGGGAGAGAGAGAGGTCTGCATTGAAGTATTCAGACTAAGCCTTTCTTTGAGGTCAGTGGTTTGGACCTCTACACACACACTTGTATAACTAACCTTGTGGGGACACAATTCAGTCCCATTCAAAATCCTTTTTTCCCTAAGCACTAAACCAACCCTGACCTTAACCTGAAATCCTAACCTTAACCCTAAACCTAACCCTGACCCTAACCTGAAAACCTAAACCTAACCCTAAATTTAGCTCCTAACCCTAACCCTGACCTTAACCTGAAAACCTAACCCTAAACTTAATTCTAACACTAATTCTAACCTTAACCCTAAACCCCATAGAAATAGCATTTGACCTTGGGATTATCAAAATGACCCCAGTTATTTTTTTACGATTCTTGTGGGGTCTTCTGGTCCACGCGCGCACACACGTAGGGCAAAATAATATTTAAGAGCAACTCAGAGAAGGCTGAATTCCTGAGAAGACAATAAAATAATTTGCATACAGTCGATAAGCATCACTTCTGGGGGTGCCCTAGACACACACACACACACACACACACACACACACACACACAGGAACAAAGAGAAAGAGACAATGAATGAAGTATTATGAGCTTAGATGACAAATATCAAGAAATGGAAGGAGGAAAGAAAGTATTATGGAAGAAGAAAGTCAAAGGAAGTATTATGCACAAAGCAAGTATTGTTTAAAGCTGCAATTTGTAAGGTTTTGGGTAACCTGACCAAATTCACATAGAACAGTGAGTTATAGATATGTCATTCTCATTTAAAGCAAGTCTAAAGAACAGGTAGATCTGTTTTTAAGTTTTGTTCACCAGCTTCAAACAGCTGAAAATACAACATTTGTGGTTATGGAGAGTATATTTTACAGCAGATTAGATGGCATTATGATTCTCTGCACTATACGTGCTTGTTTTTTTTCACATAAACTAAAATTAGACAAACTATTAGAATTTTACAACCAGGAAATGGCGTAGCGATTTCTGCATAGTGCAGTTTTAATATATTTGTAAAATGAACGGATTCACAAATAAGGCATAATGCTTAAGTTACAAGAAAATACTAGCATTACAATGCATTATTCTAGGCATGATCAGAGGAGGAGAGAGAGAGAGAAGTCATAGCCTGAAAAGGCCATGCCCCAAGAGTCCCTGGGGTGGAGAGAGAAAGAGAGAGTGTATCTCACCAGTGCAAGTCAGGAACAAAGAGAAAGAGACAACGAATCTCAGTCAAAATCTTGTTGACCAATAGCATTACTGTTACCAATCAAATATCAGACCTACAGGAAGTAAAGACAACTGAATCTCTGCTTCAAAGAGAGAAAGTGAGACAGAATGGGGGATGTCAAAAGCCACACAGAGAAAGCTGAATTCCTGAGAAGACAATAAAACCTTTTGCATACAGTTAAGAGTCGCCTAACACACACACAACAATGAAAGCAATGTATTTGTAATGAATCTGCGGTAGAGGCCTGGCGCGTGAGTCCCTCACTGTGTTGTTTTATTATGAATGCTGCTGAGCCAACGGGCTGTGGAATAGCATCAGGTGACAAGCCCTTCCCTGTTCTTATGCTAATCCTCATTGACATTTCCCTCAACAGCACACCGGTCCTGAACATCAAGACGGACCAGTCAACCATCCAACGTTAACCACTATAAAAGCCTCACATGGTGCAACAACCAATCTACAATCACTGCCAGCAGATACTACTCATGTGGCATACGTATTATCACAAAATGTGGCTACAATTCAAGATCTTTATTTCCCCCATCAAAAGCAAATACAAGCATGTGTGTGTGTGTGTTTGTATTTCCTCTTGTGTGTGTGTTTCCTCATGTGTGTGTGTGTGTGTGTGTGTTTGTATTTCCTCGTGTGTGTGTGTTTCCTCTTGACATAGTTTTCCAGTTTAATTAGTCAAGTGTATGGTATACACATGGTATACACTGTCCAACTTGCAGGTTCTTTCTCGACAATGCTACAACAATAAGAAATAAAAGATAAGAATATGAACATAAAGTAAATGGCTCAGTAGAATAGAATAATACATTTTAGCATACGTATCGTACAGGAAGGCACAATTTATAGTCCAATATTTACATGTGTATTGGGGAATGGGGGTGCAAGCGTTTAAATTGTGCAGTATTTAGTAATCATAAGAAGAGTCTGGCAACAGCAGTGTAACGTAGACGCAGGGAGTCAGGAAGCCGGTGCAGTCAGTGAGTTTAATATGAACTAACATACTATTTATTAGGTGGTGTCAGAGGAATGGCCAAAAAATGGCACCAGTCACCTTGGTCATAGAGTGTTTACTCTGCTACCGCACGGCAAGCGGTACCGTAGTGCCAAGTCTAGGACCAAAAGGCTCCTTAAAACCTCTCTGGGATAGGTGGGACGCAATCGTCCCACCTGGCCAATAACCAGGGAAAATGCAGAGCGCCAAATTCAAATAAAATACTATAAAAATCCAACTTTCATTATATCACACATGTAAGATACCAAATGAAAGCTACACTCTTTGTGAATCTAGCCAACATGTCAGATCTCAAAAAGGCTTTCGGCGAAAGCATAAGATGCTATTATCTGATGATAGCACAACAGTAAACAAAGAGAGTAGCATATTTCAACCCTGCAGGCGCTACACAAAACGCAGAAATAAAAATATAATTCATGCCTTACCTTTGACGAAGTTCTTTTTTTGGCACTCCAATATGTCCCATAAACATCACAAATGGTCCTTTTGTTCGATTTATTCCGTCCATATATATCCAAAATGTCCATTTATTTGGCGCGTTTGATCCAGAAAAACACAGCTTCCAAATTGCGCAACGTTACTACAAAATATCTCAAAAGTTACCTGTAAACTTTGCCAAAACATTTCAAACTACTTTGTAATAAAACTTTAGGTATTTTTAAACGTTAATAATCTATCAAATTGAAGACAGGATGATCTGTGTTCAATACCATAAGAAAACAAACTGATGCAACTTTTCTCTCAAACAGTCCACTTCAAGTGACTCTCATTCAAAATGGCCGTACTTCTTCATTACACAAAGGAAAAACCTCAACAAATGAAAAACCATTGAAAAGACAGTGACCTCAAAATAAAATCTGAATGGTTTGTCCTCTGGGTTTTGCCTGCTACATAAGTTCTGTTATACTCACAAACATGATTCAAAAAGTTTTAGAAACTTCAGAGTGTTTTCTATCCAAATCTACTAATAATATGCATATCTTATATTCCGGGGATGAATAGCAGGCAGTTGAATTTGGGCACGCTATTTATCCAAAAGTGAAAATGCTGCCCCATATCCCGAAGAAATTTTAACAGCTTCTAGACGGACACAGTTTTTTTAGAGTAATAGGCACATGATTACAATTTGTGTGGGTTACTTGGCATTGTGATAGGACAGCTCCCACACCCACTTCTGAGGCTTCCACCTCCACCATGAAGGGCAGTGAAGGATTTGGGTGTTTCAGCAACGGGGCGGAAGTGAAACTCCCCTTCAGTAGGCGGAAGGCCTCATCAGCTGCAGGACTCCACATCAACTTATGGGGACCACCCTTGCAGAGAGAGTTGTGGCGACGGCTCTAAAGTTTTTAATAAAGCGACTACCTGACACCCAAGCATGTCCTGGAATACCTCGTTCACGAATGCCTGGAACACAGACGGAGCGTTGGCTAATCCATAAGGCATCACCAAATACTCATAGTGTCCAGACATGGTGCTGAAGGCCATCTTCCATTCATCCTTCTCCCGATTGAAGATCAGATTCTAGGCACTCCGCAATTCCAGGTTAGTAAAAAAGAGGGTAGCTGTTCTTGGTGGTGATGGAGCGGTGAGGCATGTGGCCCCTACCTCCATGGGTTTATGCTCTGAATCAGAATGGTCAACGAAGGTAGGAGAGAAGCGATGGGGTTATCTATGCTCCCGAAGAAGGTTATGACAGATGGATGACCATTGAGATGAGTGCGTCCAAGGAGATGGTGTCGTCTCAGCATGCCAACTCCGTCTGGACCTCTTTGCGCAATCCTCTTCTGAATAAGGTGTGGAGCTCTGGCTCATTCCATCTACTGGATGCTGCCACTGTACGGAAGGTGAGTGTGTACTCCGCAGCGGTCTGGCCATCCTGCCGTAGTTGGAGTAGGTGCTCACCCTCCAGTTGCTCCAGCTGGTCGTGTTGTTGGCGAAGTAGGTCTTCCTGCTCGGCGACCATCTGGGAGATGTCTCAGTTGACTGCAGCTTCCATTTAATGAGGCAGTATTCTGTAACAAAGATGCAGGGAGTCAAGAAGCAGGTGCTGTCTTTGAGTTTTATAAGAACGAACATAGAGTGACTACACGAACAGGAGTAGCATCTGAACATGAACACAGGATACTGCCTTATGGGTGACAACCACGCAGTGCTAGATAAAGGGGGAGTAATCAGGGAAGTGATGAAGTTCAGGTGTGCATAATGATGGATTCCAGGTGTGTGTAATGATGGGTTGCCAGGACTGGTGGTTAGTAGACCAGCAACGTCGAGCACCAGAGGGCGGGAGGAGCAGGAGAAGACGTGACAAGCAGTTGTGACATAATGTTACATAATGTTGCTGCTACCGTCTTTTTTATTTTTTTTATTTTTTTATTTCACCTTTATTTAACCAGGTAGGCTAGTTGAGAACAGGTTCTCATTTGCAACTGCGACCTGGCCAAGATAAAGCATAGCAGTGTGAACAGACAACACAGAGTTGCACATGGAGTAAACAATTAACAAGTCAATAACACAGTAGAGAAAAAAGGGGAGTCTATATACAATGTGTGCAAAAGGCATGAGGAGGTAGGCGAATAATTACAATATTGCAGATTAACACTGGAGTGATAAATGATCAGATGATCATGTACTGGTAGAGATATTGGTGTGCAAAAGAGCAGAAAAGTAAATAAATAAAAACTGTGGGGATGAGGTAGGTGAAAATGGGTGGGCTATTTACCAATAGATTATGTACAGCTGCAGCGATCGGTTAGCTGCTCAGATAGCTGATGTTTGAAGTTGGTGAGGGAGATAAAAGTCTCCAACTTCAGCGATTTTTGCAATTCGTTCCAGTCACAGGCAGCAGAGTACTGGAACGAAAGGCGGCCGAATGAGGTGTTGGCTTTAGGGATGATCAATGAGATACACCTGCTGGAGCGCGTGCTACGGATGGGTGTTGCCATCGTGACCAGTGAGCTGAGATAAGGCGGAGCTTTGCCTAGCATGGCCTTGTAGATGACCTGGAGCCAGTGGATCTGGTGACGAATATGTAGCGAGGGATAAACTGCATCCAGTTTGCTGAGAAGAGTGTTGGAAGCAATTTTGTAGATGACATCGCCGAAGTCGAGGATCGGTAGGATAGTCAGTTTTACTAGGGTAAGCTTGGCAGCGTGAGTGAAGGAGGCTTTGTTGCGGAATAGAAAGCCGACTCTTGATTTGATTTTCGATTGGAGATGTTTGATATGGGTCTGGAAGGAGAGTTTGCAGTCTAGCCAGACACCTAGGTACTTATAGGTGTCCACATATTCAAGGTCGGAACCATCCAGTGTGGTGATGCTAGTCGGGCAAGTGGGTGCAGGCAGCGATCAGTTGAAAAGCATGCATTTGGTTTTACTAGCGTTTAAGAGCAGTTGGAGGCCACGGAAGGAGTGTTGTATGGCATTGAAGCTCGATTGGAGGTTAGATAGCACAGTGTCCAATGACGGGCCGAAAGTGTATAGAATGGTGTCGTCTGCGTAGAGGTGGATCAGGGAATCGCCCGCAGCAAGAGCAACATCATTGATATACACAGAGAAAAGAGTCGGCCCGAGAATTGAACCCTGTGGCACCCCCATAGAGACTGCCAGAGGACCGGACAACATGCCCTCCGATTTGACACACTGAACTCTGTCTGCAAAGTAATTGGTGAACCAGGCAAGGCAGTCATCCGAAAAACCGAGGCTACTGAGTCTGGTGACCGTGTTCCCTAGCCTCAGTGCAGTGGGCAGCTGGGAGGAGGTGCTCTTGTTCTCCATGGACTTCACAGTGTCCCAGAACTTTTTGGAGTTGGAGCTACAGGATGCAAACTTCTGCCTGAAGAAGCTGGCCTTAGCTTTCCTGACTGACTGTGTGTATTGGTTCCTGACTTCCCTGAACATTTGCATATCGCGGGGACTGTTCGATGCTATTGCAGTCCGCCACAGGATGTTTTTGTGCTGGTCGAGGGCAGTCAGGTCTGGAGTGAACCAAGGGCTGTATCTGTTCTTAGTTCTGCATTTTTTGAACGGAGCATGCTTATCTAATATGGTGAGGAAGTTACTCTTAAAGAATGACCAGGCATCTTCAACTGACGGGATGAGGTCAATGTCCTTCCAGGATACCCGGGCCAGGTCGATTAGAAAGGCCTACTCACAGAAGTGTTTTAGGGAGCGTTTGACAGTGATGAGGGGTGGTCGTTTGACTGCGGCACCGTAGCGGATACAGGCAATGAGGCAGTGGTCGCTGAGATCCTGGTTGAAGACAGCGGAGGTGTATTTGGAGGGCCAGTTGGTCAGGATGACGTCTATGAGGGTGCCCTTGCTTATAGAGTTAGGGTTGTACCTGGTGGGTTCCTTGATGATTTGTGTGAGACTGAAGGTGTCTGGCTATGACTGAATATAACTTCTGGACATGAGAACAGTGATTACTCACCGCGGATTGGAAGAAACCTTTTCCTTTAACGAGTCCAGCGAGAATTATGTCCTGCTTTCACTGGAACAGGCCCAGATCCACATCTACTGCGTGAAGAAAAGACAGGAAAAGGGGCCGCAGATCGGGCAGCCTTCTGAGAATCCCTCTCCCTCCCTCTAAACTCCCATTGCCATCCATTCTTCTTACTAACATGCAATCATTGGAAAATAAAATTGATGACCTACAATTAAGATTATCCTACCAACGGGACATCAAAAACTGTAACATCTTATGTTTCACCAAGATGTGACTGAACAACTGTAACGGCTTTCTTATGGAGAAGAGAGTCGGACCAAAATGCAGCGTGATGATGATTCATGATATTTTAATGAAGGAAAAAACTATACATGAAGAAACTACAAAAATAATTAAATGTGAAAACCGAAACAGCCCTATCTGGTGCAAACACAAAGACAGGAACAATCACCCACAAAACACTCAAAGAATATGGCTGCCTAAATATGGTTCCCAATCAGAGACAACGCTAAACACCTGCCTCTGATTGAGAACCACTCCAGACAGCCATAGACTTTGCTAGATACCCCCACTAAGCCACACACCCAATACCTAACAAAACCCCAAGACAAAACACACCACAATAAACCCATGTCACACCCCGGCCTGACTAAATAAATAAAGACAAACACAATATACTTCGACCAGGGCGTGACAGAACCCCCCCCTAAGGTGCGGACTCCCGGACGCACATCAAAACAATAGGGAGGGCCCGGGTGGGCGTCTGTCCATGGTGTCGGCTCCGGCGCGGGACGTGGAATCCACTCAATCAATGTCTTAGTCCCTCCTCCTCGCGTCCTGGGATAGTCCACCCTCGCCGCCGACCATGGCCTAGTAGTCCTCACCCAGAACCCCATTGGACTGAGGGGCAGCTCGAGACTGAGGGGCAGCTCGGGACTGAAGCAGCTCGGGACTGAGGGGAAGCTCGGGACTGAGGGGAAGCTCGGGACTGAGGGGAAGCTCGGGACTGAGGGGAAGCTCAGCACCGAGGGGAAGCTCAGCACTGAGAGGAAGCTCAGCACTGAGAGGAAGCTCAGCACTGAGAGGAAGCTCAGGCAGGTAGTTGGATCTGGCAGATCCTGGCTGGCTGGCGGTTCTGGCAGATCCTGGCTAACTGGCGGATCTGGAAGAGTCTGGCTGACTGGCGGATCTGGAAGAGTCTGGATGACTGGCGGATCTGGAAGAGTCTGGCTGACTGGCGGATCTGGAAGAGTCTGGCTGACTGGCGGATCCTGGCTGACTGACGGATCTGGCTGCTCCATGCTGACTGGCGGCTCTGGCTGCTCCACGCTGACTGGCGGCTCTGGCTGCTCCATGTAGGCTGACAGCTCTGGCGGCTTCTTACAGACTGGCAGCTCTGGCTGCTTCATGCAGACTGGCAGCTCTGGCTGCTTCATGCAGACTGGCAGCTCTGGCTGCTCCATGCAGGCTGACAGCTCTGGCTGCTCCATGCAGGCTGGCAGCTCTGGCTGCGCTGAACAGGCAGGAGACTCCAGCAGCGCTATAGAGGAGGAAGGCTCTGGCAGCGCTGAACAGGCGGGAGACTCCAGCAGCGCTGTAGAGGAGGAAGGCTCTGGCTGCGCTGAACAGGCGGGAGACTCCGGCAGCGCTGGAGATGAGGAAGGCTCTGGCAGCGCTAGATAGGCGGGAAACTCCGGCAGCGCTCTAGAGGAGGAAGGATCTGGCTGCGCTGAACATGTGGAAGACTCCGGCAGCGCTGGAGAGGCGAGGCGCACTGTAGGCCTGATGCGTGGTGCTGGCACTGGTGGGACTGGGCCGAGAACACGCACAGGAAGCCTGGTGCGGGGAGCTGCCACCGGAGGGCTGGTGCGTGAAGGTGGTACTGGATAGACCGGACCGTGCAGGCGCACTGGAGCTCTTGAGCACCGAGCCTGCCCAACCTTACCTGGCTCGATGCCCACTCTAGCCCGGCCGATACGAGGAGCTGGAATGTACCGCACCGGGCTATGCACCCGCATTGGGGACACCGTGCGCTCCAAAGCATAACACGGTGCCTGCCCGGTCTCACTAGCCCCCCGGTAAGCACAGGGAGTTTGCGCAGGTCTTCTACCTGGCGTAGCCCTACTCCCTGTGAGCCTCCCCCCAATACATTTTTGGGGCTGACTCTTGGGCTTCCGTCCGCGCCGCCGTGCTTGCTTCGCCAACTCCATTATCCGATAAACTTCTGCGCACTGCTCCATCGAATCCCAGGCGGGCTCCGGCACTCTCCCTGGGTCGACCGCCCACCTGTCTGTCTCCTCCCAAGAAGTATAGTCCATACTCTTGTAGTCCAAACCGTACTCCTCTTTGGGCTGCTCCTGTTGCCTCTTCTCCTGTTGCACCTTGCGGCGGCTACACTCCCCTGGTTTAGCCCAGGGTCCTCTCCCGTCGAGGATTTCCTCCCATGTCCAGAATTCCTTATTACGTATCTCCTGCTGCCGCTGTTGTTTCACCTGCTGCTCCTGCCTGTTGACACGCCGCTTGGTCCAGTTGTGGTGGGTGATTCTGTAACGGCTTTCTTGTGGAGAAGGAGAGTCGGACCAAAATGCAGCGTGATGATGATTCATGATATTTTAATGAAGGAAAAAACTATACATGAAGAAACTACAAAAATAATTAAATGTGAAAACCGAAACAGCCCTATCTGGTGCAACACCCCGTCCTGACTAAATAAATAAAGACAAACACAATATACTTCGACCAGGGCGTGACAACAACGATACGGATAATATAGAGCTAGCATCATTTTCCATGCACCGGCAGAACAGAGAAGCTACTTCTGGTAAGACAAGGGGTGGGGTGTGTGTCTATTTGTGAATAACAGCTGGTGCGCGATGTCTAATATTAAAGAAGTCTCAAGGTATTGCTCACCTGAGGTAGATCACATTATGATAAGCTGTAGACCACACTATCTATCTAGAGTTCTCATCTATATTATTCGTAGCCATCTATTTACCACCACAGAACGAAGCTGGCACTAAGACCACTCTCAACTAACTCTATAAGGCAATAAGCAAAGAAGAAATTGAAGTGGTGCTCCTATTGGCCAGGGACTTTAATACAGGCAAATTTAATCAGTTTTACCAAATTTTTACCAGCATGTCACATGTGCAACCAGAGAAAAAAAAATCTAGACCACCTTTACTCCACACACAGAGATGCATACAAAGCTCTCCCCCGTCCTCCATTTGGCAAATCTGACCATAATTTTATCCTCTAGTGACTCGCTCAATACGGAAGTGGTCAGATGATGTGGATGCTACACTACAGAACTGTTTTGCTAGCACAGACTGGAATATGTTCCGGGATTAATCCAATGGCATTGAGGAGAACACCACCTCAGTCATCAGCTTCATCAGTAAGTGCATCGACGATGTCGTCCCCACTGTGACTGTACGTACATATCCCAACCAGAAGTCATTGAATCCTGCTACACCAGCTCTAACGCTCGTCGGATGTGGCAGGGCCTGAATACTATTACGGATTACAAAGGGAAACACAGACGCGAGCTGCCCAGTGACGCGAGCCTACCAGACGAGCTACATTTATTTTATGCTCGCTTCAAGGCAAGCAACACTGAAGCATGCACGAGAGCACCAGCTAATCTGGATGACTGTGTGATAGCGCTCTCAGTTGCCGATGTGAACAAAACCTTTAACCTCTTAAGTCGACCCTCTACTTTTTTGAACATTCTGTTAAAAATCGCGCAACATTTCAGCGCCCTGCTACTCATGCCAGGAATATAGTATATGCATTTGCTTAGTCTGTGTGGATAGAAAACACTCAGACGTTTATAAAACTGGTTAAATCACTGCTGTGGCTTTACCAGAACGGCATTTACATCGAAAAGCACAGGAAAAACTGATCACTGAAAATGGGAAAATATATCCATGCGCTACTTGAACCCATTGATAAAGGTGAACCACAATTAATTGACTGAGGTTGCAGTATCTACAGCTTCCACACGGTGTCTAGAGTCTTGTCATTTCCCTTCGAGTTTTTTCTTGGTCAAACACATGCAGGGCACCGTATCTCCTTAGGTCTAGGACCGGATATTTTCGTTGAGTTTCTAGCCGGACATTTTTCCAGACGGACAGCTAATGATCTTTACATCGCCTCCTGATGAATTTTATCGCTTATTAACGTTTACTAATACCTAAAGTTGCATTACAAACGTATTTCGAAGTGTTTTGTGAAAGTTTATCGTCGACTTTTTGAATTTTAAAAAATGACGTTACGTTTTGAAACAATGTTTTTTTCGTTTATCACACAGTCTACATATAACGATATCTAGGCTTTATATGGACCGATTTAATCGAAATAAAGACCCAAATAGTGTTTATGGGACATCTAGGAGTGCCAACAAAGAAGATGGTGAAAGGTAATGAATGTTTGTGTTTTCTATGTTTTCTTATTGTGCGGTTTGTGTTACGCCGAAATGCTAATTATTTTGTTTACGTCCCCTGTGGGTCTTTTGGGGTGTTACATGCTATCAGGTAATAGCTTCTCATGCTTTCGCCGAAAAGCATTTTAAAAATCTGACTTGTTGCCTGGATTCACAACGAGTGTAGCTTTAATTCGATACCCTGCATGTGTATTTTAATGAACTTTTGAGTTTTAACTAATACTATTAGCATTTAGCGTAGCGCATTTGCATTTCCAGAGCTCTAGTTGGGACGCAAGCGTCCCGAGTAGAAGCAACAGGTTAAACAGGTCAACATTCACAAAGCAGCTGGGCCTGACAGATTACAAGGATGTGTACTTAATTAAAGCATGCGAGGATCAACTGTCAAATGTCTTCAATGACATTTTCAACCTCTCCCTGACCGTGTCTGTAAAACCAACATGTTTCATGCAGACCACCATAGTCCCTGTGCCCAAGGAAGTGAAGGTAAGTAACCTGCCTAAATGATTACCACCCTGTTGCACTCACGTCGGTGGCCATGAAGTGCTTTGAAAGGCTGGTCATGGCACACATCAACAGTATACTCCAGGAAACCCTAGACCCACTACAATTCGCATACCGCCCCAACAGATCCACGCAATCTCAGTCGCACTCCACATTGTCCTTTCTCACCTGGACAAAAGGGACACCTATGTGAGAATAATGTTCATTGACTACAGCTCAGTGTTCAACACCATAGTGCCCACGAAGCTTATCACTAAGCTAAGGACTCTGGGACTAAACACCTCCCTGTGCAACTGGATCCTGGACTCCTGACGGGGCTCCCCCAGATGGTAAGAGTAGGCAACAACACATCTGCCACGCTGATCCTTAACACTGGGGCCCCTCAGGGGTGTGATCTTAGTCCCCTCCTGTATTCCCTGTTCACCCATGACTGCTTGGCCAAACACGACTCCAACACCATCATTAAGTTTGCTGCTGACACAAAGTGGTAGGCCTGATCACCAACAATGATGAGACAGCCTATAGAGAGGAGGTCAGAGAACTGGCAGAAAAGGCGGGCCGAACAGGCCCCCGTTAACATCGCCGGGGCTGCAGTGGAGCGGGTCGACAGTTTCAAGTTCCTTGACGTCCACATCACCAATGAACTATCATGGTCCAAACATACCAAGACAGTCGTAATGAGGGTACAAAAAAAACTTTTCCCCCTCAGGAGAATATTGGCATGGGTCCCCAGATCCTCAAAAAGGCGATACAGAGGGTAGTACAAATGGCCCACTACATCACTGGGGCCAAGCTTGCTGTCATCCAGGACCTATACAATAGGGGGTGTCAGAGGACATCCCATAAAATTGTCAGAGACTCCAGTCACCCAAGTTATAAACTGTTTTCTCTGCTACCGTGCGGCAACTGTTACCGGACGCCAAGTCTAGGTCCAAAAGGCTCCTCAACAGCTTCTACCCCCAAGCCATAAGACTGCTGGACAATTACTAAAATTGCCACCGGAGAATTTACATTGACCCCCTCCCTTTTTGTACACTGCTGCTACTCTCTGTTTATTATCTATGTATAGTCACTTCACCCCCACCTACATAAATTACCTCAACTAATCTGTACCCCCGAACACTGACTCGGTACACGTGCCCCTGTATATAGCCTCGTTATTGTTATTCTTATTGTTACTTTTTATTATTATTTTTAATTTTAGTCTACTTGGTAAATACGTTCTTAACTTTTCTTGAACTGCACTGTTGGTTAAGGGCTTGTAAGTAAGTATTTCACGGTCAAGTCTACACTTGTATTCGGCGCATGTGACAAATAAAGTTTGATTTGATGTGTGTGTAGCATGAATGTATAACATCTTTATTTACCCCTTCAACATTAAATACAAGCATGTGTGTGGTGTGTGTGCCTGTGTGCCTGTGTGCGTGTGTGTGTGTGCATGTGTGTGGTGTGTGTGCCTGTGCGCGCGTGTGTGTGCGTGTGTGCATGTGTGTGTGTGTGCAGACATTGGTGGTGTAGCACAGGGTATTCAGGCTGGCCCTGGGTACCTGTGCTGTGTGGGGTAAACTCATACCCACTCAACAGCCCTGCTGGAGGGCGGTACAAATACTTCATGTTTGTGTGCGTGTCAACATCACCTGAAGTGATTCCAGTCCCACCAGTACAAGGGTTTATAAAAGCACACAGGTGTAGCACTGCAAAAAGTGTCAGAACACCAAGTACAGGACACACCAGAGACCAGGCTGAGAGAGACAGCGACAGAGGGCAACCAATGTGCAACACAATTTTGGATTTCCACAGTTTACACACTGACAGGTAAGCTCAGCTTGAGTGAGGACATCATCTTAGTTGGACCATTATCATCCAGTGAGGGAAAACTTTGCTTTGTATTCTCCCATTATAATAACATTCCATTATGTTGATATGTACCCCCTTTGAGGCTAAGGTGAGCTTGCCGTTTGGCTACTCTCCCTTAACAAAAGCTGCATATATTTTTTTATTGACATTCCGCTAATGTTGTTGTTTACAAAAACCCTATGAGTGAAGAGTGGCATGTCTGCCAGTAAACATATTGTATGTTATATGACTGATCTGACTCCATTACAAACTTTGTATACAGGTGGGTGTGTAGTGGGGTTAGTTTGTGGTCTTGTATAGTGTTGAGGATTTTAAAATGGTCTTGAGAGGGCAATTTTTTTATTGTTATATGAGAAATGTACAGTCGGGACGGTCTCTCTCCAAAAGGGGAAAAGAAGTAGCTGACTTTCTGAACTCTCACCGTAGAAGTAAATCATACAACATGTGCCTACATTTATCAGTGTAAATATTGAGTGAATTATTTAATTGGCTGAAAGATCCAAATGTGAATAACATTGCATTTAATCACAAACGGATGATTACAAGGGTGGAAATGGCTCCCCTTGGCATTGATTGCACAACCTTTAAATAAATGATTATAACGTTTTCCTGGGCAAATCATTACTTGTTGAAGAGTTATTAGCGACAATGACAACTGAACCACACTGTACTAATAAAATGATCGCTCTATTTCAAAAGTATATTATTGAAAAGCATCAGCCAAGCATTGTATCAAAGTACATCTCAAATGATCTTGGCATTCATTATATCACCTTACAGTAACAATTGGGGGGGGTCATGATTACGTGTGAAAGGCTTTGTGAGATCCAAAGCTTCTCAACAAAGAACCGTGTGTGACTATCGGATTTCAGTTGATGAAATAAAGGACATTTCATAGCTTTGAGCGTAGGAACAAAGCTTACTGCACTGGTCATTTAGTACTTAACAGTCGCACCACCATCCAACTATTTGGCATAGCTTGGCAGCAACACAGGCCACATTTATTCAGGGAACATTTTCTTGCCAGGGACCATCCATCAAAGAGTTTACCTTACCAGTGGTTACTATGACAGTTTTATATAATTAACATTTTAGTCATTTAGCAGATGCTCTTATCCAGAGTGAGTTACAGGAGCAAGTACAATATAGGGGCACATCAACAGATTTTTCACATGGTCAGCTCAGGGATTCGACCCAGCAATCTTTTGGTTTCTGGCTCAACACTCTTAACTGCTAGGCTACCTGCCGCCCTATATGCAGCTACAGGTTGCCTTGCAAAAGTATTCATCCCCCTTGGCATTTTTCCTATTTGTTGCGTTACAACCTGTAATTTAAATAGATTTTTATTTGGATTTCATGTAATGGACACACACAAAATAGTCGAAATTGGTGAAGTGAAATAAAAAATAATAGCTTGTTTAAAACAATTTAAAAAAATAGAAAACAAAAAAGTGGTGCGTGCATATGTATTCACCCATTTTGCTATGAAGCCCCTAAATAAGATCTGGGGCAACCAATTACCTTCAGAAGTCACAAAATTAGTTAAATAAAGCGCACCTGTGTGCAATCTACAACCAGTCATGTCATGTCACATGATCTCAGTATACATACACCTGTTCTGAAAGGCCCCAGAGTCTGGAACACCACTAAGCAAGGGGCACCACCAAGCAAGCGGCACCATGAAGACCAAGAAGCTCTCCAAACAGGTCAGGGATAAAGTTGTAGAGAAGTACAGATCAGGGTTGGGTTATAAAAAAATATCTGAAACTTTGAACATCTCACTGAGCACCATTAAATCCATTTTTTTTAAATCGAATGAATATGGCACCAAAAACAAACCTGCCAAGAGAGGGCCGCCCACCAAAAATCAAGGACCAGGCAAGGAGGGCATTAATCAGAGAGGCAACAAAAAGACCAAAGATAACCCTGAAGGAGTTTCAAACTCCAAAGCGGAGATTGGAGTATCTGTCCATAGGACCACTTTAAGCTGTACACTCCATAGAGCTGGGCTTTACAGAAGAGTGGCCAGAAAAAAAGCAATTTCTTAAAGAAAAGAATAAGCAAACACGTTTGGTGTTCGCCAAAGGGCATGTGGGAAACGTATTCTGGTCAGATGAGACCAACATTGAGCTTTTTGGCCATCAAGGAAAACGCTATGTCTGGTGCAAACTCAACACCTCGCATCACCCCGAGAACACCATCCCTACAGTGAAGCATGGTGGTGGCAGCATCATGCTCTGGGGATGTTTTTCATTGGCAGGGACTGGGAAACTGGTCAGATTTGAAGGAATGATGGGTGATGCTAAATACAGGGAAATTATTGAGGGAAACCTGTTTCATTCTTCCAGAGATTTGAGACTGGGACGGAGGTTCACCTTCCAGCAGGACAATGACCCTAAGCATACTGCTAAAGCAACACTCGAGTGGTTTAAGGGGAAACATTTAAATGTCTTGTAATGGCCCATTCAAAGCCCAGACCTCAATCCAATTGAGAATCTGTGGTATAACTTAAAGAGTGTTGTTCACCAGCGGAACCCGTCCAACTTGAAGGAGCTGGAGCAGTTCTGTCTTGAAGAATGGGCAAAAATCCCAGTGGCTAGATGTGCCAAGCTTATAGAGACATACCCCAAGAGACTTGCAGCTGTAATTGCTGCAAAAGATGGCTCTACAAAGTATTGACTTTGGGGAGGTGAATAGTTATGCACGCTCAAGTTTTCAGTTTGTTTCACAATAAAAAATATTTTGCATTTTCAAAGTGGTAGGCATGTTGTGTAAATAAAATGATTTACAAATGACAACCCCACAACAAATCAATTTTAATTCCAGGTTGTAAGGCAACAAAATAGGCAAAATGCCAAGTGGGGTGAATACTTTTGCAAGCCACTATATGTGGTTGTAGTAGGCTAGATGAGGATGCTTTTAGGTAGGTTATGGTTATCTGACTGATTTGGGCTAGTGGAGTGATATATTTCAACAATAACTTTATTTTTGGAATGATTTTAGGCCTTAACTAACCTGTTTGTTCCCAGATTGTTCCCTGACATGCATGCCACTATGCAAATCAAATGCCATTAGTAACCCTAACATGATCCATATTTATCTTTTATATTTTAAATTATGTCAAAAAATATATGTTTTATTCTTAGTCACAGCTCTGCCTATATGTACCTCTATTCCACAGCCCAAATAACTGCACTATGCAGTATATACAAGAGTATGTGGACACCCCTGCAAATTGGATTCGGCTATTTCAGCCACACCCTTTGCTGACAGGTGTATCAAATCGAGCACACAGCCATGTAATTTCCATAGACTAACAATGGCAGTAGAATGATCTTACTGAAGAGCACAGTGACTTTCAACATGGGACCGTCATAGGATGCCACCTTTCCAACAAGTCAGTTAATTCAATTTCTGCCCCGCTAGAGCTGCCTCGGTCAACTGTAATTGCTGTTATTGTGAAGTGGAAACATCTAGGATTAACAGCGGCCCAGCTGCAAAGTGATAGGCCACACAAGCTCACAGAACAGGACCACCGAGTGATGAAGCACATAGTGTGTAAAAAATAATTAGTCCTCGTTTGCAACACTCACTACCGAGATCCAAACTGCCTCTGGAAGCAACATCAGCTGTTTGTCCGGAGCTTCATAAAATGGGTTTCCATGGCCAGGCAGCCGTACACAAGCCCAAGATCAGTGGTGTAAAACTCGCCGCCATTGGACTCTGGAGCAGTGGAATTACGTTCTCTGGAGTGATGAATCACGTTTCACAATCTGGCAGTCCGACGTTCGAAACTGGATTTGGCGGATGCCAGGAGAATGCTACCTGCCTCAATGCATAATGCCATCTGTAAAGTTTTGTTATGGAGGAATAATGGTCTGGGGCTATTTTTCATGGTTCGGGCTAGGCCCCTTAATTCCAGTGAAGGGAAATCTTAATGCTACAGCATATAATGACATTCTAGATGATTCTGTGCTTCTAACTTTGTTGTAACAGTTTGGGGAAGGCCCTTCCTGTTTCAGCATGACAATGGCCCCGACCACAAAGCAAGGTCCATACAGAAATGGTTTGTCGAGATCGGTTTTGGAAGAACTTGGCTGGCCTGCACAGAGCCCTGACCTGAACCCCAATGAACACCTTTGGGATGAATTGGAACGCCGACTGCGAGCCAGGCCTAATCACCCAACATCTGTGCCCGACCTCACTAATGCTCTTGTGGCTGAATGGAAGTAAGTCCCTGCAGCAATGTTAAAACATCTAGTGGAAAGCCTTCCCAGAAGAGTGGATGCTGTTATAGCAGCAAAGGGTGGACCAACTCCCTATTAATGCCCATGATTTGGAATGAGATGTTCAACGAGCAGGTGTCCACATACTTTTGGTCATGTAGTGTACAGTATATACCTCAGCCCACTTACCCACCCACTTAAACCCTAATATTTATACAATCAAGTACCCATACACCCATATCCTGATGCTAAATGCACTATTTGTTACTCCGCCTATATTCTCTAAGACACCAACAGTAACCTATATCCACCTATTCGCTGCACATTCCAACCCTGTTATTTGCATATCTTAGTCCTGTGACCTTTAACCGGTCTACTGCTACATGCAAGCCATAATTGTTAGAAAAATTGCTGTTCTTCTGCATTTCAGCCCCAATATTTATACAAACCAGGTCTTCACCTATACTTCAGCTCCAATTTACATACCAAAGTCTGCACCTGTTCTTGAACTCAATTAGCCAACTAAGCCAGGTCTACATGTGCCAAAGCCTAAATATCCATAAACTGTAAAACAGGTCTACCCCTGCACCTCAACTCCAGTAAACCAGGTCTAGCATTGTATTCAGCAAAACGCACACAAACCAGGTCTAGCATTGTGCAAGAGACACTAAACTAAACAAACCTATTGATATTAAATATTTGTTAAGATATTACACCAATTCCCCCTAAAATAACAAAATAGTATTTTTACAGTCAAAATCACTGATTTAAACATAGTAAAAGGCTAATGGATAATGGTAAAATCATCTGGGTCTTAACTATGGCATGTGCCCAGGATTACAAAATGTAAGTGCATATTAAAATGTGCAAGTGATGCACAGCAACTGCTAGTAAGTAGAGAAGCGTGGTTGGGGCAGGTATGTGAAGTCATTCCATTGATCATAGACTGACTGAGGTGTTTGTGCTGGTGAGTTGTTTCATATAATGATATTTTGATGAAAATGAAGGTCAGTTTAACCCAATTAGTTAAAGTATGAACTATTTGACAAACATATTCTTATTATCTCTAACAGAAGACAGGACCTAGAAAATGATGTTTGGCATCAGGAAGAGCATCCAGGACCACCTGGTGGAGCGAAGAATCCGCCGAACCCGGCTGGTGACCAAATATGGCCAATGCAACATTGAATTTGGTAACGTGAAATGCGGCAACCAGTTTGCCTTCCTCGTGGACTTCTGGACGACCTTCGTAGAGTTCCGCTGGCGCTTTGTCCTCTTCTTCTTCACCGTCTCGTTCACCCTGAGCTGGTTCATCTTCGGACTACTGTGGTTCTGGATCGCCTGGAGCAACGGGGACCTGACCTGGCAGAACCCCTCAAAAGGCCACAAGTACTGTGTGGAAAATGTTTCCGATCTCATTACAGCATTCCTCTTCTCCATGGAGACCCAGACCAGTATCGGGTATGGTGTACGGGTCATCACCCCTCACTGTTCTGGTGCCTTAACCCTCATCATTACCCAGTTTCTCATAGGTTCCATCATCAACTGTTTCCTGTGTGGAATCATCCTGGCCAAGATCTCCATCCCTAAGAAAAGGGCCAAGACCATCACATTCAGTCAGACAGCTGTCATCTGTCCTAAGAAGGACTTCCTTTGCCTCATGATAAGAGTGGCCAACTTACGCAAGACCCTGATGATCGGGAGCCAGATTTATGGCAAGTTGTTGAGGACAACCATCAAACCCAATGGGGAGACAATCATCATGGATCAGGTGAACATTGAGTTCATGGTGGACGCTGGGAAGGACAACCTCTTCTTTGTGTGCCCTCTCACACTCTACCATGTGATTGACAATACTAGCCCTTTTTTTGAGATGGCAGTAGACACACTCCATAAGCAGGAGTTTGAGCTGGTGGTCTTTCTGGACGGCACAGCCGAGACCACCAGCTCAGCCTGCCAGGTCAGGACCTCCTTCATCCCTCAGGAGATCATGTGGGGTTACAGCTTCCTGCCAATCATCTCCCGCAGTAAAGAGGGCAAGTACAGAGTGAACTTCTCCAACTTCTCCAAAGTGGTGCCCATGGCCACTGCACATTGTTCCTACTGCTTCCACAACATGAAGGGACACCACCTCCACTCCATTAACGGAATCGACAACTGGGAATTTGAAGCAAATGATAACTTAGAACAACCTAATATGACCAAGTTGTGAGCTTATGTGGCCTGAGGAATAGAAGACAGTTATAGGTTGTACACGCTTAGAAAAATGGATGCTAAATGGTTCTTCGGCTGTGCCCATAGAATAGCTATTTTTAGTTTAACATTGCAAAAATTACAAATCTGATTACAAATCTTTGTCTCATCTCGCACCAGCGACTCCTGTGGTGGGCCAGGCACAGTGCATGCCAACCAAGGTTGCACGGTGTTTCCTCCAACACATTGGTGTGGCTGGCTTCCGGGTTGGATGTGCACTGTGTTAAGAAGCAGTGCGGCTTGGTTGGGTTGTGTTTCGGAGGACGCATGGCTTTCAACCTTCGTCTCTGCTGAGCCCGTACGGGAGTTGTAGCGATAAGACAAGATAGTAATTACTAACAATTGGACACCATGAAATTGGGGAGAAAAAGGGGGTAAAATTTACAAATAAAAATCATATTATCCTATTTTAAGAATGATTTACTTATCAAGTGCTAACTGTGTTAGACTATTTAGCTTGTTTTAGGAATATATGTCTTGAGTTGTCTTACCACAAGTTAAATGAGACACATTCTTGAGGGAACAGCTTTTTGAAGCTGGAATCTACTGATGACAATAATTTGAAGATATCACACTTGAAGAGACTATAAAATTCATATTTGTATTAAAAACATTTACAATCCAGATATGACTCAAACTGCTTTTTTCAATATGCCACAGCAGACACTTTTATGCAAAGCAACTTACAGTACATTATGTGAATTCCCCCAGTGAGAAACGAAGCCCCAAACCTGCCATCTGAGCTAGTGCTAGATAACATTAGAACACCTATTCATTATAACTGTGACGTGCAAGGACATCCCCAAGATAATGCTTCATTGGAGCACACATGCTGCTTTTGTAAGTGAGTGAGTATTAGGACATAAAATCTATAAGCCTTTCCTTATATACCAACTTTGGGGCATGGGCAAGGTTAGGTACAGCAACTTCATATGCTAACTAATCCCTCCTCAGACCCAAGGTGTCATAGGCTGATAATCAAAGAAATAGTAGGACGAGTTTGCTAAATTCTGGAACATTGTCATTCACGTTGGTAACGATCAAAGACTTTTGACTTGTATATTTATTCCCATTTAGAACAAGCCACTTCACTGACACAACATGTCATAATTTGTCAATACCACAGAACTCTATCTTTTGCCTGATCATATTGTACATTTCTCCCCTCAGAGTGGGGTCCCAATTCTCTTTCATGTGTAAAAATGGGATGCTGTGAGCCATTCACCGTTTGACTGCATTCAAACAGCTGATTATGCTTCACCAGTGATTTGCTAACATTTTTTTAATCTTAGATTTTGGAAGTCCATTGCTTAAAAATAACGTGCTTTGATTCAAATCACATGCACATGTGGCTTACCATAGGACACAAATACTTAATTTGTGTGGGAAGGTGAAGTAAATGATGTTGCTTGAGTGTTACATTATCAATAAAAATCTGCTTGAAATTTTTCAAATGCTGCTTGATTAATAACTTGAATCTTGAAATGGTTTGAAGCGAAATCACTAGAGCAAAAAGTATCTGGGTAAACTCTATCAACTCAAGCATGGTTAAGTGATAATGCCAGAGAATTGTTTGGAGGATATATTGGCACGGGTGTTGTTACATTGGTAAACCGTGCCAATATATCCTCCAAACACCGGCTTCGAGGGCACTATCACTTTCATACAAAGCCAAGAAAGGTCACTTGATTTAGCAATGGCTAGAAGTTTAATTTCAGCTAGCTTAGATCTATATTTAGGATCTATATTTCCAAATGAATAGTTAAACCGTCAGCAATTTGTTTTAAAGCATGTGATCCAGGTGAGTTGCATATCTCTATTCCATCTGTATACAAAATCAACTTCAAAGTATTGGGCCTAGCAAATAAAAGTGGGAGTGACTTGAAAATGAGAATGTGTTCTCAGGCAACTTACCCGGTAAACGAAGGGTTGAATAAAACATTTAAAAAATAAAAAGGTCATGTCATACAATAATCCATCCTTGCACTTCTGTGGTTGTCATGGCAATAATAATTGAGTCAGAAAACAACTGTTTCAGGCTTCTGAGCAAGGGTATGTCGTAAAACCATTTTTATTTCATGGTGAGAGCCCTCAAATTACCTCTTGAGTCTGCGCGCTACTTTAGAAAGTACTATTTCCTCAAGCTCGACCGGGCTGAGAAGCTGCTAGATGCTGTGGTTCTGTATGAGTGTAGTAGCAACTCTGGAAAAAGGATTTGCAAAATGAACAAACATTGCCAGTGCCTCTTCATGTACTGTCCCGTGGTCTCAGAATGTCTCTCAAACATCTGCTTCATTTGGTCCCTCATCTCAGCCATAAGTTAAGCCTGATATTATTCCACCACAGATATAATGTTGCTGCCAGCCCTCTGAAACATAAAGACAAAAAACAAGCACAAAAAAATGTATGACATGAATGTACTAAACTAGTCCAGCAGCCTCAAACAACATTCACCAATACATTAGCCTTGTTCAATGTGATATCTCGTAGTGTCTCCTGTGCCTCTTGTGGAGCATCCTCAACATCTCCATGCACTGACAAAGCAATAAGTTCGGCCATTTGGGTCTGTTCGGGTCTAATGCAACCAGAAAAAAGGGATGTTTCATAATTGTCACATTCGTAGGACTGTTGATCTCTGTTTGGTAGCTACAAGGCTACAAGGTTTGTAGCGATCGTCTGTGGTGGAAAAAGGTGAGGACCAAAACGCAGCGTGGTAAGTGTTCATGTTTTTTAATAAAGTAATGAACACTGAACAAAACAATAAACGTGAAGTAATCAAACTGAAACAGTCCTGTGTGGCACCAACACTAACACTGAAAATAAACACCCACAACTCAAAAGTGAAACCAGGCTCCCTGACCATACTAAAACAAAGACATAATAAAAGACAACCCACCCAACTCACACCCTGACCATACTAAAACAAAGACATAATAAAAGACAACCCACCCAACTCACGCCCTGACCATACTAAAACAAAGACATAATAAAAGAACTAAGGTTAGAACGTGACAAGGTTAGTGGAAAAGGGACTGCGGCAATGTGCTCTATTGGTGTAGCCCAAACTTCAAAGTCGAGGTCACAAATGAAAAGCAAATAACACACCACCAATTCATTGCACTTCTCAAACAATGCACCAAGTTAAAGGGGCAAAAATAGATAGTGAGCTAGCATGTGTATTCAGCAGGTATTTGATGAGTCCAATGCCAGAAAGCAACCACCAGTAACTATTATTAAAAATGTATTTAATAATAGTTAATTAATTAAAAATTAATTGTGTGTTATCTTGCTCACATTTTATTAAACAAATGGGGAAGAAAGTTAAAATATGCATTGGTGAGGGAATCCCCCTCCTCACATGCGCAGTGGTTTACACTTTCCAGCCATCCAGTTCGAAAAACGAGTCCAGTCATGAAAAAGTTGTCATAGTCTGTAAGTCATAAAGTCTTTGGAATAAAAGATGAATTATTCTTTACCTCACGTTAGTCTCATTGAGAGAAGCATGGTCTGAAGTTAAATTCCCAAGGTGGGGTTATAATCGGAGGAGCAGAAAGGGGTGGTCCCATGATGCCAGCTCAATGTCTGCGCTCATGGGCAGGCTTCTGATTTAGGTCAACTCCAAAGGTAATTGGAGTTTCCTTTATTAAAAAATCACATTACATAATTTCACAAATAGTTTCATCTTTACTCATTAATTTTATACAACAATTAGATGTAAGCCTCATAACTGAGACTCTTGTATAAACAGGGCTATGGTAATGTGGCTTTATTGTCTCTCATGAGTTTCACAAAATTGTACCAAACGGACCAGTTCGTAGCTGGCTACGTCACCAACCTTCTCTACATTCTCCAGAACATGAATATTGTTCGGTTCTCAAGTTCTGTGAGGTGGAAGAAATTCCTTTGTTCTCTCTATGAAAACTCTCTGGCCATGAGGAGAGAATCTCCTCCAGGAATTTATGACCTGCCTAACAGAGCCTGGTTTCGGGAGTATAGAGAGAGGGGGGATGGTGCTCGCTGTACCCAAAGAGTGATTTTAAAGTTAGATACTGGATGTATTCAGTCGGGAACAAAGGGTGTCAACTAGAAGGCATGTTAGCGTTAGCTAACGTTAGCTAAACCATTGCTGCCTCAATGGGTTTCTAGCAGTAGCTAGTTAGCTATTAGGTCACATTAAATTGCACAAGAGGTCACCGAATTGACCAGTCAACAGAAGCTAGCTGACGGGTGACTTTTAACATAGATCAGTGAAGAGGAAGTAGGACTTGGACAATTTGGATGACACGTCGGGTAAGAATTTTATATGCTAAGTTAAAGTTAGGTAGCTAGTTAGGTATCAGTAGCTAGCCTGGGTTGGAAACTAGCTAGCTAAAATGGCAGCAAACATTAGTTAGCTAGCTAGTTTCCAACCCAGGCTAGCTAGCTTCTAAGGTAGCTAACGCAGTTGCTAATGTTAGTGTGTTGCATTCTGGGTGGCTGGCTAAGTAAAGTTAGCTATTTACGTTGCCTAAAATGATTTGTTAATGTAACGTTAATGTACCTTTACAAACTTAGCAAATTGCTTGTCACTTTACACCATTTTCAATTGCATTTAAGGATTTGATAATGGAGGAGGGGACCTATATCTGTATGACTTGTATAGGGCAAAGAAAGTGAATAAAGAGGGAAATTTGGCTGCTCTTTTGAATAATGGCACACAGATTGCATTATTGATGTGAGTCCACTGGCACAACCTAGCTTTGTGTATTCACTATGACATACATCTCGTTGCTTCTTGAAAAATATTACTGATAGATGGCTCATGTGCTTCAGAATGACTGTCTCACTGGCTAACTGAATATAAGGTTTTACACCAATGTTTATGATACAAATATAATTAAACAAAATATGTTTATAACTTCAATTTTGATGTCACAGATTATCAATCCTGGATTCCAGACCCCCATATGTGAATTTGAGAGATGTAACATTTCTCAAACGCCATCTCTTGGATGTTTGGTGTTGTGGGTACTCACTTTGTTGATTTTCAAATTCAGGGTAGTACTTTGAAAATACATCTGTTGTATTGTGTTACAGCTGCATATATCAGTAAAGTCTTGTTGCGCACCCTGACACGGGATGATAGAAGGGATATTTTTCCAGGACCAGAGCACTTTGAGGAGAAGCAGTATCTTGCAAACAATCCATCCTGAGGTAAACCAGACCTTCTGAGTGCACATGCTTTCTAGAAACAGTTTTTTTTCCAATATTTTCATTCGATAATGAAAAAAAACTTTTGAACATTGTTTAAGTACTTGAAATGTGGAGTTGACTCATGTAGCTGGATCCACATTACTGAAGTTAGGGTAATTTGAATTCAAAGACGCACCAAAGTAACCTCCTGGAACCAGCAAGAGTAACCGGAAAGGAGTTTCTCCAAAGAAAATTGTACAACTACACAGCCTTGAGTATATAATATACACAGACACTAAGTTGGAGTCAGTGTGGAAGCATTACTTAGAGAAGAAAATTGTTGGCTAAGAAACGGGATTCCCCATGTCAAAGCAGCTTCGCTGCAGGTTGGTGAGGAACACCATTACGACCGTGGTCTCCATCTTGAGGGCAACTGTTGAGACTGATGAAGATCATAGATACCCTTCAGAAGAAGAGATGATGGTAATGGCTAAGAGACTTGTTGAAAAATACCCTATGCTGCAAGACCAGCCCTCTGGCATTACACATAGATGGATAAGTATGTCCATTTTAATAAAGGAACATTATTTAACCTTAAATTTAAATGGAGGGAAGTGCATACAAGCATATTTCAGGAAAAGCATTATGTAATCATGTCCTTTCATGCCACACATAAAGGACTGTACAAGAGAGTTAAGAATATAAACTCACCAAAGCAGGTGCAGGGCCCAACAGCACAGACGGGTCATGGATTGAAAAGACAGCGGCGGCTCATTGATTTTGAGACCTCAAGTGATCAGGGCAATGACAGCTCAACCAAGGACTATGATGCTAACTCTTGCACCTCAACTCTGCTACTGGATGTCTCCCCTGTCAGAAGCAGCACAGCCTCCTCTGTTTTTGACATGCCATTTCTGCAGTGCAGGTAGAACCCTTTTTGATTCCAGATACCTTTTTAGTTCTACACTGCAAAAACGGCATGACAAGACAATACGTCACCAAATTAAAGGAAAAAAATACTAAATGTAAGCAAAATTATCTTCTAGTGAACTGAGAAATAAGACAATATCTAGTTGACTAGAAACCTCTTAAATCTTAAAATAAGAATTTAAGCTATTCTGTCTAGTTTTAAGCATGGCTAGTTTAGTGAAATATGTAAATAATTAAGCAAAAACCCTTAAAACAATAATTTTCTCTTACTTCCCAAAGGCATACCCTAATCTTTAATGAAAATGTCTATAATCAAGACTACATAATGAACTAAAGTATACACAAGAGGCTGACAATAAGAAGGAAATTGGATGAAAACTAGATATTTACACTTTTTTCAAGAATCTTATGAAAAATGAGGGCAAACCACTAAAAACAAGAACTCATTCCTTAACAAAGAAATTACATTTATTTCCACATGGTGCACTCCACTAAACATGAATAAACTCAAAAGTGAAAGCTTTTCTTTTTTTATTGTATTTCTTGTTCAATATAAGTGTTTACATTACAAAAGAAACCAGGGTGTATATTTTGTGATAATTCAAACATAAAACTGGAACACATAATTTATTAATGGTTAGAATTGCAACAGCCCCAAACCACATCTAACACAGCATGAACATTTATCAAGTTCAAACCAATATTTTTTTGTGTTGGAACACCTGCAATCCAATTATTTGGATAGAGACCAGGCTGTATGATAGGTTATAGTTAAAGTGACTGTCCAGTGCTTCTGAATGTACTTAATACTGATAATTGATCTACCGCAAAATGGAATTGTTTTAAGAAAGTCATACCAAGGATAATTTTGTTAATACATTTTTTATTTTAAGACCCCTTGAAGTCTCAAAACTAAATATATATAAAAAAAGTATATTTTTGTGGGGGGGTCCTTACTCCTATTAGTCAATAGAAACACATTGAATAACAGATTCACTACATGGAACGACAGGTAGTCCCCCCCAAAAAAGGACGTTTGTTCTGAAGTATCTGTCCTATATCTGAGAGATATAAGAAAGATCATGAAACATTAGTTATTTTTTACATTTAGTTAACCTCTCTGAACCACCCATACCGGATCCGGCATAATTATCATCAGCAACGCTGAATAGCATAGCGCCACAGCCAAATAATATTACTAGAAAATATTCATATTCATGAAATCACAAGTGCAATATTGCAAAACACAGCTTAGCCTTTTGTTAATCCACCTGTCATCTCAGATTTTGAAATTATGCTTCACAGCGAAAGCAATACAAGCGTTTGTGTAAGTTTACCGATCGCTCGACAAAACAATAAGTACATTTAGCATCAGGTAACTTGGTCACGAAAATCAGAAAAGCAATCAAATTAATCGTTTACCTTTGATGATCTTCAAAGAAAATTAGGGTACTAGCAAATTGAACAATGGAGCTGAGTCTAATGAATCATAAACAACAAAGTTTAAGGCAGATATTTTAAGGAGTGTACAGTATAGGTCACATAAGGGCTTGACATACATATTTACCTATAGGACATGAAGCTGAGCTTCACTCTTAGACCTCTTCTGATCAGATGATGTGAACATGGCAGGAAACATCTGTATCGTCCTCATGGCAGGCAACATCTGCATCGTCCTAATGGTAGGTGTCGTGTCTTTGGCTATGCCGGATTAAGTGATATGACATGCTATTCTATAAAATAATTTCTCTGTATTTAATATTACCTGATTGAGCTAATCATGTAAATGTAATTAACTAGAGAGTTGGGCACCACAAAATAATATTTATAGAGCTGTTATCTTCCGAATAAACTCTTAAAGACCTAGTAATATTTTACATCAGTAGCAGTCAATATTAATCGTCACCTTAATTCAGTCTCATCTGAAAGTTCTTGGTTATCTTCACGAACCCTGGCAAACAAGTTGAATCAGCAATACAAAATTGGGTTTAATTATTTATTTACTAAATACCTAACTACTTACACAGAATTACACATACACATAATTAATCATAACTTGATTACAAATTACGTCATAAAGGAAAACGTCCCTGGCAGGCGGAACAGATATGACAGCTTGTTACACAAAAGAAAAGGGCTGGGTTTGAGTGAAAGAGCAGGACGACTGAGGAACAAAGGCAAGAGGCTGTGCTATCGTAAATACAGTATCTTATGCATTCTAAATTACCGGCCATTTGGAAAAGGAAAATGCAATAATATTTACTCTGAGCTGTGCTTCGGTAGGTTGGTGATAGATGGAAGGCCGTGTTGCCAAATAGAGTCCTTTGTCCTTTGAAGAATGTCTCTGGTTGTCAATTGCATACGTTGTAGTAACATCGTTGTGTGATAGACGGGATACTCTGTCTGTTCCTTCCTAACCCTCGTTTGCAGCTGCTGTTGCTAACTCAACGGCTAGGAGGTATCACTTCTGTAGTGAATAAGAGTTCAAAGTTCATGCCATTCGCAACCAAAGCTCACGCTGATGTTGGCTTCGTTCTGTAGTTATTATCTGAACCATACTGACATCGGACCGTCGTCCTCACATCCTCGGAACAGGAGGTTATATTGTCGTCAAGGCTTTATATAGGAAGGGAGAGGAGGGCGTGTCTGAAAAGTTGTATAACCCATGTCTCTTCACCGGGGCGGCCCACTGATTGAGCAGGGCCCTAACCTTATGAAAACCCAAATCTCACATTTTTAAGCTAAAATCACATTCAGCCCATTACGAATAATTTCATATTCAAACATTTAAATTGAACAACAATTCCATGTGAATCCGCTAACACTGATGTGTAGACTTTCCACTGTAGAGTTTATGTCATCTTATCATTGATGAGAATGTCTCAGATGACAACCGAACTGACATCATATTCATTAAGTACCACCGCATATGTTCAATTGGTCGGATTACCAGAATATAGTTCATCCCCCCCCCCCCCCACCTTCTGATGTTCCCAGAATCTCTATGTTAACCAAGGGGTTTTCAAATGTCACATCAGTATGGTAGAGAGAGGAAAAAGGGGGGAAGAGGTATTTATGACTGTCATAAACCTACCCCCAGGCCAACATCATGACACAGGCAACATCTGTATCGTCCTCATGGCAGGAGTTTTGAGCATACATGTCTAGAACACCTGCAACCAATCTCCCCCCTCCCCCACCCACCCTTCTTGGTTTCTGTAGGTGATCTGCAGTGATCTCTTCCTTCATCTCTAATCATTCCCGCCGGAGAGAGGAAGAGAGAGAAAGCTAAAAAAAATTGTTTTAAATTGTTACAAAAAAATAATGATCATCTCATTAATGCAGCAGTTCATATGGAACATACAGGCAACATTCTTACCTTTGTCAAGAGTGGCCATTGGTGGCTTCCTTAGCTTCTTACCAACCCTGTAGAAGGCTACTTTAGTCTGAAAGCACTTGCGGCGCCCCTTCACCTCTTCTTTGAAGTCTGGATTTTCTTTGTCAATGATCAAGAAAGAATGGCGCTGAAGGGAATATCAGCCGTTTTACAGGCTTTCGACCAATTGTGTCTCTTATTTAACAACAGCTGGTGCACAATCTCTAATATTAAGGAAGTCTCAAGGTTCTGCCCGCCTGACTTAGAATACCTCATGATAAGCCGTACACCACACTATTTACCAAGAGAGTTTTCATCTTTATTTTTCATAGCTGTCTATTTACCGCCACAAACCGATGCTGGCACTAAGACTGTACACAACGAGCTGTATAGGGCCATAAGCAAACCAAAAAATGCTCACCCAGAGGCCGGCACTCCTATTGGCCATAAGACTCCTGAATATCTAATCAAATGACTTCCCAGACTATTTGCATTGCCCCCTCTCTTACACCACTGCTATTCTCTGTTGTTATCATCTATGCATAGTCACTTTAATTAATAACTCTACCTACATGTAAATATTACCTCAACTGTACCGGTACCTACCTGTATATAGTCTCGCTATTGTTATTTTACTGCTGATCTTTAATTACTTGTTACTTTTATTTTTTATTCTTATCCGTATATTTTTAAATGTGTATTGTTGGTTAGGGGCTCATAAGTAAGCATTTCACTGTAAGGTCTACCTACACCTGTTGTATTCGGCGCATGTGACTAATACAATTTCATTTGATGACAATGAAAACGTGTCAGTTTGTCAATTTCACGAGGTCGGAGTTAAAACATGTTAATCTACAGTAGTTTTTGTCACCTGTTGTAACGTTCTGACCATCGTTCTTGTGTGTTGTCCTTGTTTTAGTGTTGGTCAGGACGTGAGCTGGGTGGGCATTCTATGTTGTGTGTCTGGTTTGTCTATTTCTATGTTTGGCCTGATATGGTTCTCAATCAGAGGCAGGTGTTAGTCATGGTCTCTGATTGGGAACCATATTTAGGTAGCCTGTTTTGTGTTGGATTTTGTGGGTGATTGTTCCTGTCTTTGTGGCACCAGATAGGACTGTGTCAGTTTTTTCACGTTTCTTGTTTTGTAGATTGTTGTATTTTCATTATTAAAGATGTACAAAAATAACCACGCTGCATTTTGGTCCGCCTCTCTTTCACCAGAAGAAAACCGTTACACCTGTCATCAAGGCAAAGGGTGGCTACTTTTGAAGAATCTCAAATATAAAATATATTTTTATTTGTTTAATACTTTTTTGGTTACTATGTGATTCCATGTGTTATTTCATAGTTTTGATGTCTTCACTATTATTCCACAAACCCTTGAATGAGTAGATGTCCAAACTTTTGACTGGTACTTTACTTGAATCGAATCAATGTGATGCCATTTGATTTTAAGAAAATGAACAACTAAGGAAGAGTTTTTTCACTTCTCTCATTGATTTGTCAAACCCCAAACCCTGGTCTGGTCTCACATACCTTTTGTTCACCCAAAATCTTTTTTACACTGTTGGTTAGAGCCTGTAAGTAAGCATTTCACTGTAAGGTCTACACCTGTTGTATTCGGCGCATGTGACATTTGGTCTGTTTGGTCAGTTTTCGCAAGCGTTCCCAGAAGTCTTGCGATTTGCACCTCCGGGTTTAGAAACTGTGCTACAACATTACATTGATCAAAATCTACATTTGTACATTTCAAATATAAACAGACTGGATCATCAGCATTAGTCTGTCCTGGTTTCCTGGGAGAAGTGACATGACAAGCAAAGTAATGCGCATTGCTCAATTTACAAAAACTATACTTACCCATTTAATCAGCTGGTCCCTGCTGTTTGATGGTTTCTGCTGTGCTGCTTCTGACAGGGGAGGCTGTACTGCTTCTGACAGGGGAGGCTGTGCTACTTCTGACTGGGGAGACATCCAGTAGCAGAGTTGAGGTGCAAGAGTTAGCATCATAGTCCTTGGTTGAGCTGTCATTGCCCTGATCACTTCAGGTCTCAAAATCAATGAGCCGCCGCTGTCTTTTCAGTCTACCCGTCTGTGATGTTGGGCCCTGCACCTGCTTTGGTGAGTTTATATTCTTAACTCTCTTGTACAGTCCTTTATGTGTGGCATGAAAGGACATGATTACATAATGCTTTTCCTGAAATATGCTTGTATGCACTTCCCCCTATTAAGTTAAATGACTTTTGAAGTGTTCCTTTATTAAAATGGACATACTTATCCATCTATGTGTAATGCCAGAAGGCTGGTCTTGCAGCATAGTGTATTTTTCAACAAGTCTCTTACCCTTCAGAAGAAGAGATGATGGTAATGGCTATCTATGATCTTCATCAGTGTCAAAAGTTGCCCTCAAGATGGATACCACGGTTGTTACATTCCCCAGTTTCTGTGTTGTTGTGGGTTTGTATTTCAGGATGGCTTCCTGGATTCCAAGCAGCTGATTGTTCGGCTCCATTACAGATTAGAGCTCTGACCCCGCCCTTTCGTCAGGGGAAACAGATGGCTCATCAATTACCGACTCCTTCTGTAGCTTGAAAAGCCAGTGTTCCTTTGCTACGAGGGAACTTATTTTTTTGTATGTGCTGTTTTGGTTTTTGGTCAGAAAGTGTTGTTGTAAACTATTTTGTAGGCACTCCTGCAGAGGTATGTGTATTCCATAGGACTGAGTGTTTATTGGTTTATTTAAATTGTTCACTAAGTTTGAGTTATTCTGTTATATTTGTTCCCGGGGGGGGACATCTCAACATTAACTGTTCAGAGGAGAATGGGTGAATCAGGCCTTCATGGTCAAATTGCTGCAAAGAAACCACTACTAAAGGACACCAATACGAAGAAGAGACACACCTCCATTAACACATTGTTTTAGACAACGCCAATGCTTACTGATCAAATAGCTAACGTTACATAGCCAGTCAGTCACCCAACACATTAATGTTAGCAACGTCGTTAGGTAACTTAGTAGCTAGCTTGCTAACATTAGCTAGCTACAGTAGTTACCTAACTTTAACTTACCGTTTAAAATGCTCACTGAAGTGTTGTCCAAATTGTCCATGTCCAACTTCCTCTGCACTGATCAGCGTTAAAGGTCAAGAATTAGCTATCTTTTGTTGACTGGGAAATTTGGTGAACTCTTGTGCAATCTAATGTGAGCTAATAGTTAACTAGCTACTGCTAGAAACTGATTTAGGCGGGAACGGCTAAGCTAGCTAACGTTAACTATCGCTAACTTGCTTGCTAGCTAAGCTCCTTTGTACCTGACTTTCCACCTCTACTGGTTTTTAGCTGTTATATTAGCTAGTTAGCCAAATAGATCTAGTAGCCATTTTTTTTTATATCACCGGAGTCTAAAATAAATTCTGCGCTTTGGCGTTTTTTATCTATCAAGTGACTTGACTCCAACGAGTTTCTTTTTCCACGACTTTATGACTGATTGACTGACTCATTACTTTTTTGTGACTCGACCTGGTTTTGTTTTTCAAAGTTCAAACTAGAAGGCTGTAAAGTGGAAACAACTGCACATGTGAGGAGGGGGTTCTCCCAACGATGCAAATGTTAACTTTTCCCCCATTGGTTTAATAAGATGTGATAACAGTTGATTTGTACAGTATTGAACATAGACTGCTTACTGCCATAATTAGAAAATGATCATTACTATTATATCATTGATTTCTAACCCTTCCCCCCCCCCCCATAACAAAGAATGTGTGATTTTTCTCAGTTTCATCAAGCCAGCGATATCTCCCTGTAATGATAAATAAATACAATTAAAAAGATTAGCTTAACAGAACCCAACACATCTCCGGTGCAAGCCCCATCCCCAGTCCGTCAGCCACAATCAGAGAACAGTTGACAGCAAACAAACATCTGAAAACATCAGAGCTGTATATTTTACAAGTTGTCTCTATCTCTCACAGACACATTCACACAGGCATACACACAAATACAGAGACACTTAATTTTTATCTAGGCTACAAATGTTGGATCTTAATTTGAGCCAATTTGCTACAGCAGGAAAACAATCCTGCAGTAACAAGAAACGTGAACTGTTAATGTGGATTATAATTAATGGACATTTTTGTAGAGGTTAATACATTTTTTGTAAGGGAAAATCAAGTCTGAAATTTAAAAATGGAAATTACAAACTTCAGAAGCCTTTTTAAACGCCAAATACACTACAAGCTTTAAATATGTGCCCAATAAAATTGGATTTGATGTCCTGCATTTGCAAGAAAGTTCTCCTGCAACAGTGCGAACAAATTAAGATCCTATATCTGTAATGCAGGTAATACTGAATAAATGACTGTAAACAGCAGACCTGCATCATCAATGAGAACAAGAAGACAAAAGCCACCTCCTCCCATCCATGTATCTCCAATGTTGGGAAGAAATCACAACATATCCTTCTGAGGTTCTTACATAACGCTTCTCATGCCACAACAACCCCCAGTAGTCATCTGACATTGGTAGAAAAGGTACTGCAGGAACCTGGGTCGATGGGTGGTGTCATTATGATAAACATCAGAGAAACCTATGAAGGAAGACCCAGAATAGGTGAACGGTGGTCTCTGCATGTGTGGTTCCCACCGTGAAGCATGGAGGAGCTGGTTTGAGGGTGATTTTCTGGTGACACTGTCAGTGATTTATTTAGAATTCAAGGAACACTTAACCAGCATACCTACCACAGCATTCTGCAACGATACGCCGTCCCATCTGGTTTTCGTGTCGTGGGACTATCATTTGTTTTTCAAAAGGACAATGTCCGAGCACACCTCCAGACTGTGTAAGGGCTATTTGATCAAGAAGGAGAGTGATGGAGTGCTACATCAGATGAACTGGCCTCCGCAATCACCCAACCTCAACCCAATTGAGATGGTTTGGAACTTAAAGTGAAGGAAAAGCAGCCAACAAGTGCTCGGCATATGTGACTCACCAACAGGATTCGGACTTATGTAGCAACATTTACATTTCTGTTTATTACATTGGATAAAAGTAGAGACTCAGAGCTACAAAATGGTATATAATACACTGACTGCATTTGAGGAAACAATGGGGAAAGGAAGTATGCTTTGAACGTTGATCAACTTGTAAACCCTCTTTTGAGAAAAGTCTTTCAATATTTTGGTATTACTATTGGAGAGCCCTCCATCTACACCCATTCAGCAGTTTTCACACCCTCTTAAGCCTTAGCTCCACCCATCTTTTTAAGGGTTGATCCGTAGCGTTCTGTAATAACTTGCCAGCTACTTCCAGACATCTGAGAGAGAGAGAGAGAGAGAGAGAGAGAGAGAGAGAGAGAGAGAGAGAGAGAGAGAGAGAGAGAGAGAGAGAGAGAGAGAGAGATTAGGAGCGTCGTTATGCAGGGCGTTGGTGACTGCAACTGTGCTGTCAGATTGTCCGTTTGTAAATTCAGAGCGTTTTGCGTTCAGAGCGCACACTGGACCCTCTGGACAATAAGTAGGGTTGTTCCGAAAGCTCTGACCTCACAACGACAGTCAAGCACACAAGCTAACTGGCTAAAATTGGCTAGCTACTTCCAGACACACAATGAGAGAACACCCCACTCTCACCATTTTACTCCCCCTAGCAGAACTGGTTAGGTAGTTTTCATGTTATCCAGAGCGTTGGTGACTGAAACATGCTGACCACACCGGACCCGTCGCGTGCGCGAGCGTCACAAATGAATGTAGAAATCTATGTTATTCAATTATTGCACCCACACTGCTCGCCCGCGCCAACAAGCGTCTGCGACACCAAGGGCTAAAATATAACTCATTCCTATTTCTGACGCAGATCGCGCTGAAAGTCCTGCCTCTCCCATCTCCTCATTGGTGTATAGAAGTGTAACAATATAACTTTAGACCGTCCCCTCGCCCATACCCGGGCGCGAACCAGGGACCCTCTGCACACATCAACAACAGTCACCCTCGAAGCATCGTTACCCATTACACAAAAGCCGCGGCCCTTGCAGAGCAAGGGGAACTACTACTTCAAGGTCTCAGAGCAACTTACGTCACCGATTGAAACGCTATTTAGCGCGAACACCGCTAACTAGCTAGCCATTTCACATCCGTTACAAAAGCAGGTACCCACATGCCATCTCCTCATTGGTTATACCCATGTGGGTGACTGAAAGACAAACTGTTTTGCAGGTAGTTGTGGTAATGCAATGAAAGTTTAGATGCAATCACCATATAAGTTAAACAATGAAAAAGCCTGGAAGGAGGAGAGATGATTAGAAATGATTCGGTTGGCCGTTTTATGTGTGGATTAATTGTCGGAGTAGAGGTCCTTGTGCATTTCAGGTAAAATAACAACTCAATGTTTATATCACAGCAACAGCAAGTTAGCTAATGTTATATAAATAATCAAATATCAAGCATTACTAGCTGGCCAACGCTCTGGTTAAACCGGATGTCCTCAGATAACTCTGGGCCCAGTGTCCTCAGATTATCCTTGCACAAAACAGCTCAAGGGAAGGACACATGGCTGCCATCACTCAAAATATACTCCCCTGCAAACCACAAAGAACATCCTGCAACACTAACGAGCTTAGAGTGCCAAACTATTTCACTGACATTGATCTTTGCATGCACTCCTGCAAAAACAGGAAACACCTGAGCCTAAAGCAGACACTGCCAGGGTCCCTTATCTCACACTTCCTTGACACACAGACATTTCATGAGCACGTACACTCACACTCCACCCCCCCTCTACTGGTCGGGTGCCAAGAGCAGAGGACTCTGCTGTGCACCAATGGGGCTCCTGCTCTGGCTAGAGCAGGCCCGCCTCCAACTCTTCAGGACCAGTCAGAAGACCAACACGATGAGACTCCACCTACATTATTCTGTGTATACATTCTGCTGCAAACTCTGTCTAAGCAGCCTAATTAGCTGACTCCTCACAGAGCCATATGCTTAGGTCCGTGCACGCTTAACTGCAGGACAAGATATCTCTGACATTAAATAAACTGCCTTTTTGGTACACTTGATTCCACTCTGTCCAGCGTCGTTGTTTTGCACTCCCTCTCCAGTATGTGAACACCAACACTAATTAGGACAAATTAACGTTAGCTAGCAAGTGCAAGCTAACTAGCTAAATTGCCATACATGTTTAATGATTTTCGACCTGTCCCCAAATTAATGTCATTGGTTCAGAGTTTGTTTTGATATTTGAACCTGCGTGTCGTGATCACGTTTGGTGTGGTGGGGGCAAAATAAATGTATTCACGATAGCGCACGCGTGCAGCCCGTTTGGGTTCCGCATAACAGTGCTGCTGGCAACAACTGAATTACACTTTGTTACCATTTACTGACACCGGACATATTCAACCGGTGTTGAGCATTCAAAAATGAATCAGTTATTCTGCGCTCTGGCACACTAAGATGAGTCTTTTGTTAAGAAATGTAGCTAGATAGATAGCTAAGTAAACAATGAATCCCAACGCATTATGTAACGTTAGTTAGCGAGCTAGCCAGCTAAAGTTAGCTAGCTAGTGAACAGTACACTTGAAATGAAAAAACTTTGTCAAAATTAGAGTGGATTATTTTGTTAAGACATGTAGCTACCTAGCTAGCTAAACAATGGACCATAATCACAACTCATAACGTTACTACCCTGCATGAATCTGCAGATAATTAACCAACCAGGTTCTATTGCTATAACTAGTCAAGCAAATGGGTCAGAGATACGAATAATAAAATCATACACATAACGTTAGTTAGCTAACAGTACACTTGAAATGAAACCACTTTCCGTCAAAACATGTAATATCTGAAAATGTAGCTAGCTACAATATCTTACCAGTATACATCCTGGTTGGACTCGTCTCCTGTCTAATGCCACACATGGTTGCCCTTAGTTTGACGATGTAATCCAGACTGGTGTTTTCTCAATCTCCTTAGCTACAATACTCGAATTCCACTGATTTCAAAACTCAGTCCTCTAGAAAGTGGAGAGCATACACATAACGTTAGCTAGCGAGCCAGCCAGCTAACGTTACACTTTAACTTGACATTAGTTTTATGCACTTTTACTACACAATAAAACATTTTAAAGCAGAATTTGATACGATTACCTAGAGCTACTGACCAGCTCCAATAGACACGTGCTATATGGCAGACCAATCCAAACTCATCTCTCGGCCCACTCATTATCTCAGCCACTCATGGCTAGTGGGTAGATTGCTTCGCTTTTCTGTGGCTAAACCAACTGGGCTCATAATTTAACAATTATATTAATATTTACAGATGGCATACAATTTTGTTTCTGGTGTCCTTTAACAGCTCTTTGGTCTTGGCCATAGTGGAGTTTGGAGTGTGACTGTTTGAGGTTGTGGACAGGTGTCTTTTATACTGATAACAAGTTCAAACAGGTGCCATTAATACAGGTAACGAGTGGAGAACAGAGGAGCCTCTTAAAGAAGAAGTTACAGGTCTATGAGAGCCAGAAATCTTGCTTGTTTGTAGGTGACCAGATACTTATTTTCCACCATAATTTGCAAATAAATTCATTAAAAATCCTACCAATGTGATTTTCTCGATTTTTTTTCTCTCATTTTTTCTGTCATAGTTGAAGTGTACCTATGATGAAAATTACAGGCCTCTCTCATTTTTTTAAGTGGGAGAACTTACACAATTGGTGGCTGACTAAATACTTTTTTGCCCCACTGTACATATGAGATGAGTAATGTAGGGTATGTAAACAAAGTGGCTTAGTTTAAAGTGGCTAGTGATACATGTATTAGATAAAGATGATATAGAGTACAGTATATACATATACATATGAGATGAGTATTGTAGGGTATGTAAACATTAAGTGGCATTGTTTAAAGTGGCTTGTGATAAATTTTTCCATCAATTTTCATTATAAAAGTGTCTGGAGTTGAGTCAGCATGTTGGCAGCAGCCACTCAATGTTAGTGGTGGCTGTTTAACAGTCTATTGATCCAGGCGGTGATACAGCCCGACAGGATGCTCTCGATTGTGCATCTGTAGAAGTATGTGAGTGCTTTTGGTGACAAGCCGAATTTCTTCAGCCTCCAGAGGTTGAAGAGGCGCTGCTGCGTCTTCTTCACAATGCTGTCTGTGTGGGTGGACCAATTCAGTTTGTCCGTGATGTGTACGCCAAGGAACTTAAAACTTACTACCCTCTCCTCTACTGTCCGGTCGATGTGGATAGGGGGTGCTCCCTCTGCTGTTTCCTGAAGTCCACAATCATCTCCTTTGTTTTGTTGACGTTGAGTGTGAGGTGAGGTTAGTTTCCTGACACCACACTCCGAGGGCCCTCACCTCCTCCCTGTAGGCCGTCTCGTCGTTTGCTGGTAATCAAGCCTACCACTGTAGTGTCGTCTGCAAACTTGATGATTGAGTTGGAGGCGTGCATGGCCACGCAGTCGTGGGTGAACAGGGAGTACAGGAGAGGGCTCAGAACGCACCCTTGTGGGGCCCCAGTGTTGAGGATCAGCGGGGTGGAGATGTTGTTGCCTGCCCTCACCACCTAGTGTGGGCCCATCAGGAAGTCCAGTACCCAGTTGCACAGGACGGGGTCGAGACCCAGGGTCTCGAGCTTGATGACGAGTTTGGAAGGTACTATGGTGTTAAATGCTGAGCTGTAGTCGATGAACAGCATTCTCACATAGGTATTCCTCTTGTCCAGATGGGTTAGGGGAGTGTGCAGTGTGGTTGCGATTGCGTCATCTGTGGACCTATTGGGGCGGTAAACAAAGGAACAATGGTGGTCCTCTTGAAGCATGTGGGAACAGCAGACTGGGATAAGGATTGATTGAATATGTCCGTAAACACACCACCCAGCTGGTCTGCGCATGCTCTGAGGACGCGGCTGGGGATGCCGTCTGGGCCTGCAGCCTTGCGAGCGTTAACACTTTTAAATGTTTTACTCACGTCGGCTGCAGTGAAGGAGAGTCCGCAGGTTTTGGTAGCGAGCCATGTCAGTGCCACTGTTTTGTCCTCAAAGTGAGCAAAATGTTATTTAGTCTGTCTGGGAGAAAGACTTCCTGGTCCGCGACGGGGCTGGTTTTCTTTTTGTAATCCGTGATTGACTGTAGACCCTGCCACATACCTCCTGTGTCTGAGCCGTTGAATTGCGACTCTACTTTGTCTCTATACTGACGCTTAGCTTGTTTGATTGCCTTGTGGAGGGAATAGCAACACTGTTTGTATTCGGTCATGTTTCTGGTCACCTTGCCCTGGTTAAAAGCAGTGGTTCGCGCTTTCAGTTTCGTGCCAATTCTGCCATCAATCCACGGTTTCTGGTTTGGGAATGTTTTAATCGTTGCTGTGGGTATAAAATCGTCAATGCACTTTCTAATGAACTCGCTCACCGAATCAGTGTATTCGTCAATGTTGTTGTTGTTGGACGCAATGCGGAATATATCCAAATTCACATGATCTAAGCAGTCTTGAAGCGTGGAATCAGATTGGTAGGACCAGTGTTGAACAGACCTGAGCACGGGAGCTTCTTATTTTAGTCTCTGTCTGTAGGTTGGAAGCAACAAAATGGAGTCGTGGTCAGCTTTTCCAAAAGGAGGGCGGGGGAGGGCCTTACATGCGCGACGCGGAAGTTAGAATAACAATGATCCATGGTTTTACCAGCCCTGGTTGCGCAATCGATATGCTGATAGAATTTAGGGAGTCTTGTTGTCGGATTAGCCTTGTTAAAATCCCCAGCTACAATGAATGCAGCCTCAGGATATGTGGTTTCCAGTTTACATAGAGTCAAATAAAGTTTGTTCAGGGCCATCGATGTGTCTGCTTGGGGGGGAATATACACGGCTGTGATTATAATCGAATAGAATTCCCTTGGTAGTTAATGTGGTTGACATTTGATTGTGAGGAATTCTAAGTCAGGTGAACAGAAGGACTTGAGTTCCTGTATGTTGTTATGATCACACCACATCTCATTAATCATAAGGCATACCCCCCCATCCCTCTTCTTACAAGAAAGATGCTTGTTTCTGTCGGCGCGATGCGTGAAGAAACCAGCTGGCTGCTCCGACTCTGATAGAGTCTCTCGAGTGAGCCATGTTTCCGTGAAGCAAAGAACGTTACAGTCTCTGATGTCTCTCTGGAATGCTACCCTTGCTCGGATTTCATCAACCTTGTTGTCAAGAGTCTGGACATTGGCGAATAGTATGCTAGGGAGTGGTGCGAGATGTGCCCGTCTCCGGAGCCTGACCAGAAGACCGCTTCGTTTGCCCCTTCGGGAAAGTCGTATTCCTGGTCGTAATGATGGTGAGTTGACGTTGCTCTTTATTCAGTAGTTCCTCCCGACTGTATGTAATGAAACCTAAGATTACCTGGGGTACCAATGTAAGAAATAACACTTAAAAAAACCAAATACTGCATAGTTTCCAAGGAACGCATAGCGAGGCGGCCATCTCTGTCGGGGCCGGAAGAGTCCTCTTGAAGACACTCATTAAATGTCTCAAGATATAGCATCGAATGTGTCAAAACATCTTCAAAATGTGTCTTAAGAACAAGTGTCTCAAGACATCTAGATCTCATGTCTCAAAACATTTACATTTTTGTAATTTAGTAGACACTCTCATCCAGAGAAATTTATAGTAGTGAGTACATACATTTTCTTACTGGTCCCCCGTGAGAATCAAACTCACAATCTTGACATTGCAAGCACAATGCTCAAAGAACTGAGCCAATCTCAAGACAAAGCTGATGACTGGATATGTATCTACTGTAACAACAGCCAACTGGTGTGTGGCCACCTGAAAACATAGCTATAGCACTTTGCTTACAACTGTGGTCTCCAACTCGCCTTCTTCCAGTCTGGAGGAGAAGTTAATTGTGTTGACAAAAAAATGTATAATTCAATGCTGAGCAGTCATTTTCTTTGGAGCCCTTCCTCCACAGTTCCAGATGACTCGCCACACACATGAAGGGATGCAGACGGGCGGACGGACTGACTGACAACAGAATATCAGACGGGATCTGAGAGCCCGGACGGGACAAGGCAGGAACTTTACTGGACTGTATGAGGGGAATGTAGATTGAGACTCAGAGAATGGGTCCACGTCTGGGACAAACAAGGCAGACTAACTAGGTAGACGTGCTGCAAGCCCAGCTTTAGAAACAATTGTTAGGCAAGGTTAGTTGAAGTGTAGGAAAGGATGAAACAGCGTCTATGCCACCAGTAATTACAGCTAGTATTATAAGCTTAGGCTCATAACGGGCTGTCACACATCTCTCTATGACCTAGGGAGAACTGCATGTACTGATGGGGAGGACCGAATCCTAATTCCTTGTGTGGTTAGGCTCTTTCTGCGACTCAGAGATTGCGCTTACCTTTGCCACTGTGCAGGTGGTTTGACAATGCAGTCCAGCCATAAAACATCATATGAGGGGTCTGAGAAGTAGAAAGAGAGAAAGAGATTTGTCAAACCCTCTACTGCACTTCCTAACATTTAATTCTGGAATGTTGCATTTATTTCTCCTATAGAACAGTGGAAAACTGATTCTCTGAGTCTTGAGAAAATGAGCCCTTCACTTAATCTCATTATATACACTAGGCCCCTATTTAAAAGGAGTAATGGCTCTGTTTTATATGTGGCAGTGTGTATTCTTGGTTGATCTCTCTACCTCCCCATCCATCTCAAGAACACAACTTGGCTTCATACGAGCAATGAGATTGTCACGGACATAAAGCAGGGGAGTGAAACCCTGTGCAGCAGGATATCTGGCCCAGGTTGATCTGGCATACGACTACAGTATCAAAACCTAGAGGAACAGTATCAAACCTAGAGGAACCCTCAATATGTCTTTGATAAAATGATAGTTTCATGAGCAGGTCGCACCATTGTGACCACAAACCGGAGGGGAAAATACATACAGACATACAAACAGACAGACTTTCTAGGAATTGATGATTGTAAAATGACGCAGCTTCTTCTTGGGAAGAATTGCCTCACATTTCCGAGCTTCACAACTGATTGGCTTCATCCAGGTCTGGGAACCTGGATTGCTAGCGGTTGTAATCCATCTCCTGGACATGCAGGAAAAACAGAGGATGTAGCGTTCACAGAAATATAATGAATAGAATAGACTTGGAAGCTCTAACTACGGCAATCTGACTGGTAAACTCATGGGTACACTCAAAATGGCTGCCAGTCCACTAATTATGTCATCATTGACTTGAATGGAGACCCTATTTCTATTCATTCTATTTCTATGGTATCTTTTCTCCTGCAGGGCATCAAAAGCAGTATTACGCATTCCCATCTAAATTGAAAGTAGATGCAATTTCACAGTCATTTGGCTGGCAAAAACTACAGCAGCCCTGACCGTTAGCTTTGTTACTGGCTAAAGTGGAGATATTGAGGGGATTCACTAAACTAGAACGGGTGGACCGGGTGAAAGGGATTGCATTTGAAAGTGATTGCATTTGTTTAATGCATGAGCCGGCTGCCCAGTTCTGGCCAACTGTGAAGTCGGCTCAAAACAAAAGTGAGGTAGGTTAAGCGCTTGGAGTAATGAGAAGAATTCTGTGTTTTCACATGCAAAAGTGATTGTTTTGATACAAATGCTGTATCTGCCTTCCTAATGAAAACTAGTTTGAAAATTCAAACATATACTTTATGTAAAATACTTGTTTACAGTGATGTGTATTCATAGATGCCAAGGGAAGCCAGGCTTCCCCAAAAATTGAGCAATATATTTTTGTATTTTTTTTTACATCTTTCGTCTGTATGTGTTTCATAATTTTCATTTCATTCGCAAGAGACTGAATGCATCTCACTGGAGAAAGCATGTGAGTTAGCGAAACAGCGCCCCTCTGTCTTTCTATGTGTAGCTCATCTATCTGATGCTGTCTGGTCAAAAAGAGTATGACGTTGTTGCCAGGAAGCCAACGAGAATTTGGCTTCCATTGATAAAAAAGTATAAAATAATAGCCAATCAGCATTGAGCTAAACTGAGTGAGCTCAACTGTGAATGGTCCTGGCACACCAAAAAAAGTGTCAAGGGAAGCCAGCTTGAATTTGGCTTCACACCAATCACATCACATCAAAGCAAAACCTAGTTGACAGAAAAAGATGTAATTGTTGCATCTTGTTGTCCTCCAGTGACTAGCTACCTAGCTAAAATTGGCCCTTTCCTTAGCCATGGATGGAGATAGGGATTTCGACTTGTGGTTGTACTTCATTCTCTGTACTGGCCAACAATTACAGTGCCTTGCGAAAGTATTCGGCCCCCTTGAACTTTGCGACCTTTTGCCACATTTCAGGCTTCAAACATAAAGATATAAAACTGTATTGTTTTGTGAAGAAACAACAACAACTGGGACACAATCATGAAGTGGAACGACATTTATTGGATATTTCAAACTTTTTTAACAAATCAAAAACTGAAAAATTGGGCGTGCAAAATTATTCAGCCCCTTTACTTTCAGTGCAGCAAACTCTCTCCAGAAGTTCAGTGAGGATCTCTGAATGATCCAATGTTGACCTAAATGACTAATGATGATAAATACAATCCACCTGTGTGTAATCAAGTCTCCGTATAAATGCACCTGCACTCTGATGGTCTCAGAGGTCCGTTAAAAGCGCAGAGAGCATCATGAAGAACAAGGAACACACCAGGCAGGTCCGAGATACTGTTGTGAAGAAGTTTAAAGCCGGATTTGGATACAAAAAGATTTCCCAAGCTTTAAACAACCCAAGGAGCACTGTGCAAGCAATAATATTGAAATGGAAGGAGTATCAGACCACTGCAAATCTACCGAGACCTGGCCGTCCCTCTAAACTTTCAGCTCATACAAGGAGAAGACTGATCAGAGATGCAGCCAAGAGGCCCATGATCACTCTGGATGAACTGCAGAGATCTACAGCTGAGGTGGGAGACTCTGTCCATAGGACAACAATCAGTTGTATATTGCACAAATCTGGCCTTTATGGAAGAGTGGCAAGAAGAAAGCCATTTCTTAAAGATATCCATAAAAAGTGTTGTTTAAAGTTTGCCACAAGCCACCTGGGAGACACACCAAACATGTGGAAGAAGGTGCTCTGGTCAGATGAAACCAAAATGGAACTTTTTGGCAACAATGCAAAACGTTATGTTTGGCGTAAAAGCAACACAGCTCATCACCCTGAACACACCATCCCCACTGTCAAACATTGTGGTGGCAGCATCATGGTTTGGGCCTGCTTTTCTTCAGCAGGGACAGGGAAGATGGTTAAAATTGATGGGAAGATGGATGGAGCCAAATACAGGACCATTCTGGAAGAAAACCTGATGGAGTCTGCAAAAGACCTGAGACTGGGACGGAGATTTGTCTTCCAACAAGACAATGATCCAAAACATAAAGCAAAATCTACAATGGAATGGTTAAAAAATAAACATATCCAGGTGTTAGAATGGCCAAGTCAAAGTCCAGACCTGAATCCAATCGAGAATCTGTGGAAAGAACTGAAAACTGCTGTTCACAAATGCTCTCCATCCAACCTCACTGAGCTCGAGCTGTTTTGCAAGGAGGAATGGGAAAAAATTTCAGTCTCTCGATGTGCAAAACTGATAGAGACATACCCCAAGCGATTTACAGCTGTAATCGCAGCAAAAGGTGGCGCTACAAAGTATTAACTTAAGGGGGCTGAATAATTTTGCACGCCCAATTTTTCAGTTTTTGATGTGTTAAAAAAGTTTGAAATATCCAATAAATGTCGTTCCACTTCATGTTTGTGTCCCACTTGTTGTTGATTCTTCACAAAAAAATACAGTTTTATATCTTTATGTTTGAAGCCTGAAATGTGGCAAAAGGTCGCCAAGTTCAAGGGGGCCGAATACTTTCGCAAGGCACTGTATAATGGCGATTCTGATCCAACCATTGTGCCCCTGGCACACACACACACACTGAGAAATCAGAACCATGGACAGCCACATCATATTTAGCTTACGTTGATTGGGCTAAATTGTTTTAGATATTTTTTAGTTGTCACTGTATTAGACTAAGCAGAGATGATTTGATGATTTTGAAATGTTGCTGGAATAGTGGAGGCAGCTCCTGTTTTCTTTGTGACTTGCGGTAACTCTCTGTGGTTCTAAATCAATAGTTGTTTAGTGGTCTGAAAATGTCGGAAACATTAACTTGCTTCACCATGCTGTAGGTCATGTACTTGTTTGTTACATGCAAAATGCTTTGTGGACTTCACTGGACAGAGATTCCTCTCCAGTTTTGTGATGAAACAGAGGTGTGGTTGAATTTATTCTGCCACTGTGTATTATTATTGTCTTGGCCTTCAGGCCTATATATCACGGTGACAAGGCATATGAACTAACAGGTTATAGAGCAAACAACGCAATTATCACGAAACACAGGTTGTAATATGGCTTTTTCTCTGGCTTCCCCAGTGATTGTACACACACACCACTACTGGGGGTTTTCTCTGGCTTCCCCAGTGATTGTACACACACACCACTACTGGGCGTTTTCTCTGGCTTCCCCAGTGATTGTACACACACACCACTACTGGGGGTTTTCTCTGGCTTCCCCAGTGATTGTACACACACCACTACTGGGGGTTTTCTCTGGCTTCCCCAGTGATTTTACACACACACCACTACTGGGGGTTTTCTCTGGCTTCCCCAGTGATTGTACACACACACCACTACTGGGGGTTTTCTCTGGCTTCCCCAGTGATTGTACACACACACCACTACTGGGTAAGGTGAGGCTAAAACCTATTGATCCTGTGTTATATGGCTTTTTCTCTGGCTTCCCCAGTGATTGTACACACACACCACTACTGGGGTTTTTTCTCTGGCTTCCCCAGTGATTGTACACACACACCACTACTGGGGGTTTTCTCTGGCTTCCCCAGTGATTGTACACACACACCACTACTGGGGGTTTTCTCTGGCTTCCCCAGTGATTGTACACACACACCACTACTGGGGGTTTTCTCTGGCTTCCCCAGTGATTGTACACACACACCACTACTGGGTAAGGTGAGGCTAAAACCTATTGATCCTGTGTTATATGGCTTTTTCTCTAGCTTCCCCAGTGATTTTACACACACACCACTACTGGGGGTTTTCTTTCGCTTCCCCAGTGATTGTACACACACACCACTACTGGGGTTTTTCTCTGGCTTTCCCAGTGATTGTACACACACACCACTACTGGGGGTTTTCTCTGGCTTCCCCAGTGATTGTACACACACACCACTACTGGGGGTTTTCTCTGGCTTCCCCAGTGATTGTACACACACACCACTACTGGGGGTTTTCTCTGGCTTCCCCAGTGATTGTACACACACACCACTACTGGGCTTTTTCTCTGGCTTCCCCAGTGATTGTACACACACACCACTACTGGGGTTTTTCTCTGGCTTCCCCAGTGATTGTACACACACACCACTACTGGGCTTTTTCTCTGGCTTCCCCAGTGATTTTACACACACACCACTACTGGGGGTTTTCTCTGGCTTCCCCAGTGATTTTACACACACACCACTAGTGGGCTTTTTCTCTGGCTTCCCCAGTGATTTTACACACACACCACTACTGGGGCTTTTCTCTGGCTTCCCCAGTGATTGTACACACACACCACTACTGAGCTTTTTAAATAAATGCACCATGCTGCCTTGTTGACAATATGACGAGCTGGTGCAGATTATGCCACATTAACGTGCTAGTCAGAATTAGGAAACTGACCAGACAGAGTGATTTGTGTGTGGAAATCTCTAGTATGTATGTCTCCCTCCACCATCCATGTCTATCTTTCTCCAGTCCTCCATTCATCTCTCCATTCTTTATTTAACTAAGCAAGTCAGTCAAGAACAAATTCTTATTTTCAATGACGGACTCTATCCATGGCTCCATCCATCCATCAGTCCACACAACCATTATTCCAGATTTTGATCCATCTTTCATGACTTTCACACTCCTGTGCTTTTATTTGTATGTAGACAATTCTGTCCAATGCAGTAAAACATTTATTTTTTAATGTTATCTTACGGTACGATAGAAAATACCTGATGATAATGCTGTAATAATGTTACGGTATGGTAGATAATACCTGATGATAATGCTGTAATAATATTACGGTATGGTAGATAATACCTGATGATAATACTGTAATAATATTACAGTATGGTAGATAATACCTGATGATAATACTGTAATAATATTACGGTATGGTAGATAATACCTGATGATAATGCTGTAATAATATTACGGTATGGTAGATAATACCTGATGATAATGCTGTAATAATATTACGGTATGGTAGATAATACCTGATGATAATGCTGTAATAATATTATGGTATGGTAGATAATACCTGATGATAATTCTGTAATAATATTACAGTATGGAAGAAAAGGTGTAAAGAAAAATAGTCCACACTGCATCTGAGTCTGTAATGGTGTATCTCAGTCTGTAATAATATAGCTCAGTCTGTAATGGTATAGAGCAGTCTGTATAGAGCAGTCTGTAATGGTATAGAGCAGTCTGTAATGGTATAGAGCAGTCTGTAATGGTATAGAGCAGTCTGTATAGAGCAGTCTGTAATGGTATAGAGCAGTCTGTAATGGTATAGAGCAGTCTGTAATGGTTTAAAGCAGTCTGTAATGGTATAGAGCAGTCTGTAATGGTATAGAGCAGTCTGTAATGGTTTAGAGCAGTCTGTAATGGTATAGAGCAGTCTGTAATGGTATAGAGCAGTCTGTAATGGTTTAGAGCAGTCTGTAATGGTATAGCACAGTCTGTAATGCTGTATCTCAGTCTGTAATAATATATCTCAGTCTGTAATGGTATAGAGCAGTCTGTAATGGTTTAGAGCAGTCTGTAATGGTATAGAGCAGTCTGTAATGGTATAGAGCAGTCTGTAATGGTTTAGAGCAGTCTGTAATGGTATAGAGCAGTCTGTAATGGTATAGAGCAGTCTGTAATGGTTTAGAGCAGTCTGTAATGGTATAGAGCAGTCTGTAATGGTATAGAGCAGTCTGTAATGGTATAGAGCAGTCTGTAATGGTTTAGAGCAGTCTGTAATGGTATAGCACAGTCTGTAATGCTGTATCTCAGTCTGTAATAATATAGCTCAGTCTGTAATGGTATAGAGCAGTCTGTAATGGTTTAGAGCAGTCTGTAATGGTATAGAGCAGTCTGTAATGATTTAGAGCAGTCTGTAATGGTTTAGAGCAGTCTGTAATGGTATAGAACAGTCTGTAATGGTTTATAGCAGTCTGTAATGGTATAGAGCAGTCTGTAATTGTATAGAGCAGTCTGTAATGGTTTAGAGCAGTCTGTAATGGTATAGAGCAGTCTGTAATGGTTTAGAGCAGTCTGTAATGGTTTAGAGCAGTCTGTAATGGTATAGAGCAGTCTGTAATGGTTTAGAGCAGTCTGTAATGGTATAGAGCAGTCTGTAATGGTATAGAGCAGTCTGTAATGGTTTAGAGCAGTCTGCAATGGTATAGCACAGTCTGTAATGCTGTATCTCAGTCTGTAATAATATAGCTCAGTCTGTAATGGTATAGAGCAGTCTTTAATGGTTTAGAGCAGTCTGTAATGGTTTAGAGCAGTCTGTAATGGTATAGAGCAGTCTGTAATGGTTTAGAGCAGTCTGTAATGGTATAGAGCAGTCTGTAATGGTTTAGAGCAGTCTGTAATGGTTTAGAGCAGTCTGTAATGGTATAGCAAAGTCTGTAATGCTGTATCTCAGTCTGTAATAATATAGCTCAGCCTGTAATAATATAGCTCAGTCTGTAATAATATAGCTCAGTCTGTAATAGTTCAAAGGGACATTCTTTATAGAATGGGTGTTTCGGCGGTTGTCGTTCTTCGCGTTCAATGATGCCAATGATGACTAGTAACTAGCATCAAAGACTTGGTCTCACTCTGTCGGTATCGATAGTCTAAGAGTTTAACCACGTGGTATGGTTAAAAAGATTCAGCAATGGTCTACACCTTTAGCCCTCTCGTAATTGAGGTAAGCTTGGTCTGGTGATCATTTCTCAAAGTTGGGTTTTATTCGGAATGGCAGAAAGAGGCTGTCCCAGGATGTCTGACCCTTAGTGGGCTCAGGGGCGGTCCTCTGATTTAGTTCAAATCAAAAGGGAATTGTATTTTTCTTCGATAAACAGTCCACAACCATATTACACAATTATACAAACAGTATCATACTCACTCATTCATCTTACACAACAATTAGATGTAAACCTGATATCTGAGGCTATTATATAAACAGCGTTATGGTAATGTGGCCACACCGTCTCCCATGAGCTTCCCAAGTTGTGCCAAACGGACCAGTAGCTGGATTCTTTACCGATCTTTTACACTTTCTCTGGAACATTACATTTGTTCTTACCTCAAGTTCTGTGAGGTGGAAGGATTTCCTTTGTCCTCTGTGAAAGTTTACCCTCTCTCTAATATTCTATGGCCATGAGGCAGGGTCTTCCTTAGCAATTTATGACCTCACTCTGCCCACAGCAGTCTGGTTGTAGAAGCAGAGAGCGGGGGATGGTGCTCGCTGTACTCAGAGGGCAACGTCATGACAGTAGTCTGGGAGTGGCTGAGTCCTATATCCTGAAGAGGAGCATGGTGAGCATGTCTGTTAGTAGCTACCTTGTGTAAGGCATCCTGTCTTTCAGTAGATACCTGGTATAAGGCATCATGTCTTTCAGGAGCAACCTGGAATAAGGCATCATGTCTTTCAGGAGCTACCTGGAATAAGGCATCCTGTCTTTCAGCAGCTACCTGGAATAAGGCATCCTGTCTTTCAGCAGCTACCTGGAATAAGGCATCCTGTCTTTCAGCAGCTACCTGGAATAAGGCATCCTGTCTTTCAGCAGCTACCTGGAATAAGGCATCCTGTCTTTCAGCAGCTACCTGGAATAAGGCATCCTGTCTTTCAGCAGCTACCTGGAATAAGGCATCCTGTCTTTCAGCAGCTACCTGGAATAAGGCATCCTGTCTTTCAGCAGCTACCTGGTATAAGGCATCCTGTCTTTCAGCAGCTACCTGGTATAAGGCATCCTGTCTTTCAGCAGCTACCTGGTATAAGGCATCCTGTCTTTCAGCAGCTACCTGGAATAAGGCATCCTGTCTTTCAGCAGCTACCTGGAATAAGGCATCCTGTCTTTCAGCAGCTACCTGGAATAAGGCATCCTGTCTTTCAGCAGCTACCTGGAATAAGGCATCATGTCTTTCAGCAGCTACCTGGTGTAAGGCATCCTGTTTTTCAGCAGCTACCTAGAGTAAGGCATCCTGTCTTTCAGGAGCTACCTGGAATAAGGCATCCTGTCTTTCAGCAGCTACCTGGTATAAGGCATCCTGTCTTTCAGCAGATACCTCGTATAAGGCATCCTGTCTTTCCATAGCTACCTGGTATAAGGCATCCTGTCTTTCAGGAGCTACCTGGTATCCTGCCTCCTGTCTGTCAGGCTACCCTGCCTCCTGACTGTCTGTAGCTGACTGGTATTCTGCCTCCTGTCTGACAGTTGCTACCTGGTAACCTGCCTCATGTCTGTCAGTTGCTACCTGGTAACCTGCCTCCTGACTGTCAGTAGCTACCTGGTATCCTGCATTCTGTTGTGTCTGTAGCTACCTGGTATCATGCGTCCTGTCTGTCAATAGCTGACTGGCCTCCTGTCTGTCAGTAGCTACCTGGTCACCTGCCTCCTTTCTGTCAGTAGCTGACTGGTATCCTGCCTCCGATCTCTCAGTAGCTACATGGTATCCTACCTCCTGTCAGTCAGTAGCCTGACTGGTCAGTAGTATCCCTGTATGTCAGCGCTGACCCTGACTGTCAGTAGCTACCTGGTATCCTGACCAGTCCCTGATCCTGCCTCCTGTCTGTCAGTAGCTACCTGGTATCCTGCATCCTGACTGTCAGTAGCTACCTGGTATCCTGCGTCCTGTCTGTCAGTAGCTACCTGGTATCCTGCAGTCCTGACTGTCAGTAGCTACCTGGTATCCTGCGTCCTGTCTGTCAGTAGCTACCTGGTATCCTGCGTCCTGACTGCCTGCGTCCTGACTGTCAGTAGCTACCTGGTATCCTGCGTCCTGTCTGTCCTACCTGGTATCCTGTCTGTCAGTAGCTACCTGGTATCCTGCGTCCTGTCTGTCAGTAGCTACCTGGTATCCTGCGTCCTGACTGTCAGTAGCTACCTGGTATCCTGCGTCCTGTCTGTCAGTAGCTACCTGGTATCCTGCGTCCTGACTGTCAGTAGCTACCTGGTATCCTGCGTACTGATTGTCAGTAGCTACCTGGTATCCTGCGTCCTGTCTGTCAGTAGCTACCTGGTATCCTGTGTCCTGTCTGTCAGTAGCTACCTGGTATCCTGCGTCCTGTCTGTCAGTAGCTGACTGGTGTCCTGCGTCCTGTCTGCTGCCTGCTGCTCCACCAGGAGGGCTCTATCCTCCACCAGGAGGGCTCTATCCTCTACAGGGGAAGGCAGCAGGAATCAGCTTGACAGGTAGGAGGGAACTGGTATTTAATGGTTCATGGAACCCATTACAGCTCTGCACTCTTCCCCTCTCTCTGTGTCTATTCTATCCATCCTTCTCTCTCTTTCTGTGTTAGTCTAAGAAACCTTTCATGGATTTGAATGGGTCAACGTCCAAACTGCATTGTGTTGGCTCGAGCAAGCATGTGAGAAAATACCAGCATAAACAGTTTGTAGGGCTGGGAATTGCCAGGGACCTCACGATGCCTTATTATCACAATACTTAGGTGTTGTGATAGTTTGTAGGGCTGGGAATTGCCAGGGACCTCACGATGCCTTATTATCACAATACTTAGGTGCCGATACGATATGTATTGCAATTCTCACGATTCTATATGTAATGTGATTCGATAATGTGATTTTTATTGTGTTTCGATGTTCCAAACATATTGCCCACCATATGTCTACTAATGAGTTTTGATCAGTCATAGAAATAAAAATGCTGAAAACAAATTGGGTCCCTATTTAAAAAGAAGATGGAGAACAAGATATGAAAGAAAATACTGGTGTTTTGGTGCAGGTACAGCCAACTAGCTCAAAAATAATATTGTGATATTGTCAAAATGATACGATACGATATACTGTCGAAAATAATATCCCAATATGTAACTTTATCGATTCCCCTCCCCCCGTCACTAACACTTTAGTATAAATGATCAATCCAAGATCCTAGATAGGATCACATTTCACAAAAAAATGATTCTTATGAAACACAATGTCATATGTAGATGCCTAGAACTATTGTTTACTTCCTGACCCACCTTGTAAAAACACTTTAACTCATGATCAACATACAGGAATCAATAGGTGGATTGAGCAGGAATGATAGCCAAGCTAATTGGATTTCCTGGCTCCAATACAAGCCAATTAACCTTACGATGAAACAATTAAAAGTGAATGGAGTGGTTCGATAGGACAACACTGAGCCCTCAGAACAAGCTCCTCGTGGAATAGTTTATCTCCATAGGAATGATTAGAGAAGGGATTCATAGCACTTTAACAACCTTACATATAGGCCTATTAAGTAGCGTGGACCCTACGCTATTACATGTTTTAATGAGGATTCATTCCTGTCATTCCGCCCCTGAAGTTGCACAAGGTTAACATTACATTATTGTGCATGTTAATGATGGCTCTCCATTCAAGTGGGGCTCTCAGGATGCTACTGTGAGGGGTGAGTGTTGTGGGCAAGGGGCGAGGAGGACAGAGAGCAGAGCATGTTTTAAACATCCGCCCCCTGGGACCAACCACAGAGCTAGCTAGGGATAAAAAAAACATGATTATGAAGACAAATTATATTAGGGGTCGTAATTTCCCGCCCACCATGATCATTAAAAGAGCACAGAGCAACAATAGATCAGTACTAATTGGTAGAGGAATATCACCATGACAACACATTACAGGCATCAATCACTGTCTTTGAGAAGTACTTGAGTTGACCTCATTAGTCCTGTGTTATTGTTTTGTGTTTGCATGAGTGCACAGCTGTTTTATTTGACTGAAATCCGAGTTATTTAGCTGTGAACAACACATGGCATAATGGTTGACCTACATTAGATTGTTTTATCTTCTGATTTCCTATTCTAAACACGGGGATATTGCATTTCTTCACTGCAGGAAATTGTATAAGGAAATCATTATAACCTGAATAACCTTGTTCAGCTTTATACAATGAACACTGACCATTGTTTTGGATAATGACAGGGCTTTGACATGTTTCTATTGTCCATCAGTTAGGGAGGTGAGAGAACCTCAGAGCACCATTGTTCCAGTCCAAACTCTACCCACCCAGGAAACCTCATAGCACCTCACCGTTCCACTCTACCCACTCAATAGTCAGTGGGGGGAGGGGGGCTTAACCTCCCCATGACCATTGGAGCAGGCTAGCCTACACTCATAGAAAAAAGGGTTCCAAAAGGGTTCTTCGGCTGACCCCATAGGAGAACCCTTTTGGTTCCAGATAGAATCCGTTTTGTTCCAGGTATAACTATTTTGGGTTCCATCTAGAACACTCTGTGGACAGGGTTCTACATGAAACCCAAAAGGGTTCTTCAACAGGTTCTCCTATGGGGACAGCCAAAGAACCCTTATTGGTTCTAGATTGCACCTTTTTTCTAAGAGTGTAGAGGGAGAGAGGTGAATGGCCTTGGACCTGCCTCCCTTCCTCAACACTCCTCCTCAACACACATAATGATCAGGTACATCTCACCTGCATTGTTCCACAGTGAAGTATGGAAAGTCAATAGCAAGTAGCAACACAATGTGATGACACTTCGGACCTCAGTTATAAAAACAGCAGCCAGCAGCGGAAAATTCAATACAGGGTGATTCAAGTATAGGCCGCTACTGATGGCATTGCCACACAGGTTCAGAGGTCAGAGGAGAAGACAGAGTTGCAGGACAGAGTGATTCAAACTAGATGGCCAGTGAAACCAAAATGGAGATCAGATTATTGACATACTGTAAATTACCACAGGTCTGTGATTTGTGGTAGTGGATTTCAGAAAATGTTCTCCATTCAGCCAAGGGGGAGAAATACATGTACTTTTAATAATCTCAAACTTGTTACTTAATAATTGGTGTAAAGTAAATTAATGTTATGGAACTAATTAACTAGTGGAAGACCAGTTAAGGCATTGTGAGCATTAATATTAGATTGAAATGCCTGTGTGTTGTCGTGTCTTTGGCTATGCCGGATTAAGTGATATGACATGCTATTCTATAAAATCCTTTCGTAATTATTATTACCTGATTGAGCTAATCATGTAAATGTAATTAACGAGAGTCGGGAGCGGGGACATAGTAATATTTTACATCAATAGCAGTCAATATTAATCGTCACCTTAATTCAGTCTCATCTGAAAGTTGTAAATTCTTGGTTATCTTCAAAAAACCCTGGCTAACAAGTTGAATCAGCAATACAAAATTGGGTTTAATTATTTATTTACTAAATACCTAACTAATCACACAGAATTACTCATAATTAATCATAACTTGATTACAAATTACGTCATAAAGGAAAACGTCCCTAGCGGGCGGAACAGATATGACAGCTTGTTACACAAAACAAAAGGGCTGGGTTTGAGTGAAAGAGCGGGAAGCCTGAGGAACAAAGGGCGAAGCTGTGCTATTGTAAATACAGTATCTTATGCATTCTAAATTACCTCCCATTTGGAAAATGGAAAATGCAATAATATTTACTCTGAGCTACGCTTCGGTAGGTTGGTGGTAGATGGAAGGCCGGGTTGCCCAACCAAGGCCTTTGAAGAATGTCTCTGGTGGTAAATTGGTTAAGTTGTAGTAACGTCATTGTGTGGTAGACAGGATACTCTGTCTATTCTTTCCTAGCCTACGCTTGCAGCTGCTGTTGCTAACTCAATGGCTAGGAGGTATCACTTCTGTAGTGAATAAGAGTTCAAAGTTCATACCATTCGCAACCAAAGCTCACGCTGAGGTTGGCTTCGTAGTAGTTATTATCTGAACCATTCTGACAGTGGACTGTCGTCCTCACATCCTCAGAACAGGAAGGTACATTTTCGTCAAGGCTTTATATAGTGTAGCGAGAAGGGTGTGTCTGAAAAGTTTTATAACCCATGTCTCTTCACAGGGGCAGGCCACTGATTGAGCAGAGTCCTAACCTTATGAAAACGCAAATCTCTCATTTGGAAGCTAAAATTACATTTCATCTCTTCACCAATTATTTTATATTCAAACATTTAAATTGAACAACAATTCCATGTGACTCCGATGACTACAATGTGTAGACTTTCCACTGTAGAGTTTGTCATCCTGTCATTGATGAGAATGACAACCGAACTGACATCATATTTATTAAGTACCACTGCATATGTTCAATTGGTCGGATTACCAGAATATAGTTCATTTCCCCCCACCTTCTGATGTTCCCAGAATCTCTATGTTAACCAAGGGGTTTTCAAATGTCACATCAGTAGGGTAGAGAGAGGAAAAAGGGGGGAAGAGGTATTTATTCATAAACCTACCCCCGTGCCAACGTCATGACAGTGTGTCTCTGTGTGTGGACTTGCTCAGAGAGCAAACAGATGAAGGAGAAGAGAGCAATGAGAGTAGAAGCTTCCATTAAAACAGGTGACAGAATGCCCTCGAGATTCTCAGCATGACCTCAGTCTATTAACCACCTGACAGAGATTGATAGAGCTCAACACTGACACTGCCTACTCTCTTTGCATTCTTAGAAAAAAAGGTGCTCCCTAGAACCTAAAAGGGTTCTTTGGATGTCCCCATAGAAGAACCCTTTAAAGAACCCTTTTTGTTCCAGGTACAACCCTTTTGAGTTCCATGTAGAACCATTTCCACAGAGGGTTCTACATGGAACCCAAAAGAGTTCTACCTGGAAGCAAAAAGGGTTCTCCTATGGGGACAGGCGGATAACCTTTTTTTCTAAGAGTGTGACTTGCACACAAGTTAGTCAACAGGAAATATCAACCTGACTGACAAAGGTGTTAGACTATGTGAACTATGTTCAGCAACAAAACAATGTCTAGACCTAGGGACTCCCGTCTAGCCGTTATGACAAGCTGAGAGATGGGGCTCTACAACAGATTCACACATGCAGGGTCAAACTGGTACATTATTTCACTGTCATACTGTGTTTAACTGTGTTCGATCTTGCCTAGCCATCTTGTCTCAAGAGGACCACAATGGAAATAAGTCCCAGATATATATATATATATATGTGTGTGTTTTTTATATTATGGTGAAACATTTTCTAACATCTTGCAGGTGTGTAGCTCACTCATTATAGAACATTTGTTTTGCATTTGTCCTTCAAATAATGTTGCCAATCAGCCAAAGACAAAGACACACACTGTAAAGTCAAATGGCATAAAGCGTTATAGTACTCTTTATACAACACTAGAGTACTTTACTCTCAGTGAGTGTCCCTCTTTGTGTAGCATTTAGTTTTCTCTGGGATCAAATGGAACTCTTTGGCGCTCCTAATTGGCAATCATTGTAGCAACTGTCCTTTGAGCCACTGTTCCTATTGGAAGACTGAAGCTTTCAAACTATGGTGGCGTTGATGTCCTCAAAAGAGAAATGTATCTTTGGTGCTGCTGCAGCTAAAAGACGCATGTCCAGCCAGTCAGGCAGGATGATCATTGGACAGGAGAGGTAGAAATGGGAGGCAGCATCGCCCCTCCCAAATAGAAAGAGGCACCATGGGTCCACAGGAGGGAATGCTAATAGAGCCTAACTACCTCATATATTACACACGCTAGGCACTTCCTACCTTCATGTCTTTGTCAGTCTGTTTGAGCACCTGATGTGCAGGGAGAGAAATAAAGCACCGTTCAGCAACCAGGATACTTTTATGTGCCTCCTCCATCTCTCCATCCCTCCCTCTCTACATCCCTCCCTCCATCTCTCCATCACTCCCTCCATCTCTCCATCCATCTCTCCATCACTCCCTCCATCTCTCCCTCCATCTCTCCATCACTCCCTCCATCTCTCCATCCATCTCTCCATCACTCCCTCCATCTCTCCCTCCATCTCTACATCACTCCCTCCATCTCTCCCTCCATCTCTCCATCACTCCCTCCATCTCTCCATCCCTCCCTCCATCTCTCCCTCCATCTCTCCATCACTCCCTCCATCTCTCCATCCATCTCTCCATCACTCCCTCCATCTCTCCATCCATCTCTCCATCACTCCCTCCATCTCTCCCTCCATCTCCCTCCATCTCCCTCCATCTCTCCATCTCTCCATCACTCCCTCCATCTCTCCATCCATCTCTCATCACTCCCTCCATCTCTCCCTCCATGTCTCCATCACTCCCTCCATCTCTCCATCCATCTCTCCATCACTCCCTCTATCTCTCCCTCCATCTCTCCATCACTCCCTCCATCTCTCCCTCCATCTCTACATCACTCCCTCCATCTCTCCCTCCATCTCTCCATCCATCTCTCCATCACTCCCTCCATCCCTCCCTCCATCTCTCCATCCCTCCCTCCATCTCTCCATCACTCCCTCCATCTCTCCATCCATCTCTCCATCTCTCCCTCCATCTCTACATCACTCCCTCCATCTCTCCCTCCATCTCTCCATCCATCTCTCCATCACTCCCTCCATCTCTACATCCCTCCCTCCATCTCTCCATCACTCCCTCCATCTCTCCATCCATCTCTCCATCACTCCCTCCATCTCTCCATCCATCTCTCCATCACTACCTCCATCCCTCCCTCCATCTCTCCATCCCTCCCTCCATCTCTCCATCAATCCCTCCATCCCTCCCTCCATCTCTACATCCCTCCCTCCATCTCTCCATCACTCCCTCCATCTCTCCATCCATCTCTCCATCACTCCCTCCATCCCTCCCTCCATCTCTCCATCCCTCCCTCCATCTCTCCATCACTCCCTCCATCCCTCCCTCCATCTCTACATCCCTCCCTCCATCTCTCCATCACTCCCTCCATCTCTCCATCCATCTCTCCATCACTCCCTCCATCTCTCCCTCCATCTCTCCATCACTCCCTCCATCTCTACATCCCTCCCTCCATCTCTCCATCACTCCCTCCATCTCTCCATCCATCTCTCCATCACTCCCTCCATCCCTCCCTCCATCTCTACATCCCTCCCTCCATCTCTCCATCACTCCCTCCATCTCTCCATCCATCTCTCCATCACTCCCTCCATCCCTCCCTCCATCTCTCCATCCCTCCCTCCATCTCTCCATCACTCCCTCCATCTCTCCATCATCTCTCCATCTCTCCATCCATCCCTCCATCACTCCCTCCATCTCTCCCTCCATCTCTCCATCACTCCCTCCATCTCTCCCTCCATCTCTCCTCCATCTCTCCATCACTCCCTCCATCTCTCCATCCATCTCTCCATCTCTCCCTCCATCTCTCCATCACTCCCTCCATCTCTCCATCCATCTCTCCATCACTCCCTCCCATCTCCCTCCATCTCTCCCTCCATCTCTCCATCACTCCCTCCATCTCTCCATCACTCCCTCCATCTCTCCATCACTCCCTCCATCTCTCCATCACTCCCTCCATCTCTCCCTCCATCTCTCCATCACTCCCTCCATCTCTCCATCCATCTCTCCATCACTCCCTCCATCTCTCCTCCATCTCTCCATCACTCCCTCCATCTCTCCCTCCATCTCTCCATCACTCCCTCCATCTCTCCCTCCATCTCTCCATCTCTCCCTCCATCTCTCCATCACTCCCTCCATCCCTCCCTCCATCTCTCCATCCCTCCCTCCATCTCTCCATCACTCCCTCCATCCCTCCCTCCATCTCTCCATCCCTCCCTCCATCTCTCCATCACTCCCTCCATCCCTCCCTCCATCTCTCCATCACTCCCTCCATCTCTCCATCCCTCCCTCCATCTCTCCATCACTCCCTCCATCTCTCCATCCATCTCTACATCACTCCCTCCATCTCTCCCTCCATCTCTACATCACTCCCTCCATCTCTCCCTCCATCTCTCCCTCCATCTCTCCATCCATCTCTCCATCACTCCCTCCATCCCTCCATCTCTCCATCCATCTCTCCATCACTCCCTCCATCTCTCCCTCCATCTCTACATCACTCCCTCCATCTCTCCCTCCATCTCTCCCTCCATCTCTACATCACTCCCTCCATCTCTCCATCCATCTCTCCATCACTCCTCCATCTCTCCCTCCATCTCTCCATCACTCCATCCATCTCTCCATCCATCTCTCCATCACTCCCTCCATCTCTCCATCACTCCCTCCATCTCTCCCTCCATCTCTCCATCACTCCCTCCATCTCTCCATCACTCCCTCCATCTCTCCATCACTCCCTCCATCTCTCCATCACTCCCTCCATCTCTCCCTCCATCTCTCCATCACTCCCTCCATCTCTCCATCCATCTCTCCATCACTCCCTCCATCTCTCCCTCCATCTCTCCATCACTCCCTCCATCTCTCCCTCCATCTCTCCATCACTCCCTCCATCTCTCCCTCCATCTCTCCATCACTCCCTCCATCTCTCCCTCCATCTCTCCATCTCTCCCTCCATCTCTCCATCACTCCCTCCATCCCTCCCTCCATCTCTCCATCCCTCCCTCCATCTCTCCATCACTCCCTCCATCCCTCCCTCCATCTCTCCATCCCTCCCTCCATCTCTCCATCACTCCCTCCATCCCTCCCTCCATCTCTCCATCACTCCCTCCATCTCTCCATCCCTCCCTCCATCTCTCCATCACTCCCTCCATCTCTCCATCCATCTCTACATCACTCCCTCCATCTCTCCCTCCATCTCTCCCTCCATCTCTCCATCACTCCCTCCATCTCTCCATCCATCTCTCCATCACTCCCTCCATCCCTCCATCTCTCCATCCATCTCTCCATCACTCCCTCCATCTATCCCTCCATCTCTACATCACTCCCTCCATCTCTCCCTCCATCTCTCCCTCCATCTCTACATCACTCCCTCCATCTCTCCCTCCATCTCTCCATCCCTCCCTCCATCTCTCCATCACTCCCTCCATCTCTCCCTCCATCTCTCCATCACTCCCTCCATCTCTCCCTCCATCTCTCCATCTCTCCCTTTATTTAGATAGTCCTCCATCTCTCCATCACTCCCTCCATCCCTCCCTCCATCTCTCCATCCCTCCCTCCATCTCTCCATCACTCCCTCCATCCCTCCCTCCATCTCTACATCCCTCCCTCCATCTCTCCATCACTCCCTCCATCTCTCCATCCATCTCTCCATCACTCCCTCCATCTCTCCCTCCATCTCTACATCACTCCCTCCATCTCTCCCTCTATCTCTCCCTCCATCTCTCCATCACTCCCTCCATCTCTCCATCCATCTCCCTCCATCCCTCCATCTCTCCATCCATCTCTCCATCACTCCCTCCATCTCTCCCTCCATCTCTACATCACTCCCTCCATCTCTCCCTCCATCTCTCCCTCCATCTCTACATCACTCCCTCCATCTCTCCATCCATCTCTCCATCACTCCCTCCATCCTTCCCTCCATCTCTCCATCACTCCCCCATCTCTCCATCCATCTCTCCATCACTCCCTCCATCTCTCCCTCCATCTCTCCATCACTCCCTCCATCTCTCCATCCATCTCTCCATCACTCCCTCCATCTCTCCCTCCATCTCTACATCCCTCCCTCCATCTCTCCATCACTCCCTCCATCTCTCCATCCATCTCTCCATCACTCCCTCCATCTCTCCATCCATCTCTCCATCCCTCCCTCCCTCCCTCCATCACTCCCTCCATCTCTCCATCCCTCCCTCCATCTCTCCCTCCATCCCTCCCTCCATCTCTCCATCTCTCCCTCCATCCCTCCCTCCATCTCTCCCTCCATCCCTCCCTCCATCTCTCCCTCCATCTCTCCATCCATCTCTCCATCACTCCCACCATCTCCATCAAACAAAGTCAAACTACCCTAATTACATCCCTTTGAACTTTCTACCAACCCCTCTCCACCAAATCAGACATTCTCCTTGTCATCCACGTTCTGAGGGACCAATAAGGCACCATGAGAAGAGAGGAAAGTGGGAAATATTATGCATGCACTGCATGTCACTGACAGATAGCAGTAAACCTGTTTTCTCATTTCTGCCATTTTTGGGGGTAAAAACATAAATAGAATTATTGCAGATGCCTATGATAATTGATAGTTGCGTTCAAGACTCAGGACATACAGGTAAATGTTTCCTTCCTCAGTGGAGGATCTTTATTGGATCTGGTGAAATGGTAGATGAAAGGCTATCTAATGCAGCATCTATGATGAGGTGTAATCAGGTGCTTGGCCAAAGACCAGAATACAGAACACTGTACAAAACGCTACTCTTCATGTGCTACATTTCCAACTGCATCTGTTCAGCTCCCGGTACTTGAATTTATCCATTGGCCTGCCAAAACATGAGTAATCAAAAGGTGATGCTCTCCCAGTCTTCTACATACGGCTTGATCACACTGTAGAAACAACTACAAGAACCTACAGGTCAAAATAAAAGGTAGACATAAAACACACATCCATTGTCTTTGGGTCAACAATACCACATTGTCGTTAAAGGGTGTGTTAAAGTGGATTTACACAACGTATAAGAATAGTGCAAACAAAGCACGTACTGCTATCTAAATAAATAGTCCCCATTGTAATGCTAACAACACAGCCCTGCTATTCCTCTGCTGTGTGTCTCGTGACCCTCATGCTTAGTCTCCAGCCGGAGTAGGGCTTAGACTGGAGGAATCAAAACTGAGGCAGGGCTGGTGGTTCAGCAGACAGGATTAGGCTGTAAGTCTTCAAAGAGCTCCTCTCCTCTGACGCTGCTCTGTTTCCCTGTCAGTCTTAATGCTGTTTTTTATTTCTAATCCTCTCTCTCTCTCACCCTGTGAGGGTGAGTTAAAACATCATCTGTAATCCCAATGCATAGGCAGCGATGAACCAACCGTCTGACTGATGCATATTTACAGATGGAGAGAGATACTGGCCCCAGAGCTGTGGGTCTTTACTGCAGTAGCTGAGCCTCAGGCTGGGCCTAGGGAGCCTCATACTGAAGATGTTGAACTGTCCTTTTCACACAACAATCTAGAGTATTTTTTCTCAAGCTAACCAACACACACACACACACACACACACACCTGAGGCAAATGAACATTTAATCAAAACATTTGTTGGTGTCCTTGTGTGCTCTGTCTATTGTTAGGCGTTAGGGGAATTGGTCACACTTTATTTAGATAGTCCTATAGATGCTCTACAGATGGTCAAACTATCAATAAACTATCTGTTGATAAGCTGCTGCTTGCTAAGGTTACAATTAGGGTTAGAATAGTAGCTAGGGTAAGGGTTAGAATAGTAGCTAGGGTAAGGGTTAGAATAATAGGTAGGGTAAGGGTTAGAATAGTAGCTAGGGTTAGGGTTAGAATAGTAGCTAGGGTTAGAATAGTAGCTAGGGTAAGGGTTAGAATAGTAGCTAGGGTAAGGGTTAGAATAGTAGCTAGGGTAAGCGTTAGGGTTAGAATAGTAGCTAGGGTAAGGGTAAGAATAGTAGCTAGGGTTAGGGTTAGAATAGTAGCTAGGATAAGGGTAAGGGTTAGAATAGTGGGTTAGGGTTAGAATAGTAGCTAGGGTTAGGGTTAGAATAGTGGTAAGGGTTAGCATAGTAGTTAGGGTTAGAATAGTGGTTAGGGTTAGAATAGTAGCTAGGGTTAGAATAGTGGTTAGGGTTAGAATAGTAGCTAGGGTAAGGGTTAGAATAGTAGCTAGGGTAAGGGTTAGAATAGTAGCTAGGGTAGGGGTTAGGGTTAGAATAGTAGCTAGGGTAAGCGTTAGGGTTAGAATAGTAGCTAGGTTAAGGGTTAGAATAGTAGCTAGGGTAAGGGTTAGAATAGTAGCTAGGAGAAGGGTAAGGGTTAGAATAGTGGGTTAGGGTTAGAATAGTAGCTAGGCTAAGGGTTAGGGTAAGAATCGTAATTAGGGTAAGGGTTAGAATAATAGCTAGGTTTAGGGTTAGAATAGTATCTAGGCCTAGGGTAAGGGTTAGAATAGTAGCTAGGGTAAGGGTTAGGGTTAGAATAGTGGTAAGGGTTAGAATAGTAGCTAGGGTTAGGGTTAGAATAGTGGTTAGGGTTAGAATAGTAGCTAGGATTAGGGTTAGAATAGTGGTTAGGGTTAGAATAGTAGCTAGGGTAAGGGTTAGAATAGTAGCTAGGGTAGGGGTTAGGGTTAGAATAGTAGCTAGGGTAAGCGTTAGGGTTAGAATAGTAGCTAGGGTAAGGGTTAGAATAGTAACTAGGATAAGGGTTAGAATAGTAGCTAGGAGAAGGGTAAGGGTTAGAATAGTGGGTTAGGGTTAGAATAGTAGCTAGGCTAAGGGTTAGGGTTAGAATAGTAGCTAGGGTAAGGGTTAGAATAATAGCTAGGTTTAGGGTTAGAATAGTATCTAGGGTAAGGGTTAGAATAGTAGCTAGGGTAAGGGTTAGGGTTAGAATAGTGGTAAGGGTTAGAATAGTAGCTAGGGTTAGGGTTAGAATAGTGGTTAGGGTTAGAATAGTAGCTAGGATTAGGGTTAGAATAGTGGTTAGGGTTAGAATAGTAGCTAGGGTAAGGGTTAGAATAGTAGCTAGGGAAAGGGTTAGAATAGTAGCTAGGGTAGGGGTTAGGGTTAGAATAGTAGCTAGGATAAGCGTTAGGGTTAGAATAGTAGCTAGGGTAAGGGTTAGAATAGTAGCTAGGATAAGGGTTAGAATAGTAGCTAGGAGAAGGGTAAGGGTTAGAATAGTGGTAAGGGTTAGAATAGTATCTAGGGTAAGGGTTAGAATAGTAGCTAGGGTAAGGGTTAGGGTTAGAATAGTGGTAAGGGTTAGAATAGTAGCTAGGGTTAGGGTTAGAATAGTGGTTAGGGAATGTTCTCAACTAACATCAAGGCGGTGGTCCGTTCCTGTAGGTTCATGCTCTACAACATCCGCAGAGTACGACCCTGCCTCACACAGGAAGCGGCGCAGGTCCTAATCCAGGCACTTGTCATCTCCCGTCTGGATTACTGCAACTCGCTGTTGGCTGGGCTCCTGCCTGTGCCATTAAACCCCTACAACTCATCCAGAACGCCGCAGCCCGTCTGGTGTTCAACCTTCCCAAGTTCTCTCACGTCACCCCGCTCCTCCGCTCTCTCCACTGGCTTCCAGTTGAAGCTCGCATCCGCTACAAGACCATGGTGCTTGCCTACGGAGCTGTGAGGGGAACGGCACCTCAGTACCTCCAGGCTCTGATCAGGCCCTACACCCAAACAAGGGCACTGCGTTCATCCACCTCTGGCCTGCTCGCCTCCCTACCACTGAGGAAGTACAGTTCCGCTCAGCCCAGTCAAAACTGTTCGCTGCTCTGGCCCCCAATGGTGGAACAAACTCCCTCACGACGCCAGGACAGCGGAGTCAATCACCACCTTCCGGAGACACCTGAAACCCCACCTCTTTAAGGAATACCTAGGATAGGATAAAGTAATCCTTCTCACCCCCCTTAAAAGATTTAGATGCACTATTGTAAAGTGGCTGCTCCACTGGATGTCATAAGGTGAATGCACCAATTTGTAAGTCGCTTGTAAGTCGGGATAAGAGCATCTGGTAAGGGTTAGGGTTAGGTTTAGAATAGTAGATAGGGTTAGGGTTAGAATAGTATAAATGACTTAAATGTAAATGTAAATGGTTAGAATAGTAGCTAGGATTAGGGTTAGAATAGTGGTTAGGGTTAGAATAGTAGCTAGGTAAGTAAGGGTTAGGGTTAGAATAGTAGCTAGGGTAAGGGTTAGAATCGTAGCTAGGTAAGGGTTAGGGTTAGGGTTTGAATAGTAGCTAGGGTAAGGGTTAGGGTTAGGGTTAGAATAGTAGCTAGGGTAAGGGTTAGAATCGTAGCTAGGGTAAGGGTTAGGGTTTGAATAGTAGCTAGGGTAAGGGTTAGGGTAAGGGTTAGAATAGTAGCTAGGGTAAGGGTTAGAATCGTAGCTAGGGTAAGGGTTAGGGTTAGGGTTTGAATAGTAGCTAGGGTAAGGGTTAGAATCGTAGCTAGGGTAAGGGTTTGAATAGTAGCTAGGGTAAGGGTTAGAATCGTAGCTAGGGTAAGGGTTAGGGTTAGGGTTAGAATAGTAGATAGGGTTAGGGTTAGAATAGTAGAGCTAGGGTAGGGTTAGGGTTAGAGAATAGTAGATAGGGTTAGGTTAGGGTTAATAGTAGCTAGGGTTAGGGTTAGAATAGTAGTAGGGTAGGGTTAGAATAGTAGCTAGGGTAAGGGTTAGGGTTAGGGTTAGAATAGTAGCTAGGGTAAGGGTTAGAAGAATAGTAGCTAGGGTAAGGGTTAGGGTTTGAATAGTAGCTAGGGTAAGGGTTAGGGTAAGGGTTAGAATAGTAGCTAGGGTAAGGGGGTTAGAATCGTAGCTAGGGTAAGGGTTAGGGTTAGGGTTTGAATAGTAGCTAGGGTTAGGGTTAGAATCGTAGCTAGGGTAAGGGTTTGAATAGTAGCTAGGGTTAGGGTTAGAATAGTAGCTAGGGTAGTAGATAGGGTTAGGTAGCTTAGGGTTAGAATAGTAGATAGGGTTAGGGTTAGAATAGTAGATAGGGTTAGGGTTAGAATAGTAGATAGGGTTAGGGTTAGAATAGTAGCTAGGGTTAGGGTTAGAATAGTAGGGTAGGGTTAGGGTTAGAATAGTAGATAGGGTTAGGGTTAGAATAGTAGCTAGGATTAGGGTTAGAAGAATAGTGGTTAGGGTTAGAATAGTAGCTAGGGTAGGGTTAGGTTAGAATAGTAGTTTAGGGTTAGAATAGTAGCTAGGGTAAGGGTTAGAATCGTAGCTAGGGTAAGGGTTAGGGTTAGGGTTAGAATAGTAGATAGGGTTAGGGTTAGAATAGTATATAGGGTTAGGGTTAGAATAGTAGCTAGGGTAAGGGTTAGGGTTAGAATAGTAGATAGGGTTAGGGTTAGAATAGTAGAGGGTTAGGGTTAGAATAGGGTTAGAATAGTAGATAGGGTTAAGGTTAGAATCGTAGCTAGGGTAAGGGTTAGGGTTAGGGTTAGAATAGTAGATAGGGTTAGGGTTAGAATAGTAGATAGGGTTAGGGTTAGAATAGTAGCTAGGGTTAGGGTTAGAATAGTAGATTAGGGTTAGGGTTAGAATAGTAGCTAGGGTTAGGGTTAGAATAGTAGATAGGGTTAAGGTTAGAATCGTAGCTAGGGGTTAGAATAAGGGTTAGGGTTAGGGTTAGAATAGTAGATAGGGTTAGGGTTAGAATAGTAGATAGGGTTAGGGTTAGAATAGTAGCTAGGGTAAGGGTTAGGGTTAGGGTTACTGAAAAGTTAGTTGAAATGTTGTTGACAGTTATTGAACATATTTGGAACATTTACATTTACAAACCATCTACTTGGGAATATCCAAAGAAAATGTTACCTGGTCTTGTTTCATTTTCCGTAGACTTATTTAGCTATCCATCCATCCATCTAAACACCCATCAAGCATTCATCAATTAGAAAAAGAAAGACAAATATATACAGTATTGAAATTCAAGTCCACAGGTTTGCGAAGCATATAGAATTGAGTGGTAGTGCGCTTGACAAGCATTCATATTAATTACAGCTGGCAACCGTCTGAATGTGACTTCACCACTGCAATAACTACAACCCCTATTTCAGTGTGTGTTGCACAGGAAACCACATGGTCATCCGGTAAATGGAATCCATATATAATCAAGTACAAGGCAATGCATTTCACACTCCACTAAAAGCAGTTAAAAGCAGGATTTAAGAGTCATATAGCCAAGAGAGTCCTAAACACAAAAAGCCATCACATGGCCTTTCTTGCCTTTGCTTCAGTCATAATTACAGCGGTGGACTTTTCCCGTCCAAGGCCACAGTGAATGGTGAACGTATTGGCTCTGTGCACAGCGTCTTATAATGGCAACAAAGGGAGGCAGTGGAGTGAAGACAGCTGGGTCATGTAATCAATATGGCTGGTCACTCAGAACAGAGAAGGGTGGGTCCATGCCGCCATGCTGCTGACTGAACTACTGTTTACAGTACATAGATTTCTCTTCCCCACACTGCAGCGTTCAAAGAAGACCAAGCTGATTGAACGCACCTTCTGAAGCGCCAAGGGCTGTGAACCGCTTCAAAACAGAGCAAGGTCACAGCAAAGTTGCTTATCTCTATACATTAAAGCTGTTGTCTCGGACAATGGATGGATGATTTCAATTAAACTATACTCTGTCTGAACCTGGCTCTAGGAGCTATTCAAGAACACATGCTGTAGCTTCATCGCCTACAAAATGATTCTCTGCTGAGACTGAAAGGCATCTATTGTCTTTGTGAGGTGACCTGCCCTGATGCCTTCTGGGTGGAAACACAAGCTGAGTCACATAGCATTTCACTGCATTCCACTGTTAGTCTACACCTGTTGATTATGAAGCATGTGACAAATAACATTTGATTTGCTGATTTTATACTATCATAGCGACTGATACTACCATAGAGACTGACACTACCACAGAGATGGACACTACTATAGAGACTGATACTGCCAAATCAAATTTATTTATAAAGCCCTTCTTACATCAGCTGATATTTCAAAGTGTTGCACAGAAACCCAGCCCCAAACAGCAAGCAATGCAAGTGTAGAAGCATGGTGGCTAGGAAAACTCCCTAGAAAGTCCAGAACCTAGGAAGAAACCTAGAGAGGAACCAGGCTATGAGGGGTGGACAGTCCTCTTCTGGCTGTCCTGGGTGGAGATTATAATAGAACATCTCTACTACCATAGAGACTGATAACCACAGAGACTGACACTACCATAGAGACTGACACTACCACAGAGACTGTCACTACCATAGAGACTAATTCTACCATAGAGACTAATTATACCATGGAGACTGACACTGCCATAGAGACTGATAACCACAGAGACTGATAACCACAGATACTGACACTACCATAGAGACTAATACTACCATAGAGACGTACTACCCTAGGGACTGATACTACCATAGAGACTGATACTACCATAGAGACTGACACTACCATAAAGACTAACACTACCATAAAGACTGATACTACCAGAGACTGATATTACCATAGAGACTGATATTACCATAGAGACTGACAGTACCATAGAGACTGACACTGACATAGAGACTGATCCTTCCATAGAGACTGACTACCACAAATACTGTCACTACCATAGAGAATAATACTACCATAGAGACGAATTCTACCATAGAGACTGACACTGCCATAGAGACCGATTCTACCATAGAGACTGACACTACCATAGAGACTGACACTGCCATAGAGACTGACACTACTAGAGACTGATTCTACCATAAAGACTGATACTCCCATAAAGACTGATACTACCAGAGACTGATATTACCACAGCGACTGACACTACCACATAGACTGACACTACCACAGAGACTGACCCTACCACAGAGACTGACCCTACCACAGAGACTGACCCTACCACAGAGACTGATACTACCACATAGACGGACACTACCACAGAGACTGACACTACCACAGAGACTGACCATACCACAGAGACTGACCCTACCACAGAGACTGATACTACCATAGAGACTGCCTCTACCATAAAGACTGATACTATCATAAATACTGATACTACCATAAAGACTGTTATTACCATAGAGACTGATATTACCATAGAGACTGAGACTGACATAAAGACTGATCCTTCCATAGAGACTGACTACCACAAATACTGACACTACCATAGAGACTAATACTACCATAGAGACTGATTCTACCATAGAGACTGACACTACCATAGAGACTGACACTACTAGAGACTGATTCTACCATAAAGACTGATACTCCCATAAAGACTGATTCTACCATAAAGACTGATATTACCAGAAACGGATATGACCACAGATACTGATATTACCACAGCGACTGACACTACCATAGAGACTGACTCTACCATGGAGACTGACACTACCATAAAGACGGATACTACCAGAGACTGATATTACCATAGAGACTGACACTGCCATAGAGACCGATCCTTCCACAAATACTGACACTACCATAGTGACTAATACTACCATAGAGACTAATACTACCATAGAGACTGATTCTACCATAGAGACTGACACTACCATAGAGACTGAAACTACCATAGAGACTGACACTACCATAGAGACTGACACTACTAGAGACTGATTCTACCATAAAGACTGATACTGCCATAGAGACTGATATTACCACAGTGACTGACACTGCCATATAGACTGACACTACCATAGAGACTGATATTACCACAGTGACTGACACTACCATAGAGACTGACACTACCATAGAGACGGACACTACCATAGAGACTGACAGTATTAAAGAGACTGACACTACCATAGAGATCGATACTACCAGAGACTGGTACTATCATAGATACTGATACTACCATACAGACTGATACTACCAGAGACTAGTAAAATCATAGATACTGATACTACCATACAGACTGATACTACCAGAGACTAGTACTATCATAGATACTGATACTACCATACAGACTGATACTACCATAGAGACTCATACTGGATGGTAGTACAGTTAGGGTGATTGCCTGTTCATTCATTTAACTCAATCACTCCTTAGAATGGTGGAATACAGCAGGGCTCAGTCAGAAACATTTGATGTACCTATCCATTTTCTTTTGAAAATATGCCTATCAAGATAATGTTTTGATTGTGAGTTTGTTGTACTGGGATATCTTGCATAAATTAACAAAAAGGTAGAATGACTCAAACAATCTACTGTAGAAATAAATATATTTTTCCCATTTGTTGAATCTCGGCATGCAGAGGTCAAATTGCAATCTGTGGCTTTTCCCTGTAAGATTAATAGGATGTAGTGGTGGTGGAGTGCATATCTTTGTCATCACAAGTGAAGGAAATGCATGGCCTAATTACATTACAGTGAATGACAGAGCGGAGAGAGGGAGTTGGAAAAGAAGGGAATGAGAAAGAGAGAGAAAAAATAGCTGTTAGGACATCGGGGCGGTACCCGAAAGGTTACTGGTTCAAATGCCCGAGCCGATAAGGTGAAAAATCTGTCAATGTACCCTTGCGCAAGGCACTTAACCCTAATTTGCTCCAGGGGCGACGTACGACAATGGCTGACCCTGTAAAACAACACATTTCACTGCACTGCACCTACCTATGTGACAATAAAACATATTTTACATTTAACTGAAGGTGTGCTTAAAGGGTACACATTTTTTGCAATTCTGAAGGAACCAACCTAATTGGTCAGAAAAAACAATGGTCAAAAGCACGCTATTTTAGTGACACAATCCAATATAATTTGTGTAGTCTGGTTACTGCTGTCAACGCCTTATGGTGGTGCTGTACAACGAGTAGTGTCATGTGTAGACTATGAATCATTCATATGTGTGTCTGTGATTCTAAGTGGTGAAAGCTACAGATGTAGGATCTTAATTTGAGCCAGTTAGCTACAGCAGGAAAATATTCTTGCAACAATAAGAAAGTAAATTATTATGTGGATTATAATTTATGGACATTTTTTGCAGGGCTTGATACATTAGGGCAAATCAAGTCTGGCATTTTAAAGTGGAAAACGGAAACTTTAGAAGCATTTTTAAACCTTGAATACACTGCAAGTGTGCATTTCCTGATGTGCAGGAAAATTCTCAGCAACAAAAGAGTGATCAAACTAAGATCTTACATCTGTATAGGAGCTGAGCTCTGATGCTCAGGTCTGATTGATTGACCTTTATTTAAAAGGAACAGCTGTCACTTTGTCCGTCAGCCAGGAACACTGTGACCTTCAAACCTGTCTCTACTGTTTTAACATGGACCACTTTTTCTGTTGCTCCTTTATTCGTGGCCCTCTCCCTCTGAGACACACATGAAAACACTGGCTTTGGTGCTAAGAGTTAAGAAAAACAGAATAACACAAATGTATGTAAGAACATAAATTCAGTGATTGCTTCCATTGTACAGGAAAACTGTTAGTATTACTGTTAGCATGATGTAAGAAATTCTGTCTAAAATCACTGAAGTTCTTAGGTGGTTTCCAAGTGTACCTGAACAATCCACTCTCACCTTGGCATTATCCTAAATATCTTTGCCCACTAGGTCTATCAGGACCTGACTCCTTGTCTTCTCCACTGAGGACTGTATTTGTAACCCAGTGATAAGACTATATAAACCTGTAAGGACAGAAGAAAGACAAGAAATGTAAGTCATTCATACTGAACAGTATAAAACAGACTGTCAGTTCCTTGTAAAATGACTGAACTGTTATAGGTTTGCTGTTGAAGTGTATATATTTTCACTCAGAAGAATATCTCCCATCGGGCTTCATGGCCAAATTCAAATTCACTATGTTAATAACACCAACAACTTCTTCTCTGTCCAGCTCATTTTTCTCTGATGTTTGTCATTATTTGCCAAGAGAAAATAATGGGATTTAGTCCCCATGCCATACTTGTCCTGTGCTTCTTTTGTCTGTTGCCAGTGGCATACCCATCGGTGTGATGGCTGGTTGGCGATCACTATTACAGTCCAGTGTATTTGGAGACACCACCGGATTGTTAGCTTGTCTAATTAAAGTGATTTCATGGTTGCTACACTTTCAAGGTTTTCATCTGAAATGCACCACTGTGTTTATGCAAAAGCTCAAAATTAAAAGTATATCCCTTAAAATTTGCTTCATTAGATTTTCTCTCCCAACTTTGAAAGCCTTGCCTTAGGTCAACTGATCTTACCACCCTCTATTGGAGAGCAACGTCAGCATGTATTCTTTATAATCACAGTTGGTTAAAAACTAATTGGCTTAGGCAATCAAGGAATAAATTGAGGGCTTTCAAATTGAATTGGAAAGAACGTACATTTCAAAATAAAGCAAGTGTGGCCAAGTAAACACCATAGCTATCTACAGTGCATTTGGAATGTGTTCAGACCCCTTGACTTTTCACACATTTTTTTACGTTACAGCCTTATTCTAAAATGGAATAAAAAAAATAAAAAAATCCCCTAATCATTCTACACACAATACCCCATAATGACAAATCAAAAAAGTAATTTATACATTTTTGCAAATGTATTAAAAATTCAAAACATAAATAACTTTTTTACATAAGTATTCACGTCCTTTGCTATGAGACTCGAAATGGAGCTCAGGTGCATCCTGTTTCCATCCTTGAGATGTTTCTACAACTTGATTGTTTTTTGTGTGTAAAAAAGTCAAGGGGTCTGAATTCATTCCGAATGTACTGTATATGACATTTTCCTTGGAAAATCATAAGAAAATGAGTTGGAACTGATTCTGACTGAAAATGTGAAGAACCACAACTACCTGATAGATATTGAGAATGAGAGTGAATCATCAACAAACTCTACTCTATATCCTCCAAAATCAGATAAAATATAAATTAGGGGGCTCAGCCTTGACCATGTGGAATGATAGGCAATGTTATGTCAAGAAGCAAGCTAGAATGAGCAACTGCACCAGAGCCTAGCTTTCCCCATCGCAATTAGTGGGTACCGCATCAGTTAACCCACAGGCATATTCAAGGCACGTCATGTGGCAGATACTCATCTAGGTGCAATGCTCTACAGCCTTGTGCGTGTATGTAGGGGGGGATGTGTGTGTGTCAGAGCGTGTGAAGTAGAGTAGGGGGTGGAGAGAGGAAAACGGCACAACACCTTAAAGCGACTTCGCAGTCAAAGTACCCAGAGGCCTCAGTGAGAGACAGAGAGAGAGACAGGGAGAGACAGAGAGGGTTCTCAGGCCAGACCTATTAGAGATGACACAGGCCTCTGATGGGTGTCACCTCACTCTCCCTCCAACACAGCCCCAGCCTCAGCCCCTGCTAATGAAATCGGAGGGACTGCTCGGCACAGCAAGGCCTTTGAAATCATTGGGAGGAGCCTTTTACAATGGATTGATGTTCATTGTGCCTAATAAATCCACCTGTTCCCCTCCACCTACCCTTCCCTTCCACCACCACACTCTCAGTCGGTGGGCTGATCTGTGCCTGAAACCCCTTGGACGGCAGCCAGCCAGGGAGCAGGGAGAGACGCATTGCAACTAAAGAGGGCGGTGCACGGCAGAGCCACATACACACGCATGCACACACACACCACGTTAATTATCTGTTTTATAAATATTCAAGAACTCCTGGAGCAATTACAGATCCATATGACTGCTACAGATTTCCAGAAACAGTCAGGGCTTTCATTGTAACTTCTTTCACCAATCATTATTTTTCAGGAACTTGTTATTAATGCCCTCATTGGATGTAGTACACTTTCATATCTACTATATGTAATAAGGGACTGTTGATCTTTAGGAATAAGTTATTTTCTGTATTGTTCTCCATTCCTTTACTTAGATTTGAGTGTATTGGGTATATGTCAAATTTTTAGATATTACTTGTTAGATATTACTACCCTGTTGGAGCTCGAAACAAGCATTTTGCTACAACCGCAATAACATCTGCTAAACACACTAAAATGTGATTTGATTTGATTTGGAAGTCTAATCCTGATCGTCCATGTCTGAGCATGGCCATGACAGACACTGGAGACTAGTCATGAGCCCTGTCCTCTATTCTCACCTAATCTATCTGGTCCACAATAACATCCAGTCCTTTATGGGGCGGCAGGGTAGCCTAGTGGTTAGAGTGTTGGACTAGTAACCGGAAGGTTAGTTCAAATCCCTGAGCTGACAAGGTACAAATCTGTCGTTCTGCCCCTGAACAGGCAGTTAACCCACTGTTCCTAGGCCGTCATTGAAAATAAGAATTTGTTCTTAACTGACTTGCCTAGTTAAATAAAGGTTAAAAAAATGTCTGCAACCCTCTACTTCCCCTCATCATTCAGCCAGAGCCCAGATAATGGGTTTTACATGGGAGAGAAAAGAGCCAAGGAGATGGCAGAGACCCACTGCAATTAGAACATGTTTCTGATTCTAAATCAGAATAGAGCATGGGTCATTTTTTATTTAACCTTTATTTAACTAGGGAAGTCAGTTAAGAACAGGGGCTGAATGACAGATTTGATTGATCTAGATTGATCTAGCAACCTTTCGGTTATTGGCCCAACACTCTAACCACTAGGCTACCTGCCGCCCCAAATTTAAAGAGAATACCAAGTAGAAATATTCAACCTACTTCTTTTTATTTGTTAGTAACGTGGATTTTGGTTAATTTAAGTGCAGAGAACATACGCACTAGGCACAGACTTGTAGTTTTGCTTTACATTTGATTGAGTTGTCAACTAACATGAATCCAATGTGAAATCAACAAAAAAAATGTCACCATGTCATTAGATTTAGGTAAATAGTTGGATGGAAGAAAAATGTGAAATTCTCTTAATAAGGTGATTACTTTTTTCAAATACAGTTTTTTACATTGATTCATCGTAATCACATTGAATTATTTGGTTGAAATGACTTGGTGAAATGAAATGTTGATTCAACCAGCTTTTGCCCAGTGGGTACTATATACATGCCAACAGTCAGGCTATTGTGTTATAGTGATGCTGAAGTGATGGAACTGTAGGGTCATTGGTAACATTGACTGGATCTATTGTGTTATAGTGATGCTGAAGTGATGGAACTGTAGGGTCATTGGTAACATTGACTGGATCTATTGTGTTATAGTGATGCTGAAGTGATGGAACTGTAGGGTCATTGGTAACATTGACTGGATCTATTGTGTTATAGTGATGCTGAAGTGATGGAACTGTAGGGTCATTGGTAACATTGATAATTGAATCAATAATAGAACCACCATATGAAGTTTGTTTGAAGTATTTACCTGGCTGTGTTAGCTAGCTGTGTTACCTGGCTGTGTTACCTAGCTGTGTTGCCTGGCTGTGTTAGCTAGCTGTGTTAGCTAGCTATGTTACCTGGCTGTGTTAGCTAGCTATGTTAGCTAGCTATGTTACCTGGCTGTGTTAGCTGGCTGTGTTACCTGGCTGTGTTACCTGGCTGTGTTAGCTAGCTGTGTTAGCTGGCTGTGTTACCTGGCTGTGTTAGCTAGCTGTGTTACCTGGCTGTGTTAGCTGGCTGTGTTACCTGGCTATGTTAGCTAGCCGTGCTGTCTGTGTTACCTGGCTATGTTAGCTAGCTGTGCTGTCTGTGTTACCTGGTTGTGTTAGCTAGCTGTGTTACCTGGCTGTGTTAGCTGGCTATGTTATCTAGCTGTGCTGTCTGTGTTGCCTGGCTGTGTTAGCTGGCTGTGTTAGCTGGCTATATTACCTGGCTATGTTAGCTAGCTGTGCTGTCTGTGTTAGCTGGCTGTGTTACCTGGCTGTGTTAGCTGGTTGTGTTAGCTGGCTATGTTAGCTAGCTGTGTTACCTGGCTGAGTTAGCTGGCTCATGCCATGCTTTATAAAGTATAATCAGCATTTTCAACTTTATTATGTTTTACGAGTCTCCACAGTACACAATATATGGGTGAGCCAGATTGCCAAACTGTATATTCCTGTTTATGCTGTTGGTATATCAAACTGTGTAACCATCAATAAATTAGTGCTTGTCCAACCAGCTTCCAAAGCAGTATCAGAGGAGAATAATCCTGACAGGAAACTATGAACTAAACATCCTCTTTCCCCTACAGTACTACAGAGTACTATTTACAGAATATAAAGGAAATGTTGAACTAATTTGTTCTAATAACTCATAATGATACATAGTGATAATAATGCCAATACCAGACTCAAATCACATGGACGTGATACACTATCAAATCATGTGGAAGTGAGTCACACTGATATCCACCATGTATCACTGCCTATGTCAAGGCTAAGACACTATGGCCCCTTTTCTGAATTAAACACGAAGGCAGTGACAGTAGGGGGAAGTGATTCTAGGTCCTGACTGTTCTGCTCAGGGTGAGGGAGACCAGAGAGATTGCAAGGAGGCGACAGGGACAGTCCAGGAGAGATGAGAATGAAACACTCTCCCAAAACAACAGACTCTCTCACCCACTCTGGCCTGGCAGTCAATCAGCACCTCAGGCACACTGGCTTCCATGGTGTCTGGGACTGGCAGAGTGAGAGAGAAGGGGAAAAAGAGGGGTGGGGGAGAGAGAGACCCCAATATTCTCTCTCCTACTGTGACACAGAAGTCCATGGAGCTCGTTGTTGCACGTCATGGAGCAGAGGGCAAACATCCACTCAGAGACACCCCAGGCAGTGGCTGAGACGACAGGGCGAGAACACAAAACCACAGGGCGCCGGTCTGGACCCGGAGGAACATGAGGGGGATACATTGAGAGGGTTGGAGGTAGGTGTGTGAACAGTACCTTAAACAAACCACAGGGCATCGGTCTGGACCCGGAGGAACATGAGGGGGGATACATTGAGAGGGTTGGAGGTAGGTGTGTGAACAGTACCTTAAACAAACCACAGGGCGTCGGTCTGGACCCGGAGGAACATGAGGGGGATACATTGAGAGGGTTGGAGGTAGGTGTGTGAACAGTACCTTAAACAAACCACAGGGTGTCGGTCTGGACCCGGAGGAACATGAGGGGGATACATTGAGAGGGTTGGAGGTAGGTGTGTGAACAGTACCTTAAACAAACCACAGGGCGTCGGTCTGGACCCGGAGGAACATGGAACATGAGGGGGATACATTGAGAGGGTTGGAGGGTTGGAGGTGTGTGAACAGTACCTTAAACAAACCACAGGGCGTCGGTCTGGACCCGGGAACATGAGGGGGATACATTGAGAGGGTTGGAGGTAGGTGTGTGAACAGTACCTGGGCGTCGGTCTGGACCCGGAGGAACATGAGGGGGATACATTGAGAGGGTTGGAGGTAGGTGTGTGAACAGTACCTTAAACAAACCACAGGGTGTCGGTCTGGACCCGGAGGAACATGAGGGGGATACATTGAGAGGGTTGGATGTAGGTGTGTGAACAGTACCTTAAACAAACCACAGGACGTCGGTCTGGACCCGGAGGAACATGAGGGGGGATACATTGAGAGGGTTGGATGTAGGTGTGTGAACAGTACCTTAAACAAACCACAGGGTGTCGGTCTGGACCCGGAGGAACATGAGGGGGATACATTGAGAGGGTTGGAGGTAGGTGTGTGAACAGTACCTTAAACAAACCACAGGGCGTCGGTCTGGACCCGGAGGAACATGAGGGGGATACATTGAGAGGGTTGGAGGTAGGTGTGTGAACAGTACCTTAAACAAACCACAGGGCGTCGATCTGGACCCGGAGGAACATGAGGGGGATACATTGAGAGGGTTGGATGTAGGTGTGTGAACAGTACCTTAAACAAAGCAGAGGGTGAAGGTTGCAACAGATGCTCTAGGTAGACTGAGGGATAGTGATTATTTTCCAACACGCATGCACGTTTGTTGGACCAAACAATTGATTCCCATTCAAAATCGTATTTTCCCTAACCTCTAACCCTTAACCTAACCTTAACCCCAAAACCCTAAATCTAACCCATAACTCTAACCCTAATTCTGACCCTAACCCAAAAATAGCCTTTTTCTTTTTGGGGACTGGTGGAGTGAGAAGAAGGAAAGGCCTGGTCAGTTGTACGACTGAATGCATTCAATCGAAGTACGTCTTCTGCATTTAACCCCTGTGAATCAGAGAGGTGAGTGGGGCTGTCTTAATTAACCTCATCAGCCGTTATTGGGGGTTAACTTAAGATTCTTCCACGTTGCCGGCTCAGGAATTCAAATCAGCAATCTTTTGGTTACTGGCCCAACGCTCTTAACCGCTAGGCTACCTGCCGCCCCACTTGTCCCTATTTTCCTTGTTTTACTGTCCTTGTGGTGCTTCGTCTTGAATAGTTCCATCTCACTATAGAGTCTGTCACTACAGCACAGCAGGAGCCTGACTCTGGGCTCTGTAAACAGGCGTAATTACTGAGACAGTGTGTGTTACCGAGGCAGTGTGTGTTACCGAGGCAGTGTGTGTTACTGAGACAGTGTGTGTTACTGAGACAGTGCGTGTTACCGAGGCAGTGTGTGTTACTGAGGCAGTGCGTGTTACTGAGGTCGTGTGTGTTACCGAGGAAGTGTGTGTTACTGAGGCAGTGTGTGTTACCGAGGCAGTGCGTGTTACCGAGGCAGTGTGTGTTACTGAGGCAGTGTGTGTTACGGAGGTAGTGTGTGTTACTGAGGTCGTGTGTGTTACTGAGACAGTGTGTGTTACTGAGACAGTGTGTGTTACCGAGGCAGTGTGTGTTACCAAGGCATTGCGTGTGTGTGTTAAGTCTCCATGGATAGTAGGGATGCTGCCTCTCCCTCTGTCTCTGCCTCTCCCACTGTCTCTGCCTCTCCCACTTTCTCTGCCTCTCCCTCTGTCTCTCCCTCTGTCTCTGCCTCTTCCTCTGTCTCTGCCTCTTCCTCTGTCTCTGTCTCTGCCTCTTCCTCGGTCTCTGCCTCTTCCTCGGTCTCTGCCTCTTCCTCTGTCTCTGCCTCTTCCTCTGTCTCTGCCTCTCCCACTGTCTCTGTCTCTTCCTCGGTCTCTGCCTCTTCCTCTGTCTCTGCCTCTCCCTCTGTCTCTGCCTCTCCCACTGTCTCTGCCTCTCCCACTATCTCTGCCTCTCCCACTGTCTCTGCCTCTCCCTCTGTCTCTGTCTCTGCCTCTCCCTCTGTCTCTGCCTCTCCCTCTGCCTCTTCCTCTGTCTCTGCCTCTGTCTCTGCCTCTGTCTCGGCCTCTTCCTCTGTCTCTGTCTCTGCCTCTCCCTCTGTCTCTGCCTCTTCCTCGGTCTCTGCCTCTTCCTCTCCTTCTCTTTCACCATGAACAGTGAAGAAATGTACAGTATTAACAGTAACATTAGAATGAGGTTCAATGACCAACACTGACCCATAAAGTTTTAGTGTCATTAAACTATCCAACTGCCTAGAATACATCTGTTTATTTCTGACAGGAAGTAGAGATCCAACTGCCTAGAATACATCTGTTTATTTCTGACAGGAAGTAGAGATCCAACTGCCTAGAATACATCTGTTTATTTCTGACAGGAAGTAGAGATCCAACTGCCTAGGATACATCTGTTTATTTCTGACAGGAAGTAGAGATCCAACTGCCTAGAATACATCTGTTTATTTCCGACAGGAAGTAGAGATCCAACTGCCTAGAATACATCTGTTTATTTCCGACAGGAAGTAGAGATCCAACTGCCTAGAATACATCTGTTTATTTCTGACAGGAAGTAGAGATCCAACTGCCTAGAATACATCTGTTTATTTCTGACAGGAAGTAGAGATCCAACTGCTTAGAATACATCTGTTTATTTCCGACAGGAAGTAGAGATCCACCTGCCTAGAATACATCTGCTTACTTCTGACAGGAAGTAGAGAAGAGAGAATGATTCAGATATGCATCTCTGCTCTTATTCCTGTTCAGTTGTTCTCGTAATGCTGTCAGGAGGAAATTCATCATTAGGACCATAAGATTCCATCTGATTTGTTTTCTATTTTCTATCCCTAGCGAGAGAGACACTGAGATACTGTAGGGAAGTGGTACCAGCCGCTCCACAACACTACAGTACAAACTGATATCCTGATAACCAGGGTGGGCAGAGAGCATTCCTGGGAGTTATGACAAATATGATATGACAGATGGGATACTCTCGATGCCATCTATATTAATTGATCCTAAAACATAATGATTATCCCTTGTTTAATACACTGAAGAGGGACTGTGTTTTGTTTGCTATTAGCAACACAAATTATATATTTGGATGTATATTTGGATTACTAATATACTGCACATAGTGGACAAATAATTTGAGTAATTGATTTGATGTGCTTTGTCAGGACTTTCACAGGGCAATGGGCATTATTTTGAAAAGAAGCCATCGGTTTAATTATTGGTTTGTATTTCGCAGAGAGAGAGAAACTATCCCTGTGGGAGGGAACCAAATAACTTATTCTGCACAAAATCAGCAATAAATAAATTGAATTAAGCCTGCAGCAATTATTTAATTTATTTGATTGGCAACCGCTCATTAAAGCCCACTTAAGACAAACCATTTAATTAGTACCTACCGGAAGGATCTCTGCTTCTGCCCACCCCAGCTCTTTCTCATTCCAGTAAGTGATCACAGCGTGTAGTCATTAATTTACACCAGACAGACAGCCACACAGGACAGGACTACCACTCTCACAGGCTGCTGTGTCCTGGTAGAATGTGACACAACGTTTTACCTTCTGTAGTGTTACGGCCCTGGACATGTGACATGTTCACTAACTTAATAAAATGATGAAGACAGACTGTACCTTGTACAGATATGGGATCTTTAATTTGACCAGTTCCGTCCTGCAGCACGATTTGTACATTTGTGCATTTGAATGTCACAGTAGTAGAACCTACACTCAGAAAAAAGGGTTCTTCGACTGTCCCCATATGAGAACCCATTTTGGTTCTAGGTAAAAACTTTTTTTGGTTCCATATAGAACTCTTTTGGGTTCCATGTAGAACCCTCTGTGTAAAATATTCTACTTGAAACTCAAAGGGGTTCTACCTGGAACCAAAAAGGCTTCTTCAAAGGGTTCTCCAATGGGGACAACCGAAGAACCATTTTAGGTTCTAGATAGCACCTTTTTTTCCACGAGTGTGCAGTAGTGGGACATTTATTCTGTCTGGTGCTTTAGCATTTGAGTGAGCGAGAGAGAAAGTGAACTGCGGGTTTTCAGAGAATTTATGTAAATCACGAGGCTCATTTGAATATCCTGCGTGGGCAGGAAAATTCTTAGCAACAACAGAGTGATCAAATTAAGATATCACATATGTCCAGCATTACTGACAGCTTATCATCATAGAGGGTTTGAGGGTCATCTGCAGAAAGTATGGCAATAAGCCACAGACTTGATTTTGACAGACAAAGATAATGTTGCCCTTTGTTGTCTCATGTAGTGTTGTGTTCCCCCAAAACCTGGATAGATAGACTGGACTGTAATCCTATTGGAGCACCATTCCAGAAGGAACCAGAAGCTTCCAGAAGGAACGAGAAGCTCTGCCAGCTCTAAAGGCTACTTATGAACAAGAGGGCTGGATTACAGTAAGAGGCAGACAATCACACATACTCATCCAACAAACTCTAAACAGAAGACCAACAAAACCAACACAATGCCTCTCAATATGTGGTATATGATAGAGTCCTCTGTCTATTACTGCCGTAATACATTGTGGTGTTTACAGACCTTACTAACAAAGAGCCCCTGCTGTGCTTAAACTACTACGTGCTCAGAGGCTCACGGCTCCTCATCATTTCACTTACATAGAGCTACAGGCATATTATTTGTTTGCTATATAATTTGACTTGGATAGTGGCAGGGTTTTAAAACCAAATGTTTTGACATATCGTAAATGTTTCCAGCTATGTTTTTGCAGGATTTGGCTGTATGCTGTAATGGTGTGATAGATGAGTGTGACTTAGTATGGATGTGATTGATAAACTGTCTGACTGACTGAAGCACATTGAGGTAGAGAAAGAATGATAGACTGCTCTCTACCTCCAGCAGAACTCATGAATCAAATAATGACTGTGTGGCTCTTCCGGGGAACAGGGGAACTTTTCCCATTAACCATCTCTCATTAACCCACTTCCAAAATGTGCAAAGGACTAACTTTAGGGCGCTACTGCAGCTATTTATATCAAATACTATTGCATATTTACGCGGATTTACAATGTTTTCTGCTGTGTGTCCCAGTGGTTGTAAGTGATCATTTTCGGTGTCAATATTTTATGATGTACATTAATTAACCTTGAACTGTCTGAGAATGTTGGACAAACGCTTTCCCGGTGTTTGTGCCAGGGAGGGCTCTCTCTGTCAAGTCCAACTAGCCTACCCGCCGCTGGTGACGATTGACAACTCTTTAAAAAAAGCCTAAAGGAAATGTTCTTCCATGACATGAATGAGTGATATTGTCTGATGATGTCAGTGATCCATGCTATGGATGTCTGATGATGTCAGTGATCCATGCTATGGATGTCTGATGATGTCAGTGATCCATGCTATGGATGTCTGATGATGTCAGTGATCCATGCCATTGGATGTCTGATGATGTCAGTGATCCATGCCATGGATGTCTGATGATGTCAGTGATCCATGCTATGGATGTCTGATGATGTCAGTGATCCATGCTATGGATGTCTGATGATGTCAGTGATCCATGCCATGGATGTCTGATGATGTCAGTGATCCATGCCATGGATGTCTGATGTTGTCAGTGATCCATGCTATGGATGTCTGATGATGTCAGTGATCCATGCTATGGATGTCTGATGATGTCAGTGATCCATGCTATGGATGTCTGATGTTGTCAGTGATCCATGCTATGGATGTCTGATGATGTCAGTGATCCATGCTATGGATGTCTGATGATGTCAGTGATCCATGCTATGGATGTCTGATGATGTCAGTGATCCATGCTATGGATGTCTGATGTTGTCAGTGATCCATGCTATGGATGTCTGATGTTGTCAGTGATCCATGCTATGGATGTCTGATGATGTCAGTGATCCATGCAATGGATGTCTGATGATGTCAGTGATCCAGTTTACACACTCTGAGCAGAAAGCATGTGTTTCATCTCTACAACTAGGCTTATAGGAGGTACATCACTTTGCAATGGTAATGGCTGGTGGTTGATATAGATGTCTCTGACTGACATTATATGATATGATCAGGTTGTACCATCCTCCTTAGAGAAAATAACTACACATAGAAAAGCTCATTTATCCATCTTTCACCCCTGGTTAGTCTGAGGTTAGTCTGAGGTTAGTATGAAGTTAGTCAAGTTAGTCTGAGGTTAGTCAGGTTAATCTGATGTTAGTCAGGTTAATCTGATGTTAGTCAGGTTAGTCTGATGTTAGTCAGGTTAGTCTGATGTTAGTCAGGTTAGAGTGAGGGTTGTCTGAGGCTAGTCTGGGGATAGTCTCAGGTTACACAGGTTAATCAATTTAGACAGATTAGTCTGAGGTTCGTCTGGGGTTTGTCTCAGGTTAGTTTGAGGTTAGGCCATAACTCTTTCAACTCATTCACTTGACAGAAGTTTGTAAGGAAGCCCAGAGGGCATATGACATATGTAACTCTGAGTCAATATTTCAAAGATTACTATCAGGAGGACAAAAGAAACACGTTGTTTCTGTTCTGCCAAGGCACATGCAGAGCTGTCAGTGTAGGACAGAGGGAATAGTTAAGTCCTCCGCTACTTGAGAGAAGAGAGGGGCACAATTGTGCCTGTGATCACCCTTGACTCTTGATTAGTGAAGAAGGCTGAGGGACAGTGACACAGCCAGGGGCTCACTGATCACACAGATGCATTCTGAGCTGGGTGAAAAGACAGGTAGGGCATAGTGCTTCTATCCATCTCTGGAAAGTCTAGTTTATTTGGTAGACAGACTCTGCCTGAGGCCCAGACCTCCAGGAGTCAGCACTGACATTACCATATACAGATGTAGGATCTTCATTTGAGCCAGTTTACTACAGCAGGAAAATAATCCTGCTACAACAGGAAATACGAATCATTCGTAAGGGAAAATCAAGTCTGAAATTTCAAAGTGGAAATTATACACTTTTTTTAACTCTCTCTTAAACCTCAATTACACTACACATTTTACATATCCTACATTGCAGGAAAGTTCTCCTGCAACAGAGTGATCAAATTAAGATCCCATACCTGTACTGTATATCTCTGTCTTTATACATGAGGCAGCTTGCACCGGGTCATGGTCAGTGGGATTGACATTTGAAGTGTTGAATTCTGAGCACCTCACAAATGCATGGCTGAAAACTGTATGGAAATAACAGTTACCAAATGGGTTTTCAGTGCATCTCTCAAGTAAACTTCATAGTCTACTGCTAAACTGTCATCTTGTGTACATACAATACTGCACACATTCTGCACACATAGTCTGTTGATTCTTATTTTACAGCTTCTCTCTAACTTACCGCATTTCCAATGGAACGATGCGTTTGCCTTGCAGCATTGCATTGCCCCGGCAGTTGCAGTGCCTTCGGTGTGGCGCATATGTTGGGTTTATCGAACGAATGCATCAAACTATGTGTAGACGGCTTGACAGAAATGGTAGCAGAAGGTGAATTTTGGAGCTATTTGTTGCACACATCCAGATGATGCTGCGTACATATCCAGATGATGCTGTGTACATATCCAGATGATGCTGCGTACATATCCAGATGATGCTGCGTACATATCCAGATGATGCTGCGTACATATCCAGATGATGCTGCGTACATATCCAGATGATGCTGCGTACATATCCAGATGATGCTGTGTACATATCCAGATGATGCTGCGTACATATCCAGATGATGCTGCGTACATATCCAGATGATGCTGCGTACATATCCAGATGATGCTGCGTACATATCCAGATGATGCTGCGTACATATCCAGATGATGCTGTGTACATATCCAGATGATGCTGTGTACATATCCAGATGATGCTGTGTACATATCCAGATGATGCTGTGTACATATCCAGATGATGCTGATGATGCTGTACATATCCAGATGATGCTGTGATACATATCCAGATGATGCTGTGTACATATCCAGATGATGCTGTGATACATATCCAGATGATGCTGTGTACATATCCAGATGATGCTGTGTACATATCCAGATGATGCTGTGTACATATCCAGATGATGCTGTGTACATATCCAGATGATGCTGTGTACATATCCAGATGATGCTGTGTACATATCCAGATGATGCTGCGTACATATCCAGATGATGCTGCACACATATCCAGATGATGCTGCGCATATCCAGATGATGCTGCGTACATATCCAGATGATGCTGTGTACATATCCAGATGATGCTGTGTACATATCCAGATGATGCTGTGTACATATCCAGATGATGCTGTGTACATATCCAGATGATGCTGTGTACATATCCAGATGATGCTGCGTCCAGATGATGCACATATCCAGATGATGCTGTGTACATATCCAGATGATGCTGCGTACATATCCAGATGATGCTGTGTACATATCCAGATGATGCTGCGTACATATCCAGATGATGCTGTGTACATATCCAGATGATGCTGTGTACATATCCAGATGATGCTGCGTACATATCCAGATGATGCTGTGTACATATCCAGATGATGCTGCACATATCCAGATGATGCTGCGTACATATCCAGATGATGCTGTGTACATATCCAGATGATGCTGCGTATATCCAGATGATGCTGTGTACATATCCAGATGATGCTGCACACATATCCAGATGATGCTGTGTACATATCCAGATGATGCTGTGTACATATCCAGATGATCCAGATGATGCTGTGTACATATCCAGATGATGCTGCGTACATATCCAGATGATGCTGCGTACATATCCAGATGATGCTGCGTACATATCCAGATGATGCTGCGTACATATCCAGATGATGCTGCGTACCATTTTGTGCAATGTCTCCGTTGGTGTGATCGAGGCGGAGGAGAGAGTGTTTTGGAAATGCCACGCAACTGGGCCGACCTTTAAAGCACTGCAATACATTTGATTCCTGCTTAAACCCAATGAACACCAGAGAGAGGAAGGAATACGATACTATACTTTTGGCCAGAAGAAGTGCAAGGTGATATTTCTTAAGGCTTTGAACCCTGTCCAATAACATTGGATTCAAGTGACCTTTCCTAGCAGGGGAACTGCTCACTGAGGTGCTTCATGGATTAAGCACAGCATCATTAGAATGACCCACGCTGGCAGATAGACTGCCCACATCACATCACAATGAAACCAAATGCTACAGCACCTTATGGAGTGTGAAAGGTTAACCGGGTAGGGAAGTAAGGAAAAGGAGTCGGGAGAATATGGAGTGCAGAAATCGTAAATACATTCCACTCACACCGCATCTCTCTGACACTACACAGAGACATTTCCTTTTTCTCAGAATACAGAACATGATTCAGAACAACGCTTGACTCCTTTGTAAAAGTACATTTACATGAATTAATGGTCATATTCCATGGCTCTCGTCTCCATCTCCGCCTGCCAGGTCCAGAGTGCCGTGCCGTGCCGTGCCGTGCGGTCGGTGTCTGAGTCTTGTAGCCTGTTTTCCTTGCCTGGCGCTGGGGGAACAGCCCCAGATGGTGGGCCCATTAGTCAGAGCAGCGGAGCCACCCTGGCAATGTAAATGGCCATGTCAGAGGCCCAATAATTGATATGGATGATTACAGGCCTCTCTCTGGCCCCCAGGAATAAGAACCAGGAATATTCTGCTAATTGTCAGTGAAGGATGCAAACTGGCTGCAGGTCATCACTTTTCTCCACTATTCCCAGTGGCCACTTCTGCTCCAAAACACACTCCTCGGCCCTAGAAACTGAGGTTAATACTGTTGCACTAATATTCTTATAGTCTGACTCAAGCTGGAATGAGAAGGGCGAAAGTATGATAGATTTAATGTAGAAAGTGAAGACCTCACCAACGTCCTCTGTGCTCTTGGAAGATCATAAATAAAACTTTAAAAGTTATATTTGTAATATTTATTATCGTTTATAAAAAATGTTTTAAATGTAAATGTAACTTTACAGATATCAGATATCAAATGTAACATGGACATAAATAAATAAAAAAGAAGCAAGGTATTAATAAAAGTTATAATTTGAAAAATACTGCAGTTACAGCAGATATTGTAATAACTCGCTTGGACTAAGTGAGATGAGGCAAGAGCACGCCTTCAGAGATACATCATGGAAGTTATTGAAAAGCTTGGGTAGTTCAGGTCCTCCTCCGGGCTGTAGGATGGAACAGGTAGCAGGGCTGTGTGGGATTACTCTTCCTATGTTACACTGCTTCAGAAGGCATTGCAATAAACTCCATCAGAGCAAGGCTACATCAGGACAGGGCTAGGCTACATCAGGACAAGGCTAGGCTACATCAGGACAAGGCTACATCAGGACAAGGCTACATCAGGACAAGGCTAGGCTACATCAGGACAATGCTACATCAGGACAAGGCTAGGCTACATCAGGACAAGGCTACATCAGGAAAAGGCTAGGCTACATCAGGACAAGGCTAGGCTGCATCAGGACAAGTCCACATCAGGACAAGACTAGGCTACATCAGACAAAGGCAACATCAGGACAGGGCTACATCAGGACAAGGCTGGGCTACATCAGGACAATGTTACATCAGGACAACACTGGGCTACACCAGGACAGGGCTGGGCTACATCAGGAGAAGGCTACATCAGGACAAGGCTGGGCTACATCAGGACAAGGCTACATCAGGACAAAGCTAGATCATGACAGGGCTACATCAGGACAGGGCTGGGCTACATCAGGAGAAGGCTACATCAGGACAAGGCTGGGCTACATTAGGACAAGGCTACATCAGGACAAGGCTACATATGGACAAGTCTAGACCCATCAGGACATGGCTGGGCTCCATCCGGACAAGGCTTTCCTACATCAGGACAAGACTGGGCTCCATCAGGACAAAGCTGAGCTACATCAGGACAAGTCTGGGTTACATCAGGACATGGCTACATCAGGACAAGGCTACATCAGAACAAGACTGGGCTACATCAGGACAAGACTGGGCTCCATCAGGACAAGGCTGGGCTACATCAGGACAAAGCTGGGCTACATCAGGACAATGCTGGGCTGCAGCAGGCCCAGCCTTGTCCTGATGGTGGAACAAACTCCCTCACGACGCCAGGACAGCGGAGTCAATCACCACCTTCCGGAGACACCTGAAACCCCACCTCTTTAAGGAATACCTAGGATAGGATAAAGTAATCCTTCTCACCCCCTCCCCCCCCTTAAAAGATTTAGATGCACTATTGTAAAGTGGCTGTTCCACTGGATGTCATAAGGTGAATGCACCAATCTGTAAGTCGATCTGGATAAGAGCGTCTGCTAAATGACTTAAATGTAAATGTAAGGCTGGGTTCCATCAGGACAAGGCTGGGCTACATCAGGACAAAGCTGGGCTACATCAGGACAAGGCTGGGCTCCAGCAGGACAAGACTGGGCTCCAGCAGGACAAGGCTGGGCTACATCAGGACAAAGCTGGGCTACATCAGGACAAGGCTGGGCTCCAGCAGGACAAGACTGGGCTCCAGCAGGACAAGGCTGGGCTACATCAGGACAAAGCTGTGCTACATCAGGACAAGACTGGGCTCCAACAGGACAAGGCTGGGTTCCATCAGGACAAAGCTGGGCTACATCAGGACAAGACTAGGCTCCATCAGGACAAAGCTGGGCTCCATCAGGACAAAGCTGGGCTACATCAGGACAAGGCTGGGTTACATCAGGACATGGCTACATCAGGACAAGGCTACATCAGGACAAGGCCGGGTTACATCAGGACAAGGCCGGGCTACATCAGGACAAGGCTGGGCTACATCAGGACAAGGCTGGGTTACATCAGGACAAAGCTGTGCTACATCAGGACAAGACTGGGCTCCAACAGGACAAGGCTGGGTTCCATCAGGACAAGACTGGGCTCCAACAGGACAAGACTGGTCTCCAACAGGACAAGACTGGGCTCCAACAGGACAAGGCTGGGCTCCAACAGGACAAGGCTGGGTTCCATCAGGACAAAGCTGGGCTACATCAGGACAAGACTGGGCTCCATCAGGACAAAGCTGGGCTCCATCAGGACAAAGCTGGGCTACATCAGGACAAGGCTGGGTTACATCAGGACATGGCTACATCAGGACAAGGCTACATCAGGACAAGGCCGGGTTACATCAGGACAAGGCCGGGCTACATCAGGACAAGGCTGGGCTACATCAGGACAAGGCCGGGCTACATCAGGACAAGGCTGGGCTACATCAGGACAAGGCTGGGTTACATCAGGACAAAGCTGTGCTACATCAGGACAAGACTGGGCTCCAACAGGACAAGGCTGGGTTCCATCAGGACAAGACTGGGCTCCAACAGGACAAGACTGGTCTCCAACAGGACAAGACTGGGCTCCAACAGGACAAGGCTGGGCTCCAACAGGACAAGGCTGGGTTCCATCAGGACAAAGCTGGGCTACATCAGGACAAGACTGGGCTCCATCAGGACAAAGCTGGGCTCCATCAGGACAAAGCTGGGCTACATCAGGACAAGGCTGGGTTACATCAGGACATGGCTACATCAGGACAAGGCTACATCAGGACAAGGCCGGGTTACATCAGGACAAGGCCGGGCTACATCAGGACAAGGCTGGGCTACATCAGGACAAGGCTGGGTTACATCAGGACAAAGCTGTGCTACATCAGGACAAGACTGGGCTCCAACAGGACAAGGCTGGGTTCCATCAGGACAAGACTGGGCTCCAACAGGACAAGACTGGTCTCCAACAGGACAAGACTGGGCTCCAACAGGACAAGGCTGGGCTCCAACAGGACAAGGCTGGGTTCCATCAGGACAAAGCTGGGCTACATCAGGACAAGACTGGGCTCCATCAGGACAAAGCTGGGCTCCACCAGGACAAAGCTGGGCTACATCAGGACAAGGCTGGGTTACATCAGGACATGGCTACATCAGGACAAGGCTACATCAGGACAAGGCCGGGCTACATCAGGACAAGGCCGGGCTACATCAGGACAAGGCTGGGCTACATCAGGACAAGGCTGGGTTACATCAGGACATGGCTACATCAGGACAAGGCTGGGCTACATCAGGAGAAAGCTGGGCTACATCAGCACAATGCTGGGCTCCAGCAGGACAAGGCTGGGTTCCATCAGGACAAAGCTGGGCTCCATCAGGACAAGACTGGGCTTCATCAGGACAAGGCTGGGTTCCATCAGGACAAGGCTGGGCTACATCAGGACAAGACTGGGCTCCATCAGGACAAGGCTGGTTTCCATCAGGACAAAGCTGGGCTCCATCAGGACAAAGCTGGGCTCCACCAGGACAAAGCTGGGCTACATCAGGACAAGGCTGGGTTACATCAGGACAAGGCTACATCAGGACAAGGCTACATCAGGACAAGGCTGGGCCACATCAGGACAAGGCTGGCCTACATCAGGACAAGGCTGGGCTACATCAGGACAAGGCTACATCAGGACAAGGCTGGGCTACATCAGGACAAGGCTACATCAGGACAAGGCTACATCAGGACAAGGCTACATCAGGACAAGGCCAGGCTACATCAGGACAAGGCCGGGCTACATCAGGACAAGGCCGGGCTACATCAGGACAGGGCCGGGCTACATCAGCACAAGGCCGGGCTACATCAGGACAAGGCCGGGCTACATCAGCGCAAGGCTACATCAGGACAAGGCTAATTCGGGTTCACACATACAAATCAAATCAAATTTTATTTGTCACATACACATGGTTAGCAGATGTTAATGCGAATGTAGCGAAATGCTTGTGCTTCTAGTTCCGACAGTGCAGTAATAACCAACGAGTAATCTAACCTAATAATTTCACAACAGCTACCTTATATACACAAGTGTAAAGGGATGAAGAATATGTACATAAAGATATATGAATGAGTGATGGTACAGAATGGCATAGGCAAGATGCAGTAGATGGTATCGAGTACAGTATATACATATGAGTAATGTCGGGTATGTAAACATTATATTAAGTGGCATGTTTAAAGTGGCTAGTGATACATTTTTTACATGTATGACAGCAGCCACTCAATGTTAGTGGTGGCTGTTTAACCTTTGATGCACCTGTACTGACCTCGCCTTCTGGATGATAGCGGGGTGAACAGGCAGTGGCTCGGTGGTTGTTGTCCTTGATGATCTTTATGGCCTTCCTGTGACATCGGGTGGTGTAGGTGTCTTGGAGGGCAGGTAGTTTGCCCCCGGTGATACGTTGTGCAGACCTCACTACCCTCTGGAGAGCCTTACGGTTGTGGGCGGAGCAGCTGCCGTACCAGGCGGTGATACAGCCCAACAGGATGCTCTCGATTGTGCATCTGTAAAAGTTTGTGAGTGCTTTTGGTGACAAGCTGCATTTCTTTAGCCTCCTGAGGTTGAAGAGGCGCTGCTGCGCCTTCTTCACCACGCTGTCTGTGTGGGTGGACCAATTCAGTTTGTCCATGATGTGTACGCCGAGGAACTTAAAACTTTCTACCCTCTCCACGACTGTCCCGTTGATGTGGATAGGGGGGTGCTCCCTCTGCTGTTTCCTGAAGTCCACGATCATCTCCTTTGTTTTGTTGACGTTGAGTGTGAGGTTATTTTCCTGACACCACACTCTGAGGGCCCTCACCTCCTCCCTGTAGGCCGTCTCGTCGTTGTTGGTAATCAAGCCTACCGCTGTAGTGTCGTCTGCAAACTTGATGATTGAGTTGGAGGCGTGCATGGCCACGCAGTCGTGGGTGAACAGGGAGTACAGGAGAGGGCTCAGAACGCACCCTTGTGGGGCCCCAGTGTTGAGGATCAGCGGAGATGTTGTTACCTACCCTCACCACCTGGGGGTGGCCCATCAGGAAGTCCAGTACCCAGTTGCACAGGGCGGTCTCGAGCTTGATGACGAGTTTGGAGGGTACTATGGTGTTAAATGCTGAGCTGTAGTCGATGAACCGCATTCTCACATAGGTATTCCTCTTGTCCAGATGGGTTAGGGCCATGTGCAGTGTGTTTGCGATTGCGTCGTCTGTGGACCTATTGGGGCGGTAAGCGAATTGGAGTGGGTCTAGGGTGTCAGGTAGGGTGGAGGTGATATTGTCCTTGACTAGTCTCTCAAAGCACTTCATGATGACGGAAGTGAGTGATATGGGGCAGTCGTTTAGTTCAGTTACCTCAGCTTTCTTGGGAACAGGAACAATGGTGGCCCTCTTGAAGCATGTGGGAACAGCAGACTGGGATAAGGATTGATTGACACCCACACCCACACTTCCTGCTGAACTATTCAATGCAATCCAAACCCAAGGCTGAACTTTTAAATTCTCTGGCCCCAGTGCAGATGCAACAAAAACAAGTCAGACTTGTTATTTCTCAGCATGACAGTCAAGAAGACACTGTTGTAATTTTGAAAAAGAAAATAAATCGAGAGCAGAGTTTCTACTGGCTCCACCACGAATCTGAAATCCAGATGTTGTGCAACATACACTCTTAGTATCATATCATCTATGTTCCTCCTCTTGGTGAGATTCTGGTGTGGATGTTGTCTGACGGGTTGGATCTGCATCCGCAGCATCACATAGCAGAAGATAAAGAGAAATTGGCTTGTTTGTGCTGTATGCCATTGATTAAAAAAACGTTGATCAATCAATGAACTTGTACCTGCTAATTGTTTCACTGAACATCTGTGCATAGCGTTATGTTTACAAAACGTTGCAGAATGGCTTGGTACTTAATTCATGACAGTAGGAAAATGTTGTAAGCATTAATCATCAAGAATGAAAGAAAAATAAAAATATTTTCACAGCTCTCATGCAATTGGTGTTGAATGAGAGTACCATTAAAAGATTACACTTCAAACACGCTATTGCAATAATGCCTGAGTTCAATATCTTTCCCCAGGCCTTGAATGAAAAAGCATGGAAACTTTGTGACCTGACATACAATACTTTTTAAAAGTCATGCATCACTTATCTGGCCATCGTTCATCAGTGAGCTCTGCCAAAATGGAACATTACATGCGACTCCGAGAAAAAATAACAAATCAATGTAAAGAGGAAAATGTGGAAGGAGCGAAGGATTCCATTTCAAGGCACATTTTTCACACTATAATTGTACTGTTCAGCACTAAATCCAGTACATTTCATGAGCCTTTAAGAAGACTTGGTTATATCGCAGTTTTATGAAGCATAAACATGGAGTAGTTTACCTAAATTATGTGCATTTCATCTCTTTTAAATGTACCAGTTGTTGGCTCTGGGAGCTTTTAAAGCGAGTGATCCTGGACACCACTGATATACTGAAAACAAGGGGATATAGAAACAGTACAGCAGGATTATGTAGAGGGATAGTTAGATGTCTTCCCTCGTATGTCGGTGTGTGAATGGGACGGACAGTTTGTTGTCACTGGCTAAAACCTGCATTATACAACATTATTTCCCCTCCCAAAGTCCATTAACAAATATTGGATGTCAACATAATATGGTCTTCAAAGGTCAGATCAGTGATGAGAGATAAAGGAAAGGAGGAGAGAGATTGTGGAGGAGAGAAGAGTAGAGAAGACAGGAGAGGATAGAGGTGAGAGAATAGGAGAGGAGAGGATAGAGGTGAGAGAATAGGAGAGGAGAGGATAGAGGTGAGAGAATAGGAGAGGAGAGGATAGAGGTGAGAGGTGAGAGAATAGGAGAGGGGAGAGATGAGGGGAGAGATGAGGGGAGAGAGGAGAGGGGAGAGAGGAAAGGAGAGAGGAGAGGAGAGAGGAGAGGTGAGAGAATAGGAGAGGGGAGAGATGAGGGGAGAGAGGAGAGGGGAGAGAGGAGAGGGGAGAGAGGAAAGGAGAGAGGAGAGGTGAGAGAATAGGAGAGGGGAGAGGGAGAGATGAGGAGAGAGGAGAGGGGAGAGAGGAGAGGGGAGAGAAGAAAGGAGAAAGGAGAGGGGAGAGAATAGGAGAGGAGAGAGGGGAGAGATGAGGAGAGAGGAGAGAGACGAGAAGATAGGAGAGAGGAGAGAGATAAGAGGATAGGACCACAGTAGCAGCTACAGCAGAGCTTCAGTGGAGCCGGCTGACTTGACCTTTTCAGGTATGTGTGTGGCGATCCCTCCACATGACCCCAGACTGAGAGGGCTCACAGACAGGGATTTGTTAGTGTGGATACATGCGCCACATATATATTACCTTATTCCAAGGTTTGCTTTGTCTACGTACGTTTCAGGCAGTATTGTTATGGTGAAACACGTCTTTGTCTACATACGTTTCAGAGAGTATTGTTATGGTGAAACACGTCTTTGTCTACGTACGTTTCAGGCAGTATTGTTATGGTGAAACACGTCTTTGTCTACTTACGTTTCAGACAGTATTGTTATAGTGAAACATGTCTTTGTCTACATACGTTTCAGGCAGTACTGTTATGGTGAAACACGTCTTTGTCTACGTATGTTTCAGAGAGTATTGTTATGGTGAAACACGTCTTTGTCTACGTACGTTTCAGGCAGTATTGTTATGGTGAAACACGTCTTTGTCTACGTACGTTTCAGACAGTATTGTTATGGTGAAACACGTCTTTGTCTACATACGTTTCAGACAGTATTGTTATGGTGAAACATGTCTTTGTCTACATACGTTTCAGACAGTATTGTTATGGTGAAACACGTCTTTGTCTACGTACGTTTCAGACAGTATTGTTATGGTGAAACACGTCTTTGTCTACGTACGTTTCAGACAGTATTGTTATGGTGAAACACGTCTTTGTCTACGTACGTTTCAGACAGTATTGTTATGGTGAAACAAGTCTTTGTCTACGTACGTTTCAGACAGTATTGTTATGGTGAAACACGTCTTTGTCTACGTACGTTTCAGACAGTATTGTTATGGTGAAACACGTCTTTGTCTACGTACGTTTCAGAGAGTATTGTCATGGTGAAACATGTCTTTGTCTACGTACGTTTCAGACAGTATTGTTATGGTCAAACATGTCTTTGTCTACGTATGTAGCTCTGCTGTAGCTGCTCCTGTCCTCTCTCCTCTCTCTCCTCTCTCCTATCCGATCTCCTCTCTCTCCTCTCTCTCCTCTCCCCTCTCCTCTCTCCTATCCTCTCTCCTATCCTCTCATCTCTCTCCTCTCTCTCCTCTCTCTCCTCTCTCCTCTCCTATCTCTTCTCTCCTCTCTCACCTCTCACCTCTCCTCTCTCCTATCCTCTCATCTCTCTCTCTCCTCTCATATTATCTCTCCTCTCACCTCTCCTCTCTCCTATCCTCTCATCTCTCTCTCTCCTCTCATATTATCTCTCCTCTCACCTCTCCTCTCTCCTATCCTCTCATATTCTCTCACCTCTATCCTCTCCTATCTTCTCTCCTCTCCTCTCTCCCCTCTCCTCTCTCCTATCCTCTCATCTCTCTCCTCTCCTATTCTCTCACCTCTCACCTCTCCTCTCTCTCCTCTCTCCCGGCTCCTCTCTCCTATCCTCTCATCTATATCCTCTCCTATTCTCTCACAACTGTATCCTCTCCTCTCTCCTCTCCTCCTCTATTGTTATGGTGAAACTTGTCTTTGTCTTTGTATGTTTCAGACAGTATTGTTATGGTCAAACATGTCTTTGTCTACGTATGTAGCTCTGCTGTAGCTGCTCCTGTGGTCCTGTCCTCTCTCCTCTTTCTCACCGTTCTCATCTCTCTCCTCTCTCTCCTCTCTCCTCTCTCTCCTTTCTCCTATTGTCTCATCTCTCTCCTCTCTCCTATCCTCTCTCCTCTCTCTCACCGCTCTCCTCTCCTCTCTCTCCTCTCTCCTATCCTCTCATCTCTCTCCTCTCTCCTATCCTCTCATCTCTCTCCTCTCCTATTCTCTCACCTCTTCTCTCTCCTATCCTGTCATATCTCTCCTCTCCTATTCTCTCACCTCTCACCTCTATCCTCTCCTATCTTCTCTCATCTCCTCTCTCCTCTCTCCTCTCTCCTATCCTCTCATATCTCTCCTCTCCTATTCTCTCACCTCTCACCTCTCATCTCTCCTATCTCTCCTCTCCTATTCTCTCACCTCTATCCTCTCCTATCTTCTCTCATCTCCTCTCATCTCTCTCCTCTCCTATTCTCTCACCTCTCACCTCTCACCTCTCATATCCTCTCATCTCTCACCTCTCACCTCTCCTCTCTCCTGTCCTCTCATATCTCTCCTCTCCTATTCTCTCACCTCTCACCTGTATCCTCTCCTCTCTACTCTTCTCTCCTCTCTTCTCTCCTCTCCTCCACAATCTCTCTGCTCTCCTCCACAATCTCTCTCCTCCTCTATTGTTATGGTGAAACATGTCTTTGTCTACGTACGTTTCAGACAGTATTGTTATGGTGAAACATGTCTTTGTCTACATACGTTTCAGGCAGTATTGTTATGGTGAAACATGTCTTTGTCTACATACGTTTCAGGCAGTATTGTTATGGTGAAACACGTCTTTGTCTACGTATGTTTCAGGCAGTATTGTTATTGTGAAACATGTCTTTGTCTACGTATGTTTCAGAGAGTATGGTGAAACACGTCTTTCCATCCCAGTATATTAAGTGTCAATACAATGCAGGTAGGAGCAGCTAATGAACTACAGTCCACAGTCCTCTATCTAAGCTCTGAGAATAGCTTGATCATTGGATGATACTATAATGGCAAGTCTTCCATGCTCAGTGGTTTTAGTACGTTTTAAAGACAAGGCATAATTAGTTGATGAACCTCAGTTAGCTGGTACTAACCTCCATCAGGGAGATGAATACAGTGGTCTGTTAAACACTGCTGTGAGACAGCCTGTGTCACTGGGCCTGTTCCTCTCTGAGCTGCGCTGGGATTGGCTGCCTCAGTCTGCTGCATCCAGACTGTCTGTCTCAGTCATTCCATCACTTACTGAGGAGAGGCCTTTCACAGTCAATGATGAAGAACTGTCCCTCTCCATCACTCTGTAGCAGGGAAATGAGTTCTCTCACATGGCGTCAATGATGGGGCTGAAAAGAGTTTCTCAAACAAAACCTGTCTTCAGAAACAAATTATGTTCAACCTGTTTCATTCTCTCAGCTCTCCGCCATTTTACGTTTCCTTACAGGTGACAAAGCTATCAATCATTGTCACTTTTGGCAAAAGGGTTGGAGCCTATGTGCACATTTTATGTATATATACACTACTGTTCAAATGTTTGGGGTCACTTAGAAATGTTCTTGTTTTTGTTTTTGTCCTTTAAAATAACATCAAATTGGTCAGAAATACAGTGTAGACATTGTTAATGTTGTAAATTGCTATTGTAGCTGGAAATGGCTGAATTTTTAATGGAATATATACATAGCTGTACAGAGGCCCATTATCAGCAACCATCAGTCCTGTGTTCCAATGGCATGTTGTGTTAGCTAATCCAAGTTTATCATTATAAAAGGATAATTTATCATTACAAAACCCTTTTGCAATTATGTTAGCACAGCTGAAAACTTTTGTTCTGATTAAAGGAGCAATAAAACTGGCCTTCATTAGACTAGTTGAGTATCAGGGGCATCAGTATTTGTGGGTTCGATTACAGGCTCAAAATGGCCAGAAACAAAGACCTTTCTTCTGAAACTCGTCAGTCTATTCGTGTTCTGAGAAACGAAGACTATTCCAAGCGAGATATTGCCAAGAAACTGAAGAACTGTCATGCTGCTGTACTCACTCTCCGGCCTTTAGGTTGCTGATGATCGCGCACACCTGTCACCATCGTCTCACGCACCTGCACCTCATGACACTCACCTGGACTCCATCACCTCCTTGATTATCCTCCCAATATATCTGTCTCTCCCCTTGATTCTATCCTCAGGTGTTATTGACTGTTTTCATGTCGGTGTGTTGTTTGTGTTTCGTGTTTATTGTTTCTTTTATTTATTAAAACGCTCACTCCCTGAACTTGCTACCCGTCTCTCAGCACACTCGTTACAATCTCATACAACGCCGTGTACTAGTCCATTCACAGAACAGCGCAAACTGGCTCTAACCAGAATAGAAAGAGGAGTGGGAGGCCCCGGTGCACAATTGAGCAAGAGGACAAGTACATTAGAGTGTCTAGTTTGAGAAAGAGACGCTTCACAAGTCCTCAACTGGCAGCTTCATTAAATAGTACCTGCAAAACACCAGTCTCAACGTCAACAGTGAAGAGGAGACTCCGGGATGCTGGCCTCCTAGGCAGAGTTGCAATGAATAAGCCATATCTCAGACTGGCCAATAAAAGTAAAGATTAAGATGGGCAAAAGAACACAGACACTGGACAGAGGGAGATTGGAAAAAAAGTGTTATGGACAGACAAATCTAAGTTTGAGGTGTCCGGATCACAAAGAAGAACATTCGTGAGACACCGAAAAAATGAAAAGATGCTGGAGGAAAGCTTGACACCATCTGTCAAGCATGGTGGAGGCAATGTGATGGTCTGGGGTTCCTTTGGTGGTGGTAAAGTGGGAGATTTGTTCAGGGTAAAAGGGATCTTGAGAAGGAAGGCCATCTCTCCATTTTGCAACGCCATGCCATACCCTGTGGACAGAACTTAATTGGAGCCAATTTCCTCCTACAACAGGACAATAACCCAAAGCACAGCTCCAAACTATGCAAGAACTATTTAGGGAAGAAGCAGTCATTCTGTCTATAATGGAGTGGCCAGCACAGTCACCTCAGATTACCTCAACAAATTGACAACTAGAACTCCAAAGATCTGCAAGGCTGTAATTGCTGTAAATGGAGGATTCTTTGACGAAAGAAAAGTTTGAAGGACACAATTATTATTTAAATTAAAAATAATTATTTATAACCTTGTCAACGTCTTGACTATATTTCCTATTCATTTTGCAACTCATTTCATATATGCTTTCATGGAAAACAAGAACATTTCTAAGTGACCCCAAACTTTTGAACGGTAGTATATATACATATACGTATAGGAATATATGTATTTATTTATGCAGTACCAGTCAAAAGTTTGGACACACCACTCATTCAAGGGTTTTTCTTTATTTTTACTATTTTCTACATTGTAGAATAATAGTGAATACATCAAAACTATGAAATAACACATATGGAATCAAGTAGTAACTAAAAAAGTACATTTTATTTTTGAGATTCTTCAAAGTAGCCACCCTTTGCCTTGATGACAGCTTTGCACAATCTTGGCATTCTCTCAACCAGCTTCACCTGGAATGCTTTTCCAACAGTCTTGAAGGAATTCCCACATATGCTGAGCACTTGTTTGCAGCTTTTCCTGCAGTCTGCGGTCCAACTCATCCCAAACCATTTCAATTGGGTTGAGGTCGGGTGATTGGGGAGGCCAGGTCATCTGATGCAGCAGACCATCAATCTCTTTCTTGGTCAAATAGCCCTTACACAGCTTGGAGGTGTGTTTGGGGTCATTGTCATGTTGAAAAACAAATGATAGTGTAAGAACCAATCCTGGAGATGAGAAGCAGATACAGAGAGTGAACATTTAATATTGCACAGACATGGAACAGGAAAGGAACAGCGTCAGAACCGGGTTACACAACGACATATGACAATTAATGCTGAAGCGGGGAACAGAACTGGGGAACAGACCGATATTGTGGAGGTAATGACACAGGTTCATCCTTGGGAGCAATTTCCAAACGCCTGAAGGTACCACGTTCATCTGTACAAACAATAGTACGCAAGTATAAACACCATGGTACCACGCAGCCATCATACCGCTCAGGAAGGAGACGCGTTCTGTCTCCTAGAGATGAACGTACTTTGGCGTGAAAAGTGCAAATCAATCCCAGAACAACAGCAAAGGACATTGTGAAGATGCTGGAGGAAACAGGTACAAAAGAATCTATATCCACAGTAAAACGAGTCCTATATCGACATAACCTGAAAGGCCGCTCAGCAAGGAAGAAGCCACTGCTCCAAAACCACCATAAAAAAATCCAGACTACGGTTTGCAACTGCACATGGGGACAAAGATCGTACTTTTTGGAGAAATGTCCTCTGGTCTGATGAAACAAAAATAGAACTGTTTGGCCATAATGACCATCGTTATGTTTGGAGACAAAAGGGGGAGGCTTGCAAGCCGAAGAACACCATCCCAACAGTGAAGCACGGGGGTGGCAGCATTATGTTGTGGGGGTGCTTTACTAGGATTAAATGTCAGGAATTGTGAACATTTTTGTTTTATTCTACCATTGAATGGGTAAGTGTGTCCAAACTTTTGACTGGTGCTGTACATAATCCCGATTCAAGTGATAGTGTGAACTGCAATAATACCTTTGTTGCTGACGCAGCTGAATCATGGACATAAGATTCATAAAAGACGACACCAACTTCCCTCAAGTTGACCATAATGTAAGTTAAAACTTTTACATGAGACAGGAGATGAGAACTTTCTTCCCACCATTAGTCTCCCAATCCTGTTTGGAACACAACATTCTATCCCTTCCATATGCCACTGGTGTCCAGTGGTTGGTAATTACAGTCGTTATCCATTCCACTGCCTTTGACGCCAGCTGGCCGGTAGAAAGCAAACCCTGTTTCTTTCCCAGAAAATATCTTATCAGGAAACTGTCAATGAGATGAAGCCATTTCTGGCTTCACCACTGACACGCAAACAAGATTACCTGGCTACTAATTCTGCAGCTGCTCCTCTCCCTGCTGATGATGATCAACAAGCTGGTTAACAATACTTGTGGACACAAGTGGATGGTGTTTACTAAGTTGTGTCTGACCGCTGTTTGTCTAGCACAAGCTGATCGTCTAGCACCTTGAAGAAAGAGCGATGGAACGAGGAGGTGAGACGCTGCTGAAAAGGAAAGTACACAATTAGCTCTGCGATCAATTTGCCAGGGTGATGGGCTAAACATCAATGGTCTGATTATGCACGTCATCTGCTTGAAATGAGATCAAATAATCAATGAGCTCAGCTAAGGCATGAGGGATCCATACCGCCTGTGGGCCAGGAGTGAGAGGTTTGCGGGGCCAGAAATGTATACAGCATTATACAGCATACATGTGACAGAGGGGACTCTAATTCAATACAGGAAACCCTGGCCCTCACACTTGATGTTAAAAAAGAGTCTAGGATACGAGCAAAGAAAAGAAACCACAGATTTGATATTCATGACATTTCAGGGGTCATGTTCTTTTTTCTCTCCACACAGGTCAAAAGGTTATGACCTTCACTTTGTTCTCTGTTTAGGATTCAACATCAGATGACTCTTTGTATCTACTGACTTGCAGGTTGCCTCTGTCACTCACACGTGGTTAATGATGATTCAGCAACTGAACTATATCCAGTGATCCTAACCATTAATTCCATTCCAGCCATTACAATGAGCCCATCCTCCTATATCTCCTCCCACCAGCCTCCTCTGATATACAGATGGACGTGTACAGAGGGGTAAAGAAGAGAGTGAAAATGAAAAACATAATGTCTGTAAAACCAAAATTATATATTTTATAATACTTGACAAGTCAGTTAAGAACAAAATCTTATTTACAATGACTGCCTACCGCAGACGACACTGGGCCAATTGTGTACTGCCCTATGGGACTTCCAATCACAGCCAGATGTGATACAGCCTGGATTCAAACTAGGGACTGCAGTGATGCCTCTTGCACTGAGACGCAGTGCCTTAAACTGCTGCGCCACACGGGAGTCCAAAGAATAGAGAATCCCTGGAATTCAAATCCCAGCTTCCTTGCATTCCACGTCATCCAGATGAGAGGTAGGGTGAGAAAGTATTGAACCAGGACACAGACATGTATACAAAGGGGAGTAATATGCCACCATGTAAATGGAGACAAATCATCTTTCCCCAGGAGTCCATTAGATTATTTTCACTTTCATGATCTAATTAGTAATCAATACAGTTGAAACCCTCTGTGGATGCACTTACAGATCTCTGTGGGTGCACTTACAGGTCTCTGTGGGTGCACTTACAGGTCTCTGTGGATGCACTTACAGGTCTCTGTGGATGCACTACAGGTCTCTGTGGATGCACTTACATGTCTCTGTGGATGCACTACAGGTCTCTGTGGGTGCACTTACAGGTCGCTGTGGATGCACTACAGGTGTCTGTGGATGCACTACAGGTCTCTGTGGATGCACTACAGGTCTCTGTGGATGCACTTACAGGTCTCTGTGGATGCACTTACAGGTTGCTGTGGATGCACTTACATGTCTCTGTGGATGCACTACAGGTCTCTGTGGATGCACTACAGGTGTCTGTGGATGCACTACAGGTCTCTGTGGATGCACTACAGGTCTCTGTGGATGCACTTACAGGTCTCTGTGGATGCACCTACAGGTCTCTGTGGGGAGTTGGATAAATGTTTAACAAGAGGATGGAGAATGAAGAGAAAGGTCTGGATATGCAACATCATACTTTACTATTTTCCAAAGACAGATTTAATTAGGACCCTGACAACTAAAAGAAAGATTCAAAAGCAGCTCATTTTCTTAAATCAGGAGAAAATGTGACAAACTTGATACAGAAATATAGATGCTTGGTTCATACTGATATAGAGTATCAGACAGTGTTTTGTCTTTGAGTGACAGAGGGTTGGTTCATACTGATATACAGTATCAGACAGTGTTTTGTCTTTGAGTGACAGAGGGTTGGTTCATACTGATATACAGTATCAGACAGTGTTTTGTCTTTGAGTGACAGAGGGTTGGTTCATACTGATATACAGTATCAGACAGTGTTTTGTCTTTGAGTGACAGAGGGTTGGCTCATACTGATATATCAGACAGTGTTTGTCTTTGAGTGACAGAGGGTTGGTTCATACTGATATATAAGACAGTGTTTGTCTTTGAGTGACAGAGGGTTGGCTCATACTGATATATAAGACAGTGTTTGTCTTTGAGTGACAGAGGGTTGGCTCATACTGATATATCAGACAGTTTTTGTCTTTGAGTGACAGAGGGTTGGTTCATACTGATATATCAGACAGTGTTTGTCTTTGAGTGACAGAGGGGACTCTAATTCAATACAGGAAACCCTGGCCCTCACACTTGATGTTAGGAAAGAGTCTAGGATACGAGCATTCAGGGGTCATGTTATTTTTTCTCTCCACACAGGTCAAAAGGTTATGACCTTCACTTTGTTCTCTGTGTAGGATTCAACATCAGCTGACTCTTTGTATCTACTGACTTGCAGGTTGCCTCTGCCTATATTTTTGTTTCTCCAAAAGGTACGATCTTTGTCCCCATGTGCAGTTGCAAATCCTAGTCTGGATTTTTTATGGTGGTTTTGGAGCATCGGCTTCTTCGTTGCTGAGCAGCCTTTCAGGTTATGTCGATATAGGACTCGTTTGACTGTGGATATAGATACTCTTGTACTTGTTTCCTCCAGCATCTTCACAAGGTCCTTTGCTGTTGTTCTGGGATTGATTTGCACTTTTTGTACCAAAGCACGTTCATCTCTAGGAGACAGAATGCATCGCTTTCCTGAGCGGTATGACGGCTGTGTGGTCCTATGGTGTTTATACTTGCGTACTATTGTTTGTACAGATGAACGTGGTACCTTCAGGCGTTTGGAAATTGCTCCCAAGGATGAACCAGACTTGTGGAGGTCTACAATTTTTTTCTGAGGTCTTGGCTGATTTTCCCTGATGTCAAGCAAAAAGGCACTGAGTTTGAAGGTAAAGCCTTGAAATACATCCACAGGTACACCTCCAATTGACTCAAATTATGTCAATTAGCCTATCAGATGCTTCCAAAGCCATGAAATCATTTTCTGGAATTTTCCAAGCTGTTTAAAGGCACAGTCAACTTAGTGTATGTAAACGTCTGACCCACTGGAATTGTGATACAGTGAATTATAAGTGAAATAATGTCTGTAAACAATTGTTGGAAAAATACTTGTGTCATGCACAAAGTAGATGTCCTAACTGACTTGCCAAAACTATATTTTGTTAACAAGAAATTTGTGGAGTGAAAAACGAGTTTAATGACTCCAACCTAAGTGTATCTAAATGTCTGACTTAAACTGTACATCATCAGCTACATCAAGATGTCTTCCGTCCTGCAGGCTTGATCAACAAGGAGGTCCAGTCTTTTGAGGTTGGGATGGAAAGATGAACTGGGTTTGAAAGGATGAGTATAGCAGTGTTCTGGCCTCCTAAAGAGGGGAGCAACCAGGGACCACTAGTCAGGATGTGCCAGATTCTTCAGAGATGAAAGCAGAGTGCACCTGGCAGAGTTGCGCTCGGTAACATCTTTGATCCACTGTGACGAACATCAAAGCCTCTGTTGGGGCTTTGTGAGGAGACCAGCCTGCGAAACACTTCTCCGCCAAGTGCCAATCTACAGTATAAAGAGTCCCACTCTACAAGGGGTAAAGTAGACCTTGGATACAGTCCATAAAGGGAAATTATAGCAATTCTGCTGTCTCTAAAGGCAATGGAACTCTGAATTGATCCATCAATAATGATAGCAGGGAAATTCACTGCAATTACCCTGAGAGTTAGCTGTTATTTGTGGACACAGCAAAGACACTACAGGGTGTAGTGTGAGGGGTGTTTACAGGTTGCTAGGGCCATACAAACCAAGAGACTCTTGTATAGATTGTTATTACTGTGTACAACGGTCCTCTAAAAACACTCCGCTGCTTCTAAAACCCTACAATCACAAGCACTATCATTACTTCTTGCATGTTTTTTCCTTCAATTGTACCGTACATTGGGTGGCGATTCAAATTCTGCTAGTTTCATAACATGTGCCTGTATAGTGGGAAGCGTACAGACTATACACTCTTGCACTTGTCAATTAATTAGCTTCGTATGTGTCCTGTTCCTCTCATTGATAATGACTGGTATAGAGACTGGTGATGCACAGAACATACTGCATGGAACGTGTAACACTACCAGATCAAATCCTTTGGGAACAGCAGTAAAATTAAGAGAAAAATACCAGATGAGATAATTACTAGTGTTTTTCTCCCTTTTTTGAAAGACCAGAGTTTTTTCTCCCTGTCTAGTAGGTACTGTTTGTCCCCGTTAGTGAAGATGCTTGTGATTTTCTCATGATAACGGTCCATATTCTTTTCTCTTGATGATAAGTAGCCAGCGGAGCCCTTTGTGATCAACACCCTCAGCTAGAGTAGAAGAGATTATACTGTAGAGCAGACCTGCTACAAACCCATTACTCCTCCATTCTACACGTATATTCTACATAACAAGATGAATAACGAGATGTAAAATACAAACCCAAGGCATAGATTGAGCTGTTGGTGAATAAAGAACAGGTAAATAATATAGAATTATTGAACATGCTGTAAAAATAAAGGCATTTTAAATATATGAAGAGTAGTTTGGTCCACCCTGTTTTTTTATGGTAAATAATGTACTCTACAATCGTAGACCCTGGCCTAGCAGACTGTGATTTATATCATTTTGCTTGTACAAGTAATTGGTCCCCTGGTAACTTGCAGGCCAGAGTGGATACTCCATTAAACAGTTTTATTTACATTATATAACCTTAACCAGGGGGAATCCAGAGGTCTTTCCAGCATGTTCCCTGCCCCTTGGGGAAATAATACATTACAGTGCCTTCGGAGAGTATTCAGACCCCTTCACTTTTTCCACATTTTGTTACTTTACAGCCTTATACTAAAATGGATGAAATAAAATAAAAACCTCATCAATCTACACACAATATCCCACAATGACAAAGTGCAAACAGGTTTGTTGAAATGTTTGCAAATTTCTTAAATATAAAAACAGAAATACCTTATTTACATACTGTAAGTATTCAGCCTCTTTGCTATGAGACTCGAAATTGAGCTCAGGTACATTCTGTTTCCATTGATCATCCTTGAGATGTTTCTACAACTTAGAGTCCACCTGTGGTAAATTCAATTGATTAGACATGATTTGGAAAGGCACACACCTGTCTATATAAGGTCCCACAGTTGACAGTGCATGTTAAAGCAAAAACCAAGCCATGAGGTCGAAGGAATTGTCCGTCTGGAGGAAACCTGGCACCATCCCTACGGTAAAGCATGGTGGTGGCAGCATCATGTTTTTCAGTGGAAGGGACTGGGAGACTAGTCAGCATCGAGGGAAAGATGAACATAGAAAAGTGCAGAGACATCCTTGATGAAAACCTGCTCCAGCGCGCTCAGGACCTCAGACTGGGTCGAAGGTTCACCTTCCAACAGGACAACGACCATAAGCACACAACCAACACAACGCAGAGTGGCTCAGTCAGAGCCCGGACTTGAACCCGATCGAACATCTCTAGAGAGACCTGAAAATAGTTGTGCAGCGACTCTCCCCCTCCAACCTGACAGAGCTTGAGAGGATCTGCAGAGAACAATGGGAGAAACTCCCCAAATACATGTGTGCAAAGCTTGTAGCGTCATACCTAAGGATACTTAATGCTGTAATCACTGCCAAAGGTGCTTCAACAAAGTATTGAGTAAATGGTCAGAATTTTTATGTAAATGTGATATTTCCATTTTTTTTTTAACAAAAACCTGTTATTGCTTTGTCGTTATGGGGTATTGTGTGTCGATTGATGAGGGGAAAAAACTATTTAATACATTTTAGAATAAGGCCGTAGCGTAACAAAATGTGGAATAAGTCAAGGGGTCTGAATACTTTCTGAATGCACTGTATATTAGTTACACACAACATGTATTTTTAGTTTAGCTTACGGGGGAGTGGGGGTTGAATTATGTTATATCCTCAAGAAGTATCTTCAGTCTCTCCGGTAACCAACTCTACATCAACTGTACATGCATTTCCAATATCTACCATATAACTCAACAGGGCATTATAATTAATGTTCCCGACCAAGATCAGAGAAATTCATGTGGAAAGTGGATTGTTCCTGAGACTCATCCTGTGGTGTGTCACGTGTACAAAGGGGTGTCTACTGTCTAATTGGACTCAGACAAATGAATCAATTACATCAATAGCAAATTACACCATTTAAAATTGATCCTTGGAATAAGTGTAGCATAGATAATTTCAATCTTTGATGATTTTACCACAATATTTATGTTACACTGAGCATATTTAGGAACTAATTCAATTTCAACGGAGATAATCAATGTTTGAAGCTGCATGAGAACTCTATTGATCTTCAGTTATTAGTGGATGTCTGTCTGGTGAAACTTGGCTGACAGGATACTAACATCTCACTCATTGAATAATTTATCAACTCTACAAAGAAACGGGGGGTCAAGGCATGAGAGTCAATAAGGTCAATGAGGCCCACTTCAACATGTATTGTAGAGCGCTGCGCTATCTGTTCAGCACCACAACAGCTTTTGACAAATCAGGACCATGGATAGTGCATATCTTGACAAAACCTTTCACGAGTATTTGCGTTGTGAAATTGTTTGTTTTAATAACTGACAGGATGATTTTGATTTTTCATAAAAGTGTCAGAAGTTAAATTTGAAATATATCTACATAAAAAAATCCACGAGCATGAAAATTATTTTGATACAAATAGGTATTTTTAAAATACTGCCACTGCCTTCTAAATGTCATGGCCTATAACAACCAACAGAAGAGAATTCCATTTCCTCTGCAGGCAAACAAAGCAGTAGCGGTCAGCAGTAGATTGTCTATTGCTAGCTGTCAGTTTCTGGCATTCAATCATCATCTAGAACTGGGCCTGTTTAGAGCAATGAGAAAAATAGTATGTTTATGAAAGAGCTTTAATAGTATTGATTTATTTATAGATTTTTAGCAAGTGATTGTGCATTAAGCGTTAATATAGAATAATATAGAAGCGTTAATATAAACCACATCACCTGAATTCATTATATTAGCCATCTCTCCCAGTTACATCAACCTATAAGGGGAGAGAGGAGGAGATAAAGGAGGGCGATAGAGGAGGGAGATAAAGGAGGGGAGAGAGGATGGAAGAAAGGAGGGGAGAGATGAGAGGAGGGAAGAGAGGAGGAGGGGAGAGAAAGGAGGGGAGAGAGGAAGGAGATAGGAGGGGAGAGAGGAGAAGAGAGAGGAGGGGAGAGAGGAGTAGAGAGAGGAGAGGAGAGAGGAGGGGAGAGAGAAGTAGAGAGAGGAGTGGAGAGAGGAGAGGAGAGGAGAGATGAGGGGAGAGAGGAGGGTGATAGAGGAGGGAAGAGAGGAGGAGGGAGATGGAGGAGGGGAGAAAGGAGGGGAGAGAGGAAGGAGATAGGAGGGGACAGGGGAGGGGATAAAGGAGAGGAGAGAGAGGGGGAAAGAGGAGGGGAGAGAGGAGAGGATAGAGAAGAAGAGAGAGGAGAAGAGAGAGGATGGGAGAGAGGAGTAGAGAGAGGAGAGAGAGAGAGAGGAGAGAGGAGGGGGAGAGAGAAGTAGAGAGAGGAGTGGAGAGAGGAGAGGAGAGGAGAGGGAGAGAGGAGGGGGAGAGGGGGGTGATAGGAGGAGGGAAGAGGGGAGGAGGGAGATGGAGGAGGGGAGAAAGGAGGGGAGAGAGGAAGGAGATAGGAGGGGACAGGGGAGGGGAAATGGGAGGGGATAAAGGAGAGGAGAGAGAAGGGGAAAGAGGAGGGGGAGAGAGGAGAGGAGAGAGAAGAAGAGAGAGGAGTGGAGAGAGGAGGGGAGAGAGGAGTAGAGAGAGAGAGAGAGGAGAGGAGAGAGGAGGGGAGAGAGAAGTAGAGAGAGGAGTGGAGAGAGGAGATGAGAGAGGAGAGGAGAGAGGAGGGGGAGAGAGGGGGTGATAGAGGAGGGAAGAGGGGAGGAGGGAGATGGAGGAGGGGAGAAAGGAGGGGAGAGAGGAAGGAGATAGGAGGGGAAAGGGAGGGGATAAAGGAGAGGAGAGAGAAGGGGAAAGAGGAGGGGAGAGAGGAGAGGAGAGAGAAGAAGAGAGAGGAGTGGAGAGAGGAGGGGAGAGAGGAGTAGAGAGCGGAGAGGAGAGCGGAGAGGGGAGAGGAGAGGAGAGAGGAGTAAAGAGAGGAGTAAAGAGAGGGGAGAGAGGAGGGGAGAGAGGAGTAAAGAGAGGAGGGGAGAGAGAAGAGGAGAGATGAGAGAGAAGGGGCGTGAGGAGTAGAGAGAGGAGAGGAGAGGAGAGGAGAGGAGAGGAGAGAGGAGTAGAGAGAGGAGGGGAGAGAGGAGGGGCAAGAGAAGGGGCAAGAGAAGGGGAGAGAGGAGTAGAGAGAGGAGTAGAGAGAGGAGGGGAGAGAGTAGAGGAGAGTGCAGAGGAGTGAGGAGAGAGGAGAGAGAAGGGGAGAGAGGAGGGAGAGATAAGGGGAACGAGGAGAAGAGGGGAGAGGGGAGAGAGAAGGGGAGAGAGGAGAAAGAAGGGGAGAGAGGAGAGGAGAGAGGAGGGGAGAGAGAAGGGGAGAGAGGAGTAGAGAGAGGAGGGGCAAGAGGAGAGAGGAGGGGAGAGAGAAAGGGAGAGAGGAGAGGAGAGGAGAGGAGAGAGGAGGGGAGAGAGAGAGAAGGGGAGAGAGGAGGGCAGAGGAGAGAGGGAGAGAGAGGAGAGGAGAGGAGAGAGGAGGGGAGAGGGAGAGGAGAGGAGAGGAGAGGAGAGGAGAGGAGAGGAGAGGAGAGGAGAGGAGAGGAGAGGAGAGGAGAGGAGAGGAGAGGAGAGGAGAGGAGAGGAGAGGAAAGAATAGAGGAGAGAGGTGAGGAGAGAGGAGAGAGGAGGAGAGAGAGAGAGGAGGGGAGAGAGGAGAGGAGAGAGGAGGGGAGAGAGGAGAGGAGACAGGAGGGGAGAGAGAAGGGGAAAGAGGAGAGAGAAGGGGCGAGAGGAGAGAGGAGAGAGAGAGGAGGGGAGAGAGAAGGGGAGAGAAGAGAGGAGAGAAGACAGGAGAGGAGAGAGGAGGGGAGAGAGGAGTAGAGAGAGGAGAGAGGAGGGGAGAGAGGAGAGGAGAGGAGAGATGAGATAAGAGAGGAGAGAGGAGAGGAGAGGAGAGAGGAGGGGAGAGAGGATGGGAGAGAGGAGAGGAGAGAGGAGATAAGAGAGGAGAGAGGAGAGGAGAGGAGATAGGAGAGGAGAGAGGAGGGGAGAGAGGAGAGGAGACAGGAGGGGAGAGAAAAGGGGCGAGAGGAGAGAGGAGAGAGGAGAGGAGAGAGGATGGGAGAGAGAAGGGGAGATACGAGAGGAGAGAAGACAGGAGAGGAGAGAGGAGGGGAGAGAGGAGAGGAGAGAGGAGGGGAGAGAGGAGTAGAGAGAGGAGAGAGGAGGGGAGAGAGGAGAGGAGAGATGAGATAAGAGAGGAGAGAGGAGAGGAGAGGAGAGAGGAGGGGAGAGAGGATGGGAGAGAGGAGAGGAGAGAGGAGAGGAGAGAGGAGAGGAGAGAGGAGGGGAGAGAGGAGAGTAGACAGGAGGGAGAGAGAAGAGGCGAGAGGAGAGAGGAGAGAGGAGAGGAGAGAGGAGGGGAGAGAGAAGGGAGATAAGAGAGGAGAGAAGACAGGAGAGGAGAGAGGAGGGGAGAGAGGAGAGGAGAGAGGAGGGGAGAGAGGAGTAGAGAGAGGAGAGAGGAGGGGAGAGAGGAGAGGAGAGATGAGATAAGAGAGGAGAGAGGAGGGGAGAGAGGAGAGGAGAGAGGAGATAAGGGAGGAGAGAGGAGAGGAGAGGAGAGAAGAGGGAGAGAGGAGAGAGGAGAGGAGAGGAGAGAGGAGGGGAGAGAGGGAGGGGAGAGAGAGAGGAGGGGAGCGAGGAGAGGAGAGAGGAGAGAGAGGGAGGGGGAGAGGAGAGGAGAGAGGAGAGGAGAGGAGAGAGGAGAGAGGAGGGAGAGAGAGGAGGGAGGAGAGGAGAGAGGAGAGGAGAGAGGAGAGGAGAGAGGAGGGGAGAGAGGAGAAGAGAGAGAAGGAGAGGAGAGAGGAGGAGGGAGAGGAGAGGAGAGAGGAGAGAGGGAGAGAGGAGAGAGAGAGGAGAGGAGAGAGAGGAGAGGAGAGAGGAGAGGAGAGAGGAGGGGAGAGAGGAGGGGAGAGAGGAGAGGAGAGAGGAGAGGAGAGAAGGGGCGAGAGGAGGGTAACAAAGAGGCTGCAGAACCACTGTTCCATCAGGGGACCTGGATCAGTCTGAGGCTCCTGGGACACATACAGTATGTCTGCACTAATTAAAGACCTTTCACTTTCACTATTTCAAACATATACCGTTACATTCACACATTCACATGTCATTATTATATTAATATTTCCTTGGTTAGAGCAAACTATAGTCTACAATTACATGGCTGTTTGGTGTATCTGCTGTGTTTCCGTCTAGTCATATAGAGGCAGTAGAGAGATAATCTGATGAGAATGGGGTAGGAGAGTAGAATAATTGAAATTGGAGGTTTGGGATGGCTTGAGTGTAAAAGCCAAATGCAATTAAAAGTTCAAGGGAACCCGGTGTGTAAACGGTAGCATGCGTTTCATTAGCAGGACAAGCTCTGCTCTCCCTGGATGCCCTGAGACCCTGCCAGCATGCAAAATATCAGGCCCTTTGTGCCAAATGCTGGGGGGCACAGCCAAGACCCCCTCCCCTAATATAGACCACCCATTTCCTTCTTTCAACCACAGCAAACGCCAAGCACCAGTCCCAGTAGGAGCCGCCATCTCTCCTCCTCCATTTCCTCCTCGGTCAAACCCCTTCTCCCTTCCCCTCTCCTGTCGTTTCTCCATCATCCCCTGCCTGGTTTCTCTGAGTCAGGAAGTGTTGTGTGTTATTGTGATCAGGCACACATCTACAGACAGGGAGAAAAGAGCTGGGGCTACGGCGGGGCAGGGAATGGAGCTGGGGTTATCTAGAACCTAAAAGGGTTCCTTCCTTGTCCCCATGTCCCCTCTTTGAAGAACCCTTTTTGGTTCCAGGTTGAACCATTTTGGGTTCCATGTAGAACTCTTTCCTCAGTGGGTTATACATGGAACCCAAAATAGTTCTACCTGGAACCAAAAAGGGTTCTCCTATGGGGAAGCTGAAGAACCCTTTTGGAACCCTTTTTTCTAAGTGTAGGGTTGGGGCCTGGGAGCTGGGAGTTGGGGTCTGGGAGCTGGGGTCTGGGAGCTGGAGATGGGAGCTGGAGGATGGGGGCTGGGGGCTGGGGACTGGGACCTGGAGGATGGGAGCTGGAGGATGGGGGCTGGAGGATGGGGGGCTGGGAGCTGGAGGATGGGAGCTGGAGGATGGGGGCTGGGAGCTGGAGGATGGGGGTTGGGAGCTGGGGGCTGGGAGCTGGGATCTGGGAACTTGGGGCTGGGAGCTGGATGATGAGGGCTGGATGATGGGGGCTAGGATCTGGGGTATGGAGGATGGGGCTAGAGGATGAGGGCTAGAGGATGGGGGCTGGGAGCTGGGAGCTGGGAGTTGGGGTCTGGGAGCTGGGGTCTGGGAGCTGGAGATGGGAGCTGGAGGATGGGGGCTGGGGGCTGGGGACTGGGACCTGGAGGATGGGAGCTGGAGGATGGGGCTGGAGGATGGGGGCTGGGAGCTGGAGGATGGGAGCTGGAGGATGGGGGCTGGGAGCTGGAGGATGGGGGTTGGGAGCTGGGGGCTGGGAGCTGGGATCTGGGAACTTGGGGCTGGGAGCTGGATGATGAGGGCTGGATGATGGGGGCTAGGATCTGGGGTATGGAGGATGGGGGCTAGAGGATGAGGGCTAGAGGATGGGGGCTGGGAGCTGGGAGTTGGGGTCTGGGAGCTGGGAGCTGGGGTCTGGGAGCTGGAGGATGGGAGCTGGAGGATGGGGGCTGGGGACTGGGAGCTGGAGGATGGGAGCTGGAGGATGGGGGCTGGAGGATGGGGGCTGGGAGCTGGAGGATGGGATCTGGAGGATGGGGGCTGGGAGCTGGAGGATGGGGGTTGGGAGCTGGAGGATGGGGGTTGGGAGCTGGAGGATGGGGGCTGAGAGCTGGAGGATGGGGGCTGGGAGCTGGAGGATGGGAGCTGGAGGATGGGGGCTGGGAGCTGGAGGATGGGAGCTGGAGGATGGGAGCTGGGGAGTGGGGGCTGGGAGCTGGAGGATGGGAGCTGGAGGATGGGGGCTGGGAGCTGGAGGATGGGGGTTGGGAGCTGGAGGATGGGGGCTGAGAGCTGGAGGATGGGGGCTGGGAGCTGGAGGATGGGAGCTGGAGGATGGGGGCTGGGAGCTGGAGGATGGGAGCTGGAGGATGGGAGCTGGGGAGTGGGGACTGGGAGCTGGAGGATGGGGACTGGGAGCTGGAGGATGGGGGTTGGGAGCTGGGGACTGGGAGCTGGGGTCTGGGAACTGGGGGCTGGGAGCTGGATGATGAAGGCTGGATGATGGGGGCTAGGAGCTGGGGTATGGAGGATGGGGGATAGAGGATGAGGGCTGGAGGATGGGGGCTGGAGGATGGGGGCTGGGAGCTGGGAGTTGGGGTCTGGGAGCTGGGGTCTGGGAGCTGGAGGATGGGAGCTGGAGGATGGGGGCAGGGGGCTGGGGACTGGGAGCTGGAGGATGGGAGCTGGAGGATGGGGGCTGGAGGATGGGGGCTGGGAGCTGGAGGATGGGAGCTGGAGGATGGGTCTGGGAGCTGGAGGATGGGGGTTGGGAGCTGGAGGATGGGGGTTGGGAGCTGGAGGATGGGGGATGGGAGCTGGAAGATGGGGGCTGGGAGCTGGAGGATGGGAGCTGGAGGATGGGGGCTGGGAGCTGGAGGATGGGAGCTGGGGGCTGGGAACTGGGGGCTGGGAGCTGGATGATGAGGGCTGGATGATGGGGGCTAGGAGCTGGGGTATGGAGGATGGGGGATAGAGGATGAGGGCTAGAGGATGGGGGCTGGAGGATGGGGGCTGGGAGCTGGGAGTTGGGGTCTGGGAGCTGGGGTCTGGGAGCTGGAGGATGGGAGCTGGAGGATGGGGGCTGGGGACTGGGGACTGGGAGCTGGAGGATGGGAGCTGGAGAATGGGGGCTGGAGGATGGGGGCTGGGAGCTGGAGGATGGGAGCTGGAGGATGGGGGCTGGGAGCTGGAGGATGGGGGTTGGGAGCTGGAGGATGGGGGTTGGGAGCTGGAGGATGGGGGCTGGGAGCTGGAGGATGGAGCTGGGAGCTGGAGGATGGGAGCTGGAGGATGGGGGCTGGGAGCTGGAGGATGGGAGCTGGAGGATGGGAGCTGGGGAGTGGGGGCTGGGAGCTGGAGGATGGGGGCTGGGAGCTGGAGGATGGGGGTTGGGAGCTGGGGTCTGGGAGCTGGGGGCTGGGAACTGGGGCTGGGAGCTGGATGATGAGGGCTGGATGATGGGGGCTAGGAGCTGGGGTATGGAGGATGGGGGCTAGAGGATGAGGGCTAGAGGATGGAGGCTGGAGGATGGGGGCTGGGAGCTGGGGTATGGAGGATGGGGGCTAGAGGATGAGGGCTAGAGGATGGGGGCTGGAGGATGGGAGCTGGGGACTGGAGGATGGGGGCTGGGGGTTGGAGGATGGGGGCTGAGAGCTGGGAGCTGGAGACTGGAGGATGGGGGCTGGAGGATGGGAGCTGGGGACTGGAGGATGGGGGCTGGAGGATGGGGGCTGGGGACTGGGAGCTGGGGACTGGAGGATGGGGGCTGGAGAATGGGGGCCAGGAGCTGGGGACTGGAGGATGGGAGCTGGGGACTGGAGGATGGGGGATGGAGGATGGGGGCTAGAGGATTGGGGGCAGGGGGCTGGGGGCTGGGAGCTGTAGCCTGGAGGCTGGGGGCTGGAGGATGGGGGCTGGGGAGTTTGTTAACCATACAACCTGAGACCAAACAGCCAGGGCTGAGAGCCAGGGAAAGGCGGTGAAATCTCTCTGTCAATCATTCCAATGTATGCATGTTACTTAAATGACTTTAATTGTTTTAATGAAAGATAGGGAACAGGAGGAAGGTGGGGGATGTGTGTGGAATATATTAGAAGAGTGTCTGAGCACAGCACAGGCATGAGCGAAGGCCACTATCTCCATATTCATAGGCCCCCTCCTACGTGACCTTCCACTGTAAACAAAGAATATTAAACACTAGAACTCAGACCTAGACTAATGAACACATATTACTATGCTGAGTAATGAATTGACAAAACATCTTCCTTCATCAAATATTTATTGAAGAAATATTTGAGCTGGCTAAATTAAAAGGGTATGTTGGACTGAGGTTATTGTGTGTGTGTGTGTGTGTGTGTGTGTGTGTGTGTGTGTGTGTGTGTGTGTGTGTGTGTGTGTGTGTGTGTGTGTGTGTGTGTGTGTGTGTGTGTGCGTGCGTGCGTGCGTGCGTGCGTGCGTGCGTGCGTGCGTGCGTGCGTGCGTGCGTGTGTGTGTGTGTGTCTGTGTCTGTGTGTGTGAGTGACGTTGTGTGCGTGTGACGGGGTGTGTATGACGGCTTGTCTGTGTCTGTGGCTTAACGCAACGCACAAAGCCAAGGACACCAGCGGAGAGGTATAGTGAGATAACTAACGCTGAGGCTGAGGTGGTTATGAGCACAGCCATAATAGAAGACCTCTGTGGTCCTCCGAGGATTGTCCTGTGGGAGCCTCCACCACCCAGGACCCCTGCAGACAGCTGACAGCCTCAGACTAGGACCCTGCCTGCCTGTCTGTATGCCGAGGATTGGGGCTGTGACCCTCTGGAAGCTGAAAGTCCTTGAAGCAGGCATGTGGGTGAGCGACCACATCCCCGTGCCAAGCCAATGCCTCAGACTATCTCCCCCAGCATCGCTGGGCATCTGCTGGGACAGCTGACTGCACAAGTCTCTCTCTCTCTTTTTTCTCTCTCTTTCTCTATCTGTCTGTCACGACTTCTGCCGAAGCCGAAGGTGGTGCAGCCGTTTCTAGGGTTTGCCAATTACTACCGGAGGTTTAACCTGGGTTTTGGTCAGGTAGCGGTTCCCATTACCTCACTGCTGAAGGGGGGACCGGTACATTTGCAGTGGTCGGCTGAGGCGGACAGGAACTTTGGTCACCTGAGGGCTCTGTTTACCTCGGCTCCCGTGCTGGCCCATCTGGAACCCTCTTTGGCTTTCATAGTGGAGGTGGACGCGTCTGAGGCTGGGGTTTTCACCCCAAGAGTAACGGGAGAGTAAGAGAGTAAACCAGGATGTGGGTAGGTTTCTGAGGTCTTATTGCCAGGACCGGCCAGGGTAGTGGGCAGCGTTCGTGCCCTGGGCAGAGATGGCCCGGAACTCGCTCCGCCACTCCTCCACTAACCTCTCCCCCTTTCAGTGCGTACTGGGGTACCAGTCGTTCTGGCTCCTTGGTATCAGAGTCAGACCAGGCTCCTGCGGTGGACTGGTTCCTGGGCACGGAGGAAACGAGATGCCGCCCATGACGCCGTCTGCGCCAGAAAGCCAGTGCAGACCATCGGTGAGGCCCCAGTGTTCGCACCGGGCTCTCGTCCCGAAGCCTGCCCAGCCGGGAGCTGGGTCTGCGGTTTATGGGGCCATTTAAAGTCCTGAGCAGACTGAACGAGGTGAGTTACAGGTTACAGCTTTTCCCCGATTACCGACATGGTGGCTGGCCCGCTCCAGGAGTCTGAGGTGCGGGACGTTCCTCCGCCCCCTCTGGACATCGAGGGGGCCCCGGCGTATTCCGTTCGTTCCATACTGGATTCGAGGCGTCGGGTGAGGGGCCTTCAGTACCTCGTGGACTGGGAGGGGTATGGTCTGGAGGAGAGATGCTGGGTTCCGGTGGAGGACATGTTGAACCCTTCAATGCTGCGGGAGTTCCACCGTCTCCGTCCGGATCGCCCTGCGCCTCGCCCTCCGGGTCGTCCCCGAGGTTGGTGTCGGTGCGCTGCTGGAGCCACGCGTCAAGAGGGGCGTACTGTCACGACTTCTAGCGAAGTCGGTTCCTCTCCTTGTTCGGGCGGTGGCTATGGCTATGTCTCCATTATGTTATTATATATCATGTGGATAAAGGCTATGTCTCCATTATGTTATTATATACCATGTGGATGAAGGCTATGTCTCCATTATGTTATTATATACCATGTGGATAAAGGCTATGTCTCCATTATGTTATTATATACCATGTGGATGAAGGCTATGTCTCCATTATGTTATTATATGTTATGTGGATAAAGGCTATGTCTCCAATATGTTATTATATACCATGTGGATAAAGGCTATGTCTCCATTATGTTATTATATACCATGTGGATAATTATGTTATTATATACCATGCTATGTCTCCATTATGTTATTATATACCATGTGGATAAAGGCTATGTCTCCATTATGTTATTATATACCATGTGGATAAAGGCATGTGGATAAAGGCTATGTCTCCATTATGTTATTATATACCATGTGGATAAAGGCTATGTCTCCATTATGTTATTATATACCATGTGGATAAAGGCTATGTCTCCATTATGTTATTATATACCATGTGGATAAAGGCTATGTCTCCATTATGTTATTATATACCATGTGGATAAAGGCTATGTCTCCATTATGTTATTATATACCATGTGGATAAAGGCTATGTCTCCATTATGTTATTATATACCATGTGGATAAAGGCTATGTCTCCATTATGTTATTATATACCATGTGGATAAAGGCTATGTGGATAAAGGCTATGTCTCCATTATGTTATTATATACCATGTGGATAAAGGCTATGTCTCCATTATGTTATTATATACCATGTGGATAAAGGCTATGTCTCCATTATGTTATTATATACCATGTGGATAAAGGCTATGTCTCCATTATGTTATTATATACCATGTGGATAAAGGCTATGTCTCCATTATGTTATTATATACCATGTGGATAAAGGCTATGTCTCCATTATGTTATTATATGTTATGTGGATAAAGGCTATGTCTCCATTATGTTATTATATACCATGTGGATAAAGGCTATGTCTCCATTATGTTATTATATACCATGTGGATAAAGGCTATGTCTCCATTATGTTATTATATACCATGTGGATAAAGGCTATGTCTCCATTATGTTATTATATACCATGTGGATAATGTTATTATATATGTCTCCATTATGTTATTATATACCATGTGGATAAAGGCTATGTCTCCATTATGTTATTATATACCATGTGGATAAAGGCTATGTCTCCATTATGTTATTATATACCATGTGGATAAAGGCTATGTCTCCATTATGTTATTATATACCATGTGGATAAAGGCTATGTCTCCATTATGTTATTATATACCATGTGGATAAAGGCTATGTCTCCATTATGTTATTATATACCATGTGGATAAAGGCTATGTCTCCATTATGTTATTATATACCATGTGGATAAAGGCTATGTCTCCATTATGTTATTATATACCATGTGGATAAAGGCTATGTCTCCATTATGTTATTATATACCATGTGGATAAAGGCTATGTCTCCATTATGTTATTATATACCATGTGGATAAAGGCTATGTCTCCATTATGTTCCATTATGTTATTATGTTATTATATACCATGTGGATAAAGGCTATGTCTCCATTATGTTATTATATACCATGTGGATAAAGGCTATGTCTCCATTATGTTATTATATACCATGTGGATAAAGGCTATGTCTCCATTATGTTATTATATACCATGTGGATAAAGGCTATGTCTCCATTATGTTATTATATACCATGTGGATAAAGGCTATGTCTCCATTATGTTATTATATACCATGTGGATAAAGGCTATGTCTCCATTATGTTATTATATACCATGTGGATAAAGGCTATGTCTCCATTATGTTATTATATACCATGTGGATAAAGGCTATGTCTCCATTATGTTGTTATATACCATGTGGATAAAGGCTATGTCTCCATTATGTTATTATATACCATGTGGATAAAGGATGTCTCCATTATGTTATTATATACCATGTGGATAAAGGCTATGTCTCCATTATGTTATTATATACCATGTGGATAAAGGCTATGTCTCCATTATGTTATTATATACCATGTGGATAAAGGCTATGTCTCCATTATGTTATTATATACCATGTGGATAAAGGCTATGTCTCCATTATGTTATTATATACCATGTGGATAAAGGCTATGTCTCCATTATGTTATTATATACCATGTGGATAAAGGCTATGTCTCCATTATGTTATTATATACCATGTGGATAAAGGCTATGTCTCCATTATGTTATTATATGTTATGTGGATAAAGGCTATGTCTCCATTATGTTATTATATACCATGTGGATAAAGGCTATGTCTTATGTCTCCATTATGTTATTATATACCATGTGGATAAAGGCTATGTCTCCATTATGTTATTATATACCATGTGGATAAAGGCTATGTCTCCATTATGTTATTATATACCATGTGGATAAAGGCTATGTTAATTATGTTGTTATATACCATGTGGATAAAGGCTATGTCTCCATTATGTTATTATATACCATGTGGATAAAGGCTATGTCTCCATTATGTTATTATATGTTATGTGGATAAAGGCTATGTCTCCATTATGTTATTATATACCATGTGGATAAAGGCTATGTCTCCATTATGTTATTATATACCATGTGGATAAAGGCTATGTCTCCATTATGTTATTATATACCATGTGGATAAAGGCTATGTTATGTTATTATATACCATGGATAAAGGCTATGTCTCCATTATGTTATTATATACCATGTGGATAAAGGCTATGTCTCCATTATGTTATTATATACCATGTGGATAAAGGCTATGTCTCCATTATGTTATTATATACCATGTGGATAAAGGCTATGTCTCCATTATGTTATTATATACCATGTGGATAAAGGCTATGTCTCCATTATGTTATTATATGTTATGTGGATAAAGGCTATGTCTCCATTATGTTATTATATACCATGTGGATAAAGGCTATGTCTCCATTATGTTATTATATACCATGTGGATAAAGGCTATGTCTCCATTATGTTATTATATACCATGTGGATAAAGGCTATGTCTCCATTATGTTATTATATACCATGTGGATAAAGGCTATGTCTCCATTATGTTATTATATACCATGTGGATAAAGGCTATGTCTCCATTATGTTGTTATATGTTATGTGGATAAAGGCTATGTCTCCATTATGTTATTATATACCATGTGGATAAAGGCTATGTCTTATGTCTCCATTATGTTATTATATACCATGTGGATAAAGGCTATGTCTCCATTATGTTATTATATGTTATGTGGATAAAGGCTATGTCTCCATTATGTTATTATATACCATGTGGATAAAGGCTATGTCTTATGTCTCCATTATGTTATTATATACCATGTGGATAAAGGCTATGTCTCCATTATGTTATTATATGTTATTATAAAGTTATTATGTTATTATATACCATGTGGATAAAGGCTATGTCTCCATTATGTTATTATATACCATGTGGATAAAGGCTATGTCTCCATTATGTTATTATATACCATGTGGATAAAGGCTATGTCTCCATTATGTTATTATATACCATGTGGATAAAGGCTATGTCTCCATTATGTTATTATATACCATGTGGATAAAGGCTATGTCTCCATTATGTTATTATATGTTATGTGGATAAAGGCTATGTCTCCATTATGTTATTATATACCATGTGGATAAAGGCTATGTCTCCATTATGTTATTATATACCATGTGGATAAAGGCTATGTCTCCATTATGTTATTATATACCATGTGGATAAAGGCTATGTCTCCATTATGTTATTATATACCATGTGGATAAAGGCTATGTCTCCATTATGTTTATATATGTGGATAAAGGCTATGTCATTATGTTATTATATATGTGGATAAAGGCTATGTCTCCATTATGTTATTATATACCATGTGGATAAAGGCTATGTCTCCATTATGTTATTATATACCATGTGGATAAAGGCTATGTCTCCATTATGTTATTATATACCATGTGGATAAAGGCTTATGTTATTATATACTGTGGATAAAGGCTCCATTATGTTATTATATACCATGTGGATAAAGGCTATGTCTCCATTATGTTATTATATACCATGTGGATAAAGGCTATGTCTCCATTATGTTATTATATACCATGTGGATAAAGGCTATGTCTCCATTATGTTATTATATACCATGTGGATAAAGGCTATGTCTATGTCCATTATGTTATTATATACCATGTGGATAAAGGCTATGTCTCCATTATGTTATTATATACCATGTGGATAAAGGCTATGTCTCCATTATGTTATTATATACCATGTGGATAAAGGCTATGTCTCCATTATGTTATTATATACCATGTGGATAAAGGCTATGTCTCCATTATGTTATTATATACCATGTGGATAAAGGCTATGTCTCCATTATGTTATTATATACCATGTGGATAAAGGCTATGTCTCCATTATGTTATTATATACCATGTGGATAAAGGCTATGTCTCCATTATGTTATTATATACCATGTGGATAAAGGCTATGTCTCCATTATGTTATTATATACCATGTGGATAAAGGCTATGTCTCCATTATGTTATTATATACCATGTGGATAAAGGCTATGTCTCCATTATGTTATTATATACCATGTGGATAAAGGCTATGTCTCCATTATGTTATTATATACCATGTGGATAAAGGCTATGTCTCCATTATGTTATTATATACCATGTGGATAAAGGCTATGTCTCCATTATGTTATTATATACCATGTGGATAAAGGCTATGTCTCCATTATGTTATTATATACCATGTGGATAAAGGCTATGTCTCCATTATGTTATTATATACCATGTGGATAAAGGCTATGTCTCCATTATGTTATTATATACCATGTGGATAAAGGCTATGTCTCCATTATTATATACCATTATATATGTCCCATGTGGATAAAGGCTATGTCTCCATTATGTTATTATATACCATGTGGATAAAGGCTATGTCTCCATTATGTTATTATATACCATGTGGATAAAGGCTATGTCTCCATTATGTTATTATATACCATGTGGATAAAGGCTATGTCTCCATTATGTTATTATATACCATGTGGATAAAGGCTATGTCTCCATTATGTTATTATATACCATGTGGATAAAGGCTATGTCTCCATTATGTTATTATATACCATGTGGATAAAGGCTATGTCTCCATTATGTTATTATATACCATGTGGATAAAGGCTATGTCTCCATTATGTTATTATATACCATGTGGATAAAGGCTATGTCTCCATTATGTTATTATATACCATGTGGATAAAGGCTATGTCTCCATTATGTTATTATATACCATGTGGATAAAGGCTATGTCTTATGTCTCCATTATGTTATTATATACCATGTGGATAAAGGCTATGTCTCCATTATGTTATTATATACCATGTGGATAAAGGCTATGTCTCCATTATGTTATTATATACCATGTGGATAAAGGCTATGTCTCCATTATGTTATTATATACCATGTGGATAAAGGCTATGTCTCCATTATGTTATTATATACCATGTGGATAAAGGCTATGTCTCCATTATGTTATTATATACCATGTGGATAAAGGCTATGTCTCCATTATGTTATTATATACCATGTGGATAAAGGCTATGTCTCCATTATGTTATTATATACCATGTGGATAAAGGCTATGTCATTATGTTATTATATACCATGTGGATAAAGGCTCCATTATGTTATTATATACTCTCCATTATGTTATTATATACCATGTGGATAAAGGCTATGTCTCCATTATGTTATTATATACCATGTGGATAAAGGCTATGTCTCCATTATGTTATTATATACCATGTGGATAAAGGCTATGTCTCCATTATGTTATTATATACCATGTGGATAAAGGCTATGTCTCCATTATGTTATTATATACCATGTGGATAAAGGCTATGTCTCCATTATGTTATTATATACCATGTGGATAAAGGCTATGTCTCCATTATGTTATTATATACCATGTGGATAAAGGCTATGTCTCCATTATGTTATTATATGTTATGTGGATAAAGGCTATGTCTCCATTATGTTATTATATACCATGTGGATAAAGGCTATGTCTTATGTTATTATATACTCCATTATGTTATTATATACCATGTGGATAAAGGCTATGTCTCCATTATGTTATTATATGTTATGTGGATAAAGGCTATGTCTCCATTATGTTATTATATACCATGTGGATAAAGGCTATGTCTCCATTATGTTATTATATACCATGTGGATAAAGGCTATGTCTCCATTATGTTATTATATACCATGTGGATAAAGGCTATGTCTCCATTATGTTATTATATACCATGTGGATAAAGGCTATGTCTCCATTATGTTATTATATACCATGTGGATAAAGGCTATGTCTCCATTATGTTATTATATACCATGTGGATAAAGGCTATGTCTCCATTATGTTATTATATACCATGTGGATAAAGGCTATGTCTCCATTATGTTATTATATACCATGTGGATAAAGGCTATGTCTCCATTATGTTATTATATACCATGTGGATAAAGGCTATGTCTCCATTATGTTATTATATACCATGTGGATAAAGGCTATGTCTTAGTGTCTCCATTATATACCATGTGGATGTCTCCATTATGTTATTATATACCATGTGGATAAAGGCTATGTCTCCATTATGTTATTATATACCATGTGGATAAAGGCTATGTCTCCATTATGTTATTATATACCATGTGGATAAAGGCTATGTCTCCATTATGTTATTATATACCATGTGGATAAAGGCTATGTCTCCATTATGTTATTATATACCATGTGGATAAAGGCTATGTCTCCATTATGTTATTATATACCATGTGGATAAAGGCTATGTCTCCATTATGTTATTATATACCATGTGGATAAAGGCTATGTCTCCATTATGTTATTATATACCATGTGGATAAAGGCTATGTCTCCATTATGTTATTATATATACCATGTGGATAAAGGCTATGTCTCCATTATGTTATTATATACCATGTGGATAAAGGCTATGTCTCCATTATGTTATTATATACCATGTGGATAAAGGCTATGTCTCCATTATGTTATTATATACCATGTGGATAAAGGCTATGTCTCCATTATGTTATTATATGTTATGTGGATAAAGGCTATGTCTCCATTATGTTATTATATACCATGTGGATAAAGGCTATGTCTTATGTCTCCATTATGTTATTATATACCATGTGGATAAAGGCTATGTCTCCATTATGTTATTATATGTTATGTGGATAAAGGCTATGTCTCCATTATGTTATTATATACCATGTGGATAAAGGCTATGTCTCCATTATGTTATTATATACCATGTGGATAAAGGCTATGTCTTATGTCTCCATTATGTTATTATATACCATGTGGATAAAGGCTATGTCTCCATTATGTTATTATATACCATGTGGATAAAGGCTATGTCTCCATTATGTTATTATATACCATGTGGATAAAGGCTATGTCTCCATTATGTTATTATATACCATGTGGATAAAGGCTATGTCTCCATTATGTTATTATATACCATGTGGATAAAGGCTATGTCTCCATTATGTTATTATATACCATGTGGATAAAGGCTATGTCTCCATTATGTTATTATATACCATGTGGATAAAGGCTATGTCTCCATTATGTTATTATATACCATTATAAAGGCTTATTATGTTATTATATACCATGTGGATAAAGGCTATGTCTCCATTATGTTATTATATACCATGTGGATAAAGGCTATGTCTCCATTATGTTATTATATACCATGTGGATAAAGGCTATGTCTCCATTATGTTATTATATACCATGTGGATAAAGGCTATGTCTCCATTATGTTATTATATACCATGTGGATAAATGTCTCCATTATGTTATTATATACCATGTGGATAAAGGCTCCATTATGTTATTATATACCATGTGGATAAAGGCTATGTCTCCATTATGTTATTATATACCATGTGGATAAAGGCTATGTCTCCATTATGTTATTATATACCATGTGGATAAAGGCTATGTCTCCATTATGTTATTATATACCATGTGGATAAAGGCTATGTCTCCATTATGTTATTATATACCATGTGGATAAAGGCTATGTCTCCATTATGTTATTATATACCATGTGGATAAAGGCTATGTCTCCATTATGTTATTATATACCATGTGGATAAAGGCTATGTCTCCATTATGTTATTATATACCATGTGGATAAAGGCTATAAAAGGCTATGTCTCCATTATGTTATTATATACCATTATGTTATTATATACCATGTGGATAAAGGCTATGTCTCCATTATGTTATTATATACCATGTGGATAAAGGCTATGTCTCCATTATGTTATTATATACCATGTGGATAAAGGCTATGTCTCCATTATGTTATTATATACCATGTGGATAAAGGCTATGTCTCCATTATGTTATTATATACCATGTGGATAAAGGCTATGTCTCCATTATGTTATTATATACCATGTGGATAAAGGCTATGTCTCCATTATGTTATTATATACCATGTGGATAAAGGCTATGTCTCCATTATGTTATTATATACCATGTGGATAAAGGCTATGTCTCCATTATGTTATTATATACCATGTGGATAAAGGCTATGTCTCCATTATGTTATTATATACCATGTGGATAAAGGCTATGTCTTATGTTATTATATACTGTGGATAAAGGCCATTATGTTATTATATACCATGTGGATAAAGGCTATGTCTCCATTATGTTATTATATACCATGTGGATAAAGGCTATGTCTCCATTATGTTATTATATACCATGTGGATAAAGGCTATATGTTCCATTATGTTATTATATCTCCATTATGTTATTATATACCATGTGGATAAAGGCTATGTCTCCATTATGTTATTATATACCATGTGGATAAAGGCTATGTCTCCATTATGTTATTATATACTTGGATAAAGGCTATGTCTCCATTATGTTATTATATACCATGTGGATAAAGGCTATGTCTCCATTATGTTATTATATACCATGTGGATAAAGGCTATGTCTCCATTATGTTATTATATACCATGTGGATAAAGGCTATGTCTCCATTATGTTATTATATACCATGTGGATAAAGGCTATGTCTCCATTATGTTATTATATACCATGTGGATAAAGGCTATGTCTCCATTATGTTATTATATACCATGTGGATAAAGGCTATGTCTCCATTATGTTATTATATACCATGTGGATAAAGGCTATGTCTCCATTATGTTATTATATACCATGTGGATAAAGGCTATGTCTCCATTATGTTATTATATACCATGTGGATAAAGGCTATGTCTCCATTATGTTATTATATACCATGTGGATAAAGGCTATGTCTCCATTATGTTATTATATACCATGTGGATAAAGGCTATGTCTCCATTATGTTATTATATACCATGTGGATAAAGGCTATGCTATGTCTCCATTATGTTATTATATACCATGTGGATAAAGGCTATGTCTCCATTATGTTATTATATGTTATGTGGATAAAGGCTATGTCTCCATTATGTTATTATATACCATGTGGATAAAGGCTATGTCTCCATTATGTTATTATATACCATGTGGATAAAGGCTATGTATATTATGTTATTATATACCATGTGGATAAAGGCCATTATGTTATTATATACCATGTGGATAAAGGCTATGTCTCCATTATGTTATTATATACCATGTGGATAAAGGCTATGTCTCCATTATGTTATTATATACCATGTGGATAAAGGCTATGTCTCCATTATGTTATTATATACTCCATTATGTTATTATATACCATGTGGATAAAGGCTATGTCTTATGTCTCCATTATGTTATTATATACCATGTGGATAAAGGCTATGTCTCCATTATGTTATTATATACCATGTGGATAAAGGCTATGTCTCCATTATGTTATTATATACCATGTGGATAAAGGCTATGTCTCCATTATGTTATTATATACCATGTGGATAAAGGCTATGTCTCCATTATGTTATTATATATATACCATGTGGATAAAGGCTATGTCTCCATTATGTTATTATATGTTATGTGGATAAAGGCTATGTCTCCATTATGTTATTATATACCATGTGGATAAAGGCTATGTCTCCATTATGTTATTATATACCATGTGGATAAAGGCTATGTCTCCATTATGTTATTATATACCATGTGGATAAAGGCTATGTCTCCATTATGTTATTATATACCATGTGGATAAAGGCTATGTCTCCATTATGTTATTATATACCATGGCTATGTCTCCATTATGTTATTATATACCATGTGGATAAAGGCTATGTCTCCATTATGTTATTATATACCATGTGGATAAAGGCTATGTCTCCATTATGTTATTATATACCATGTAAAGGATAATTATGTTATTATATACTATGTGGATAAAGGCTATGTCCCATTATGTTATTATATACCATGTGGATAAAGGCTATGTCTCCATTATGTTATTATATACCATGTGGATAAAGGCTATGTCTCCATTATGTTATTATATACCATGTGGATAAAGGCTATGTCTCCATTATGTTATTATATACCATGTGGATAAAGGCTATGTCTCCATTATGTTATTATATACCATGTGGATAAAGGCTATGTCTCCATTATGTTATTATATACCATGTGGATAAAGGCTATGTCTCCATTATGTTATTATATACCATGTGGATAAAGGCTATGTCTCCATTATGTTATTATATACCATGTGGATAAAGGCTATGTCTCCATTATGTTATTATATACCATGTGGATAAAGGCTATGTCTTATGTCTCCATTATGTTATTATATACCATGTGGATAAAGGCTATGTCTCCATTATGTTATTATATACCATGTGGATAAAGGCCATTATGTTATTATATACCATGTGGATAAAGGCTATGTCTCCATTATGTTATTATATACCATGTGGATAAAGGCTATGTCTCCATTATGTTATTATATACCATGTGGATAAAGGCTATGTCTCCATTATGTTATTATATACCATGTGGATAAAGGCTATGTCTCCATTATGTTATTATATACCATGTGGATAAAGGCTATGTCTCCATTATGTTATTATATACCATATAAAGGCATGTGGATAAATGGCTATGTCTCCATTATGTTATTATATACCATGTGGATAAAGGCTATGTCTCCCATTATGTTATTTATATTATATACCATGTGGATAAAGGCTATGTCTCCATTATGTTATTATATACCATGTGGATAAAGGCTATGTCTCCATTATGTTATTATATACCATGTGGATAAAGGCTATGTCTCCATTATGTTATTATATACCATGTGGATAAAGGCTATTATGTTATTATATACCATGTGGATAAAGGCTATGTCTCCATTATGTTATTATATACCATGTGGATAAAGGCTATGTCTCCATTATGTTATTATATACCATGTGGATAAAGGCTATGTCTCCATTATGTTATTATATACCATGTGGATAAAGGCTATGTCTCCATTATGTTATTATATACCATGTGGATAAAGGCTATGTCTCCATTATGTTATTATATACCATGTGGATAAAGGCTATGTCTCCATTATGTTATTATATACCATGTGGATAAAGGCTATGTCTCCATTATGTTATTATATACCATGTGGATAAAGGCTATGTCTCCATTATGTTATTATATACCATGTGGATAAAGGCTATGTCTCCATTATGTTATTATATACCATGTGGATAAAGGCTATGTCTCCATTATGTTATTATATACCATGTGGATAAAGGCTATGTCTCCATTATGTTATTATATACCATGTGGATAAAGGCTATGTCTCCATTATGTTATTATATAAAGGCTATGTCTCATGTGGATAATACCATGTGCTATGTCTCCATTATGTTATTATATACCATGTGGATAAAGGCTATGTCTCCATTATGTTATTATATACCATGTGGATAAAGGCTATGTCTCCATTATGTTATTATATACCATGTGGATAAAGGCTATGTCTCCATTATGTTATTATATACCATGTGGATAAAGGCTATGTCTCCATTATGTTATTATATACCATGTGGATAAAGGCTATGTCTCCATTATGTTATTATATACCATGTGGATAAAGGCTATGTCTCCATTATGTTATTATATACCATGTGGATAAAGGCTATGTCTCCATTATGTTATTATATACCATGTGGATAAAGGCTATGTCTCCATAAAGTATGTTATTATGTTATTATATACCATGTGGATAAAGGCTATGTCTCCATTATGTTATTATATACCATGTGGATAAAGGTCTCCATTATGTTATTATATACCATGTCTCTCCATTATGTTATTATATACCATGTGGATAAAGGCTATGTCTCCATTATGTTATTATATACCATGTGGATAAAGGCTATGTCTCCATTATGTTATTATATACCATGTGGATAAAGGCTATGTCTCCATTATGTTATTATATACCATGTGGATAAAGGCTATGTCTCCATTATGTTATTATATACCATGTGGATAAAGGCTATGTCTCCATTATGTTATTATATACCATTATAAAGTTATTATGTTATTATATACCATGTGGATAAAGGCTATGTCTCCATTATGTTATTATATGTTATGTGGATAAAGGCTATGTCTCCATTATGTTATTATATACCATGTGGATAAAGGCTATGTCTCCATTATGTTATTATATACCATGTGGATAAAGGCTATGTCTTATGTCTCCATTATGTTATTATATACCATGTGGATAAAGGCTATGTCTCCATTATGTTATTATATACCATGTGGATAAAGGCTATGTCTCCATTATGTTATTATATACCATGTGGATAAAGGCTATGTCTCCATTATGTTATTATATACCATGTGGATAAAGGCTATGTCTCCATTATGTTATTATATACCATGTGGATAAAGGCTATGTCTCCATTATGTTATTATATGTTATGTGGATAAAGGCTATGTCTCCATTATGTTATTATATACCATGTGGATAAAGGCTATGTCTCCATTATGTTATTATATACCATGTGGATAAAGGCTATGTCTCTCCATTATGTTATTATATACCATGTGGATAAAGGCTATGTCTCCATTATGTTATTATATACCATGTGGATAAAGGCTATGTCTCCATTATGTTATTATATACCATGTGGATAAAGGCTATGTCTCCATTATGTTATTATATACCATGTGGATAAATGGTTATTATATACCATGTGGATAAAGGCTCTCATTATGTTATTATATACCATGTGGATAAAGGCTATGTCTCCATTATGTTATTATATACCATGTGGATAAAGGCTATGTCTCCATTATGTTATTATGTTATGGGATAAAGGCTATGTCTCCATTATGTTATTATATACCATGGATAAAGGCTATGTCTCCATTATGTTATTATATACCATGTGGATAAAGGCTATGTCTCCATTATGTTATTATATACCATGTGGATAAAGGCTATGTCTCCATTATGTTATTATATACCATGTGGATAAAGGCTATGTCTCCATTATGTTATTATATACCATGTGGATAAAGGCTATGTCTCCATTATGTTATTATATAAAGGCCATGTGGATAATGTGGATAAAGGCTATGTCTCCATTATGTTATTATATACCATGTGGATAAAGGCTATGTCTCCATTATGTTATTATATACCATGTGGATAAAGGCTATGTCTCCATTATGTTATTATATACCATGTGGATAAAGGCTATGTCTCCATTATGTTATTATATACCATGTGGATAAAGGCTATGTCTCCATTATGTTATTATATACCATGTGGATAAAGGCTATGTCTCCATTATGTTATTCTCCATTGTTATTATATGTCTCCATTATGTTATTATATACCATGTGGATAAAGGCTATGTCTCCATTATGTTATTATATACCATGTGGATAAAGGCTATGTCTCCATTATGTTATTATATACCATGTGGATAAAGGCTATGTCTCCATTATGTTATTATATACCATGTGGATAAAGGCTATGTCTCCATTATGTTATTATATACCATGTGGATAAAGGCTATGTCTCCATTATGTTATTATATACCATGTGGATAAAGGCTATGTCTCCATTATGTTATTATATACCATGTGGATAAAGGCTATGTCTCCATTATGTTATTATATACCATGTGGATAAAGGCTATGTCTCCATTATGTTATTATATACCATGTGGATAAAGGCTATGTCTCCATTATGTTATTATATACCATGTGGATAAAGGCTATGTCTTATGTTATTATATACCATTATAAAGTTATGTCTCCATTATGTTATTATATACCATGTGGATAAAGGCTATGTCTCCATTATGTTATTATATACCATGTGGATAAAGGCTATGTCTCCATTATGTTATTATATACCATGTGGATAAAGGCTATGTCTCCATTATGTTATTATATACCATGTGGATAAAGGCTATGTCTCCATTATGTTATTATATACCATGTGGATAAAGGCTATGTCTTATGTCTCATTATGTTATTATATACCATGTGGATAAAGGCTATGTCTATGTCTCTCCATTATGTTATTATATACCATGTGGATAAAGGCTATGTCTCCATTATGTTATTATATACCATGTGGATAAAGGCTATGTCTCCATTATGTTATTATATACCATGTGGATAAAGGCTATGTCTCCATTATGTTATTATATACCATGTGGATAAAGGCTATGTCTCCATTATGTTATTATATACCATGTGGATAAAGGCTATGTCTCCATTATGTTATTATATACCATGTGGATAAAGGCTATGTCTCCATTATGTTATTATATACCATGTGGATAAAGGCTATGTCTCCATTATGTTATTATATACCATGTGGATAAAGGCTATGTCTCCATTATGTTATTATATACCATGTGGATAAAGGCTATGTCTCCATTATGTTATTATATACCATGTGGATAAAGGCTATGTCTCCATTATGTTATTATATACCATGTGGATAAAGGCTATGTCTCCATTATGTTATTATATACCATGTGGATAAAGGCTATGTCTCCATTATGTTATTATATACCATGTGGATAAAGGCTATTATGTCTCCATTATGTTATTATATTATATACCATGTGGATAAAGGCTATGTCTCCATTATGTTATTATATACCATGTGGATAAAGGCTATGTCTCCATTATGTTATTATATATATACCATGTGGATAAAGGCTATGTCTCCATTATGTTATTATATACCATGTGGATAAAGGCTATGTCTCCATTATGTTATTATATACCATGTGGATAAAGGCTATGTCTCCATTATGTTATTATATACCATGTGGATAAAGGCTATGTCTCCATTATGTTATTATATACCATGTGGATAAAGGCTATGTCTCCATTATGTTATTATATACCATGTGGATAAAGGCTATGTCTCCATTATGTTATCCATTATGTTATTATATACCATGTGGATAAAGGCTATGTCTTATATACCATGTGGATAAAGGCTATGTCTCCATTATGTTATTATATACCATGTGGATAAAGGCTATGTCTCCATTATGTTATTATATACCATGTGGATAAAGGCTATGTCTCCATTATGTTATTATATACCATGTGGATGTGGATAAATGGCTATGTCTCCATTATGTTATTATATACCATGTGGATAAAGGCTATGTCTCCATTATGTTATTATATACCATGTGGATAAAGGCTATGTCTCCATTATGTTATTATATACCATGTGGATAAAGGCTATGTCTCCATTATGTTATTATATGTTATGTGGATAAAGGCTATGTCTCCATTATGTTATTATATACCATGTGGATAAAGGCTATGTCTCCATTATGTTATTATATACCATTATGTTATTATATATACCATGTGGATAAAGGCTATGTCTCCATTATGTTATCCATTATAAAGTTATTATTATGTTATTATATACCATGTGGATAAAGGCTATGTCTCCATTATGTTATTATATACCATGTGGATAAAGGCTATGTCTCCATTATGTTATTATATACCATGTTATTATTATACCATGTGGATAAAGGCTATGTCTCCATTATGTTATTATATACCATGTGGATAAAGGCTATGTCTCCATTATGTTATTATATACCATGTGGATAAAGGCTATGTCTCCATTATGTTATTATATACCATGTGGATAAAGGCTATGTCTCCATTATGTTATTATATACCATGTGGATAAAGGCTATGTCTCCATTATGTTATTATATACCATGTGGATAAAGGCTATGTCTCCATTATGTTATTATATACCATGTGGATAAAGGCTATGTCTCCATTATGTTATTATATACCATGTGGATAAAGGCTATGTCTCCATTATGTTATTATATACCATGTGGATAAAGGCTATGTCTCCATTATGTTATTATATACCATGTGGATAAAGGCTATGTCTCCATTATGTTATTATATGTGGATAAAGGATATGTCTCCATTATGTTATTATATACCTCCATTATGTTATTATATACCATGTGGATAAAGGCTATGTCTCCATTATGTTATTATATACCATGTGGATAAAGGCTATGTCTCCATTATGTTATTATATACCATGTGGATAAAGGCTATAAATAAAGCTATGTCTCCATTATGTTATTATATACCATGTGGATAAAGGCTATGTCTCCATTATGTTATTATATACCATGTGGATAAAGGCTATGTCTCCATTATGTTATTATATACCATGTGGATAAAGGCTATGTCTCCATTATGTTATTATATACCATGTGGATAAAGGCTATGTCTCCATTATGTTATTATATACCATGTGGATAAAGGCTATGTCTCCATTATGTTATTATATACCATGTGGATAAAGGCTATGTCTCCATTATGTTATTATATACCATGTGGATAAAGGCTATGTCTCCATTATGTTCCATTATGTATATACCATGTGGATAAAGGCTATGTCTCCATTATGTTATTATATACCATGTGGATAAAGGCTATGTCTCCATTATGTTATTATATACCATGTGGATAAAGGCTATGTCTCCATTATGTTATTATATACCATGTGGATAAAGGCTATGTCTCCATTATGTTATTATATACCATGTGGATAAAGGCTATGTCTCCATTATGTTATTATATACCATGTGGATAAAGGCTATGTCTCCATTATGTTATTATATACCATGTGGATAAAGGCTATGTCTCCATTATGTTATTATATACCATGTGGATAAAGGCTATGTCTCCATTATGTTATTATATACCATGTGGATAAAGGCTATGTCTCCATTATGTTATTATATACCATGTGGATAAAGGCTATGTCTCCATTATGTTATTATATACCATGTGGATAAAGGCTATGTCTCCATTATGTTATTATATACCATGTGGATAAAGGCTATGTCTCCATTATGTTATTATATACCATGTGGATAAAGGCTATGTCTCCATTATGTTATTATATACCATGTGGATAAAGGCTATGTCTCCATTATGTTATTATATACCATGTGGATAAAGGCTATGTCTCCATTATGTTATTATATACCATGTGGATAAAGGCTATGTCTCCATTATGTTATTATATATGTCCATTATGTTATTATATACCATGTGGATAAAGGCTATGTCTCCATTATGTTATTATATACCATGTGGATAAAGGCTATGTCTCCATTATGTTATTATATACCATGTGGATAAAGGCTATGTCTCCATTATGTTATTATATACCATGTGGATAAAGGCTATGTCTCCATTATGTTATTATATACCATGTGGATAAAGGCTATGTCTCCATTATGTTATTATATACCATGTGGATAAAGGCTATGTCTCCATTATGTTATTATATACCATGTGGATAAAGGCTATGTCTCCATTATGTTATTATATACCATGTGGATAAAGGCTATGTCTCCATTATGTTATTATATACCATGTGGATAAAGGCTATGTCTCCATTATGTTATTATATACCATGTGGATAAAGGCTATGTCTCCATTATGTTATTATATACCATGTGGATAAAGGCTATGTCTCCATTATGTTATTATATACCATGTGGATAAAGGCTATGTCTCCATTATGTTATTATATACCATGTGGATAAAGGCCTCCATTATGTTATTATATACCATGTGGATAAATGGCTTATGTTATTATATACCTGTGGATAAAGGCTATGTCTCCATTATGTTATTATATACCATGTGGATAAAGGCTATGTCTCCATTATGTTATTATATACCATGTGGATAAAGGCTATGTCTCCATTATGTTATTATATACCATGTGGATAAAGGCTATGTCTCTCCATTATGTTATTATATACCATGTGGATAAAGGCTATGTCTCCATTATGTTATTATATACCATGTGGATAAAGGCTATGTCTCCATTATGTTATTATATACTGGATAAAGTCTCCATTATGTTATTATATACCATGTGGATAAAGGCTATGTCTCCATTATGTTATTATATACCATGTGGATAAAGGCTATGTCTCCATTATGTTATTATATACCATGTGGATAAAGGCTATGTCTCCATTATGTTATTATATACCATGTGGATAAAGGCTATGTCTCCATTATGTTATTATATACCATGTGGATAAAGGCTATGTCTCCATTATGTTATTATATACCATTATGTGGATAAAGGCTATGTCTCCATTATGTTATTATATACCATGTGGATAAAGGCTATGTCTCCATTATGTTATTATATACCATGTGGATAAAGGCTATGTCTCCATTATGTTATTATATACCATGTGGATAAAGGCTATGTCTCCATTATGTTATTATATACCATGTGGATAAAGGCTATGTCTCCATTATGTTATTATATACCATGTGGATAAAGGCTATGTCTCCATTATGTTATTATATACCATGTGGATAAAGGCTATATTATGTTATTATATACCATGTGGATAAAGGCTATGTCTCCATTATGTTATTATATACCATGTGGATAAAGGCTATGTCTCCATTATGTTATTATATACCATGTGGATAAAGGCTATGTCTCCATTATGTTATTATATACCATGTGGATAAAGGCTATGTCTCCATTATGTTATTATATACCATGTGGATAAAGGCTATGTCTCCATTATGTTATTATATACCATGTGGATAAAGGCTATGTCTCCATTATGTTATTATATACCATGTGGATAAAGGCTATGTCTCCATTATGTCCATTATGTTATTATATGTTATGTGGATAAAGGCTATGTCTCCATTATGTTATTATATACCATGTGGATAAAGGCTATGTCTCCATTATGTTATTATATACCATGTGGATAAAGGCTATGTCTCCATTATGTTATTATATACCATGTGGATAAAGGCTATGTCTCCATTATGTTATTATATACCATGTGGATAAAGGCTATGTCTCCATTATGTTATTATATACCATGTGGATAAAGGCTATGTCTCCATTATGTTATTATATACCATGTGGATAAAGGCTATGTCTCCATTATGTTATTATATACCATGTGGATAAAGGCTATGTCTCCATTATGTTATTATATATAAAGGCTATGGATAAAGGCTATGTCTCCATTATGTTTATATGTTATGTGGATAAAGGCTATGTCTCCATTATGTTATTATATACCATGGATAAAGGCTATGTCTCCATTATGTTATTATATACCATGTGGATAAAGGCTATGTCTCCATTATGTTATTATATACCATGTGGATAAAGGCTATGTCTCCATTATGTTATTATATACCATGTGGATAAAGGCTATGTCTCCATTATGTTATTATATACCATGTGGATAAAGGCTATGTCTCCATTATGTTATTATATACCATGTGGATAAAGGCTATGTCTCCATTATGTTATTATATACCATGTGGATAAAGGCTATGTCTCCATTATGTTATTATATACCATGTGGATAAAGGCTATGTCTCCATTATGTTATTATATGTTATGTGGATAAAGGCTATGTCTCCATTATGTTATTATATACCATGTGGATAAAGGCTATGTCTCCATTATGTTATTATATACCATGTGGATAAAGGCTATGTCTCCATTATGTTATTATATACCATGTGGATAAAGGCTATGTCTCCATTATGTTATTATATACCATGTGGATAAAGGCTATGTCTCCATTATGTTATTATATACCATGTGGATAAAGGATAATGTTATTATATACCATGTGGATAAAGGCTATGTCTCCATTATGTTATTATATACCATGTGGATAAAGGCTATGTCTCCATTATGTTATTATATACCATGTGGATAAAGGCTATGTCTCCATTATGTTATTATATACCATGTGGATAAAGGCTATGTCTCCATTATGTTATTATATACCATGTGGATAAAGGCTATGTCTCCATTATGTTATTATATACCATGTGGATAAAGGCTATGTCTCCATTATGTTATTATATACCATGTGGATAAAGGCTATGTCTCCATTATGTTATTATATACCATGCTATGTCTCCCATTATGTTATTATATACCATGTGGATAAAGGCTATGTCTCCATTATGTTATTATATACCATGTGGATAAAGGCTATGTCTCCATTATGTTATTATATACCATGTGGATAAAGGCTATGTCTCCATTATGTTATTATATGTTATGTGGATAAAGGCTATGTCTCCATTATGTTATTATATACCATGTGGATAAAGGCTATGTCTCCATTATGTTATTATATACCATGTGGATAAAGGCTATGTCTCCATTATGTTATTATATACCATGTGGATAAAGGCTATGTCTCCATTATGTTATTATATACCATGTGGATAAAGGCTATGTCTCCATTATGTTATTATATACCATGTGGATAAAGGCTATGTCTCCATTATGTTATTATATACCATGTGGATAAAGGCTATGTCTCCATTATGTTATTATATACCATGTGGATAAAGGCTATGTCTCCATTATGTTATTATATACCATGTGGATAAAGGCTATGTCTCCATTATGTTATTATATACCATGTGGATAAAGGCTATGTCTCCATTATGTTATTATATACCATGTGGATAAAGGCTATGTCTCCATTATGTTATTATATACCATGTGGATAAAGGCTATGTCTCCATTATGTTATTATATACCATGTGGATAAAGGCTATGTCTCCATTATGTTATTATATACCATGTGGATAAAGGCTATGTCTCCATTATGTTATTATATACCATGTGGATAAAGGCTATGTCTCCATTATGTTATTATATACCATGTGGATAAAGGCTATGTCTCCATTATGTTATTATATACCATGTGGATAAAGGCTATGTCTCCATTATGTTATTATATACCATGTGGATAAAGGCTATGTCTCCATTATGTTATTATATATACCATGTGGATAAAGGCTATGTCTCCATTATGTTATTATATACCATGTGGATAAAGGCTATGTCTCCATTATGTTATTATATACCATGTGGATAAAGGCTATGTCTCCATTATGTTATTATATACCATGTGGATAAAGGCTATGTCTCCATTATGTTATTATATACCATGTGGATAAAGGCTATGTCTCCATTATGTTATTATATACCATGTGGATAAAGGCTATGTCTCCATTATGTTATTATATACCATGTGGATAAAGGCTATGTCTCCATTATGTTATTATATACCATGTGGATAAAGGCTATGTCTCCATGTTATTATATACCATGTGGATAAAGGCTATGTCTCCATTATGTTATTATATACCATGTGGATAAAGGCTATGTCTCCATTATGTTATTATATACCATGTGGATAAAGGCTCCATTATGTTATTATATACCATGTGGATAAAGGCTATGTCTCCATTATGTTATTATATACCATGTGGATAAAGGCTATGTCTCCATTATGTTATTATATACCATGTGGATAAAGGCTATGTCTCCATTATGTTATTATATACCATGTGGATAAAGGCTATGTTCCATTATATTATATACCATGTGGATAAAGGCTATGTCTCCATTATGTTATTATATACCATGTGGATAAAGGCTATGTCTCCATTATGTTATTATATACCATGTGGATAAAGGCTATGTCTCCATTATGTTATTATATACCATGTGGATAAAGGCTATGTCTCCATTATGTTATTATATACCATGTGGATAAAGGCTATGTCTCCATTATGTTATTATATACCATGTGGATAAAGGCTATGTCTCCATTATGTTATTATATACCATGTGGATAAAGGCTATGTCTCCATTATGTTATTATATACCATGTGGATAAAGGCTATGTCTCCATTATGTTATTATATACCATGTGGATAAAGGCTATGTCTCCATTATGTTATTATATACCATGTGGATAAAGGCTATGTCTCCATTATGTTATTATATACCATGTGGATAAAGGCTATGTCTCCATTATGTTATTATATACCATGTGGATAAAGGCTATGTCTCCATTATGTTATTATATGTTATGTGGATAAAGGCTATGTCTCCATTATGTTATTATATACCATGTGGATAAAGGCTATGTCTCCATTATGTTATTATATACCATGTGGATAAAGGCTATGTCTCCATTATGTTATTATATGTTATGTGGATAAAGGCTATGTCTCCATTATGTTATTATATACCATGTGGATAAAGGCTATGTCTCCATTATGTTATTATATACCATGTGGATAAAGGCTATGTCTCCATTATGTTATTATATACCATGTGGATAAAGGATATGTCTCCATTATGTTATTATATACTCCATTATATGTTATTATATGTTATATACCATGTGGATAAAGGCTATGTCTCCATTATGTTATTATATACCATGTGGATAAAGGATAAAGGCTATGTCTCCATTATGTTATTATATACCATGTGGATAAAGGCTATGTCTCCATTATGTTATTATATACCATGTGGATAAAGGCTATGTCTCCATTATGTTATTATATACCATGTGGATAAAGGCTATGTCTCCATTATGTTATTATATACCATGTGGATAAAGGCTATGTCTCCATTATGTTATTATATACCATGTGGATAAAGGCTATGTCTCCATTATGTTATTATATACCATGTGGATAAAGGCTATGTCTCCATTATGTTATTATATACCATGTGGATAAAGGCTATGTCTCCATTATGTTATTATATACCATGTGGATAAAGGCTATGTCTCCATTATGTTATTATATTACCATGTGGATAAAGGCTATGTCTCCATTATGTTATTATATACCATGTGGATAAAGGCTATGTCTCCATTATGTTATTATATACCATGTGGATAAAGGCTATGTCTCCATTATGTTATTATATACCATGTGGATAAAGGCTATGTCTCCATTATGTTATTATATACCATGTAAAGGCTATGTCTCCATATACCATGTGGATAAAGGCTATGTCTCCATTATGTTATTATATACCATGTGGATAAAGGCTATGTCTCCATTATGTTATTATATACCATGTGGATAAAGGCTATGTCTCCATTATGTTATTATATACCATGTGGATAAAGGCTATGTCTCCATTATGTTATTATATACCATGTGGATAAAGGCTATGTCTCCATTATGTTATTATATACCATGTGGATAAAGGCTATGTCTCCATTATGTTATTATATACCATGTTATGTCTCCATTATGTTATTATATACCATGTGGATAAAGGCTATGTCTCCATTATGTTATTATATACCATGTGGATAAAGGCTATGTCTCCATTATGTTATTATATACCATGTGGATAAAGGCTATGTCTCCATTATGTTATTATATACCATGTGGATAAAGGCTATGTCTCCATTATGTTATTATATACCATGTGGATAAAGGCTATGTCTCCATTATGTTATTATATACCATGTGGATAAAGGCTATGTCTCCATTATGTTATTATATACCATGTGGATAAAGGCTATGTCTCCATTATGTTATTATATACCATGTGGATAAAAGGCTATGTCTCCATTATGTTATTATATACCATGTGGATAAAGGCTATGTCTCCATTATGTTATTATATACCATGTGGATAAAGGCTATGTCTCCATTATGTTATTATATGTGGATACCATTATGTTATTATATACCATGATAAAGGCTATGTCTCCATTATGTTATTATATACCATGTGGATAAAGGCTATGTCTCCATTATGTTATTATATACCATGTGGATAAAGGCTATGTCTCCATTATGTTATTATATACCATGTGGATAAAGGCTATGTCTCCATTATGTTATTATATATAAAGGCTGTGGATAAAGGCTATGTCTCCATTATGTTATTATATACCATGTGGATAAAGGCTATGTCTCCATTATGTTATTATATACCATGTGGATAAAGGCTATGTCTCCATTATGTTATTATATACCATGTGGATAAAGGCTATGTCTCCATTATGTTATTATATACCATGTGGATAAAGGCTATGTCTCCATTATGTTATTATATACCATGTGGATAAAGGCTATGTCTCCATTATGTTATTATATACCATGTGGATAAAGGCTATGTCTCCATTATGTTATTATATACCATGTGGATAAAGGCTATGTCTCCATTATGTTATTATATACCATGTGGATAAAGGCTATGTCTCCATTATGTTATTATATACCATGTGGATAAAGGCTCCATTATGTTATCTCTCCATTATGTTATTATATACCATGTGGATAAAGGCTATGTCTCCATTATGTTATTATATACCATGTGGATAAAGGCTATGTCTCCATTATGTTATTATATACCATGTGGATAAAGGCTATGTCTCCATTATGTTATTATATACCATGTGGATAAAGGCTATGTCTCCATTATGTTATTATATACCATGTGGATAAAGGCTATGTCTCCATTATGTTATTATATACCATGTGGATAAAGGCTATGTCTCCATTATGTTATTATATACCATGTGGATAAAGGCTATGTCTCCATTATGTTATTATATACCATGTGGATAAAGGCTATGTCTCCATTATGTTATTATATACCATGTGGATAAAGGCTATGTCTCCATTATGTTATTATATACCATGTGGATAAAGGCTATGTCTCCATTATGTTATTATATACCATGTGGATAAAGGCTATGTCTCCATTATGTTATTATATACCATGTGGATAAAGGCTATGTCTCCATTATGTTATTATATACCATGTGGATAAAGGCTATGTCTCCATTATGTTATTATATACCATGTGGATAAAGGCTATGTCTCCATTATGTTATTATATACCATGTGGATAAAGGCTATGTCTCCATTATGTTATTATATACCATGTGGATAAAGGCTATGTCTCCATTATGTTATTATATACCATGTGGATAAAGGCTATGTCTCCATCTATGTTATGTTATTATTATGTTATTATATACCATGTGGATAAAGGCTATGTCTCCATTATGTTATTATATACCATGTGGATAAAGGCTATGTCTCCATTATGTTATTATATACCATGTGGATAAAGGCTATGTCTCCATTATGTTATTATATACCATGTGGATAAAGGCTATGTCTCCATTATGTTATTATATACCATGTGGATAAAGGCTATGTCTCCATTATGTTATTATATACCATGTGGATAAAGGCTATGTCTCCATTATGTTATTATATACCATGTGGATAAAGGCTATGTCTCCATTATGTTATTATATACCATGTGGATAAAGGCTATGTCTCCATTATGTTATTATATACCATGTGGATAAAGGCTATGTCTCCATTATGTTATTATATACCATGTGGATAAAGGCTATGTCTCCATTATGTTATTATATACCATGTGGATAAAGGCTATGTCTCCATTATGTTATTATATACCATGTGGATAAAGGCTATGTCTCCATTATGTTATTATATACCATGTGGATAAAGGCTATGTCTCCATTATGTTATTATATACCATGTGGATAAAGGCTATGTCTCCATTATGTTATTATATACCATGTGGATAAAGGCTATGTCTCCATTATGTTATTATATACCATGTGGATAAAGGCTATGTCTCCATTATGTTATTATATACCATGTGGATAAAGGCTATGTCTCCATTATGTTATTATATACCATGTGGATAAAGGCTATGTCTCCATTATGTTATTATATACCATGTGGATAAAGGCTATGTCTCCATTATGTTATTATATACCATGTGGATAAAGGCTATGTCTCCATTATGTTATTATATACCATGTGGATAAAGGCTCCATTATGTTATTATATACCATGTGGATAAAGGCTATGTCTCATTATGTTATTATATACCATGTGGATAAAGGCTCCATTATGTTATTATATACCATGTGGATAAAGGCTATGTCTCCATTATGTTATTATATACCATGTGGATAAAGGCTATGTCTCCATTATGTTATTATATACCATGTGGATAAAGGCTATGTCTCCATTATGTTATTATATACCATGTGGATAAAGGCTATGTCTCCATTATGTTATTATATGTTATGTGGATAAAGGCTATGTCTCCATTATGTTATTATATACCATGTGGATAAAGGCTGGTTATATAATGGGATATGTCTCCATTATGTTATTATATACCATGTGGATAAAGGCTATGTCTCCATTATGTTATTATATACCATGTGGATAAAGGCTATGTCTCCATTATGTTATTATATACCATGTGGATAAAGGCTATGTCTCCATTATGTTATTATATACCATGTGGATAAAGGCTATGTCTCCATTATGTTATTATATACCATGTGGATAAAGGCTATGTCTCCATTATGTTATTATATACCATGTGGATAAAGGCTATGTCTCCATTATGTTATTATATACCATGTGGATAAAGGCTATGTCTCCATTATGTTATTATATACCATGTGGATAAAGGCTATGTCTCATTATGTTATTATATACCATGTGGATAAAGGCTATGTCTCCATTATGTTATTATATACCATGTGGATAAAGGCTATGTCTCCATTATGTTATTATATACCATGTGGATAAAGGCTATGTCTCCATTATGTTATTATATACCATGTGGATAAAGGCTATGTCTCCATTATGTTATTATATACCATGTGGATAAAGGCTATGTCTCCATTATGTTATTATATACCATGTGGATAAAGGCTATGTCTCCATTATGTTATTATATATGTGGATAAAGGCCATGTGGATAAAGGCTATGTCTCCATTATGTTATTATATACCATGTGGATAAAGGCTATGTCTCCATTATGTTATTATATACCATGTGGATAAAGGCTATGTCTCCATTATGTTATTATATACCATGTGGATAAAGGCTATGTCTCCATTATGTTATTATATACCATGTGGATAAAGGCTATGTCTCCATTATGTTATTATATACCATGTGGATAAAGGCTATGTCTCCATTATGTTATTATATACCATGTGGATAAAGGCTATGTCTCCATTATGTTATTATATACCATGTGGATAAAGGCTATGTCTCCATTATGTTATTATATACCATGTGGATAAAGGCTATGTCTCCATTATGTTATTATATACCATGTGGATAAAGGCTATGTTGTTATATACCATGTGGATAAAGGATTATGTTATTATATGTTATGTGGATAAAGGCTATGTCTCCATTATGTTATTATATATGTGGATAAAGGCTATGTCTCCATTATGTTATTATATACCATGTGGATAAAGGCTATGTCTCCATTATGTTATTATATACCATGTGGATAAAGGCTATGTCTCCATTATGTTATTATATACCATGTGGATAAAGGCTATGTCTCCATTATGTTATTATATACCATGTGGATAAAGGCTATGTCTCCATTATGTTATTATATACCATGTGGATAAAGGATATTATGTTATTATATACCATGTGGATAAAGGCTATGTCTCCATTATGTTATTATATACCATGTGGATAAAGTATGTCTCCATTATGTTATTATATACCATGTGGATAAAGGCTATGTCTCCATTATGTTATTATATACCATGTGGATAAAGGCTATGTCTCCATTATGTTATTATATATGTGGATAAAGGCTATGTCTCCATTATGTTATTATATACCATGTGATAAAGGCTATGTCTCCATTATGTTATTATATACCATGTGGATAAAGGCTATGTCTCCATTATGTTATTATATACCATGTGGATAAAGGCTATGTCTCCATTATGTTATTATATACCATGTGGATAAAGGCTATGTCTCCATTATGTTATTATATACCATGTGGATAAAGGCTATGTCTCCATTATGTTATTATATACCATGTGGATAAAGGCTATGTCTCCATTATGTTATTATATACCATGTGGATAAAGGCTATGTCTCCATTATGTTATTATATACCATGTGGATAAAGGCTATGTTATTATATTATATACCATGTGGATATGTGTTATTATAAAGGCTATGTCTCCATTATGTTATTATATACCATGTGGATAAAGGCTATGTCTCCATTATGTTATTATATACCATGTGGATAAAGGCTATGTCTCCATTATGTTATTATATACCATGTGGATAAAGGCTATGTCTCCATTATGTTATTATATACCATGTGGATAAAGGCTATGTCTCCATTATGTTATTATATACCATGTGGATAAAGGCTATGTCTCCATTATGTTATTATATACCATGTGGATAAAGGCTATGTCTCCATTATGTTATTATATACCATGTGGATAAAGGCTATGTCTCCATTATGTTATTATATACCATGTGGATAAAGGCTATGTCTCCATTATGTTATTATATACCATGTGGATAAAGGCTATGTCTCCATTATGTTATTATATGTTATGTGGATAAAGGCTATGTCTCCATTATGTTATTATATACCATTATGTTATTATATTATTACCATGTGGATAAAGGCTATGTCTCCATTATGTTATTATATACCATGTGGATTATGTTCCATTATGTTATTATATACCATGTGGATAAAGGCTATGTCTCCATTATGTTATTATATACCATGTGGATAAAGGCTATGTCTCCATTATGTTATTATATACCATGTGGATAAAGGCTATGTCTCCATTATGTTATTATATACCATGTGGATAAAGGCTATGTCTCCATTATGTTATTATATACCATGTGGATAAAGGCTATGTCTCCATTATGTTATTATATACCATGTGGATAAAGGCTATGTCTCCATTATGTTATTATATACCATGTGGATAAAGGCTATGTCTCCATTATGTTATTATATACCATGTGGATAAAGGCTATGTCTCCATTATGTTATTATATGTTATGTGGATAAAGGCTATGTCTCCATTATGTTATTATATACCATGTGGATAAAGGCTATGTCTCCATTATGTTATTATATGTTATGTGGATAAAGGCTATGTCTCCATTATGTTATTATATACCATGTGGATAAAGGCTATGTCTCCATTATGTTATTATATACCATGTGGATAAAGGCTATGTCTCCATTATGTTATTATATACCATGTGGATAAAGGCTATGTCTCCATTATGTTATTATATACCATGTGGATAAAGGCTATGTCTCCATTATGTTATTATATACCATGTGGATAAAGGCTATGTCTCCATGTATGTTATTATATATAAAGGCCATGTGGATAAAGGCTATGTCTCCATTATGTTATTATATACCATGTGGATAAAGGCTATGTCTCCATTATGTTATTATATACCATGTGGATAAAGGCTATGTCTCCATTATGTTATTATATACCATGTGGATAAAGGCTATGTCTCCATTATGTTATTATATACCATGTGGATAAAGGCTATGTCTCCATTATGTTATTATATGTTATGTGGATAAAGGCTATGTCTCCATTATGTTATTATATACCATGTGGATAAAGGCTATGTCTCCATTATGTTATTATATACCATGTGGATAAAGGCTATGTCTCCAATATGTTATTATATGTTATGTGGATAAAGGCTATGTCTTATGTCTCCATTATGTTATTATATGTTATGTGGATATTATATGTGGTTATTATATGTTATGTGTTATGTCAACTTCCGGGTTGGAGCGAGCCAGTCGCATCCGCGCTTCGGTCTGCAGGTTGTATAACTTTTTCATTACATTTCATTACATTTCATTATAGTACAACGGTCTGATTTGTCTAATCTTAGCAATTTCTTCTTAGCTAGCTACATAGTCATCGTTGTATCAAAGATAATTGCGTAATTATTGTATTTCGTCGTCTCCTATCTGCCCAACACGTTCACCGTCTACCGTAGCACTGTAGTAACTATCACACTCAACTGAACGACTTGATTAGTGTAGTGTTAGCTAGCTACATAGTTGTCTTTGCTGTCTTCGTATCCAAGATAATTGTGTAGTTAGAGTGTGTAGTCTTAGAGTGATTATCTTAATTTACCGAGGTTAGCTAGCCAGCTATTTTGTCGTCCTTAACGTAGGAGACACTCCTAGCTAGCCAATAGCCAGCCAACGTCTACTGAATAGAACTTTCGCATTCCGGTCGCATTCCGCTTCGCTCCACAGGTAGTATCATATTTTCATTTCATTTCATTACAGTCCCAACGGTGTGATTTGTTTGATCGTAGCTAGCTACATAGCTAGCTACATAGCCGTCTTTGTTTCAAAGATAATTGTGTAGTCTAGAGCGATTTTCTAGGTTAGCTAGCCAGCTATTGTCGTTCTCCTAATGCAACGTAACGTAACCAACACTGCTAGCTAGCCAGCTTGCCCCCGAAAAGCAGCATTGTAGAAACTTCACACTCAACGGAACGACTTGATTAGGGTAGTGTCAACAACGCAGCTAGCCTACCTCAGCAGTACTGTATCATTTTAATCATTTTAGTCAATTAGATTCTTGCTACGTAAGCTTAACTTTCTGAACATTCGAGACGTGTAGTCCACTTGTCATTCCAATCTCCTCTGCATTAGCGTAGCCTCTTCTCTAGCCTGTCAACTATGTTTCTGTCTATCCCTGTTCTCTCCTCTCTGCACAGACCATACAAACGCTCCACACCGCATGGCCGCGGCCACCCTAATCTGGTGGTCCCAGCGCGCACGACCCACGTGGAGTTCCAGGTCTCCGGTAGCCTCTGGAACTGCCGATCTGCGGCCAACAAGGCAGAGTTCATCTCAGCCTATGCCTCCCTCCAGTCCCTCGACTTCTTGGCTCTGACGGAAACATGGATCACCACAGACAACACCGCTACTCCTACTGCTCTCTCTTCGTCCGCCCACGTGCTCTCGCACACCCCGAGCTTCTGGTCAGCGGGGTGGTGGCACCGGGATCCTCATCTCTCCCAAGTGGTCATTCTCTCTTTCTCCCCTTACCCATCTGTCTATCGCCTCCTTTGAATTCCATGCTGTCACAGTTACCAGCCCTTTCAAGCTTAACATCCTTATCATTTATCGCCCTCCAGGTTCCCTCGGAGAGTTCATCAATGAGCTTGATGCCTTGATAAGCTCCTTTCCTGAGGACGGCTCACCTCTCACAGTTCTGGGCGACTTTAACCTCCCCACGTCTACCTTTGACTCATTCCTCTCTGCCTCCTTCTTTCCACTCCTCTCCTCTTTTGACCTCACCCTCTCACCTTCCCCCTACTCACAAGGCAGGCAATACGCTCGACCTCATCTTTACTAGATGCTGTTCCTCCACTAACCTCATTGCAACTCCCCTCCAAGTCTCCGACCACTACCTTGTATCCTTTTCCCTCTCGCTCTCATCCAACACTTCCCACACTGCCCCTACTCGGATGGTATCGCGCCGTCCCAACCTTCGCTCTCTCTCCCCGCTTCTCTCTCCTCTTCCATCCTATCATCTCTTCCCTCTGCTCAAACCTTCTCCAACCTATCTCCTGATTCTGCCTCCTCAACCCTCCTCTCCTCCCTTTCTGCATCCTTTGACTCTCTATGTCCCCTATCCTCCAGGCCGGCTCGGTCCTCCCCTCCCGCTCCGTGGCTCGACGACTCATTGCGAGCTCACAGAACAGGGCTCCGGGCAGCCGAGCGGAAATGGAGGAAAACTCGCCTCCCTGCGGACCTGGCATCCTTTCACTCCCTCCTCTCTACATTTTCCTCCTCTGTCTCTGCTGCTAAAGCCACTTTCTACCACTCTAAATTCCAAGCATCTGCCTCTAACCCTAGGAAGCTCTTTGCCACCTTCTCCTCCCTCTTGAATCCTCCTCCCCTCCCCCCTCCCTCTCTGCAGATGACTTCGTCAACCATTTTGAAAAGAAGGTCGACGACATCCGATCCTCGTTTGCTAAGTCAAACGACACCGCTGGTTCTGCTCACACTGCCCTACCCTGTGCTCTGACCTCTTTCTCCCCTCTCTCTCCAGATGACATCTCGCGTCTTGTGACGGCCGGCCGCCCAACAACCTGCCCGCTTGACCCTATCCCCTCCTCTCTTCTCCAGACCATCTCCGGTGACCTTCTCCCTTACCTCACCTCGCTCATCAACTCATCCCTGACCGCTGGCTACGTCCCTCCCGTCTTCAAGAGAGCGAGAGTTGCACCCCTTCTGAAAAAACCTACACTCGATCCCTCCGATGTCAACAACTACAGACCAGTATCCCTTCTTTCTTTTCTCTCCAAAACTCTTGAACGTGCCGTCCTTGGCCAGCTCTCCCGCTATCTCTCTCAGAATGACCTTCTTGATCCAAATCAGTCAGGTTTCAAGACTAGTCATTCAACTGAGACTGCTCTTCTCTGTATCACGGAGGCGCTCCGCACTGCTAAAGCTAACTCTCTCTCCTCTGCTCTCATCCTTCTAGACCTATCGGCTGCCTTCGATACTGTGAACCATCAGATCCTCCTCTCCACCCTCTCCGAGTTGGGCATCTCCGGCGCGGCCCACGCTTGGTTGCGTCCTACCTGACAGGTCGCTCCTACCAGGTGGCGTGGCGAGAATCCGTCTCTCACCACGTGCTCTCACCACTGGTGTCCCCCAGGGCTCTGTTCTAGGCCCTCTCCTATTCTCGCTATACACCAAGTCACTTGGCTCTGTCATAACCTCACATGGTCTCTCCTATCATTGCTATGCAGACGACACACAATTAATCTTCTCCTTTCCCCCTTCTGACGACCAGGTGGCGAATCGCATCTCTGCATGTCTGGCAGACATATCAGTGTGGATGACGGATCATCACCTCAAGCTGAACCTCGGCAAGACGGAGCTGCTCTTCCTCCCGGGAAGGACTGCCCGTTCCATGATCTCGCCATCACGGTTGACAACTCCATTGTGTCCTCGTCCCAGAGCGCTAAGAACCTTGGCGTGATCCTGGACAACACCCTGTCGTTCTCAAATAACATCAAGGCGGTGGCCCGTTCCTGTAGGTTCATGCTCTACAACATCCGCAGAGTACGACCCTGCCTCACACAGGAAGCGGTGCAGGTCCTAATCCAGGCACTTGTCATCTCCCGTCTGGATTACTGCAACTCGCTGTTGGCTGGGCTCCCTGCCTGTGCCATTAAACCCCTACAACTCATCCAGAACGCCGCAGCCCGTCTGGTGTTCAACCTTCCCAAGTTCTCTCACGTCACCCCGCTCCTCCGCTCTCTCCACTGGCTTCCAGTTGAAGCTCGCATCCGCTACAAGACCATGGTGCTTGCCTACGGAGCTGTGAGGGAACGGCACCTCAGTACCTCCAGGCTCTGATCAGGCCCTACACCCAAACAAGGGCACTGCGTTCATCCACCTCTGGCCTGCTCGCCTCCCTACCACTGAGGAAGTACAGTTCCCGCTCAGCCCAGTCAAAACTGTTCGCTGCTCTGGCCCCCCAATGGTGGAACAAACTCCCTCACGACGCCAGGACAGCGGAGTCAATCACCACCTTCCGGAGACACCTGAAACCCCACCTCTTTAAGGAATACCTAGGATAGGATAAAGTAATCCTTCTCACCCCCCTTAAAAGACCTAGATGCACTATTGTAAAGTGGCTGTTCCACTGGATGTCATAAGGTGAAAGCACCAATTTGTAAGTCGCTCTGGATAAGAGCGTCTGCTAAATGACTTAAATGTAAATGTTAAATGTAAATGTAAATAAAGGCTATGTCTGCATTATGTTATTATATACCATTTGGATAAAGGCTATGTCTCCATTATGTTATTATATACCATGTGGGTAAAGGCTATGTCTCCATTATGTTATTATATACCATGTGGATAAAGGCTATGTCTTATGTCTCCATTATGTTATTATATACCATGTGGATAAAGGCTATGTCTCCATTATGTTATTATATACCATGTGGATAAAGGCTATGTCTTATGTCTCCATTATGTTATTATATGTTATGTGGATAAAGGCTATGTCTTATGTCTCCATTATGTTATTATATACCATGTGGATAAAGGCTATGTCTCCATTATGTTATTATATACCATGTGGATAAAGGCTATGTCTCCATTATGTTATTATATACCATGTGGGTAAAGGCTATGTCTCCATTATGTTATTATATACCATGTGGATAAAGGCTATGTCTCCATTATGTTATTATATACCATGTGGGTAAAGGCTATGTCTCCATTATGTTATTATATACCATGTGGATAAAGGCTATGTCTCCATTATGTTATTATATACCATGTGGGTAAAGGCTATGTCTCCATTATGTTATTATATACCATGTGGATAAAGGCTATGTCTCCATTATGTTATTATATACCATGTGGATAAAGGCTATGTCTCCATTATGTTATTATATACCATGTGGATAAAGGCTATGTCTCCATTATGTTATTATATACCATGTGGGTAAAGGATATGTCTCCATTATGTTATTATATACCATGTGGATAAAGGATATGTCTCCATTATGTTATTATATACCATGTGGATAAAGGCTATATCTTATGTCTCCATTATGTTATTATATACCATGTGGATAAAGGCTATGTCTTATGTCTCCATTATGTTATTATATACCATGTGGATAAAGGCTATGTCTTATGTCTCCATTATGTTATTATATACCATGTGGATAAAGGCTATGTCTCCATTATGTTATTATATACCATGTGGATAAAGGCTATGTCTCCATTATGTTATTATATACCATGTGGATAAAGGCTATGTCTTATGTCTCCATTATGTTATTATATGTTATGTGGATAAAGGCTATGTCTTATGTCTCTATTATGTTATTATATACCATGTGGATAAAGGCTATGTCTTATGTCTCCATTATGTTATTATATACCATGTGGATAAAGGCTATGTCTCCATTATGTTATTATATATCATGTGGATAAAGGCTATGTCTTATGTCTCTATTATGTTATTATATACCATGTGGATAAAGGCTATGTCTTATGTCTCTATTATGTTATTATATGTTATGTGGATAAAGGCTATGTCTTATGTCTCTATTATGTTATTATATACCATGTGGATAAAGGCTATGTCTTATGTCTCCATTATGTTATTATATACCATGTGGATAAAGGCTATGTCTCCATTATGTTATTATATACCATGTGGATAAAGGCTATATCTTATGTCTCTATTATGTTATTATATACCATGTGGATAAAGGCTATGTCTTATGTCTCTATTATGTTATTATATACCATGTGGATAAAGGCTATGTCTCCATTATGTTATTATATACCATGTGGATAAAGGCTATGTCTCCATTATGTTATTATATGTTATGTGGATAAAGGCTATGTCTCCATTATGTTATTATATACCATGTGGATAAAGGCTATGTCTTATGTCTCTATTATGTTATTATATACCATGTGGATAAAGGCTATGTCTCCATTATGTTATTATATACCATGTGGATAAAGGCTATGTCTCCATTATGTTATTATATACCATGTGGATAAAGGCTATGTCTCCATTATGTTATTATATACCATGTGGATAAAGGCTATGTCTCCATTATGTTATTATATACCATGTGGATAAAGGCTATGTCTCCTCCATTATGTTATTATATACCATGTGGATAAAGGCTATGTCTCCATTATGTTATTATATACCATGTGGATAAAGGATATGTCTCCATTATGTTATTATATACCATGTGGATAAAGGCTATATCTTATGTCTCCATTATGTTATTATATACCATGTGGATAAAGGCTATGTCTCCATTATGTTATTATATACCATGTGGATAAAGGCTATGTCTCCATTATGTTATTATATACCATGTGGATAAAGGCTATGTCTCCATTATGTTATTATATACCATGTGGATAAAGGATATGTCTCCATTATGTTATTATATACCATGTGGATAAAGGCTATGTCTTATGTCTCCATTATGTTATTATATACCATGTGGATAAAGGCTATATCTTATGTCTCCATTATGTTATTATATACCATGTGGATAAAGGCTATGTCTTTATGTTATTATATACTATTATGTTATTATATACCATGTGGATAAAGGCTATGTCTCCATTATGTTATTATATACCATGTGGATAAAGGCTATGTCTCCATTATGTTATTATATGTTATGTGGATAAAGGCTATGTCTCCATTATGTTATTATATACCATGTGGATAAAGGCTATGTCTTATGTCTCTATTATGTTATTATATACCATGTGGATAAAGGCTATGTCTCCATTATGTTATTATATACCATGTGGATAAAGGCTATGTCTCCATTATGTTATTATATACCATGTGGATAAAGGCTATGTCTCCATTATGTTATTATATACCATGTGGATAAAGGCTATGTCTCCATTATGTTATTATATACCATGTGGATAAAGGCTATGTCTCCATTATGTTATTATATACCATGTGGATAAAGGCTATGTCTCCATTATGTTATTATATACCATGTGGATAAAGGATATGTCTATGTCCATTATGTTATTATATACCATGTAAAGGATAAAGGCTATATCTTATAAAGGCTATGTCTCCATTATGTTATTATATACCATGTGGATAAAGGCTATGTCTCCATTATGTTATTATCTACCATGTGGATAAAGGCTATGTCTCCATTATGTTATTATATACCATGTGGATAAAGGCTATGTCTCCATTATGTTATTATATACCATGTGGATAAAGGCTATGTCTCCATTATGTTATTATATACCATGTGGATAAAGGCTATGTCTCCATTATGTTATTATATACCATGTGGGTAAAGGCTATGTCTCCATTATGTTATTATATACCATGTGGATAAAGGCTATGTCTCCATTATGTTATTATATACCATGTGGATAAAGGCTATGTCTCCATTATGTTATTATATACCATGTGGATAAAGGCTATGTCTCCATTATGTTATTATATACCATGTTATTATATACCATGGATAAAGGATATGTCTCCATTATGTTATTATATACCATGTGGATAAAGGCTATGTCTCCATTATGTTATTATATACCATGTGGATAAAGGCTATGTCTCCATTATGTTATTATATACTATGTGGATAAAGGCTATGTCTCCATTATGTTATTATATACCATGTGGATAAAGGCTATGTCTCCATTATGTTATTATATACCATGTGGATAAAGGATATGTCTCCATTATGTTATTATATACCATGTGGATAAAGGCTATGTCTTATGTCTCCATTATGTTATTATATACCATGTGGATAAAGGCTATATCTTATGTCTCCATTATGTTATTATATACCATGTGGATAAAGGCTATGTCTCCATTATGTTATTATATACCATGTGGATAAAGGATATGTCTCCATTATGTTATTATATACCATGTGGGTAAAGGCTATGTCTCCATTATGTTATTATATACCATGTGGATAAAGGCTATATCTTATGTCTCCATTATGTTATTATATACCATGTGGATAAAGGCTATGTCTCCATTATGTTATTATATACCATGTGGATAAAGGCTATGTCTTATGTCTCCATTATGTTATTATAAACCATGTGGATAAAGGCTATGTCTCCATTATGTTATTATATACCATGTGGATAAAGGCTATGTCTCCATTATGTTATTATATACCATGTGGATAAAGGCTATGTCTCCATTATGTTATTATATACCATGTGGATAAAGGCTAGGTCTCCATTATGATATAAAGTCTCCATTATGTTATTATATACCATGTGGATAAAGGCTATGTCTCCATTATGTTATTATATACCATGTGGATAAAGGCTATGTCTCCATTATGTTATTATATACCATGTGGATAAAGGCTATGTCTCCATTATGTTATTATATACCATGTGGATAAAGGCTATGTCTCCATTATGTTATTATATACCATGTGGATAAAGGCTATGTCTGCATTATGTTATTATATACCATGTGGATAAAGGCTATGTCTCCATTATGTTATTATATACCATGTGGATAAAGGCTATGTCTCCATTATGTTATTATATACCATGTGGATAAAGGATATGTCTCCATTATGTTATTATATACCATGTGGATAAAGGCTATGTCTTATGTCTCCATTATGTTATTATATACCATGTGGATAAAGGCTATATCTTATGTCTCCATTATGTTATTATATACCATGTGGATAAAGGCTATGTCTCCATTATGTTATTATATACCATGTGGATAAAGGCTATGTCTCCATTATGTTATTATATACCATGTGGATAAAGGATATGTCTCCATTATGTTATTATATACCATGTGGGTAAAGGCTATGTCTCCATTATGTTATTATATACCATGTGGATAAAGGCTATATCTTATGTCTCCATTATGTTATTATATACCATGTGGATAAAGGCTATGTCTCCATTATGTCATTATAAACCATGTGGATAAAGGCTATGTCTTATGTCTCCATTATTTTATTAGATGCCAAAACCATAAAAACAAATTAGTACAAAAAAGACTTGCTCAAATTTAAGACACTATCATTGTGTTTCTGTCCACGGGTGTCAATAGTCTTATTTTCACATCTCGCTCAGGCAGGTAACACTAACATTGTACTCAATTAATGTACAACATCAGTTCACCTCAAATGATTGTGGTGACCTGCTGTGATTAGATGGGACCAATCCTAACAATTGCCTAATCATGGTGCCAGTCCAACAGTCAACTTCCCAAACACATTTCCCTGTGATGAATAATACATGGCCCAAAGCAGCAGAACCCGAGCTCATCCATCAGCATCACAAATGATTAAACATATAAACAACCAGGTTCAGAAATAGCTTAGCCTTGAATTCCAGTTAAATCACTCACTATCCATTGGAGAGTTAAAGAGAGGTCCAGCTTGTATTAAATCACCCATTATATTTCCCTCATTTATAGTATACCGTGGGTCTGCTGAGCTGAATTTGATCAATTTGGCCAAAGTCAACAACATGCGTATTATAACGTACACAAATAGAATGTCAACAGGCTAGATAATATGCTCAAATGTGCTGGATGAAGAATGATATGTTTCGCAACCTCACAACAATAATTAAAAGTGTCTTGCCTTCTTAACCTGTTGGTAAAGTCACTTAATTTTCTCTAAATTAAAGCAGTCCGTCCTCAAATGAGACTTCAAAGCTGTTGCTTTTTGCTTAAGCAGCAGGACCTCATGAAAGTTTCAATGGTGTAAAAGTCCTAAGCAATAGCTCTACAATCAACACTGCTTGAAACGTATACATTCAGTAGAGACCTATCCCAGACAGAGAGTTCCTCACATTGCAGAAGTCTTGGATTTGTTAATATAGTGTGTAAATAAACCAACAAAAAACATACCATCCTATCCCATAGTTCTGTTAAGTCACCTATTTTTCACACTGTCACTCTACAAGTATAGGATTACTACGATCCCCTCGGGGCCAACAGGAAACAGGAAACCAACGCTTTCTGAACATGACACAAAATCTATAGCTAGGAGTTTGAAGTTTTATTTGTCATATGCAGAGTGAAAAGTACAGTGAAATGCTTAGTTTGCAAGCCCTACCCAACAGAATATCACATAGTATAACCAATAGAAATACATTTTTAAACATGAGAAAATAGAAATAAGAGTGGGTGAATGGATGGTATGACAGGGTTGGTAGTGGGGTCCTGTGGCATGTTGCAGCACTACCTCAGACAACAGGGTTGGTAGTGGGGTCCTGTGGCATGTTGCAGCACTACCTCAGACAACAGGGTTGGTAGTGGGGTCCTGTGGCATGTTGCAGCACTACCTCAGACAACAGGGTTGGTAGTGGGGTCCTGTGGCATGTTGCAGCACTACCTCAGACAACAGGGTTGGTAGTGGGGTCCTGTGGCATGTTGCAGCAGTACCTCAGACAACAGGGTTGGTAGTGGGGTCCTGTGGCATGTTGCAGCACTACCTCAGACAACAGGGTTGGTAGTGGGGTCCTGTGGCATGTTGCAGCACTACCTCAGACAACAGGGTTGGTAGTGGGGTCCTGTGGCATGTTGCAGCACTACCTCAGACAACAGGGTTGGTAGTGGGGTCCTGTGGCATGTTGCAGCACTACCTCAGACAACAGGGTTGGTAGTGGGGTCCTGTGGCATGTTGCAGCACTACCTCAGACAACAGGGTTGGTAGTGGGGTCCTGTGGCATGTTGCAGCACTACCTCAGTTGCAGTTGCAGCAGTACCTCAGACAACAGGGTTGGTAGTGGGGTCCTGTGGCATGTTGCAGCACTACCTCAGACAACAGGGTTGGTAGTGGGGTCCTGTGGCATGTTGCAGCAGTACCTCAGACAACAGGGTTGGTAGTGGGGTCCTGTGGCATGTTGCAGCGCTACCTCAGACAACAGGGTTGGTAGTGGGGTCCTGTGGCATGTTGCAGCGCTACCTCAGACCACAGGGTTGGTAGTGGGGTCCTGTGGCATGTTTCAGCAGTACCTCAGACAACAGGGTTGGTAGTGGGGTCCTGTGGCATGTTGCAGCAGTACCTCAGATCACAGGGTTGGTAGTGGGGTCCTGTGGCATGTTGCAGCAGTACCTCAGACAACAGGGTTGGTAGTGGGGTCCTGTGGCATGTTGCAGCAGTACCTCAGACAACAGGGTTGGTAGTGGGGTCCTGTGGCATGTTGCAGCAGTACCTCAGACCACAGGGTTGGTAGTGGGGTCCTGTGGCATGTTGCAGCAGTACTTCAGAGCAGTACAACAGGGTTGGTAGTGGGGTCCTGTGGCATGTTGCAGCAGTACTTCAGACAACAGGGTTGGTAGTGGAGTCCTGTGGCATGTTGCAGCAGTACCTCAGACCACAGGGTTGGTAGTGGGGTCCTGTGGCATGTTGCAGCAGTACCTCAGACAACAGGGTTGGTAGTGGGGTCCTGTGGCATGTTGCAGCAGTACCTCAGACAACAGGGTTGGTAGTGGGGTCCTGTGGCATGTTGCAGCAGTACCTCAGACCACAGGGTTGGTAGTGGGGTCCTGTGGCATGTTGCAGCAGTACTTCAGACAACAGGGTTGGTAGTGGGGTCCTGTGGCATGTTGCAGCAGTACTTCAGACAACAGGGTTGGTAGTGGAGTCCTGTGGCATGTTGCAGCAGTACCTCAGACCACAGGGTTGGTAGTGGGGTCCTGTGGCATGTTGCAGCAGTACTTCAGACAACAGGGTTGGTAGTGGGGTCCTGTGGCATGTTGCAGCAGTACTTCAGACAACAGGGTTGGTAGTGGAGTCCTGTGGCATGTTGCAGCAGTACTTCAGACAACAGGGTTGGTAGTGGGGTCCTGTGGCATGTTGCAGCACTACCTCAGACAACAGGGTTGGTAGTGGGGTCCTGTGGCATATTGCAGCACTACCTCAGACAACAAGGTTGGTAATGGAGTCCTGTGGCACTTTGATGGCAAAGTCAATGAGTGGATGGGACATGGTTGGTGGTAGAGTCCTGTGGCATGTTGAAGGCACGGTGGGTGATTCGATGGGACGAAAAGGGTTGGTAGTAGAGTTCTGTGCTATTTTCATAACAGAGAGGGTGAGTGGATGGGACAACAGGGTTGGTAGTGGAGTCCTGTGGCATGTTGAAGGCAGCACCTCACATCATAAAGCATCACAATCACATTCTATATATACAGTAGATACCCAGTACATATTCACTACATATTCAATTCACATCCACTACACATTCACTGCACATCCACTACACATCCAATTCACATCCACTACACATCCACTACACATCCACTACATATCCACTACATATCCACCACACATCCACTACACATCCACTACACATCCACTACACATCCACTACACATCCACTACACATCCAATTCACATCCACTACACATCCACTACATATCCACCACACATCCACCTCACATCCACTACACATCCAATACACATCCAATTCACATCCACTACACATCCACTACACATCCACTACACATCCACTACACATCCAATTCACATCCACTACACATCCACTACATATCCACCACACATCCACTACACATCCACTACATATCCAATACACATCCACTACACATCCACTACACATCCACCTCACATCCACTACATATCCATCACACATCCACTACACATCCACTACATATCCAATACACATCCACTACACATCCACTACACATCCACCTCACATCCACTACATATCTACTACACATCCACTACATATCCACTACACATCCACTACATATCCACTACATATCCACCTCACATCTACTACACATCCACTACATATCCACTACATATCCACTACATATCCACCACACATCCACCTCACATCCACTAGATATCTACTACACATCCACTACATATCCAATACACATCCACTACATATCCACTACATATCCACTACATATCCAATACACATCCACTACATATCCAATACACATCCACTACACATCCACTACACATCCACCTCACATCCACTACATATCCACTACACATCCACTACATATCCAATACACATCCACTACATATCCACTACATATCCAATACACATCCACTACACATCCACTACATATCCTACATATCTACATATCCAATACACATCCACTACACATCCACCTCACATCCACTAGATATCTACTACACATCCACTACATATCCAATACACATCCACTACACATCCACCTCACATCCACTACATATCCACTACACATCCACTACATATCCAATACACATCCACTACATATCCACTACATATCCACTACACATCCACTACATATCCAATACACATCCACTACACATCCACTACACATCCACCTCACATCCACTACATATCCACTACACATCCACTACATATCCAATACACATCCACTACATATCCACTACATAACTATGGCACCTGTGATCATGTAGGACTGGGAGATTAAGCAGGCAGATTTAATGGAGTCTGGCATCCCAGACATTGAGGTGGTGTTGGGCTCTCTGTTAACCAGGGGTAGACTGGGACCAGAAATCGGCCCTGGCATTTCTAACACAACGGCCCATTTTTTCCCTCTAAGCCACTATTATTAGCCAGATAATGATCATTTAGAACAAAAAAGTCAGACAGGCCCACTGGGCTAAAAATGGACCAGCCATCTGGCATTTTCCCAAAATGCTAGATGTCCAGTCTGCCCCTTCAAACTGTGTTAACCCCTTGTCTCTGACACAAAGCCATCCATGTGCTGAAATATTCATGATGTATGTGTGTGTGTGTGTGTGTCAGTGGAGGCTCCTCAGAGGAGGAAGGGGAGGACCATCCTCCTCAGTGAATTTCAGAAAAAAAAACGAAACATGAACAAAGCAATCTTTTTTAGATAAAACTATACTAAATATGTTCACGTGACCAAATAATTGATTAACCTGTTGCTCCTACCCTCTACTTTTTTGAACATTTTGTTAAAAATCGCGCAACATTTCAGCGCCCTGCTACTCATGCCAGGAATATAGTACGTTCATATGGTTAGAATGTGTGGATAGGAAACCCTCGGACGTTTTTAAAACTGGTTAAATCACGACTGTGGCTATTACATAACGTGCGTTACATCGGAAAGCGCAGGAAAACCTGATCACAGAAAATGGAAATAAATATCCTTGCGCCACTTCCAGCAATTGTTAACAGTGAGCCGAATTAGATAAGACCGAGCATTCAACTCCCACAGCATCCCCATGTTGTCTAGAGTCTTGTGAATTGAATCATCTTTGATTCTTGGTTGAACCGAAAGAGGGGCACGACTTACCTCCGGTCTCCGCCCAGATCATTCCGGAAGAGCTCTCTCCTGAAGTTTTTTCCAAGACGACAGCTAATAATATTTACATCGCCTACGGATGATTTTTATCGCTTATTAACGTTTACTAATACCTAAAGTAGCATTACAAACGTATTTCGAAGTGTTTTGTGAAAGTTTATCGTCTACTTTTTGAATTTTAAAAAATGACGTTACGTTGTGAAATCGCTGTTTTTTTCGTTTATCACACAGTCTACATATAACGATATCTTGGCTTTATATGGCCCGATTTAATCGAAATAAAGACCCAATAGTGTTTATGGGACATCTAGGAGTGCCAACAAAGAAGATGGTGAAAGGTAATGACTGTTTTCTATTTTATTGTGCGGTTTGTGTAACGCCGAAATGCTAATTATTTTGTTTACGTCCCCTGCTGTGCTTTTCTGTTGTAGTGTATTGGTGCATGCTATCAGATAATAGCTTCTCATGCTGTCGCCGAAAAGCATTTTAAAAATCTGACTTGTTGCCTGGATTCACAACGAGTGTAGCTTTAATTTGATACCCTGCATGTGTATTTTAATGAACTTTTGAGTTTTAACTAATACTATTAGCATTTAGCGTAGCGCATTTGCATTTCCAGAGCTCTAGTTGGGACGCAAGCGTCCCAAGTAGAGGCAAGAGGTTAAAACACACTGTTTTGCAAAGAAGATCTACAGTAGCCTCAGCAGCACTCTGTAGGGTAGCACCATGGTGTAGCCGGAGGACAGCTAGTTTCTGTCCTCCTCTGGGTACATTGACTTCATTACCAAACCTAGAAGGCTTGTGGTTCTCACCCCCGTCCATAGACTTACACAGTAATTATGACAATTATCACAACTTCCGGAGGACATCTTCCAACCTATCATAGCTCTTGCAGCATTAACTGACATGTTGTACACCCAATCAAAAGATAAGAGAATGAATCTAGTACTGAAAGCAAGGCTAAAAATGTGGTGAGTAGTTGAAAGACAGAGAACATCAATAGTTGAACTGTTTTGAGTAAATTAATTTATTCAAAAATTAAGGAGAAGTGAGAGAGAGAAAGCTATATTTAGCATTTGTTTGACATACTTAGATAGCTAGCTCGCCTACTCAAACAGACGGTAAACTGTTCAAATCAAATCAAATGTATTAATATAGCCCTTCTTACATCAGCTGATATCTCAAAGTGCTGTAAAGAAATTCTAGCAGCCGTATTAAGCACTAACTGAAGTTAATTTAGTACTTTATCCGGGTAGCCGGAAAGTAGAGCATTGCAGTAGTCTAACCTAGAAGTAACAAAAGCATGGATACATTTTTCTGCATAATGTTTGGACAGAAAGTTTCTGATTTTTGCAATGTTACGTAGATGTTCTTCAAAAGAGAGATCAGGGTCCAGAGTAACGCCAAAGTCCTTTACAGTTCTATTTGAGACGACTGTACAACCATCAAGATTAATTGTCAGATTCAACAGAAGATCTCTTTGTTTCTTTAGACCTAGAACAAGCATCTCTGTGTTGTCCGAGTTTAAAAGTAGAACGTTTGCAGCCATCCACTTCCTTTTGTCTGAAAAACAGGCTTCTAGCGAGGGCAATTTTGGGGCTTCACCATGTTTCATTGAAATGTCCAGTATTATGTTTTCAAGTGACATCCCCAAGAGGTCAAATATATAGTGAAAACAATAGTGGTCCTAAAACGGAACCTTGAGGAACACCGAAATTTACAGTTGATTTGATAAGAAGAAAAACCATTCACAGAGACAAACTGATTTCCTTCCGACAGATAAGATCTAAACCAGGCCAGAACTTGTCCATGTAGACCAATTTGGGTTTCCAATCTCTTCAAAATAATCTGGTGATCGATGATATCAAAAGCAGCACTAAGGTCTAGGAGCACGAGGACAGATGCAGAGCCTCGGTCTGACGCCATTAAAAGGTAATTTACCACCTTCACAAGTGCAGTCTCAGTGCAATGATGGGGTCTGAAAACAGACTGAAGCATTTCGTATACATTGTTTGTCTTCAGGAAGGCAGTGAGTTACTGCGCAACAGCTTTTTCTACAAATTGTGACAGGAATGGAAGATTCGATATAGGCCGATAATTTTTTATATTTTCTGGATCAAGGTTTGGCTTTTTCAAGAGAGGCTTTATTACTGCCGCTTTTAGTGAGTTTGGTACATCCAGTGGATAGGGAGCCATTTATTATGTTCAACACAGGAGGGCCAAGCACAGGAAGCAGCTCTTTCAGTAGTTTAGTTGGAATAGGGTCCAGTATGCAGCTTGAAGGTTTAGAGGCCATGATTATTTTCATCATTGTGTCGAGAGATATAATACTAAAACACTTGAGTCTCTCTCTTGATCCTAGGTCCTGGCAGAGTTGTGCAGACTCAGGACAGCTGAGTTATGGATGGAAAACACAGATTTAAAGAGGAGTCCGTAATTTGCTTTCTAATGATCAGGATATTTTTTTCCTCTAAGAAGTTCATGAATTTATTACTGCTGAAGTGAAAGCCATCCTCTCTTGGGGAATACTGCTTTTTAGTTAGCTTTGCGACACTATTAAAAATACATTTTGGATTGTTCTGATTTTCCTCAATTAAGTTGGAAAAATAGGATGATCGAGCAGCAGTGAGGGCTCTTCGATACTGCACGGTACTGTCTTTCCAAGCTAGTCGGAAGACTTCCAGTTTGGTGTGGCGCCATTTCCGTTCCAATTTTCTGGAAGCTTGCTTCAGAGCTCGGGTATTTTCTGTATACCAGAGAGCTAGTTTCTTATGACAAATGCTTTTAGTTTTTAGGGGTGCAACTGCATTACGCAAGGTTAAATTGAGTTCCTCAGTTACGTGGTTAACAGATTTTTGTCCTCTGACGTCCTTGGGTAGGCAGCAGGAGTCTGGAAGGGCATCAAGGAATCTTTGGGTTGTCTGAGAATTTATAGCACGACATTTGATGCTCCTTGGTTGGGGTCTGAGCAGATTATTTGTTGTGATTGCGTAATAAAATGGTGGTCCGATAGTCCAGGATTATGAGGAAAAACATTAGGATGCAACAGGGACACGCCAGTGTAACTGCTAAACTGCTTGCTAACTGTACACTGTACTGCATGAATGTAGCGGGTTTACTAAAGCATTAGTTTTAGTAGATACAGTTGAAGTCGAAGTTTACATACACCTAGGTTGGAGTCATTTAAACTTGTTTTTCAACCACATCGCAAATTTCTTGTTAACAAAATATAGTTTTGGCAAGTCAGTTAGGACATCTACTTTGTGCATGACACAATTAATTTTTCCAACAATTGTTTACAGACAGATTATTTCACTTATAATTCACTGTATCACAATTCCAGTGGGTCAGAAGTTTACATGCACTAAGTTGACTGTGCCTTAAATAGCTTGTAAAATTCCAGAAAATTATGACATAGCTTTGGAAGCTTCTGATAGGCTAATTGACATCATTTGAGTCATTCAGAGGTGTACCTGTGGATGTATTTCAAGGCTTACCTTCAAACTCAGTGCCTTTTTGCTTGACATCATGGGAAAATCAAAAGAAATCAGCCAAGACCTCAGAAAAAAAATTGTAGACCTCCACAAGTCTGGTTCATCCTTGGGAGCAATTTCCAAATGCCTGAAGGTACCACGTTCATCTGTACAAACAATAGTATGCAAGTATAAACACCATGGGACCATGCAGCCGTCATACCGCTCAGGAAGGAGACGCGTTCGGTCTCCTAGAGATGAACGTGCTTTGGTTCGAAAAGTGCAAATCAATCCCAAAACAACAGCAAAGGACCTTGTGAAGATGCTGGAGGAAACAGGTACAAAAGTATCTACATCCACAGTAAAATGAGTCCTTTATCGGCATAACCTGAAAGGCTTCTTAGCAAGGAAGAAGCCACTGCTCCAAAACCGCCATAAATAAATCCAGACTACGGTTTGCAAGTGCACATGGGTACAAAGATTGTACTTTTTGGAGTGTCCTCTGGTCTGATGAAACAAAAATAGAACTGTTTGGCCATAATGACCATCATTATGTTTGGAGGAAAAAGTGGGACGGTTGCAAGCCGAAGAACACCATCCCAACCGTGAAGCACGGGGGTGACAGCATCATGTTGTGGGGGTGCTTTGCTGCAGGAGGGACTAGTGCACATCACAAAATAGATGGCATAATGAGGAACGAAAATTATGTGGATATGTTGAAGCAACATCTCAAGACATCAGTCAGGAAGTTAAAGCTTGGTGCAAATGGGTCTTCCAAATGGACAATGACCCCAAGCATTCTTCCAAAGTTGTGGCAAAATGGCTTAAGGACAACAAAGTCAAGGTATTGGAGTGGCCATCACAAAGCCCTGACCTCAAGCCAATAGAAAAGTTGTGGGCAGAACTGAAAAAGTGTGTGCGAGCAAGGAGGCCTACACACCTGACTCAGTTACACCAGCTCTGTCAGGAGGAATGGGCCAAAAATTACCCAACTTATTGTGGGTAGCTTGTGGAAGGCTACCCAAAACGTTTGACCCAAGTGAAACAATTTAAAGGCAATGCTACCAAATACTAATTGAGTGTATGTAAACTTCTGACCCACTGAGAATATGATGAAAGAAATAAAAGCTGAAAAAATTCTCATTCTCTCGACTATTATTCTGACATTTCACATTCTTAAAATAAAGTGGTGATCATAACTGACCTAAAACAGAGACTTTTTACTAGGATTAAATGTCAGAGATTGTGAAAAACTGAGTTTAAATGTATTTGGCTAAGGTGTATGTAAACTTCAGACTTCAACTGTATGTTGTTACCATTAGCTAATATGGTGACAACGATGTAGGCTGTGTGTGGCGTTTAGCGTTTATGAAATGCAGCTGATGTGCACTGAAGTCTGACGGAAAAAGGTGAGAGAGTGCGTAGATGTGAGAAGGAATAATACAACAATCTTGCTGTTATGAAAGTGAACTGTGTTTACGTGCATTCAGGGGTGTATTCATTCTGGCAATTCTGTTGAAAAACGTTTCTTAAACGAAAGCAAACGGGGACAAACATAGCTAAATTTGTCCAATAGAAATTCTTGTTTGCAACTGTTGGACTAATGATTACACCCTAGATCAGCTAGATGCAAGTGTGTGCAAGGCGGTATTGAATGTGTCACTGTCTTTCACCGTGATTACTCAAATGTCTCCTGACCTGTAAACTTTTATTCATAGGGTAGGTTGTAGCAACCTCATTAATAAAGGGAACATTTTAGTATCTGTGTGGTAAGTAGTCTAAGTAGTCAAACATATCCATGATACATTGAGCTGGGTGAATCAATTATGAATGACAGTCATCCAATATTCTGTAATAGAAATTAGACCATTGTCATAAAAAAATAATAATCCTTAAACGGCACCAACTGCCACTGTGTGTGTGTGTGTGTGTGTGTGTTTTAGTGCATGCGTCTGTGTGTGTGTGTGTGTGAGTGTGTGTTTTAGTGCATGCGTCTGCGTGTGTGTGTGAGTGTGTGTGTGTGTGTTTTAGTGCATGCGTCTGCGTGTGTGAGTGTGTGTGTGCGTGTGTGTTTTAGTGCATGCGTCTGTGTGTGTAAACGGACGGGAGAAGAGAGGCGGTGGGAAGAGGTGTATGTGTTCCCCATAAATAACTTGACTTTGAAAGGTCAAGCAGAATCCATCAGCGGAGACTATCAGACAGAATTGTGGTGTTTAGATGCACTTTGGCTATAGGTGACGTCCTACAATATCTGCACTGAAGGAATCTCCTACAGGAGACCAATCCTTCCAGTTTCTGTTCCTTCTCAAATAAACAGACAACTGAGCTACTATACTGCCTATAATCACCATGGCGACATGGAAAGTGACTCCAACACTGGTAAGGACATGTTAGTAAGCCACTGGGAGAATCAGCAGCTGCACCTTCAGTCTGTGTTTGACCTTTCCTGCCAGGATGGGGGGAGTCTTTTAGAGGAGGCTGCCCTGTGTGGCAGGAGCTGATGGAGCGCTGTCTTTAATGAAGTACGCTGGGAATGGGGCCGCAGTCTCTCTCTCCACTTAATTAGACAATTATGCACCCTCCTGGGGGAGCGGGCCATCTGGGGTCACCAGGGAGGGAGCAGGCGCTGGCTGCCATGGTGCCACCCCGCCTGTCACATAGGTAACGAGATGAAAACACAGGTGAGTCCCTCTGGAGCGGGGAGAGGAGACCCATCTACTCCCTGTCCTATTGGGAGCCATTATGAGATCATCCTATTGCCATACAGGTCTGTCTGGTGGCAGTATAAATGTAATGAGATGGGTATAAAACTCATCTGAAGGTACAATAACACCGGTAGAATTATGTTGTTTATGGATTTTATTTACCCTTCAGCGACTGACAATAAAGGACATTTCTCCATAGAAGCTGTCTGATTGGTCAACCTTTGGCCAGATAAACAAAGACTTTTGAGAGGGTGCCATTTGACGAGGAGAGAAGACTGCATTCCACCATTTTCTCACCAGATAATTGTGATTACAGATTCATTGTCATCTGAGCAGCAACTCACTGCCTTCCTGAAGACAAACAATGTATACGAAAAGCTTCAGTCTGGTTTTAGACCCCATCATAGCACTGAGACTGCTCTTGTGAAGATGGTAAATTACCTTTTAATGGCGTCAGACCGAGGCTCTGCATCTGTCCTCGTGCTCCTAGACCTGACACACAGCCGTACATTTTAATGAAACATGGTGAAGCCCCAAAATTGCCCTCGCTGGAAGCCTGTGTTTCAGACATAAGGAAGTGGATGGCTGCAAATGTTTTACATTTAAACTCGGATAAAACAGAGACGCTTGTTCTAGGTCCCAAGAAACAAAGAGATCTTCTGTTGAATCTGACAATTAATCTTGATGGTTGTACAGTCGTCTCAAATAAAACTGTGAAGGACCTTGGCGTTAGTCTGGACCCTGATCTCTCTTTTGACAAACATATCAAGACTGTTTCAAGGACAGATTTTTTCCATCTACGTAACATTGCAAAAATCAGAAACTTTCTATCCAAAAATAATGCAGAAAAATGTATCCATGCTTTTGTCACTTCTAGGTTAGACTACTGCAATTATTCTACCCTTGAGTTGCATTCTCATGCAAAACTAGACAGATAGCTAACAACTAAGTCATCAATAAAACTCCCAAGGCGTGACTTTTCTTGAATGAATATATTGAAAACGTTTATGTTGTGAAACTGCAAAATACAGAAAAGAATATACTTTAGTATTCAGTTCAAATCGACCTTGTAGCTGTACATTATACCTTTCAAGTTGAAGTTACATGAAAATACAAAGCACGTGCCAAGGTACCATGCATCTGGCATGACGCCAAACCATATAGCTAATTGTTACTCATATGGTAATTGGCTAACTCCTTTCATTACTCTAATAATGTACAACCATCTACGTAGAATAACAAAGCATATTACACTAGAAACAGTAACAAAACTACAGTATTGTATATTTTACAATTCGTTTGCATGACGCACGAGCAAAGTAATACAGCTAACGACATACATGAAAGGCATTGCAATTTGTGTGAGTAAATGCAACCAACCAACATTGATATGTAAGCAACTCTATCAATAACAAGATTATCATCATTAGCTAAATGCTTGAATCGAACTTACAAACAAATATTTTTAGAGGCTGAAGCGTGACAAGAAATAGCTACACTGAAAGACCTGCACCGTAGCTTTGTTTGTAGCTGCTTCTATGCGTGCAGAACAAATTCTCTACTTCCTGTTTGCGTACAGTCTTTCTAAGTACCAGAAAGCTCCACTAGGGGGCGAATAACACCATGGAACACAATGAAAATACATTTTAACCATTGTAATAAAATAATCTGTTACCTTCTAACAGGATGGCAGCACACTCCCCGCCTGGTATAATGAAATTGTGCCACTATGAAATAAAACATATCAAGAAACAAATAATGTCCTTTCTATTTGTATCTTTTGTCTCTAGAATGCTTCAGAAAGAAGAACAACAATCTCTGAGATTGGTCTCAGAAACACCTTAGCAGCTCCTTGCTTGACAATTTTTAGTTCTACTTTCCTAACCTTTTTATCAGTACTGGGAAAGGTTTTGATCACAAGCCCGACTGGCCAGTCATTTCTGTGTGCCTGACTGTCTTGCAATAAGACAACATCTCCCACTTTTACATTTGGCTTTTCTGCTGTCCATTTTCTGCATCTCTGCAGCGTTGTCAGGTACTCCTGTCTCCACCTTTTCCAAAAGGTGTCAGCGAGACACTGGACCTGGTCCACTGTTTTCCATGAAGGCCGTTCATGCTGAAGTACCCAGAAGGGGCTGAGGAAGTGCTGTCAGTGTTTACATAGCACCACTGATCTGGATGGGTAGACTTCCTGATGCGAGTTACCCTAATGGCAACATACACATAGAATCTTTTGGTGACATTGTGGATGTAACCGAGAACTATCTTACTGTCTGTGTAGAACTTGGCCGCATTTACATCAATGTCAATTTTGTCTCTGATCAGTTCATACATCTCAACAGCTAGCAAAGCCGCACACAGTTCTAGGCGTGGGATAGTGTGGGCCGGACGATTTCCCCATGACAAATCCAAAATGGCATTGACCTTCCGAGTCAATAACTCTCAGGTAGGCTACTATGGCTACTGTAGAGGCATCCGAGAAGATGTGTAGACAAGGAGACTGGGATGTAGACAAGGAGACTGGGATGTAGGTCCGCTGAATATACATATGTTCCAACTCCATCAAAGACTCCTTCAACATTTTCCATTTCTCTTCTTTTTCTGTGGGAAGAGGGGCATCCCACTCACTCTGATCAGAAGAGAGTTCTCTGATTAAGACTTCACCTTGCATTGTTATTGGAGCCACAACCCCAAGGGGATCATAAAGACTATTCACTGTGGACAGGATGCCTCTCCGCGTAAAAGGCTTCTCATAGTGGGACACCTGGAATGAGAAGCTGTCCCAGACTCTGTTGAAAGGGGAGAGGATCCACTCCGAGGTCCAGATCTTTTAAGTCTTTTGCAAGGTCCTCCTTAGGGAAGGCTTCCATAACTGTTTTGCTATTGGATGCAATCTTGTGTAGTTTCATGTTGGACTCTGCCAACATTGCTTGTGTTTTTCTTAGAATGTTGATAGCTTCTTCTGTAGTAGCTACTGATGTCAGACCATCATCGACGTAGAAGTTCCTCACTCTATATTGCTTGGGTTCTGACCCGTGTTCCTTCTCACCGTGTAGTGCTGCTCGTCTCATGCAGTAGATGGCTACGGCTGGTGAGGGGCTGTTCCCAAATACATGGACTTTCATCCTGTACTCAGTTATGTTTCTATCTGGGTTGTTGTCTTCATACCAGAGAAACCTTAAGTAATCTCTGTGATCCTCACGGACACCAAAACAGTATTATGTGGAAACGCATTATGACACCCAAGAGCGTGTTGTTTAAGTCTGGACCACTGCGCAGAACATCGTTAAGTGACACGCCTTGACACTTAGCACTGGAGTCAAATACTACTCTTATTTGTTCAGGCTTTTGTGGATGGTAAACACCAAATATGGGCAGATACCAACATTCTTTGTCTCCCTCTAGTGGCTGTGAAGGTCGTTATCCAGGATCTTTTGCATGAAGTCAATAAAATGACGCTTCATGTCAGGCGTTTTGTCTAAAGTCCTGCAAAGTGATGTGAGACGGTTCATGGCCTGCTCCCTGTTATTGGTAAGTGATGTGAGACGGTTCATGACCTACTCCCTGTTATTAGGTAGTGATGTGAGATGGTTCATGGCCTGCTCCCTGTTATTAGGAAGTGATGTGAGACGGTTTATGGCCTGCTCCCTGTTATTAGGAAGTGATGTGAGACGGTTCATGGCCTGCTCCCTGTTATTAGGTAGTGATGTGAGACGGTTCATGGCCTGCTCCCTGTTATTAGGAAGTGATTTGAGACGGTTCATGGCCTGCTCCCTGTTATTAGGTAGTGATGTGAGACGGTTCATGGCCTGCTCCCTGTTATTAGGAAGTGATGTGAGACGGTTCATGACCTACTCCCTGTTATTAGGAAGTGATGTGAGACGGTTCATGGCCTGCTCCCTGTTATTAGGAAATGATGTGAGACGGTTCATGGCCTGCTCCCTGTTATTAGGAAGTGATGTGAGACGGTTCATGGCCTGCTCCCTGTTATTAGGAAGTGATGTGAGACGGTTCATGGCCTGCTCCCTGTTATTAGGAAGTGATGTGAGACGGTTCATGGCCTGCTCCCTGTTATTAGGAAGTGATGTTTGACGGTTCAAGGCCTGCTCCCTGTTATTAGGAAGTGATGTGAGACGGTTCATGGCCTGCTCCCTGTTATTAGGAAGTGATGTGAGACGGTTCATGGCCTGCTCCCTGTTATTAGGTAGTGATGTGAGACGGTTCATGGCCTGCTCCCTGTTATTAGGAGGTGATGTGAGACGGTTCATGGCCTGCTCCCTGTTATTAGGACGTGATGTGAGACGGTTCATGGCCTGCTCCCTGTTATTAGGAAGTGATGTGAGACGGTTCATGGCCTGCTCCCTGTTATTAGGTAGTGATGTGAGACGGTTCATGGCCTGCTCCCTGTTATTAGGAAGTGATGTGAGACGGTTCATGGCCTGCTCCCTGTTATTAGGTAGTGATGTGAGACGGTTCATGGCCTGCTCCCTGTTATTAGGAAGTGATGTGAGACGGTTCATGGCCTGCTCCCTGTTATTAGGAAGTGATGTGAGACGGTTCATGGCCTGCTCCCTGTTATTAGGAAGTGATGTTTGACGGTTCAAGGCCTGCTCCCTGTTATTAGGAAGGCGACGTCTAGCGGGGCGAAAGGGTAGTGGAGCCACCCAGTTGTTTCCATCATCCTGGAAAATCTGTTTGTCCATAATGTCCAAGAAGGCTTTGTCCTCCACTGATGGTGCTGGTTTATCATCGTCTTGTGTTTTGTCGAACACGGAACATCCCAGGCTGTCTGTGTTCACAGTTGTGATTGGATCTCTCGAGTGCACTGTAGAGGGAGAGATGTGTTTCTGAGCTACGCTGTTGTAGTTCTCTTTTACCTGGATGATGTCAGGGCAAGGGCTCAGATAGGATGTGCGACCACTTTGAAGTATGTTTGTCTTGAACACGTTAACATTGGCTGGTCGGTGATCCGTTCCCAGACAGACCTCACCCACGATGACCCACCCGAGGTCGATTCGCTGTGCATAAGGAGTGTCGTGGGGCCCATTGATTTGCTCTCGTACCTTGTTGTACCCTTAAGATGTCTCGTCCTAAGAGCAGGAGGATGGGAGCGTCTGGGTCCACAGCTGGAATTCTGTCCATAACTGGTTGCAGATGGGGATGATGATACGCAATGTTGGGGGAGGGAAACTCCATCCTATCGTCTGGCATCATATCACACTCTATCAGAGTAGGAAGAGTGAGCTGCATGTGTCCATCTATAGAATCCACCATGAAGTTGACGGCTCTCCTGCCTGAAGTCTCTGTTACCCCAGAACACGTCTTCATGGTGTATGGAGCAGAGTTGTCATTGATGTTGAAGAGATTGAAAAACTCCGTCTTGGCCAGAGATTTTTTACTCTGTTCATCGACACTACATACATTTTGACAGCTTTCTCTCTTTTCCCAGCCAGATAAGCTTTGACTAGGCATATTTTTGAACATGATCTTGGATTGACTGCCTCACCACAGATCTCCGTACACTTTGAGGTGACAGATAGAAGAGCATCGTCACCTTGCTCCCCGCCATGCTCTGTCTCTGCTGTAGCGGTGTCTGTATTTGAAGGGGCCTGGATGCAGAGCAGCAAGATGTCTGTCGCTGTCACACTCCGAGCACTTGATTGACACCTTACAGTCTTTAGCTCTGTGCTGAGTTGACCCACAACATCGGAAACAAATTCCATTGTCTTTGAGATATGATTTGCGCTCATCTAGAGTTTTTAAACCCATGACACTTTTTAAGAGGATGAGGCTTGTTATGTATTGGGCAGTGATGGTCAGGGTTTTCAACCTTTGTCTTACTGGGTTTGGTTTGGTGGTCTGAGGCCTCAGATGATGCCTCTGTTTTGTATACAGTCACAGGTGTCTTGCTGCTGTACCTGGCAGGTTTCTCACTTTTCATGGACACCTGGTTAGTTGAGGTGTAGAGGGTGAAACTGGGGTCATTTCTAATTTTCGCCTGGTTCCTGATGAATCTCGAGAAGAACGAGAATGGTGGGAATGCTACCCGATAGTCCTCCTTGTATTTGGATCCCTGTGCAATTTTCTTGTAAACTGAATGGAAGTTTCTCTACAATAGGGTTCACCCCCCGGGATGTGTCCAGATAAGCGAGGCCTGGAAGGTACCCTTCTACTTTAGCACACTCCAGTTCGAGAAGAATGTCACCTAGTTCTCTTAGTTTGTGATTATCTTTGTTAGCCAGTTTTGGAAAATCATCAATTTTCTTCAACAGTGCATTCTCGATCACTTCGGGTGTACCATAGCACTCTTCTAGTCATTGCCAGACCATGTTAAGCCCTGCTGTTGCGTTGAAAATATGGACAGATCTCATTCTGTTTGCTTGCTCAGACGACTCTGCCCCATGCCACTTGGTAATTCGATCTAACTCTTCCCTGGCTGATAAATTCAAGTCCCTGGTCACATTGAGAAAGGATGCTTTCCATGCCCAATAATTTTCAGGGCGATCATCAAACTTCAGGAGTCCGGAACTCACCATCTCACGGCGTAGGAGGTACTTGATGAGGTCTGGTGCCACTTGTGACTCAGGGAAGTTTTGTGTGTGTGACTGGAAGTGGGCTTGCTTTCCATTTCCACCATGCTGCTGTTCATTTCTTTTGAACGGAGAGTCTCTGCTCATGTTCTGTTGTTTGCTAATTTCTGGATTATGGCATGTAGCTGGGTCAACACTAAGCTCTTGTTTCTCCACTTCAAATGGAAGTTCAGCAAAGTAGGGCCTAGCATGTTGTTGCACATACTCACATGTACGTTGGACTGGACTTAAGGGCTGTGTCCCTGTGTCTAGTTGTTTGCGAAGCTCTCTGTGTTCTGATCCTACAGCTTCTTCAAAGGCTGTAGCTTCAGCCAACGCAGCAGCTGCTCTCTCAACTTGGAGAACATATAAACATGCAGAGGTCAGCTTTTTGCTTCAACAAGCTGGCCTCTATTTCTGCCTTTTGCTTCATCACAGAAGCTTCCTTCTCAGCATAGGAGACTTGTGCACGCGCTGCGTCTGCCTTGGCTGCAGAACTCACCGTTGAGGATCTGCTTGACTGTTTTGATGACCTTGATCTTGTAGATTGAGACTTGGTCCCAATGTGCTGAAGAGGCTCCTCCATCTCTCTCTGTCGAACTCTTGACTCTGCTTGTTGTACCGTAGACTGCTGGTCTTCCCTAGGAACAGAGGCGTTGTTGGCTGATGAACGTAGAAACATAACCACCGCGTGTGGTTATTCTTGAGCTTGAGCCCGGTGTGATGTTTTTACACTATTCTACCCTTGAGTTGCGTTCTCATTCAAAACTAGACAGATAGCTAACAACTAAGTCTTCAATAAAACTCCCAAGGCGTGACTTTTCTTGAATGAATATATTGAAAATATTTATGTTGTGAAACTGCAAAATACAGAAAATAATATACTTTAGTGTTCAATTCAAATCGACCTTGTAGCTGTATATTATACCTTTCAAGTTGAAGTTGCATGAAAATACAAAGCACGTGCCAAGGTACCATGCATCTGGCATGATGCCAAACCATGTGGCTAATTGTTACTCAAATGGTAATTGACTAACTCCTTTCATTACTCTAATAAAGTACAACCATCTCTGCACAATAACAAAGCATATTACACTAGAAACAGTAACAAAACTACAGTATTGTATATTTTACAATTCGTTTGCATGACGCACGAGCAAAGTAATACAGCTAACGACATACATGAAAGGCATTTGAATTTGTGTGAGTAAATGCAACCAACCAACATTGATATGTAAGCAACTCTATCAATAACAAGATTATCATCACTAGCTAAATGCTTGAATCGAACTTACAAACATATATTTTCAGAGGCTGAAGCGTGACAAGAAACAACTACACTGAAAGACCTGCACCGTAGCGTTGTTTGTAGCTGCTTCTATGCGTGCAGAACAAATTCTCTACTTCCTGTTTGCGTACAGTCTTTCTAAGTACCAGAAAGCTCCACTAGGGGGCGAATAACACCATGGAACACAATGAAAATACATCTTAACCACTGTAATAAAATCATCTGTTACCTTCTAACAGGATGGCAGCACAGCAATGCTCTACTTTCCGGATATCCAGATAAGGCACTAAATAAACTTCAGTTAGTGCTCATCACGGCTGCTAGAATCTTGACGAGAACCAAAAAATTTGATCATATTATTCCAGTGCTAGCCTCTCTACACTGGGTTCCTGTCAAGGCAAGGGCTGATATCAAGGTTTTAATGCTAAACTACAAAGCATTACTTGGGCTTGCTCCTACCTATCTTTCTGATTTGGTCCTGCCGTACATACCTACACGTACGTTATGGTCACAAGATGCAGGCCTCCTTACTGTCCCTAGAATTTCTAAGCAAACAGTTGGAGGCAGGGCTTTCTCCTATAGAGCTCGAATTTTATGGAATGGTTTGCCTACCCATGTGAGAGACGCAGACTCGGTCTCAACCTTTAAGTCTTTATTGAAGACTCATCTCTTCAGTAGGTCCTATGATTGAGTGTAGTCTGGCCCAGGAGTGTGAAGGTGAACGGAAAGACACTGGAGCAACGAACCGCCCTTGCTGTCTCTGCCTGGCCGGTTCCCCTCTTTCCACTGGGATTCTCTGCCTCTAACCCTATTACAGGGGCTGAGTCACTGGCTTACTGGTGCTCTTCCATGCCGTCCCTTCCATGCCGTCACTTGATTGGGTTGAGTCACTGACGTCATCTTCCTGTCCGGGTTGGTGCCCCCCTTTTGGCTGTGCTGTGGCGGAGATCTTTGTGGGCTATACTCAGCCTTGTCTCAGGATGGTAAGTTGGTGGTTGAAGATATCCCTCTAGTGGTGTGGGGGCTGTGCTTTGGCAAAGTGGATGGGGTTATATCCTGCCTGTTTGGCCCTGTCCGGGGGTATCGTCGGACGGGGCCACAGTCTCCCGACCCCTCCTGTCTCAGCCTCCTGTATTTATGCTGCAGTAGTTTATCTGTCGGGGGGCTAGGGTCAGTCTATTATACCTGGAGTATTTCTCTTGTCTTATCCGGTGTCCTGTGTGAATTTAAATATGCTCTCTTTAATTATCTCTTTCTCTCTCTCAGAGGACCTGAGCCCTAGGACCATGCCTCAGGTCTACCTGGCCTGATAACTCCTTGCGGACCCCAGTCCACCTGGCCGTGCTGCTGCTCCAGTTTAAACTGTTCTGCCTGCGGCTATGGAACCATGACCTGCTACTTGTCCCAAACCTGCTGTTTTCAACTCTCTAGAGACAGCAGGAGCGGTAGAGATACTCTGAATGATCGGCTATGAAAAGCCTTCTGACATTTACTCCTGAGGTGCTGACCTGTTGCACCATTGACAACCACTGTGATTATTATTATTTGAGGGGTGGCCAGCTGGTCATCTATGAACATTTGAGCATATTGGCCATGTTCTGTAATAATCTCCACCCAGCACAGCCAGAAGAGGACTGGCCACCCCTGATAGCCTGGTTCCTCTCTAGATTTCTTCCTAGGTTCTGCCCTTCCTAGGGAGTTTTTCCTAGCCACTGTGCTTCTACACCTGCATTGCTTGCTGTTTGGGGTTTTAGGCTGGGTTTCTGTACAGCACTTTGAGATATCAGCTGATGTAAGAAGGGCTTTATCAATAAATTTGATTTGAAATTTGACTTGACAGACTACACATGCTTGTCTCTGCCCATTTCTCGCTGGTCCCAAAGCAGGGGACAAAATCTTCCACACTGCATTACTTTGACCTCGTGCCTGGTTTCCCTATGGGTGTGTAGAGTACATGTTCACTAAGCAAGCCGAGAAGAACAGTACGTAAGAGATGTGCAATTATACTGAGGCTGGAGGTAGATAACACAGCTGGCATGATTCTCTTCTTAAGAGCAACCATAACTCAAATAGATGAATTGACTGAAATCTAAAGCAACTGTTGAAACCAAATTAATTTCAGTGATATATAGAACATCCCTCTAAGCAACATTGTGTGTGTGTCAGAACGATTGGATGCCCTCCATTTCCTTAGTCTGTCTTTCCTTTAACCTTCAGGTGATGTGGTAAGGCAGGACACTAGGTCCGTGTCCAACACAGATGCAGTGTGTGTCACATAGCCTGATCACAAACAGCTAAGAGTAATGGAGTGTCCAGCTACAAGGCACAATGTAAAATGCCATTTTTGGACCAGTGATGACACAGTAATGACCACTTAACTTTACATTTGTGAAATGACCCACATCTGAGTGGAGATCATGAAAAAACTTGTATGCCTTCAATATTTCATTTTTTTTTGTTACAAGACCAGATTCACAGGTAAGGTCGAAATAAGTCCACCATGAAATCCTGTAGGAATAGGTGACTGTAGCGATGCGATCCGTCATTCTCTCCCTACCTTTTATGTGGAGATCACTATATTGGCTCTTGTTGGTTATCACTATAATTTATAACAGCCGTTATGGGAATGTGAGTGAAATGTCCTCTTCTCGACACATCACCATGCAGCATCCTCCTAGTGAACCATAAATCATCATCAGGCTCCAATCTTTCCTGCACATATTCAAATGCAATCCTGAAAATGAGCAACATGTCCCAGGGAAGCGGTTGCCCAGCAGAGAGCTGTGTATAATCTCTCACCACTGTCTGCCTGCCAGTGAGTGGTTATAGCTAGGGAGAGACACACAGAGCCAAGAGCACTGAATCACTCAATCCCCGTGCATGAAAACATACTCGTCCCCATGACTGAGGGAGGGACACATCCTGGTATATAGAACCCATCTATCCTTACTCCTCTTCCATTCTTAAGACTGACATCAGGGTGAAATGGGGACAGATCCACTCCAAGACTGAACATACATGTGGGAGAAAACAGGGGAATCCTCAGCATTTGATAGAGTCAGCTGCCGGGAAAGATGCATATTTAAATAGATCCATCAGTGGGGCATGATGGGGGCTGTGGAGAGAAAGAGGAGTCTTCAGTAGGCTGCCCGTTTTCTCCACAACACAACAGAGATACAACAATTCAAATCCAATCACATTGTATTGGTCACATACACGTGTTTAGCAGATGTTATTGCGGGTGTAGTGAAATTCACCTGCAGTACTGCTCTCTGACTCACACACTAACATGCTGTTCACAGTTTACAGAGGCCAACCTGGTATAGCTCTCTCTCTCTTAGCATGCAGGAGAGATAGAGAGGAGAGGTAGAGGGATGGTAGAGGTACTGAATTGCAAACTATATATATTGTCTAAAACTACATGTTTGTAAGTTCAATACAGTTGCACTTCCTTCTGTATAAAGGGGAAAGGTAGCCCAGTGGTTAAAAGCATTGGGCCAGTAACCGAAAGGTCTCTGGTTTGAATCCCTGAGCCGACTAGGTGAAAATTCTGTTGATGTGCCCTTGAGCAAGGCACTTAACCCTAATTGTTCCTGTAAGTCTTCTGCTAAATGACTTTAATGTCAAATAATGGTTAGGACACTATTGTACAGTATACTCTCTTACCTCAGTTAGCTCAGGGGGTAATGTAAACATCCCAAACAACCTCAGCTGCTTTAGAGCAGAACATCTGGACAGAAGCCCTTTAAAACAAAGCTGAAAGCTCCTTTTCGCACAAACGCCTCATCCATGAACGGTCCGTAAACAAATATACCACGAAACTCATATAATGAACGATGCCTTTCTCTCTCTCTCTGATCCTGTCGAGTCCGGAGTGAAACACAGCCCTGAGAGAAATGTGTCATGTCTGCAGACATAAAGGCAGAGGTTTTTTTGTGGGCAGATGGTTGAAATAAACAAACACAACAGGGAGAGAACCTTGTCCCGTGTCCCTACAGAGAGCTTTCTAATCCCGGTGGCTGGGAGCACCCCTGTGCTATGTGTTTTACATATAAAAGCCCCACAGACAAACCACCACTGGTCCCATTGATAGGGAGGGCTGCAGGGCAAAATAATTCATGTTGATCCTAATTCAGTCAAATGGGCCCAACCAAACATTTATTTAAATACACACACCACAGGAGGCTGGTGAGGGGAAGACGGCTCATAATTTCTGGAATGGAGTGAATGGAACGGCATCAAGCACAAGGATGTGTTGGATCCCATTCCATTTATTCCCTTCCATCCATTACTATGAGCCGTCCTTCCCAAATAAGGTGCCACCGGCCGCCTGTGTCACACACACACAGACGCACTCACACTCACACACAGACACACTCACACACAGACACACTCACACACAGACACACTCACACACAGACACACTCACACACACTCACACACAGACACACAGACACACTCACACACAGACACACTCACACACACTCACACACAGACACACTCACACACACACACACAGACACACACACAGACACACTCACACCCACACACAGACACACTCACACAGAGACAGACAGACACACTGAGCAGTCGCCCATTGATTAACAATCTAAATCTAAATCTTTTCACTGCACAACACCCTTTGTGGCATATAAGTTACTGCATTCATGAATATCAATTAGGGAAGGATATGAAAAAATCACTAATTTGTTTATCGCTTCTCTCAATGCTGCATCACAATATCCTGGGCATTCACAATAATTCATGAGGGGCTGAATTTAATCCAGTTTGAGCAAAACACCATATGCCAATCAGTGAACACGTACCCTGGGCAGACGGGCCTGGGAGCCCACCTCCACAGTGGGATATGTATTTGAAATGCATTTCTTCTGCTCACGGCTCAAGGTCGTGGTTCTCTCTGTCCTCGGTATTGGTGCTGCACACTCTGTTCTGCTCTGTCTGGCCTCGGTATTGGTGCTGCACACTCTGTTCTGCTCTGTCTGTCCTCGGTATTGGTGCTGCACACTCTCTTCTGTTCCTGTCTGGCCTCGGTATTGGTGCTGCACACTGGTCTGTTCCTGTCTGGCCTCGGTATTGGTGCTGCACACTCTGTTCTGCTCTGTCTGTCCTCGGTATTAGTGCTGCACTCTCTTCTGTTCCTGTCTGGCCTCGGTATTGGTGCTGCACACTGGTCTGTTCCTGTCTGGGCTTGGTATTGGTGCTGCACACTGGTCTGTTCCTGTCTGGCCTCGTTATTAGTGCTGCACACTGTTCTGTTCCTGTCTGGGCTTGGTATTGGTGCTGCACACTGGTCTGTTCCTGTCTGGCCTCGTTATTAGTGCTGCACACTGTTCTGTTCCTGTCTGGGCTTGGTATTGGTGCTGCACACTGTTCTGTTCCTGTCTGGCCTCGTTATTAGTGCTGCACACTGTTCTGTTCCTGTCTGGCCTCGGTATTGGTGCTGCATACTGTTCTGTTACTGTCTGGCCTCGGTATTGGTGCTGCACACTGCTCTGTTCCTGTCTGGCCTCGGTATTGGTGCTGCACACTGGTCTGTTCCTGTCTGGCCTCGCTATTAGTGCTGCACACTGTTCTGTTCCTGTCTGGGCTTGGTATTGGTGCTGCACACAGTGTTCTCAGACAGGGCCTTGCTGTCTCAGCTTTCTGTCTCCAAGTCTGCAAACGCTGCCCTTGCCCTCACGACCTCCCAGAGCTCAGCCTGTCAACACACACACCTCAGTGACCCAACACTCTACAGCATTGGGGAATGGAGGGAGAGAGAGGAGGAATAAGAAAAGAAAGGATAAGGAGAAAGGAGGCGGTAGAGAGAGAGATTGAAAGGTCTGCTCCTCTCTTTTTCTCCACATCAGCTCAGAGGGCAGCCGGCCTCCCATCCCTTTCCATTCACTTCTTCCCCATTTGCTGCAGGTGAAAGGAAAAAGGCCATTTCCCCTCAGCCACCTGAACACGCTGCTCCATTCCCCATTGATAAAGTGTACTTTTAAAAGGTGTGGAAGCTAGGGCATTCATCACCAAGGACTCTGGGCTCGTCTGCCTCTCCCCTCTCTGCAGACCAGTACAAGCTGGGAGATGCAAGCACCTCTGATGAATGGTTTTCTCCTTGTGCAGTTAAAGTGTGTGTGGCAGGGCTAATGTCTGTCAGAAAGAGCCAGTGTTGGGCACAGTGCCCACCTAATTTGCTTACTGAGCACCGGGCAGTGTGCCCACCACCCACGGAAGACACAGAGCAGACTGTCTCAGCCTGTCTGACTTTTATCTCTGAGATCCTCCATGCTGGGAATGTTAATGAAGACACCAGGGGTCTGTTCTAAGTCCAACCCACTCCCACTCCCACTCTCTCTCTCAGAAGTTTAGCCAGAGATGCTGAGGTAAGAGATGGAGTGTGGGAGTCATAGGATGTGAAAGAACGAAAACAAAGTAAGCTGAGGTGTTAGGGTAGTTGTCGATCCAGAAGTGGATGCCTGGATTTAGAATGAAAGGCCAAACTAGCGTAGCTTCATTATTGTATCAATAATACCTAGAAGCTGGAACAGGAATAACTACATGATCCCCGTCAAGGTAGCAATACCAAGCCTGCCAACATGCACAGACAAAATATGCATACTCACACGCACGTACACACATTTATTTCTCTCTCTCTCCCTCTAATTCTCTCACACACATATTTCCTCTTTCAAACAACACTTCCACTTCAGAGAGATGGAGAGTAGAGAAGGGTCTGGAAGTACAGATGGATGATTATTCAGGTCCTCTCTCTTCTTCCCATTGATCCCATCAGAGGAGTTATAAATATTCATACCAGGGCTTTGTTTTAGAACCCTGTGTGAAGATCAGACAGCAGAACGATAGAAATATCTGGACATGTATTTTCTGTTGGAGAACCTGCAGAGGATCACTGGGGGAGGGGAGCATTGAGGGGGCCCATCCCCAGCCCCCCGTCTCAGGCTCAGTGTGTTAGAGTGAAGGACACCTCAAGGAGACCAGATTCAAATGAGTCACTCACTGGGCTAGCAGACAGACGTGGAGTGAATGTACCCCCGCATCACACCATGCACCAAACAACACAAGCTTACGCAAACATTACACATAGGTGAGTGCACACACAGTACACACTGTATGAATACACACTTGTACCAAAACAAACACACAGATAAGCAAACATTTGCTCTCTGAACCTTGCACAATAACAAAAAGGGAGAAAAAGGAGAGAAAAATCAGCACTCAAATTAAAATTGCAATTCTTAGAATAATTGCAATGTAGGTAATAAACCTACATGCACCTTGAGACCAAACTCAATAAGAAGCTAAACACAGCGAGCGGGAAGAGGTCAGAGGTGAGTCCCAGTGGACCTAACCTCCCATTCATCCTGGTGTCATTTAGTCCACAAGCGGTAAAGTGTGTGGCCTCCATTTTCTCCTCATGACCCGGCAAATAAAGTCCTGGGTCAAGGTCTGAGGGTGAGGAGCCCTCGGGTCGGCTAAATGATTGAATTCAGCATCTCGCCAGAGATCACACACTAACCACCCTGCCTAGGGTGGAGCCTCTTCACACCACTGAACCAGACCATAATGATAGAGGGCCCACTGAGGTTAGGGACAACCAAAGAGAATAGCCTACTAAGACAAAGGCTTTCCAAAGCAGCCATTCTATCAAAACGCACATGATTTACTGCCGGTGTTTCCTCAACCCCTTCTACACTCTAAGAAATAAGGGTGCCAAGCGGGTTGTTCGGCTGTCCCAATAGGCTAACCCTTTTGGATTCCAGGTAGAACCCTTTTTGGTTCCCTTTTGGATTCCAAGAGATAAACCTGGAACCAAAAAGTTGTTCTTCAAAGGATTCTCAAATGACAGCCGAAGAACCCATTTAGGTTCTAGATAGCACCTTTTTCCAAGAGTGTAGAAACAATAAGTATGACATGGGGGTGGTTTCTAGAATGGAACAGATCGATGATACAGTAGGGTCCGTGGGATGTTATGCTTGCTCAGCTGTAGAGCATGACTGTTAGGAGTCACATCCACAGGAGCACAGAACCTGTCTGTATGATGTATAGGGGCAGTGAGGGGGGACAGGCGATAGGGAGAGGAGAACAGCTCACAGGAAGGCAATGCTACAGTCAGACAGCCTTCTCTGACTTAGACTCTCTGACTGAATGACACACTGCAGTGCTCCACATCCCTGTGGATATCTGGCCAATGCAAGATGTGGCTGAGGATGCTAAAATAGACAAATGTACTGTATGTGTTGTCTATAAGCTTTTTGTAACATTCAGCAGTAATTGTACAGTGACACCATGATTTAGAAATATGCATCAGTCATCATAAATCTGTCATTATAAAGTGCACCTCCTTTGATTTTAAACATGCAATTACTGAATGAAATATGGATAAGAGATTGATGATATTGTAAGAGAAAATCATCACATTTCACATTTAAAGAGCAAGAGAATAGAACTCCTAAACAGGAATGCATATGGCCTCCCCTCTACTCCACTGTACAGACTGGCAGGTCACGACAAACAATGATGATTGCCAGAAGGAGATTGACTATGTGGCGATGCATAAACACTCCACTGCTCTGACTATATGAGAGGGCTTTTTGTCTGGCTCTGGCTTAAAGGATCATCCCCATTGGGAGAGCCAGGCAGGGTGTGCCACTTGAGAACCCCCAGATAGACCTAAAAAACAAGGTTCCCCGCTCCACATCCAGCCCAGGAGTGGGCCAGGCCTCCCATGGCAGCTTGTGACAGTGCCGCGCGGAGCAGAGTGTCACCCATGTCATGCTCCGATGGCTCAATTTAAATGGAAATTGGATGAACTGTTGGAAGTGATCCAGCCATCCAGAACAATTAACCCATATTACTGGCAGAGCCAGTTCTATTTAACACTGGAGGAAACACAATAGCCTGCAGTGCAGAGATTATCTTATTTTCTACTGTCTGCTACAGGATGCTAAACATTTACATTTACATTTAAGTCATTTAGCAGACGCTCTTATCCAGAGCGACTTACAAATTGGTGCGTTCACCTTATGACATCCAGTGGAACAGCCACTTTACAATAGTGCATCTAAATCTTTTAAGGGGGGTGAGAAGGATTACTTTATCCTATCCTAGGTATTCCTTAAAGAGGTGGGGTTTCAGGTGTCTCCGGAAGGTGGTGATTGACTCCGCTGTCCTGGCGTCGTGAGGGAGTTTGTTCCACCATTGGGGGGCCAGAGCAGCGAACAGTTTTGACTGGGCTGAGCGGGAACTGAACTTCCTCAGTGGTAGGGAGGCGAGCAGGCCAGAGGTGGATGAACGCAGTGCCCTTGTTTGGGTGTAGGGCCTGATCAGAGCCTGGAGGTACTGAGGTGCCGTTCCCCTCACAGCTCCGTAGGCAAGCACCATGGTCTTGTAGCGGATGCGAGCTTCAACTGGAAGCCAGTGGAGGTGGTCAAATAGCCTTTACACAGCCTGGGTCATTGTCCTGTTGGAAAACAAATGATGTGTGCAAACCAGATGGGATGGCGTATTGCTGCAGAATGCTGTGGTAGCCATGCCGGTTAAGTGTGCCTTGAATTCAAAATAAATCATGCTAACTTTGTTTCTACATACTCTAAACCTCTCTATTCAAATGATTTCATCATTTAGTCCATGTATTGCTACATACCCAACAATATGTATACATGCTGGTACTATTTGTAATGGACTATGTAATGGATGTACACATTCAATTATCCACTTTGAACCAGACCCAGTACACACATAAACAAACTTGGTATATTAAGTACACATACATATATATATATATATATATATATATATATATATATATATATATATATGCTTCCACACCTGCATTGCTTGCTGTTTGGGGTTTTAGGCTGGGTTTCTGTACAGCACTTTGAGATATCAGCTGATGTACGAAGGGCTATATAAATACATTTGATTTGATTTTGATTTGATATATATCAAGCTCCATCTCGATTTCAGAATCGATAGACATGGTGTAATACGCTCGACAGGCGGCAATTCAGAGAGAAGCCTAATATCACAGAGGTTACAGTGGAGGGCACCCAGACAGACACTGGTCATGTTTTAGAGATGGGAGGAATGAAACATGACATGGAGTCTCACATCAACTCTCTCCATAACAAGAAAAGAACTGATAGTTGGTGGCTTGGTGCTCAACCTCTGAACAAAGGAGGCATTTCAACAACCAAAGACATAAGGGGCCAAATAAAAACAGGATGTTCCATCAAAATTGAGTTCGGTGACATTTGTAAAGATCTACAGTAAACATTAAAGATACAAGCACCAACCAAAACAGACACTGTAACTTGCATAAACCACAAACTTGCCAGAAATGAAAGGCTTAGTCCTACAAGAACCTCTGGTTTGAGTCCTTACATCCAAATCCAAGGATTTATTTATAATCCAAGGAAATAGATACAATCCAATGATGGCTCTGAACTATTCAATATCACATTTTTACAGAGTTAGTTAGAGGACTCAATTGGATATAACCAATTTTTGCATGGACATTGCCATTGAAGGCTTCCACCATTTTAAAGTAGTCAACTGGGTGGCTTGTTTGCCATCAGCCAATCGCCGTTCTCAATGAGTTCAAAGCAAGCGAATGCACTGATCTCATTGGTCCCCGTTTATAAAGTATTATGATCAGAGTTTCACACTTCTGAACGCAGCATACTGTTAAGGCCCACTGCTTATTACTTCACAAACAATGTTCACTGACCAAGTACATACATTAGCATATTATTTTCATAGTCTCATCATTATATTTATTTTGGGGAATATTTTCTGTTTATGCTTTCATGGTAATGCATGTTACTACACTATCACACACACCCCAATACATCATCTCTATTATTTCTGAAAGAGAATCAACACTGTGCTCACAGTCTGTTTAGTCTAAAATTTCAAATCAGAGCAGGACTGGATCAGCAGGGAGGAGATTGTCATTCTGTGGTGTGGACGAGGGAGGATAGTGGGAGAGAGTGAGAAAGGGAGACGGGAAGAGAGGGTCGGAGAGTCTGTCTGCAGTGGACTCTGTGTAGACCTGTGGGCCTTGTGAACCCAGTCAGGTAATGGGTCAATTCTGTCCGCTGCACAGCTTATAAATCACAGTGCTGGCAGTATTTATCTCTGTCTCAGACATCCTTATTGGGACATGAGGACAGGTGGTGAAATGAGAATCAACAGCCTGGGCCCCCTCCTCTCCAACTTCACATCAGGTCATTTCATCTCCTTCTGCTATGCCTGACTCTGTATTCCAAAGCCCTTCCTCAGGTAAATGTAATGTATTTGGTTTAAACCCCAAATAGACCCGGGCTAATGCAGTCTCTGTTGGTGCATTTACATAGAAAGACTTGATTTAAAGCTTTTAGTGGATCTTTAGAAAAGTCCATCCAATCCATCCGCAGCTACTCGCTCCGTTCCGTCTGCAGCCACACGCTCCCACGCTCCATCCGCAGCCACTCGCTCCATCCGCAGCCACGTGCTCCATCCGCAGCCGCGTTCTGTCCGCAGCCACGCGCTCCATCCGCAGCGACTTTCTCCATCCGCAGCCACGCGTTCCGTCCGCAGCGCGTTCTGTCCGTCAGCCGCGCGTTCGTTCAGTCCGCGCAGCCACGCGCTCCAGCCGCAGCCACGCGCTCCAGCCGCAGCCACACTAAGGGGCACTGGTCATCAGTTCTAATCCATAGCCACTGTTTTGACTCAGACTTTGCATAGGCCTTATCCTCATTCCCAAACATCACAGATGTCCCTTTCTGCCCATGGCACGTCTTTACTTGAACAGTCTTTACTTGAACAGACCGCTGCTATGCTCAGTCCCCCAGATCAAAAAAGATTACATGCAAGACTGCTTTACTACCACAAAGACCTGATCACGGTAGTGCTTGTCAAAATGATGGTAGTTTGGCTGTGCTAAGACATTGAAATGGAGCAGCATTGGTCTGGTCCTGGGCTGAGGAAGGATGGAGAAAATAGGGAAAGGTGGAAATATAATAAACAATTTCAAGCTTCATTGTCATTCTCCTGTCATTCCTCTCCCCGGAGACAGCCAGTGAGCCGCCCAGGATTATAATCATGCCTGTTGTCAGATTGGTACCCCAAGCGAGATTGAGTTGATTGCTTGAACAAATTTGCAAAGTAACGATGCAATTTGCTGCTGTGTGCCACGAGAGGATTGGGGTCTATGAAACTAGGAGTATCTCTGGAGCAAGATACATCAGAGAATGAGATTGAGAAGTCCTCTCTTTCTCAAAGAGCCTCATGTTTTACTAGATTAATCTCACTCTTAATGAGTACACCTGTAAACCAATCAACAAGTTCATTTAGGCATGAGCTGAGCTTTACTAGGACTGGAAATAGATGTGAGGGATCCTGATTTAAATGAAGTATGTGATCTGCAGTTCGTCAGTTCTTTGAGCTCACAGACAAGGGGTGTTCCCAGGATCCTGTTGTATTTAGAAACATTTCAGATACTGTTTTGAGAGTGTTTCCTTCAAACTAATTAGAGGTGTAATTTCTATGAACTATAATCCCTGACCATAACAGACTGACAGTGCTCTCGGAACAGGTTTGATATGGGAATAGGAATTGGTCTGTCATCTTAGTTTAACGATGGAACATTCCAGGGACACAGTGGAGCACTAAAGAAAAATGAACCACCACTCACTCATGAACATAAATTCCTGTTCTCTAAAGTAATTACTCTGCAATAGACTTGGACCAGTTTTAATACAGAAGAGGGGAAGGAGGGGAGGACCAAGGTGAGGAAGAGAAGAATATATTAGTCTGCAAACAAAAGGGCAAAGTCTGTTGTGAAAGACTTGCGAAAGGTTCAGAGGCTTTGTGCGCATACTGGTAGTGGAAAGCAAATGACTATTCATGCATTCTACAGTCGCTGTCGTTCACAGCTCATATATATGCTATGTCTGAGGCAATACAAGCTGGGTTTTAAAGTAAGTGGCAAAGAAATCTACATCAGAGGGCACATGTCAATTTGTGGTGTGTTTTTCAAAATGCATCTTGATTTTCTTCCCCGTCTCCACCCTTTTCCTCTGACAAAGGATTCAAGGATACATTCAATAAGGAGAATTACAGTGCATGCTGGGGAGATATTTTACGTGTCCAGAAAGCATATGCTGTCATTTTGATTAATGCATGTCCATAATGAACACTCTGTGATTGAAGAAAACATTCAGCCTCCCTATTAGCGACAACAAATTAAAGTCAGCTTCCTGCAAAGCAGAAGAAAACCAAGGGGGATGTTGATAGTAGGGAAATAATACCTCTACTTAATGGTATGTCACACCCACTAAAGTGAATACCAGAGAGGGTTCGGGAATATGCCCTTTGAACCTTTCACTCAATGCACATGGGACAGGAAACAAAAGACTAAAACCCCCGGAGGAACCTTCCACTAATAGAACCAGACACATACATTTGCATATATTCCCCACAAACATCCCCAAAATCAAACTGAATCAATCAACCATTTTCAGTCACATTGCATTTTATGTGCTCTGAATATTTGTGACAAAATTCAACCAATGTTATGGGACACATGACAAAGGAAACGTGGACATAAACCCATCAGCCCTGAAGAGAACATTTGATAGAAACTCTGCCATTATATGTAGCCTATATTTATCTTGATTATGTATAGTGCTACCTCAAAATAATAAAAAGCTTTTGACACATAGAACGTCATAAGATAGAAGTTACATTTTCATTTTGTCATGAAAGGGTAGAAATGTAAACAAAACATCTGAAAGCCAACATCAATACGCCCACATGATGAATTCCTACAACGCAACAGCTTCTTATCCCTTTTTCCATCTCTCTCACTGTCCATCCTTTGTTACCTTCCCTCTCTTTCTCTCTCTCCCTCCTGACTCTGTGAAGTTGATCCACCTGTGTTGTGCAAATTCCTCTCCTGTGGTTGTGATTGATTCACTGTGACGTGACTGACACTCAGAGCCCTGACTACCACAAACTCAAAAAAAAAAAAAGAGGAAAAACAAAAGTAACCTTCTTAATAAACACACATTTCCACCGGAAAGCTTCTCAGGGATTTGAGAATCCTCATTCAGTGAAGTGGATCTATTCACACCATGAGAACCAAGAGGAGGATGTATCCTACAGGGACTTCAATCATCTCTGTCAGACCTTGATACCAGGTTTAAGATGAAGCTGCTGTTCACTTCCTTTATCCACAATGTTCTACTGTAGATGTGTGATTAGATTCAAATGCCCAGCAGTGAAGATATGAGCCCACTCCACAACTCTGAGAGGAGAAGCAATGTTCCACAAGACTACACATTCATTACTCAAAATTAATCTCCATTACACAAATACTGTATGCATAATTATAAAAAATAATTATAATTGTGATTATTTCTCCGTGAGCCGAACTTCTTTAAATTGTGATTGACACAGTGTGAAAGACTACCACAGGCACATGTGTAAGTAAATGTAGTCAGACACTCGCACACATTGAAATAGCCATCAGAAATGTGTTTCAGCGTGATGGAAAACAGTAGAATAAAGACACACAACAATGGGATTTAAGCAAGGACGGCGAAAAACATACCACCACACATTCATAATCATATGGAACAATATGATTACATTTGGGGATATATGAAAATCAAAAGAGACAGAAATAATTATATTTTGTTGCTTTCGAAGAGCACATTTTCATGTAAGGACTAGGTGCTAAATAAATATTATTTTCTAACACTTAATAATAACCTAGATCAAATCTATAGCGTGTTGTTTGAGCATACAGATGTATAGGCTAAAATAACCTCCGTTCTGAGTGGAGGTAGTAAAGGGTAGAAGGTCTTTGATATGGGTCACCTCCATCAACAAGACACTGAACTCAGACACCTGTCAGCCAGCACGCCAGAAATTAATTCAACTACACCGGAAACATGAGGGACGAGGGAACACAAGCAAAACCCCAAACACACAACCAATCCACAGCGTAAATGGGGCGGGGAGCTGGCCAATCGCTTAAAAAGGACCCGATTACCACCAAACCCTTGATGTGTCCCACAGCAGTGCAGTCCCGCTGGCAGGGAATAGGAGAGATATCCTCGTATCGACGAAGAGTCCATTACCCGTCTGGGCCTGAACCACTTGATGTGCACCTTTCATCCCCAAAATCATCTCCTGCGGAAACAATAACCAGCCTTTATACAGTATCCTTTCATCCTCAAAATCGTCTCCTGCGGAAACAATAACCAGCCTATATACAGTATCCTTTCATCCCCAAAATCATCTCCTGCGGAAACAATAACCAGCCTATATACAGTATCCTTTCATCCTCAAAATCATCTCCTGCGGAAACAATAACCAGCCTTTATACAGTATCCTTTCATCCTCAAAATCATCTCCTGCGGAAACAATAACCAGCCTATATACAGTATCCTTTCATCCTCAAAATCATCTCCTGCGGAAACAATAACCAGCCTTTATACAGTATCCTTTCATCCTTAAAATCATCTCCTGCAGAAACAATAACCAGCCTATATCCAGCCTCTGTCCCTGGGCATTTTGAACACACCAGGAGGGGGCAGCATAGAGTCATGAATAAACCAATGACATGGGGTGACCTCTGCATGGTATTCATGCATGGTAATTGCACCCACAGAGAATGATAGAGGCCTTTATTGGCCAAAAGGCCGTATTAGCATAGGCAGCGCCATTGAGGGCTTCCATAATTTTAATGTAGTCAACTGGGTGGGACTTCCAACTTCATTAACCAAACCATCCTGGTGAACCGTTGGAGTCATGTCCAACTGAGTCATCAGGAGGGATCAGCCAATCGTGAAGAAAATGGACTACCTCAAAATGGAGATAGCATGGTCAGCGCCCTTAAGGCTGTCACAGAAGCTATAATGGCACAGATACAATGAGTCCTCAATCTCTCTATTCTTGCGCCTCTCACAATACATATGGTAAAGCCAATGTCAGCAGGTTTCATACATATGAAAAGGACTTGACAGCCTGCCTGGCTTCTCTTCCATTTTAATGGGATTGCCAGGAATTGTCAGATAAAATCCATTGATTGAAAAATGAGGATTTCTGTGGTTCTGCCACCAGTTACGAAAGGAGACATAATTTACAGACAGATCTAATCTAATAACTGCTCTTTGGAATACAATCTCTCCAATCCACATGGCTTCACTCAGTCACATCACACCAAAACCATGCAAATTGTGCAAAAAACTATGCAACACCAAAAATAAGATATGTTCACATTTATTTATTGTGCAGGGACTTTTATATACAGATACATTTTATACACCTAATTTACAGAAATTGTGAAATAAATTAATAAGCTAGTGTTCCAACACTCACTTGTTTTTAATGTTGACCTTGGAAGTACTAACACAACAGAATTAGAAAAAAAGAGCACAATGATAAGTGAGCGGTGACAAAAGATACACTATAGTATTATACAATACAATCTATAGTATTATACAATACAATCTATAGTATTATACAATACAATCTATAGTATTATACAATACAATCTATAGTATTATACAATACAATCTATAGTATTATACAATACAATCTATAGTATTATACAATACAATCTATAGTATTATACAATACAATCTAGTATTATACAATACAATCTAGTCTAATTTCAGATAGTGTTTCTATATTTTACAAGTTTTATTTTGTTATAGGTCAAATAACTATTGCACTAAATACTTCTGACAAACACAATTCATTCATTTTTTTAAACATAAAAACGTTCTCTAATACAATCAATAATCAAAAATGCGCAACTGCTCCTCAGTAGTGTCCATGATAGTGTATACAAACAACACTTAAGAGTGTCCAGGGCCAAACAGAGCAAAAAGTGGAAGAACAGAATCCTAAAACACTGGAGTCATCCTCTCAATGTTATCCCTGTCCCAGGGCGGTGACTAAGGGAGACAGATACTGACCTGCTCTCAGCTACTCAGTAGAAAGGACCTGACAGTGACAACTAATCTACTACTAGCATATATATTGATAGACACGGATACAGGCTAGTGACATGCCTTACAAACACTTAACAGGTACAGAATTCAGCCCATGAAGTAGCACACATCTAGTATGTTACAATAACTAAGAGTTCAGCACTAAACCGCTGCAGGCAGATATGATCCTGGTTATTCCTCTGAGCTATTAAAACATGCAGTGTGTGGTGAGGTCCTACACTACTATTCAGTGGAGGTGGTTAAAAGCTGTGGTTGACTAACAGATGGAAAACCGAGGCCTTGAGATGCTGTATTTTATAGGTCACTTTTTCATGACCAGAAGTCTATTTTCACCATTGACTCTTTTTGTTGGCCAAGCACTAGCCAGATATAGCCAGGCCCCTACATTAAAGAAACCACAGCACAGTGTGTGCTGCTATATACGCCTATGGAAGCCATTCTACCAATACCACATACAGGAAAGTTTGATTATTGCACACAAGCACTGAACTTGCAAATGTTGATGAAAATGTATGGGAAACAACTCCAGCATACCCTGAAATCAGTGGTTGTTCACTATGACGTGGCACATGATTCTACACCTATTTAACAGAAGACTACAACACACTCTACTTGGGCTCTAAGATGGCTAGTGTCAAGCAGCTCATTTGGGCAGAGTAGAAAGGCTGAGGAGTGTACAGGGTATTGACATGGTAGAAAACAAACATCAGGAGACTACTATACCAGGTTCCCGACTGTGATTGGATGACCTTTAGACACCAGTAGAAAAAGAGGTGTTACTGTTCAGAGAAGCATGGCCCCATGACTCAACCATAATTGCACTGAAGAAGAAATGAGATGGATTTCTGTGTGGAATCGTCCTAAATACGTCCTAACCTCCTACTGTGAAGAAACATGTACTTACATCCCGTCATACGAACACTTCCTGCCAGACATGGTTTCTGCTAAAACACAAAAATAATGACAAACAGATGACATCCCAGCAACAGAACAAACAACGGGTCGTTGTCAGGGCTCATTCAGTTTGAGTACAAAGCTAAAGGAAAGTTATACAGTAGATGTATAGAAAAACGTACTTTGCAATCACTAGTAAGCATTTCCTCAGTTACATATAACGCCATACACTAATGACAAGACATTCTCTAAGGAAGGCCAAAAAGAGTGCAAGTCCGATAGGAAAGGGAGAATGATAGTTAGAGAGGAGTAAGCTGGAGCTGCTGTGATGGGTTAGTGTTACTGGGGGGGGGGGGAGATCTTCTCTCTTCTGCTCAGGGGGACTGGGACCCTGACCTGTACTGCTTGAAGCTTCCCAGCAGACTCTGGACCCCGATCCTGACCCGGCGGGCCACGGAGTCAGCAGGGGGAGTGGGCAGGCAGGAGCCCAGGCTGGGAGGCCTCGCGTCCAGACACTTCTGGTAGCGCAGCTGAGGACAGAACACAAATATACAACAGGACTCCATCAGTAAAGACACTAAAACACATCAATACTATTCAAGGAAACATTGACAGGCATTCATGAGATGTTCTATATTATAGACAACATATCATCCAGTCTCTCTAGACCACTTAATAATCCATAATGGAGTCCACTGTTCAGTCTGCTGACCCACCATGCAGGCGGCCTGCACCGCCTCACTCAGGCTGGCAGCGTTGGGCTCACACCAGAACATGTGACAGATGAAGTGCCCGGGGCCCTCGGCCATGATGAAGGCAAAGGTGTGGACGTCCTTCCCCACACCCATGAAAGACAGGAACCGCACCCGGCACTCTGACAAAACCTCCTCAGTCTGGGGAGGACAAGGGGACACATCAGTCAGGAGAGAGCCATTCTGACATGACCCCTACTAATACTCTGTGTAACAGAGATGACGGTGTGGATGGGTTAGTTAGTAACTACCTCTCTGGTGAGGATGGTGAGAGTGGCAGGGGCCACGTTGACAGAGACGGGGGTCCAATCCTGCTTCCTTGTGCTGTTCATTGCAGCCGCCAAAGCATCATTGATTGTGTCCACACCTAAGAGACGAGAACGTTCTACTGTTAACAGTATCCTCAAGGTAAACTGCATGGGAGGAGCATGTATGCAGTGAAGCAAAACACAGTCCCACACAGAGCACTGCCAGATGTTTTACTGCACAGATATAAATGACCAAAAGTTTGTGGACACCTGCTCATTGAACATCTTATTCCAAAATCTTGGACATTAATATGGAATTGATCCCCCCCTTTGCTGCTATAACAGCCTCCACTCTTCTGGGAAGGCTTTCCACTAGATGTTTGAACATTGCTGCAGGGACTTGCTTCTATTCAGCCTCAAGAGCATTAGTGAGGTCGGGCACTGATGTTGGGCGATTAGGCCTGGTTTAGAGAGTCTGCGTTCCAATTAATCCCAAAGGTGTTTGATGGGGTTGAGGTCAGGGCTCTGTGCAGGTCAGCCAAGTTCTTCCATAATGATCGACAAACCATTTCTGTATGGTCCTCGCTTTGTGCACAGGGCATTGTCATGTCGAAACAGGTGAGGGCCTTCCCCAAACTGTTGCCACAAAGTTGGAAGCACAGAATCGTCTAGAATGACATTGTATGCTGTAGCATTAAGATTTCTCTTCACTGGAACTAAGGGGCCTGAACCATGAAAAACATTATTCCTCCTCCACCAAACTTTACAAGTGGCACTATGCATTTGGGGCAGGTAGCGTTCCCCTAGCATTCGCCAAACCCAGATTCGCCTGTCAGACTGCCAGATGGTGAAGCGTGATTCATCACTCAAGAAAATGTGATTCCACTGCTCCAGAGTCCATTGGCTGGCGGCGAGCTTTACACCACTCCAGCCGACGTTTGGCATTGAGTATGGTGATCTTAGGATGGTGTGCGGCTGCTCGGTCATGAAAACCCATTTCATTAAGCTCCCGACTGACAGTTATAGCGCTGACATTGCTTCCAGAGGCAGTTTGGAACTCAGTGGTGAGTGTTGCAACAACAGATGATTTTTATGCGCTTCAGCAGTTGGCAGCCATGTTCTGTGAGCTTGTGTGGCCTACCACGTCGCGACTGAGCCGTTGTTGCTCCTAAACGTTTCCACCTCAAAATAAAAGCACTTACAGTTGACCGGGGCAGCTGTAACAGGGCAGAAATTGGACAAATTCTATGTTGGTGCCGCGTTGAAAGTCACGGAGCTCTTCAGTAAGGCCATTCTACTGCCAATGTTTGAGTATGGAGATTGCATGGCTGTGTGCTCGATTTTATACAGCTATCAGCAACGGGTGTGGCTGGAATCCACTAATTTGAAGCGGTGTCCACATACTTTTGTATATATAGTGTATTTACCTAACAACTAAGTAAATAAAATATTTTCTTACCCATGCGTCCCTTACCTACAGGCTTGGACACAGGTACGTTACCAAGGTAATACACAAGGAAACGTTGGAAATTCTCATTTTTTGGAACGGGAAACTCTGCAGAGGAAGAAAATGTGAAGGGAGTTAGTGTCTAGTGTTGTACGTCTGTTATAAAATTAACTCTATAACCCTATCACAGGGGTTACCTTGAGCAGGAATCTCCATGGGTTTGCACTGGTCATAATTGTACCTGCTCAGAAATGGCTTGGATAGCTTCCTCTCTGTCATTATCTGAATGTACAGAGAGAGAAAGACATGGTCAAGTCATCATGAAATGAGTCATTCCACAGGAAATAGTATATTAGATACAGTACCAGTCAGAAGTTTGAGAACACCTACTCATTCAAGGGTTTTTTCTATATTTTTACTATTTTCTACATTGTAGAATAGTAATGAAGACATCAAAATTATGAAATAACACATATGGAATCATATAGTAACCAAAAGGGTTTAATCAAAATCTATTTTATACCCTTTGCCTTGATGACAGCTTTGAATGGCCACCCTTTGCCTTGATGACAGCTTTGAATGGCCACCCTTTGCCTTGATGACAGCTTTGAATGGCCACCCTTTGCCTTGATGACAGCTTTGAATGGCCACCCTTTGCCTTGATGACAGCTTTGAATGGCCACCCTTTGCCTTGATGACAGCTTCGAATGGCCACCCTTTGCCTTGATGACAGCTTTGAATGGCCACCCTTTGCCTTGATGACAGCTTTGAATGGCCACCCTTTGCCTTGATGACAGCTTCGAATGGCCACCCTTTGCCTTGATGACAGCTTCGAATGGCCACCCTTTGCCTTGATGACAGCTTCGAATGGCCACCCTTTGCCTTGATGACAGCTTCGAATGGCCACCCTTTGCCTTGATGACAGCTTCGAATGGCCACCCTTTGCCTTGATGACAGCTTCAATGACCACCCCCTTTGCCTTGATGACAGCTTCGAATAGCCACCCTTTGCCTTGATGACAGCTTCGAATAGCCACCCTTTGCCTTGATGACAGCTTCGAATAGCCACCCTTTGCCTTGATGACAGCTTCGAATAGCCACCCTTTGCCTTGATGACAGCTTCGAATGGCCACCCTTTGCCTTGATGACAGCTTCGAATGGCCACCCTTTGCCTTGATGACAGCTTCGAATGGCCACCCTTTGCCTTGATGACAGCTTCGAATGGCCACCCTTTGCCTTGATGACAGCTTTGCACACTCTTGGCATTCTCTCAAATGCATTTCAAATGCATTTCAATTAACAGGTTTGCCTTGTTCAAAGTTAATTTGTAGAATTTCTTTCCTTCTTAATGCGTTTGAGACAATCAGTTGTGTTGTGATTAGGTAGGGCTATCTTCCGTATACCACCCCTATTTGGTAAAAGACCAAGTCCATATTATGGCAAGAAAGGCTCAAATAAGCAAAGAGAAACAACAGGCCATTACTTTAAGACATGAAGGTTAGTCAATCTGGAACATTTCAAGAACTTTGAAAGTTTCTTCAAGTGCAGTCGCAAAAACCATCACGCAAACGCTATGGTGAAACTGGCTCTCATTAGAACCGCCACAGGAATGGAAGACCCAGAGTTACCTCTGGTGCAGACGATGAGTTCATTAGAGTTACCAGCCTCAGAAATTGCAGCCCAAATAAATGCTTCAGAGTTCAAGTAACAGACACATCTCAACATCAACTGTTCAGAGGAGACTGCGTGAATCAGGCCTTCATGGTCGAATTGCTGCAAAGAAACCACTACTAAAGGACACCAATAAGAGGAAGAGACTTGCTTGGGCCAAGAAACACAAGCAATGGACATTAGACCAGTGGAAATCTGTCCTTTGTTCTGGAATCCAAATGGGAGATTTTTGGTTCCAACCGTTGTGTCTTTGTGAGATGCAGAGTGGGTGGAAAGATCATCTCTGCATGTGTATTTCACACTGTGAAGCATGGAGGTGGTGGTGTTATGGTGTGATTTATTTAGAATTCAAGGCACACTTAACCAGCATGGCTGCCACAAGCAAATTGAGATGGTTTGGGATGAGTCGGACCACAGAGTGAAGGGAAATCAGCCAACAAGTGCTCAGCATATGTGGGAACTCCTTCAAGACTGTTGAAAAAGCATTCCCGGTGATGCTGGTTCAGAGAAAGCCAAGAGTGTGCAAAGCTGTCATCAAGGCAAAGGGTGGCTATTTGAAGAATCTCAAATATAAAATATATTTAGATTTTTTTTAACACTTTTTTAGTTATTACATGATTCCATGTGTTATTTCATAGTTTTGATGTCTTCACTATTATTCTACAATGTAGAAAACAGTAAAAATAAAGAAAAACCATTGAATGAGTAGCTGTTCTAAAACTTTGGACCAGCAGTGTATGTGACATAGAAGACATAGAAGAATCACCCTGGAACACATCTCATGCAGACTGGTGGCGATGTTCTTGGCAGGTGAGTCACAGCGGAACACGTGACACTTGAGTACCTGGGTCAGGTTGTCTCGCGCGACATAAGCGAAGTCTCTGTTGTAACAAATACAGAGAAGTATACCATTTACATACTGGTCCATGAACCAAATGCATTTCTTGAAATTGAATGATAGCAACAGACAAGAAAAACTGAAAACACAAAAATTATTGCAATGAATCATGTTAGATATGACAATTACAATCAATTAAACTATATGTAGGAAAAACACCATGGGACATTAGAGCATAAAGACCAAAGAGAAATGTGTACAATACCTTTCCCTGTATAGGGCAGCAAAATGCAGCATGAAAATAAATAATGGACAGTTAAATCACAGTTATTACAAAAACACTAGTCGAAAATGGAAATCTGATATTAAGTGAATGCCAATGCCTTAAATGTAATTGCAATACGATGGACAACCCACCAGAGGGCAGTGGTGCCTCAGGGTTGCAGTATTTGAACATGCCATTGGACTCATAGGCTGCATTTACAAAAGCAGCCCAATTCAGACCTGTTTTGAACTAATTGGTCTTTTAGATGAATTAGATGAAAAAAGATCAGAACTGGGCTGTCTGTGTACATGCAGCCTTAAATGACTCACAGTTTTTCAATGGGCAAATAAGTGGAAAACAGACCCACATCCAGAGGTCTAGGATGGGAAAACTCGACCCTAAGGCATGAAAACTAATATGTTTTAGTAATACCTAAAGTTGCAATATGGAACTTATTTGGTAGATTCGACCAAATTCACATAGAAAAGAGTTATACATCTCATTCGGATTGAAAGCGAGTCTAAGAAGCGGCAAGATCTATTGCATTTTCTCCATTTCTATGCTTCCAGTGCTTCGTTTTTGCATCTTTTACTTTCGGTTTTGTACCCCAGTTTCAAACAGCTGAAAACACAATACTTTTAGTTATGGAAAATATATTTCACTGCGGTTTAGATGGTACAATGATTCTCTACACCAGTGGTTCCCAAACGTTTTATAGTCCGGTACCCCTTCAAACATTCAACCTCCAGCTGCGTACCCCCTCTAGCACCAGGGTCAGCGCACTCTCAAATGTTGTTTTTTTACATCATTGAAAGCCTGCCACACACACACACTACATTTAGTAAAAATAAGAATGAGTGTGAGTTTGTTACAATCCGGCTAGTGGGAAGTGACAAAGAGCTCTTATAGGACCAGGGCATAAATAATAGTACATCATTTTGCTCTTTATTTAGCCATCTGACATATAAAACCTTATTTGTTCATCAAAAATGGTGAATAACTCACCACAGGTTAATGAGAATGGTGTGTTGAAAGGACGCACATAACTCTGCAATGTTGGTTTGTATTGGAGAGAGTCTCATTTCCCACACACAGTCTGTGCCTGTATTTAGTTTTCATGCTAGTGAGGGCCATGAATCCACTCTCACATAGGTACGTGGTTACAAAGGGCATCAGTGCCTTAACGGCGCGATTTTCCAAGGTAGGATACTCTGAGTACAGCCCAATCCAGAAATCTGACAGTGGCTTCTGATTCCATTAAATTGTCACAGAACCGCTTGTTTCAATGAGGCTCTCTTGTTCAGATATCGGTTAGTGGACTGGAGGCAGGGCATGAAAGGGATAACGAATCCAGTTGTTTGTGTCCTCCGTTTCGGGAAAGTACCTGCGTAATTGCACACCCAGCTCACTCAGGTGCTTCGCTATATCACATTTGACATTGTCCGTAAGCTTGAGTTCATATGATTTTTTTGTGTGCAAATAATGATGGAAAGACCTGTGTGTTGTCCTTGTTAATGCAGACAGAGAAGAGCTCCAACTTCTTAATCAAAGCCTCAATTTTGTCCTTCACATTGAATATAGTTGTGGAGAGTCCCTGTAATCCTAGTTTCAGATCATTCAGGTGGGAAAAAACATCACCCAGATAGACCAGTCGTGTGAGAAACTCGTCAAAATGCAACCGGTCAGACAAGTGAAAATGTTCAGTAAAGAAAACTTTAAAATCAAATCAAATTTTATTTGTCAAATACACATGGTTAGCAGATGTTAATGCGAGTGTAGCGAAATGCTTGTGCTTCTAGTTCCGACAATGCATTAATAACCAACAAGTAATCTAACTAACAATTCCAAAACTACTGTCTTATACACAAGTGTAAGGGGATAAAGAATATGTACATAAAGATATATGAATGAGTGATGGTACAGAGCGGCATAGGCAAGATGCAGTAGATGGTATCGAGTACAGTATATACATATGAGATGAGTATGTAAACAAAGTGGCATAGTTAAAGTGGCTAGTGATACATGTATTACATAAAGATGCAGTAGATGATATAGAGTACAGTATATACGTATACATATGAGATGAATAATGTAGGGTATGTAAACATTATATTAGGTAGCATTGTTAAAGTGGCTAGTGATATATTTTACATCATTTCCCATCAATTCCCATTATTAAAGTGGCTGGAGTTGAGTCAGTGTCAGTGTGTTGGCAGCAGCCACTCAATGTTAGTGGTGGCTGTTTAACAGTCTGATGGCCTTGAGATAGAAGCTGTTTTTCAGTCTCTCAGTCCCTGCTTTGATGCACCTGTACTGACCTCGCCTTCTGTAGAGGTCTTTATGTCCTAGAGGGCAAACTACCTGCCCTCTAGGACACCTACACCACCCGATGTTACAGGAAGGCCATAAAGATCATCAAGGACAACAACCACCCGAGCCACTGCCTGTTCACCCCGCTATCATCCAGAAGGCGAGGTCAGTACAGGTGCATCAAAGCTGGGACCGAGAGACAGAAGCTGTTTTTCAATCTCAAGGCCATCAGACTGTTAAACAGCCACCACTAACATTGAGTGGCTGCTGCCAACATACTGACTCAACTCCAGCCACTTTAATAATGGAAAAATTGATGTAATAAATGTATCACTAGCCACTTTAAAAATGCCACTTTTATATGTTTACATACCCTACATTACTCATCTCATATGTATATACTGTACTCTATACCATCCACTCAATCATATATTTTTTTAATGTACATATTCTTATTCATTCCTTTACACTTGTGTGTATAAGGTAGTTGTTGTGAAATTGTTAGGTTAAGATTACTCGTTGGATATTACTGCATTGTCGCAACTAGAAGCACAAGCATTTTTCTACACTCACATTAAAATCAGCTAACCATGTGTATGTGACAAATACAATTTGATTGGATTTGCATGGTACCCAAGTGGTGTCGGGAGCAACTGCTTGCACGGGCATTACCAGTACAGATCCCAACATGAGCAGCAGCTACGTTTGGCTACATAGAGACCATTAGTGGAATTCCTGCGAGAGATTAACAGTTAATGTGAATGGATGTTAATTATTTGACTAGGCTGCTTGTATTTGACATTGTGTTATTTCGCTCAACACTAGATGGTTAAAAAAAATGGACAGTGAAATGAGGCAACTCAGGCAACAAAAATAAATAATCATCCAAATGTATAGATAGCCCCGTTGGAAAACGTACCCCGACGGAACTGCAATACCTGCTCTACACTATACTTGCTTGTTTTGTCACAACCTGAAATTAGGTCAATTATTTGAATTTTAGCAATGAGGAACGATTTCTGAACCTTTAAGAAAATGGAACAAATTACCAGCTATTATGTAATTCCCAGTGCCAAATATATCTTAATTAGGTGTGGATGGTCATGAAGTAATAGTAAGTTGACTGCTAAGACTAGATAGACAATTAACTAACAAAAAGCGCTAAATAAAAACTATATAAAATAGTACAATTTCTAAAGAGTTAAAACAGCATTTTCTGTTCCTGAAAAGTAGCTACACCACTTAACTGACTGCCACAGTAGTGCAGATGTGGTGCCAAACAGCGTCTGGTTGTTCTGATGGACACTGACCTGCCGTTGTCTCGGCCCACGCCCCACACGCGGATGCTGGCGATGGGCTGCGAGTGCAGCAGAGTCTGGCCCAGTGGGTCGATCAGATTCATAGTGTCATTCTGCAGGACCATCAGCATGTCCTTACCCTGGTAACACAACACAAACATATCACGATCCTCCTAAAGCACCACCATGCACAGCCAATTGAATGACATAGCAATCTATCAAATTACATTTCAATGTGCCCATCTGTGCTACAAATAATAATACTCTAGCAAACAACTGTTAGACTTGATCCTGGTTTAGATGAAGAGACATTCCCAAGCAGTGGTCCATATGGACGATTATAATTACTCTGATATTCAACATTATTCAACACAGAGCAGTTGCAGGGAATAGCAGTCAATGTGAGAGGTAATTGCTTCAGTTGCTGGGTAAAAAAAAAAGACAAAGCAAGGTAAACAGAGGGTCTTCGCCCAAACATCAACCCCATCACTAGGCTCTTCCCCCCGACAGGAAGAGCCCACCCCAGTCCCTTCCTGTGGCCCTGCTCCTCAGACTCACCTCTCCCCAGATGCCAGCAGTGTCGTGGAGGTTGTGTTTATGGTAGGACAGCTGTCTAATGCAGTTGTTGACAGCCACGCTGCTCTTTCCCGGTGCCATGTCCTCTTCAGACATCTCCACCCAGCCCAGAGAGCGCACGGCAAAATACTGCCATAGCAAATAGAGGCCGGAGAGAACACAGGACGGGCCAGAGAGAGGGAGAGAGATAAACCGACAAACGCAGTCCAATTAGGAAAGGGAAGAGTAGTTGTACGTTAACAGGGAAGGGACAGACAGATGACTAGTCTTCCTGCCTCAACGTTTTAGTGAGAGTAAATGTGATTTTCAAATTTACCTTAGCCTCCAGGTCAGTGCCATGGGGATCAAGTTTCTCCTCTTCCTCGTATTGGTAACAGCTATAAGACAGTTATCAGTCCGTTATCATTTGAGAAAGAACAAGAGGGAGAGAGGAGGGTTTAAGAGTGTTTTGGCTGAGAATGAGATGGCTTATCACATAACGCACTAGCACATGACTTACTTGAGGTTGATGGATGCATAGCGCAGGGTTGCCCCTTCAAACTCCTTCAGGCTCTGGTCAGATGCCACCTCTCCCTCCTGCAATCACCAAGAAGACAATGAATTAGTCAATTCATCAACACCAAGTTGATCAAAATCCTAATGTGCTGCTTTCTAAACTCTGTTTCTAAAACTGAAATATTGACGGTTGAAGCGATGAAATGTCAAGTGCTTGTGCTTTTTTGTCTACTATTTCCCACATAACAATGATTTATCTGTTGGGAGGGTTTACATCGAGTATGTTTCAAATGATGTTTTTCAATGAATAATCGGAGACATAAAAAACACTTTCCAAACACATGAAAATAATGATTCTCTTTTTACTGTGCTGTCAGTGTTAAAGGATATCCTGAATGTGAGGTCTTGGCCATGTCCTGATTCTCATTCGTATTTATTAATATTCATGCTGTCCCTTACCTTCCACAGCTCTCCATCACTAGTCCCTTCATCTGGGTTAGAGAGGTCCCCCCATGTTTCCTAGTAGTCAGACAAAAACATGACATTTTTCTCGAAATAGTCTTAATTGGGAGAGCATAGATCAAGTCTTCTCAGAACATATACAGTACATGCGGAAAGGATTCAGACCCCTCCACTTTCCCTCATTTTGTTACGTTACAGCCTTATTCTACAATGGATGAAATGTTTCTTTATCAATCTACACACAATACCCCATAAGACATTTTAGCTAATTTACACAAAATAGAAAACAGAAATACCTTATTTACATAAGTATTCAGGCCCTTCGCTATGATACTCGAAATTGAGCTCAGATCTATCCTGTTTTCATTGATCAACCTTGAGATGTTTCTACAACTTGATTGGAGTCCACTTGTGGTAAATTCAATTGATTTGACATGGTTTGGAAAGGCAAACACCTGACAATATAAGGTCCTACAGTTGACAGTGCATGTCAGAGCAAAAGCCAAGCCATGAGGTTGAAGGAATTGTCCATATAGCTCCGAGACAGGATTGTGACGAGGCACAGATCTGGGGAAGGTTACCAAAAAATGTCTGCAGCATTGAAAGTCCCCAAAAGCACAGTGGCCTCCATCATTCTTAAAACAGAAAAAGTCTGGAACCACCAAGTATCTTTCTAGAGCTGGCCGCCCAGCAAAACTTAGCAATAGGGGGAGAAGGGCCTTGGTCAGGGAGGTGAACAAGAAACCGATGGTCACTGACAGAGCTCCAGAGTTCCTCTGTGGAGATGGGATACCTTCCAGAAGGACAACCATCTCTGCAGCACTCCACTTTATGGTAGAGTGGCCAGACGGAAGCCACTCCTCAGTAAAAGGCACATCACAGCCCACTTGGAGTTTGCCAAAAGGCACCTAAAGGACCCTCAGACCATGAGAAACAAGATTCTCTGGTCTGACGAAACCAAGATTGAACTCTTTGGCTTGAATACCAAGCATCACATCTGGAGGAAACCTGGCAACATCCCTACGGTGAAGCATGATGGTAGCAGCATCATGCTGTGGGGATGTTATTCAGCACCAGAGACTGGGAGACTAGTCAGGATTGAGGGAAAGATGAACTGAGTAAAGTACTGAGAGATCCTTGATGAAAACCTGCTTCAGAGTGCTCAGGACCTCAGACTGTGGGGGAAGGTTCACCTTCCGACAGGACAACAACCCTAAGCACACAACCAAGACAACGCAGCAGTTGCTTCATGGACAAGTCTCTGAATGTCCTTGCGTGGCCCAGCCAGAGCCCGGACTTAAAACCCAATCGAACAACTCTGGAGAGACCTGAAAATAGCTGTGTAGCGACTCTCCCCATCCAACCTGACAGAGCTTGAGAGGATCTGCAGAGATGAATGGGAGAAATTCCCCAAATACAGGTGTGCCAAGCTTGGAGCGGCATACTCAAGACTCAAGGCTGTAATCGCTGCCAAAGGTGCAACAAAGTACTGAGTAAAAGGTCTGAATACTTATGTAAATGTGATATCAGTTTATGTATACATTTGCAAAATAAACACATCATCCCTAAGGCCTATGGGTTAGATCTCACCTCTGGCTCTTCCTCACAGGGTGTTGTCTCCAGGGACATACTGGAGGACATCATGGAGTCTCCCACCTTGTCCAGAGGGGAGGGAGGCTCCCACTGAGTAGTGCCAGTAGGGATGTGCCAATAATAGGTACCTGAAGTGTCTCGAACCCGCATCCACCCAGAGGGTAGGTCTGTGTCCGCCTCAAAGGCCTCCGAGTCCCAGAAGGACTCTGTGTGGAGAGAAGGGGAGGGTTAGAACGAGGAGTCTTAACGTTGCTTGCAACATGAGAAGCACTTGTTATGTTAGACTAGACAATAATCATTATTGTTGTTCCAACAAAACAGTCACACAGCTGATTTCAACAAACACGCCCATACCTTTGTTTTCATTTGGAGGGCTTTCAACAGTGCTTTCCTGAGACAGTGCTGACCAGTTGGTTTCTTCATCACTTGGTGTTCCATTCACATTAGAGAACAGCAGACAGGGATTTCTAGCCACCCCACTTCCCTCTCTTTCAGCCTCTGCATCCCTCTGCTTGGACTCCCTCTCTTCCTCTATAAGACTGCCGGCCTCTTCATCTGCCTCAGATGAATCTTCCTTCTCTTTGTCGCCTTCTTCGCCTTCATCATCTTTATCCTCTGCAGACACCAGGGTGTTGATGAGTAGTGGCTCTTTCAGGATGGCATTGGACTCTTCCTCCTTCAGGCCCAGGGTCTTGGGGTCTTGGGAGATTTGGTCTGCTCCTCGTTCCTCTGCTGCTCCTCCTCCTCCTCGTTGGTGTTATGAGGAGAGAAGTCCTCCTGGTTCCCATTCTGGTCCTGGTCCTGATGTTTCTCGGTTACTTTCCTCAGTTGGTTCTTGCCCTCCTTGACCCACTTAGCATTGTTGCTGTCTGTGGATTCTTGGTCACTCCAAAGGCCGCTGTCATTCAATTTGTTTTTCAGCACTTCATCTTGATGTTGGTTGTTGGCTACATGATAAGATACGTCATCATCATCATGGCCACCCATGGTACTATACAGCAGCTCTGAAGGGAATCGAGGAGGGTATGGTTAGAGAGAAAATAGATAGCTCAGATATGCCTTTGCCCATTAGATCACTCGAATGTTTAGTTACGAGTCAGTTTGAGACAAGTGACCTGGCTGGCTAGCCAACTGTTTGACATTGTAACGTTAACGTTAGTAAGTTAGCAAGGTAAATGTAATGTTAGCAAGCTAGCTCGCTACACGGCCTAACTAGCGTTGACTCATTAAATCGAAATTAGAAAATAGTTAGATAGTAAGCTAGATAGCTAACGTTAGCTAATGTTAACTGCGCCATTAGCTAGCTACATTGAGATATGACACATCGCTACGCTAGACAGCTGGCTAACTTACTAGCTAATATTAGTTGGCTAGGCCTCTCTAGCTGTCTCACTAGTTACTAATTTAGCAAGCAATCAATAACAATGTAAATGACATGACCATGTCAAGAGTTAGATACTGCATTGTTGCTAATTTAACATACCAGCTGTGGTTCAAGCTAACGTTAAATCAACCAAAAGGCAAGCTAGGAGGCTTCGTTAGCCTCCTTGCTAGCTAGGTGACCATCTGAAATAACATGCATCATCCGCCATCAACCCATAATAATATGGCCATAATTGGTACACGAGCACAAATAACAGCAATTCAACATGTGCACCATTAGATACCAAATCTACTTACTTCTGCTGTATGTGTCCTCCTTCAAATATATTATCCTTATTGTTACATATTTACACAATCATTTATGAATGCGGAGTTGGGTCGTTTATCTGGATTCCCAGCAGATGCTGCGGTGTTGTGCAGAGTTGTGACAGACGTTTTGGTGTTGGGGGGCGTACATCACGAATTTGTCAATGTGTTGCCTCGTACGGATGGATCTCTGACTCAACCATCTTATGATTATGATGATGATTAAAAAAAAAAAGTTGTAACCTTTATTTTACTAGCCAAGTCAGTTAAGAACAAAAAATCTTATTTACAATGACTTTCAAGCCCGGACGACGCTGGGCCAATTGTGCGCCGCCCTAATAAGACTCCCAATCATGGTCGGATGTGAAACAGCCTGGATTCGAGCCAGGGACTGTAGTGACGCCTCTTGCACTGAGATGCAGTGCCTTAGACCGCTTCGCCACTCGGGAGCTATGATCGCTGATCGGAGTCTACAGAATGCATTATCAAAAGAGTTTTAAATATGTATTTTAGTACTAAACCAATTTGTAAGTCGCTCTGGATAAGAGCGTCTGCTAAATGACTTAAATGTAAATGTAAATGTAAATCAATGACAGTGGACCTAATAAAACGTCGGCCAATTGAGAACATGTTGGACAGAACACTCGTAAATGTTGGTAATTATGCAATAAACACTTTGCTCATCTGCACCAAGCTGCTTGAATGAACATCCACTATCACTCACCCGATTGAGAAACACACCAATACAAGATCTTTCAGACTATATAAATTATTTTGATTTGTTTTTAATATACTTATATATAAATTACATAGTTTTGTATAAGACATGCTCGTTTTTGGCTTTTACTCTGGTGATTCAGCACAAATAAGCAAGCTGGTGGACAGAAAGAATGCATATTAAAAAAACAAATAAGTATTACATAGGTCAATAAAGGAGGAAATAACTCATATGGGGCTACAACAATGCAGAATGTTAATGTTATCCCCTTATTGTCCACTCTCCTGTGAAATGTTGGGAATCGCCTCAGGCATAAACATAGCCACAGAATTCAACAAAGCTGGGAGTTGAAGAAAACACATCCCAATGATCTGAGGGCAGAATATACAGTGGATGAAATGTTAAAAATGATGTAATAAGCATGTCAGATTTTTTTTCTCCATTTTGGTGTTCGGCAATATCCTGTGTTTTTCCCGGCTGTTCGGCACACATTTTTGTCGAGGCAAGTTTGGTCTACGTCCTTTCATTGGTGATTGGTCAACAGTAGAGACTCTTCAATGACTTGTTGTCGTTCAACGAGATTACACGTTTTCAGGCAAAAATATTTTACTTGAGAAATACTGCACCAAACATCTTAGATGTAAAATTGAGCGACTAAGACCTCTGCAAAAAGGTCAACATTAAACATGAATTCAGAATATTTTGAGGAAGTGTTATAGATATGTTGTTGTACGGCTTCTGAAGAGGGACAAAAAGTAATATTGCCGCTTTTTTCTTGTTTTTCAAGCAAATATCTTAAGGGTGTATGAGGCACAGATGGTCGCCTAGTCGAGTTCTGCTAGGAGCAACAAGAACCTAGTATGCGGACACCTAAGCACATGTAAAAAGTGGTTCTGCTCATTCCCCTGCACTTCCTGAAGAATACTGGACATTGAAATGCTTGGTCGGATAAATAGTCTAAGCAGGAGCAGTCCTATAATCCTGTTTGCATACATACAATTTGCCCTTGAAACAAAGTAAACCAGCCATACAGTACACACTCAGTTCCACAAGACAGGCTTCAGGCTAATATAGCAACAATGTTTTCGTAAGAGCTTTCATTAATCAGTAATAACAGGTTACAGGTCACTTTACAGTGTCTGACCCCTAGATAGTGAGACCCCCTCCAGAGTTAAAGGAAGCAGTGCAACAGACAGATTGTCATCCTGACCTCCACAGGTTATTCAGTCAAAGATAGAGGCTTGTACTCAGTCCACATGATTAGAGCACAACAGTCAGAACAGTCAACACTTAGCTCCTGCATGGACACGATGAGACAGTGACGTAGATGAAAGTACTGATAACTCATCTTGATAAGTAAATAAAAGAAAATCATAATCAAGAGTAAAACAAGTGACTGTCGCCATTTTAGTTTTCAGAGGCTTAAGTTACAGTGGCATTGAGGGCAGCAATAAGGAGTGAGAGTAGGTCTAAGGCAATACTGGTAAGCACCACATATTTGGATGATATCTGGGGCAAGATATCCAGGGGTTTAGGAGGGTAATTCAAGGCAGAGCAAAAAAGCAGTTTTCACTTGTCCTGCATTTTCTCCAGGATGGGCACGATCATGTCAAATTTAGGTCTCTTGGCTGGATCTTCGTTCATACAGATCTTCATGAGCTTGCAGATGTGGGGTGAGATGCCGGGAGGGATGGTGGGTCGTAGGCCTTCCAGGGCCACCTGAGGGCAGAACAGAGAGAGGGAACTATGTCAGAGACACTCTGGGAAGGACAAGACTAAACTGAGACTTGTGTTGAGATTCCCATGTTGTAATGAATCCTATAACTTCTAGCACCCTGAACTCAAGCGGTCTCACCTTCATGCCTATCTCCATGTTGGAGAGGTCAGCGAAGGGCACCTCCCTGGTCACCAGCTCCCATAGCAACACAGCGAAGCTCCACATGTCTGCTGACCGCCGGTTGATCTCCTCAGGCTTCTTCTGCAGGGCTGCATGGGCACAGGACAGACACAGAGGCAGAATCACACACATAGCTATAGGAGTTCCATACATTTTAGTTAGATAAAGCAATTATTTACATTCTCAAAAAGGTGAAATGCGGTAAGCAACAGAGAGAAAATGGCTGTGTGTGATGTACCTTCAGGGGCTACCCATGCTGGGGAGTACATCCTGCCTGGACACTGGAAGGAGAACTTGACGTCTGACATGCTGATCCTGGCGGTCATGTCCTCGTCAATCTGTCAAGGAATATCAGGTCATTATAACAGTGGGTTTCAAACACAATGAAGTCGCTCTGGATAAGAGCGTCTGCTAAATGACTTAAATGTAATGTAAATGTAAGTCATCCACCAAGGCATAAGAAGCATGAGTGAAACACATGACAACTACATCACCGTAGTGAATATGTACTGTTAATGTGAGTCCTTCTCTCACCATGACGCTCTTGCTGTTGAGAGAGTGTCGAGAGATCATGGGCTCGAGCGTGTGGAGGAAGGCCATCCCACAGGCAATGTCCAAAGCAAACTTCACCGCCTGTGTCTGGTCAACCACAAAGTCTGACAGACAATAGATCCATGGCAGTCATTTTCACACATTAGCAACAGCTGTAACATTGTACTCCTTCTCTAGTAACTAGTACAGTATGATTAGCTAAATCTTTTCCAATTCTTAAAAGCCTGAACTCTAAAACAAACATCCAGGCATATTCGATGAATCAAATCAAAAAACTTTATTTGTCACATATGCTGAATACAACATGTAGACCTTAACATGAAATGCTTACTTACAAGCCCTTTAACCAACAGTGTAGTTCAAGAAAGAGTTCAGAAAACATTTAGCAAATAAACTAAAGTTTAAAAAATAAAAGTAACAATAACGAGGCTATATACAGGGGGCACGGGTACCGAGTCAATGTGTGGGGATACAGCTTAGTCGAGGTAATTTGTACATGTAGGTAGGGGTGAAGTGACTATGCATAGATAATAAACAGCGAGTAGCAGCACTGGGGTGGGGGGTCAATGTAAATAGTCCGGTGGCCATTTGATGATTTGTTCAGCAGTCTTATGGCTAGGGGGTAGAAGCGTTGGTCCGCGTATGCTTTGAGTACACATCCTGGTAATGAATCTGGCCCCGCGGCTTTGTGAATGTTGACCTGTTTAAAGGTCTTGCTCACATCGGCTACCGAGAACGTTATCACACAGTCGTCCAGAACAGCTGGTGCTCTCATGCATGCTTTTTGCCTCAAATCGAGCATAAAAAACATTTAGCTCGTCTGGTAGGCTCCTGTTACTGGGCAACTCGTGTCTGGGTTTCCCTTTGTAGTGCATAATAGTTTTCAAGCCCTGACACATCCAACGAGCGTCAGAGCCATGGTGTAGTAGAATTCAATCTTAATCCTGTATTGACACTTTGCTTGTTTGATGATTCGTCAGAGGGCATAGCGGGATTTCTTATACGCATCCGGATTAGTGTCCCGCTCCTTGAAAGCAGCAGCTCTAGCCTTTAGCTCGATGCAGATGTTGCCTGTAAGCCATGGCTTCTGATTGAGCTATGTACGTACGGTCACTGTGGGGACGACGTTGTCGATGCATTTCTTGCTGAAGCCGATGACTGAGGTAGTATACTCCTCAATGGCATTGGATGATTCCCCGAAACATATTCCAGTCTGTGCTAGCAAAACAGTCCTGTAGCATAGCATCCGCGTCATCTGACCATTTGACAAATGGAGGGCAGGGGAGAGCTTTGTATGCATATCTGTGTGTGGAGTAAAGGTGGTTAAGAGTTTTTTTTCCCATCGGGTTGCACATGTGTCATGCTGGTAGAAATGAGGTAATACGGATTTAAGTTTGCCTGCATTAAAGTCCCCGGCCACTAGGAGCACCGCTTCTGGGTGAGCATTTTCTTCTTTGCTTCTGGCCTTAGAGTTAGTTGAGTGTGGTCTTAGTGCCAGCATCAGTTTGTAGTGGTAAATAGACAGCTATGAATAATATAGATGAGAACTCTCTTGGTAGACAGTGTGGTCTATAGCTTATCATAAGGTACTCTACCTCAGGTGAGCAAAACCTCGAGACATGTTTAATACTAGACATCGCGCACCAGCTGTTATTGACAAAGACACACACCCCCACCCCTAGTCTTACTAGACATAGCTTCTCTGTCCTGCCGGTGCATGGAAAATCCCGCCAGCTATATCCGTGTCGTCGTTCCAACATAAGATATGACTGTTTTTAATATCCCATTGGTAGGATAAGCTTGACCATAGGTCATCATTTTTATTTTCCAATGATTGCACATTGGCCAATAGAACAGATGGCAGCGGGGGTTTAACTCACTCGCCTACGAATTCTCAGAAGTCAGTACGACCTCAACCAATTTTTCTCCATCTTTTCTTCACGCACATGACGGGGATTAGGGCTTGTTCCCAAGAAAGCAGTATATCCTTCATGTCGGACTCGTTAAAGGAAAAATCTTCCAGTTCGAGTAGTCGCTGTTCTGATGTCCAGAAGTTATTTTCAGTCATAAAAGACGGTAGCAGCAACATTATGTACAAAATAAGGTTAAAAAAATAAGATACAAACAATGCAAACAAACAAACAAAATAGCACAATTGGCATATAAAACATCAGCCATCCCCTTCGGCGCCCTTCTCGTCTTTCCATGACCTTAACTCAACGTACTGTCCTACATTGGAAGTCTTTAGTACAATGCAGGTTAGTGTGGTACTCACCAGTGCCCTGGTGAAGCACGTTGTAGAGGGAGCCATAGGGCATCCAGTGTGTGATGATGATGGGGTGAGGGGCAGGAGGAGACTGACACGCTCCCAACATTGGCAGCACATTGGGGTGGGAGAATATCCTGGGATGGGCCCGAGGAAGAGGGTCACACATAGGGTGGGACATATGCGGGACAAACCAAAATAACTTCCATACAGATCAACAGGTCAGTAAATAAAAACGTGTAAGAGGCAGACAGACATATCCACAGAACAGGAGAAAATACACCTACAATGAACAACAAGCGGGTAAAACGTTATTACCTGAGTTTGGGATATTCCTCATTGAAGTCTCTGCTCTTTCTGGTGGACCAGTCGCGAACCTTCAACACTTTCACCACAACCTCATTCCCCTGCCAGCGTCCGTGCCACAACTAAAGAAAAAATGATTGAGACAAAGTTCCAGCATAACCTCCACAATATACAGTATAACTTGATGCAAAACATATGCTGATGTGTGTCAGTGTTTCAGAGATGAATCACTTTGTAACATGAGTTGCGGACATCAGTAACAGATAAAACAGCAGTCATGTAGAAACAACAGCTCCATACCTCTCCAGACTGGTTCTCATTGATCTTAGCCAGGAGGGAAAGCTGTTTGAAGTCAATGCCCGCTGCTTTGTTCAACGTGCCGTTACCTGCACGTATTGGCGCACAGAGGACAGAGTTGAAGAGCATAGCTAAAGCCCCAGGTCTGGCAAAAAGCCCTACTATTTCTGCACAATTTAGCACACTGAAAGGCAGTGGAAATGTCATCAGGCACCTTGGGGACTACCAGAGACCCCAGTGGGACATTTACTGGATGTTCATTCCTTCCTATAAACTGTGCCTGATATTCACTTCATTCACTTCTTGTTTTCTCCAAGCTTAGTAATGAAAAGCAGGCAGCTAGTAAATGGCTTTGTGGCTGTGGGACTTACGGGGTCGAGTTCTGGTGGTGCCTTTCCAGAACGTGTCCTTGAAGGGGACCTTGGTCAAACTCTGGCCCAACTTCTCTGCTTTCTCTGAGAGGGGGGCGAACACAAAGCACGCATTGATTAGGTAACAGGGCTAACACATAATAAATCACAGTTTTCTTGCCAACAATGGATGATGCAGAGTAATGGCATGTTGAATACCTTGGAGGGCTTCACGTAGGTGAGGTTTGGCTTTGTCCAGAGGAGTTTCTCCATACTTATTACAGATGTTCACCTGAGCTCCATTAGTCACCAGGTCCTGAGGAAGATAGACATCAATGTAACTCCAGTGATACATAAACTGTTGTTCACATAGAAATAGACAGTACCCACAGTAGACCACCAGGGGGCATACTGACCTCAGCCACTGGGTCCTGACCCCAGAAGCAGGCGTAATGCAGCGGTGTGTTGCCGTGCTCGTTGGCAGTGTTGACGTCTGCTTTGCACTGGATCAGCTAGGAGACCAAACCACAAGATTAGATTAGACACCACAAGGCTGTCCAGATCCTGTTTGGATTATATAGTGATGCTAGTAATCCACCTATGGCAGGCCTGGAAAAGGATTTCTCCTGTCTGCTCATACATTCCAGAGGTATTGTGACATGTCTAATATTAAACCAAATCATAACTGTGGTCTGCAGCACTACGAAACCAGAAACCTGTCATAGCAGACTAACACTACTGCATTGAATGATGTAAGATTTGAGAGTTACTCGAAGGAACAGAAAGATACAATTATTTTAAAGAAAATAACAGACTTGATTACCTAAGGCAAATCACTGTGTGTGTGTCAAAGTGTTTCATTTAGACTTGCTTAGGCTTGAGTTGAAGACGCTATGTTGCAACTGGGTACAGTTTAAAAACAATATCCATCCAACACTATTTGGGAAATGGTGCCAGTGTCTCTCCCCGTGAAATGACTGATGTCAGCACTGCAACAAGAGTAGACAAGTCTTAACCATGCAGTGAGTTTGGGTGTTGAGCAGCTATCAACTCTGGTTTCATAAGTTCCTTCCTGGGCTTTTATAGGGGAAGCAAAATCAACCTAAAGAGACCTTAATTGAACTCAAGTGTTTGTTTCTGTGATGTCTGTGTTTAAGTAGTGTGTGTGTGCAGTATGTGTCCAATCAGCCCCACCTTGCCCACGATGTCTCTGTGGCCGTGGCTGGAGGCCAGGTGCAGGGGCGTGTCATCTCCTCTGTTCATGACGTTGATGCGAGCCCCTCTCATGATGAGCATGTCCACCACGCTGGAGCGGCCTTCCCTGCAGGCCCAGTGGAGAGGACTGAAGCCATGGTCATCCCTGAGGACAGAATACAGCACCACATTAACATCACACCGTACTGCTTTCTGCTTACTACTAGCAATGAGGAAAGGGAAATGATATGAAAACATATTTATTTGTAAAATGACCAGAGGCTAAATATGACACCAACACAACCCTGTAATATAACAGCAGCATAGAACTGAAACTTCCTAGCAGGACTATTTATTGCTAAGTAATGGTGTAGGACTATCTGGATTCTCAGTGCTAAAGGATGTGAGATACTGCTACTTACAGCATAGGCCTGTTAGTAAATGTGAGGTAGGCAAACACTCCCTGTGCCTGCTAGGCCTAATGGCTGTGTGTCGATGCCTAATGGCATATAGAAACAATAAAATGCCTTGAAGTAAGCCTTCAAAGTGTTTATATCTATAGAAAACAGTAGAGTGGAATTAGGAAGTAGACAGGGGAATGCAGTGCAGCAAACTAGTGGGCAAAAACAGCTGATCCTGATTGATACTGAAATTCGGTCAACATCCAGCAAGGAAAGAGGAACTAAATGTGAACTCAGCCTGCCCTGCAGTCAGTCACAGCGACAGAGAAGATGTGCTTCTGGCAGTGGTAACCCATCCCACTCTGCCTTAGTCACAGTGACAGAAACACATGTTAGGACAGTGGCCTGACTGGCCTCAGTGACAGGACAGGAGTGACGCCTCCTTACTCCAGCATCCCAGCAATGACCTTGAGAACCTAACAGTAACAACGACAGTCAACCAGACAGTGGCAAGAGAGAGCTGGGATAGTGCTTTCAGTTCGATTGAAGTTTGGTACGTTGTGTAACGCTTTGTACTGAACGACACCTTTCACCAAAACGTTCAACGTTCTTGAACAGATGGACGTACGTTCGCTCCGTTTGGTGGGTGTGGCTTGAAGAATTAAGTGATGTAATTAAAAAGGGCAGCAGCCATGCTGACAGCGGTTCCGGACCTCAGCATCTCCAACCCTTCCCAATTTTTCAACTGGTCGTTCAGAACAGCACAATAAATGTTTAATTGAACATTTCATTACATTTGTTCATACTGAATGCAGCCCAGGCAGAGAATGTGTGCATGAAAAGGAAAGCTAAACAGAAAGAGGGACAGTCAGAGGGAGAGCTGGCCAGAGTATAGTAGTGAGGCAGTCAGGAAAGGGGGACTAAAACAACAGGCCAATCTTTCTCTGCAGGCCTTATAAGGGTCGGGGAGACTTCCTTCACCAGGGGCACACACGCACACACAACTCCCCAGCTGCTATGTCATCCTACATTTCTCTGGCTACTACTGCGTTCTCCTGTCACTGGCCTTCATCACCTCAGCCCCTCCCCACAGATCCCTCTCTCCCCCAGTCAACTCACAGAGCAACAGTTGGAGAGGAATTTGACGATGAAATTTCCATTCCCCACTCATTCCAGAATTTCAGAAGAATTTCATAGGGCTCTGATGAGCTTGTGATTTGTGCCAAGGTGTATGAACCTCTGCGTATAAATGAAATCATGCTGCACTTGCTAGAAAGACAGTGAGAGAGAAAAGTGCTGAATGCTTATATCTGGTGGTTGAGAACTGAGGGGTTATTGTGATGAAAGCAGGCCCTTTCCTGGAGTCCTAACCCTCCACTTCCACAACAACATACACACAGGAGACTGTGTTCCAGGGAAAACAGCCCCAATGAGGCCCACAGAGACCCTGCCTCCCCAGACACACACCATACGGAAATATGGGTGGATGACGTTGTATAGATGGGCTAAATCTGTTCTTACAGAGGCCCTCTCCAACAGACAATGGCTCTCAAGCAGAGTTCATTCTACAGCTGCACGATATAGGCCCCCAAAAAATCTAATTGCAATGATTATTTTACCCCTTTTTCTCCCCAATTTCATTGTATCCAATTGTTTAGTAGTTACTATCTTGTCTCATCGCTACAACTCCCGTACGGGCTCGGGAGAGACGAAGGTTGAAAGTCATGTGTCCTCCGATACACAACCCAACCAAGCCGCATTGCTTCTTAACACAGCGCCATCCAACCCGGAAGCCAGCCGCTCCAATGTGTCGGAGGAAACACCGTGCACCTGGCAACCTTGGTTAGCGCACAATGCGCCCGGCCCGCCACAGGAGTTGCTGGTGCGCGATGAGACAAGGATTTCCCTACCGGCCAAACCCTCCCTAACCCGGACGACGCTAGGCCAATTGTGCATCGCCCCACAGACTGGTTACGACAGAGCCTGGGCGCCAACCCAGAGTCTCTGGTGGCGCTGCAGTATATAATTGCAATTATTTTAACCAAATATTGCAATTTGACACACGATCAAAACACAAGTCAGTATAAATGTATGTACACATTATGTGTGAGTGAGTGTTTGTGTGTTGGAGTATCAGTGTGTCTGTAGAGCCCTGTGAGTGGGCATAGAGACAAAAATAAAACTGTCAATGAGAATACAAGGTCAGCTCAGATAGTCCGTGTAAGCTACTTTGTTAGCTATTTATCAATCGTATTGCTTGGGGATAGAAGCGGTTAAAGAGCCTGTTGGTGCCAGACTTGACGCACCGGTACCGCTTGCCGTGCAGAGAGAATAATCTATGGCTTGGGCGGTTGGAGTCTAACGAATTTCTGGGCCTTCCTACCTCACCTCCTGATATAGATGTCCTGGATGGCAGGAAGTTTGTTTAATTACCCTTTAAAATCAAATGCACAGGCACCTAGACCATTTGGTTAACCTGGACATTTTACTTCATATTATGAGGAATGTCTTACCTTGCTTTAAAGTAGCGTATAACCAAAATCCCACCATAGAAACACGGAGGCAATTATTTGAGGCTTCCTCATATGCGTTCTCCTGTTCAATTGGTTCTTTCCACTTATTTTATTGTCTTGCAGCCAAAGGCAGCATTCCTAGTCATATTAGCAACCCATGATAAATTGTTGCATCTTTAGATCTCTCCTCTCAAAATTTCAAACAGATATTTCCATCTCTGTCCATGAAACTGTGGTGCACATTTTAGAAGTGTTTCCCCACCAAGTGCATTACGGAACATTCACACATAGACCTACCGCCATGTGTACATTGCTGCGCCTAGTGTGAAGAAATACTAATTCATCAAAGTGGTGTATGTCCACGACTTAGATACCCATCGTGGGGACTAAGTGAGTATACGCAATACACACTAAACAATATGTGGGTGGGGCCTCCTGAGTGGCGCAGCGATCTAAGGCACTGCACCGCAGTCACTACAGCCGGCCACGACCGAGAGACCCAAGAGGTCCAGCGTCGTCCGGGTTAGGGGAGGGTCTGGCCGGCCCAGGATGTCCTTGTCTCATCGCGCAATAGCGACTCCTGTGACAGAGGAATGTATTTTTGATTGCGTGCAGGGCCTTAAATTTGGCAGAAGCAATCAGGCCTGAGTAGTGTAGAGCCTGAATATTGTGGGCATGGGTAGAGCTCAAGCTTAAAATGAATGCCTGTGCAGGGCTCTTACCCAGGCCAATGAATCAGTCAGTGGAGACAGGACAGGGGGGGTGTCGCCGACCTTTTCCAGCCGGTTGCCCAGGGAGCTTCAGAAGGGCTTTCTCCTGCCGTCCTGGCCCCACCTCAGGCAGTTCCACCTGCCAACAGGGCTCAGATCGGCAGACGGAAGAACTCCGTCTACACTCTGTCTCTACGCTGAGCTCACAGTGAGATCATATGACAAACATCAATGGCCTGATATGGATCTACTCAATTCTCTTTCACACTAGTCTATTTGAATACTGTAAAAAAATACATTTAAAAAAATCACAAATAACAAGCCATCCACAGAAATGAGAGCCAAGCTACCAATTAAAGAGGCATGACCGTGATTTGAGAAATCTCATACTGGTTTAGTGTGACTGTAGTCTACAGTAAGATTAGTTGCAGCTGGCTCCAGTGGGAGCTGGGAAGGCCCAGCTGGCTCCAGAGGGAGCTGGGAAGGCCCAGAGGGTAGGGCTGGCTACAGTGGGAGCTGGGAAGGCCCAGAGGGTTGAGCTGGCTACAGTGGGAGCTGGGAAGGCCCAGAGGGTACAGCTGGCTCTACAGTTCACACACTAGTCCAGGGCCAGCCCCTCCAACACAGACATACCGTTATGTTAATGACCCTCCCAGACTACTGTCTGCTCTGCCCAGTCAGGTGCTGGGCTATATGGGTTAACTACACTACCACCCTTCCACCAGGGAATTAAATATAAACAGCATTCTGTGACCGTACACAATCCACCCTCCCTCTTCACCAAACAAGGAGCCTCTAACTCATTACCATGGTATGTCACAGCACTGATTTAAGGCCTAATGATGTTCACCCACAGCAGAACTCTACAGAAGTGAAACTATAATTCATGTTGAGGATGATTTATTCTTGAATGTGCTTTTATTATAGCTACAGATAGTAGGCCTACAGCCATGGTTGACACTCCTTTACCACCCAGCAGACTGGCAGAACAGTCCACACACACCACATTATGAAGAGTGGGGGTTGGGCAGAGCCAGGGAGTCATTTTTGTAATGTTCTGGTGTCAGCTATTTTTTTAATGCTAAGTGGACCAAGTACACCGACTGTCTGAACCACCTGCGTTTACACAGGCAGCCCAATTCATATCTTTTGACCAATTTATCAGCTTTTTTTTTTGCCAATAAATTGGCCTGTGTAGACACAGCCAATATTATCTTTAAGAGTTTTGATCTTCAGTGCAGGAATAAAAACTCAGAGATAGGTGTAAGACATAAAATAAGAACTACGGTAGAGTAGGCCTAAATGGAAGATCAGACTTCACGACATACCCAACCAGACTGCACTTCAAAAAAATACGGCACTCATTAGCATACGTTTGTAATTAGCTGGTCCATCATGAGGAAATGTTGAGGGGAAATGAGTGGCACTATCTAATACCACTGGGAGAGGAGTACAGGAAACAGAAGAATGCACGAGAGGAAGGTGTTATGGCTCTGCCACTGCCTCTGCATTCTTTCTGCAAAAACTGAAGACACACAAACATGTTTCCATCTACGGTAAAGTCACTCCGGTGACTAACTCATGAAGCTGGTTGAGAGAATGCCAAGCGTGTGCAAAGCTGTCATCAAGGCAAAGGGTGACTACTTAAACAAATCAAAATATATTTGAGTTTCTTCTAACACTTTTTTGGGTTACTACATGATTACATATGTTCTTCACTATTATTTTACAATGTGGAAAATTGTAAAGATAAAGAAAAACCCTTGAATGAGTAGGTGTCCAAACTTGACTGGTACAGTATATCTACAGAAATAAGACAGGTCTTGCTTCTGTTGCCTGTTTGAATGTTTACTATTCTGTAAAGACTATACTTTTTCTCTCTCATTAGTACAGACGAATGTATTTAGTGCTGTTTACAATGTACCAAACAGGCAGAAAGATATTGAAATCTAACAGCTCCTGTTTGTCACACATATGCATGCAGCTCTCGCTCCTACGCCCCCATTTTTCTTGATCTCCTTATTGTTATTACAATTATGATCATTATTATAATAATAATATTAAGTAATGTCGTTATCATTAGTAGGCTTGGTATAGCATCCTTGTATAACCACCATCGAGCTGTAGGCCTAAGAGCGCAACCTGTTTAGTCTAAAGCCTATACTTCAATATATAGACTACTGTATCAATCATTCAAGCCATCACACAGCATACAGAGACATTCATGCATTGACATGCAATCAAGCATTCTAGTTTTAAAATGTAATAACAAAGGGAGCTTTGAATAATTAGCCTAAACAATAAACCACAATTCACAAATGCATGCAACTGTTTTTTATGCTGTAATAAAGGCCATATATCTCTTTATTGTTAAAACACTCTGCTACACTTATTTACTGTTGCTTACACAGTTGGTCAGTGTGAGGGACAGCCAGAGGGAGATGGTCAGAAAGTGATATTTTAATCTAACAACAACAACTGTTTGGCACACATAATACTCCCAAAAGGCTTGATCCTATACCCTCCCCTTTCTTGATTTCCTGTCATTTCCAAGACTAAGTCATATGTTTTCCACAGATCTGACTTCCCCTTTCCGTCCTGCGCAACAAGTAAACATTTGCCCGTTTGTAATGTATTTTTCACGTCACGTGTTACGGTGTTCACAGTTTATTAAAACCAATTTATTGTTGTGATTATGTTAGGCTATAGGTCAGATGCATGTGATGCTTACATGTTTCACATAACAAGAGCAAGGGTTGAGGGAATAGCAAATGTTTTTCATAAACAAATTAAGGATTTCATTAACAGAACTTTTCAGTCAGAAACAAGAAAGAAACTAAATGGCTGAAATTGAGACATCTGTGGCATTGTGTTGTGTGACAAAACTGCACATTTGAGTGGCCTTTTATTGTCCACAGCCCAAGGTGCATCTGTATAATGATCATGCTGTTGGATCAGCTTCTTGATAAAACACACCTGTCAAGTGGATGGATTATCTTGACAAAGGAGAAATGCTCACTAACAGGGATGTAAACAACTTTTTTTGCATATGGGACATTTTTGGGATGTCTTTACATTTTGGGAACACTTTACATGTTGAGTTTATATTTTTGTTCAGTATGTATGTATGCAGGTACAAGTCAAAAGTTATAAAATAACACATGGAATGAAGTGTGCCTTGAATTCTAAACAAATCACTGAGTGTCACCAGCAAAGCACTCCCACACCATAACACCACCTCCTACATGCCTCACGGTGGGAACTACACATACAGAGATCGGTTCACCAAAAATCTCCAATTTGGACTCATCAGATTAAAGGACACATTACCACTGGTCTAATGTTCATTGTTTGTGTTTCTTGGTCCAAGCAAGTCTCTTCTTATTATTGGTGTCCTTCAGTAGTGGTTTCTTTGCAGCAATTCGACCATGAAAGCCTGATTCACGCAGTCTCATCTGAACAGTTGTCTGTTACTTGAACTCTGAAGCATTTATTTGGGCTGCCATTTTTGAGGCTGGTAACTCTAATGAACTTATCCTCTGCAGCAGAGTTAACTGTGTATTCCATTCCTGTGGCGGTCCTCATGAGAACCAATTTCATCATAGCGCTTGATGGTTTTTGCAACTGCACTTGAAGAAACTGTGCAGTAAAACATCTGGCAGTGCTCTGTGTGGGACTGTGTTTTGCTTCACTGCATACATGGCTCCTCCCACACAGTTTACCTTGAGGATACTGTTAACAGTAGAACGTTCTCATCTCCTAGGTGTGGACACAATGACGCATTGGTAGCTGCAATGAACAGCACAAGGAAGCAGGATTGGACCCCCGTCTCTGTCAACGTGGCCCCTGCCACTCTCACCATCCTCACCAGAGAGGTAGTTACTAACTAACCCATCCACACCGTCATCTCTGTTACACAGAGTATTAGTAGGGGTCATGTCAGAATGGCTCTCTCCTGACTGATGTGTCCCCTTGTCCTCCCCAGACTGAGGAGGTTGTGTCAGAGTGCCGGGTGTGGTCAAAAGACCAACTAGTGAAAAACAAAAAAATGGTCATAACTGGGCCGCCTGTCTTAAAGCTGCCCCACAGGAGAATTCTCTCTCTGCCTGCCTGTCACACACACATTTGTTTCCTCTGTCCAGCCCACAACAATTCTCTGGCTTACACTCCTCCCCTTTTCACATGCTCATTTTTGGAGGGTTGTAGAGCGTTCCCCAGAGGCTTGCGTGTTATTCCTTGTAAGGACATTTAGCATTCCACTACACTGCATCTTGCATTTACATTTTTGCACCCAGACGGACACAGAAAGGAGCTCACAATCACCTTTACTTTAACTAGCAGTAACTGAGAAAGTGTGGAATAGGGATATATAGGACATGGTGGGATTCAACAGGGAAGATGTGGATGTTTGTACAGTCGGCTATAAAAACCCATGCAATCACAGTTATAGCAGGGGCTGAAAGGCCCAGTATGGAAGTGTCTTCCCCACGGGGAAAAATATACATCACCCTGACCAATAAGGAGGACATAACAGGCAATCAGCTAATGGAGAAGGGCCACGTGTTCGAGTGGCCGTGTACACTCACACAAATAAAATCCATGCATCTGTATACCATAGGCTACTTACAACAGTATGAACACAAATAAAAAAAACAATGAAAGCTGGTCAAAATATCTCAGCATAATGCTCTGTAACGTCTAAGCAAGGTAGTCAACAATCAAGCCTCCGCATGAGAGTGAGATGAACAGCTTCAGACAGCATTCCCTGGGGGCAACAATTATGTCTCTATAGTTCTATCTGGATGCAGATAGGCATGAATATAGAACTCATGTCACCCTCCTCCAGAAATGTCTGAGTTCCATCAGTGGGGACAAGCCCTGCCAAGTTTCCCTTTACTGAGTCACCCGAGGATATTTACAGTAGAAGAGGCCAGGATGCATGATGAAGCCTGCTTTCTAATGGACCTCCAAATGCAACCATTAGAGCTAGGCTATAGGTTAGCAGTCTATAATAGAGTCAAATGAAAACAGCCACACAAAAATAGCTAAGGCAGGAAGCACCAAATATTTTTGTAGTTGTAGCATCTTTGCTCGGTCTTTGCCCAGTAACCTAATACAAATAGGTAGTCAACAAACAGATTTCAGGGCAGTGGTAATGAGAAAACATATCCAAGACATCTGCCATCCTTTAGCTTCATTTAAAGTTCCCATACCAGGCCAAGTCACGTGTCCGGAAAGCAGTGGGTTCCAATCTCAGGTCAAGTTCACAGAGTTGGGGAGTCGGGCTGGCTGGGAGCCCAGCAACAAACAACCCTCACACTCCTCGACGACAACATCAAAAGAAAGACGATGACTGTGCAATTAATTACCCAGCAATATTTGCCATCAGCTTTTTATGTACTAGTAAACCAAAACAGATCCATGTCCTCTCGTTGTACATGGGATGATGTGGTGGGTCTCTGTACATTTCTGGAAGCTTTCCCGTTTCAGCTGTGTGGAACTAATTATCGGCACACAACTCAAGGCTCATAACATCACAGGGGATTGGCGAAGAACAGACGTAAAAGTATTAAATGCCTAAATCTGAATCCCTCGAATGACTCCTCCAAGCAACTGTGTAATTTGTGTATTTTGCTATGGAATAATGACTGAGCAGTCCAACATTTGGGTGTGACAACCTATTTTGACATCTAAGGGTGAGTCCAATAGATATGTGGCTTCCTGATAGCTGGTCACAAGTTGCTGTGAAGCCTATATACATGCATGATTCTGAGACTTGATACTGAGACTTGATAGCAGGTGACATAACATCCTTTTACAATGCAATTCAACATCAGAAAGTTGTTTTTGAGACACTCTGAGCACAATAAAAATGTATTTTAAAAAGTACTGATAAGTTAGACTTACCCCTGATTCAGGTCATTCTCTGTGTTGTCCAACCACAGGCGAACAGCTACTGCGTTGCCTTCCCGGCACTGGGTAAAAATATCATCCATGATGGCTCACTCGGCTTCTTCTGTTAACTTACACTGAGAGGCGGTGATGGGACTGGAGTGTGAGAACTGGAATACACAAGGGAGGCAGCCTAAGGAATTCAGGGGTGGCCTGGAGTGCATTCGTCCCTCAAAGGAGAGAACAGCTACAGTCAGGGACCAGACGGGAGACGTACAGCTACACTACAGCGAACCAGTGGCACATATCTGAAAAGACAAACATGAGAAGGATGATAATCACCGGATATAACTACATGCTTTTAAATACATTCTAAGCATGATAGGGAACACTGTTTCAACTTCCAACCAATGCATAGACTAATAGATGTTGTGATTGACCCAACACCTGGTCGTGACTCAAACCATCTGTTCTGGGACAGATGACGAGCTGTGCTGTAACCCACTACATTTTGAAACCCTGTTTGAACAATTTCCTTAAGGCTTCTCAGGACTAGAAGAATACAAACTGTAAAAGAAAAGAAAAAGTAAATGCATATGCCTTGTGGTGTACTGTGGGTTACATAGCTAGGCTACATACAATTCATCATTTTTGTTTTAGTGAAGACTGATTCTAACTTCATAGATGAATGTATTGGTAAAGCCAAGGTGACATATTAATGCTAAACACGTATCCTGGATATTAGCTTACATGCATACAGATAAATAAACCATGAGACCCATGGCATGAGCTGTGGCTGTTAGGGAGCATTCCAAATGCCATTTGACTAACGTTAGCTAATACCATAAAGCTAGCTAATTCACCTGACAGAGTATGCAATTACTAGTTGGCAATTACTAGTTGGCTATAGCCATATAACTAGCTAGCCTAGTTAGTGATGCGATTTATTTGGGATGAATCCAAATGTTACTCCGTGTAAGTTACAGTGTTCAAAGAACGTGTATTCTTGTGTGAACCACAATCAGGAATTACTAGCTAGACAGACCAACATGAACTTGTCATAGCTAGCCACTAAGCTAGCTGGCCCGAAGCTCCTACCCGGCTTTCCAGATAGCTTGCTGGCTAGTAACGTTAGCAGTAGTTTAAACGTTTTGGATACCCGTGTAAGAGAATAGGCTGCTGAAAAAGTCCAATGCTATACTGTGGCTAGTTACTGTCCTAAGTACCTAACAACTTTGTTTCACAACAAGTTATACATAGTTTCATTATAAACGCCCCGTAAGGAGGGATACCGTTGAAGAAGTTTCAATCAGTTTGTTACTAGTTGACGCTTCTTTGGCCAGTCCCTTTTTCCTCGCCTTCTTATTTGACTTCAGACCAGATGCCTGAAGCTAGCAATCTCGATAGCAAACAAACCCGAGAAATAGGACGATTTAAGTGTGAATACATCAATGTAAAAATGCACTTAGTTTTACTTACCCGATGGATTCAAACAGCATAGATAATTCGACTGAGAAATAGTTAGTTATACTGAGATTGAAGCAGACTGTCTACGTCCCCAATGTCCACACCCTCGTCGTCGTTTTACGTGGGAGAAAAACGATTTGGCCTCGTCCACTACCAAATGCCCCATACTAGCGCCCTCTACCGGAAAACATACTATTCTTTCTTGCGTGAAGATACACCTCCGTTCCTCCAGGGCACGTTTTTCCCTCGGGTTTTAATGACACCTTTAATTTAGGGCTAGCTTTTTATATTAATTTCACCGAACCCAACATGACAACAAACATGTCCGTTAAGAAGTCTCTGCTGGGGGGGAAGACGAGAGTTTGAGGAGAGAACAGTCAAAGTGTCTTCCAGACTTAATGATGAAAAGCTTGTTTTGTCTGTGGCCATGGATCTTGGATGGTAATTCAAAATATAGGGGAAACTCCAAGATAGTAAGGAGTTTTACGCTTTGAGAATTATTGCTGAGATATGTCATAAATAACTCACTGTAAATGCAATGCCTCATCATTTCCACTAGGGAGCTGTATAAACCAGCTCTTCTCTACAGTGATAGGCAGATGAGTTGAAGAGGCATAGCCCCCAAGCTGCCTGCAGATATAGGTTCACTCAAAGAATTTAAAGAGACAAAAATATGAAATTTCATTCTGCTTGTCTCCTTTGTTCCAGCGGTTTAGGGGTGTTCCACTGTGTTACATTAGACGGCTCAGACACAAGAGGTATGTGGCAGGGTCTACAGTCAATCACGGACTACAAGAAGAAAACCAGCCCAGTCACGGACCAGGATGTCTTGCTCCCAGGCAGACTAAATAACTTTTTTGCCCGCTTTGAGGACAATACAGTGCCACTGACACGGTCTGCAACGAAAACATGCGGACTCTCCTTCACTACAGCCGAGGTGAGTAAAACATTTAAACGTGTTAACCCTCGCAAGGCTGCAGGCCCAGACGGCATCCCCAGCCGCGCCCTCAGAGCATGCGCAGACCAGCTGGCCGGTGTGTTTACGGACATATTCAATCAATCCCTATACCAGTCTGCTGTTCCCACATGCTTCAAGAGGGCCACCATTGTTCCCGTTCCCAAGAAAGCTAAGGTAACTGAGCAAAACGACTACCGCCCCGTAGCACTCACTTCCGTCATCATGAAGTGCTTTGAGAGACTAGTCAAGGACCATATCACCTCCACCCTACCTGACACCCTAGACCCACTCCAATTTGCTTACCGCCCAAATAGGTCCACAGACGATGCAATCTCAACCACACTGCACACTGCCTTAACCCACCTGGACAAGAGGAATACCTATGTGAGAATGCTGTTCATCGACTACAGCTCGGCATTCAACACCATAGTACCCTCCAAGCTCGTCATCAAGCTCGAGACCCTGGGTCTCGACCCCGCCCTGTGCAACTGGGTACTGGACTTCCTGACGGGCCGCCCCCAGGTGGTGAGGGTAGGCAACAACATCGCTGATCCTCAACACTGGGGCCCCACAAGGGTGCTTTCTGAGCCCTCTCCTGTACTCCCTGTTCACCCACGACTGCGTGGCCACGCACGCCTCCAACTCAATCATCAAGTTTGCGGACGACACAACAGTGGTAGGCTTGATTACCAACAACGACGAGACGGCCTACAGGGAGGAGGTGAGGGCCCTCGGAGTGTGGTGTCAGGAAAATAACCTCACACTCAACGTCAACAAAACTAAGGAGATGATTGTGGACTTCAGGAAACAGCAGAGGGAACACCCCCCTATCCACATCGATCGAACAGTAGTGGAGAGGGTAGTAAGTTTTAAGTTCCTCGGCATACACATCACAAACAAACTGAATTGGTCCACTCACACAGACAGCATCGTGAGGAAGGCGCAGCAGCGCCTCTTCAACCTCAGGAGGCTGAAGAAATTTGGCTTGTCACCAAAAGCACTCACAAACTTCTACAGATGCACAATCGAGAGCATCCTGGCGGGCTGTATCACCGCCTGGTACGGCAACTGCTCCACCCACAACCGTAAGGCTCTCCAGAGGGTAGTGAGGTCTGCACAACGCATCACCGGGGGCAAACTACCTGCCCTCCAGGACACCTACACCACCCGATGTTACAGGAAGGCCATAAAGATCATCAAGGACAACAACCACCCGAGCCACTGCCTGTTCACCCCGCTATCATCCAGAAGGCGAGGTCAGTACAGGTGCATCAAAGCTGGGACCGAGAGACTGAAAAACAGCTTCTACTCAAGGCCATCAGACTGTTAAACAGCCACCACTAACATTGAGTGGCTGCTGCCAACACACTGACACTGACTCAACTCCAGCCACTTTAATAATGGGAATTGATGGGAAATGATGTAAAATATATCACTAGCCACTTTAAACAATGCTACCTAATATAATGTTTACATACCCTACATTATTCATCTTATATGCATACGTATATACTGTACTCTATATCATCTACTGCATCCTTATGTAATACATGTATCACTAGCCACTTTAACTATGCCACCTTGTTTACATACTCATCTCATATGTATATACTGTACTCGATACCATCTACTGAATCTTGCCTATGCTGCTCTGTACCATCACTCATTCATATATCTTTATATACATATTCTTTATCCCCTTACACTGTGTATAAGACAGTAGTTTTGGAATTGTTAGTTAGATTACTTGTTGGTTATTACTGCATTGTCAGAACTTGAAGCACAAGCATTTCGCTACACTCGCATTAACATCTGCTAACCATGTGTATGTGACAAATAAAATTTGATTTGATTTGATGTTATGCCTCAAAAATCAAGGTTACACTCAGTCTTAACCCTTGTTGTCTTAAGGGTCATGTTAAACAGCAGAGAAAACCCCCTAAATGATATTTTTTCAACTTGAAATTTGATGACTTTTCCTAGAGCCTAAATGCTGCAGTTGTGGTGGTGAACATGCACCTGCATTTCTGAAGTGTCCTGTTAGGCTGAAGGAGACGGAGGTGGTAAGAGTAAGGGCTGTCTCCTATCCGGAGGCAGTGAGAAGAGTGAAGTTGAATAAGTAATGGTATTAGGAGTAGAGACACAAGATGTTCCTTGTCAACAGAGGGATCCTGACATGTCGCATGTTAAGAAGATGGACTTTGTAGCGTTTATTACTTTGGTTATCAACTGCACAGTGCAAAGAGATAAAAATCTGAGAAATTAGCCATCATTGTAAACGCGGCTCAGCGTTTTTTGGGACTCAAGAGGATTTTTAGAGCCATTAACAAGGAAGCCTGCTGATTAATGCTCCGTCCTCATAGGGATGTGATTTGAATGTGACTGAAATAGTGGGATGGTTGTTTGATTCATTTTTGTATTATCTCAGGCCCCCCGCAATGAAATATATTATTATTTATTTGTTTCAATACCCCATACAGTAGGTAGCGTAGTCTGCCATAAAACTTTAAAGAAGAAGGGGGGGGTCTACAACAGACCCATGTTTGGAAAGTCTGTTTAATAATACGTTCCTTTTAGATATTTTGTCTTAAATTTCCCCTTCATAATGACCAACAGTCTTGCCCACCAGCGCAATAAGTTTAAATGGAATTGTATTTAACTTTTGGCTTCCCACGGACTGTTTTTGTGGAACTCAATACATTTGAAAGCGACGCTAGGGAATCTAAAAGCACCTACCCGTTTTCTCGATTTTCGTCAACAGTCGATTGCTTGCCTTACTACTCAAATGCTATGTTTGAGTGTCAGTGATCACTTTCAGGCGCTAATGGTGCAACTGGGAACTCTTTCTTTTGTTTTATCAACTGGGAACTCGGAAAAGGGATGAGGTGAAGTCATAACGGAAAAGTCGGAGCCCGAGTTTCCGACATTGAATATGAAATTGGATGACCATTCAAAAGATTTTTCAGTCAGAGATCGTTTTTTTCCAATTGTTTCATGTAGGGAGGCCTCTCAACACGTCATATCCTGTTTGTGCGCGTGTGGAGGGTTGCTGTTCTGTCTGGTTTGGACAGGGCCTGGCCTGCTGATGTTTACCAAAGATATTTTATAAATAAACCAAGATAGACCACATCTTGTCGTTTCCAATGTGAACAAATTAGTCTTAGTGGGCAAAACAAGCAAGGAGGAGGGCAGAGCCAAGCATGCGCAAGCGATATCTTATTGGCGCGTTCTCGTAAACATCTGCGTATTTCCGTTAGGGAACGCCTACTCTGTAGTGCGCGTGTGAAATAACTCAATTCTTCTTTGCACTCCTTCTAAACAGCGCGATTTTTAAAAACTTTTGCAAATGTTGAAGTCTACAAAGCTTAGTCCGTTCTGTTCATAACATATTCTAGTTTTGGGAACAGAACTATATTGAGATGAAATGTTTAATTGATGCTTTATGTCGGCCAAAATCCATCTCGTTCCATATTCTCCCATTGCCCGCCAGTGGGCTTCCTTTCACTACCATATTTGGTAGTGAGTGGAAACGTCAACCGGATGCTTCACATATATACATCCAGTGAAATATCTGTTTCCTTGTTCTATCTGTGATACAACTGAAGCACCAGCAATAACAAGGGACTGAAGGTAAAAGCAAATATTTTTTTATAACGTAAAAGGCAGATCAATAATACTTAAAATGAATAGATATAAACTGTAACTCAATCATAAAGATTTGTAATTATTTAAAAGTTGACTAGTCGCAACTAACGTACAATTTCGCGAGTTCACGCGACCCATCCGTTTTACTATCTTGTTAGTAGGTAACTAACCTGCGACAACATGCCGCCGTTGTTGGAAGAAAAACAAGCTCAGCGGACATTCGTTGGTTGTTTTTTGGAGGCAGTGTGATCACTGGTAGAGGTCAATTAATTTTGTAAACATCAGTCATTGGTAGCTAGGTACGCTTGCTAACAGTACTACAGTAGATGGCTAGCTAACCGGCCATTGTTCACAGCAGGTCTGACCGAGACACACTCAGTTTGAAGAGTGTGTTAACGAACCATTATCCAGGTGTCATTGCTGTTCATTCACCCACACCTCCATGCAGTTGTCTCGTTTTATCTGTCAACAACATTATGACTGGGACAGGTGTAGATATCGACCTAGCCGATTAAACTGAACTCCACGATTTATGATGAGTTGAGTCGGCTAATATCGACCCAGGGTCACTGCTCGACATAACGTTACTCTGAAAAGGCCCGGCATTTGAGGCTTGTCCGCTTCAGTGGAAGTAGCCCAATTTCTGTTTCATTCAGTAACGTTATTTAGCTAAGTTGTATCACCCAAAACATAGTTTTGCTTTTAAAAAGTAGAAACCCACCTAGTCGATGCTGTTTCAAGTCTAACGGTTTTTGAATTTGTATCAATTCAAGTGGCTTACTAGTACCGAATTCCATTAACAAAATTAAGCCATTAAATAGCCAACAGATTTACACTTGATTAGTTTAATAATAGTTTTGGAATTGACTGAGTGGAAGGGATCCATTGGATTGTATCTCTGCTAACAATACAGTTCAAACAGACACACCAGTCACTTCTGTGTAATGCCTGGCCCCTCCCACTGTTAGTAGTTTTATTGTGCTAACAGATAAACATTGAACATTTGACGACTCTCCCATCACCCAATAGTATATGGTTAGATTGCTATAGCCTAGCCTGAAGCAGAACATGTTGTCCTTTGTATGTTTCTAGGCACTGATAATGCTGGTTCCCCCAAAAACTATCACTTATTTTAAATTAGTCTCTATTTTGAAAGTTGAGAACTTGATTGCTGACATGCAAAACATTTTGGGACTATATCAACAATGGACTAATAGGTTTTGGTTGGAGTTTTCCTTAAAGAGATTTGGGACAGTAACCAAAGGTCGCTGGTTTGAATCTCCAAGGTTAAAAATCTGCCGATGTGCCCTTGAGCAAGGCACTTAACCCCAATTGTTTCTGTAAGTTGCTCTGGATCAGCTTGTCTGCAAAATGACTAAAATGTATAATGTTATGCTATTTCTGCCATCTTGCCACGATCATGGAGCTGGGAAGCAGAATGTTTAGGATCGCCACAGACGACTGGCCTATTAGTAGGTAGATGTAGGGAAAAGCTCATCCTCTAAAGCGGAACAACTTTGCTTGTGATTCCTTGAAATTCACACCGTGACATGATGACCTGCAATTTGAATTGTGCTTTGGTAGATGCTTGAGAGCATCAGCTGTTCCGGACAACTGTGTGATCACTGTCTCCGTAGCCGATGTAAGACCTTTTAAACAGGTCAACATTCACAAGGCCGCAGGGCCAGACTGATTACCAGGACGTGTATTCCGAGCATGTGCTGCCCAACTGGCAAGTGTGTTCACTGACATTTTCAACCTGTAACTGACTGAGTCTGTAATACCAACATGTTTCAAGCATACCATCCTAGTCCCTGTGCCCAAGAACACTAAGGTAACCTGCCTAAATGACTATGACTACCGACCCTTAGCACTCACGTCTGTAGCCATGAAGTGTTTTGAAAGGCTGGTCATTGCTCACATCAACACCATTATCCCAGAAACACTAGACTCACCTCAATTTGCATACCGCCCCAACAGATACACAGATGCTGCGATCTCTTTTGCACTCCACACTGCCCTTTCCCACTTGGGCAAAAGGAACACCTATGTGAGAATCCTATTCCTTGATTACAGCTCAGCGTTTAACACCACCATAGTGCCCTCAAAGCTCATCAATAAGCTAAGGACCCTGGGACTAAACACCTCCCTCTGCAACTGGATCCTGGACTTCCTGATGGGCCGCAGGTGGTAAGGGTAGGAAACAACACATCCACCACGCTGACCCTCAACACAGGGGCCCCTCAGGGGTGCGTGCTCAGTCCCCTCCTGTACTCCCGTTCACTCATGACTGCACGACTTCAGCACCATCATTAAGTTTGCAGATGACACAACAGTGGTAGGCCTGATCACCGACAATGACAACACAGCCTATAGGAGGTCGTCAGAGACCTGACCATGTGGTGCTAGGACAACAACCTCTCCCTCAATGTGATCAAGACAAAGGAGATGATTATGGACTACAGGAAAATGAGGACTGAGTACGTTCCCATTCTCATCGACGGGGCTGCAGTGGAGCCGGTCGAGAGTATCAAGTTCCTTGGTGTCCACATCACCAACAAACTATCATGATCCAAACACACTAAGACAGTCATGAAGAGGGCACAACAAAGCCTATTCCCCAGGAGACTGAAAATATTTGGCATGGGTCCTCAGATTCTCAAAAGGCTCTACAGCTGCACCATCGAGAGCATCCTGACTGGTTGCATCACTGCCTGGTATGGCAATTGCTCGGCCTCCGACCGCAAGGCACTACAGAGGTACTGGGCCATACGCACGACCATCACTGGTGTCAAGCTTCCTGCCATCCTGGACCTACATACCAGGCTGTGTTAGAGGAAGGCCCAAAAAATTGTCCAAGACTCCAGCCACCGTAGTTATAGACTGTTTTCTCTGCTACCGCACGGCAAGCGGTTCCGGAGGGCCAAGTCGAGGTCCCCAAGCCATAAGACTGCTGAACAATTAATCAAATGGCTCCTAGACTAATTGCATTGCGTCTTTTTTTATGCTGCTGCTGCTCTGTTTATTATCTATGCATAGTCACTTTAACTCTACCTACATATATAGCCTCGCTACTGTTATTTTACTATTTTTTTTGACAAATACAGTTTTATTTGACACTTGGATAGAGACACATCGCAAGTGCATGCGTCCTCCGAAACCCAACCAAGCCGCACTGCTTCTTAACACAGCGCTCATCAAACCCGGAAGCCAGCCGCACCAATGTGTCGGAGGAAACACCGTGCACCTGGCGACCTTGGTTAGCGTGCACTGCGCCCGGCCCGCCACAGGAGATGCTGGTGCGCGATGAAACAAGGATATCCCTACCGGCCAAGCCCTCCCTAACCTGGACGACGCTAGGCCAATTGTGCGTCGCCCCACGGACCTCCCGGTCGCGGCCGGCTGCGACAGAGCCTGGGCGCGAACCCAGAGGCTCTGGTGGCGCTGCGATGCAGTGCCCTAGACCACTGCGCCACCTGGGAGGCCCTTATTATTAGTTGAAGTCGGAAGTTTACATACACCTTAGCAAAATACATTTAAACTCAGTTTTTCACAATTCCTGTCATTTAATCCTAATCCTAGTAAAAATTCCTTGTTTTAGGTCAGTTAGGATAACCACTATTTTAAGAATGTTAAATGTCAGAATAATAGTAAAGCAAATTATTTATTTCAGCTTTTATTTCTTTCATCACATTCCCAGTGGGTCAGAAGTTTACATACACTCAATTAGTATTTGGTAGCATTGCCTTTAAATTGTTTAACTTGGGTCCAACGTTTCGGGTAGCCTTCCACAAGCTTCCCACAATAAGTTGGGTGAATTTTGGCCCATTCCTCCTGACAGAGCTGGTGTAACTGAGTCAGGTTTGTAGGCCTCCTTGCTCACACACACTTTTTCAGTTCTGCCCACAAATGTTCTATAGGATTGAGGTCAGGGCTTTGATGGCCACTCCAATACCTTGACTTTGTTGTCCTTAAGCCATTTTGCCACATCTTTGGAAGTATTCTTGGGGTAATTGTCCATTTGGATGACCCATTTGTGACCAAGCTTTAACTGATGACATGAGATGTTGCTTCAATACAGCCACATAATTTTCCTCACATAATTTCATCTATTTTGTTGTGCACCAGTCCCTCCTGCAGCAAAGCACCCCCACAACATGATGCTGCCACCCCCGTGCTTCACGGTTGGGATGTTGTTCTTCGGCTTCCAAGCCTCCCCCTTTTTCCGCCAAACATAACGATGGTCATTATGGCCAAACGGTTCTATTTTTGTTTGATCAGACCAGATGACATTTCTCCAAAAAGTACGATCTTTGTCCCCATGTGCAGTTGCAAGCAGTAGTCTGGCTTTTTAATGGCGGTTTTGGAGCAGTGGCTTCTTCCTTGCTGAGCGGCCTTTCAGGTTATGTCGATATAGGACTCGTTTTACTGTGGATATAGATGCTTTTGTACCCGTTTCCTCCAGCATCATCAAAAGGTCCTTTACTTTTGCTCTGAGATTGACTTGCACTTTTCGCACCATAGTACGTTCATCTCTAGGAGACTGAGCATGTCTCCTTCCTGAGCGGTATGACAGCTGCATGGTCCCATGGTGTTTATACTTGCGTACTACTGTTTGTACAGATGAACGTGGTACCTTCAGGCATTTGGAAATTGCTCCCAAGGATGAACCAGACTTGTGTAGGTCTACAATTTATTTTCTGATGTCTTGGTTGATTTCTTTTGATTTTCCCATGATGTCAAGCAAAGAGGCACTGAGTTTGAAGGTAGGCCTTGAAATGCATCTATAGGTACACCTCCAATTGACTCAAATGATGTCAATTAGCCTATCAGAAGCTTCTAAAGCCATGACATAATTTTCTGGAATTTTCCAAGCTGTTTAAAGGCACAGTCAACTTAGTGCATGTAAACTTCTGACCCACTGGAATTGTGATACAGTGAAATGATCTGTCTGTAAACAATTGTTGGAAAAATTACTTGTGTCATGCACAAAATATATGTCCTAACCGACAAGAATTGTGTGGAGTGTTTGAAAAAATGAGTTTTAATGACTCCAACCTAAGTGTATGTAATCTTCCGACTTCAACTGTACCCTGACTGCGTGCAATGAACGCAAGAGAAGTGACAATTTCCCTAGGTAATATTGCCTGCTATTAGGACATTTTTTTAACTAAATATGCAGGTTTATTGTGTATTGATATTCAGAAAGCCATTGATGTTTATGGTTTGGTACTTTTTTTCACGAATGCGTTTTGTTTAATCAAGTCGAAGTTTTTTATTTTTTTATCACGTGCGCCCGAATATAACAGCTGTAAGGAGGGGACCTTACAGTGAAATGCTTACTTACAGGCTCTAACCAACAGTGCAAAAAAATGTATTAGGTGAACAATAGGTTCGTAAGAAATAAAAACAACAGTGAAAAATAACAGTAGCTAAGCTATATACGGTAGTTATTACAGTAGAGGCTACATACAGGCACCGGTTAGTCGGGCTGATTGAGGTAGTATTTACATTTACATTTAAGTCATTTAGCAGACGCTCACATGTAGATATGTTTAAAGTGACTATGCATATATGATGAACAGATTGTAGCAGCAGTGTAAAAGAGGGGTTGGGGGGGGACAACGCAAATAGTCCGGGTAGCCATTTGATTATCTGTTCCGGAGTCTTATGGCTTGGGGGTAATAACTGTTGAGAAGCCTTTATGCGAAGTAGAGAGAACGGTCTATGACTGGGGTGGCTGGGGGTCTTTGACCATTTTTAGGGGCTTCCTCTGACACTGCCTGGTGTAGACGTCCTGGAAGGCAGGCTGCTTTTTAGTGATGTACTGGGCCAATAGAGATTGCATCAGCTGTGGATCTGTTTTGGGCGGTATGCAAATTGGAGTGGGTCTAGGGTTTCTGGGATAATGGTGTTGATGTGAGCCATTACCAGCCTTTCAAAACACTTCATGGCTACGGACGTGAGTGTTACGCTCTCCGTCGGCTAAGGAGAACGTGATCACACAGTTGTCTGGAACAGCTGATGCCCTCATGCATTCCTCAGTGTTGCTTGCCTTGAAGCGAGCATAGAAGTGATTTTTAGCTCGTCTGGTAGGCTCGTGTCACTGGGTAGCTCGCGGCTGTGCTTCCCTTTGTAGTCTAATAGTTTGCACACCCTGCCACATAAGACAAGCGTCGGAGCCGGTGTAGTACGATTCAATCTTAGCTCTGTATTGTTTGCTTTGCCTGTTTGATGGTTTGTCGCAGGGCAGAGCAGGATTTCTTATAAGCTTCCGGGTTAGAGTCCCATACCTTGAAAGTGGCAGCTCTACCCTTTAGCTCAGTGCCAATGTTGCCTGTAATCCATGGCTTCTGGTTGGGGTATGTACTAGAGGTCGACTGATTAATCGGAATGGCCGATTAATTGGCGCCGATTAATTTTTTTTATATACCTTTTATTTAACTAGGCAAGTCAGTTAAGAACACATTCTTATTTTCAATGACGGCCTAGGAACGGTGGGTTAACTGCCTTGTTCAGGGGCAGAACGACAGTTAACTAGTCCAACGCTCTAACCATTGCACTCCACGAGGAGCCTGCCTGTTACGCGAATGCAGTAGAAGCCAAGGTAAATTGCTAGCTAGCATTAAACTTATCTTATAAAAAACAATCAATCATAATCACTAGTTATAACTACTAATCCAGTTTACCAGGCAATATTAACCAGGTGAAATTGTGTAATTTCTCTTGCGTTCATTGCACGCAGAGTCAGGGTATATGCAACAGTTTGGGCTGCCTGGCTCATTGCAAACAAATATCCCGGAATTTTACATAATTATGACATAACATTGAAGGTTGTGCAATGTAACAAGAATATTTAGACTTAGGAATGCCACCCGTTAGATAAAATACCGAACGGTTCCATATTTCACTGAAATAATAAACGTTTTCGATATGATAATTTCCGGATTCGGCCATATTAATGACCAAAGGCTAGAATTTCTGTGTGTTATTATGTTATATTAAGTCTGATTTTGATAGCAGTCTGACTGAGCAGCAGCAGGCCTGTAATCATTCATTCAAACAGCACTGTCGGGGGTTTGCCAGCAGCTCTTCGCAAGCACAGCGCTGTTAATGACTTCAAGCCTATCAGCCTAATGGCTGGTGTAACCAATGTGAAATGGCTAGCTAGTTAGCTGGGTGTGCGCTAATACGGTTTCAAACGTCACTCGCTTTTAGATTTGGAGTAGTTATTCCCCCTGTGGCTTTTGTGGAGCGATGGGTAACGCTGCTTCGAGTGTGGCTGTTGTCGATGTGTTCCTGGTTCGAGCCCAGGTAGGGGCGAGGAGAGGGACGGAAGCTATACTGTTACACTGGCAATACTATAGTGCCTATAAGAACATCCAATAGTCAAAGGTATATGAAATACAAATGGTATAGAGAGAAATAGTCCTATAAATACTATATTAACTACAACCTAAAACCTCTTACCTTGGAATATTGAAGTCTCATGTTAAAAGGAACTACCAACTTTCATATGTTCTGAGCAAGGAACTTAAACGTTAGCTTTTTTTACAATGGCACACATTTTTACATGGCACACTTTTACATACATGGCACATATTGCATATTGGCACATATTACTTTCTTCTCCAACACTTTGTTTTTGCATTATTTAAACCAAATTGAACATGTTTCATTATTTATTTGAGGCTACATTTATTTTATTGATGTATTGTTGTAATTGTAATTATTACAAATAAATGTTCAAAAAAATTGTCCGATTTTAATCGGTATCAGCTTTTTTGGTCCTCCGATAATCGGTATTGGCGTTGAAAAATCATAATCGGTCGACCTCTAGTATGTACGTACAGTCTCTGTGGGGACGACGTCAATGCACTTATTGATAAAGCCAGTGACTGATGTGGTGTACTCCTCAATGTCATCAGAACAATCCCGGAACGTGTTCCAGTCTGTGTTAGCAAAACAGTCCTGTAGCTTAGTATCTGCTTCATCTGTCCTCTTTTTTTATAGATCGAGTCACTGGTGCTTCTTGCTTTCATTTTTACTTGTCATCAGGAGGATAGAGTTCTGGTCGGATTTACCAAATGGAGGGAGAGCTTTGTACGTGTCTCTGTGTGGCGTAAAGGTGGTCTAGAGGTTGTTGTTTTTTTTTCTCTGTTTGCACATGTGACATTCTGGTAGAAATGAAGTAAAACAGATTTGAGTTTCCCTGCTTTAGAGTCTCCGGCCACTAGGAGCGCCGCCTCTGAGTACTTTCCCCCATTTGGCAAAGTAGGCTGTGATTTGATGATAAATTAACATTCATCACATTGATTATATGCAACGCAGGACAATCTTGTTAACTACACATGGTTGATGATATTACTAGGCTAACTTGTGAAGATTGATTTATTTTTTATAATATCAGTTTAACGCTAGCTAGCAATTTACCTTGGCTTTTTGCTGCACTCGCATAACAGGTGGTCAGCCTGCCACGCAGTTTCCTCGTGGAAGGCAATGTAATCGGCATCCAAAATTGCCGATTTGTTATGAAAACTTGAAATCGGCCATGTCGATTAATCGTTCGACCTCTAATCTTTTTTCTTTTCTTTTTTTTTTACCTTTATTTTACTAGGCAAGTCAGTTAAGAACAAAATCTTATTTTCAATGACGGCCTAGGAACAGTGGGTTAACTGCCTGTTCAGGGGCAGAATGACAGATTTGTACCTTGTCAGTTCGGGGATTTGAACTTGCAACCTTTCGGTTACTAGTCCAACACTCTAACCACTAGGCCACCCTGCCGCCCCTGTCATCATTACTACTAATATCATGCCATTTTTCCTTTTGAAATAATATCAGTTGGAAGTCGGAGTAATGGGTAAACAAACCAAAAAGAGGCTACCTCTCAAGCTAGCTGCAAAAGGTCTGGATTTGTTTCAGACGCTAAGGTCATGATTGTTATACTGTTATAGACCTATATCCATCCTGCCCTGCCTTTCTAAAGTCTTTGAAAGCCAAGTTACTAAACAGATCACTGACCATTTCGAATCCCACTGTACCTTCTCCGCTGTGCAATCCGTTTCCGAGCTGGTCACAGGTGCACCTCGGCTACACTCAAGGTACTAAACGATATCATAACCACCATCGATAAGAGACAATATTGTGCAGCCGTCTTCATTGACCTGTCCAATGCTTTCAACTCTGTCAATCATCGTATTCTTATCGGCAGACTCAACAGCATTGGTTTCTCTAATGACTGCCTCGCCTGGTTCACCAACTACTTCTGACGGAGTTCACTGTGTCAAATCGGAGGGCCTGTTGTTCGGACCTCTGGCAGTCTCTATGCGGGTACCACAGGGGTCAATTCTCGGGCCGACTCTTTTCTCTGTTTATATCAACGATGTCACTCTTGCTACGGTTGATTCCCTGACCCACCTCTACGCAGACAACACCATTCTGTATACTTCTGGCCCTTCTTGGAACACTGTGGTAACCAACCTCCAGATGAGCTTCAATGCCATACAACACTCCTCGCGTGGCCTCCAACTGCTCTTAAACGCTAGTAAAACCAAATGCATGCTTATCAACCGTTTGCTGCCCGCACCCGCATCTCCAATTTAAATCTGGAATCTGCTTCCTATTTCGCAACAAAGCATCCTTCACTCACGCCGCCAAACTTACCCTAGTAAAACTGACTATCCTACAGATCCTCAACTTCGGCGATTGTCATCTACAAAATAGCTTCCAATACTCTACTCAGCAAACTGGATGCAGTCTATCACAGTGCCATCTGTTCTGTCACAAGTCCCTTATACCACCCACCACTGAGACCTGTATGCTCTAATCGGCTGGCCCTCGCTACATATTCGTCGCCAGACCCACTGGCTCCAGGTCATCTATAAGTCGATGCTAGGTAAAGCTCTGCCTTATCTCAGCTCACTGGTCACGATAACACCCACCCGTAGCACGCGCTCCAGCAGGTCTATCTCACTGGTCATCCCCAAAGCCAACATCTCCTTTGACCGCCTTTCCTTCCCGTTCTCTGCTGCCAATGACTGGAACGAATTGCAAAAATCGCTGGAGACTTATTTCCCTCACTAACTTTCAACATCAGCTAACCGATCGCTGCAGCTGTACATAGCCCATCTGTAAATAGCCCACCCATTCTACTTACCTCATCCCCATATTGTTTTTATTTACTGGTGTGCAAAAGAGCAGAAAAGTATCTCTACTTGCACATCATCATCTGCTCATCTATCACTCCAGTGTTAATCTGCTAAATTGTAATTACTTTGCTACTATGGCCTATTTATTGCCGTACCTCCTCATGCCATTTGCGCACACTGTATATAGACTTTATTATTTTTCTATTGTGTTATTAACTGTATGCTAGTTTATTCCATGTGTAACTGTGCTGTTTGTGTCGCACTGCTTTGCTTTATCTTGACCAGGTCGCAGTTGTAAATGAGAACTTGTTCTCAACTAGCTTACCTGGTTAAATAAAGGTGAAATAAAAACATGGTACTACCATGATGGTAGCAGTAATTCTGTTTGTCTTGCTCCTCTAGTGCAGTGGTTCCCAAACTAGGGGGGGCTTGAGTGGTCGACAGGGGGGTCTCTGTCCGGCTTTTAACTTACTCTTTAAAGTTTTAATAGTAGAATGAACCAGGTGTAATTTCGAAATTGGGTGGTGTATCGTCAGTTCCTCTTGTCATGTCAGTCATTGCATACTTTAGTTATTTATAACTTGTCAGAAATGTCCAGATCAACTAGCCCATGTCAGCTAATGTCTGAGAGGTAGCTGAGAGGTAGCTGAGAGGTAGCTGGCAGTTATTTGGGTGTGTAGCCAAGTGATTCACTGCCCATCCGGCTGTTACACTACAAATTGGGGATTATTTGATGGTGGGGTGCCCATAGTGACCGGGAGTGCTGCCAGCCTGTGCCAGGGCAAGCTGCGACAGGTGTCTGCTGGGTTCTAACTGGGCAGAGCTGGCTGCAGAACAGACACAGACCCAACACTGTCTGGTGATGAGGATCCACATAGACACGGGCAGGGGGTGGTCAAAAAAAGGAGTCCGTCAACACAGACTTGTCGGTTAATTGAAAAACATGTCAACCTTGATGATCACATTTTTTGCACTCTTCACTTTATACATGCATGCCTGTGAAGGCGTCCGCGTGTTTCCCATCCAAAACGGTTTGGAACAGACAGTGACGTAGTGATGTAAGGCACTGCATCTAAGTGTGTCACTACAGTCCCTGGTTCGAATCCAGACTGTCACATCTGACCGTGATTGGGAGTCCCATAGGGCCGTTCGGGAATTTGTTCTTAATTAACTGACTTGCCTAGTTAAATAAAAAATATATTATGACAAAATTTGGTTTTGGCCTTTGGCAAAGGTTTTTTTCTGGAGGCAAGCTGAAGTTCGGAAGCCGAAGTCTAAACGCCATCGGTGATTGGTCAACAGTAGGGATGCTTCAATGTGGTGTTTTTCATTCAACAATACACAAATAATTTTCATGCACATTTTTTTTACTTCAAATACTCTACCAAACATCCTATTTAGGTGTAAAATTGTGAGCCTAAAATCTACTCAGCAAAAACTTCTAAATTAATTACAGATTTCTTGAGTTATCTTACATTCATTCTGATGAGTTTGAGGAAGCCTTAAGAGGCTGCATTTCTGTTTATCAACCCTCAGCAGTTCTTCAGTGGAAGTAGGGCAATTCCATGGTAACAGAAATACGTGGACTTCGATTTTTCACTTTAAAATGTATACCTAAATTAATGTTTTTTGTTAGAAGTTTAACAAACAATAGAACAATGCACTGCTTTTAACAATTTCCATAAAACACGTTACAAAAACATATTTACAGGTAGAACTGTGCAGATACAAAGTTGGGTAACCATATAAAACTGAGGGAGATTTTACTGTAATTCTGTTACTAAACAGTTTTTCCAGTAAGTTTGTTTTAGAGCGTATGTACCAAGCCTTACTTTACCATTGTACAGGTGAGGTGATCAGCACCAAGTAGCCTACAGGGATTGTTATGCCATTGAAGCCTTTGGGTGGGCTGCCTAAGCGTTTCTTTTTCGGGTCACCTAAATGGAAAATGGAACACAAGGTGTAAACTTAAACAACTATAACCAGATATAAAGTGTGTGTGTGTATATACACACAATCACAGCAAAAAAATACCGTCCTCTCACTGTCAACTGCATTTATTTTCAGCAAGCTTAACATGTGTAAGTATTTGTATGAACATAACAAGATTCAACAACTGAGGCATAAACTGAACAAGTTCCACAGACATGTGACTAACAGAAATTGAATAATGTGTCCCTGACAAAGGGGGATTCAAAATCAAAAGTAACAGTCAGTATCTGGTGTGGCCACCAGCTGCATTAAGTACTGCAGGGCATCTCCTCCTCATGGACTGCACCAGATTTGCCAGTTCTTGCTGTGAGATGTTACCCCATTTTTCCACCAAGGCACCTGTAAGTTCCCAGACATTTATGGTGGGAATGGCCCTAGCCCTCACCCTCTGATCCAACAATCCCATTGAGCACGTCTGGGACCTGTGATCCGGGCTCTTCGCTGGCTATGGCAGAACACTGACATTCCTATCTTGCAGGAAATCCGGCACATAACGAGCAGTATGGCTGGTGGCATTGTCATGCTGGAGGGTCATGTCAGGATGAGCCTGCAGGAAGGGTATCACATGAGGGCGGAGGATGTCTTCTCTATAACGTACAGTGTTGAGATTGCCTGCAATGACAACAAGCTCAGTCCGATGATGCTGTGACACACCGCCCCAGACCATGATGGAACCTCCACCTCCAAATCAATCCCGCTCCAGAGTACAGGCCTTGGTGTAACGCTCATTCCTTCGACGATAAACACGAATCCGACCATCACCCTGGGTGAGACAAAACCACGACTTGTCAGTGAAGAGCACTTTTTGCCAGTCCTGTCTGGTCCAGCGACGGTGGGTTTGTGCCCATAGACGACGTTGTTGCCGGTGATATCTGGTGAAGACCTGCCTTACAACAGGCCTGCAAGCCCTCAGTCCAGCTTCTCTCAGCCTACTGCGGACAGTCTGAGCACTGATGGAGGGACGGTGCGTTCCTGGTGTAACTCGGGCAGTTGTTGTTGCCATTCTGTACCTGTCCCGCAGGTGTGATGTTCAGATGTACCGATCCTGTGCAGGTGTTGTTACGTGGTCTGCCACTGCGAGGATGATCAGCTGTCCGGCTTGTCTCCCTGTAGCACTGTCTTAGGCCTGCCTACTGTCTGTAAGCTGTTAGTGTCTTAACGACTGTTCCACAGGTACATGCTCATGAATGCTTGTTCAATGAAACAAACAATGGGAAACCGTGTTTAAACCTGTTACACACACACACAGTTGTTGAAGTCGGAAGTTTACATGTACACTGCTCAAAAAAATAAAGGGAACACTAAAATAACACCCTAGATCTGAATGAATGAAATATTCTTATTCAATACTTTTTTCTTAACATAGTTGAATGTGCTGACAACAAAATCACACAAATTATCAATGGAAATCAAATTTATCAACCCATGGAGGTCTGGATTTGGAGTCACACTCAAAATTAAAGTTAAAAACCACACAACAGGCTGATCCAACTTGGATGTAATGACCTTTAAAACAAGTCTAAATGAGGCTCATTAGTGTGTGTGGCCTCCACGTGCCTGTATGACCTCCCTACAACGCCTGGGCATGCTCCTGGTGAGGTGGCGGATGGTCTCCTGAGGGATCTCCTCCCAGACCTGGACTAAAGCATCCGCCAACTCCTGGACAGTCTGTGGTGCAACGTGGCATTGGTGGATGGAGCGAGACATGATGTCCCAGATGTGCTCAATTGGATTCAGGTCTGGGGAACGGGCGGGCCAGTCCATAGCATCAATGCCTTCCTCTTGCAGGAATTGCTGACACACTCCAGCCACATGAGGTCTAGCATTGTCTTGCATTAGGAGGAACCCAGGGCCAACCGCACCAGCATATGGTCTCACAAGGGGTCTGAGGATCTCCTCTCGGTACCTAATGGCAGTTAGGCTACCTCTGGCGAGCACATGGAGGGCTGTGCGGCCCCCCAAAGAAATGCCACCCCACATCATGACCGACCCACCGACAAACCGGTCATGCTGGAGGATGTTGCAGGCAGCAGAACGTTCTCCACGGCGTCTCCAGACTCTGTCACGTCTGTCACATGTGCTCAGTGTGAACCTGTTTTCATCTGTGAAGAGCACAGGGCGCCAGTGGCGAATTTGCCAATCTTGGTGTTCTCTGGCAAATACCAAACGTCCTGCACGGTGTTGGGCTGTAAGCACAACCCCCACCTGTGGACGTCGGGTCCTCATACCACCCTCATGGAGTCTGTTTCTGACCGTTTGAGCAGAAACATGCACATTTGTGGCCTGCTGGAGGGCATTTTGCAGGGCTCTGGCAGTGCTCCTCCTGCTCCTCCTTGCACAAAGGCGGAGGTAGTGGTCCTGCTGCTGGGATGTTGCCCTCCTACGGCCTCCTCCACGTCTCCTGATGTACTGGTCTGTCTCCTGGTAGCGCCTCCATGCTCTGGACACTACCCTGACAGACATAGAAAACCTTCTTGCCACCGCTCACATTGATGTGCCATACTGGATGGGCTGCACTACCTGAGCCACTTGTGTGGGTTGTAGACTCCGTCTCATGCTACCACTAGAGTGAAAGCACCGCCAGCATTCAAAAGTGACCAAAACATCAGCCAGGAAGCATAGGAACTGAGAAGTGGTCTGTGGTCACCACCTGCAGAACCACTCATTTATTGGGGGTGTCTTACTAATTGCCTATAATTTCCACCTGTTGTCTATTCCATTTGCACAACAGCATGTGAAATTTATTGTCAATCAGTGTTGTTTACTAAGTGGACAGTTTGATTTCACAGAAGTGTGATTGACTTGGAGTTACATTGTGTTGTTTAACCTCTCGGAACTGTCTGCAACTACATTAATTAGCATAGTGCAACGGTCAAATAATCTTACTAGAAAATATTCATATTCATGAAATCACAAGTGAAATATAGTGAAACACAGCTTAGCCTTTTGTTAATCACCCTGTCGTCTCAGGTTTTGAAATTATGCTTTACAGCGATAGCAAGACAAGCGTTTGTGTAAGTTTATCGATAGCCTAGCATAGCATTATGTCCAGCTAGCAGCAGGAAGCTTGGTCACGAAAATCAGAAAAGCAATACAATTAACCGTTTACCTTTGATCTTCGGATGTTTTCACTGACGAGACTCCCAGTTAGACAGCAAATGTTCCTTTTGTTCCATAAAGATTATATACCCAAAATACCTCCGTTTGTTTGTCATGTTATGTTGAGGAATCCACCTGAAATTCCAAATTATATCCATAATATCAACAGAAACATGGCAAATGTTTTTTATAATCAATCCTCAAGGTGTTTTTCAAATATCTATTTGATAATATATCAACCGGGACAGTTGGCTTTTCAGTAGGACCGGGAGGAAAAATGGCTACCTCTCTCTCTTTTACGCAATAATCACTCTGAGAGCCATCAGCTGGCCACTTATGTGTTCAATGTGCCAATATGTTCGTTTACGCTAATTCTTCAACATAAAGGCGTGAAACTACATCTAAAGGCTGTAGACACCTTAGGGAAGATGTAGAAAAAGGAATCTGGTTGTTATCCATTTCAATGGGCAATAGGAATGCATAGAAATACAGGGGTTTCAAAATAAGGGTCCCTTCCTGATTGGATTTTTGTCAGGATTTCGCCTGCAATATCAGTTCTGTTATACTCACAGACAATATTTTTACAGTTTTGGAAACGTTAGACTGTTTTCTATCCTAAGCTGTCAATTATATGCATATTCTAGCATCTGGTCCTGAGAAATAGGCAGTTTACTTTGGGAACGTTATTTTTCCAAAAATAAAAATGGTGCCCCCTAGCTTCAAGAGGTTAAGTGTTCCCTTTATTTTTTTGAGCAGTATACTTAAGTTGGAGTTATTAAAACTCGTTTTTCAACCACTCCACACATTTCTTGTTAACAAACTATAGTTTTGGCAAGTCTGTTAGGACATCTACTTTGTGCATGACACAAGTAATTTTTCTAACAATTGTTTACAGACAGATTATTTCACTTATAATTCACTGTATCACCATTCTAGTGGGTCAGAAGTTTACATGCACTAAGTTGACTGTGCCTTTAAACAACTTGGAAAATTCCAGAAAATTATGTCATGGCTTTAGAAGCTTCTGATAGGCTAATTGACATAATTTGAGTCAATTGGAGGGGGGGGGGGGCCTTGCAAGCCAATGAACACCATCCTAACCGTGAAGCACGGGGGTGGCAGCATCATGTTGTGGGGGTGCTTTGCTGCAGGAGGGACTGGTGAACTTCACAAAATGGATGGCTTCATGAGAGAGAAAAATGATGTGGATATATTGAAGCAACATGACCTAAAACAGGGATTTTTTAAAACTAGGATTAAATGTCAGGAATTGTTAAACTGAGTTTTATTGTATTTGACTAAGGTGTATGTAAACTTCCGACTTCAACTGTGTGTGTGTAATAGATATATCTATCTCGCTCTCTCAAAGATTGAGTTAAAAATTATATAAATAGCAATTGCCAAAATAAAAGCTAGACAGTCAGGGAGAATAGAACATTTCCAAAACCAATTCATTTGGCACTAATAATTTTGTTATGAGCATAAGAACACAGCATTAGCCATGGAAAAATGCTTAGAACTGCAGGAAACTAGCTTTTAAAACTGAAAAATCTTCTCTCCGCTCCATGGCTGAGTATGTAAAATCGCATGAAATTAGTTTATTTTATTTTTTATAATTAAAATAAATCTCTGCTCCTTGGAGAAATGTGTAGAATTGCATGAAATTGCCTCAAATTTTCTCTAAAATGTTGCTGCCCTGACAGCCCTACACTCATTGCCACGTCTACAACCTAAGCCCCTTTTTGATCCAGGAAAACGCCCTGGCCTGTGTACCTGGTTAGGTTAAACTGGGTACCGAAAATAGGAAAGTCACTGTTAGACATCTGACCATGCCTCTAATTTAAAGTTTACATTACATACATCTAGGAAAGGTGACATTTACGTAATCGTCATGCGGACAATCATTTTCCATTGTCATAAACCTACAATAAGTATTCAGGTATTTTCAAAATTTTTGTTTATTATGAAAATGTATCCTCTTTAAATTGTGGTTAATATCTTGGTATCTTTGATCTTTCTGTCCCCTAGGCACTGTGAGACATTTTCGTCAGAGACACATCTGACTCCCTTCCCCAGCAGTCACAGCTCCCCTTCCCTGTATTTCCCCTGTGACCCCCACCCTGAGCCCCAGCAGTCCTCCGCCCCAGCATGAATGACATCAGTGTGGTCAGAGAGGGCTGGCTTCATAAGAGGGGTGAGCTGAGATGAGCTTCACTCATCGCTGTCTCACAGTGTCTCTGTTTCTAGGACACTGTGAGTCCACTCAGAATTAATTAAACCCTAATATGTATGGCTTATGTGCCTCTCTCTCTCACTCTGCCCCTCTCTCTCTCTTCCCCCCCCTCTCACTCATGCCCTTCTCCCTCCCTCCCTGCAGGAGAGTACATTAAGACGTGGAGGCCGCGGTACTTCATCCTGAAGAGTGATGGCTCCTTCATCGGCTACAAGGAGAAGCCAGAGATGTCGTCCGACCACAGCCTCCCACCCCTCAACAACTTCTCTGTGGCAGGTTGGTGTCTGTCATTTCTGGGCCAACTTCTAGAGCCTGGTGGTACTTGGATGATGATGAGAGTTTCCTAGTCATGTTAACACAGATTGTGTCCGTCAGCAGGAAGAACAGTTTCCTCTCCTTGAATCCTCTCCTCACTTCATGAGCTACTGTTTTGAGGAGGTGTAGAGAGAATGGGAGGAGAGGAATTGAGGGAATACTGTTGAGATTCACCCAGTGTCTACAGTAGCACACTCAAACCTCTCTATTACTCCCTGTCTGCAGAGTGCCAGCTGATGAAGACGGAACGGCCCAGGCCCAACACGTTTGTCATCCGCTGCCTACAGTGGACCACAGTCATAGAGCGCACCTTCCACGTGGAGAGTAACGAGGAAAGGTGAGAACTGAAAGTCCCAGAGGCAGGGACAATGTGGAAGAGTTGACTGGGTATTTGTTTATCTGTAAAATGGGCAATGCCCTCCTTCTACAAGTTGTTATTTTTACTTCACCAACTTTCAGGATTAGAGGTCTGCAATTGACCCCATTAGTGACCTCACTAGTTAATCACCCTCATACCCACCATATCCACACACACACTCAGTCAGTGTAGATTCATGTCTTTTGGGCTTGAAGTGGTCTACATTGAACTCCCTCTCCCCTTCCAGGGAGGAATGGATGCGGGCGATCCAAGCGGTGGCCAACGGCCTGAAGACGCGAGTGGAAGAGGCTCCCATGGACATAACGTTTGGCTCCCCCAGCGACTGCAGCGGCATGGAGGAGATGGAGGTGGCCATGTCCAAGTCCCGCAACAAAGTGGTCAGTGTTCTCCTGTCCCCCTACCAACCTAGCAGACCTGTCGGTGTCCCCCTACCAACCTGGCAGACCTGTCGGTGTTCTCCTGTCCCCCTACCAACCTGGCAGACCTGTCAGTGTCCCCCTAGCAGACCTGTCAGTGTCCCCCTAGCAGACCTGTCCGTGTCCCCCTAGCAGACCTGGCAGACCTGTCGGTGTTCTCCTGACCCCCTACCAACCTAGCAGACGTGTCAGTGTTCTCCTAGCAGACGTGTCAGTGTTCTCCTAGCAGACGTGTCAGTGTTCTCCTAGCAGACGTGTCAGTGTTCTCCTAGCAGACCTGTCAGTGTTCTCCTGACCCCCTACCAACCTGGCAGACGTGTCAGTGTTCTCCTAGCAGACGTGTCAGTGTTCTCCTAGCAGACGTGTCAGTGTCCTCCTAGCAGACCTGTCAGTGTTCTCCTGACCCCCTACCAACCTGGCAGACGTGTCAGTGTTCTCCTAGCAGACGTGTCAGTGTTCTCCTGACCCCCTACCAACCTGGCAAACCTGTCAGTGTCCCCCTAGCAGACCTGTCAGTGTCCCCCTAGCAGACCTGGCAGACCTGTCGGTGTTCTCCTGACCCCCTACCAACCTGGCAGACCTGTCGGTGTTCTCCTGACCCCCTACCAACCTAGCAGACCTGTCAGTGTTCTCCTAGCAGACGTGTCAGTGTTCTCCTAGCAGACGTGTCAGTGTTCTCCTAGCAGACGTGTCAGTGTTCTCCTAGCAGACGTGTCAGTGTTCTCCTAGCAGACGTGTCAGTGTTCTCCTAGCAGACGTGTCAGTGTTCTCCTGACCCCCTACCAACCTGGCAGACGTGTCAGTGTCCCCCTAGCAGACGTGTCAGTGTCCCCCTAGCAGACGTGTCAGTGTCCCCCTAGCAGACGTGTCAGTGTCCCCCTAGCAGACCTGTCAGTGTCCCCCTAGCAGACCTGTCAGTGTCCTACTGTCCCTCTACCAACCTTGCAGACTTCTCAGTGCTCTTTGTGTTTGTCCAACAGCCCTCCTCTAGATGTGGCTGCTTTTGTCCATTGGAACCTCTGCATCCTAGTTCAGAGTATCTACTACTCCTTTGTAACAATACCTCATCACAGCTGGTTTACCATCTCCCTATGTGACCTGGGCCATAGTGTGTGTTGGTGCGTTTTCTGCTCCATTCTCTGCCCGTTCTTCATCTAAAACCGTTGTGCAGGTCTATGTAAACTCTTTATTACTCATAAGCTGTAATTGTCATGGTCAAATAAATCCTGTTATCCAAACTGTCTTGAAGAAGACTGAGATTTGAACCCTCAAGGTGTTTGTCCCCCCCACCCCCCACAGACCATGAGTGACTTTGACTACCTGAAGCTGCTGGGGAAGGGGACGTTTGGTAAGGTGATCCTGGTGAAGGAGAAGGCCACAGGGATGTACTACGCCATGAAGATCCTGAGGAAAGAAGTCATAATCGCTAAGGTAACCATTTGGCATTCAAGAGACTGGCAGTTGCTCAGACAGATGCGTCCAAAGTGGTTCCTTATATAGGGCATTACCAGGACCCATAGGGCGCTGGTCAAAAGTAGTATTGCACTACATAGGGAAAAGACTACTGGGCCCAGATTCACAAAACCTTAAGAAATTACTTTTTTCCCCTTAACTATAGACGTAAGAAGAAAGTTAAGCAAAGTTTCTATTCCTCAAAGATTCTTGGAAATTTGCTTCAGCTGTTTCTAATGTTTCTCCTCAAGCAAAAAGTTAAGAAGAAATAATTCCAAGATGGTTAACCGTTGTGGCCATGTCCAAGGCAGTGAGAAAATAAGCTCATGAAAGCAATTGAACATGTTTAATTTACTCGCAAACTTAATCTGAAAGTTTCAGTATTGATTATTTTAAACCCAAGAACGTGTTTTAGAACAGTGATCTCAGTACGAAATATGCTAACATGATTGCCATTGCTAGCTAGATAGCTAGTTAAACTGGTTGCCTAGCAACAAACATTGTCATTAATATTAATATTTTTTTATTACTCAAGATTTTGCGTTAGAGGTGTTTTGTGAATCTGAGCCGTGCACCATATCCCTGGAATTCTTGATTTTGATTACATTTTTCTTTTTCATTTGAGTCATTTAGCAGACGCTCTTATCCAGAGTGATTTACAGTAGTGAGTGCATACATTTTCATATTTGTTCGTACTGGTCCCCTGTGGGAATCAAACCCACATCCCTTGCATTACCAAGTGAGCCACAGCACTAATTATGCACATTTACTTCAAGGTTCTATTTTGGGTTCTTGAGTAGCCCAGAAGTCCAAATCCAGTTGTCCACTGCTGAGTGTATCTGTCCATCAATGGTGTGTTTTTGTGTGATGTGTTCCATAAGGATGAGGTAGCACACACGGTAACAGAAAGCAGAGTCCTTCAGAATACGAGGCATCCCTTCTTAACGGTGAGTTCCTAACTGACGACATCTGACCCTACTGAACTCTGATTGTATTTCACCAAGTAGCCATCTGATTCAAAAGTGGTCACTAATTCTGACTGTCTTGTCCCCCCCACACACACACACACAGACACTGAAATACGCGTTCCAAACACATGACCGGCTATGCTTTGTGATGGAATATGCAAACGGAGGAGAGCTGTTCTTTCACTTGTCACGGGACCGCGTGTTCACAGAAGACCGGGCACGGTTCTACGGTGCGGAGATTGTGTCTGCGCTGGAGTACCTCCACTCACGGGACGTTGTCTACAGAGACCTGAAGGTAATGGCCGCTTCCCTGACTGGATGTCTGGCTGATGTTTCCCTGACTCGCCCATACCTTCACACGTACCTCCTCATATTGAAAGTATATTCTCAAGACTAACATTTCGCACAATAGGAAATATGGGCTGATTTTAAGATTAAGCCCAGTCTTGGATTTAAAGTGCTTCTGAATTGGTCTAGGCTCAATCCTACCATAGACTGCACTAGAAGAGCACCAGTCTCTTGGTGAAAAGCCTGTAAGCCTGTGGCACTTATTACAGTCAGCTGTCATGTTAGCAGTGGTATTTTCTGCTGCTGACTCTCTCCTGTGGTCACTCACTCACTCTTGTTCTCATCTCTTTCTCTTCTAGCTGGAGAACTTAATGCTGGATAAAGATGGACACATAAAGATCACAGATTTTGGACTGTGTAAAGAGGGAATCACAGACGGGGCTACCATGAAGACCTTTTGTGGGACTCCAGAATACCTTGCACCTGAGGTAACTACAGCACAGTGAACAAAATCATACATTCTAGTTGTGCTTTGAATAGTACATTGCAGTGTGTCCAGTTAACAATTTCAGATGCATTCCTTGCTGGTTTCTTGTCTTGGACTTGTTTAACCAAGTAAGTTAAACAAGTAAGTAACCAAAAAAGTGTTACACAGATCAAAATATTTGTAATTCTTCAAAGCACGCACACACGAAAGTATGTGGAAACCCCTTCAAAATTAGTGGATTTTGCTATTTCAGCCACACCCGTTGCTGACCGGTGTATAAAATCGAGCACACAGCTATGAAATCTCCATAGACAAACATTGGAAGTAGAATGGCCTTACTGAAGAGCTCAATGACTTTCAACGTAGCATCGTCAGAGGATGCCACCTTTCCAACAAGTCAGTTTGTCAAATTTCTGCCCTGCTAGAGCTGACCCGGTCAACAGTATTATTGTGAAGTGGAAATGTCGAGGAGCAATAACGGCTCAGCCGCGAAGTGTTAGGCCACACAATCTCACAGAACTGGACCACCAAGTACTGAAGCATGTAGCGCCTAAAAAATTGTTTGTCCTCGGTTGCAACACACCCCACTGAGTTTCAAACTGCCTCTGGAAGAAATGCCAGCACAAGAACTGTTCAATGGGTTTCCATGACCGAGTAGCCGCACACAAGCCTAAGATCACCATGCGTAATACCAAGTGTCAGCTGGAGTGGTGTAAAGCTCGCCGCCATTGGACTCCAGGAGCAGTAGAAACATGATCTCTGGAGTGATGAATCACTCTTCACCATATGGCATTCAGTCGGATGAATCTGGGTTTGGCGGATGCCAGGAGAACGCTACCTGCCTGAATGTATAGTGTCAACTGTAAAGTTTGGTGGAGGAGGAATAAAGGTATGGGGTTGTTTTTCATGGTTCAGATGTCCACATACTTTTGGTCATGTAGTGTAGGTAATCGTTTACATTGCAACTGAGGTAGAAAGAGACACCGTGCCTTGGCTTCCACATAATTGTATTTGCTATTTCTCTTTTTGTTCTCTTTCTCGCTCTCTCCCCCCTCTTTCTCTCGCTCTTTCTCCCTCTCCTGCAGGTATTAGAGGACAATGACTACGGCCGAGCGGTGGACTGGTGGGGTCTAGGTGTGGTCATGTACGAGATGATGTGCGGTCGACTGCCCTTCTACAACCAGGACCATGAGCGGTTGTTTGAGCTCATTCTCATGGAGGAGATCCGCTTCCCCAAGAACCTGGCCCCCGAAGCCAAGGCCCTGCTTGCTGGCCTGCTCAAAAAGGACCCCAAGCAAAGGTAGGTGTTGGTGTCTTTAAAAAAAATATATATATATAAGCCGAACAAAAATGTGAATGCAACATGCTACAATTTCAAAGATTTTACTGCGTTACAGTTCATATAAAGAAATCAGTCAATTTAAATAAATTCAATAAGCTTTATCTATGACTTTCACATGACTGGAATACAGATGTAGATCTGTCGGTCACCAATACCTTTTAAAAAAATAAAGTAGGGTTGTGGATCAGAAAACCAGTCAGTATCTGGTGTGACCACCATTTGCCTCATGCAGCGCGACACATCTCCTTCACATAGAGTTGATCAGACTGTTGATTGTGGCCTGTGGAATGTCATCCCACTCCTCTTCAATGGCTATGCGAAGTTGCTGGATATTGGTGGGAACTGGAACACGCTGTCGTACATGTCGACCCAGATCATCCCAAACATTCTCAATGGGTGACAAGTCTGGTGAGTATGCAGGCCATGGAAGAACTGGGACATTTTACACAATTCCTGGAAGCTGATAGGTCCTTGTTACATGGGGTCATGCGTTATCATGCTGAAACATGAGGTGATGGCGGCAGATGAATGACACAACAATGGGCCTCAAGATCTCGTCACGGCATATCTGCATTCAAATTGCAATCGATAAAATGCAATTGTGTTCGTTGTCCATAGCTTATACCTGCCCTTACATAACCCCACTGCCACCATAGGGCACACTGTTCACAATATTGACATCAGCAAACCACTCGCCCTCACAAAACCGAGATTCAACAATGAAGAGTACACTTCTCCAGTGTGCCAGTGGCCATCGAAGGTGAGCATTTGCCAACTGAAGTTGGGTTATGACGCCAAACTGAAGTCAAAACCCTGGTGAGGACGAGATGGCGTAGCAGTAACTCGTCCTGTCGTATCGTCTCTCTGTAAATATCATCTCTTTTTCGTTTCGTTTTAGATATTTTTCTTCGCATATCTTTAAAAACATTTTGCTAAACCTAAGCTTCCAAATACTCTCCTGCAACCCGCCTCACCCAATGTAGCTACTTTTCCTAAAGTATTTATATTTACTTCGGAACCGGAACCCCTCAACTGAAGCTAACCACCAGCTATGCTAGCGGTCTTCGGCTAACCGGTCATCAGCTAACCTTTAGCTCGGAAAGCTCTCGCCAGTTCGAACAACGCGACGCTAACCAGAGCATAACGGACCTATTTATTTTTTATCCCCAGATTCCCACCGTACACGGAACATTTTTCAGCTGGATCTTCACAACTAGCTATCGAGCTAAACCGCAACCCTAGTCTATTACTCCTGGCTAGCGTTTCCACCCACGTAGCTTGAAGCTAACCCGGCCAGACCTCCTGTGCTCCTAGCATACTCCTGGGCTACAATACCCGGACTCACGACCGGTCTGTCGATGTCACTGCATTAAGAGGAATAAACAGACTCACCCCACCGCGACGTCCTCCAAAGGCTAACTCTCTAGCCCTCGCTATCTCCTTGCTTGCCAATTCGGCATGCTAACTGCTAGCTTGTTTAACCCAGGTCCGCTAACTACTACCTTGTTTACCCCGGCCTGCTAATATGTTAGCTTGTTAGCAAAGGCCTGCTAACCGTCTGCATCGCCGCGTCCCAAACACGCAGTGGCCCATATGTACTTTCTATCTCTTCCCAATTTAAAAAAATTTTGTTTATACCTTCCGGAAACCTGCCTCACCCAATGTGATACGGAATCGCTATTATTTTTAATTTTTAGAACACACTCAAAAACCTCCAGAAGCTAACCAGCTAACTAGCTACAAGCTATTTAGTCATTGTTAGTTTCTTAACCTGGATAACACTCGCCAGTCCAGCCCCCCTGCCCCATCCACCGCTGCCCCTGGACTCTGATCACTTGGCTACATAGCTGATGCACGCTGGACTGTCCATTAATCACGGTACTCCATTCTGCTTGTTTGTTTTATCTGTCGGCCCCGTTGCCTAGTCAATGCCATTCTACCTGCTGTTGTTATGCTAGCTGATTAGCTGTTGTCTCACCCACTGTTTTAGCTAGCTTTCCGAATTCAACACCTGTGATTACTGTATGCCTCGCTGTATGTCTCTCTCAAATGTCAATATGCCTTGTATACTGTTGCTCAGGTTAGTTATCATTGTTTTAGTTCACAATGGAGCCCCTAGTCCCACTCCTCATACCCCTGATACCTCCTTTGTCCCACCTCCCACATATGCGGTGACCTCACCCATTACAACCAGCATGTCCAGAGATAAAACCTCTCTCATCATCACCCAGTGCCTGGGCTTACCTCCGCCATAACCGCACCCCACCATACCCCTGTCTGCGCATTATGCCCTGAATATATTCTACCATGCCCAGAAACCTGCTCCTCTTATTCTCTGTCCCCAACGCTCTAGGCGACCAGTTTTGATAGCCTTTAGCCGCACCCTCATACTACTCCTTCTCTGTTCCGCGGGTGATGTGGAGGTAAACCCAGGCCCTGCATGTCCCCAGGCACCCTCATTTGTTGACTTCTGTGATCGAAAAAGCCTTGGTTTCATGCATGTCAACATCAGAAGCCTCCTCCCTAAGTTTGTTTTACTCACTGCTTTAGCACACTCTGCTAACCCTGATGTCCTTGCCGTGTCTGAATCCTGGCTCAGGAAGGCCACCAAAAATTCTGAGATTTCCATACCCAACTATAACATCTTCCGTCAAGATAGAACTGCCAAAGGGGGAGGAAGCCTGCAAAGTAATGTCATACTTTCCAGGTCCATACCCAAACAGTTCGAACTACTAATTCTGAAAATGACTCTCTCCAGAAATAAGTCTCTCACTGTTGCCGCCTGCTACCGACCCCCCCCTCAGCTCCCAGCTGTGCCCTGGACACCATATGTGAACTGATTGCCCCCCATCTAGCTTCAGAGTTTGTTCTGTTAAGCATATCCCAGTTTAGGTCACCTAACACCCCGGCAGTCCTACAATCTAAGCTAGATGCCCTCAATCTCACACAAATCATCAAGGAACCCACCAGGTACAACCCTAACTCTGTAAGCAAGGGCACCCTCATAGACGTCATCCTGACCAACTGGCCCTCCAAATACACCTCCACTGTCTTCAACCAGGATCTCAGCGACCACTGCCTCATTGCCTGTATCCGCTAAGGTGCCGCAGTCAAACGACCACCCCTCATCACTGTCAAACGCTCCCTAAAACACTTCTGTGAGCAGGCCTTTCTAATCGACCTGGCCCGGGTATCCTGGAAGGACATTGACCTCATCCCGTCAGTTGAGGATGCCTGGTCATTCTTTAAGAGTAACTTCCTCACCATTTTAGATAAGCATGCTCCGTTCAAAAAATGCAGAACTAAGAACAGATACAGCCCTTGGTTCACTCCAGACCTGACTGCCCTCGACCAGCACAAAAACATCCTGTGGCGGACTGCAATAGCATCGAACAGTCCCCGCGATATGCAACTGTTCAGGGAAGTCAGGAAAGCTAAGGCCAGCTTCTTCAGGCAGAAGTTTGCATCCTGTAGCTCCAACTCCAAAAAGTTCTGGGACACTGAAGTCCATGGAGAACAAGAGCACCTCCTCCCAGCTGCCCACTGCACTGAGGCTAGGGAACACGGTCACCACCGACAAATCCATGATTATCGAAAACTTCAACAAGCATTTCTCAACGGCTGGCCATGCCTTCCGCCTGGCTACTCCTACCTCGGCCAACAGCTCCGGCCCCCCCGCAGCTCCTCGCCCAAGCCTCTCCAGGTTCTCCTTTACCCAAATCCAGATAGCAGATGTTCTGAAAGAGCTGCAAAACCTGGACCCGTATAAATCAGCTGGGCTTGACAATCAGGACCCTCTATTTCTGAAACTATCCGCCGCCATTGTCGCAACCCCTATTACCAGCCTGTTCAACCTCTCTTTCATATCGTCTGAGATCCCCAAGGATTGGAAAGCTGCCGCAGTCATCCCCCTCTTCAAAGGGGGAGACACCCTGGACCCAAACTGTTATAGACCTATATCCATTCTGCCCTGCCTATCTAAGGTCTTCGAAAGCCAAGTCAACAAACAGGTCACTGACCATCTCGAATCCCACCGTACCTTCTCCGCTGTGCAATCTGGTTTCCGAGCCGGTCACGGGTGCACCTCAGCCACACTCAAGGTACTAAACGACATCATAACCGCCATCGATAAAAGACAGTACTGTGCAGCCGTCTTCATCGACCTTGCCAAGGCTTTCGACTCTGTCAATCACCATATTCTTATCGGCAGACTCAGTAGCCTCGGTTTTTCGGATGACTGCCTTGCCTGGTTCACCAATTACTTTGCAGACAGAGTTCAGTGTGTCAAATCGGAGGGCATGCTGTCCGGTCCTCTGGCAGTCTCTATGGGGGTGCCACAGGGTTCAATTCTCGGGCCGACTCTTTTCTCTGTATATATCAATGATGTTGCTCTTGCTGCGGGCGATTCCCTGATCCACCTCTACGCAGACGACACCATTCTATATACTTTCGGCCCGTCATTGGACACTGTGCTATCTAACCTCCAAACTAGCTTCAATGCCATACAACACTCCTTCCGTGGCCTCCAACTGCTCTTAAACGCTAGTAAAACCAAATGCATGCTTTTCAACCGATCGCTGCCTGCACCCGCATGCCCGACTAGCATCACCACACTGGATGGTTCCGACCTTGAATATGTGGACACCTATAAGTACCTAGGTGTCTGGCTAGACTGCAAACTCTCCTTCCAGACCCATATCAAACATCTCCAATCGAAAATCAAATCAAGAGTCTGCTTTCTATTCCGCAACAAAGCCTCCTTCACTCACGCTGCCAAGCTTACCCTAGTAAAACTGACTATCCTACCGATCCTCGACTTCGGCAATGTCATCTACAAAATTGCTTCCAACACTCTACTCAGCAAACTGGATGCAGTTTATCACAGTGCCATCCGTTTATCACTAAAGCACCTTATACTACCCACCACTGCGACTTGTATGCTCTAGTCGGCTGGCCCTCGCTACATATTCGTCGCCAGACCCACTGGCTCCAGGTCATCTACAAGGCCATGCTAGGTAAAGCTCCGCCTTATCTCAGTTCACTGGTCACGATGGCAACACCCATCCGTAGCACGCGCTCCAGCAGGTGTATCTCACTGATCATCCCTAAAGCCAACACCTCATTCGGCCGCCTTTCGTTCCAGTACTCTGCTGCCTGTGACTGGAACGAATTGCAAAAATCGCTGAAGTTGGAGACTTTTATCTCCCTCACCAACTTCAAACATCTGCTATCTGAGCAGCTAACCGATCGCTGCAGCTGTACATAATCTATTGGTAAACAGCCCACCCATTTTCACCTACCTCATCCCCACAGTTTTTATTTATATACTTTTCTGCTCTTTTGCACACCAATATCTCTACCTGTAAATGATCAGATGATCATGTATCACTCCAGTGTTAATCTGCAATATTGTAATTATTCTCCTACCTGTAATTATTCGCCTTTTGCACACATTGTATATAGACTCCCCTTTTTTTTCTACTGTGTTATTGACTTGTTAATTGTTTACTCCATGTGTAACTCTGTTGTCTGTTCACATTGCTATGCTTTATCTTGGCCAGGTCGCAGTTGCAAATGAGAACTTGTTCTCAACTAGCCTACCTGGTTAAATAAAGGTGAAATAAAAATAAAATAAAATAAAACCGTGCAGATGAGCTTCCCTGAGACTATTTCTGAAATCCATTGGTTGTGCAAACCCACGGTTTCATCAGCTGTCTGGGTTGCTGGTCTCAGATGATGCCGCAGGTTGAGATTCTGGACTGGCGTGGTTAGACGTGGTCTGCGGTTGTGAGGCTGGTTGGACGTACTGCCAAATTCTGTGAAATGACGTTGGAGGCGGCTTATGGTAGAGAAATTAATCTTCAATTCTCTGACAGCGGTCATGCAGTCAGCATGCCAGTTGCACGCTCCTTCAAAACTTGATACATCTGTGCATTGTGCTGCGTAACAAAACTGTACTTTTTAGAGTGGCCTTTTATTGTTCCCAGCACAAGGTGCACCTGTGCAGTGATCATGCTGTTTAATCAGCTTATTGACATGCCACAGCTGTCAGGTGGATGAATTATCTTGACAAAGGAGGTAATCTCACTAACAGGGATGTAAACAAATTTGTGCACAAAGTTTGAGAGAAATACATTTTTGTGTGTATGGAACATTTCTGAGATCTTTTATTTCAGCACATGAAACATGGGACAAACACTGCAAGTTGCGTTTGTATTTTTTTTCAGTATACATTGAGTGAAGAACATAATGGTGATGCTGATCATTCTGTAGGCTTGGAGGTGGACAAGAAGATGCCAAAGATGTGATGACACAGAAGTTCTTCACCAGCATCAACTGGCAGGATGTGGTAGAGAGGAAGCTCTTGCCTCCCTTCAAGCCCCAGGTGACGTCAGAGACGGACACCCGCTACTTTGACGACGAGTTCACAGCACAAACCATCACCGTAACGCCCCCGGACAAGTGTAAGTTGAGGAGTGTTTGTGTGTCTCACTGTTAAAAATGTCTTCAAATCTGGATGGTGATTTATTTTTTATTTATTTATTGTAAAACAGGTTTTGGAAAAGAAGTAGTTTGTAGTAAATCTCCTGTTTTTTTTTTTGTTCTCTCTCTCTCTCTCTCGTGTTATCTCCAGACGACAGCTTAGACTCAGAAGACCAGAACCAGCGCACACACTTCCCTCAGTTCTCTTACTCTGCCAGCATACGGGAGTGACCTCTCTCACATGCGTGCACACACTCACATGAGCAAGCAGGCTAAAACACGTTCACACACACTCGCACTGCTGGGGAATTGGGATGACACAAACTGACACTCTCTCAAACAAACACACTTGCACAACACACACACACTCTGACACCGAGAAGCGGTGGAAACATGGATCCAAGAGCATGACGTGATGACTGACCTCAGCAGGCCTGTGTGGATAGACTGGCGGCCTTGTCTCTCATTCTGACGGGACCAGGTGGAACCGGACAGGGCCGCCCTTGGCCATGCCTGCAGGACCCTGCCTGTCTACCCACCACACTACCACTACACTGGGCACATCAAAGCATCAACAGCACTTCACCATCCCTGGGTTATGCCAGCAGATACCACATCACCAGCCGAACGCATGCTTCACCGATCCAACACACACACTTTGACAAGCAACCCCTAAAACCTCCCATACACTGCAGATTTTGTTTTTACTACTGGATAAAAAATAAGTCCAAACAAATGTAGAAACACATGAAAGGAGAAAAATATTTTTTAACTAATTTTTCTTTAGATTGTTACGGTTTTAAAAGCCATATTTCTGCAGTTTTCTTTTTTACGAGTGCTCTTGCTGAAAACTTGCTGTTACAAATCGTGTGGACTGTTCCTACAGAGAGAAAGCGGGTCAGGGAGAGAATGAGGGGTGTGTGTACCTCGAAGGGTAGCCAATTTCCCTGCTTGCACTGTGCATGTGTGAATGAATGTGTTTGTATGTTTGAATGTGTGGAAGGAGAATGTATGAACAACCATTTGAATCTCAACATCTGTTTTACGTTTATGCATTTGCATGTATCTGTTTTGGATTCTGTATGACGGCTAAACGAGGAGAGTTTTAAAGGGAAAGAAGAGGTGGTGGAGCTTCCCTGTGGATTGACTTGTTCCTCTGGTGGTTAGAATGCTCAGGATGAAATAAGAGAAGGGGGAAGAGTAGAAGTGACCACAGCAATTAACATTGTTCTAGTAGCTGTCACGTTCTGAGCAGAAATATCCAGGAGAATAGCTGTCAATCATTTGTTCCAAACTTTTCACTTTTTATTTTGAATTATCGATGTAAAGATCTTTTTTTTTGAAGATCATTTGGATGTTCCCATATTTAAGAATGCAAACTATTAAATCATGGATCACTGATTATTTGTGATGAGGCTAGACTGACTGATAGAACATTGACACTTCAGTTATTTTAACGGTCGATATTGAAGGTTGTGGTTCGTATTTTCAAGGTAATGTAAGTGACAGATTAAGTCCTTTGTCGGGACGTCAGAGTAGGACCATTGAACTAGGGTTGGGGTTAGTTCAATTCAGTTAATGTAGGAAGTCAACTGAGTTAACGTCATGGATTGAAACCCTAACCCTGGTGTGAAACAGATGCTGTATATAATGACAAGATGGTCTTGTCTCTGCCCTAACAATGGGAGTTGTTGTCTCGAAGGCAGTCGTTCTGCTTATCACTGTATTCTCTTGTGTACAGATTTTTATATTTTTCCCTCTTACCTCACTCTTCCTCTCTGTGTGAACTTCCCACTATTCACCTGTCCTGAATGCATGTGTACACCCCCTGTCTGACCTATAGCTGACCTATAGAGGAGTGGTTTGGGTGAAACAACCATTGTGTTTCACAGTCAAGTGGTGTGATGTATTTCATTTTTGTTGCCCTTTTCAAAGATTCCTTCACTCAAGGATCATTAAGACCATGTTTCTTTTCATTGATTTGTGGTCCAACTATTCCTTACTTTGGGAGACATTGTCTCATTTAAATTTATATTATATAAAAAATATATATAAAATAAGTTTAAACATGTTTTTCCTTTTGGTTGTTTGTCATTTTGATCATTCATGTGTTCCTTTTTTAAAGTGCGTGCGTGCTCATGCACAGCAGCAGGTTGATGGGGCATTGTAGAACAGCTCTCTAGTCTGTGCTCAATGCCGGTTTCCTTTAGCCTCTGTACCTGCAGTAGGGTAGTCCAGTCTGACTGCTGTTTGCAAGGGCTGAGGCCATGGGAAACATCCCTATCTTCACCAGCCCATAATCAGGCCTTGTAAAGGCAGGACTGGATTTCAGGAACAACCTCCCTCTGAAGGATCTCTTTCACGCTGCCTTCAATGTTAGGATGGCCACTAGGAGGTGATGTAGACTTTTTCTCAAATTGACAGTGGCAGTAAAGCCACACAGGCGGCAACAACATGCAGAGTGTGTATGTCTAACATGCAAGCCAACACCACTGATCTCTCCTGTAGGCATTGCACACAGACAATCGATATGGAACTCTTCACTGGCTATGTAAATACCAAAAAGGCTTGATGTGTAGGATGATCTGTAGGCTAGGAGAATTGGCAGCTTTGTAGATGGAATTTGAGTTGGAGCTTAACAGTGATTACCTTGCTTCCCTGTATTTTGAATGTGATCAGTAGTCACGAATGTCATATCTCAATGCTGATGTACCAAGAATTCTTTGCTCCTCCCCAACTAAACCTCAACTTAATAACAAGCTATCTTTTAGGGAGAAGACGATGTCCTGGTAGACAGTTTCAGCCCCCATGTTGTAAGGTTTTACATTGTAACAGGTGTGACCTGCTACAGTATATGGTGGCGTATAATATTTGCAATTATGTGCCAGTAAAGACTTTTACTGAATGAAGTGTCTCATTCTTCATTAGGGTTACCGGGTTCAATATCCCATATGCTATCTTCTGCCCCATCTGCAAGGCACTTTACCCCTAATTCTCTAGGGGTGCTGCTCTCCCATGCTCCCAGCCTGTGATGTGTATGTTGTGTGTCTATTTGGGTACCATGACAGCAAAAAAAAGTAAGACTTTCCATGCAAATAAACTAATAAAGCAAGCATAGTATTGTAAATGTTTTGAATTTCAAGTTGATTAATGTAGGCTAATTGACTCTGCCCAGTTTACCAAACACCTAATTGACCAACCTTGTTCCTCATCAGCCAACTTCATACTGAATATATATTATATATGGCTGTGAACTGATCATGCATCAGTCACGCACATGCAAGTCGTGATATCTACGTGCCCACCCCCAATTAGTCAATCACGTGTGTTTTAGGACCCTAAAAAAATGTTGACTGTTTTTATCTCTCGTTTCTCATCCGCCATCCCTCGTCGTTTCAAGGAGCTGCAGGGCCTCCTAAGTGTATGTACAGTCTCCGGTTCGAAGCATCATGGCCAAAACCGTATTCTGCGATTCCATGCCACTGCTGTACTTACACACAGGTGAGTTAAAAGTTTAAATAGGATGCGTAAAGTTTAGTATGTTTAACGTCCCATAAAGTGTCCAAACATTTAAATACGCGCAGGTGACCCACAGCTGCGTGTTTGTTGATCCCTTTCCAAGTAAAAAAAAAATGGAATATGAATTTTCTGGGGTTGGGACTGGTTTCCTAGAAAATGTGTAGCCCTTGATCATGACGCTCAGTTCCATTACACGAAGGCATCTTCTTTATGGGGGGAGTTTTGTTAAGGGTGTTTTCACATATAGTCCTCTTTAATATAACCGATTTTAGTCCTCCATTCCACCGATCTCTATTCCACCAGAACATGTTATAAACACTAACCACTTACATTTTGGAAGAATTTACTACATATAATGCTGTAATGAAAGGTGTTCATCAAATGTATACTAATGCCCCTTTTGTCTTCTCACTCTATTCAAACCACACAATCGAATAATCAGTTTAAGAAGCTGTTGGCCTCTGTCACATATCGCAAACAAATAATCTGAACTAAACAGATTTGACACTAATCACTAATCAACATCCAAAAACGGCACACTTTTTTTAAAGCCTTCGAACCTGCACATCGTCATCCAACACAATCTCACACTCAATTCGTGCGAATATGTACAAAAAGTATTTCAGCAGATTGTGTTTTTGTGCGGCTTGTTTCGTGTGAAAATTCATAGGAAAAGGCTATTTTTTTGTGCGACTGGGTTCATAGGAAAATACATTTTGGGGGGACAAATTTAGGAACAATTTTCGGGAAGTTATTGGAGCAATGCATTTTGTGCAATGGTGTTCTACACTGCCTTTTTTGTGTCCTACATTCATTTTATTTTTGATTAATGCCAATGCTGTTTTCTATGCTTGTTTTCACAGTATCACAATAGTTTGGGATACTGGTGCTATGTTGGATTTTATGAGGGTTGTCATGTTGGAGTAAAAAGCTGTATGTGTGTTATTACATTTTGGGGGGGTATTGATGAATGTATATGAATGGGGATACATGTTCATGATGGGAAATTAATTCAACAAGAAATGTAGGGAAACAGAAGACCTGCAACAAAAAAATGCAACTATAACAAGGCTGGACTATCTATGATCAATTAAGCCATATCAATGAGATTAAAGAGTTTCATGTAAAATAATGAATTATGTTGGCTTACACTTATGGCACTTCCAAAGTCATTTCATGATGATTATTATGGTCATGTGAATCATGTTATATACTTAGGCTATTGTAACACGGCATGTTCCAGCATTGTAGGTCTACTGCCTCTGCCCAGAGGAGTACTAGGCTTTCGTGACAACGGCCATTAGAGTTCACTTTACCACGTATGAGCCCTTGTTATAGTCCCTGTTGCAGCTCACTTTACCACGTATGAGCCCTTGTTATAGTCCCTGTTGCAGCTCACTTTGCCAAGTATGAGCTCTGGGTAGAGTTCCTGTTGCAGCTGTCATTTTCCTCTGCTACATTGGTGCCAGCTTTGGGATCACATCCAGCTCACGTCTAGTTATGTGATATAGTGGTTGGATGCATTCTGTTTTTCACATTGTGTTGGGTGTAATTACATTCATCTATCTAGTGAACAATGGGCGTGACAGAAGTAGTCACTACAGGTGTACATCCAAGTGGCCTGAAACGGAATGGAAAGTGCTATGCCCTGACCAGTTAGTCTTCTGAATATCTCATTTACATAAGTAAAATGACCAGTGTGGACTCAAAACAAACACACAGTACACATTTTAAAAACAACCTGTTTAAAGTGTTATTACAACCACGGTGTTCTGTTACTGAAGCTTGTATATCAGATAATCTGACAATGATCCACATTATATGGGTAGACAAAGTGTGTCATGCAGCAGAACACAACTATCCTTGTTTTAGGATGAAAACCAGTAATGTGAATCACTGTTGATCCATCCTGGTCTGATCTAATGAGATGGATGTGGGATTTCCTATGTCCTAGAATCAAGGCCTTTCCCAGTCATGAAGGATGAAGTTAGGCCCCTCTTGGTTCTCATTGGCAGACTGAACTCATGTTAGGGGTTATATCACTTGTATTTCTGCTGACTTTGAACATAGCTTAGGGTATTGAATCAATTTCAAACTCCTACACCACTATTCCCAACATATTATAACCTTGTAGATTGTAAATAAAAATACAAAATTAAGCTGATATAACTTGTATTTCTTATTATAGCCGAATGGCTTCAGGCTGAGCATTTCTGACCATTTATTTACGGAGAGCAATTTTCATTTTTGTAACATGTAGTGTCCATTTACATTTGATTCATTATTAATTATTATGATTAATTATTGCTTTCTTCAGTGGAAATACAGAATGTGTGTAAAAATGCCAAATATACCAAAAGCTAAATCATGCAGGGATTTACGACTATTTTAAGCGTGTTAATCATTATTGAAACATGCAAACTACAAACGTTTAACCAGTTAAAGATAATGAATACGTACAACTCGATACAAATATTTGATAAAAAGTCGAGAGTTGGCTATAACATGAGTACAAACAAAGTGAGTGTGTGTGTGTGTATATATATATATATATAAGTGTTTGGAAATTATAATACACAGTCATAAAATGTATCCCCATTCTCCAAATACCTTCATTTGATACCACAAAAAAATTACTTTTTGTTTTTCTCCCAATCTGTCAACCCTCATAAAATTCCACATAGCCTTGTATAAAATGCATTGAAAAATGGTGTAATGTTAAAGAAAAAGAGGAGCCTTGTGTAATGTAGGCTCCACAAATAATAAATGCGTAATGAATAAAATCATGTAGGCCTACTGTTGCCTTCACAAGATAAGGGCCTTTCTGACTACTAGTGCACCTGTATCCCAAATAATTAAGCAAGAACAAGCATAGAAAACAGTATTGGCATTAATAAAATGTAAGGCTACTATTATAATTATTTCGGTGATAACCTGGTTGTTTAACAATATTGTCTTATTAACACTGTATATAGCCCATCTATAAATAGCCGAAACCACTACCTCTTCCCCTACTATATTTATTTATTTAGCTCCTTTGCACCCCAGTATTTCTACTTTGCGCACTCATCTACTGTCAAATCTACCATTCCAGTGTTTTAATTGCTATATTGTATTTACTTCGCCACCATGGCCTATTTATTGCCTTTACCTCCCGTATCTCACCTCATTTGCTCACATTGTATATAGACTTATTTTTCTCTTATTTTACTCCATGTGGAACTCTGTGTTGTTGTGTGTCGAACTGCTTTGCTTTCTCTTGGCCAGGTCACAGTTGTAAATGAGAACTTGTTCTCAACTTGCCTACCTGGTTAAATAAAGGTGAAATAAATAAAAAACATTTATATAATTGATGTGGGACACAAAGGCAGTGTAGAACACCATTACCAACCATGTATCGCTCTAATAACTTTTTAAAAATGGTTCTGAAGTCCCCCCGTCCCCCCCCCCCCCCCCAAGAATGTCTTTTCACATGAATTAATCCACACAAAAATGCACAAAACCTGCTGATATGCAGCACAACCAACATATTTTCTCTTTTGTAGTTATGGCAGTGAGTGAGTTCACAAATTTGGATTAAAGGGACCAAGTGTGAACACTAACACACAAGGCGGTACGGTTTATGAAGCATAAAGACCTTACCTTTCATATCAGCAATAAATAATTTTCAAAAAACAAAGTAAAATTGATACACACCTATATAGGGTTCCCATATGGCCATGTCACATTGCTTGTTAACAGAAGACTGAGTGTGCTACCTTGTGCTAATTATACTGAACAAAAATATTAACGCAACAATTTCAATTTGACTGATTTACAGTTCATGAATGTGAATCCATTAGGCCTAATCTATGGATTTCACATGATTGGGCACAGCCATGGGTGGGTCTGGAAGTCACTTGGGAGCCAGGCCCAGCCAATCAGAATGTTTTTTTTCCCCCACAAAAGTGCTTAAATTACAAACAGAAATACTCCTTAGCACCCACACTCCCTCAAAACATCTGTGACACATTGTGTTGTGTGACAAAACTACACATTTTAGAGAGGCCTTTTATTGTCCCCAGCACAAGGGGCACCTGTGTAATGATCATGCTGTTTATTCAGCATCTTGATATGCCACACCTGTCAGGTGGATGGATTATCATGGCAAAGGAGAAATGCTCACTAACAGGGATGTAAACTAATTTGTGCTTAAAATTGGAGAGAAATAAGCTTTTTGTGGATATGGAACATTTCTGGGATCTTTGTTACATGAAAGAAATAAAACCTGAAATAAATCATTCTCTCTACTATTATCCTGACATTTCACATTCTTAAAATAAAGTGGTGATCCTAACTGACCTCAAACAGGGAATGTTTACAAGGATTAAATGTCAAGGATTGTGAAAAACTGAGCTTAAATGTATTTGGCTAAGGTGTATGTAAACTTCTGACTTCAACTGTAGGTAGAGTTATTAAAGTGACTATGCATAGATGATAACAACAGAGAGTAGCAGCAGTGTAAAAGAGGGGGTTGGGGCATTGCAAATAGTCTGGGTAGCCATTTGATTAGAAACCGCTTCTTCCCCAAGGAGTCTTGTGGCTTGGGGGTAGAAGCTGTTTAGAAGCCTCTTGGACCTAGACTTGGCCCCTCCGGTACCGCTTGCCTTGCGGTAGCAGAGAGAACAGTCTATGACTAGGGTGGCTGGAGTCTGACAATTTTGATGGCCTTCCTCTGACACCGCCTTGAATATCTATTTATATTTGAAGAAATATGGTCATCACTGTTGTGCTAGACTTAAGGGATGTTCGCTTTATAAATGTTTTATGTTCTAAATCTAGGAAAAACGTGCCAAAATTCTAACGAAATTAGCCCTGTGGCATTTAATAGTGCTATAAAACCAAAACGTTTGGAGATTTCTATTACATATTTGAATAATCTAATGTTAGAATTAAATAAAGGCCTTAACACTTGTTGGACAATAATTGTAATGGAGTTGACATAAATCCAATCGCATTTTATGAAAAAAACGTGGCTCAGCTGTTCCCAAATGTAGCTATTTGTAACTTGTCAGAAATGTCCAGATCAACTAGCTCATGTCAGTTGTTTTTTAAGCTAGGTTTATTAGCTCATAGGTTATTTTGTAATATTTGAGTCACTCATATCACATGAATACACATAATGGAAGCATGTAAAGAATTGCAAGACAATTAGCTTTAACAGCGCTAAAGTTCCGCTTGTCTTCTGCGGTGACTTTACCCACACACGGCTACCGCCTGTGGAACTGTGTTACACCACTTGTTCGGGTTTCTATCATCTCTCTGACTGAACCATCAGTGCTCTGTCTGCTAGCAGCATGTGCTCGTTTGCCTAACCCCGCCTTCTTAGGCTCTGCTCACGTGCTCGAACAGATCCGTGGCAGTCATTGGCTGAGAAGCGTTAAATACGTCATTCTGCCGTACGAGAGCCATGTGGATGTGTTCTGGACCAGCTGACTGATGAACTATGGCACATTTCACATCTGAGAGACACGTGAAATGTAGCAACAATGTAGCATTTCTAATTCACCCTGTAGGGAAGGCAAAACATGTATGCATGTATGTATCTATTTTTAAATCACACCATGCTTCCCTGTCGTTCTTTTCTCAATAGTCCAGTTTACAAAGGCTGTTAATTTAATGTAGCCTATGGTATAACAATACAAGTCCAGTAACCCAAAGAAACATGGTATAGAAATAACAGAATAGGTAGAGCTTTGTCCCCATATAATTAGGTAATTTAATAGGATCTCTGTCCCTATGATATTCTGCCCAAACCTCACCACTGTAGTCACACCTCTCTCATCCAGTCACTTCAGCTCAAAACTCATGCGGTCCCCACCCCTACACGTGCCCAGACAACGAAGTAGTCTTTATTATACTACATCCTCCCAGATTGCTTGTGCTTCCGCCCCAATCTCTTGATATCGACGGAAACCGTTTGTCATTCTAGCAAGGGAAGGGTCGTCACTAGTCAGCCACAAAGTCATAAACCCTGAATATTTATTCAATGTATCTTATTAAAATTCGATTATAAACCTAACTTTAACCTAAACCATATACTTATACTTAAATTTAAATTACGATCAAAAAGCACATTCTTTTTTCCCATAAATGTTTACAATAGGCCTGTAGCCAATTCAGACTTTGTGGCTGTGGCAACTAGTGGAAACCCGCCGGGAGGTCTAGGAGGCGGGGACATTTTCAGGTTGGGTACCGATTATCAATTTTGGAACTGGGACTCGTTTCGTAGGATCTAACCGTTAGGCAACAGCAGTGTTCACATCCCGTTAGCTAGTTTATACATTGAATGAGATAGATGTAATAGAAACGCAGCGATAGACACGCATAGATGACATGACATTAGGGAAACGTTGAAAGATAGAGCTAGAAATTAGGTGCTCTAGCCAACAATACGGCGAGACTGAGCGCTATACAAGTGAAGTGAACCAACAGTGGCAAAGAGTCCAACTTGATATTGGAGGTAAGATGTTGTTGATTTTTTAAAATATATATATACTTTGAGACGGAGACTTTTGAAACAATAATTTAATGTAAAAGGTGCACTGACCACAGTTGCTTTATATGTGGACTTTTTGACCTGATTTAAACCTGCTGACCATACTTAAGCAAGTATTTAAACATTTGACAAATATAGTTGTCATGTTATTTCTTTGATTTATTTATTAGGCCTAATTATTTCTGACTTATTTCGTGCGTTTGGTATATCGCGTTTGTTAATGTGCAAAGCAATAGAGCAAGTTTGTCTGCTCTACCGAAGTTGTGACGTTACATAAGGGAAAGGGGAGGAGCCCCAAATTGTGACAGCGCACGTTTGATACCCATCATACACGTTTGTCCTAGTGGCCTATTGTTTACAAAATAACACCACAGAAAGTTACCTATAAACAATTGCTTAGTCGGAACGTCATAAAACCTGCCATTGGGTATCATCATGTACAAGAAAGTGTCAGTTCTCAGGGGGCTATATAGTCGCACAACGTTACTTTGTGCCCCTCTAAAAAGCTTGAGGTGCAAATATATTTAATTTTGTCAGCTATTGTTTATTACATCGATTTTTAACCAATATTTCTGCTTACAAGTCCCATGACTGACTTAAAGCTCTTCTCCACGAGATAAATGGGTTTTCCTCGACAGTTGAAATTCAGCTGACAGTGTGGGTAGTCTAATGGTCAGAACCACGGGGCTTTTTTTCTCTCTCTCTTATCCTGGACATAAGATACTCTCACTCAAACAGAGAAAATTCAAAGATTTGGGGAAAGAGAAATGGAGGGAGGAAATACCAAATTGTGTAAACATGTCTGTCAGAACAGGGTTGACCTATAGGGTGACACAGTGTTACATAAAGAACCACATTTGCATCCACATACAGTATACTGCTCTAAAGACGAATCCCACTCATGTGCTAAATCACTTCTGAAGCTCTCATGATCATGTCCATGGTAACCACCATGATTTAACGTCTCCCATCATGCCTGGTCAATACTTGCAAAAACGGTGTATTTTGTCATGGTGATGTTTAATTAGTGGGTGGATGTGATATTACCAAACACACATAGCACCCCCCACTATTCTCGCGGCATGCACATACAGTCCACACACACGGGACCCTGATGTATCTAGGAGTGAAGAGGAGGAGCCAGGCAAAGGGAACAAGCTGAGGAGGGAGAAGTGACTAAGGAGGAGGAGTTAAATCAGAGATTATGTATCCAGCAGCATAATGTCATTTCAACACGTAAAAATATTCAGTGAGGAGTTTTTATTTTTTTCTGCTACTTGGAACCAAGGTCTTTCTATTTTTATGAGAGTAGCTTTTTTGAAGTATCATCGGCCGATGCATTTTAAAACATATTCCAGGGAAATGTTACTCTGGTGTATTTGGTTCTCCACCAGGACGCAGTATGTCTCTGGAACAGGCTTGTCTAAGTGGGCGAGAGCCACGTGCATGCAGTAGGAATGCAGAGGACAGGAGCAACACTGCCACCCTGCTGGCCTCAAGGAGTACTGCAGACACAGATTCCAACAGAAGAGGCTCTCGCTGCGGATCTGAAAAAGATTCTGGATATTCGGGTGAGGGAGAACGTTCCGGAGACTCACCCACCCCCTCGCTCTTTCTCACTCCAATGTGTTTCCTGTAAACTCTCACACTGCCAGACAGTGTGACCATCATTTTTTAAAATTGTATTTATTTCACCTTTATTTAACCAGGTAGGCAAGTTGAGAACAAGTTCTCATTTACAATTGCGACCTGGCCAAGATAAAGCAAAGCAGTTCGACACATACAACGACACAGAGTTACACATGGAGTAAAACGAACATACAGTCAATAATACAGTAGAAAAGGTCTATATACGATGTGAGCAAATGAGGTGAGATAAGGGAGGTAAAGGCAAAAAAAAGGCCATGGTGGCAAAGTAAATACAATATAGCAAGTAAAACACTGGAATGGTAGATGTGCAGTGGAAGAATGTGCAAAGTAGAAATAAAAATAATGGGGTCATGACACAGGGTGACACAGTGTTACACAGGCCAGGCAGTGCAAGTCACAGCTTCCAATAGGATGAATTACTGACTACAGTATGACAAGTATGTGACGTGCAACCAGTCTGAGGTGTTGTATTCCTAGATAGAGAAGGATACACGTATAGTCTACATGCTCACTGGCCCTCTACTCAGTAGTATTGCTGATAGAATTCCATGAATTCCTTCATGAGGGGTACTAGATTACTGTCCTTGATGACTTGTGAGTATGACCTCACAGGTACACATGACTCACTCAGTAACCAGTGGGAAACGGTATAAAAATAATTGTCAAATTTCTTGTGAGGACAGCTCCCATCCCCCTGTATGCCCCTTCAATTCATCTGTATTTCTTCAATTCTTTACACTAATCTCTTCCCTTAACTTGCTTCTCTCTCTCTCTCTCTCTCCCCCCTTCTTCCTCTCCTCCAGACAACAACAGCTGCACAGACTGGCTCCATGCGGATAGAGAGGACCAGGGCAGCAGCGTGAGTGAGCCCAGGGAAGGGAGGGTCTACAGAGCCAAGTCAAGCCCGAGCAAGCCCCTCTCCAGGGGAATCACACCCTGGTCCATAGCCCCGGAAGCCCCGACCTCACCCCCATATTCATCATCAGGGACGTGGTGCTCAAACAGGTGAGAGAGATGGGAGGCAGGCTTGAGGTCAGTTCCATTTCAGTAGTCAATTGATAAAGTAAACCAAATGTCCAATTAAAAAATGTTCCTAATTGAAAAGCATTGAAGAGGTGGCTTGACTAGAGCATGAAACTGTGAAGAAAGACATGGCAGGAGGTGGCCAATCATAGGACAGCAAAACTAAACGGAGTAACAAATAAAAAAGGAGAAATGGATACAGAAATAGAGGAGGGGACAGGCGGAAGAGGAGGGGAGAGGAAGAGGAGGGGACAGGCGGAAGAGGAGGGGAGAGGAAGAGGAGGGGACAGGCGGAAGAGGAGGGGAGAGGAAGAGGAGGGGACAGGCGGAAGAGGAGGGGAGAGGAAGAGGAGGGGACAGGCGGAAGAGGAGGGGAGAGGAAGAGGAGGGGAGAGGAAGAGGAGGGGACAGGCGGAAGAGGAGGGGACAGGAAGAGGAGGGGAGAGGAAGAGGAGGGGAGAGGGAAGAGGAGGGGACAGGAAGAGGAGGGGACAGGGGAAGAGGAGGGGAGAGGAAGAGGAGGGGAGAGGAAGAGGAGGGGACAGGCGGAAGAGGAGGGGAGAGGAAGAGGAGGGGACAGGCGGAAGAGGAGGGGAGAGGAAGAGGAGGGGAGAGGAAGAGGAGGGGACAGGCGGAAGAGGAGGGGAGAGGAAGAGGAGGGGACAGGCGGAAGAGGAGGGGAGAGGAAGAGGAGGGGACAGGCGGAAGAGGAGGGGAGAGGAAGAGGAGGGGACAGGCGGAAGAGGAGGGGAGAGGAAGAGGAGGGGACAGGCGGAAGAGGAGGGGAGAGGAAGAGGAGGGGACAGGCGGAAGAGGAGGGGAGAGGAAGAGGAGGGGACAGGCGGGAGGGGAGAGGAAGAGGGGGAGGAAGAGGAGGGGACAGGCGGAAGAGGAGGGGAGAGGAAGAGGAGGGGACAGGCGGAAGAGGAGGGGAGAGGAAGAGGAGGGGAGAGGAAGAGGAGGGGACAGGAAGAGGAGGAAGAGGGAGGAGAGGGGACAGACGGAGGAGGAAGAGGAGGGGAGAGGAAGAGGAGGGGACAGGCGGAAGAGGAGGGGAGAGGAAGAGGAGGGGACAGGCGGAGAGGAGGAAGAGGAGGGGACAGGCGGAAGAGGAGGGGAGAGGAAGAGGAGGGGACAGGCGGAAGAGGAGGGGAGAGGAAGAGGAGGGGACAGGCGGAAGAGGAGGGGAGAGGAAGAGGAGGGACAGAGAGGAAGAGGAGGGGACAGAGGAAGAGGAGGGGACAGGCGGAAGAGGAGGGGAGAGGAAGAGGAGGGGACAGGGAGGGAGGAAGAGGAGGGGAGGAGGGGAGGAGGAAGAGGAGGGGAGAGGAAGAGGAGGGGACAGGCGGAAGAGGAGGGGAGAGGAAGAGGAGGGGGACAGGCGGAAGAGGAGGGGAGAGGAAGAGGAGGGGACAGGCGGAAGAGGAGGGAGAGGAAGAGGAGGGGACAGGCGGAGGAGGAAGAGGAGGGGAGGGGAGGCGGAGGAGGAAGAGGAGGGGAGAGGCGAAGGAGGAGGAGGGGACAGGAAGAGGAGGGAACAGGCGGAGGAGGAGAGGAAGAGGAGGGGAGAGGCGGAGGAGGAAGAGGAGGGGAGAGGAGAGGAGGAGAGGAGGGGACAGGCAGAGGAGGAAGAGGAGGGGACAGGCAGAGGAGGGGGAGAGGAAGAGGAGGAGGAGGAAGAGGAGGGGAGAGGCAGAGGAGGAAGAGGAGAGGACAGGCAGAGGAGGGAACAGGCGGAGGAGGAAGAGGAGGGGAGAGGCAGAGGAGGGGAGGAGGGGACAGGCAGAAGAGGAAGAGGAGGGGACAGGCGGAAGAGGAAGAGGAGGGGAGAGGAGGAAGAGGAGGGGACAGGCGGAAGAGGAAGAGGAGGGGACAGGCGCAGGAGGAAGATGAGGGGACAGGAGCGGAGGAGGAAGAGGAGGGGACAGGCGGAGGAGGAAGAGGAGGGGACAGGTGGAGGAGGAAGACAAGGTGATAGGGACAGGTGTATGAGGAAGAGGGGGGGACAGGTAGAGGAGGAGTAGACAGATGGAGGAGGTGACAGGGACATGAGGAAGTGGAGAGGGGGTGACAGGGACAGGTGAATGAGGAGGTGACAGGAAGAGGAGGAGGAGACAGGTACAGGGGGAGGAGTTGATGGGACAGGTGGAGTATGAGGAAGAGGAGGGGACAGGTAGAGGAGGAGTAGACAGATGGAGGAGGTGACAGGGACATGAGGAAGTGGAGAGGGGGTGACAGGGACAGGTGAATGAGGAGGTGACAGGAAGAGGAGGTGACAAGTGGAAGAGGAGGAGACAGGTACAGGGGGAGGAGTTGATGGGACAGGTGGAGGAGGAAGAGGTGACAAGTGGAAGAGGAGGTGACAGGTACAGGTGGTTGAGGTGACAGGTACAGGTGGTTGAGGTGACAGGTACAGGTGGTTGAGGTGACTGGGACAGGTGATTGAGGTGACTGGGACAGGTGTTTGAGGTGACTGGGACAGGAGTTTGAGGTGACAGGTACAGGTGGTTGAGGTGACAGGTACAAGTGGTTGAGGTGACAGGTACAGGTGGAGGAGGAAGAGGAGGCGATTGGTAGATGAGGAGGAGTAGACAGATGGAGCTGACAGGTACAGGTGGAGGAGGAAGAGGAGGTGACAGGTACAGGAGGGGGAGGAAGAGGAGTTGACAGGAGGAGGAGGAAGAGAAGTTGACAGAAGAAGAAGGAAGAGGAGTGGACAGGTACAGGTAGAAGAGAAGGTGACAGGGACAGGTGAAGGGTAAAGAGAAAGAGGAGGTGACGGGAACAGATGGAGTAGGAAGAGAAGGTGACAGGGACAGGTAGAAGAGGTGACAGGGACAGGTAGAAGAGGAGGTGATGGGGAGAGGTGGAGGAGGTGGTGATGGGGACAGGTGGAGGGAGGAAGAGAAGGTGACAGGGACAGGTGAAGGATAAAGAGAAAGAGGAGGTGACAGGAACAGATGGAGGGGAAGAAAAGGTGACAGGGACAGGTAGAAGAGGTGACAGGGACAGGTAGAGAGGAGGTGATGGGGAGAGGTGGAGGAGGTGGTGATGGGGACAGGTGGAGGAGGAAGAGAAGGTGACAGGGACAGGTGAAGGATAAAGAGAAAGAAGAGGTGGACAGGAACAGATGGAGTAGGAAGAAAAGGTGACAGGGACAGGTAGAAGAGGTGACAGGGACAGGTAGAAGAGGAGGTGATGGGGACAGGTGGAGGAGGAAGAGGAGGTGACAGGTGACAGGTGGAGGAGGAAGAGGTGGAGGGGACAGGTGGAGGAGGAAGAGGTGGAGATGGGGACAGGTGGAGGAGGAAGAGGTGGTGATGGGGACAGGTGGAGGAGGAAGAGGTGGTGATGGGGACAGGTGGAGGAGGAGGAGAGGAAGGTGATGGGGACAGGTGGAGGAGGAAGAGGAGGTGATGGGGACAGGTGGAGGAGGAAGAGGTGGTGATGGGGACAGGTGCAGGAGGAAGAGGGGAACAGGTGGAGGAGGAAGAGGAGTGGACAGGTACAGGTAGAAGAGGAAGAGAAGGTGACAGGGACAGGTGAAGGATAACGAGAAAGAGGAGGTGACGGGAACAGATGGAGTAGGAAGAAAAGGTGACAGGGACAGGTAGAAGAGGTGACAGGGACAGGTAGAAGAGGTGTCAGGGACAGGTAGAAGAGGAGGTGATGGGGACAGGTGGAGGAGGAAGAGGTGGTGATGGGGACAGGTGCAGGAGGAAGAGGGGGAACAGGTGGAGGAGGAAGAGGAGGTGATGGGGAGGAGGTGGAAGAGGAAGAGAGGAGGGGACAGAAGAAGGAAGAGGAGGGACAGGTGGAAGAGGAAGAGAAGGTGACAGGGACAGGTGAAGGATAAAGGAAAGAGGAGGTGACGGGAACAGATGGAGTAGGAAGAAAAGGTGACAGGGACAGGTAGAAGAGGTGACAGGGACAGGTAGAAGAGGAAGTGATGGGGAGAGGTGGAGGAGGAAGAGGTGGTGATGGGGACAGGTGCAGGAGGAAGAGGAGGTTATTGGTAGATGAGGAGGAGTAGACAGATGGAGGAGCTGACAGGTACAGGAGGGGGAGGAAGAGGAGTTGACAGGAGGAGGAGGAGGAAGAGAAGTTGACAGAAGAAAAAGGAAGAGGAGTGGACAGGTACAGGTGGAAGAGGAAGAGAAGGTGACAGGGACAGGGGGTTACAGGTGGAGGAGGAAGAGGAGGTGAGGGGACAGGTGGAGGAGGAAGAGGTGGTGATGGGGACAGGTGCAGGAGGAAGAGGGGGTTACAGGTGGAGGAGGAAGAGGAGGTGATGGGGACAGGTGAGGGAGGAAGGGAGGTGATGGGACAGGTGCAGGAGGAAGGGGGGACAGGTGGAGGAGGAGAAGATGGAGGTGATGGGGACAGGTGGAGGAGGAAGAGGTGGTGATGGGGACAGGTGAGGAGGAAGACAGGACAGGTGGAGGAGGAAGAGGAGGAGGATGGGACAGGTGGAGGAGGAAGAGGAGGTGGTGGGGACAGGTGACAGGAGGAAGAGGGTTACAGGTGGAGGTGGTTGAGGGGACAGGTGGAGGAGGAAGGTTGAGGTGATGGGGACAGGTGCAGGAGGAAGGGGGTTACAGGTGGAGGAAGAGGGGCAGGTTACAGGTGGAGGAGGTGATGGGGACAGGTGCTGGAGGAAGAGGGGTTACAGGTGGAGGAGGAAGAGGAGGTGATGGGGACAGGTGCAGGAGGAAGAGGGGGATTGGTAGGTGGAGGAGAAAGAGGAGGTGATGGGACAGGTGGAGGAGGAGGAGGAGGTGATGGGGACAAGTGGAGGAGGAAGAAGAGGAGTTGACAGGAGGAGGAGGAAGAGGAGGTGATGGGGACAGGTGCAGGAGGAAGAGGGGGACAGGTGGAGGAGAAGAGAAGGTGACAGGGACAGGTGAAGGATAAAGAGAAAGAGGAGGTGACGGGAACAGATGGAGTAGGAAGAGAAGGTGACAGGGACAGGTAGAAGAGGTGACAGGGACAGGTAGAAGAGGAGGTGATGGGGAGAGGTGGAGGAGGTGGTGATGGGGACAGGTGGAGGAGGAAGAGAAGGTGACAGGGACAGGTGAAGGATAAAGAGAAAGAGGAGGTGACAGGAACAGATGGAGTAGGAAGAAAAGGTGACAGGGACAGGTAGAAGAGGTGACAGGGACAGGTAGAAGAGGAGGTGATGGGGAGAGGTGGAGGAGGTGGTGATGGGGACAGGTGGAGGAGGAAGAGAAGGTGACAGGGACAGGTGAAGGATAAAGAGAAAGAAGAGGTGACAGGAACAGATGGAGTAGGAAGAAAAGGTGACAGGGACAGGTAGAAGAGGTGACAGGGACAGGTAGAAGAGGAGGTGATGGGGACAGGTGGAGGAGGAAGAGGTGGTGATGGTGACAGGTGGAGGAGGAAGAGGTGGTGATGGGGACAGGTGGAGGAGGAAGAGGTGGTGATGGGGACAGGTGGAGGAGGAAGAGGTGGTGATGGGGACAGGTGGAGGAGGAAGAGGTGGTGATGGGGACAGGTGGAGGAGGAAGAGGTGGTGATGGGGACAGGTGGAGGAGGAAGAGGAGGTGATGGGGACAGGTGGAGGAGGAAGAGGTGGTGATGGGGACAGGTGCAGGAGGAAGAGGGGGTTACAGGTGGAGGAGGAAGAGGAGTGGACAGGTACAGGTAGAAGAGGAAGAGAAGGTGACAGGGACAGGTGAAGGATAACGAGAAAGAGGAGGTGACGGGAACAGATGGAGTAGGAAGAAAAGGTGACAGGGACAGGTAGAAGAGGTGACAGGGACAGGTAGAAGAGGTGTCAGGGACAGGTAGAAGAGGAGGTGATGGGGACAGGTGGAGGAGGAAGAGGTGGTGATGGGGACAGGTGCAGGAGGAAGAGGGGGTTACAGGTGGAGGAGGAAGAGGAGGTGATGGGGACAGGTGGAAGAGGAAGAGAAGTTGACAGAAGAAGGAAGAGGAGTGGACAGGTGGAAGAGGAAGAGAAGGTGACAGGGACAGGTGAAGGATAAAGAGAAAGAGGAGGTGACGGGAACAGATGGAGTAGGAAGAAAAGGTGACAGGGACAGGTAGAAGAGGTGACAGGGACAGGTAGAAGAGGAGGTGATGGGGAGAGGTGGAGGAGGAAGAGGTGGTGATGGGGACAGGTGCAGGAGGAAGAGGAGGTTATTGGTAGATGAGGAGGAGTAGACAGATGGAGGAGCTGACAGGTACAGGAGGGGGAGGAAGAGGAGTTGACAGGAGGAGGAGGAGGAAGAGAAGTTGACAGAAGAAAAAGGAAGAGGAGTGGACAGGTACAGGTGGAAGAGGAAGAGAAGGTGACAGGGACAGGGGGTTACAGGTGGAGGAGGAAGAGGAGGTGATGGGGACAGGTGGAGGAGGAAGAGGTGGTGATGGGGACAGGTGCAGGAGGAAGAGGGGGTTACAGGTGGAGGAGGAAGAGGAGGTGATGGGGACAGGTGAGGGAGGAAGAGGAGGTGATGGGGACAGGTGCAGGAGGAAGAGGGGTTACAGGTGGAGGAGGAAGAGGAGGTGATGGGGACAGGTGGAGGAGGAAGAGGTGGTGATGGGGACAGGTGCAGGAGGAAGAGGGGGTTACAGGTGGAGGAGGAAGAGGAGGTGATGGGGACAGGTGGAGGAGGAAGAGGAGGTGGTGGGGACAGGTGCAGGAGGAAGGGGGGTTACAGGTGGAGGAGGTGATGGGGACAGGTGGAGGAGGAAGAGGAGGTGATGGGGACAGGTGCAGGAGGAAGGGGGGGTTACAGGTGGAGGAAGAGGGGGTTACAGGTGGAGGAGGTGATGGGGACAGGTGCTGGAGGAAGAGGGGGTTACAGGTGGAGGAGGAAGAGGAGGTGATGGGGACAGGTGCAGGAGGAAGAGGGGGTTACAGGTGGAGGAGAAAGAGGAGGTGATGGGACAGGTGGAGGAGGAGGAGGAGGTGATGGGGACAAGTGGAGGAGGAAGAGGAGGTGATGGGGACAGGTGGAGGAGGAAGAGGAGGTGATGGGGACAGGTGCAGGAGGAAGAGGGGGTTACAGGTGGAGGAGGAAGAGGAGGTGATGGGGACAGGTGCAGGAGGAAGAGGGGGTTACAGGTGGAGGAGGAAGAGGGGGTTACAGGTGGAGGAGGAAGAGGAGGTGATGGGGACAGGTGCAGGAGGAAGAGGAGGTGATGGGGACAGGTGCAGGAGGAGGAAGAGGGGGTTACAGGTGGAGGAGGAAGAGGAGGTGATGGGGACAGGTGGAGGATGAAGAGGAGGTGACAGGGACAGAGTGTGAGGAAGAAAGCACCTGGAAATGAGTTGTCTAATAAATGAATGACCAAATGGTTTTAGGGATGTATTTGATGGCACCAAACTCATCCTTGTTCACAATCCTCTTACAGCAAGACCACTCAAATAAGTTGCCCTTTTTTTTACAGTATGTGTTAGCATGAGGAGTTGCCTCTCTTTTTCTCATCTTCCCTTCATATCCCCCCCCACCCCAGAATGGCTCAGACCATCACCTCCAGAACCAGCTAAACTGGGAGAACAGAGGAGGAAGCTCCAATGATTCTGGCCCCTGTCATGTGATCCTGGTCCAGCAGCCCAGTGAAGCCTCGGCCGCATCCCCAAAGCCCAACAGAACACAGTCCTGGAGATCTGACAGCACAGCTATGAAAACAAAAAGCAGAACCTGCCTGCCCATTCTTAAGTCCTACCCTCGTATCGCTCCACATCCCAGTAAGAAGCCATCAGACATAACCCCAGTGGACCCCCATGGTAAGGGGACTGGCAGGCAGGACCAGAGCCAGGACAAGAGGATGTGTACAGAGGACAAGAGGGATGAGGTGTCCACTACTACTCACTTACTGACACCATCCAGAAAACATGTCCGCAAGCAGCCAGACCCCAAGAGAAGCCTGTCCCACTGGAGGAGCCCTGCCTCCTCCCGCTCCCCCAGCCCCCGCTCTCCCTCCACACTTTCCAGCTTTGTCTCCCGCTCTATGTCCAGCTCCGACACCACCACTGCCTCCTCCTACTCCTCTTCCGGTGGCTCCTCTCCCCTCCTGGCCAGCAGGTGGCCCTGCAGGCACGGTCCAGGCCTGTCCCTGTTCAGTGCGGCGCGCGACAGGCGCTTCCTGAACACGGTGAGCATCCTAAGCCAGTCAGGCCTGCTTGACATCACGCTGCGCACCCAGGACCTCCTCCGCCAGAGCAACGCCACAGACCGAGATATCGCTCAGCTCCGCCAGCACACACAGCTGCTGTACCAGGCCGCCAGCCACCAAAACAACAACCCCTATAACAATGACCCTGATAATAATGACCCCAATGTCAACACAGCCAACACGGGCTGGGAGAGGATACACCAGGTTATGGCTCAGTCAGGCTGCTATCCCAGCCTGAAGAACCTGGGGAGGGGAGAGGATCACAACTCTTCTAGTCCAGAGCCAGGAGTGGGAGGGGACGCCAGTTTCAAGAGAGACTCAGTTGACCCTAATATTGCCACTCATACCCACAATGGGGTGGAGGCCCCGGTCCCACCCTCGTCCCTCCTGGCCCCCATGTCAGATATGCTCCCACAGTACTGCCCTGTTTCCCTGTCACAGCATTCTCCAGTCAGCGTCACCATGTCCCACTCTCACTCTGGGCAGGCCAGTGCCAAACCCCCTGAGACAGTCACCATCATGCCCCCTGACAGCTCCACCCATGGTGGTCTTCTCTAGCACCTGCCCAAGGAAAGGCAGGGCACCCGGCCAGTTTGTAACCCTCTAACAGTCACTTCACTTCAGCTCCAACGAAATTCCTAGAGTGGCTGAGGGGAAGAGGTTGAAGGTTTAATGACGCGTGAGACAATGTCGACAGGACGGCATTATGCCACACTGTATTTCTGCACAGCGTCTGAGTACTACTCATTGCCTGCCATAAGAACTCATCTTCAGCTTACCTTTTAGTGAGCTGAATATCAAGACGTGCTTTTGGATGAACTTCACTACGTATAGAGAAATTATACTGACAATGTACATTCTTTTTGTATTTGCCATATATAAAACAGACTGACCAGGTAAATTCAGGTGAAAGTTATGATCCCTTATTTATGTCATCTGTTAAATACACCTCAATCAGTTAGTATAGATGAAGGGGAGAACACCGGTTAAAGAAGGATTTTTAAGTGCCTTTGAATATTTAAGTGCCTTTGAACAACAGGCTATGGTAGTAGGTGCCAGGCGCACTGGTTTGAGTGTGTCAAGAACTGCAACGCTGCTGGGTTTTTCACACTCAACAGTTTCCCGTGTGTATCAAGAATGGTTCACCAACCAAAGGACATCCAGCCAACTTGACACAACTGTGTGATACATTGGAGTCAACATGGGCCAGCATCCCTGTGGAAGGCTTTCCACTCCTTGTAGAGTCCATGCCCCGATGAATTGAGGCTGTTCTGAAGGCACAAGGGGGTGGAACTCAATATTCCTAATGTGCTGTACACTCTGTGTATAACCATATAGTATGGTTAAAGATGTCATTGAAACATAAAAGGCTATATCTCATTCAGGATCTTGGAGATCCTACCAGGGAATGATGTATTAACATTTGATTGTTTTAGTATTGACAACAGCAGGTGTGTATGTGTTTGCTTCTTGAGTCTCATTCAAGGGATTTCCAGTGCACACATATCTTACATAAAGACAGTTTATTTTTTATTTTTTAATCTACTTTAATTTGTGTTTTTAGATAAGCATCATTTTGTGGGGAATTCACCAATGTTTCTGATGTCTAATAAGTATTATTAAAATGTAATTGAGGTAAAGCACTAATTTACGTAAACAAAAATGCTATTAGTTAAAGAGTTGCTTTATATTGGCCAAAAATGGTCTTTCATAATAAGAAACTGACAGAATGAGATGACCCTTTAGTAGTGACTACAACTGCTACCATGTAAACTGGAGTGACTTCAGGAAGTACGTCATGAGCTGCCAGTAACCCATGTTAAGCCTTGAGCCGGGACAGTTGAAAGAACATTGTGTTTTGTTTAGTACAATGACAATCTGCATTGTTGCTCGCTCTGTGCTTGGGCTATGTTCTTTCAAATGTATTGTGGTGACACACTGTTCAAATATGGAACATGATGACACTGTATTGAAAAATGCGCCATTGTTCATTATCAATGGTATTCTCTCAACATGTTGGTAAGGATACAAGAGTCCAGCTAGGTGTTGTGTTAAGATAAATGATCAGTACACAAAGAACTTTGACACAGAAGCTTTTCTAGGTGTGTGTCAGTTCATTTGTCTGTGGTCTCCCCTGCTGCGCTCATGAGTACCTCCATCTCTGCTCCAGAGGTCATGTGCTCCGGCTTAGTCTTTCTATTCCCGGGTCAACCGGAGGTCATGGTCCAGCCGACACGGGTGGAGGAAATGCTGGTGAGTTGAGGGGAAAGTCAGCACATCAACATGTCAAAACTTTAATGGGTAATGATTTAAGTGAGTTAGTTGGTTTCTTCAATACTTTATGGTCATTTTTAGGTGAATAAATTATACCTACCCACTCAGTTTACAAAAATAATTTCAGATCTATAAGTCCTCCAATTTGATCTTTTAAACATAATGATCCTATGACCAATCCATGAAGAAAACTGTTTTTGAACACCAGTCACACTCTCACCTCTAAGACGGCCTGTCCCGGTGCAGATCTGTAGCAGGGCCCCCACGGGGACCAGGACGATGGAGGAGAGGGCCAACAGCCAGCCCAGAACATACACCCATCCTGGGTACACATACCAGCGGTTGAAGGTCAGGTGCTGGTACTCCACCAGAGAGCAGATAAATGACACCTGGGAGAGACGAGAGGAAATTAGGATTTCTTCAACATCAAGATACACTTTTAACATTTAAAGTAACTCCAAATCAGTGGTTTTTGTTGCTGTTGAGAACACTACCATCATTTCAAGTTGCTTGTGTAAAGCAAGTGTATGTTTGTAAATGTATGTTTTATATATATTTTATTGGACATAAAAGAGGGCATACAATCATTGACAGAAATATATTCCAAGTTAGTTATAACATCTGCTAAACACGTGTATGTGACAAATATACACTGCTCCAAAAAATTAAGGGAACACTAAAATAACACATCCTAGATCCGAATGAATGAAATATTCTTATTAAATACTTTTTTTTACATAGTTGAATGTGCTGACAACAAAATCACACAAAAATTATCAATGGAAATCAAATGTATCAATCCATAGAGGTCTGGATTTGGAGTCACATTCAAAATTCAAGTAGAAAACCACACTACAGGCTGATCCAACTTTGATGTAATGTCCTTAAAACAAGTCAAAATGAGGCTCAGTAGTGTGTGTGTCCTCCACGTGCCTGTATGACCTCCCTACAACGCCTGGGCATGCTCCTGATGAGGTGGCGGATGGTATCCTGAGGGATCTCCTCCCAGACCTGGACTAAAGCATCCGCCAACTCCTGGACAGTCTGTGGTGCAACGTGGCGTTGGTGGATGGAGCGAGACATGATGTCCCAGATGTGCTCAATTGGATTCAGGTCTGGGGAACGGGCGGGCCAGTCCATAGCATCAATGCCTTCCTCTTGCAGGAACTGTTGACACACTCCAGCCACATGAGGTCTAGCATTGTCTTGCATTAGGAGGAACCCAGGGCCAACCGCACCAGCATATGGTCTCACAAGGGGTCTGAGGATCTCATCTCGGTACCTAATGGCAGTCAGGCTACCTCTGGCGAGCACATGGAGGACTGTGCGGCCCCCCAAAGAAATGCCACCCCACACCATGACTGACCCACCACCAAACCGGTCATGCTGGAGGATGTTGTAGACAGCAGAACGTTCTCCACGGCGTCTCCAGACTGTCACGTCTGTCACATGTTCTCAGTGTGAACCTGCTTTCATCTGTGAAGAGCACAGAGCGCCAGTGGCGAATTTGCCGATCTGGGTGTTCTCTGGCAAATGCCAAACGTCCTGCACGGTGTTGGGCTGTAAGCACAACCCCCACCTGTGGACGTCGGGCCCTCATACCACCCTCATGGAGTCTGTTTCTGACCGTTTGAGCAGAAACATGCACATTTGTGGCCTGCTGGAGGTCATTTTGCAGGGCTCTGGCAGTGCTCCTCCTTGCACAAAGGCGGATGTAGCGGTCCTGCTGCTGGGTTGTTGCCCTCCTACGGCCTCCTCCACGTCTCCTGATGTACTGGCCTGTCTCCTGGTAGCGCCTCCATGCTCTGGACACTACGCTGACAGACACAGCAAACCTTCTTGCCACAGCTCGCATTGATGTGCCATCCTGGATGAGCTGCACTACCTGAGCCACTTGTGTGGGTTGTAGACCCCGTCTCATGCTACCACTCGAGTGAAAGCACCGCCAGCATTCAAAAGTGACCAAAACATCAGCCAGGAAGCATAGGAACTGAGAAGTGGTCTGTGGTTATCACCTGCAGAACCACTCCTTTATTGGGGGTGTCTTGCTAATTGCCTATAATTTCCACCTGTTGTCTATTCCATTTGCACAACAGCATGTGAAATGTATTGTCAATCAGTGTTGATTCCTATGTGGACAGTTTGATTTCACAGAAGTGTGGTTGACTTGGAGTTACATTGTGTTGTTTAAGTGTTCCCTTTATTTTTTTGAGCCGTGTATTTTGATCAGCCTCACCAAATATCCATTCCATGGCCTCGAACACAGAGAGGGAGAGCAGACGGGTTCCGTTACAGGCATAGTAGTCAAACATCTGGGACACATACATTCACTCTGGGGACAGGAGAAGAGCGGTTTGAGTAGATCACAGCTACACAGACACACACAGTGAGAGAGAGACACAGCGAGAGGGGTGAGACACAGCAGCACCTGACCCCCCCCCCCCCACAAACAAACATGGTCTTTAATGTTGTGGCCAACTGGCTGATCTTTGATCCCCTACTGATTTTGTACGTTTGCCCATGAAAGAAATGATCAGTCTATAATTTTAATGGTAGGTTTATTTGAACAGTGAGAGACAGAATAACAACAACAAAAATCCAGAAAAACGCATGTCAAAAATGTTAGAAATTGATTTGCATTTTAATGAGGGAAATAAGTATTTGACCCCTCTGCAAAACATGACTTAGTACTTGGTGGCAAAACCTTTGTTGGCAATCACAGAGGTCAGACGTTTCTTGTAGTTGGCCACCAGGTTTGCACACATCTCAGGAGGGATTTTGTCCCACTCCTCTTTGCAGATCTTCTCCAAGTCATTAAGGTGTCGTGGCTGACGTTTGGCAACTCAAACCTTCAGCTCCCTCCACAGATTTTCTATGGGATTAAGGTCTGGAGACTGGCTAGGCCACTCCAGGACCTTAATGTGTTTCTTCTTGAGCCACTCCTTTGTTGCCTTGGCCGTGTGTTTTGGGTCATGCTGGAATATCCATCCACGACCCATTTTCAATGCCCTGGCTGAGGGAAGGAGGTTCTCACCCAAGATTTGACGGTACATGGCCCCATCCATCGTCCCTTTGATGCGGTGAGGTTGTCCTGTCCCCTGCAGTACCAGCAGAAAAACACCCCCAAAGCATAATGTTTCCACCTCCATGTTTGACAGTGGGGATGGTGTTCTTGGGGTCATAGGCAGAATTCCTCCTCCCAAACACGGCGAGTTGAGTTGATGCCAAAGAGCTCCATTTTGGTCTCATCTGACCACAACACTTTCACCCAATTGTCCTCTGAATCATTCAGATGTTCATTGGCATTCAGATGTTCATGGGGCCTTTGCGGGAGCGGCAGGATTTCAGTCCTTCACGGCGTAGTGTGTTACCAATTGTTTTCTTGGTGACTATGGTCCCAGCTGCCTTGAGATCATTGACAAGATCTTCCCATGGGCTGATTCCTCTCCGTTCTCATGATCATTGCAACTCCACGAGGTGAGATCTTGCATGGAGCCCCAGGCCGAGGGAGATTGACAGTTCTTCTTTTCCATTTGAGAATAATCGCACCAACTGTTGTCACCTTCTCACCGAGCTGCTTGGCGATGGTCTTGTAGCCCATTCCAGCCTTGTGTTGGTCTACAATCTTGTCCCTGACATCCTTAGAGAGCTCTTTGGTCTTGGCCATGGTGGAGAGTGTGAAATCTGATTGATTGCTTCTGTGGATAGGTGTCTTTTATACAGGTAACAAACTGAGATTAGGAGCACTCCCTTTAAGAGTGTACACTCCCTTTAAGAGTGTGCTCCTAATCTCAGCTCGTTACCTGTATAAAAGACACTTGGGAGCCAGAAATCTTTCTGATTGAGAGGGGGTCAAATACTTATTTCCCTCATTAAAATGCAAATCAATTTATAACATTTTTGACATGCGTTTTACTGGATTTTTTTGTTGTTATTCTGTCTCTCGCTGTTCAAATAAACCTACCACTACAATTATAGACTGATCATTTCTTTGTCAGTGGGCAAACATACAAACTCAGCAGGGGATCAAATACTTTTTTTCCTCACTGTATGTTGCATCCGTAAACTTACTCCCAGAATTCAGTGGCTGCAAAGGTTGAGTTCATCTGTCTGGTTTGAGAGTGGAAGTCAACACAGGCCTCTAATCAGGTAGAGAGAACATAATGTATGATACTGTATGATACATGCATTTAAATGGTCTAAGTTCCTCATTTGTTCAGCTGATCATCATTTGAATAACCAGTGCACCTTCTCCTTCATGGACTCACCTCCACCATTTTTGTAGCAGAGGTAGGGGAACTTCCACGCGTTACCTAGGCCCATCACGTTCCCTGCTACGGCCAGGAGAAAGCCTTTCTCGCTGCCCCAGTGACCTCTCCTCCATCCTCACCTTCGCTAATCCCTCCTTCCCTGCACATCCCTGCTTCACCATCACCAACATTTCCTTCTGACCCAGGTCGTCATCCTTTATTTTTATTTTGTCCCGTCTCTCCCATATGTCTGTCCGTCCATTGTGTTCTGAAGGCTGGTATCTATTCCAAGTTCAGCCAGCGTGACTGAAGCAGCAGGAGTCTGAAATGTACTCATTGACTCAGACAGACACATTCCAACTGCTACCGTTGAGTTTGGACAACTACAATCCTTCAATAAGTTACTGAGGCCTGAAAGGACCCTACTCAAAGACATGGGCTCTAGAGTTCATCAATAAGTTACTGAGGCCTGAAAGGACCCTACTCAAAGACATGGGCTCTAGAGTACATCAATAAGTTACCGAGGCCTGAAAGGACACTACTCAAAGACATGGGCTCTAGAGTTCATCAATAAGTTACTGAGGCCTGAAAGGACCCTACTCAAAGACATGGGCTCTAGAGTACATCAATAAGTTACTGAGGCCTGAAAGGACATCAATAGTACATCAATAAGTTACTGAGGCCTGAAAGGACCCTACTCAAAGACATGGGCTCTAGAGTACATCAATAAGTTACTGAGGCCTGAAAGGACCCTACTCAAAGACATGGGCTCTAGAGTACATCAATAAGTTACTGAGGCCTGAAAGGACCCTACTCAAAGACATGGGCTCTAGAGTACATCAATAAGTTACCGAGGCCTGAAAGGACCCTACTCAAAGACATGGGCTCTAGAGTACATCAATAAGTTACCGAGGCCTGAAAGGACCCTACTCAAAGACATGGGCTCTAGAGTTCATCAATAAGTTACTGAGGCCTGAAAGGACCCTACTCAAAGACATGGGCTCTAGAGTTCATCAATAAGTTACTGAGGCCTGAAAGGACCCTACTCAAAGACATGGGCTCTAGAGTTCATCAATAAGTTACTGAGGCCTGAAAGGACCCTACTCAAAGACATGGGCTCTAGAGTTCATCAATAAGTTACTGAGGCCTGAAAGGACCCTACTCAAAGACATGGGCTCTAGAGTTCATCAATAAGTTACTGAGGCCTGAAAGGACCCTACTCAAAGACATGGGCTCTAGAGTTCATCAATAAGTTACTGAGGCCTGAAAGGACCCTACTCAAAGACATGGGCTCTTCATCAAGAGTTACATCAATAGAGTTCATCAATAAGTTACTGAGGCCTGAAAGGACCCTACTCAAAGACATGGGCTCTAGAGTTCATCAATAAGTTACTGAGGCCTGAAAGGACCCTACTCAAAGACATGGGCTCTAGAGTTCATCAATAAGTTACTGAGGCCTGAAAGGACCCTACTCAAAGACATGGGCTCTAGAGTTCATCAATAAGTTACTGAGGCCTGAAAGGACCCTACTCAAAGACATGGGCTCTAGAGTTCATCAATAAGTTACTGAGGCCTGAAAGGACCCTACTCAAAGACATGGGCTCTAGAGTTCATCAATAAGTTACTGAGGCCTGAAAGGACCCTACTCAAAGACATGGGCTCTAGAGTTCATCAATAAGTTACCTAGGCCTGAAAGGACCCTACTCAAAGACATGGGCTCTAGAGTTCATCAATAAGTTACTGAGGCCTGAAAGGACCCTACTCAAAGACATGGGCTCTAGAGTTCATCAATAAGTTACTGAGGCCTGAAAGGACCCTACTCAAAGACATGGGCTCTAGAGTTCATCAATAAGTTACTGAGGCCTGAAAGGACACTACTCAAAGACATGGGCTCTAGAGTTCATCAATAAGTTACTGAGGCCTGAAAGGACACTACTCAAAGACATGGGCTCTGGAGTTCATCAATAAGTTACTGAGGCCTGAAAGGACACTACTCAAAGACATGGGCTCTGGAGTTCATCAATAAGTTACCTAGGCCTGAAAGGACCCTACTCAAAGACATGGGCTCTAGAGTACATCAATAAGTTACTGAGGCCTGAAAGGACCCTACTCAAAGACATGGGCTCTAGAGTTCATCAATAAGTTACTGAGGCCCTAAAGGACCCTACTCAAAGACATGGGCTCTAGAGTACATCAATAAGTTACTGAGGCCTGAAAGGACCCTACTCAAAGACATGGGCTCTAGAGTTCATCAATAAGTTACCTAGGCCTGAAAGGACCCTACTCAAAGACATGGGCTCTAGAGTTCATCAATAAGTTACTGAGGCCTGAAAGGACCCTACTCAAAGACATGGGCTCTAGAGTTCATCAATAAGTTACTGAGGCCTGAAAGGACCCTACTCAAAGACATGGGCTCTAGAGTTCATCAATAAGTTACTGAGGCCTGAAAGGACACTACTCAAAGACATGGGCTCTGGAGTTCATCAATAAGTTACTGAGGCCTGAAAGGACACTACTCAAAGACATGGGCTCTGGAGTTCATCAATAAGTTACCTAGGCCTGAAAGGACCCTACTCAAAGACATGGGCTCTAGAGTACATCAATAAGTTACTGAGGCCTGAAAGGACCCTACTCAAAGACATGGGCTCTAGAGTTCATCAATAAGTTACTGAGGCCTGAAAGGACCCTACTCAAAGACATGGGCTCTAGAGTACATCAATAAGTTACTGAGGCCTGAAAGGACCCTGAAAGGATCAATAAGTTACCTAGGCCTGAAAGGACCCTAAAGACATGGGCTCTAGAGTTCATCAATAAGTTACCTAGGCCTGAAAGGACCCTACTCAAAGACATGGGCTCTAGAGTTCATCAATAAGTTACTGAGGCCTGAAAGGACCTACTCAAAGACATGGGCTCTAGAGTTCATCAATAAGTTACTGAGGCCTGAAAGGACACTACTCAAAGACATGGGCTCTAGAGTTCATCAATAAGTTACTGAGGCCTGAAAGGACCCTACTCAAAGACATGGGCTCTAGAGTTCATGGGCTCAATTCATCAATAAGTTACTGAGGCCTGAAAGGACACTACTCAAAGACATGGGCTCTGGAGTTCATCAATAAGTTACTGAGGCCTGAAAGGACACTACTCAAAGACATGGGCTCTGGAGTTCATCAATAAGTTACCTAGGCCTGAAAGGACCCTACTCAAAGACATGGGCTCTAGAGTACATCAATAAGTTACTGAGGCCTGAAAGGACCCTACTCAAAGACATGGGCTCTAGAGTTCATCAATAAGTTACTGAGGCCTGAAAGGACCCTACTCAAAGACATGGGCTCTAGAGTACATCAATAAGTTACTGAGGCCTGAAAGGACCCTACTCAAAGACATGGGCTCTAGAGTTCATCAATAAGTTACCTAGGCCTGAAAGGACCCTACTCAAAGACATGGGCTCTAGAGTTCATCAATAAGTTACTGAGGCCTGAAAGGACCCTACTCAAAGACATGGGCTCTAGAGTTCATCAATAAGTTACTGAGGCCTGAAAGGACACTACTCAAAGACATGGGCTCTAGAGTTCATCAATAAGTTACTGAGGCCTGAAAGGACACTACTCAAAGACATGGGCTCTAGAGTTCATCAATAAGTTACTGAGGCCTGAAAGGACCCTACTCAAAGACATGGGCTCTAGAGTTCATCAATAAGTTACTGAGGCCTGAAAGGACCCTACTCAAAGACATGGGCTCTAGAGTTCATCAATAAGTTACTGAGGCCTGAAAGGACCCTACTCAAAGACATGGGCTCTAGAGTTCATCAATAAGTTACTGAGGCCTGAAAGGACACTACTCAAAGACATGGGCTCTAGAGTTCATCAATAAGTTACTGAGGCCTGAAAGGACACTACTCAAAGACATGGGCTCTGAGTTCATCAATAAGTTACTGAGGCCTGAAAGGACACTACTCAAAGACATGGGCTCTGGAGTTCATCAATAAGTTACCTAGGCCTGAAAGGACCCTACTCAAAGACATGGGCTCTAGAGTACATCAATAAGTTACTGAGGCCTGAAAGGACCCTACTCAAAGACATGGGCTCTAGAGTTCATCAATAAGTTACTGAGGCCTGAAAGGACCCTACTCAAAGACATGGGCTCTAGAGTTCATCAATAAGTTACTGAGGCCTGAAAGGACCCTACTCAAAGACATGGGCTCTAGAGTTCATCAATAAGTTACTGAGGCCTGAAAGGACCCTACTCAAAGACATGGGCTCTAGAGTTCATCAATAAGTTACTGAGGCCTGAAAGGACCCTACATCAAAGACATGGGCTCTAGAGTTCATCAATAAGTTACTGAGGCCTGAAAGGACACTACTCAAAGACATGGGCTCTAGAGTTCATCAATAAGTTACTGAGGCCTGAAAGGACACTACTCAAAGACATGGGCTCTAGAGTTCATCAATAAGTTACTGAGGCCTGAAAGGACCCTACTCAAAGACATGGGCTCTAGAGTTCATCAATAAGTTACTGAGGCCTGAAAGGACCCTACTCAAAGACATGGGCTCTAGAGTTCATCAATAAGTTACTGAGGCCTGAAAGGACCCTACTCAAAGACATGGGCTCTAGAGTTCATCAATAAGTTACTGAGGCCTGAAAGGACCCTACTCAAAGACATGGGCTCTAGAGTTCATCAATAAGTTACTGAGGCCTGAAAGGACCCAATAAGTACCTGAAAGGACAAAGACATGGGCTCTAGAGTTCATCAATAAGTTACTGAGGCCTGAAAGGACACTACTCAAAGACATGGGCTCTAGAGTTCATCAATAAGTTACTGAGGCCTGAAAGGACACTACTCAAAGACATGGGCTCTAGAGTTCATCAATAAGTTACTGAGGCCTGAAAGGACCCTACTCAAAGACATGGGCTCTAGAGTTCATCAATAAGTTACTGAGGCCTGAGGCCTCAAAGACATGGGCTCTAGAGTTCATCAATAAGTTACTGAGGCCTGAAAGGACCCTACTCAAAGACATGGGCTCTAGAGTTCATCAATAAGTTACTGAGGCCTGAAAGGACCCTACTCAAAGACATGGGCTCTAGAGTTCAGGACCTCAATAAGTTACCTAGGCCTGAAAGGACCCTACTCAAAGACATGGGCTCTAGAGTTCATCAATAAGTTACTGAGGCCTGAAAGGACCCTACTCAAAGACATGGGCTCTAGAGTTCATCAATAAGTTACTGAGGCCTGAAAGGACCCTACTCAAAGACATGGGCTCTAGAGTTCATCAATAAGTTACTGAGGCCTGAAAGGACCCTACTCAAAGACATGGGCTCTAGAGTTCATCAATAAGTTACTGAGGCCTGAAAGGACACTACTCAAAGACATGGGCTCTAGAGTTCATCAATAAGTTACTGAGGCCTGAAAGGACCCTACTCAAAGACATGGGCTCTAGAGTTCATCAATAAGTTACTGAGGCCTGAAAGGACACTACTCAAAGACATGGGCTCTAGAGTTCATCAATAAGTTACTGAGGCCTGAAAGGACACTACTCAAAGACATGGGCTCTAGAGTTCATCAATAAGTTACTGAGGCCTGAAAGGACACTACTCAAAGACATGGGCTCTGGAGTTCATCAATAAGTTACCTAGGCCTGAAAGGACCCTACTCAAAGACATGGGCTCTAGAGTACATCAATAAGTTACTGAGGCCTGAAAGGACCCTACTCAAAGACATGGGCTCTAGAGTTCATCAATAAGTTACTGAGGCCTGAAAGGACCCTACTCAAAGACATGGGCTCTAGAGTACATCAATAAGTTACTGAGGCCTGAAAGGACCCTACTCAAAGACATGGGCTCTAGAGTTCATCAATAAGTTACCTAGGCCTGAAAGGACCCTACTCAAAGACATGGGCTCTAGAGTTCATCAATAAGTTACTGAGGCCTGAAAGGACCCTACTCAAAGACATGGGCTCTAGAGTTCATCAATAAGTTACTGAGGCCTGAAAGGACCCTACTCAAAGACATGGGCTCTAGAGTTCATCAATAAGTTACTGAGGCCTGAAAGGACACTACTCAAAGACATGGGCTCTGGAGTTCATCAATAAGTTACTGAGGCCTGAAAGGACACTACTCAAAGACATGGGCTCTGGAGTTCATCAATAAGTTACCTAGGCCTGAAAGGACCCTACTCAAAGACATGGGCTCTAGAGTTCATCAATAAGTTACTGAGGCCTGAAAGGACCCTACTCAAAGACATGGGCTCTAGAGTTCATCAATAAGTTACTGAGGCCTGAAAGGACCCTACTCAAAGACATGGGCTCTAGAGTACATCAATAAGTTACTGAGGCCTGAAAGGACCCTACTCAAAGACATGGGCTCTAGAGTTCATCAATAAGTTACCTAGGCCTGAAAGGACCCTACTCAAAGACATGGGCTCTAGAGTTCATCAATAAGTTACTGAGGCCTGAAAGGACCCTACTCAAAGACATGGGCTCTAGAGTTCATCAATAAGTTACTGAGGCCTGAAAGGACACTACTCAAAGACATGGGCTCTAGAGTTCATCAATAAGTTACTGAGGCCTGAAAGGACACTACTCAAAGACATGGGCTCTAGAGTTCATCAATAAGTTACTGAGGCCTGAAAGGACCCTACTCAAAGACATGGGCTCTAGAGTTCATCAATAAGTTACTGAGGCCTGAAAGGACCCTACTCAAAGACATGGGCTCTAGAGTTCATCAATAAGTTACTGAGGCCTGAAAGGACCCTACTCAAAGACATGGGCTCTAGAGTTCATCAATAAGTTACTGAGGCCTGAAAGGACCCTACTCAAAGACATGGGCTCTGGAGTTCATCAATAAGTTACTGAGGCCTTTCAGGCCTCAAAGACATGGGCTCTAGAGTTCATCAATAAGTTACTGAGGCCTGAAAGGACCCTACTCAAAGACATGGGCTCTAGAGTTCATCAATAAGTTACTGAGGCCTGAAAGGACCCTACTCAAAGACATGGGCTCTAGAGTTCATCAATAAGTTACCTAGGCCTGAAAGGACCCTACTCAAAGACATGGGCTCTAGAGTTCATCAATAAGTTACTGAGGCCTGAAAGGACCCTACTCAAAGACATGGGCTCTAGAGTTCATCAATAAGTTACTGAGGCCTGAAAGGACCCTACTCAAAGACATGGGCTCTAGAGTTCATCAATAAGTTACTGAGGCCTGAAAGGACCCTACTCAAAGACATGGGCTCTAGAGTTCATCAATAAGTTACTGAGGCCTGAAAGGACACTACTCAAAGACATGGGCTCTAGAGTACATCAATAAGTTACTGAGGCCTGAAAGGACCCTACTCAAAGACATGGGCTCTAGAGTTCATCAATAAGTTACTGAGGCCTGAAAGGACACTACTCAAAGACATGGGCTCTAGAGTTCATCAATAAGTTACTGAGGCCTGAAAGGACACTACTCAAAGACATGGGCTCTAGAGTTCATCAATAAGTTACTGAGGCCTGAAAGGACACTACTCAAAGACATGGGCTCTGGAGTACATCAAGCAATTAGCATAATGATGAATTGTATTCCATCTCCTTGCACTCATAAAGTTGTTTATTTCATTGAAATCAAAGGGGCTTTTGCTTTATCTCAACGATTAACACTATGCCGTTTGTTATGTTTAACAGTGCGAGCATGATTCCTGACAGAAATTAAGGGTAAATTCCTAACTTGCCAAACCTGTCTGCTGTACGTGTAGAGTAAAACTGTGATGCCATCTTTGCATCGGACCAACCAGGTAATGAGGCTGTGTCAACAAACTCACAGAAACAGAAGTGTGAATGGAATCTCGTCTCTTCACACTCAAGGTGCATACATCCATCTTTAGATGAAGAGTATCTTGATTTGGGCTCTGCTTTGCAGCCATACTATACTATATCAGGTGAGTATACTTAAGGACATTTACATGACATATATTCTTTACCTATTTACTGTATATTAACCATATCTTTGTACAACATATTTCAAATAAAATATTCTCTCTGTATGTTCTCGTTACAAATCAGCTGGGCTAGACAATCTGGAACCTCTCTTTCTAAAATTATCTGCCGAAATTGTTGAAACCGAAACCTCTCTTTCGTATCGTCTGAGATTCCCAAAGATTGGAAAGCTGCCGCGGTCATCCCCCTCTTCAACGGGGGTGACACTCTAGACCCAGACTGCTACAGACCTGTATCTATCCTACCCTGTCTTTCTAAGGTCTTCGAAAGCCAAGTCAACAAACAGATTACTGACCATTTCTAATCCCACCATACCTTCTCTGCTATGCAATCTGGTTTCAGAGCTGGTCATGCGTGCACCTCAGCCATGCTCAAGGTTCTAAACGACATCATAACCGCCATCGATAAGAGACATTACTGTGCAGCCGTATTCATCGACCTGGCCAAGGCTTTCGACTCTGTCAATCACAACATTCTTATTGGCAGACTCGACAGCCTTGGTTTCTCAAATGATTGCCTCGCCTGGTTTACCAACTACTTCTCTGATAGAGTTCAGTGTGTCAAATCGGGCCTGTTGTCCGGACCTCTGACAGTCTCTATGGGTGTGCCACAGGGTTCAATTCTCGGGCCGACTCTCTATTCTGTATACAGCAATGATGTTGCTCTTGCTGCTGGTGATTCTCTGATCCACCTCTACGCAGACGACACCATTCTGTATACTTCTGGCCCCTCCTTGGACACTGTGTTAACTAACCTCCAGACGAGCTTCAATGCCATACAACTCTTCTTCCGTGGCCTCCAACAGCTCTTAAACGCAAGTAAAACTAAATGCACGCTATTCGACCGATCACTGCCCGCACGTGCTCGCCCGTCCAGCATCACTACTCTGGACGGCTCTGACTTAGAAAATGTGGACAACTACAAATACCTGGGTGTCTGGTTAGACTGTAAACTCTCCTTCCAGACTCACATTAAGCATCTCCAATCCAAAATTAAATCTAGAATCGGCCTCCTATTTCACAACAAAGTATCCTTCACTCATGCTGCCAAACATACCCTTGTAAAACTGACCATCCTACCTATTCTCGACTTTGGTGATGTCATCTATGTAAAATAGCCTCCAACACTCTACTCAACAAACTGGATGCAGTCTATCACAGTGCCATCCGTTTTGTCACCAAAGCCTCACATACTACCCACCATTGCGACCTGTACGCTCTCGTTGGTTGCCCTCGCTTCATACTCGTCGCCAAACCGACTGGCTACAGGTTATCTACAAGTCTCTGCTAGGTAAAGCTAGGTAAAGCCCCGCCTTATCTCAGCTCACTGGTCACCACAGCAGCACCCACTCGTAGTACGCACTCCAGTAGGTATATCTCACTGGTCACCCCCAAAGCCAATTCCTCCTTTGGTCGTCTTTCCTTCCAGTTCTCTGCTGCCCATGACTGGAACGAATTGCAAAAATCTCTGAAGCTGGAGAATCACATCTCCCTCACTAGCTTTAAGCACCAGCTGTCAGAGCAGCTTACAGATCACTGCACCTGTACATAGCCCATCTGTAAACAGCCCATCTATCTACCTACCTCATCCCCATACTGGTATTTATTTATTTATTTATTTTGCTCCTTTGCACCCCAGTATCTCTACCTGCACATTCATCTTCTGCCGATCTACCATTCCAGTGTTTAATTGCTAAATTGTAATTACTTCGCCACCATGGCCTATTTATTTCCTTAATTTACCTCATCTGCACTCACTGTATATAGACTTTTTGTTTTATTTTGTTTGACTGTATTATTGACTGTATGTTTTGTTTATTCCATGTGTAACTCTGTGTTGTTGTATGTGTCGAATTGCTAAGCTTTATCTTGGCCAGGTCGCAGTTGCAAATGAGAACTTGTTCTCAACTAGCCTACCTGGTTAAATAAAGGTGGAATAAAATAAAATAAAATGTTCTGTTGTTTTGCAGATGCTCAGATCCTCCACCTATATGACATAGGGTCAGAGGGTGTGTCAGGTCTGCCAGTGTTCATGGGTTCGTGGAGTGTAGATGACAACACCATCCTCCAGTATGACAGTAACACCATGCACATGGACGCTTACGCCCCAATACCTGATTGGCTCAGCAGCAATGAGGGTCTCTCTCATTGGAGGAGAATGACTTGACTACAATTGAGCAGCATGATAACCTTACAGGTGAGTGCTGTCGACTCAATGCGTTTGTCTATCCATTATATTATGGTAGGCTTGATTACCAACAACGATGAGACGTCCTACAGGGAAGAGGTGAGGGCCCTCGGAGTGTGGTGAGGGCCCTCGGAGTGAGGTGAGGGCCCTCGGAGTGTAACCTCACACTCAACGTCAACAAAACAAAGGACATGATCGTGGACTTCAGGAAACAGCAGAGGGAGCACCCCCCTATCCACATCGACGGGACAGTAGTGGAGAGGGTAGAAAGTTTTAAGTTCCTCGGCGTACACATCACGGATAAACTGAATTGGTCCACCCACACAGACAGCGTGGTGAAGAAGGCGCAGCACCGCCTGGTACGGCAACTGCTACGCCCACAACCTTAAGGCTCTCCAGAGGGTAGTGAGGTCTGCACAACGCATCACTGGGGGCAAACTACCTGCCCTCCAGGACACCTACACCACCCGATGTCACATAAAGATCCATTAAGATCATCAAGGACAACAACCACCCGAGCCACTGCCTGTTCACCCCGCTATCATCCAGAAGGCGAGGTCAGTACAGGCGCATCAAAGCTGGGACCGAGAGACTGAAAAACAGCTTCTATCTCAAGGCCATCAGACTGTTAAACAGCCACCACTAACATTGAGTGGCTGCTGCCAACATACTGACTCAACTCCAGCCACTTTAATAATGGAAAAATTGATGTAAAAATATATCACTAGCCACTTTAAACAATGCCACTTAATATAATGTTTACATACCCTACATTACTCATCTCATATGTATATACTGTACTCTATACCATCTACTGCATCATGCCTATGCCGTTCTGTACCATCACTCATTCTTTATGTACATATTCTTCATCCCTTTACACTTGTGTGTATAAGGTAGTTGTTGTGAAATTGTTAGGTTAGATTACTCGTTGGTTATTACTGCATTGTTGGAACTAGAAGCACAAGCATTTCGCTACACTCGCATTAACATCTGCTAACCATGTGACAAATAAAATTGGATTTATAATGATTATCTCATAATCTTGTCTATTTATTTACAAAATCACCATTTATATAATGGGATGTTTTTTTATTTTCTCTATTCTTTCAATTTCTTAGAAACTGTCTGTATTCACACCTTAATATATACTCCTGAACTCCACAAAGATGACAATAATTCTATTTCCTGAAGCTTCCCCTCCTCAGGCTCGGCTCTTCCAAACTCAGGACTACTGCCAACTGAACCCTGATGGTACAGTGCTCACCTCTGTCAGCCATGGCTACAACGGAAAGGATTTTGTGAACTTTGACATCCCATCCAGGACGTGGGGGGCTGCAGTCCCTCAAGCTGTCCACTTGGTAAAGTGTAGAGCCAATAAAGCATTTGATCGGGAGAGCCTTTACTACTACTACTATAACTATGAGTGAATGGAACGGCTAAAGACCATTTTGAAGTAGGCACCTCGGATCCACAACAAAAAAATGTAGACAGACAGTATAGAATTCTTGAAATGCAAATTATGTCAGTGGTCAATATGTCAGTGGTAGAGACAATGTTGACAACACTATGAACGTTGAGGTGGCTTGATCACAGCTGGCCTTCTCGCAGTCCCTGAGGTGCGTGTTATTGAGAGAAGAGGCCTACGGATACCGGTTGGGGGCAGAGGGGCTTCCCATGGTAGACAGGGTGAGCAGTGGGGAGGTGCTGCCCAACGGAGACGGTTCATACCAGCTGAGGAAGAGCCTGACTGTCCCACAGGAAGCCCAGGACACCCAGAGCTACAGCTGCGTAGCTGAGAACATCACACTAACCTGGGGTAAGGGAACATGCCTTTGTGATAACATTCCATTTGTTTGTTAAGTAAGGAACGGACTGTTACCTATGAGGAAAATATGATATAAAAGTGTAACCTATGCTTACCTCGGGGTAAAACGCTAATTTAACACTTTGAAATGACCAATACTTTGAAATGACCTGTCTTCTCTTTATATCTATGTCCACAGTTCCCAAGACCCGATCCAGCTTCTGGAGGGCCAGAATCTTAACAGTGATTGGCTGTCTATTGTTTCTGACTGTTGTTCTGTTGTGGAAGAGAGGAGGACCAGTCAGAGAGACCTCCACTGTGACTCCCAAGTCTGACCCAAGTCTGGCATGATCCAGTCCTCATAGCAGGTACTGTCTCAACGTCAACAGTGAAGAGGCAACTCCGGGATGTTGCAAAGAAAAAGCCATATCTCAGACTGGGCAATAAAAAGAAAAGATTAAAGATGGGCAAAAGAAAACAGACACTGGACAAAGGAACTCGCTGTTGATGTTGAGACGTGTTTTGCGGGTACTATTAAATGAAGCTGCCAGTTGAGGACTTGTGAGGCATCTGTTTCTCAAACTAGACACTCTAATGTACTTGTCCTCTTGCTCAGTTGTGCACCAGGGTCTCCCACTCTTTCTATTCTGGTTAGAGCCAGATTGCACTGTTCTGTGAAGAGAGTAGTACACAACGTTGTTCAAAGTAGACCAGTTTTATTGCTTCTTTAATCAGTACAACAGTTTTCAGCTGTGCTAAAATATTTGCAAAAGGGTTTTCTAATGATCAATTAGCCTTTTTAAGTGATAAACTTGGATTAGCTAACACAACGTGCCATTGGAACACAGGAGTGATGTTTGCTGATAACGGGTCTCTGTACGCCTATGTAAGGAAACCTGCCTAAAGGAAACCACTAAGGAAACCTGCCTAAATGACTACTGACCCGTAGCACTCACGTCTGTAGCCATAAAGTGCCTTGGAGGGCTGGTCATGGCTCACATCAACACCATTATCACAGAAACCCTAGACCCACTCCAATTTGTGTACCGCCCCAACAGATCCACAAATGATTCAATATATATTTCACTCCACACTGCCCTTTCACACCTATAGAAAAATAACACCTATGTGAGAATGCTATTCATTGACTACAGCTCAGTGTTCAAAACCATAGTTGGTTTCCATATGATAAATTGAACAGCAGACTGTTTCCTTCTGTTGGCTGTACTATCCTGATGGTAGACTATTTCCTTCTGTTGGCTGTACTATCCTGATGGTAGACTATTTCCTTCTGTTGGCTGTACTCTCCTGAGGGCAGACTATTTCCTTCTAATGGCTGTACTATCCTGAGGGTAGACTATTTCCTTCTGTTGGCTGTACTATCCTGAGGGTAAACTGTTTCCTTCTGTTGGCTGTACTCTCCTGATGGTAGACTATTTCCTTCTGTTGGCTGTACTCTCCTGAGGGTAAACTGTTTCCTTCTGTTGGCTGTACTCTCCTGATGGTAGACTATTTCCTTCTGTTGGCTGTACTCTCCTGAGGGCAGACTATTTCCTTCTGTTGGCTGTACTATCCTGAGGGCAGACTATTTCCTTCTGTTGGCTGTACTATTCTGCGGGCAGACTGTTTCCTTCTGTTGGCTGTGCCCTCCTGAGGGTAGACTGTTTCCTTCTGTTGGCTGTGCTCTCCTGAGGGCAGACTGTTTCCTTCTGTTGGCTGTACTATCCTGAGGGCAGACTGTTTCCTTCTGTTGGCTGTAGTATCCTGAGGGCAGACTGTTTCCTTCTGTTGGCTGTGCCCTCCTGAGGGTAGACTGTTTCCTTCTGTTGGCTGTGCTCTCCTGAGGGCAGACTGTTTCCTTCTGTTGGCTGTACTCTCCTGAGGGCAGACTGTTTCCTTATGTTGGCTGTGCCCTCCTGAGGGTAGACTGTTTCCTTCTGTTGGCTGTACTCTCCTGAGGGCAGACTGTTTCCTTATGTTGGCTGTGCCCTCCTGAGGGTAGACTGTTTCCTTCTGTTGGCTGTGCCCTCCTGAGGGTAGACTGTTTCCTTCTGTTGGCTGTGCTCTCCTGAGGGCAGACTATTTCCTTCTGTTGGCTGGACTATCCTGAGGGCAGACTGTTTCCTTCTGTTGGCTGTGCTCTCCTGAGGGCAGACTGTTTCCTTCTGTTGGCTGTACTGTCCTGAGGGCAGACTGTTTCCTTATGTTGGCTGTGCCCTCCTGAGGGTAGACTGTTTCCTTCTGTTGGCTGTACTCTCCTGAGGGCAGACTGTTTCCTTATGTTGGCTGTGCCCTCCTGAGGGTAGACTATTTCCTTCTGTTGGCTGTACTATCCTGAGGGTAGACTATTTCCTTCTGTTGGCTGTACTATCCTGAGGGTAAACTGTTTCCTTCTGTTGGCTGTACTCTCCTGAGGGCAGACTATTTCCTTCTGTTGGCTGTACTATCCTGAGGGCAGACTGTTTCCTTCTGTTGGCTGTACTCTCCTGAGGGCAGACTATTTCCTTCTGTTGGCTGTACTATCCTGAGGGTAGACTGTTTCCTTCTGTTGGCTGTACTCTCCTGAGGGTAGACTATTTCCTTCTGTTGGCTGTACTATCCTGAGGGCAGACTATTTCCTTCTGTTGGCTGTACTCTCCTGAGGGTAGACTGTTTCCTTCTGTTGGCTGTACTCTCCTGAGGGCAGACTGTTTCCTTCTGTTGGCTGTGCTCTCCTGAGGGTAGACTGTTTCCTTCTGTTGGCTGTACTCTCCTGAGGGCAGACTATTTCCTTCTGTTGGCTGTGCTCTCCTGAGGGTAGACTGTTTCCTTCTGTTGGCTGTACTCTCCTGAGGGCAGACTATTTCCTTCTGTTGGCTGTACTATCCTGAGGGCAGACTGTTTCCTTCTGTTGGCTGTACTATCCTGAGGGCAGACTGTTTCCTTCTGTTGGCTGTACTCTCCTGAGGGTAGACTGTTTCCTTCTGTTGGCTGTACTATCCTGAGGGCAGACTGTTTCCTTCTGTTGGCTGTACTATCCTGAGGGCAGACTGTTTCCTTCTGTTGGCTGTGCCCTCCTGAGGGTAGACTGTTTCCTTCTGTTGGCTGTGCTCTCCTGAGGGTAGACTGTTTCCTTCTGTTGGCTGTACTCTCCTGAGGGCAGACTATTTCCTTCTGTTGGCTGTACTATCCTGAGGGCAGACTGTTTCCTTCTGTTGGCTGTACTATCCTGAGGGCAGACTATTTCCTTCTGTTGGGTGTACTCTCCTGAGGGTAGACTATTTCCTTCTGTTGGCTGTGCCCTCCTGAGGGTAGACTGTTTCCTTCTGTTGGCTGTACTCTCCTGAGGGCAGACTGTTTCCTTCTGTTGGCTGTGCTCTCCTGAGGGTAGACTATTTCCTTCTGTTGGCTGTACTATCCTGAGGGTAGACTATTTCCTTCTGTTGGCTGTGCCCTCCTGAGGGTAGACTGTTTCCTTCTGTTGGCTGTGCCCTCCTGAGGGTAGACTGTTTCCTTCTGTTGGCTGTGCTCTCCTGAGGGCAGACTATTTCCTTCTGTTGGCTGTACTATCCTGCGGGCAGACTGTTTCCTTCTGTTGGCTGTACTATCCTGAGGGCAGACTGTTTCCTTCTGTTGGCTGTGCTCTCCTGAGGGCAGACTGTTTCCTTCTGTTGGCTGTACTGTCCTGAGGGCAGACTGTTTCCTTATGTTGGCTGTGCCCTCCTGAGGGTAGACTGTTTCCTTCTGTTGGCTGTACTCTCCTGAGGGCAGACTGTTTCCTTATGTTGGCTGTGCCCTCCTGAGGGTAGACTGTTTCCTTCTGTTGGCTGTGCTCTCCTGAGGGCAGACTGTTTCCTTCTGTTGGCTGTGCTCTCCTGAGGGTAGACTGTTTCCTTCTGTTGGCTGTGCTCTCCTGAGGGCAGACTGTTTCCTTCTGTTGGCTGTGCTCTACTGAGGGCAGACTGTTTCCTTCTGTTGGCTGTGCCCTCCTGAGGGTAGACTGTTTCCTTCTGTTGGCTGTACTATCCTGAGGGCAGACTGTTTCCTTCTGTTGGCTGTGCCCTCCTGAGGGTAGACTGTTTCCTTCTGTTGGCTGTGCTCTCCTGAGGGCAGACTGTTTCCTTCTGTTGGCTGTGCCCTCCTGAGGGTAGACTGTTTCCTTCTGTTGGCTGTGCCCTCCTGAGGGTAGACTGTTTCCTTCTGTTGGCTGTGCTCTCCTGAGGGCAGACTGTTTCCTTCTGTTGGCTGTGCTCTCCTGAGGGCAGACTGTTTCCTTCTGTTGAATGTGCTCTCCTGAGGGCAGACTGTTTCCTTCTGTTGGCTGTGCTCTCCTGAGGGCAGACTGTTTCCTTCTGTTGGCTGTAGTATCCTGAGGGCAGACTGTTTCCTTCTGTTGGCTGTACTATCCTGAGGGCAGACTGTTTCCTTCTGTTGGCTGTACTATCCTGAGGGTAGACTGTTTCCTTCTGTTGGCTGTACTATCCTGAGGGCAGACTGTTTCCTTCTGTTGGCTGTACTATCCTGAGGGCAGACTGTTTCCTTCTTTTGGCTGTGCCCTCCTGAGGGTAGACTGTTTCCTTCTGTTGGCTGTGCTCTCCTGAGGGTAGACTGTTTCCTTCTGTTGGCTGTACTCTCCTGAGGGCAGACTATTTCCTTCTGTTGGCTGTACTATCCTGAGGGCAGACTGTTTCCTTCTGTTGGCTGTACTATCCTGAGGGCAGACTATTTCCTTCTGTTGGGTGTACTCTCCTGAGGGTAGACTATTTCCTTCTGTTGGCTGTGCCCTCCTGAGGGTAGACTGTTTCCTTCTGTTGGCTGTACTCTCCTGAGGGTAGACTGTTTCCTTCTCTGTGCTCTGGCTGTTCCTTCTGTTGGCTGTACTCCTGAGGGTAGACTATTTCCTTCTGTTGGCTGTGCCCTCCTGAGGGTAGACTGTTTCCTTCTGTTGGCTGTGCCCTCCTGAGGGTAGACTGTTTCCTTCTGTTGGCTGTGCTCTCCTGAGGGCAGACTATTTCCTTCTGTTGGCTGTACTATCCTGCGGGCAGACTGTTTCCTTCTGTTGGCTGTGCCCTCCTGAGGGTAGACTGTTTCCTTCTGTTGGCTGTGCTCTCCTGAGGGCAGACTGTTTCCTTCTGTTGGCTGTACTATCCTGAGGGCAGACTGTTTCCTTCTGTTGGCTGTAGTATCCTGAGGGCAGACTGTTTCCTTCTGTTGGCTGTGCCCTCCTGAGGGTAGACTGTTTCCTTCTGTTGGCTGTGCTCTCCTGAGGGCAGACTGTTTCCTTCTGTTGGCTGTACTCTCCTGAGGGCAGACTGTTTCCTTATGTTGGCTGTGCCCTCCTGAGGGTAGACTGTTTCCTTCTGTTGGCTGTACTCTCCTGAGGGCAGACTGTTTCCTTATGTTGGCTGTGCCCTCCTGAGGGTAGACTGTTTCCTTCTGTTGGCTGTGCCCTCCTGAGGGTAGACTGTTTCCTTCTGTTGGCTGTGCTCTCCTGAGGGCAGACTATTTCCTTCTGTTGGCTGTACTATCCTGAGGGCAGACTGTTTCCTTCTGTTGGCTGTAGTATCCTGAGGGCAGACTGTTTCATTCTGTTGGCTGTACTATCCTGAGGGTAGACTGTTTCCTTCTGTTGGCTGTGCTCTCCTGAGGGCAGACTGTTTCCTTCTGTTGGCTGTGCTCTCCTGAGGGTAGACTGTTTCCTTCTGTTGGCTGTGCTCTCCTGAGGGCAGACTGTTTCCTTCTGTTGGCTGTGCTCTCCTGAGGGCAGACTGTTTCCTTCTGTTGGCTGTGCTCTCCTGAGGGCAGACTGTTTCCTTCTGTTGGCTGTGCCCTCCTGAGGGTAGACTGTTTCCTTCTGTTGGCTGTACTATCCTGAGGGCAGACTGTTTCCTTCTGTTGGCTGTGCCCTCCTGAGGGTAGACTGTTTCCTTCTGTTGGCTGTGCTCTCCTGAGGGCAGACTGTTTCCTTCTGTTGGCTGTACTATCCTGAGGGCAGACTGTTTACTTCTGTTGGCTGTACTATCCTGAGGGCAGACTGTTTCCTTCTGTTGGCTGTACTCTCCTGAGGGTAGACTGTTTCCTTCTGTTGGCTGTACTATCCTGAGGGTAGACTGTTTCCTTCTGTTGGCTGTACTATCCTGAGGGCAGACTGTTTCCTTCTGTTGGCTGTACTATCCTGAGGGCAGACTGTTTCCTTCTGTTGGCTGTGCCCTCCTGAGGGTAGACTGTTTCCTTCTGTTGGCTGTGCTCTCCTGAGGGTAGACTGTTTCCTTCTGTTGGCTGTGCTCTCCTGAGGGCAGACTATTTCCTTCTGTTGGCTGTACTATCCTGAGGGCAGACTGTTTCCTTCTGTTGGCTGTACTATCCTGAGGGCAGACTATTTCCTTCTGTTGGGTGTACTCTCCTGAGGGTAGACTATTTCCTTCTGTTGGCTGTGCCCTCCTGAGGGTAGACTGTTTCCTTCTGTTGGCTGTACTCTCCTGAGGGTAGACTGTTTCCTTCTGTTGGCTGTGCTCTCCTGAGGGTAGACTATTTCCTTCTGTTGGCTGTACTATCCTGAGGGTAGACTATTTCCTTCTGTTGGCTGTGCCCTCCTGAGGGTAGACTGTTTCCTTCTGTTGGCTGTGCCCTCCTGAGGGTAGACTGTTTCCTTCTGTTGGCTGTGCTCTCCTGAGGGCAGACTGTTTCCTTCTGTTGGCTGTGCTCTCCTGAGGGCAGACTGTTTCCTTCTGTTGGCTGTGCTCTCCTGAGGGCAGACTGTTTCCTTCTGTTGGCTGTGCCCTCCTGAGGGTAGACTGTTTCCTTCTGTTGGCTGTACTATCCTGAGGGCAGACTGTTTCCTTCTGTTGGCTGTGCTCTCCTGAGGGTAGACTGTTTCCTTCTGTTGGCTGTACTCTCCTGAGGGCAGACTATTTCCTTCTGTTGGCTGTACTATCCTGAGGGCAGACTGTTTCCTTCTGTTGGCTGTAATATCCTGAGGGCAGACTATTTCCTTCTGTTGGGTGTACTCTCCTGAGGGTAGACTATTTCCTTCTGTTGGCTGTGCCCTCCTGAGGGTAGACTGTTTCCTTCTGTTGGCTGTACTCTCCTGAGGGTAGACTGTTTCCTTCTGTTGGCTGTACTGTCCTGAGGGCAGACTGTTTCCTTATGTTGGCTGTGCCCTCCTGAGGGTAGACTGTTTCCTTCTGTTGGCTGTACTCTCTTGAGGGCAGACTGTTTCCTTATGTTGGCTGTGCCCTCCTGAGGGTAGACTGTTTCCTTCTGTTGGCTGTGCTCTCCTGAGGGCAGACTGTTTCCTTCTGTTGGCTGTGCTCTCCTGAGGGTAGACTGTTTCCTTCTGTTGGCTGTGCTCTCCTGAGGGCAGACTATTTCCTTCTGTTGGCTGTACTATCCTGAGGGCAGACTGTTTCCTTCTGTTGGCTGTAATATCCTGAGGGCAGACTATTTCCTTCTGTTGGGTGTACTCTCCTGAGGGTAGACTATTTCCTTCTGTTGGCTGTGCCCTCCTGAGGGTAGACTGTTTCCTTCTGTTGGCTGTACTCTCCTGAGGGTAGACTGTTTCCTTCTGTTGGCTGTACTGTCCTGAGGGCAGACTGTTTCCTTATGTTGGCTGTGCCCTCCTGAGGGTAGACTGTTTCCTTCTGTTGGCTGTACTCTCCTGAGGGCAGACTGTTTCCTTATGTTGGCTGTGCCCTCCTGAGGGTAGACTGTTTCCTTCTGTTGGCTGTGCTCTCCTGAGGGCAGACTGTTTCCTTCTGTTGGCTGTGCTCTCCTGAGGGTAGACTGTTTCCTTCTGTTGGCTGTGCTCTCCTGAGGGCAGACTGTTTCCTTCTGTTGGCTGTGCTCTCCTGAGGGCAGACTGTTTCCTTCTGTTGGCTGTGCTCTCCTGAGGGCAGACTGTTTCCTTCTGTTGGCTGTGCCCTCCTGAGGGTAGACTGTTTCCTTCTGTTGGCTGTGCTCTCCTGAGGGCAGACTGTTTCCTTCTGTTGGCTGTGCTCTCCTGAGGGCAGACTATTTCCTTCTGTTGGCTGTACTATCCTGAGGGCAGACTGTTCAGTGTGAAGCAGCCTCCAGCGATGGTGTTTGTTATGGACTCCACAGGCAGCATGTTTGATGTTTGAGGAGATCACTACTGCTCGCCTCCGTGCCCACTTCATTATCCAGACCCGCGCCAACACCCCCGAGCAGTCTGGCACCTTCCTGCTGGTGCCCTTCTATGACCCAGGTGAGGGGAGAGGGAGAGGGCATGACCGGGCCAGGGGGTTAGGGGTTAAGGTCAGGGCCAAACCCCTGTGCCGAAAGTGTGTTACAGGCAAAACTCCTTTCTTCAGTTTATTTAATGTACACATACTAATCACCTTGCCCATCCCTCTATATGTCATAATTTCCTGTGTAGTATCCCTGGTATTACATCCTGTTCCCTTCTCCCCCAGGATCCTGACATGTCTCCCCCATCTTGCTCCACCATGCGAGTAGAGCACACCTGCCCAGGCCAGATGGACTGTCTCTCTGGCCTGGCTTCCCTCAAGCTCTCCCTGGGTCAGGGCGTTCTTACCCTGCTCCACGGCCCCACAGACCCCCCCAGGGTACAGCCTAGAGGAGAACCAGCCCACCCCCAACCACAACCAGAGAGACAGGGAGCAGACAAGCCTAGCACAGGGGGAGAATGGCCATGCTGAACTGAGACCCAGGCTGGTACAAGGTAACCCTCCTCTGAACGTGGCCCAGTGGACAGGTGGATTGCCCTGTGGGTGAGGTACGCCTCCCCCTGCTGCGAGACGGGACTGGCAATGTGCGGCGCTGCCATCTGACCTCCAGCCAGCAGAGGGGTATGTGGGAGAGGAGTGGAGTGTTAAACAGGGCTGTAGAAAAGCCACTGCAAAGTTACTTCCTGTTTCCATTGTTGTTGAGTTTGATTTGGACTGTTCCACTGTAGGTTGATGTGGGAACATTTCTCTATGTCAAATAAGCTTTAAGATGTTCTGTAACCAAAAGGCTTCTGTTTTTATGGGCCACTTGAAGAATACTTTAGACTTCAATTCCTCACTTGAAAACACACTGTAACTGGAAACCCTACACTGGAAAACAGACAATGATTAATTAAGTTGTGTTTTTTAAATTGTATTTAAATAAATGATGTGTTTTTTTAAACTTGAATTTTCCATGAATGTAGTTCCTTCAGTCCGAACCATGTTAAAATCAAATCACAACGTATTTAAAGTACATTTCACAGTCAAAACACACTTCACAGAAGGAAAAACAAGACCGTTGAAATATATCTCCTTCTCCATGGAGTTACTTCCTGATGTTAGCCACTCCTTCAATGACATACTCAAATGTTTATTTGTTGTTTAGATTACATCTTGCAGCTCGTAAAATAAGAACAGGACAACAACAAAAAATTGTAACATCAACCACAACAACAAAAGCAGCAATTTTAACATTTATAAATGACTTTAGGGTTGTATAGCGCATCAACCACAACAACAAAAGCAGCAAGTCTAACATTATGTAAATGACTTTAGGGTTGTATAGAGCATCAACCACAACAACAAAAGCAGCAAGTCTAACATTATGTAAATGACTTTAGGGTTGTATAGAGCATCAACCACAACAACAAAAGCAGCAAGTCTAACATTATGTAAATTACTTTAGGGTTGTATAGAGCATCAAATGCATACAGACTTACTCTGGGTTTTGTGCTGAATAAACAGGAAAGGGAAAAATCTTTCAAATGTGTGTGAGGGGTCATTAAGCTCTTGTTTACTTTACTCTGATCAGAAATAACACCTAGTGCAGCAAGCATTAAGATTGACTCTTACCTACTGCTCTCCTCCATACTAAATACTTGATTAGGACAGTGAGTATCAAGACTACAGATACAATGATGACTATAGCCATGAGCACATTGGCCAGGTTCTTCTTTGGCGCTAGAAAAAGACATACATATGAACATATTACATGCTGTAGTATATCTTCAGCTGATTCAATTGTAAATGATATTGGGAAATGTACCCTACCCCAGGTTACTGTGATGTTCCCAGCTATACTGCTGTGGAGCACCAGGCAGCTGTAGCTCTGGGTGTCCTGGGCTTCCTGTGGGACAGTCAGGCTCTTCCTCAGCTGGTATGAACCGTCTCCGTTGGGCAGCACCTCCCCACTGCTCACCCTGTCTACCATGGGAAGCCCCTCTGCCCCCAGCCACTCCACCTGCACCGCCCGAGGGTAGAACCCTGTCACATGACATGTGACCTCCACCTCGGAGTTGCCATGAGGCGGTCTCTCAAACAGACTCACCGCAGGGACTTAAGAGGAACATTACAGACATGTGTTGTTTGTTAACTACAAAATGTCACATCTCGAAGAACATATACAGTGCCTTTGGAAAGTATTCAGACCCCTTGACTTTTTGCACATTTTGTTATGTTACAACCTTATTCTAAAATGTATTAAATTGTTTTTTCCCCTCATCAAACCTACGCACAATACCCCACAATGACAAAGCAAAAACTGTTTTTTAGAAGTTTTTGCTAATAAAAAATAAATAAATGATATCACATTTACATAAGTATTCAGACCCTTTATTCAGTAATTTGTTGAAGCACCTTTGGCAGCGATTACAGCCTTGAGTCTTCTTGGCTATGACGCTACAAGCTTGGCACACCTGTATATGGGTGTTTCTCTTATTATTCTCTGCAGATCCGCTCAAGCTCTGTCAGGTTGGATGGGGACTGTTGCTGCACAGCTATTTTCAGGTCTCTCCAGAGATGTTCGATCTGGGCTCTGGCTGGGCCACTCAAGAACATTGAAAGACATGTCACGAAGCCACTCCTGCAGTGTCTTGGCTGTGTGCTTAGGGTCGTTGTCCTGTTGAAAGATGAACCGTGGCCCCAGTCTGAGAACCTGCTACAGAGCGTTCAATTTTGAGTCTCATAGCAAAGGGTCTGAATACTTATGTAAATAAGTTATTTCTGTTTTAGTTTTTTTTAACACATTTGCAGCAATTTCTAAAAACCTGTTTTCGCATTGTCATTTTGGGGTATTGTGTGTAGATTGCTGAGGATTTCTTTTTTATTCATCCATTTTAGTATAAGGCTGTAATGTAAACAAAGTGTGGAAAAAGTCAAGGGGTATGAATACTTTCCGAAGGCACTGTATAGCTTGTGCTCTGGGGCAATGATTTTGTTTAATGGAAAGGAGAACATAGGTATGGTAAGTGCAATACCTCGTTGAGGTTTTACAAAATGTACCGGTTAATAAAGGTGTGTTGTTACCTTTGGGTTCTCGAACTGTAACGCTAAACTCTAACAGTTTCTCCAGCCACCGGATGCATCCAGATTCGTAATGAATGACCAGCCTAACAAGATCTTCTACATCTGTTTCCCTTTTTCTTTTGTAAAAAACAGCATGGGAAACTGCAGCTGTCCATGTTCTGGTCGATACATCGAAGCTGACAAAGTCCTTGCCATCATATGCATGGCTCATAAAGGCCTCTGTGGTTCCGTCCGACTTCCATCCACAGCGTCCGTGAGCTTGGTAAAAGTGATCTGTATGACACATCAAATGACCATAATAAATCAGCACCATTTACTTCAAATATAGACTGCTGGTTAAAAGTATCAGCTCACAAAGGTAGGCTAATGGCTGCAACTAGGAAAATATGTTTTTTTGGTTATTGAACCTCTGTATAGCCATGCAATTCTCCTTAAGGCCTTCAGCTCTGTTGCACTGTCTCGGCACACATATTTCGTCTTACCATGTGAATGATTGTAATGTTCACTTGTTACTCTCACGGCAGTATCCATTACATATCGATTAAATTTCAGATTTCGATGAACCTCCTGCCAAAATTCAATTCCCTCAGGGTGGTTCAACCATTCTGGCACTACGGCCTCTTGTTCAGCACTGCTGTTGTAGTAATAGACAATGACATCATCTATCATTACCAACTGGATATTTTTCGGATACAAGGTCCCTTGGGTTGCGATGCAATGGCGATGAAGAGAATGAGGGGCTGGAAGACAACACTTCAAGTTATCGTTTCTGTAGCCTATTTCAATAGACAACGTGAAGACAATATTGTGTAGGGGTTGTGTCTGCTGGGTTTAGCCTATTGAAGCCTTTTCAAAATGTAAAACTGCATTCAGTTTGTTATACTATTACACAACTTGGTGAGACAAGAATGCCAAAAACACAACTCAAATAATGAACTCACCTACGATGGAAAACTGCATGAATGAAATTAAAATTGTGGTTATCATATTTGCAACAACATGTTCTCGTTGGTGTATTCATGAACACAGAAGTGAAAGTGAAAGTGAAATAACATGTGTTCTTCTTCTTCTTCTGTGGATTTTAGGTGTATTACCGCCACCAACTGGACTGGAGTGTGGACCAGGGGGAAGGTCTAAATCCTACCCAATAATCTCGTCTCCCTAAGGAAACAATATACATAATTAAATACTACATCTCCTGAAGATTTCCCCGAAAGTTCACTTAATCCTGGCTCTTCAACCCCATTACCCCTCAAATCTAATAACAAATCGCTCCATTTCTCTCACATATTTCTGGCAATAGAAATAGAACATGTTCCACTGTCTCCATCTCCTCCTAACAATGATCACACCTCCCAGTCGGATGTTTCCCCACCACTTCCAATGTACTATTGAGCCTTATGTGTCCCAGTCTCAGCCTTGTGACTACACTTTCCTCCCTTCTCTCTCGGCCCGAGGACCTCCCTGACCCCACCTCCCTGACCCCACCTTTTCCTGGATCTTATACGTCTTCCCTTACTCTCCCTGTTCCACAACTCTTATACGTCTTCCCTTACTCTCCCTGTTCCACAACTCTTATACATCTTCCCTTACTCTCCCTGTTCCACAACTCTTATACGTCTCCCCTTACTCTCCCTGTTCCACAACTCTTATACGTCTTCCCTTACTCTCCCTGTTCCACAACTCTTATACGTCTCCCCTTACTCTCCCTGTTCCACAACTCTTATACGTCTTCCCTTACTCTCCCTGTTCCACAACTCTTATACGTCTTCCCTTACTCTCCCTGTTCCACAACTTTTATACGTCTTCCCTTACTCTCCCTGTCCCACAACTCTTATACGTCTTCCCTTACTCTCCCTGTTCCACAACTCTTATATGTCTTCCCTTACTCTCCCTGTTCCACAACTCTTATACGTCTCCCCTTACTCTCCCTGTTCCACAACTCTTATACGTCTTCCCTTACTCTCCCCGTTCCACAACTCTTATACGTCTTCCCTTACTCTCCCTGTTCCACAACTCTTATACGTCTTCCCTTACTCTCCCTGTTCCACAACTCTTATACGTCTTCCCTTACTCTCCCTGTTCCACAACTCTTATACGTCTTCCCTTACTCTCCCTGTTCCACAACTCTTATACGTCTTCCCTTACTCTCCCTGTTCCACAACTCTTATACGTCTTCCCTTACTCTCCCTGTTCCACAACTCTTGCCACTTATTTTTACCCACTGTTCTTATTAACCCCTTGGCTTCTGCTCCTGCTTGGAAATAATATCCACTTCCTCGTTCCCCTCTACTCCCACATGAGCCGGTACCCAGAGGAACATCACAAATACCCCCATCTCTTTCACCCTAAACAAACACTGCTAAACCTCATACAATACATCCTGTCTGCTCTGAGATACACATGAATTTAAGCTCATCAGTGCTGTACAGGATTCAGAGCAGATGAGTACCCTGTCTGGCCTCACCACCTCCACCTACTCTGCAGCCAATTATATGGCCAACAACTCCATTGTGTAAACAGATAAATGTTCTATTGCTCTTTTTGTCACTGCCACCTTAAACTCAGGAACACTAAAAGCTGCTCCTCTCCTCCCTGGTTTAGGGTCCTTAGATCCATCTGTTAATATAGTCAGAAAGCATAGTATTGTGTTTATAAATGTTCACTTACAACTGAATCTACTCCTTCCTCAACAGCTCTCAAGCAACCATAGATCTACCCCTGGCTGAGGGAGAAACCAAGATGGGATGGCAGGAAGAAGCACAGAGAGGCTAAACTCCCTCCCAAACAACCCCATCTCTCTCGCCATGCAATTGCAAATCCACCCAGCTTGTATTCAGATTTTGTTCATGTTCCTAGCACTGAAGGAGTACCTTTTTTGTAGGATGTTTAATCGTATGTCCTTGTAGATTTACCCAATATGTCATGGCTAGCTGTTGTCTTCTTAACTTCTTAATGACATCTCTCCCAACTCTACCTGCATTGCTGCCACCGGAGAGGTCCTAAGTGTTCCACAACATATTCTTAGGGCTTGGGCCTGGATAACATCAGGCTTTTTTAAAGATGTCTGAGCAGCTGATCCATATGCTATACTTCCATAATCCATTACTGACCTTAACAGCGCTATATACAGTGCCTTGCAAAAGTATTCGGCCCCCTTGAACTTTGCGACCTTTTGCCACATTTCAGGCTTCAAACAAAGATATAAAACTGTATTTTTTTGTGAAGAATCAACAACAAGTGGGACACAATCATGAAGTGGAACGACATTTATTGGATATTTCAAACTTTTTTAACAAATCAAAAACTGAAAAATTGGGCGTGCAAAATTATTCAGCCCCCTTAAGTTAATACTTTGTAGCGCCACCTTTTGCTGCGATTACAGCTGTAAGTCGCTTGGGGTATGTCTCTATCAGTTTTGCACATCGAGAGACTGAAATTTTTTCCCATTCCTCCTTGCAAAACAGCTCGAGCTCAGTGAGGTTGGATGGAGAGCATTTGTGAACAGCAGTTTTCAGTTCTTTCCACAGATTCTCGATTGGATTCAGGTCTGGACTTTGACTTGGCCATTCTAACACCTGGATATGTTTATTTTTGAACCATTCCATTGTAGATTTTGCTTTATGTTTTGGATCATTGTCTTGTTGGAAGACAAATCTCCGTCCCAGTCTCAGGTCTTTTGCAGACTCCATCAGGTTTTCTTCCAGAATGGTCCTGTATTTGGCTCCATCCATCTTCCCATCAATTTTAACCATCTTCCCTGTCCCTGCTGAAGAAAAGCAGGCCCAAACCATGATGCTGCCACCACCATGTTTGACAGTGGGGATGGTGTGTTCAGGGTGATGAGCTGTGTTGCTTTTACGCCAAACATAACATTTTGCATTGTTGCCAAAAAGTTCAATTTTGGTTTCATCTGACCAGAGCACATTCTTCCACATGTTTGGTGTGTCTCCCAGGTGGCTTGTGGCAAACTTTAAACAACACTTTTTATGGATATCTTTAAGAAATGGCTTTCTTCTTGCCACTCTTCCATAAAGGCCAGATTTGTGCAATATACGACTGATTGTTGTCTTATGGACAGAGTGTCCCACCTCAGCTGTAGATCTCTACAGTTCATCCAGAGTGATCATGGGCCTCTTGGCTGCATCTCTGATCAGTCTTCTCCTTGTATGAGCTGAAAGTTTAGAGGGACGGCCAGGTCTTGGTAGATTTGCAGTGGTCTGATACTCCTTCCATTTCAATATTATCGCTTGCACAGTGCTCCTTGGGATGTTTAAAGCTTGGGAAATCTTTTTGTATCCAAATCCGGCTTTAAACTTCTTCACAACAGTATCTCGGACCTGCCTGGTGTGTTCCTTGTTCTTCATGATGCTCTCTGCGCTTTTAATGGACCTCTGAGACTATCACAGTGCAGGTGCATTTATACAGAGACTTGATTACACACAGGTGGGTTGTATTTATCATCATTAGTCATTTAGGTCAACATTGGATCATTCAGAGATCCTCACTGAACTTCTGGAGAGAGTTTGCTGCACTGAAAGTAAAGGGGCTGAATAATTTTGCACGCCCAATATTTAAGTTTTTGATTTGTTAAAAAAGGTTGAAATATCCAATAAATGTTGTTCCACTTCATGAATGTGTCCCACTTGTTGTTGATTCTTCACAAAAAAATACAGTTTTATATCTTTATGTTTGAAGCCTGAAATGTGGCAAAAGGTCGCAAAGTTCAAGGGGGCCGAATACTTTCGGAAGGCACTGTATAGCATTTTCACCTCCATTCTATATGCCCCCCCCACACTCCATTCCTGACAGGCAACGCATCACATTCAATATTTTCTTTCTGTTGACAACTACTCTCAATATGCTTCACCCATGTCATTTGAGTGTCAAACCAGGACCTCAGGAATCTAAACACTCCCACACTCCCCAGATTCCTTCCATACAACTTCAAGTGTATTTCCTTCCCAACCTTCCTTCTAGACACAGTCTGTGTTTTCTCAACTGAAAACTTGAAGCTCCACCGGAGGGACCACCGCTCTACTTCACGAATCACTTCTTGAACTCTTCTGGCTGTCTGGGTAATATTTCTCCCTCTCTTCCACAGAGCCTCATCATCCGCAAAACAATGACCTCCCAATATCAGCTGTCACCTGAGAGAATACATTGTCAATTATTATGGAGAACAACAAAGGACCAATGACACTTCCCTGGGGGGTATCATTATCCACCTCATAGCTTTCTGATATAGAGCTCCCCACCCTCACTTGTATTGATCGCCCAAAAAGGAAAATCCTTTATCCAGTTAAACACCCTTCCTCCAACTCCCATTTTAGCCAGCTTGATAAGTAGGCCTTCCTTCCACATCATATCATAAGCCTTCTCTACATCAAAGCTACTACCACCTCCTTATTTGCTTGTGTCTTCCGTATGACTGACTCAAGGCACAGTACAGGATCCATCGTTCCCCTGCCTTTCCTGAACCCACTTTTATCTGGTGACATTAGTCCTCTACTCTCCAGGCAGTCTTTCCATTATCATCCTTTCCATAAGTTTATGTACATGTCAACGCTATCGGCCTATAGGTTGAAGGACTGGTAGGGTCTTTACCTGGTCTCCTTATTGGCACCACTACTGCCTGCTTCCAACTGCCAGGCAGTTGCTCTTCCTGCCACACCTTATTATAAAGGCCCAATACTTTCCAAATTGCAGTGTCACTGAGAGGAGCCATCATGATGTATGTGTTGACAAGTTTGTGTCAGTGGCTGTGGGACGGGAGCAGAGTGTCAAAAAGGGCTGGAGCATAGAGTTAGTTAGAGGACTCATTTGGTATCATCTTTGTGTTTGAAAAAAAGATAAAGCTAATATTGATGATTTACTGCCACTTGCAGGGATGGAGTCCTGGACAAAATCTTGTGTAATTTGTTTATTGTGGCCACTAGATGGCGGTGATATACATAAGCATCCATGCAAATCAAATCAAATGTTATTTGTCACATACACATGGTTAGCAGATGTTAATGTGAGTGTAGCGAAATGCTTGTGCTTCTAGTTCCGACTATGCCGTAAAATCTAACAAGTAATCTAACAAATTCACAACAACTACCTTATACACACAAAGATAAAGGGAAATAATACAAAACAAAAACAAATAACTGCATAGTTTTCTAAGGACCTGAAACGAGGCGACCATCTCTATTGGCGCCATCTTGGAGGACCCAGCATCTGCCCCGAGAGGTATGGGGAGATGAACACACACAGCTAAATTAATATAGCTGCAAGCAGCAATGCCGGGGTTCAGCCGTTGACCCACTGTGCCACTATCATGACAAATTAGACACATCGCCCCATGCAATGAGAAACTACTCAAATTAAAACATGTAATTTAATTGTCACATGCTTTGTAAACAACAGGTGTAGACTTACAGTGAAATGCTTACTTACTGTACTGTTTAACATGCTGCCAAATATCACTGGTTATATCCATAATGAGCCCTCTAACTAACTCTATGGGCTGGAGAGACTAGGCTGCCAAGCTACATCCGGTTTTTGTTGTTGCACAGTTTGATTTGGACTGTTCTACTGTAGGTCAGTGTGAGAGGTGTATGGACACAGCTTAAGTTCGGGGGTCTGAACCTCGCTCTGTGCTACAGGGTCCTGGACTTCCTGACGGCCGCACCCAGGTGGTGAAGGTCACTGATTCTCAACACAGGGGCCCCACAAAAATGTGTGCTCAGCCCCCTCCTGTACTCCCTGTTGACCCATGACTGCGTGGTCCCGCAAGCTTCTAACTCAATCATCAAGTTTTCAAACTACACAACAGTAGTAGGCCTGATTACCAACAATAACGAGACAGCCTACAGAGAAGAGGTGAGGGCCCTGGCAGAGTGGTTCCAGGAAAATAACAGCTTCAACGTCAACAAAACCAAGGAGCTGATCATGGACGCCCCTATCCACATCGACAGGACCAGTGGAGAGGGTGAAAAGCTTTACGTTCCTCTGCGTACACATAACTGGCATACTGAAATGGTCAACCCACACAGACAGTGTGGTGAAGAAGGCGCAACAGCGCCTCTTCAACCCCAGGAGGCAGAAGAAATTTGGCTAAGACCCTCACAAACTTTTACAGATGCACAATTGAGAGCATCCTGTCGGGCTGTATCACTGCCTGGTATGGCAACTGCACCGCCTGCAACCGCAAGACTCTCCAGAGGGTGGTGAGGTCTGCCCAATGCATCAAAGACATCTACCATCCAGAAGGCGAGGTCAGTACAGGTACAAGCTGGGACAGAGAAACTGAAAACCAGCTTCTATCTCAAGGCCATCAGACTGTTAAATAGCCATCACTACCCGGCTACCACCTGGTTACTTAACCCTGCACCTTAGAGGCTGCAGCCCTATATACATAGACATGGAATCACTGGTCACTTTAATAATGGAACACTAGTCACTTCAATAATGGAACACTATTCACTACACATTTCATGTGTATATACTGTATTTTAGTCAAAAGTTATTTCTGATTTCGGGTAGGCCCTGAATGTGCCTGCATGGGTAGGGCTCGGGCTTAAAATTCATGCACATGCATGAAGTCATGGCTGGGGAGCCCGTCGAGACCTGGCACGTCCAGCAGATGGAGCCATCGCCTCGTGATGAACACTTCATCTGCTACCAGGCCTCAACGAGTCTCCCCCTGGTGGCTGACCTGCATAACACAATGTGCCATTGGAACACAGGAGTGATGGTTGCTGATTATGGGCCTCTGTGTGCCTTTGTACTGTAGATATTCCATTAAAAATCAGCTATTTCCCGCAACAATATTCATTTACAACATTAACAATATCTACACTGTATTTTTGAACGGTAGTGTAAACTCAACAAAAAAAATAAACTTCCCCTTTTCAGGACCATGTCTTTCAAAGGTAATTCATAAAAATCCAAATAACTTCACAGATCTTCATTGTAAAGGTTTTAAACACTGCTTCCCATGCTTGTTCAATGAACCATAAACAATGAATGAACATGTACCTGTGGAACGGTTGTTAAGACACTAACAGTTTACAGACGGAAGGCAGTTAAGGTCACAGTTATGAAAAGGAAACTAAAGAGGCTTTTCTACCGACTCTGAAAAACACTAAAAGAAAGATGCCCAGGGTCCCTGCTCATCTGCGTGAATGTGCCTTAGGCATGCTGCAGAGAGGGATGAGGACTGCAGGATTGTAGGCAGGTCCTCACCAGACATCACCGGCAACTACGTCGCCTATGGGCACAAACCCACTGTCGCTGGACCAGATAGGACTGGCAAAAAGTGCTCTTCACTGACAAGTCGCGGTTTTGTCTCACCAGGGGTGATGGTCGGATTCGCGTTTATCGTCAAAGGAAGGAGTGTTACACCGAGGCCTGTACTCTGGAACGGGATCGATTTGGAGGTGGAGGATCCGTCATGGTTCGGGGCGGTGTGTCACAGCGTCATTGGACTGAGTTTGCTGTCATTGCAGGCAATTTCAACGCCGTGCATTACAGGGAAGACATCCTCCTCCTTCATGTGGTACCCTTCCTGCAGGTTCATCCTGACATGACCCTCCAGCATGACAATTACATTTACATTTACATTTAAGTCATTTAGCAGACGCTCTTATCCAGAGCGACTTACAAATTGGTGCTTTCACCTTATGACATCCAGTGGAACAGCCACTTTACAATAGTGCATCTAGGTCTTTTAAGGGGGGAGAAGGATTACTTTATCCTATCCTAGGTATTCCTTAAAGAGGTGGGGTTTCAGGTGTCTCCGGAAGGTGGTGATTGACTCCGCTGTCCTGGCGTCGTGAGGGAGTTTGTTCCACCATTGGGGGGCCAGAGCAGCGAACAGTTTTGACTGGGCTGAGCGGGAACTGTACTTCCTCAGTGGTAGGGAGGTGAGCAGGCCGGAGGTGGATGAACGCAGTGCCCTTGTTTGGGTGTAGGGCCTGATCAGAGCCTGGAGGTAGTGAGGTGCCGTTCCCCTCACAGCTCCGTAGGCAAGCACCATGGTCTTGTAGCGGATGCGAGCTTCAACTGGAAGCCAGTGGAGAGAGCGGAGGAGCGGGGTGACGTGAGAGAACTTGGGAAGGTTGAACACCAGACGGGCTGCGGCGTTCTGGATGAGTTGTAGGGGTTTAATGGCACAGGCAGGGAGCCCAGCCAACAGCGAGTTGCAGTAATCCAGACGGGAGATGACAAGTGCCTGGATTAGGACCTGCGCCGCTTCCTGTGTGAGGCAGGGTCGTACTCTGCGGATGTTGTAGAGCATGAACCTACAGGAACGGGCCACCGCCTTGATGTTATTTGAGAATGACAGGGTGTTGTCCAGGATCACGCCAAGGTTCTTAGCGCTCTGGGACGAGGACACAATGGAGTTGTCAACCGTGATGGCGAGATCATGGAACGGGCAGTCCTTCCCCGGGAGGAAGAGCAGCTCCGTCTTGCCGAGGTTCAGCTTGAGGTGATGATCCGTCATCCACACTGATATGTCTGCCAGACATGCAGAGATGCGATTCGCCACCTGGTCGTCAGAAGGGGGAAAGGAGAAGATTAATTGTGTGTCGTCTGCATAGCAATGATAGGAGAGACCATGTGAGGTTATGACAGAGCCAAGTGACTTGGTGTATAGCGAGAATAGGAGAGGGCCTAGAACAGAGCCCTGGGGGACACCAGTGGTGAGAGCACGTGGTGAGGAGACGGATTCTCGCCACGCCACCTGGTAGGAGCGACCTGTCAGGTAGGACGCAATCCAAGCGTGGGCCGCGCCGGAGATGCCCAACTCGGAGAGGGTGGAGAGGAGGATCTGATGGTTCACAGTATCGAAGGCAGCCGATAGGTCTAGAAGGATGAGAGCAGAGGAGAGAGAGTTAGCTTTAGCAGTGCGGAGCGCCTCCGTGATACAGAGAAGAGCAGTCTCAGTTGAATGACTAGTCTTGAAACCTGACTGATTTGGATCAAGAAGGTCATTCTGAGAGAGATAGCGGGAGAGCTGGCCAAGGACGGCACGTTCAAGAGTTTTGGAGAGAAAAGAAAGAAGGGATACTGGTCTGTAGTTGTTGACATCGGAGGGATCGAGTGTAGGTTTTTTCAGAAGGGGTGCTCACAATGCCAACAGTCATACTGCTCGTTCTGTGTATGATTTCCTGCAAGACAGGAATGACAGTGTTCTGCCATGGTCAGCGAGGAGCCCGGATCTCAATCCCATTGAGCATGTCTGGAATCTGTTGGATCGGAGGGTGAGGGCTAGGGCCATTCCCCCTCAGAAATGTCTGGGAAATTGCAGGTGCCTTGGTGGAAGAGTGGGGTAACATCTCACAGCAAGAACTGGCAAATCTGGTGCAGTCCATGAGGAGGAGATGCACTGCAGGTACTTAATGCAGCTGGTGGCCACACCTGAGACTGACTTTTGATATTTACCCCCCCTTTGTTCAGGGACACGTTATTCCATTTCTGTTAGTCACATGTCTGTGGAACTTGTCTGTTTATGTCTCAGTTGTTGAATCTTGTTATGTTCATACAGATATTAACACATGTTAAGTTTGCTGAAAATAAACGCAGTTGACAGTGAGAGGACGTTTATTTTTTGCTGAGTTTATACACATAAATATACATTTATATATATATATATAGTGGCAAGAAAAATTGTGAACCCTTTGTAATTACCTGCTTTTCTGCATAAATTGGTCATAAAATTTGATCTGAACTTCATCTAAGTCCTAACAATAGACAAACACAGTCTGCTTAAACTAATGACACACAAACAATTATAAATTTTCATGTCTTTATTTAACACACCTTGTAAACATTCACAGTGTAGGGTAGTAAAAATATGTGAACCCTTGGATTTAATAACTGGTTGACCCTCCTTTGGCAGCAATAAACTCAACCAAATGTTTTCTGTAGTTGCGGATCAGACCTTCATAACGGCCAGGAGGTATTTTGGACCATTCCTCTTTACAAAACTGTTTCAGTTCAACAATATTCTTAGAATGTCTGGTGTGAACCGCTCTCTATGTCATGCCACAGCATTTTAAATGGGGTTGAGGCCAGGACTCTGACTGGGCCACTCCAGAAGGTGTAATTTCTTCTGTTGAAGCCATTCTGTTGTTGATTTACCTCTGTGTTTTGGGTCGTTGTCCTGTTGCATCACCCAACTTCTGTTGAGCTTCAATTGGCAGACAGCCTTACATTCTCCTGCAAAATGTCTTGATAAACATGGGGGAATTCATTTTTCCGTCGATGATCGCAAGCTGAGGCAGTAAAGCAGCCCCAAACCATGATGCTCCCTCCACCATACTTTACAATTGGGATGAGGTTTTGATGTTGGTGTGCTGTGCTGTGCCTTTTTTTCCACACATAGTGTTGTGTGTTCCTTCCAAACAACTCAACTTTAGTTTCATCTGTCCACAGAATATTTTGACAGAAGCGCTTTGGAACATCCAGGTGCTCTTTTGCGAACTTCAGACGTGCAGAAATGTTTTTTTTTGGACAGCAGTGGCTTCTTCCATGGTGTCCTCCCATGAACACCATTCTGGTTTCGTATTTTACGTATCGTAGACTCGTCAACAAAGATGTTAGCATGTTCCAGAGATTTCTGTCTTTAGCTGAAACTAGGATTCTTCTTAATGGGCTAGGTGTCCCGCTAGCAGGACAATTTCCAGTGAAACTGGAGGGCACACAATTCAAATAAATAATCATAGAAATTATGGATATTAAACATTTATGTATATACAAGTGTCTTATATCGGTTAAAAGCTTAAATTCTTGTTAATCTAACTGCACTGTCCAATTTACAGTAGGCTTTACAGCAAAAGCATGCCATGCGATTGTTTGAGGACGGCTCCCCAAATCTGTAACGCTTGTCGTCTCGGGAAGGAGAGGAGGACCAAGGTGCAGCGTGTTAAGTGTTCATATTTTAAATATTTTAACAACCAACGGAGAGTCCTGTAAGGTGCAACACAACACTAAACAGAAAATAACCACCCACAAAACACAAAGGAAAACAGGCTACCTAAATATGGTTCTCAATCAGGGACAACGACTGATTGAGAACCATATCAAGCCAAACACAGAAATAGAAAATATAGAAAAGATATAGACTGCCCATCCCAACTCACGTCCTGACCATGCTAAATAAAGACAAAACAAAGGAATAAAGGTCAGAACGTGACAAAATCAAATATGTTTCTACCGGCAAAGGTTTCAAAATTCACGAATGGCGATTAAATATTCACAACTTTTTGAAAATCTTCCTCTGATTTGTCATCCAAAGGGTCCCAGCTACAACATGTAGTGTCGTTTGTAAGTGTCGTTCTTTATATCCCCAAAAGTCTATTTAGTTGGCGCCATCGATTTGAGTAATCCTCTTGTTCAACAGCAGAGAAAGGAATCCAAAAACCTACCGCTAAACTTTGTTAAAACAAGTCAAAATAGATGTCTGTTGAACCTCTCTGGGATATGTGGGACGCTTGCGTCCCACCTGGCCAAAAGCCAGTGAAAATGCAGAGCGCCAAATTCAAATAAGTTACTATAAAAAGCAAACTTTCATGAAATCACACATGTAAGATACCAAATTAAAGCTACACTTGTTGTGAATCCAGCCAACATCTCAGTTTTCGGCGAAAGCAAACGATGCTACCATCTGAGGGTAGCACCTCAGTAAACAAAGAGAGAAAGCATATTTCAACCTTGCAGGTGCGACACAAAACGCAGAAATAAAAATATAAATCATGCCTTACCTTTGACAAGCTTCTTTTGTTGGCACTGCAATATGTCCCATAAACATCACAAATGGTCCTTTTGTTCGATTAATTCCGTCAATATATATCCAAAATGTCCATTTATTTGGCGTGTTTGATCCAGAAAAACACTGGTTCCAACTTGCGCAACGTGACTACAGAATATCTCAAAAGTTACCTGTAAACTTTGACAAAACATTTCAAACTACTTGTAATACTACTTTAGGTATTTTTGATGTAAATAATAGATCAAATTGAAGACGGGATGGTCTGTGTTCAAAACAGGAGGAAAACAAACTGTAGCTAGCTTTCTGGTCACACGCCTCTATCTAACAGTACACTTGAAGTGACCCTCGTTTTGAACAGTGCTACTTCTTCATTACACAAAGGAAAAACCTCAACCAATTTCTAAAGACTGGTGACATCCAGTGGAAGCGGTAGGAACTGCAAGAAGGTCCCTTAGATATCTGGATTCCCAATGAAACCCCTTTGAAAAGAGAGTGACTTAAAAAAATTAAAAAATCTGAATGGTTTGTCCTAAATAAGTTCTGTTATACTCACAGACATGATTCAAACAGTTTTAGAAACTTCAGTGTTTTCTATCCAAAACTACTAATAATATGCATATATTATCTTCTGGGAACGAGTAGCAGGCAGTTGAATTTGGGCAAGCATTTCATTCGGATGTGAAAGTACTGCCCCCTGTCACCAAGAAGTTAATCCTCAGATACCCTGATATGTAATTAAACAATAATATTTCATACAAAATAATTATGTTCAATAGGGAAACGATATTAGCAGGTGTGTGTCCTCCTCGTTGCGCTCTCATACACGATATTCCAAGTCTGTGTCACTGTGGTAAAACGTATTATTCTTCCTCGTTTTGGAAGAAACAGGCCTGAAAACTTGAACAAAGAGTACTGACATCCAGTGGAAGCCAGAGGAATTGCATACTGGTAGCTAGATTACATTTTTTCACTATATGTTCCATTGGAAGAGCATGGGCTCTCAAAATAAATAAATTCTGGTTGTTTTTTCTTTGGATTTTCTCCTACCATATCTTTTGTTATAGTCTCCTACATTATTCTAACATTTCTACAAACTTCAGAGTGTTTTCTATCCAATCTATCCAATGGTACCAATTATATGCATATCCTGGCTTCAAGGCCTGAGTAACAGGAAGTTTACTTTGGGCAAGTCAGTCAGGCGGATATTGAGAAAAAAGGACCCTGGATCAAACAAGTTAACCCCATTGAGCATTCTGCACTGTCCTCTTGCAGTCATATTTGCAGGACGCCCACTCCTAGGGGAGAGTAGCAACAGTGCTGAACATTCTCCATTTACAGTATAGGCCATTTGTCTTATTGTGGACTGATGAACATCAAGGCTTTTAGGGGTACTTTTTTTAACCCTTTCCAGCTTTATGCAAGTCAACATTTCTTAATCTTGGGTCTTCTGAGATCTCTTTTGTTCTAGACATGGTTCACATCAGGGAATGCTTCTTGTGATTAGAAAACTCAAATTTATTTTGTGAGTGTTTTTTATAGGGCAAGGCAGCTCGAACCAACATCTCCCATCTTGTCTCATTGATTGGACTCCAGGTTAGCTGACTCCTGACTGCAATTAGCTTTTGGAAAAGTCCTTAGCCTAGGGGTTCACATACTTTTTCCAACCTACACTGTGAATGTTTAAAATATGTATTCAATATAGACAAGAAAAATACAATAATTTGTGTGTTATTCAAATGAAATGATATCAAATATTATTAGTCACATGGGCCGAATACAGTGAAATGCTTAATTATGAGCCCCTAACCAACAATGCAGTTTCAAAAAATACAAATAAGAATAAGAGATAAAAGTAACAAGTAATTAAAGAGCAGCAGTGAAATAACAACAGCGAGACTATGTACAGCAGGGTACCGATACAGAGTCAATGTGCAGGGGCACCGGTTATTTGAGGTAGTAGGTACATTTTGGTAGAGTTATTAGATTAACTATGCATAGATGACAACCAAGAGTAGCAGTCGTGCAAAGAAGGGGTGAGAGGGGGCACTGAAAATTGCCTGGGTAGCCATTTGACTAGATGTTCAGGAGTCTTATGGCTTGGGGGTAGAAGCTGTTTAGAAGCCTCTTGGACCTAGACTTGGCGCTACGGTACCGCTTGCCATGCGGTAGCAGAGAGAACAGTATATGACTAAGGTGGCTGGAGTCTTTAACAATTTTCAGGGCCTTCCTCTGACACCGCCTGATATAGAAATCCTGGGTGGCAGGAAGCTTGGCCCCAGTGATGTACTGGGCTGTTCGCATGACCCTCTGTAGTGCCTTGCAGTCGGAGGCCGAGCAATTGCCATACCAGGCAGTGATGCAACCAGTCAGGATGCTCTCGATGGTGCAGCTGTAGAGCCTTTTGAGAATCTGAGGACCCATGCCAAATCTTTTCAGTGTCCTGGGGAATAGGTTTTGTTGTGCCTTCTTCACGACTATCTTGGTGTATTAGTTTGTTGGTGATGTGGACACCAAGGAACTTGAAGCTTTTCAACCTGCTCCACTGCAGCCCCGTCGATGAGAATGGGGGCGTGCTCGGTACTCTTTTTCCTGTAGTCCACAATCATCTCCTTTGTCTTGATCACGTTGAGGGAGAGGTTGTTGTCCTGGCACCACATGGCCAGGTCTCTGTCCTCTTCCCTATAGGCTGTCTCGTTGTTGTCGGTGATCACTGTTGTCATCGGTAAACTTAATGATGGTGTTGGAGTCGTGTCTGGCCATGCAGTCATGAGTGAACAGGGAGTACAGGAGGGAACTGAGCACGCACCCCCGAGGGGCCCCTGTGTTGAGGATCAGCGTTGCGGATGTGTTGTTACATATCCTTACCACCTGGGGCTCGGCCCGTCAAGAAGCCCAGGATCCAGTTGCACAGGGAAGTGTTTAGTCCCAGGGACCTTAGCTTTTTGATGAGATTTGAGGGCACTATGGTGTTGAACGGTGAGTTGTAGTCAGTGAATCGCATTCTCACATAGATGTTCCTTTTGTCCAGGTGGGAAAGGGCAGTGTGGAGTGCAATAGAGATTGCATCATCTGTGGATCTGTTGGGGCGGTATGCAAATTGGAGTGGGTCTAGGGTTTCTGGGATGATGGTGTTGATGTGAGCCATGACCAGCCTTTCAAAGCACTTCATGACTACAGACGTGAATGCTACGGGTCAGTCGTCATTTAGGCAGGTTACCTTAGTGTTTTTGGGCACAGGGACTATGGTGGTCTGCTTAAAACATGTTGGTATTACAGACTCGGACAGGGAGAGATTGAAAATGTCAGTGAAGACATTGATGGAGCTAGCGACTGATGTGGTGTACTCCTCAATACCATCGGAGGAATCTTGGAACATATTCTAGTCTGTGCTAGCAAAACAGTCCTGTAGCTTAGCCTCTGCTTCCTTTGACCACTTTTTTATTGATCTAGTCACGGGTGCTTCCTGCTTTATTAGTTATTAGTTTAAGCATACTGTGTTCGTCTATTGTTGTGACTAAGATGAAGATCAGATCAAATATTATGACAAATTTATGCAGAAATCTAGGTAATTCCAAAGGGTTCACATACTTTTTCTTGCCACTGTATATATACATTCCGGTTCTGTGAGCTTGTGTGGCCTATCAAATCAAATCAAATCAAATGTATTTATAAAGCCCTTCTTACATCAGTTGATATTTCAAAGTGCTGTACAGAAACCCAGCCTAAAACCCCAAACAGAAAGCAATGCAGGTGTAGAAGCACGGTACCACTTGGTGGCTGAGCTGTTGATTGCATGGCTGTGGGCTTGATATACACTTATACACTTGTCAGCAATGGGTGTGGCTGAAATAGCCAAATCCACTCATTTGAAGGCGTGTCCACATACTTTTGTAAATATACTGTGTATTTTAAGATGAATGCACTTAAGTCTGGAGAAGAGCACCTGCTAAATGACTAAATTGTAAAAGTTTTACATACAGATCTCGTATTATGGTATTATGGTATTGAATTATTTATACAATTTTTTTTTTTTGATGTCACAAATATAGAATTTGTGTTAAACATTTAATTATTTATTACATTTGACTGTGTAGAACCTACTAGTGCTACTTCTTTCTCTGAGAGTGAGGTGGATGTATGTAGCCTATAGCATTTTGCACAAAAAAAACATGATTACTTGTCTCTGAAATGAAACCATCAAATTATAGATTTGAAACAAATACATTTCTGTCATAGAGGCCCACAGTGGAGGTGTCTTAATACCCATAAAACTTAGAGGTCAAACAGGGAAATGGTTCCAATCGTTTTTACCACCATTCATTTTTTAGAAACACTTAAAATAAGGGGTGTGTTTCGTGTAGGCTTACCCTGGCGTGACATTGCCATGTAAATCTCTCTCAGACAAGGTGACTTTAATCAATATATTCGGCTCTATTTACTCTTAGATTCGAAAATGCCAATTAGCATCGAAGTAGACTTCCTGCAAAACTACAAATCCTTCCTAGCTCCTGCACGTCATCTCTAGCTGACACCTTTACTAACAGGTATTGTGTCAATTTAAAAGGTGTACAAGACATTACACAGAACCGTCAATTTAAAGAAATGTTGCCAATTTATTAATTGCCTCATTTAGCTAACATTAGATACATTTTCCTCGATTCGGCAGTCACGTCATCATGGCATTTGTAGTTCTTTACAATAGCCACATTAACAGCTAGTTAGCATTTTTTTTGGGGGGGGGAGGAGGAAATAGAAGGCGAATATATTGATAAAAGTCACTTTGTCTTAGAGAGATTTACATGGTAATCAAAACATCACGCCAGGGTGAGTCTACACGAAACACTGCCCTTATTTTAAGGGTTTCTAAAATCCCCCATGGGAAAAATGAATGGTAGAAAAATGATTGGAACTATTTCCCTGTTTAACCATTAAGTTTTATGGGTATTATGACTCATACTGTGGTACTTTATTGAACAACCCCATGCCATGATTAGATGCTGAAAAAACATCCGAATCTCTTTCATAATTTCTTTAAACAATTAAAGTTATTTTACCAACATTTCTGAAAATGGATATATAGCATTTTGGAATTAAAATCTTTAACTTATTCTTTGCATATGTAAGGCTAATGTTTAAAATCATCTTCTCCTCATGAACCATATTTCAGATTCACTCCAGACTTTGTACATAACGGAAGATAGAGCGCTTGCTTTGTTATCCAACTGATGTTGTGTCCTTTCTGTCATCCTGTGAACCACGTTCATTTAGATCCTGTTTTGTTTTCAGCTATTTATTTAATAGCTTCTGTGGTGTGTGTGTGTGTGTGTGTGTGTGTTCACACACCCCACAGCCTGAATTGCTCCTGTGTGTGTTGGCCATGCTCAATGTCTCCAGAGTGATGTTGAGGACCCCCTGCTCGTGATAAACTGGTGTGTGTAGGAGTCCAAGGACAGGGTTAACATATGGGTCCAGATGTTGGGGAGGAAATCTCTGCAGCCTGGTAGAGCCAGTACCACACACAGCAGAACATACAACCCCCTCATCTGAAAAAGCCATTACACCTGAAAAATACAATTATTTCCAGTAGACTTTGGTCTTAGGTACCGGTAGACTTGCAAGGTTTGTAATCGTTTAATCTTTACATGAAAGGAAAACCAGTGTGCTACGTGTGTTACGTGCCCGTGTGTGTTGTGTTAGTTGTGAGAACAGGAGGATGTGTTCTTTGAACCTTGTGGCCACATAAACGTTTGTTTGTGGTGACAAAGATTTTCCATGTAGAGTAAAATAGGCCATGACCTTTTTGTATTTTTCTACCATGTTTATGGAGCATTGATCAGTGAAGTCCCTTAAATTCCACACACCACAGGTCAAACCTCTCACTGAACAGTGTTCCGGAATCTCTGAAGCCTTCTAGCACATTCTCTGTTGAGCATACTCACCACAGTTTGACTATCAGTTTCATGTCTCTAACCTCAACCACATATGCTGCTTGTCCTATCACAAGCCTTGTTTCCAAAAACTTTATTTTTTCTCTCTCTCTCTCTCTGCTTATCTAGCTTGTGTATGCTGGATGAATTTGTTGGAATGTTTAGTACAGTGGAGCCTAATCGAACTTTGAAGAAAATTACATGGTGAAGAGTCACATTTGTACTGAAATAAGGATGCTTACCTGACATAGGCATGTCTTGATGACTAGATTAACTGGATTGTGGGTGCTACCCATCATAGGAGCTAATCTGATTTTTTTTCTCACCTTTATTTAACCAGGTAGGCCAGGTGAAAACAAGTTCTCATTTACAACTGCAACCTGGCCAAGATAAAGCAAAGCAGTGCGACACAAACAACAACACAGAGTTACACATGGAATAGACAAATGCACAGTCAACACAATAGAAAAAAAAATATATACAGTGTGTGCAAATCAAGTAAAATTAGGGAGGTGAGGCAATGAAATAGGCCATAGTGGCAAAGTAATTACATTTGAGCAATTAAACACTGGAGTGATAGATGTGCAGAAGATGAATGTGCAAGTACAGATACTGGGGTGCAAAGGAGCAACACTTTAAAAAAAATATATATATAAATAACAATATGGGAATGAGGTAGTTGGATGGGCTATTTACAGATGGGCTATGTACAGGTGCAGTGATATGTGAGCTGCTCTGACAGCTGATGCTTAAAGTTAGTGAGGGAGATATGAGTCTCCAGCTTCAGTGATTTTTGCAATTCATTCCGGTCATTGGCAGCAGAGAACTGGAAGGAAAGGAGGCCAAATGAGGAATAGGCCTTGGGGGTGACCAGTGAAATATACCTGCTGGAGCGCATGCTATGGGTGGGTGCTGCTATGGTGACCAGTCAGCTGATATAAGGCAGGGCTTATAGATGACCTGGAGCCAGTGGGTTTGGCGATGAATATGAAGCGAGGGCCAGCCAACGAGAGCATACAGGTCGCAGTGGTGGGTAGTATATGGGGCTTTGGTGGCAAAACGGATGGCACTGTGATAGACTGCATCCAATTTTCTGAGTAGAGTGTTGGAGACTCTTTTGTAAATGACATCGCCGAAGTCAAGGTTCAGTAGGATAGTCAGTTTTACGAGGGTATGTTTGGCAGCATGAGTGAAGGATGCTTTGTTTTGCGAAATAGGAAGCTGATTCTAGATAAAAATTTTGGATTGGATGCTTAATGTGAACCCGGAAGGAGAGTTTACAGTATAACCAGACACCTAGTTATTTGTAATTGTCAGAGGTGGGACCAAGTCATTGTTTTACAAGTAAGTCTCAAGTCTTAGCACTCGATTCCCAAGTCAAGTCTCAAGTCAAGACCGTCAAGTATCAAGTCAAGTCTCAAGTCCTAAACTTTGAGTTTTGAATCCTAAACAAGTCATAACGTGCTCTTCACCAAATGTAATACCATTTCATATTTTTAACAAGAGCAATAGTTAGTATATTACATTTATGCAAATCATGAATGCTTTTAAAAATATATATTTATTACTTTCCAAATAAACGTTATATTTCCATGGAAATACATGGGTAGCCATGAGAAAGACCCCCACCCCCCCCCTCTCTCTCTGTGACAGCGGGAGAGGCCTGGTAGGCTGGGTCGGGTCATGTGGGGTGGATGAATTAAGCAGGAGAGTATCTGCTGGCCATCCAACATGGCAATTCACATAAAAATACATAACCTACAACAGCCTTTGCCGTGTAGAATAGAGAATCGAGTACAGATCTATACATCTATGCATTTCTATCTGGAAAACTGTATCTGTATGCGGTGCCTCAGATGAAATAAGCCGCCGTTCTTCATTCATTATCAATGGAGAAAGCAGAGAGGGGTATGGTGGGATTTGAGTGAAGCATAAACACAATCAGGGGTTCAAGCACTCACCGTAATCAGCAGGATAGGAAGAGTACACAACCATTCTAGGAGGCACTCTGCCACAAATGTGCTCATTTGATCTTTTCCATCTCCAAACAGCGTGGTGACGAGTCAATCTGCAAATCTGATCTAGGTAAGCAGTGAGGAGCGCACATAACAATACATGCTGCAGACATCACAAGCCAAGGAAAAAAGAAACCCATGAAACAAGCAAGTTACACACACTTTGTGCAGCTTCAAATGTCTAACAAAGTTGGAAATTGTTGCGCCTCCGTCTTTAATTTTCTTCCCGCATGTTTTGCAAGTTGCAATCTGTTTTTTGTTGATACAGCGTCGTCTTTATATCCGAAAATAATAATTTTGGGTATCATCTTTCCAAGGGCTCCATCTGAATTCCCTCGCTGACGTTCCTCTGCACTGCCATGCACAATTGTAATTGAACTGTAATCCGTTAAATGAAGAGTTGATGTACTGCTCACTTTTTTTAATAGCATCATATTTAATATTTGGGCTTGGGGAGGGTATCAAGTCAGGTTGAGTCATAAGGCTCAAGTCCAAGTTAAGTCACGAGTTATTGGTGTTAAAGTCAAAGTCGAGTTGCAAGTCATCAATATTTGTGACTTGAGTCTCGAGTCTGACTCGAGTCCAAGTCATGTGACTCGAGTCCACACCTCTGGTAATTGTCCACATTTTCTAAGTCAAAACCGTCCAGAGTAGTGATGCTGGATGGGCGGGCAGGTGCGGGCAGCGATCGGTTGAAGAGCATGCATTTAGTTTTACTTGCATTTAAGAGCAGCTGGAGGCCACAGAAGGAGAGTTGTATGGCATTGAAGCTTGTCTGGAGGTTAGTTAACACAGTGTCCAAGGAGGGGCCAGAAGTATACAGAATGGTGTCGTCTGCGTAGAGGTGGATCAGAGAATCACCAGCAGCAAGAGCAACATCATTGATGTATACAGAAAAGTCAGCCCGAGAATTGAACCCTGTGTCACCCCCATAGAGACTGCCAGAGGTCCGGACAACAGGCCCTCCGATTTGACACACTGAACTCTGAGAAGTAGTTGGTGAACCAGGCGAGGCAGTCATTTGAGAAACCAAGGCTTTTGAGTCTGCTGATAAAAATATGGTGATTGACAGAGTCGAAAGCCTTGGCCAGGTTGATGAATATGGCTGCACAGTATTGTCTATCGATGGCAGTTATGATATCGTTTAGGACCTTGAGCGTGGCTGAGGTGCACCCATGACCAGCTCGGAAACCAGATTGCATAGATGTAGAACCCTAATTAAAGTGAACTAATGATGTGTATAATCATCTCCATAGTCACAAAGTTATCAAAGTTGTATATACAGTATATGTACTTCAGTAATCTTATAACTTGTGCGGTGCTTCCTTATTTAAATTGTGTTAGATAAACAATTTTAGTGCCATGTGCTGGATTGCAACCATAGATTTCAGAAATAGATATATGAACCTACAATGTTTTATATGAATAACATTAAATACCATTAAATGTCATAAACAGTTGTTACTTATAATTTATATTGTTACTATAATGTCTTAGTGTATATCAGATGAGGAAAGCCCTCATCTTCAACTTGATTATATAAGTTTTCCAAATAAATGTACTTCAAATGTATTGCTGTACGTAGGTACAAGTTGACACAGTTATTTTTTCACCTTAGTTCATGACCTGTCTTGGTTCCTGTTCCTTCTACTTCCTGCTTGATGAGTCAGACACTATTGTCATAAGTGTCAGACATGCTGTGTGCTTGGTGTCTGTAGAGGAAATCTACATGTGAGTTCTGCTGAGCCTTCAACCACAGTCTGTAACCAGAGAAAATGTGTATGTCATGGATGGGATGTGCACCGCTGTCGCAGCTTGCATGAGATTCTGGTTGAAACGGAGTCTTTCTTAAAGGGTAAACGGAAGGCTGAAGGCATCCTCCTGTCCCCTCCATTAATACACGGTGCATTGACTCTCCACAATAAGGCTGCATATACTACCAGCCATAGTGTTCAACTGAAGGCCTCCTCCCTCTTCTCTCAATCCCCAACTCCCTCCCTTTTCTCCTAGGAAGAAAAATGGTGGAGCGGCCTCTACGATGAAAAACAACCTCTCCACACCCTCTCCCACCTAGCAGATCCTTTCTTATGAGGGGTGGGGGTCAGTTGCTAAACAACGATAGACTCAGCAGTGCAGTTTAGCTCAGCATTGCACTTCAGGGTCTGACCCCCAGAGGAAGCAGAGCTAGACTCTATAACTTAAACCCGTATGTTTCCACAGGAGAAGGGAATTGGGACTGTGACTGAGAAGTGTGTGAGCTTGAGAGGGGGATGTCAGAGAAAAAAGGGGAAATTATTTACTATTGTTTATTTGCATGCATCAATATAAATATGAAAATGAGAGACATGGGTGCAGATGAGGTTAGAGAATTGGAGAGTTTAGGTGAATGACTCAACAGACGGTTAATAATGATTCAGAAAAATGGAACCGGAGGAGATGGCTGCCGTTTTACGGTCTCCTAACCAATTGTGTGTATTTTTTTGCATTATTTGTAACTTATTTTGTACATAATGTTTCTCCCACTGTCTCTTATTACAGGCCCAAATCCCTGTAATTCACATGAGAAAGAGACGGAGATATCAGGGATGCAAGTTGGGGTGCCTTATAAGGATCCGATGGCGAGTGGTTAATCTGCCTCTACCATCAGCCCTTCTAGTCAATGTAAAATTATTGGATAACAAAATAGAATAGTTACAATCACTAATATCCTACCAACGGAACATAACAAAATGTAATATCTTATGTTTCACCGAGTCGTGGCTGAACGACGACATGAATTACATACAGCTGGCGGTGTTTATGCTGCATCGGCAAGATAGAACAGCCACCTCCGGTATGACAAGGGGTGGCGATCTGTTTATATTTGTAAACAACAGCTGGTGCACCAAATCTAATATAAAGGAAGTCTTGAGGTTTTGCTCGTCTGAGGTAGAGTATCTCATGATAAGCTGTAGGCCACACTATTTACCAAGAGAATTTTCATCTATATTTTTCGTAGCTATCTATTTACCACCACAAATCGATGCTGGCACTAAGACCGCCCTCAAGGAGCTGTATAAGGCCATAAGCAAACAGGAAAATGCTCATCCAGAGGTGGAGCTTCCTAGTGGCCGGGTGTCACACCCTGATCTGTTTTACTTGTCTTTGTGCTTGTCTCCCCCTCCAGGTGTCGCCCATCTTCCCATTATCCCCTGTGTATTTATACCTGTGTTCTTTGTTTGTCCGTTGTCAGTTCGTCTTGTCTTGTCAGGTCTTACCAGAGTTCTTTCCCGCTTTCCTGTTTCTCTAGTTCTGTTTCCTAGTTTTTCCCGGTTCTGTACCTGCCTGACTCTGACCTGATTACGAACCTCTGCCTGCCCTCGACCTGCCCTTTGCCTGCCCCGTGTTTCTAATAAATCTTCTGAGAACTGTACTATCCACCTCCCGTGTCCACATCTGGGTCATATCCTGAGTCGTAATACTGACTTTAATGCAGGGAAACTTACACTTAAATGCCTAATTTCTAACAGCATGTTAAATGTGCAACCAGAGGAAAAAAACTCTAGACCACCTTTACTCAACACACACAGAGGCGTACCAAGCTCTCCCTCACCATCCATTTGGCAAATCTGACCATAATTATATCCTCCTGATTCCGGCTTGCAAGCTAAATTAAAGCAGGAAGTACCCGTGTCTCAGTCCATTAAAAGGTGGTCAGATGAAGCAGATGCTAAACTACAGGACTGTTTTGCTAGCACAGACTGGAATATGTTCCGGGATTCTTCCGATGGCATTGAGGAGTACACCACATCAGTCACTGGCTTCATCAATAAGTGCATCGATGACGTCGTCACACAGTGACTGTACGCACATACCCCAACCAGAAGCCATGGATTACAGGCAACATCTGCACTTAGCTAAAGGGTAGAGCTGCCGCTTTCAAGGAGCTGGATTCTAACCCAGAAGCTTATAAGAAATACCGCTATGCTTCCAACGAACCATCAAATAGGCAAAGCGTCAATACAGGACTAAGATCGAATCGTACTACACCGGCTCCGATGCTTGTCAGATGTGGAAGGGCTTGCAAACTATTACAGACGACAAAGGGAAGCACAGCCGAGAGCTGCCCAGTGACACGAGCCTACCAGATTACTTAAATAACTTTTATTTATATTTATTATGAATACCCATTAGCTGCTGACAAGGCAGAAGCTACTCTTCCTGGGGTCCAGCAAAATTAAGACAATTTATACAATTTTAAAAACACTACAATACATTCATAGACTGTGTGCCCTCAGGCCTCTAATCCACCACTACTACATATATATACAGTACAAAATCCATGCGTACATGTGTGCATAGTGCGTATGCTATCGTGTGTGTGTGTGTGTGTGTATGCATGTGTCTGTGCCTATGTTTGTCATGCTTCACAGTCTCCGCTGTTCAATTCAGTGTTTTTTATCTGTTTTTTTTAATCAAATTTTACTGCTTGCATGAGTTACTTGATGTGGAATAGAGTTCCATGACCTGCCTTGTTGACAGTGCTGTCAAGAAGGATGAGCAGCTGTCACACCCTGACCATAGTTTGCTTTGTATGTTTCTATGTTTTGGTTGGTCAGGGTGTGATCTGAGTGGGCATTCTATGTTGGATGACTTGTTTGTCTATTTCTATGTCTGCCCTGATATGGTTCTCAATCAGAGGCAGGTGTTAGTCATTGTCGCTGATTGGGAACCATATTTAGGTAGCCTGGGTTTCACTGTGTGTTTGTGGGTGATTGTTCCTGTCTCTGTGTTTTGCACCAGATAGGGCTGTTTTTGGTTTTTGGTTTTCCACGTTTATTGTTTTGTAGTGTTCGTGTTTATCTTTTTTTCTTAAACATGAATCAATATAACCACGCTGCGTTTTGGTCCGCCTCTACTTCACCACAGGAATACCGTTACAGCAGCACCTTATCATGGACAGACCTCTCTCCATCTTCGCTGCTGTTGTATCAATATGTTTTGACCATGACAGTTTACAATCCAGGGTAACTCCAAGCAGTTTAGTAACCTCAACTTGCTCAATTTCCATATTATTTATTATAAGATTCAGTTGAGGTTTAGGGTTTAGTGAATAATTTGTCCCAAATACAATGCTTTTAGTTTTAGAAATATTTAGGACTAACTTATTCCTTGCCACCCACTCTGAAACTAACTGCAACTCTTTGTTAAGTGTTGCAGTCATTTCAGTTGCTGTAGTAGCTGACATGTATAGTGTTGAGTCGTCCGTATACATAGACACTCTGGCTTTCCTCAAAGCCAGTGGCATTTCATTAGTAAAGATTGAAAAAAGTAATGGACCTAGACAGCTGCCTTGGGAAATGTTTGATTCTACCTGGATTATGTTGGAGAGGCTTCCAATAAAGAACACCCTCTGTGTTCTATTAAAAAGGTAACTCTTTATCAACAATATAGCAGGGGGTGCTCGCTTCGAGGCAAGTAACACTGAAACACGCATGAGAGCATCAGCTGTTCCGGACGACTGTGTGATCACACTATCCGCAGCCGATGTGAGTAAGATCTTTAAACAGGTATGGTGGAAAGATTATGTTATAATACTGTCATTGCATCAAATGGTTGTTTTATACAACTGAATAGAGGGTTCTTATAACTCTATTGTGTCTGTGTGACCTGAAATATTAAAGTTGACTTGTTTTGAAGAAATGTAGAAGTCTCTCCTTTTGGTTACAATAATTCCACGACACAGGTCAACATTCACAAGGCCGCAGGGCCAGACAGATTGCCAGGACGTGTACTCCGAGCATGCGTTGACCAACTGGCATGTGTCTTCACTGACATGTTCAACCTCTCCCTGTCTGAGTCTGTAATACCAACACGTTTCATGCAGACCACCATAGTCCCTGTTCCCAAGAACACTAAGGTAACCTGCCTAAATGACTACTGACCCGTAGCACTCACGTCTGTAGCCATGAAATGCCTTGAAAGGATGGTCATGACTCACGCCAACACCATTATCCCAGAAAACCCTAGACCCAGTCCAATTTGTGTACCGCCCCAACAGATCCACAGATGATGCAATTTCTATTGCACTCCACACTGCCCTTTCACACCTGGAGAAAAGGAACACCTATGTGAGAATGCTGTTCATTGACCACTGCTCAGCGTTCAACACCATAGTACCCACTAAGCTCATCACTAAGCTAAGGACCCTGGGACTAAACACCTCCCTCTGCATCTGGATCCTGGACTTCCTGACGGGCCACCCCCAGGTTGTAAGGGTATGTAACAACACATCCGCCACACTGATCCTCAACACTGGGGCCCCTCAGGGGTGCGTGCTCAGTCCCCTCCTGTACTCCCTGTTCACTCATGACTGCACAACCAGGCACGACTTCAGCACCATCATTAAGTTTGCAGATGACACAACAGTGGTAGGCCTGATCACCGACAACAACGAGACAGCCTATGGGGAGGAGGTCAAAGACCTGACCGTGTGGTGCCAGGGACAACAACCTCTCCCTCAACATGATCAATACAAAATAGATGATTGTGGACTACAGGAAAGGAGTACATAGCACACCCCATTCTCATCGACGGGGCTATAGTTCCTTGGCATCCACATCACCAACAAACTAACATGGTCCATACACCCCAAGACAGTCGCGAAGAGGGAACGACAAAGCCTCTTCCCCCTCAGGAGACTGTCATAGACTGTTCTCTCTGCTACCGCGCGGCAAGTGGTACAGGAGCACCAAGTCTAGGTCCAAAAGACTTCTTATCAGCTTCCCAAGCCATAAGACTCTTGAACAGCTAATCAATTGGCTACCCAGACTTCTTGCACTGTCCCCCCCTATTTTTACGGTGCTGCTACTTTATTTTTTATTATCTATGCATAGTCATTTTAACTCTAGCCTCGCTACTGTTATTTTACTGCTGCTTTTTAATTTGTTATTTTTTTTTTTGAGGTGACTCAGAGAGAGAGAGAGAGAGAGAGAGAGATATATACCATGCACAGTCCACCCTAGCTGCACCATATCCAGTGTGCATTTACAACCCAGGAAGAAGTAGTGTACTCTGATGCATATTCATTCTAAACTAAAGTAAAAACTTGGTATTGTTTTTTATCACTTGGACCAGTAAAGCAGTTTTTGAAAACCATCACAGATTTTAAGGTATGTTACACATGTCTTGTTTGGGATGATTACTTTGTTAACGCATTCAGGTTTTTTAACATTTTGAATTACATTTACTATGTTGTTAGAAATAGACTTTGAACCATCGAATTCGATAGGATCCACATATCACAACATCCTATTTTATGGCGGTTTGCTTTAGCTTGCTAGAATAGATGCACAACAAGTAACATGTGACAACTTCTCAGGGTCTGTTCAACACTGTTCAACATTACAGAACGTTCAGAATGTATCATGTTTATTTACTATGCTTATTATTATAGACTGTTCAACACTGTTCAACGTTACAGAACGTTCAGAATGTATCATGTTTATTTACTATGCTTATTATTATAGACTTCTGTTCAACACTGCTCAACGTTACAGAACGTTCAGAATGTATCATGTTTATTTACTATGCTTATTATTATAGACTGTTCAACACTGCTCAATGTTACAGAACGTTCAGAATGTATCATGTTTATTGAACAGACATTCATCACAGGCTCTACAATTGTTATTATTTGTGTAGTTACACTAACAATTATTATAGTTAACTGTAACAACTAATAGTTAGTGTAATAACAACATGTAACTGGTAGTAATTGCGGTCTGTAAACACAGAGGTGTAACAATGAATGCTTGTTACCACGCTTGTTACAAATGGGAAGGCTTCCACTAAATTCACCAACTTAGTGTTTCACTTATTCTCAGCTGCATACAGTAACAACTGTCACAAAGGTTGTGATCTCTCATGGATGTGCTGGGTGTCTGAGAGATTATAGCCTATGGTCAATAGGCTCTAATTATTTAGCTTTGATGTTAACTGTTCAAACTATATCTCCACTCAGTGTTGTTGCTAGCACTTGTCCCCAAAATAAAGTGTTCCATCTGGATTAACTTGGTTGAGCTCGTAAAAACAGATCAGTAAGTCAACCTCACTGACTGGGATCTAATATGGGTGGCATCCCAGATGTGGAAAAATACATTATTTCAAAGCATAGTACATGAGCAACTACAACAATGAGCTAATGAGGAGCGATTTCGCCTGGCATTCAAAATGTGCACACTCATCAGAACACTGTGGTTCAGAGGAGCTAGCCAACAACACAGCTAGCTTACACAATCCCTTCAAACTGAAGCTGGAAAGACTGCAAACTAGCTGACATTTCTTTGTACATATCCATACAAATTTTGCCAGCTGATTCATGATTTCAACTGGCTGAGAAATGCTGCCTCCCTGCCTGTCTGTCTCATCCCAACACAGTTATTACTATGGGACAGCTGGAGACCGAATTTGAATATTGAAATAATGTCAGAGAGACAGACAGCAAGGTTTATACAAATCTCCACTGTTGCAAACTAAACGTTAGTATAAAAGAAATGTGAGATAATGTCTTGATGCTTTTTATAGTGGAGATCAAGTTTATAAATTGCTTGGCTGGGCTGATGAGACAGTGGATTGCGCAGTCAGATGGATCAGAGTAAATATGCATGTTAATGTCATAGATTTAGCCGGTGGTTACTTGTGGAATGTACACCGGCTGGAATGTGGTTTTAACCAATCAGCATTCAGGATTATACCCACCTGTTGTATAATTATAATGAATGTGTACTTATACAGTAAATTACCCATCTTGATAACATGGCCATCATTTTAAAGGTGCAATATGCAGAAATCGCTCCTCCATTTCCTGGTTGCTGAAATTTCAGTTTATGTGACAAAACAGGCAATGTATAAAGTAGAGAATAATCGTACCATCTAAACTGCTGTGAGATATCTCTGCAAATAACCAAAAATATTGTATTTTCTGTTTGAATCTTGTGTACAAAACCGAAAGTAAAAGACTAAAAAATAAAACTTAAGAACGGGAAGTAAAGAAATAGGGAACATAGGACATATCTTCTGCTTCTGAGACTAGAATGACAGATTAATAACTCACATGAACTCAAACGTGAATTTGGTAGGATCGCCCAAAAAGTTACATATTGTAGCTTTAAAGCTTCTGCAAGTTTCACAATAAGGTACTGAAATGAAGTAAAACTTACAGTAGCTTTAAAATGAGGGGCCAGGTTGTCAGGATGGGTAATACATTCATTACAAGTAAGTACCCCTCAAGATACACATGCTTTTAACTAGCTATGCAGATATTAAATGTACTCTGTGGTGTTTGTCCTCTCACTTGGATTGCGTATCCAGAACCTTTAAAATGAGGGCCAGGTTGTCAGGATGGGTTGTGTACTGTATACGTATACGTATACATTAATTATAACTAAGTACCCCTCAAGAAACACTTTATTTTAACTAGCTAAATCCTGTGTAACAACTAGTAATTACATTGTACTTAGGAAAACATTTAATGTACTATGCTTTGAAATAGTGTGTCTTTTCCTAATCTGGGATGACCAAATTAACCCAGATGGTACACTTAATTTTGGTTGCAAGTGCTAACAATAACGTTGAGTGGAAATATATTTTAAACAGTGCACATTCATGGGTAAGTAATTAGAGCCTATTGAGCATAATCGTGCAGATAGCCAGTGCAATCACGAGGGGTCTCAGACTTCGTGACTGTTGTTACTAAATCGGATGCAGCTGAGAAGAGACAAAAGACTAAGTTGATGAATTTAGTGGAAACCTGCCCATTTGTAACAAGCCTTTGTAATTATAGACGGCAATGACTACCAGTTACATCTTGTTATTGCAGTGTAACTATTGGTTGCTACAGTTAACTGCAATACTTGTAATTAGACTTTAATATGGACCCCTTAAAATGAAGTGTTACCTTATTTAAAATAAAATAAAATCTGCTGTGGTTATTGAATATTCTACCACAGACCAGGATGTGTCGCAGCTGGCCCCGACCTGGAGACCCATGAAGTGGCACACAATTGGCCCAGCGTCGTCTGGGTTCGGGAAGGGTTTGACCGGGATGTTCTTGTCCCATCATGCTCTAGCAACTCCTTGTGGCAGGCCGGGCGCACGCTGACTCATGTTGCCAGTTGTACAGTTTTTCCTCCAACACATTGGTGCTGCTGGCATCCGGGTTAAGCGGGCCGGTGTTAAGGAGCGTGGTTTGGCGGGTCATGTTTCAGAGGACGCATGACTCAACCTTCGCCTCTCCCGAGCCCTTTGGGGAGTTGCAGAGATGAGACAAGATCATATTTGGATTGCAATTGGATAACATGAAATTGGGGAGAAAAAGGGTGTGAAAAAAAATAAACATTTGAATATTCTACAGCTGGTATGATGGGCTAAAGTAACCTAAATCCATGTGTGTGTGTTTGTCCTGAGAAGCTTTTTGCTAAACGTTATTCGAACCCAGGTTGTCAGACAAGTGTGAAATGTTTACTTGCCTCTATAAATCAATTTGTGTCATCCTAAAACTCTGAAATGATGAAATAGCCTACCTGACTAACACCCTCCAGGTGACAGGTAGAGCTACCTCCTGACAAGCAAAATCACCCACTATTGACTATTGCATTCCATCCAATTTCACTAGTCTCATAGAATTAGGAATTAGAACAATTGAATAGGATCTCTATGACTAGTTCAACCAGAGGTTACACAGGATGGACAATGGACAGAGATTGACATTATTGCGTCAAGCTTCTGTGGTCATTTCATTGTTTATTGTTCACAAGAACTCCAAGCTCTGTAATTTCCCTTTTTGCTCAAAGGCCCTTTCGTTTCTCTATTTTCTTTCTCTCTGTATTGTTGTGAAGGGCCCATATGTAAGCATTTCACTGATAGTCTACACCTGTTGTTTCAACGTGGTCTCAGAACATTTCGTATTATTCTGTAAGTAAATCTGAGACATTCCATTTAGTGTGATATGTTACTTTTTTTATGGTAATTTAATTTGTGGATGTCCATCATCCATTTCTTAGAATATGTTACGATTTACAATTTATATGTTATGTTACAAATTACAATTCGTACAATATGTAACGAATTAGTAATTAGCGCAATATGTTACGAATTAAAAAAATGTATGATATGTTACTAATTTTAATTTGTTGTGGCTAACGTCAGCTGGGTGGCTAGGTGGCTAACACTATCTAGGCTAGGGGTTATGGGTTAAGGCTAGGTTAGGAGTTAGGTTAAATGGTTAAGGTTAGGGTTATGTGGAAGGGTTAGCTAACACGCTAAGCAATCGCAAATTAGCTAAAAAGTAGTAAGTAGTTGAAAAGCTGCTAATTAGCTAAAATCCTAAAGTTGTCTGTGATGAGATTCGAACATGCAACCTTTGGATTGCTTGATGTTCATGTTACACGCCTTCAAATCCACTCTGACCAACAACCCTACTATAATTTTTACCTTAAGTAACCTATCTTATGCAACCATACCAAACATAACTTATCATACTAATTTGAGTGTCCCGGATTTACATGTAGTATATTACGTATAGTCTATGAGACCACTGTGGTTGTTTATTTAGCATGTGACAAATACATTTGATTTGATTTGTATGAGGAAATGAGTATGTATGTTCCCTCTCCTAAGAAGACCAATGTTGTATTATTGCCAGGTTTTATCAATATTGATACAGTACAAATCAATATTCCAACAGTGCCTGTTTCCCAGTAAGAGGACAATAATATGACACCTGACTTCCCCATTCAGGTGCCAAAATGGTGAACTGCTGTGGATTGGTAACTGTCAAGAATAAACCAGGTACTGTTTGAAAGCAGAAATGATTGTTTACTTCCATGTCTGTGTGTATTTTCATTCTCCCAGGCATGAGCTCTCATCAGTATCTTGTTTATCTTCTCTCCATCCATCGCTCCCTCTCGCAGTGCCTCTGAAGAGTATTGCTGTGGAGGTGAGTGTCCAGGGGCATGTAGCCACTGTGAGCTCCACTCTGCAGTATGAGAACCAGGAGGAGAGCCCTCTGGAGGCCATCTTTGTTTTCCCTCTACCAGGAGAGGCTGCTGTCTGCAGGTTCAGCGCCAAGATAGGACAGACTGAGGTGGTGGCTGAGGTTCAGGAGAAACAGAAGGTGAGGGAAGATGACAAGTCAACAATGAGACAAAAGCAACAATGCAGATCCACAAAAGTATAATTTGTTGCAGGATTCATAGTTACATAGTTACTACACAGGTTTAAGAACAACTTGGTGTAAAGTCTTACTGTGGGCAACTATACCCAATTTGTTAACCAAGCAGTCTATGACTTGTGGAGCTTCAAGAATCAGTATTATCCTTTTGACAGCTCTCATATCACTATTGTCTCAGGCTGATGATGCGTCCTTGTGTTCCTCTGTCCCCCTCTCAGGCGCGGGAGCAGTATGATGATTTGTTGAGCTCGGGCCAGCAGGCTTTCCTATTGGAGGAGAGTGATGAGAGCCCGGATGTGTTCAAGCTGAGTGTAGGTAGTCTGCCTCCAGGGGAGAAGGCCTCTGTCAGCCTGGACTATGTGACAGAGCTGGCTGTACAGGCTGACGATGGCCTGAGGCTCTGCCTTCCAGCTGTGCTCAACCCCCGCTATCAACCCCAGGGTAAGAACATGGACCCCTGTATGGAGAGACACAAACCACTAATACATCACAGTGCAGAATAAAACCTTGTGGGCAGCAGTGTGACTAGGAACCAGCAGCTGGCCCCATAGGGTGGTGGTCTTCAGTCCTGCTCTTGGAGACCCACAGGGAGTGGTGCAGGCTTTAGTTCCAGTCCAGCTTAAAAACATCTGATTGACGTGTTGTTGAGTTGAAAGGTGGAAGTGCTGGGCTAGAACGAAAACATGCTAATTTGTGGGTCTCTCTCTCCTCTCTATCCTTCTTTCTTCTCTGTCCCTCTACCTCCTCCTCCCTCCCTGACCCCATCTCACTCTAAGGGTCAGACAGTGGTAGTGGTGGCAGTGCCCTGGTTTCCTCGGTGCCCACTGGTTCTGTGCCCTACAGTCTGTCCCTCAGTGCCCGAGTGTCGTCCCTTCATCCCATCTGTAGAGTAGAGTCCAACTGTCCCCTGGACCCGCTCAACTACCTCAACACAGAGAAAACCCAAGCCACGGTACTGTGTGTGTGTGTGTGTGTGTGTGTGTGTGTGTGTGATATACAGTCAAATCAAATTGTATTGGTCACATACACATGGTTAGCAGCTGTTAATGCGAGTGTAGCGAAATGCTTGCGCTTCTAGTTCCGGCAATGAAGTAATTATATAACAAGTAATCTAACAATTCCCCAACAACTACCTAATGCACACAAATATAAAGGTGTGAATGAGAATATGTACAGTTGAAGTCGGAAGTTTACATACACCTTAGCCAAATATATTTAAGCTCAGTTTTTCATAATTCCTGACATTTAATCCTAGTAAAAAATTCCCTGTTTTAGGTCAGTTAGGGTCACCACTTTATTTTAAGAATGTGAAATATCAGAATAATAGTAGTGATTTATTTCAGCTTTTATTTCTTTCATCACATTCCAAGTGGGTCAGAAGTTTACATACACTCAATTAGTATTTGGTAGCACTGCCTTTAAATTGTTTAACTTGGGTAGCCTTCCACAAGCATCCCACAATAAGTTTGTAGGCTTCCTTGCTCACACACTCTTTTTCAGTTCTGCCCACAAATGTTCTATAGGATTGAGGTCAGGGCTTTGAGATGGCCACTCCAATACCTTGACTTTCTTGTCCTTAAGCCATTCTGCCACAACTTTGGAAGTATGCTTGGGGTCATTGTCCATTTGAAAGACCCATTTGCGACCAAGCTTTAACTTCCTGACTGATGTCTTGAGATTTTGCTTCAATATATCCACAAATTTTCCCACCTCATGATGCCATCTATTTTGTGAAGTGCACCAGTCCCTCCTGCAGCAAAGCACCCTCACAACATGAGGCTGCCACCCCCGTGCTTCACGGTTGGGATGGTGTTCTTTGGCTTGCAAGCCTCCCCCCTTTTCCTCCAAACATAAGGATAGTCATTATGGCTAAACAGTTGTATTTTTGTTTCATCAGACCAGAGGACATTTCTCCAAAAAGTACGATCTTTGTCCCCATGTGCAGTTACAAACCGTAGTCTGGCTTTTTTATGTCGGTTTTGGAGCAGTGGCTTTTTCCTTGCTGAGTGGCCTTTCAGGTTATGTCGATATTGGACTCATTTTACTGTGCATATAGATACTTTGTAACTGTTTCTCCAGCATCTTCACAAGATCCTTTAATGTTATTCTGGGATTGATATTCACTTTTCGCATCAAAGCACGTTCATCTCTAGGAGACAGAACGTGTCTCCTTCCTGAGCGGTATGACGGCTGCCTGGTCCCATGGTGTTAATACATCCGTACTATTGTTTGTACAGATGAACGTGGTACCTGCAGGTGTTTTGGAAATTGCTCCCAAGAATGAACCAGACTTGTGGAGGTCTACAATTTCTTTGTTGATTTCTTTTGATTTTTCCCTGATGTCAATGTCACGTTCTGACCTTAGTTCCTTTGTTTTGTCTTTTGTTCTAGTATGGTCAGGGCGTGAGTTGGGTGGGTTGTCTATGTTAGTTTTTCTATGATTGGCCTGGTATGGTTCTCAATCAGAGGCAGCTGTCAATCGTTGTCCCTGATTGAGAATCATATTTAGGTAGCCTGTTTCCGATTGTGTTTTGTGGGTGGGCATTTTCAGTCTTTGTGTGTCTGCACCTGACAGAACTGTTTCGGTTGTTTCTTTGTTTGTTATTCAGTGTTTAGTTTTTTCATTAAATAAGATGAACACTTACCACGCTACGCTTTGGTCCTCACCTTCTTCCCACGACAGCCGTTACAGTCAAGCAAAGAGGCACTGAGTTTGAAGGGTGGCCTTGGAATGCATTGACAGGTACACCTCCAATTGACTCAAATGTTACCCTATCAGAAGCTTCTTAAAGCCATGACATCATTTTCTGGAATTTTCCAAGCTGTTTAAAGGCACAGTCATCTTAGTGTATGTAAACTTCTGACCCACTGGAATTGTGATACAGTAAATTATAAGTGAAATAACCTGTCTGTAAACAATTGTTGGAAAAATTACTTGTCATGCACAAAGTAGATGTCCTAACCGACTTGCAAAAACTATAGTTTGTTAACAAGAAATGTGTGGAGTGGTTGAAAAACGAGTTTTAATGACTCCAACCTAAGTGTATGTCAACTTCAGACTTCAACTATATATAGCCAAGTGGCATAGGCAAGGTGCAGTAGATGGTATGGAATCATGTAGTAACCAAAAAAATGTTAATCAAAATATATTTGAGATTCTTCAAAGTAGCCACCCTTTGCCTTGATGACAGCTTTGCACACTTGGCGTTATCTCAACCAGCTTCATGAGGTAGTCACCTGGAATGCATTTCAATTATCAAATGTGCCTTGTGAAAAGTTCATTTGTGGATTTTCTTTCCTACGTTTGAGCCAATCAGTTGTGTTGTGACAAGGTAGGGCTGGTATACAGAATAAATCCATATTTGGTAAAATACTAAGTTCATATTATGTCAAGAACAGCTCAAATATGCAAAGAGAAACATTAGTCCATTACTTTAAGACATGAAGGTCAGTCAATCTGGAACATTTCAAGAACTTTGAAAGTTTCTTCAAGTGCAGTCACAAAAACCATCAAGCTCTATAATGAAACTGGCTCTCATGAGGACAGCCACAGGAAAGGAAGACCCAGAGTTACCTGCTGCAGACGATGAGTTTATTGGAGTTACCAGCCTCAGAAATTGCAGCCCAAATAAATATTTCAGAGTTCAAGTAACAGACACATCTCAACATCAACTGTTCAGAGGAGACTGCATGAATCAGGCCTTCATGGTCGTTAAGGCAAAGGGTGGCAACTTTGAAGAATGTATAATATAACATATATTTTGATTTGTTTAACACTTTTTTGGGGTTAATACATGATTCCATATGTGTCATTTCATAGTTTTGATGTCTTCACTATTATTCCTCAATGTAAAATTTAAGAAAAACCCCTTGAATGAGTAGGTGTGTCCAAACTTTTGACTGGTACTGTATGTATGTCTGTGTGCGTGCACTCTCACTAGCACCATGAACCATCAGAATCCTTCATAGTTGTTAAATTCCCTCTGACTGCTCTGTCTTCATGTGAATGTTGTTCTAACTGCAGGTCAGTCTGGCTGCAGGTCATCAGTTTGACCGGGACGTTGAGCTGTTGTTGTATTACCAAGACACCCATCAGCCTACTGCTATAGTAGAGGCAGCACAGGCTTCTGCCAAGCCAGGTGAGGGGGGGTGGGTGTACTCTGTTGTAGATGTGTGGATATGAGATCAATGAGTAGTCTAGTCTACTACCTTAATCCATGTTTACATAGTGGGACATGGTGAGACAGAAGATACAGTAGATGCAGAGATGGAGAAAGAGGAGAAAAGCTGTTGAACACTTCTCAATTCAATTCAATTCAATTCAAGGGCTTTATTGGCATGGGAAACATGTGTTAACATTGCCAAAGCAAGTGAGGTAGACAACATACAAAGTGAATATATAAGGTGAAAAACAACAAAAATGAACAGTAAACATTACACATACAGAAGTTTCAAAACAGTAAAGACATTACAAATGTCATATTATATATATATATAATGTATGTACAATGTACAAATAGTTAAAGGACACAAGATAAAATAAATAAGCATAAATATGGGTTGTATTTACAATGGTGTTTGTTCTTCACTGGTTGCCCTTTTCTCATGGCAACAGGTCACAAATCTTGCTGCTGTGATGGCACACTGTGGAATTTCACCCAGTAGATATGGGAGTTTTTCAAAATTGGATTTGTTTTCGAATTCTTTGTGGATCTGTGTGATCTTCTTCTCTTCTTCTTCTTACTTCTCTCTCTCTGTCTGTCTCTCTTTACCGCTCCCAGGCTCTCTGATGGGCGACCCAGTGGTCATGCTGAGCCTGTACCCAGAGTTCCCCAACGATGTGATGTCATCGATGACCTCACTCGGGGAATTCCTTTTTGTTGTGGATCGCTCTGGCAGCATGTCATGCCAAATGCACAATGGGTCTGTGGCTCAGGACCGCATTGGCAGTGCCAGGGTATACACACACACACAACCCTGCACTAGTAAATTAACATCTCCATCTGCACAGGAGTCACCAAGAGGTAGTTTAGAGTGAAATCCAGTACACAGTGGTTACTCTGTATTCTTCTGGTCTTTATGATTGTCCTATATGGTTTATTGAAGAGTAGAGAAACTTGTTGAATTTCTCTCTTGCAGGATACTCTGCTGCTCTTGCTAAAAAGCCTGCCAATGGGCTGCTACTTCAACATCATCGGTTTTGGGTCCAGATATGAGTCCTTCTTTCCGTAAGTGTTCTCTCCTTCCAAACCCTCATCTCAATCAGTTCAAGTCAGTGACACATTTAGCTGTGTCATTCTAGGGTTTTATCATGTATGTTGTACCATGTAGTCCAAATCCAAAGATAATCAGTGACAGTGTTTGACAGTTAATGTTTACATATTTTATTTGATTTCAAATCAAATGTATTTATAAAGCCCTTTGTACATCAGCTGATATCTCCAAGTGCTGTACAGAAACCCAGTCTAAAACCCCAAACAGCAAGCAATGCAGGTGTAGAAGCACGGTGGATTGGAAAAACTCCCTAGAAAAGCCTAAACCTAGGAAGAAACCTAGAGAGGAACCAGGCTATGAGGGGTGGCCAGTCCTCTTCTGGCTGTGCCGGGTGGAGATTATAACAGAACATGGCCAAGATGTTCAAATGTTCATAAATGACCAGCATGGTCAAATAATAATAATCACAGTAGTTGTCGAGGGTGCAGCAAGTCAGCACCTCAGGAGTAAATGTCAGTTGGCTGTTCATAGCGGTCAATTGCTATGAGACCAGCAGTTATTTGGTGACAATTACTTGGCTGACAAAATGTCATGACTGCCACAGCTCTAGGTAGGGTAATATTAAAATGTCCATGTCCTATAATATGTTGTGGTGATGACCCTTGGACCTTCTGTGTGTGTGTGTGTCTATCTGGACATCAGTAAGAGTGTGGAGTACAGCCAGAAGACAATGGATGAGGCTCTGCAGAAGGTGAAGGCAATGAGGGCTGACCTCGGAGGTACAGGGATCCTCCAGCCTTTAAAACATATCTACAGCCAGCCCTGCCTCCCTGACCAGCCCAGACAGGTAACTTACACACCTTACATAAACAAACACCCCATAGATAAATGTGTCTGCACTTTCTGTAACGATGGTTCCATTGAGAAGCTCATGCATTACTTTACTGTGGGTTAATACAGTGATATTAGGGCTGCTCTTTACTGTGGGTTATACAGTGATATTATGGCTGATCTTTACTGTGGGTTATACAGTGATATTATGGCTGATCTTTACTGTGGGTTATACAGTGATATTATGGCTGCTCTTTACTGTGGGTTATACAGTGATATTATGGCTGCTCTTTACTGTGGGTTATACAGTGATATTAGGGCTGATCTTTACTGTGGGTTATACAGTGACCGTAGGGATGATCTTTACTGTGGGTTATACAGTGACAGTTGGGATGATTTTCACAGTGGGTTATACAGTGACAGTTGGGATGATCTTCACAGTGGGTTATACACTGACAGTTGGGATGATCTTTACTGTGGGTTATACACTGACAGTTGGGATGATCTTTACTGTGGGTTATACACTGACAGTTGGGATGATCTTTACTGTGGGTTATACACTGACAGTTGGGATGATCTTCACAGTGGGTTATACACTGACAGTTGGGATGATCTTTACTGTGGGTTATACACTGACAGTTGGGATGATCTTTACTGTGGGTTATACAGTGACAGTTGGGATGATCTTTACTGTGGGTTATACAGTGACAGTTGGGATGATCTTTACTGTGGGTTATACAGTGACAGTTGGGATGATCTTTACTGTGGGTTATACACTGACAGTTGGGATTATTTTCACTGTGGGTTATACACTGACAGTTGGGATTATTTTCACTGTGGGTTATACACTGACAGTTGGGATGATCTTTACTGTGGGTTATACACTGACAGTTGGGATGATCTTTACTGTGGGTTATACACTGACAGTTGGGATTATTTTCACTGTGGGTTATACACTGACAGTTGGGATGATCTTCACAGTGGGTTATACACTGACAGTTGGGATGATCTTCACAGTGGGTTATACACTGACAGTTGGGATGATCTTTACTGTGGGTTATACACTGACAGTTGGGATGATCTTTACTGTGGGTTATACACTGACAGTTGGGATTATTTTCACTGTGGGTTATACACTGACAGTTGGGATGATCTTCACAGTGGGTTATACACTGACAGTTGGGATGATCTTTACTGTGGGTTATACACTGACATTAGGGATGATCCTATTTCATCAACTGTCCCGCTACAGTGAAAATCATTTCTACTGAACAAAAATATAAATGCTACATATAACAATTTCAAAGGTTTACAGTTCACAGTGGTGTAAAATACTTAAGTAAAAATACTTTCAAGTACTACTTAATTCGTTTTTTGGTGTAACTTTACTTTACTATTTATATTTTTTGACTACTTCTACCTCACTATATTCCTAATACACATTGTAATTTTTACTCCATACATTTTCCTTGACAAACCAAAGTACTCATTACATGTTGAATGCTTAGCAGGACAGGAAAATTGTGAAATTCACGCACTTATCAACACACATGGATCTTTTAATTTTGGCGTGTGCCCCTGTCTATCCATACATTTTAAAAACAAGAAATTGGTGCTTTGCTTAATAAGTTATTTTAAATGACTTCTACTTTTAATACTTAAGTATATTTTAGCAATTACATGTACTTTTCATACTAAAGTATATTTAAAACCGAATACTTTTACTCAAGTAGTATTTTACAGGGTGACATTCACTTTTACTTTAATAGAAAGTTACTCATGTATCTATACTTTTACTCATGTATGACAATTGGGTACCTTTTCCACCACTGACAGTTCATAAAAGGAAATCCGTCAATTGAAATACATTGATAAGGCCCTACTCTTATGTTTCACATGACTGGGTAGGGGCGCAGCCATTGGCCCGTCCATTTTGGGGCCAAGCCCACCCACTGGGGATCCAGGCCCAGCCAATCAAATTGAGTTTCACCCTACTAAAGGGCATTATTACAGACAGAAATACCCCCCCCCCCACGTGAGGTAGCTGCATCCCAATATGGTGACCAGAGTATGGGCTAGTGGGTGTGTCTAACGGAAAGTAGTGGGTGTGTCTAAAGGAAAGTAGTGGGTGTGTCTAAAGGAAAGTAGTGGGTGTGTCTAAAGGAAAGTAGTGGGTGTGTCTAAAGGAAAGTAGTGGGCGTGTGGAAAGGAACGGGTGTGTCAAACTCTACTAGAGGTTGGACGGTTTTTATTGAGCTGTGTTTTGTCTTTTGTTTCTTAACATACAAATATTGTACATTGAGCTACAATACCATGAGAGTTAGGACTTCTGTTTTGAAGCCAGAGGAGGAGTGTGAGTCCCATTTCCATGTTAGTTTTACACAAATAACTGTACATTTCCAGTTATAAAACTGAGGGTAGGTATATACTATACTTGAGTATAGCTGCGGGGCTTACGCAAGTCCGAATTTCTGACAGCCTAATTTTCTAGACCTCAATGTTCAGCAACATTTTTAGACAACACTGCAGAACACCTCCCATATGCACACAAACACCGCTGTGGGGCTTACCAGGCACACATTTTGCATCATTTTCAAGACAATGTAGCAGAACAAATATCACAATAAAATAAATCAATGTAGGCTTCCCAAGTGGTGCAGCTGTCTAAGGCACTGTAGACACCCTGGTTCAAATCCAGGCTGCATCACAACCGGCCGTGATTGGGAGTCCCATAGGGCGGCGCACAATTGGCCCGGGTCGTCCGGGTTTGGCCGGTGTATGCCGTCATTGTAAATAATAATTTGTTCTTAACTGACTTGCTTAGTTAAGTAACTAAAAATACTGCAGAACACACGCATGAGAATATATAGGCCTCCTGCCTGTGGTAATATGAAGCACATATTCACATTACAAACTTGTTCTATGCTGTGAAGGTAAAGGGAAACAAATGTCCTACCTTGAGTTTTTAAAACCTCTCACAATGACTCTCCCCATGTCAAATCCATTTAACTCCTGAGAGTCATCTTCTTGCTCGAATCCATGAGTGTGTATGTGACTATGATATTTAACCTTCTAAGGCTGTTCTGAAGACTCTGGCTGTAGTGTCTATTTGTTATTTTATTTTGAGTGTTAACCTAGGTGTCCTCTTTAGCCTTGTCTTCAAGGCTTGCTGCCACCAAATGCGCCTTGGTTCAGGCATGTTCAAAAACCTTCTTTCTGAGGGCTTTTTTTATGTCTGAAGCATAGGATGTTAATTTACCGTACATGCCACACACTCTTTTTCTCGTTTAATCCCTCCAGTCATTTCTAGACCGATGCTCCTTACCTTTTTGCATGTTGTACAGCCCAACTTTGAAATCTGCATGACAAGCTGGGGTTATACGTTTAGTTGTTGAACTGCAAATTGCACCTGCTCCGAGCACTTCGTCAGTTGATGCACTGCTCCCCCAGTTCTCTGGCACGTTCTGGGTTCAATTCACCATCTTTCTCTGTTTTTTTGGACTTAAGAAAAGGCAATCGAATTTCACCTTTTTCTTTTTTTAATTTGGTTTTCCCACGATTCAAATTTATTGGGGAGACGACTAGGTTACGTGATGTGATTTACATAGGGACCTGTTCACTAGCTGACCACCACTACCAAGACCTGTGTCAAGATCAGTTATTTACCCCACTGGTCCTCCCCATAACCTCCATGTACAATGAAAGAGAGCAGGTCTGGAATCAGTGTGGCAGGATAGGATGATTACATAGAAAGATCACTGCGCTTTTACATGATGGTCTTTCTGGGGGGCGGGAGAAATAACGAGGAGACAACTTGATTTAATGCTGACTGCTTTTATTAGAATGTCTACAGTGTGAACAGTGAAATAATGAATGAATCATGCCGTGAGAGGTACCGAATCTGGGCAAATAGGTGCCGGAACAAACAAAGTAAAATCTTCAAAGTAGCCACCCTTTGCCTTGATGACTGCTTTGCACCCTCTTGGCATTTTCTCAACCAGCATCATGAGGTAGTCACATGGAATGCATTTCAAGTAACAGATATGCCTTGTTAAAAGTTAATTTGTGGAATGTCTTTCCTTAATGTGTTTGAGACAATCAGTTGTTGTGACATGGTAGGGGTGGTATACAGAAGAAAGCCCTATTTGGTAAAAGACCAAGTTCATATTATGGCAATAACAGCTCAAATAAACAAAGACAAACGACAGTCCATCATTACTTTAAGGCATGAAGGTCAGTCATTCCAGAAAATGTCAAAAACTTTGAAAGTTTCTTCAAGTGCAGTCGCAAAAACTATCAAGCGCTATGATGAAACTGGCTCTCATGAGGACCGACACAGGAAAGGAAGACCCAGAGTTACCTTTGCTGCAGAGGATAAGTTCATTGGAGTTACCAACCTCAGAAATTGCATCCCAAATTCACAGAGTTCAAGTAACAGACACATCTTAACATCAACTGTTCAGAGGAGACTGCGTGAATCAGGCCTTCATGGTCAAATTGCTGCAAGGAAACCACAACTAAAGGACACCAATAGGAAGATACTTTATTGGGCCAAGAAACACGAGCAATGGGCATTAGACCGGTGGAAATCAAGCAATTGTATTAGTCACATGCGCCGAATACATCTGGTGAAATACTTACTTTCAAGCCCCTAACCAACAATGCAGTTAAAATATGAATAAGAAATAAATGGAACAAGTAATTAAAGAGCAGCAGTAAAATAACAATAGCAAGACTATATACAGGGGGTCCCGATACAGAGTCAACCGGTTAGTCGAGATAATTGAGGTAACATGTACATGTAGCTAGAGTTATTAAAGAGACAATGCATAGATAATAACAGAGAGTAGGAGCGGCGTATAAGAGGGGGTGGGCAATGCAAATAGTCTGGGAGGTAGAAGGCTTGGAGGTAGAAGCTGTTTAGAAGCCTCTTGGACCTAGACTTGGCGCCCCGGTACCGCTTGCCATGCAGTAGCAGAGAGAACAGTCTATGACTAGGGTGGCTGGAGTCCATTTTTAGTGTCTTCCTCTGACACCGCCTGGTATAGAGATCCTGGATGGCAGGAAGCTTGGCCCCAGTGATGTACAGGCCATACGCACTGCCGTCTGTAGTGCATTGCGGTCGCAGGGAGTGATGCAACCAGTTTTTCTTTAAGCAAGAATCAGGAGGATAGAATTATGGTCAGATTTGCCAAATGGAGGGCGAGGGAGAGCTTGGTTACGCTTCTGTGTGTGGAGGAAAGGTGGTTGGTTGCACATTTAACATGCTGATAGAAATTTGGTAAAATGGATTTAAGTTTCCCTGCAATAAAGTCCTCGGCCACTAGGAGTGCCACCTCTGGATTAGTGTTTTCCTATTTTCTTATGGCTAAATACAGCTCATTGAGTGCAGTCTTAGTGCCAGCATCGGTCTGTTGTGGTATGTAGACAGCTAAGAAAAATACAGATAACCCTCTAGGTTGATAGTGTGGTCTACTGCTTATCATTATATACTCCACCTCATGCGAGCAAAACCTGTCCAAATTTGAGATTTTGGGTTCCAACTACCGTGTCTTTGTGAGATGCAGAGTAGGTGAACGGATGATCTCTGTATGTGTAGTTCCCACCGTGAAGCATGCAGGAGGTGTGATGGTGTGGGGGTGATTTGCTGGTGACACTGTCAGTGATTTTATTTAGAGTTCAAGGCACACTTAACCAGGACAATGACCCAACACACCTCCGAGCTCTGTAAGGGCTATTTGACCAAGAAGGAGAGTGATGGGGTACTGCATCAGATGACCTGGCCTCCACAATCACCCAACCTCAACCCAATTGAGATGGTTTGGGATGAGTCGGCCTGCAGAGGGAAGGAAAAGCAGCCAACAAGTGCTCAGCTGTCACGTTCTGACCTTAGTTCCTTTGTGATGTCTTTGTTTTAGTCTGGTCAGGGCGTGAGTTGGGTGGGCAGTCTTATTTTTTCTATGATTTGGTATTTCTGTGTTTGGCCTGGTATTGTTCTCAATCAGAGGCAGCTGTCAATCATTGTCCCTGATTGAGAACCATACTTGGGAAGCCTGTTTTCACCCTTGAGTTGTGCGTGATTATACTTTCTGTTTAGTGTGTGTTGCACCTGACTGAGCTGTTTCGGTTGTGCTTTTTGTTAGAGATTGTTCAGTTTTAAATAAATAACATGAACGAGTACCACGCTGTGCTTTGGTCCTCACCTTCCACCGACGACCGTTCCATCAGCATATGTGGGAACCCCTTCAAGACTGTTGGAAAAGCATTCCAGGTGAAGCTGGTTGAGAGAATGCCAAGAGTGTGCAAAGCTGTCAATTAGGCAAAAGGTGGCTACTTTGAAGAATCTAAAATATAAAACACTACAGGATTCCATGTGTTTTTTCATAGTTTTGATGTATTCACTATTCTTCTACAATGTAGAAAATAGTAAAAACAAAGAAAAACCCTTGAATGAGTAAGTGTTCTAAAACTTTTGACCGGAAGTGTAAATGGTTATCAATATTAGTTATTTTTTGTTTATGCTACTTTTCTTACTTGAAATAAAATAATGTAAGCAAAACTAAATGGCCACGTAGCTACTGCCGGCCACACGATCGTGATACACATCAGGAATCACTTCCAAGTCGGCATGCACAACACAGGAGCACTAATTGCAGGCTTACTATCGACTCGTATCCCAATCAGCCACGCAAAACTATCTCAAGTGAAAGCAAATCTGCCCAATTAGCTGATTCGGTTTCCATACATCCTCTCTCGAAACACCCACTCGCCCATACCCTGGTTGTCATATTGGGCTGCAGCTACCCATACTTGCCCCACGTTGGGCACCAATGTAACATGTGTCTCCCACGGGGGCAACCAAGGTCTTAGACCAAGAGTGAGCACACACAGATTTTTTTTTAAAGTTCGCAGGCGGGGCTACCTCATCACATGAACATGACTGACTCATGTCCGCTACTCATGCACTCCACTACAATGGCATGTTTAGTTACATCCAAACAAACAGTATATTTTGTGTGTGTGGTATTTAGATTACCATGCCTTTCTTACTGGGACAGCAAATAGACCTGTGTTTTTGGTTACTGAGGAAACATTCTCTGTATACTTCAGGGCTGCATGTTTAAAAAATTATTGTTAACCTTCTATTTAACTAGGCAAGTCAGTTAAGAACAACATCTTATTTACAATGACAGCCTACCGGGGAACTGTGGGTTAACTGCCTTCAAGGGCAGAACAACAGATTTTTACCTTGTCATGTCAGGGATTCGATCCAGCAAACTTTCGGTTACTGGCCCAATGCTCTGACCGCTAGGCTACCTGCTGCCCCAGGGGCTGTGCATACCTTGTTTAACATTAACACATGATGAACATACCCTCTCTGTCGTCCTCAGCTCTTCTTGTTCACTGACGGTGAGGTGTGGAACACCAAGGAAGTGCTGGATCTGGTGAAGGCAAATGCCGGCTCTCACAGGTGGGCCCACAATCACTGTTTCCCCTATCATTACCTAGCTATGGGAGCCCTGCTTTAAATAACTCTGTTACCTCCCACCTGAAAGGTAAGGGACAGTTCAAAAATTACTGTTATGGGGGAGTTGTCCACAATAGGGGAGGGTAGTGGTGTTTTTATTGGGCGCAGGGGAGGCTTGTGGTGTTTTTATTGGGTGTAGGGGAGGGTTGTGGTGTTTTTATTGGGCGTAGGGGTGTAACGGTTTTCTTTAGGTGAAGTAGAGGCGGACCAAAATGCAGCGTGGTTGTTATTCATTGTACTTTAATAAACTGTACACGAATAAACAAAACAACAAACGTGGAAAACCTAAAACAGTCCTATCTGGTGCAAAACACAGAGACAGGAACAAACACACAGTGAAACCCAGGCTACCTAAATATGGTTCCCAATCAGAGACATTGACTAACACCTGCCTCTGATTGAGAACCATATCAGGCCAGACATAGAAATAGACAAACAAGACATCCAACATAGAATGCCCACTCAGATCACACCCTGACCAACCAAAACATAGAAACATACAAAGCAAACTATGGTCAGGGTGTGACAAGGGGAGGGTTGTGATGTTTTTATTGGGCGCAGGGGAGGGTTGTGGTGTTTTTATTGGGCGCAGGGGAGGGTTGTGGTGTTTTTATTGGGCGCAGGGGAGGGTTGTGGTGTTTTTATTGGGTGCAGGGGAGGTCGTGGTGTTTTTATTGGGCGCAGGGGAGGGTTGTGGTGTTTTTATTGGGCGCAGGGGAGGGTTGTGGTGTTTTTATTGGGCGCAGGGAGGGTTGTGGTGTTTTTATTGGGCGCAGGGGAGGGTTGTGGTGTTTTTATTGGGTGCAGGGGAGGTCGTGGTGTTTTTATTGGGCGCAGGGGAGGTAGTGATGTTTTTATTGGGTGCAGGGGAGGGTAGTGGTGTTTTGATTGGGCGTAGGGGAGGGTAGTGGTGTTTTTATTGGGCGCAGGGGAGGATAGTGGTGTTTTTATTGGCTGCAGGGGAGGGTTGTGGTGTTTTTATTGGGCGAAGGGGAGGATAGTGGTGTTTTTATTGGCTGCAGGGGAGGGTTGTGGTGTTTTTATTGGCTGCAGGGGAGGGTTGTGGTGTTTTTATTGGGTGCAGGGGAGGTAGTGGTGTTTTTATTGGGCGTAGGTGAGGTAGTGGGGTTTTTATTGGGCGCAGGGGAGGGTTGTGGTGTTTTATTGGCTGCAGGGGAGGATAGTGGTGTTTTGATTGGGCGTAGGGGAGGGTAGCGGTGTTTTTATTGGGCGCAGGGGAGGATAGTGATGTTTTTATTGGCTGCAGGGGAGGTAGTGGTGTGTTTATTGGGCGTAGGGGAGGTAGTGGTGTTTTATTGGGCGCAGGGGAGGGTTGTGGTGTTTTTATTGACTGCAGGGGAGGATAGTGGTGTTTTTATTGGCTGCAGGGGAGGGTTGTGGTGTTTTTATTGGGCGTAGGGGAGGTAGTGGTGTTTTTATTGGGAGCAGGGGAGGTAGTGGTGTTTTTATTGGGCGCAGGGGAGGTAGTGGTGTTTTTATTGGGCGCAGGGGAGGGTTGTGGTGTTTTATTGGCTGCAGGGGAGGATAGTGGTGTTTTTATTGGCTGCAGGGGAGGGTTATGGTGTTTTTATTGGGCGTAGGGGAGGTAGTGGTGTTTTTATTGGGAGCAGGGGAGGTAGTGGTGTTTTTATTGGGCGCAGGGGAGGTAGTGGTGTTTTTATTGGGCGCAGGGGAGGGTTGTGGTGTTTTTATTGGCTGCAGGGGAGGTAGTGGTGTTTTTATTGGGCTGTAGGGGAGGTAGTGGTGTTTTTATTGGGCGTAGGGGAGGGTTGTGGTGTTTTATTGGCTGCAGGGGAGGTAGTGGTGTTTTTATTGGCTGCAGGGGAGGTAGTGGTGTTTTTATTGGGCGTAGGGGAGGTAGTGGTGTTTTTATTGGGCGCAGGGGAGGGTTGTGGTGTTTTATTGGCTGCAGGGGAGGATAGTGGTGTTTTTATTGGCTGCAGGGGAGGGTAGTGGTGTTTTTATTGGGCGCAGGGAAGGTAGTGATGTTTTTATTGGGCGCAGGGGAGGTAGTGGTGTTTTTATTGGCTGCAGGGGAGGTAGTGGTGTTTTTATTGGGCGTAGGGGAGGTAGTGGTGTTTTTATTGGGTGCAGGGGAGGTAGTGGTGTTTTTAATGGCTGCAGGGGAGGTAGTGATGTTTTTATTGGCTGCAGGGGAGGTAGTGGTGTTTTTATTGGGCGCAGGGGAGGTAGTGGTGTTTTTATTGGGCGCAGGGGAGGTGGTGGTGTTTTTATTGGGCACAGGGGAGGTGGTGGTGTTTTTATTGGGCGCACGGGAGGGTAGCGAGCAATGTCCCTTCCAAGCTGCACGCGAAAATCAGATTTCCTCTTGCTGATCACTGTCTCCAACCGGCTCTGATCGTAGTGTAATGAGACGGGCAGGGAGAGGGAGCGCAGCTCACCTTTCTGGCCCGTAGCCCTGCGTGGCATCCACTGTGCCACAAAACATGCTGCAGTGGTAAAGATGATATCCACATTTATAAACACAGGGTCTCTACTGGTATTTGTGCTGGAAATCATTATTTTTGCATTAATACCGAATATGTGTACATGTGGAAAAATATAAAAGGGGATGGTCATGTGAAAATATTTTCAAACATTGGGAAATCTAGGGTTTCTAGGGTTTCAATAGAGTTTGTTACAGAGGCCATTGCACCTGTCTGGAAAGTAAAGCCATCTTTGTCTACAAGGTTCTAACCACTGGTCTTTTTGACTCAAAAGATACATTGTTAAACTTAATCGAATGTAAACCTATCCAATCTGGTTGTGGGCAGCAGTGTGGGAGATTATGTAGGTTAGGGGTTTTTCACCCCTGTGAGAACACACAAGCTTCTGTATTGATGATTCTTCCTGTACAGTTATGTTTTAATTCAGTCAGCCCACAAGCACAAGAAAACGAAACCAGTGATTTGTTTGATAGCCTTATTTTGGTATTTGACAACAACAATAATAGTGTTTCCCTGGGTGTGTCCCTGCCAGGTGCTTCTCCTTTGGGATTGGAGAGGGGGCCAGCTCTGCTCTAATCTTTGGGGTGGCCAAGCAGGGCGGAGGGCACGCACAGTTTATCACAGGACAGGACAGGATGCAGCCCAAAGTAAGAGAGTGAGAGAGTAAGAGGGTGGGAAAGTGTGTGTGTGCATACGTAAAGAGGGCTGTATTGATTAGAAATGTGTTTTCATCACCTGCCTTCTTCTCTACCGCTTCTTCTCTCTCCCTCTTCCCTCCCTCAGGTGATGCAGTCCCTCCGGTTTGCCCTGCAGCCGGCTGTGGTGGACATCTCAGTCAAGTGGAATGTCCCAAAGGGGGTGTCTGTCACCCCTCTGTCTCCACCAATCAGAGTGCTCTTCCAGGGTCAAAGGGCACTGCTGTATGCCCAGCTCACTGGGAAGGTTAGGGCTCTGCCTTCTCCTGTTATGAGTGTTAATATTGTTTATGTCAATGTTCAAAGCGCACTGGAAAGGTCATAACTATTTGTTTGGTCAAGGTCCACGTGTTTCACTCAACCCCATATTTCCTTGTTTTCTCTCTATATCGTTCTGTCTCTCTGTCTTTCTCTTTCCCTATCTCCTTATCTCAGAGCTCAGGGGACACAGAGGGCTCAGTGACAGTGAAGTACAGCCTGGCTGAGCAGCCTGTTGAGAACCAGCTGAGCTTCAGTCTCAAGCCTGCAGAAGACACTGGGTAAAAACAGCACTGTTTTTACTGTTTACGGTGTGCAGGCCTTGGTCAGATACATTAAGGGAATGTGCAACCACTTACAGACAAGACTGCCATGACGCTCCATTAACAGAAACAGTGCCAGCACTACTAATGCATTTCATCTATGTTGTATGATTTGATACATTTAGTAGGTACCCCCATCCCATCATCAATCCTCCCCTCTTAATCTCTCTATCCCTCCTCTCCCCCACTCCACCATCTTAATCTCTCTATCCCTCCTCTCCCCCACTCCACCATCTTAATCTCCCTATCCCTCATCTCCCCACTCCACCATCTTAATCTCTCTATCCCTCCTCTCCCCCACTCCACCATCTTAATCTCCCTATCCCTCCTCTCCCCCACTCCACCATCTTAATCTCTCTATCCCTCCTCTCCCCCACTCCACCATCTTAATCTCTCTGCCCCTCCTCTCCCTCACTCCACCATCTTAATCTCTCTATCCCTCCTCTCCAGACTGACCGTCCACAGGCTGGGGGCTCGAACCCTGATCCGCTCCCTGGAGATGGAAGAGAGACAGGGGGATGGAAAGAAGAAGGGAGTGCAAGAGAAGGTGGTAGAGCTCAGCGTCCAATCAGGAGTGAGCAGTGTCTTTACTGCCTTCATCGCTGTCCACAAAGTAGATGGAGAGGCTGTGCAAGGACCAATGCTACTCAGACAAGTCCCCACGCCAAGTGTGTGTGTGTCTGTGAAAAGAAATGGTCTGTGTAAGGAAATGATTTTTTGTAGATATTGTGTAAACAGCACAAAATATATGTATAAAAATGTTTACATTTTATTTAAATAGGCAAGTCAGTTAAGAACAAATTCTTATTTACAATGAAGGCCTAGGAACAGTGGGTTAACTGCCTTGTTCAGGGGCAGAACGACAGATTTTTACCTTGTCAGCTCGGGGATTCGATCTAGCAACCTTTCGTTTACGCTCTAACCACGAGGCTCCCTGCTGCCCCAAATAAATAAGTGGTAACCCGAGCTGCAGTGTCACAAACGGTGCCCTCTGCACATGTAAGCCTCAGTGTTTAGTTATAAATGTGTTGTGTGTTTTCCTTTGTTTGTAACCCAGTGACCCGTGTGTTTCTTTCTCAGCATTGTTTAAAACCTCCATGTCCAGGAGGATGGTGTGTGGTGCGGCTGTGAACATGTATATGCCCAAAAAGATGAATTTCGATGTCCAAGCTGATCAAGGTCAAGGTCAAAGATTATTAAAAGGATCAAGGCCAATGTATGGCAAAAAGAGAAGGAGTCCAAGATCTGAGCGTCGAAGCACTGGTCAGCACTCAGTCTATTTGGTTAAGAAACAAATTGCATGACTCATGCTCATGCCTCTATTTCAATATGCTTCCTATCACTATTATGAGTAAATAATATTTAGACTAAACCCTGTTAATATGATCCCTGTTCATCTGTATTTAGATTGTGATCTGATAGGTTCATGTTTAAAGGCTGCATGTTTTGATGAAACTACATGTCTTTATTCATTTCAGGTTCAATTCAAATGATAATTACATTTGACAATATCCGGAATTGACAATACACATTTTATATATTTTTTTCCTTTTCACATCATGGCTTTTACAGAAATGTTGGAAAGAACATTGTAAATGTTGAATTATTTTGGGTATTGAATTGTAATATTGAATTGTGATCTGCTATTGATAGACTTTTTTTGTGGATGGGAATGTACAAAACAAACATTACCCATTTACATTAGTTTTCTGGTTTGGAGACCTGAATTATTAGACTGTGACCAAGACTCTTGCAAAGTGTTAATATCTGTGTTAAACTCATTTCAAGTACAATTCCCATGTGAATAACAGGTAACACAGTTTGATACTCCCCAAAGTGTATCTATTTATTGTGATTGTATTACTCAAGCCCAGTACAAGGACTTTACCACTGTTTTTAGGGTTTGGGTTTGGGTGACCCAGTTAGCCACTGGTGCTATAATATTTAGGTATTAGGTAAAAACCGTTTTGGTCAGTTGTAACCGTTCTGACTATTTGTTGTCCTGTCCCATCAGACTTAGACTGTCCAGCCACAGCCTCTAATCCTGTGAAGGACCCTCTCCTCCAGCTGATCTCCCTCCAGAAGGCCTCTGGTTCCTGGGTCCTGGAGGCAGCGTTGGCTGAGGTACTGGGGAAGACTGAGGAGGAAGTGGCCAAGCCAAAGCCTGCACCGGTAGGTCCACAGAAATAAACTGAGACTCAGCAATATGAGCGTGCTGCAAGACTCTGCACTCACACAGACTACCTGCACATATATTCTGTAGAATGACCATCAGCTCTGGACAATGGCATGATGACCATTGAACTGAATCTCACCATGATTCCCATGTCTCAGTATCCTTATCTTCTGCCTGTTTACTCTCTTTCTCATCATCTTTCTCTTTCCCTTACTCTCTTTTTCTGTCTGTGTGTCTGTGTGTCTGTGTGTCTGTCTGTCTGTCTGTCTGTCTGTCTGTCTGTCTGTCTGTCTGTCTGTCTGTCTGTCGCTGTCTGTCTGTCTGTCGCTCTCTCTCTCTGTCTGTCTGTCTGTCTGTCGCTGTCTGTCGCTCTCTCTCTCTGTCTGTCTGTCGCTCTCTCTCTCTGTCTGTCTCTCTCTCCCCATCTGTCTTTCTGTCCCTTTCTCTCTCTCAGGTGGACCAGGAGGTGTGGGCCACGGTTCTAGCCCTGGTATGGCTCTATGGGTTCAAGATGGAGGCTCAGGAGGAGTGGCAGTTTCTGGCCATGAAGGCAGTATCATGGATCCAGGCTCAGAAAGGTAGCTATTGCTTACTCTCATAGTCCTGGCATCTAAAATTTTGGCTTCATCTAACCTGATTGGAAATAAATTGTTTCGGTGAAAGCAATTTCCTGGTTGGGATCCACTGTATTACTTAATCTGTCTATTTTGAGTATAATCAATCATTCACAATACAATGTTGGTGGTATTTTGTCTTCTAACAAGTGTTTGAAGATACATTTTGCCCACCCTTGTCCCCATGATTCCACAATATAGTGATACCTGTCCTGGTGATGTGTGTTTCAGCGGCCAGTGTGTCCGAGTGTGTCCAGGCTGGAAACATCCTTCTGGGTTGCCAGGTGCAGAAAGACACATTGGGGCTCTGAGAGGTTCACACTGCCTGTCCTCATTCTGTCCCCCACGCTCCTGCTACTCTGTCTGGGGTCAGATATACACACAACCCAACCTGCTCCTGGTCCCCTCAAAGCAAAATGGTGGAACTAGCTACTGTCCCGGTCTGAACAAGCCTAATTATCAACCTCTCACCTATATTAGCCTACTGTCATTTAATATAGGGGCACTTATGTATCTCAATGTATTGGTTGTTATTAACATATCAACATGAATCTATGTATTACATATACAGCTATACTTGTTAGACTTTGCTTTGGTTCTCAATTCAATAGGCTACTGGAAACTATGTGTTAACTGTACTTGTCATCACTATCCAAAATGCTTGGTAAAATGGAAAGCTAGATGAGTGCCTTTCCGAGTGCCTTTACTGTGTGATCATGTAACACTGTCTATATTCATGCATTTCCTCATATTTTACCACTGTACTTTAAAATCAGATGATAAAATCAATGATATTCTACATGTTGATTGGTCATTTTATCTGTTTTATTTTATTACATTTTTTTGCCCTTTTTCTCCCCAATTTCGTGGTATCCAATTGTTTAGTAGTACTACTATCTTGTCTCATTGCTACAACTCCCGTACGGGCTCGGGAGAGACGAAGGTTGAAAGTCATGCGTCCTCCGATACACAACCCAACCAAGTCGCACTGCTTCTTACATTTTTTCTCAGTCGCTTTGGTGCATTTCTTAGATCAAAAGTGCAATTCTTGAAACTACTTGTACAAATTCCAAATCATCTAGTCACTTGTGCACATCATTAAAGCAATTTCTTATTCCTTTTGAGCAAATTGCAATTGATAATGTACAAGTGTCAGCTTTTTTCCACATTATCAATTGCTCATGTCATGTTGATCAAAATGTAGTAGATGGTTCTCTGTTGAATAGTTTTACCCCTCAAAACATCTAGGCATTAGTTCCTTGCATAAGCCATTACATGCAAAATTGTTGAACTATTTGTCATAAACTGTCAAGCATAGTTTTACACATTTCTATTAGACCTTTTGTACAAAAACGTGAATTGATGAATCGTGCAGGTGAAATTGACCCTCACTCATGAAGGAATGTAAAGTGTTAGTTCAACCAACAATCAACCAGTTGTCTAAATTTCTCAAAGGTGCATCTCATGAAGAATCAATTGGCAAGCATATATAGACAGACCAAAAACACAGAGTTGCAATTTTCCAATAATGGATGGACCAGGAAATGAACAGGGTCAACAGCCAAGAGGAGGAGGAAGAAGAGGAGCAAGGATGCATGGTGGAAGGCAAAACAGAGGAAGAGGCAGAAGAGGACATAGGCTCCACCCGGCACAGCCAGAAGAGGACTGGCCACCCCTCACAGCCTGGTTCCTCTCCAGGTTTATAATCTCCACCCGGCACAGCCAGAAGAGGACTGGCCACCCCACATAGCCTGGTTCCTCTCCAGGTTTATAATCTCCACCCGGCACAGCCAGAAGAGGACTGGCCACCCCTCATAGCCTGGTTCCTCTCCAGGTTTATAATCTCCACCCGGCACAGCCAGAAGAGGACTGGCCACCCCTCATAGCCTGGTTCCTCTCCAGGTTTATAATCTCCACCCGGCACAGCCAGAAGAGGACTGGCCACCCCTCATAGCCTGGTTCCTCTCCAGGTTTATAATCTCCACCCGGCACAGCCAGAAGAGGACTGGCCACCCCACATAGCCTGGTTCCTCTCTAGGTTTATAAACTCCACCCGGCACAGCCAGAAGAGGACTGGCCACACCTCATAGCCTGGTTCCTCTCTAGGTTAATAATCTCCACCCGGCACAGCCAGAAGAGGACTGGCCACCCCTCACAGCCTGGTTCCTCTCTAGGTTTATAATCTCCACCCGGCACAGCCAGAAGAGGACTGGCCACCCCACATAGCCTGGTTCCTCTCTAGGTTTCTTCCTAGGTTTTGGCCTTTCTAGGGAGTTTTTCCTAGCCACCGTGCTTCTACACCTGCATTGCTTGCTGTTTGGGGTTTTAGGCTGGGTTTAGGCTTCTGTACAGCACTTTGAGATATCAGCTGATGTACGAAGGGCTATATTAATACATTTGATTGGATTTGATTTGATTTTATGTAAATTTAGGCTACAGTTTGGATGACAGCTACTGTATTGAAAATACAGAAACCCAGCCTAAAACCCCAAACAGCAAGCAATGCAGGTGTAGAAGCACGGTGGCTAGGAAAAACTCCCTACGGTAATACTGTCAAAGTACACAGTTACATTGACAACATGCCTAAACATTTTGACGACCTTGTTCGTGAACAATGACTCAATGACTTATCATTCTGATGACACTGACATGATCATTGGCATGAATATTTACTTTTGAGAGATGTACGAAGGATTTTTAGTGACTGACTAGCTTTAGAAACATATCTATTGTATATTGCAGTTTGTACAAATTGTTCTGAGAAATGCACTTATTATTTTGCACATGTTAGGGATGATGTGAAAAATGCACCAAAGCGACTGAGAAAAACTGTAACACAGCACCATCCAACCCAGAAGCCAGCCGCACCAATGTGTCCGAGGAAACACCGTGTACCTGGCAACCTTGGTTAGCACGCACTGCGCCCGGCCCACCACAGGAGTCGCTGTTGCGCGATGAGACAAGGATATCCCTACCGGCCAAACCCTCCCTAACTCGGACGACGCTATGCCAATTTTGCGTCGCCCCACGGACCTCCCGGTCGCGGCTGGTTCACGATAGAGCCTGGGCACGAACCCAGTGTCTCTGGTGGCACAGCTAGCGCTGCAGTACAGCACCCTTAACCACTGTGCCACCCGGGAGGCCATTTTATGATTTTTTTAATGACACCAACCTCTGTTCCTTCTTCATGGAACCTAGATAAGGAGTGGCCAACCCCTTCTGGAGAGCCACTGGATGTGCACGCTTTTGTTCCAGCCCTGCTCTAACACACCCTGTTAATAAGTCCTACACATCATCCTCTCATCAGGACCTTGATTAAATGAGTAAGGGGTTTAATCTGAGCTGGAACAGAAACCTGCACCTCCAATAGCTCTCCAGTAGTGTTCGGTAACTCCTGATGAAGAAGCGTAGGGAGGCTAGAAGACCACGTTGAATATATAATACTGCCTTTATAATACTTGAAGGCAGAATTATTCACAGAGACACACTATGTTGACTACCCAGTTCCTTTACTGTATCCTGAGAAGCTCACCAACTACTTGTTGCTTAGTAATACTGGGCCTTTTACCCCATCTACAGGTACAAGACAGGAAAACATCTCTGTACTACAGCAACATCTCTGTTGCTCCAGCCATTCCCTCGCTGCATGTCTCAAACAAAATCATATTTTATTGGTTACATACACATATTTAGCAGATGTTACAGTGGGTGTAGCGAAATGCTTGTGTTCCTAGCTCCAACAATACAGTAATATCTAACAATTTACAATACACACATCTAAAAGTAATGGAATTAAGAAATATATAAATATTTGCGCAATGTCAGAGTGGCATTGACTAAAATACAGTAGAATAGAATACAGTATATTTCATATGAAATGAGTAAAGCCGTATGTAAATATGAATAAAGTGACTAGTGTTCCATTATTAAAGTGACCAGTGATTCCATGTCTATGTATATAGTGCAGCAGCCTCTACGGTGCAGGGTTAAGTAACCAGGTGGTAGCCGGGTAGTGATGGCTATTTAACAGTCTGATGGCCTTGGTCGGTCCCAGCTTTGATGCACCTGTATTGACCTCGCCTTCTGGATGATAGCGGTGTGAACAGGCCGTAACTCGGGTGGTTGATGTCTTTGATGATATTTTTGGCCTTCCTGTGACATCGGGTACCATAGGTGTCCTGGAAGGCAGGCAGTGTGCCCTCGGTGATGCGTTGGGCAGACCGCACTACCCTCCGGAGAGCCCTGCGGTTGCGGGCGATGCAGTTGCCATACCAGGCGGTGATATAGCCCGACAGGATGCTTTGTTGTGCATCTGTAAAGGTTTGTGGAGGTCTTGGGGGACAAGCTGAATTTCTTCAGCCTCCTGAGTTTGAAGAGACACGGTTGCGTCTTCTTTACCACACTGTGTGCGTGTGTGCACCATTTCAGATTGTCTGTGATGTATACACTGAGGAACTCGAAGCGTTTCACCTTCTCCTCTGCGGTCCCGTCGATAGGGGCATGCTCCCTCTGCTTTTGCCTGAAGTCCACGATCAGCTCCTTGGTTTTGTTGACGTTGAGGGAGAGGTAATTTCCCTGTCACCACTCCACCAGGGCCCTCATCTCCTCCCTGTAAGCTGTCTCATCATAGTTGGTTATCAGGCCTACTACTGTTGTGTAGTCTGCAAACTTGATGATTGAGTTGGAGGCATGCGGGACCACGCAGTCATGGGTGAACAGGGAGTACAGGAGGGGGCTGAGCACGCACCCTTGTGGAGGCCCTGTGTTGAGAATCAGTGAAGTGGAGGTGTTGTTTCCCAACTTCACCACCTGGGGGCGACCCGTTGGAAGTCCTGGACCCTGTTGCACAACGCGGGTTCAGACCCAGGGCCCAGAGCTTAATGATGAGCTTGGAGGGTACTATTGAAAGCTGAGCTATAGTCAATGAACAGCATTCTTACATAGGTATTTCTCTTGTCCAGATGGGATAGGGCAGAGTGCAGTCTGGATCTGTTGGGGCAATATGTAAATTGAAGTGGGTCTAGGGTGTCAGGTAAGGTAGAAGTGATATGATCTTTAACTAACCTCTCAAAGCACTTCATGATGACAGAAGTGAGTGCTACGGGGCGATAGTCATTTAGTTCAGTTACCTTTGCTTTCTTGGTTACAGGAACAATGGTGGACATCTTGAAGCAAGTAGGGACAGCAGACTGGGATAGGGACGAGCTCTGAGGACGAGGCCAGGGATGCCGTATGGGCCGGCACTCTTCAGAGGGTTAACACGCTTAAATGTCTTACTCACGTCGGCCACGGAGAACGAGAGCCCCCAATCCTTGGGAGCGGGCTGCGGCGGTGGCACTGTGTTATCCTCAAAGCTGGAAATTTAAGTCCCCCTATATCAGCATCCTACACACTGTCAGATCAACCAATGCATTGCACCTTGGCATATATTCTACCAGTGTCTGGAACTATATTGGAGGGATGTGACACCATTCTTCTACAAGAAATTCCATAATTTGGTGTTTTGTCTCAGTCGCCGCTCCAGAATCTCTCAAAGGCGATTAATTGGGTTGAGATCTGGTGACAGACGCATACACACACTTTAAACCCCCTATTCTCCTTTGAGATGTTGTGAACGCAATGCTTTATGGTGGCGGTGGGGTTATGGTATAGGCAGGCATAAGCTACGAACAACGAACACAACTCCATTTAATCGATGGCAAATTGAATGCACAGAGATACCGTGACAAGATCCTGAGGCCCATTGTCGTGCCATTCATCCGCCGCCATCACCTCATATTTCAGCATGATAATGCATGGCCCCATGTCGTAAGGATCTGTACACCATTCCTGGAAGCTGAACATTTTCCAGTTATTCCATGGCCTGTATACTCAGACATGTCACCCATTGAGCTTGTTTGGGATGCTCTAGATTGACGTGCAAGACAGCGTGTTCCAGTTCCCGCCAATATCCAGCAACTTCGCACAGCCATTGAAGAGGAGTGGGATGACATTCCACAATCAACAGACTGATCAACTCTATGCGAAGGAAGGATATTTTTCGCACTGCATGGGCTTTCAAGGCTCAGAAGACCCAGGTGCAGACAGTTTTGAAGTAACATACGTTAATAACAAAAACAGAGGGTCAGGCAAACGACAGGTCATGGGCAGGCATAGGTCAGTAATCCAGAGCAGAGTCCGAAAGGTACAGAACGACAGGCAGGCTCAGGGCAGGCAGAGGTCAGTAATCCAGAGCAGAGTCCGAAAGGTACAGAACGACAGGCAGGCTCAGGGCAGGCAGAGGTCAGCAATCCAGAGCAGAGTCCGAAAGGTACAGAACGACAGGCAGGCTCAGGGCAGGCAGAGGTCAGCAATCCAGAGCAGAGTCCGAAAGGTACAGAACGACAGGCAGGCTCAGGGCAGGCAGAGGTCAGCAATCCAGAGCAGAGTCCGAAAGGTACAGAACGACAGGCAGGCTCAGGGCAGGCAGAGGTCAGCAATCCAGAGCAGAGTCCGAAAGGTACAGAACGACAGGCAGGCTCAGGGCAGGCAGAGGTCAGCAATCCAGAGCAGAGTCCGAAAGGTACAGAACGACAGGCAGGCTCAGGGCAGGCAGAGGTCAGCAATCCAGAGCAGAGTCCGAAAGGTACAGAACGACAGGCAGGCTCAGGGCAGGCAGAGGTCAGCAATCCAGAGCAGAGTCCGAAAGGTACAGAACGACAGGCAGGCTCAGGGCAGGCAGAGGTCAGCAATCCAGAGCAGAGTCCGAAAGGTACAGAACGACAGGCAGGCTCAGGGCAGGCAGAGGTCAGCAATCCAGAGCAGAGTCCGAAAGGTACAGAACGACAGGCAGGCTCAGGGCAGGCAGAGGTCAGCAATCCAGGCAGAGTCTACAGAACGACAGGCAGGCTCAGGGCAGGCAGAGGTCAGCAATCCAGAGCAGAGTTCGAAAGGTACAGAACGACAGGCAGGCTCAGGGCAGGCAGAGGTCAGCAATCCAGAGCAGAGTCCGAAAGGTACAGAACGACAGGCAGGCTCAGGGCAGGCAGAGGTCAGCAATCCAGAGCAGAGTCCGAAAGGTACAGAACGACAGGCAGGCTCAGGGCAGGCAGAGGTCAGCAATCCAGAGCAGAGTCCGAAAGGTACAGAACGACAGGCAGGCTCAGGGCAGGCAGAGGTCAGCAATCCAGAGCAGAGTCCGAAAGGTACAGAACGACAGGCAGGCTCAGGGCAGGCAGAGGTCAGCAATCCAGGGTGGTGTGACAAGGTGCAGAACGTCAGGCAGGGTAAGGGAAGCCAGAGGTCAGTAATCCAGGGTGGTGTGACAAGGCACAGAACAGCAGGCAGAGTTAGGGCAGGAAGAATGGTCAAAACTAGAAAACAGGAACTAGAGAAAGCCAGGAGCACGGGAAAATCGTTGGTAGACTTGACGAAACAAAGCGAACTGGCAACAGACAAACAGAGAAAACCGGTATAAATACACAGGGGATAATGGGGAAGATGGGTGACACCTGGAGGGGGGTGGTCAAACAGATCAGGGTGTGGCAGGGGCAAGTGGTGGTCACACCAGATACTGACAGATTTTCTGATCCACGCCCCTACCTTTTTTTTTTTACGGTATCTGTGACCAAAAGATGCATATATGTATTCCCAGTCATGTGAAATCCATAGATTAGGGACGAAGAATTGCCATAGCCTATATACATATATGCCTTATAATAAGACTGTCAGACATAATGTAGAAACCTGCATTACAGACTCAAAAACAACCAGTGGTTGAATAGGCCTAATGTGTCTATCCACCACCACCACCAATAGGAAGATACGTAGTAGTTGTGACTATGACAATCGGCCAATGAGATGAGTGCACACCGGTGCACCTACACGTGTTTACTATTGACATTTACCTGTCTTTATAAACCAGGAAGAAGGCTGCATTTACACTGGAAGCCCAATTCTGAGCGTTTTTTTCACAAATGTGTCTTTTTACCAATCAGACCTGCTCTGAAGATTGAAAACCAGCCTATCACAGATTTTAAGGTAGGCTATTATTATACGTAAGTGCAGCGTTTGGTGATGATAAGGCTACTTTGTGAAAGCATTCCGGTTTTCTTTAAAACATCTCAATTCTATCAGATATTGAAATTACATTTACTATGCTTATTATTATAGACTTCTGTTCAACACTGTTCAACATTACAGAACGTTCAGAATGTATCATGTTTATTTACTATGCTTATTATTATAGACTTCTGTTCAACACTGCTCAACGTTACAGAACGTTCAGAATGTATCATGTTTATTTACTATGCTTATTATTATAGACTTCTGTTCAACACTGCTCAACGTTACAGAACGTTCAGAATGTATCATGTTTATTTACTATGTTTATTATTATAGACTTCTGTTCAACACTGCTCAACGTTACAGAACGTTCAGAATGTATCATGTTTATTTACTATGCTTATTATTATAGACTTCTGTTCAACACTGCTCAACGTTACAGAACGTTCAGAATGTATCATGTTTATTTACTATGCTTATTATTATAGACTTCTGTTCAACACTGTTCAACGTTACAGAACGTTCAGAATGTATCATGTTTATTTACTATGCTTATTATTATAGACTTCTGTTCAACACTGTTCAACGTTACAGAACGTTCAGAATGTATCATGTTTATTTACTATGCTTATTATTATAGACTTCTGTTCAACACTGCTCAACGTTACAGAACGTTCAGAATGTATCATGTTTATTTACTATGCTTATTATTATAGACTTCTGCTCAACGTTACAGAACGTTCAGAATGTATCATGTTTATTTACTATGCTTATTATTATAGACTTCTGTTCAACACTGCTCAACGTTACAGAACGTTCAGAATGTATCATGTTTATTTACTATGCTTATTATTATAGACTTCTGTTCAACACTGCTCAACGTTACAGAACGTTCAGAATGTATCATGTTTATTTACTATGCTTATTATTATAGACTTCTGTTCAACACTGCTCAACGTTACAGAACGTTCAGATTGTATCATGTTTATTTACTATGCTTATTATTATAGACTTCTGTTCAACACTGCTCAATGTTACAGAACGTTCAGAATGTATCATGTTTATTTACTATGCCTATTATTATAGACTTCTGTTCAACACTGTTCAACGTTACAGAACGTTCAGAATGTATCATGTTTATTTACTATGCTTATTATTATAGACTTCTGTTCAACACTGCTCAACGTTACAGAACGTTCAGAATGTATCATGTTTATTTACTATGCTTATTATTATAGACTTCTGTTCAACACTGCTCAACGTTACAGAAAGTTCAGAATGTATCATGCTCATTTACTATGCTTATTATTATAGACTTCTGTTCAACACTGCTCAACGTTACAGAACGTTCAGAATGTATCATGTTTATTTACTATGCTTATTATTATAGACTTCTGTTCAACACTGCTCAACGTTACAGAACGTTCAGAATGTATCATGTTTATTTACTATGCTTATTATTATAGACTTCTGTTCAACACTGCTCAACGTTACAGAACGTTCAGAATGTATCATGTTTATTTACTATGCTTATTATTATAGACTTCTGTTCAACACTGCTCAACGTTACAGAACGTTCAGAATGTATCATGTTTATTTACTATGCTTATTATTATAGACTTCTGTTCAACACTGCTCAACGTTACAGAACGTTCAGAATGTATCATGTTTATTTACTATGCTTATTATTATAGACTTCTGTTCAACACTGCTCAACGTTACAGAACGTTCAGAATGTATCATGTTTATTTACTATGCTTATTATTATAGACTTCTGTTCAACACTGTTCAACGTTACAGAACGTTCAGAATGTATCATGTTTATTGAACAGACATTCATCACGGGCTCTACAAGTGTTATTATTTTTGGTAAAATAATAATCTGCTACGGTTAATGTTGCATTCTATTGCATATTCTACAGCTGGTATGATAGGATAAAGTAGTCTACATCCATGTGTTTGTCCTGAGACACTTCTTTACAAACTTTAATCTAATACAAGTTGTCTGATAATAAATGTTTACTTGCCTCAATGACTACATTTTTGTTAGCCTAAATCTCTGAAATTATGAAATACCTGACCATCACCATCAAGGTGGCAGGTAAACTTACAACTTAAACTTACCTTAAGTCAGGAGACTTAAAATCATCCACTATTGACTATTGCATTTCATCCTTTTGCAGTAGTCTGAAAGAATTAGGAATTAGAATCATTGAATAGGATCTCTATGACTACTTCAACCAGAGGTTACACAGGATGGACAATGGACAGAGATTGACATTATTGCTCAAGCTGAGGATCATTTCATTGTTCATTGTTTACACGAACTACAGGCTTGATAAAGTCCCCTTTTGCACAAAGCAACTGTTGTATGAGAAAATATGTTCTGAGAAGAGCAATATTATATGACTATTTGTCCGTTCGTTTTTTACTATGTTTATTTAGAACCTAACAGTACAAAGTACAAAGCAACATTCTTTATCTGCAAACAGCAGATGTGGTGCATGACTGTCAACGATTAGATAAACCTCTCAATAGCTCTCATCATACTGTCAGTAGTTGCATTCGGTGGCTGCCTTTATAAAACAATTCATCAGAAAACACTTGGAAAATCAAGATTTGAATGTTTACTGTTTCAAACACAGAAACTTAATCAAACAGTGCTTGTTTTGAGTTAAGAGGACAATAAAATGACACCTGACTTCCCCATTCAGGTGCCAAAATGGTGAACTGCTGTGGATTGGTAACTGTCAAGAATAAACCAGGTACTGTTTGAAAGCAGAAATTATTGTTCACTTCCATGTCTGTGTGGATTTTCATTCTCCCAGGCATGAGCTCTCATCAGTATCTTGTTTATCCTCTCTCCATCCATCGCTCCCTCTCGCAGTGCCTCTGAAGAGTATTGCTGTGGAGGTGAGTGTCCAGGGGCATGTAGCCACTGTGAGCTCCACTCTGCAGTATGAGAACCAGGAGGAGAGCCCTCTGGAGGCCATCTTTGTTTTCCCTCTACCAGGAGAGGCTGCTGTCTGCAGGTTCAGCGCCAAGATAGGACAGACTGAGGTGGTGGCTGAGGTTCAGGAGAAACAGAAGGTGAGGGGAGATGACTAGTCAACAACGAGACAAATGCCACTGTCAACATTTTTTAAGACATTTCTGACATCCACAAAAGTATCATTAACAGCAGGATTCGGGTTAATTTCATGTTAATACCAATCAATAACATGTTTGTACAAATGTTCTTATCAGGGCCGGCATTATGGGCCCACCCGACCAAAACTCCCTTCCTGTCCAAATAAAAAACACGTCAATCTCAAATCACATTTCCATCCACAGTTTTTATGCGAGTAAAGTCATTCATATCTTATTGATAAAAATCACGACAGCTGTGATGGAAAAAGGTAGTTTCGGCACAATTTTATAAATGCCGACAGATCATTCGTTCATGGTGGGATCTTTTTGCGTCTGTAAAAAACATTTGTGGGCAGAACTGAAAAAGCATGTGCGAACAAGGAGGCCTACAAACCTGACTCAGTTACTCCAGCTCTGTTAGGAGGAATGGAACAAATTCACCCAACTTATTGTGGGAAGCTTGTGGAAGGCTACCTGAAACGTTTGACCCAAGTTAAATCATTTAAAGGCAGTGCTACCAAGTACTAATTGAGTGTATGTAAACTTCTGACCCACTGGGAATGTGATGAAAGAAAGAAAAGCTGAAATAAATCATTCTCTCCACTATGATTCTGACATTTCACATTCTTAAAAAAAAGCTGTGAACCAAACTGACCTAAATCAGGGGATTTTTACTAGGATTAAATGTCAGGAATTTAAATGTATTTGGCTGAGGTGTAAGTCATCTTCCGACTTCAACAGTATCTCTCTATTATATCAGGGAATACGTTGAAAAATATTTCCAAAATGTAAATCACTTGGAGTGGATTTTACATTGTTTTTACAGTCGTCTGCTAAATGACTTAAATGTAAATGTAAATGTTTTATGTCCAACAATCAAAACAGGAAATGTTTTTGCTCAGAAAACTTGGGAGGAACCCTGACTTACAGGGCTTCAAGAAAGAGTATTATAGCTTTACCAGCACTCTGCTCTCATATCACTATTAGACTTTCACCCTGTAAAACTGGTTCCCCACCCAATGCTTGGTCAAAGGCCACTCTCTGTCAAATCTAAAGCTGGGTTATTGACACCGACCGTACCGATCACTTATCGCAGGCAATTTGCTGATATTGTTCATTACGATAAGTAGCTTATACTAGAGAAATGTGAAGTTTGAAATGAAATAAGTTTTCTGATATGGTAATAAGACAATTGATGGCTACAATCATCAAACTAGTAATAGTAGTTTAAAGGATAATTTAATGTTAATGTTATAATCTTACTAATGGTATAAACTTTCTATTTATCGCTATCGCATCAATTCAGGCAATTTATTGCGATATGTTTTTTTGTCCATATTACCCAGTGCTAGTCAAACCCCATTGACCTGACTAGAGTGTCAGTCAGACAGCACCCTCCCCTGGATGTATGCTACTGTACTATACTGTGTCTCAGGCTGATGATGCATCCCTGTGTTCCTCTGTCCCCCTCTCAGGCGCGGGAGCAGTATGAAGATTTGTTGAGCTCGGGCCAGCAGGCCTTCCTATTGGAGGAGAGTGATGAGAGCCCGGATGTGTTCAAGCTGAGTGTAGGTAGTCTGCCTCCAGGGGAGAAGGCCTCTGTCAGCCTGGACTATGTGACAGAGCTGGCTGTACAGGCTGATGATGGCCTGAGGCTCTGCCTTCCAGCTGTGCTCAACCCCCGCTATCAACCCCAGGGTAAGAACATGGACCCCTGTATGGAGAGACACAAACCACTAATACATCATAGGGCATTGCAAAACAAAGTAAAACCTTGTGGGCAGCAGTGTGACTAGGAACCAGCAGCTGGCCCCATAGGGTGGTGGTCTTCAGTCCTGAGACCCACAGGGGGTGGTGCCCGGCTTTAGTTCCAGTCTATCTTAAACACATCTGATTGAATTAATCAAGGTCTTGGTGAGTAGTTGAGTTGAAAGGTAGAAGTGCTGGGCCAGAACAAAAACATGCTAATTTGTGGGTCTCTCTCTCCTCTCTATCCTTCTTTCTTCTCTCTCTGTCTCTCTCCCTCCTCCTCCCTCCCTGACCCCATCTCTCTCTAAGGGTCAGACAATGGCAGTGGTGGCAGTGCCCTGGTGTCCTCAGTGCCTGCTGGTTCTGTGCCTTACAGTCTGTGCCTCAGTGCCCATGCGTTGTCCCCTCATCCCATCTGTAGAGTAGAGTCCAACTGTCCCTAGGACCCACTCAACTACCTCAACACAGAGAAAACCCAAACCACGGTACTGTGTGTGTGTGTGTGTGTGTGTGTGTGTGTGTGTGTGTGTGTGTGTGTGTGTGTGTGTGTGTGTGTGTGTGTGTGTGTGTGTGTGTGTGTGTGTGTGTGTTCATATGCATGTGTATTTGTGTTTCTTTAAATACAGTGCCTTTGGAAAGTATTTAGACCCCTTCCCGTTTTCCACATTTTGTTACGTTATAACCTTATTCTAAAATGTATTTTTTAAAAAAGTTTTCTTCTCATCAATTTACGCACAATACCCCATAATGACAAATCGAAAATTGGTTTTTAGAATTTTTTGCAAATGTATTAAAAATACAAAACAGAAATACCTGTCTTGCAAATTCTTACACAGGGACACTCAAAGTCAATCTCAAGTGAATAATTGTTTATCATCAGCACGGTAAATACTGACCAGCATCAACCAAAGTTAGCAACAGTCTGATGGAGGCGCAGTATGCAACGTGGGTTTTGTTTTGTGTGAAAACATGGCAGGAGGCAGTGACAGAGCTCAGGAATTTTTCAGCCTTCTAAGAGGACCAAATCTGAAGTGTGGTCATATTTGGGGTTTTATAAGAGTGCTGTGGGAAACTTAATCGAAGACGGTCACCCTGTCTGCAGAACATGCAACAACAACAAAAATCGCAGCAAAAGGGGACAACACTTCAAATCTCTTGAGTCATCGTCGTGACCCACTACTTTATAGTGAATACAAGGTAAGTTCACTTTTAGCTCAATGCATGATGTGGGGACTTCGGAATGGGGGAAAATGTCATGGTTTGTCTGTCTAACTTGCTAACAGCTTGTCAATAATGTAATGTTGTTCTGCTGCTGTATGCGTTGTGTCTGCAGACTCTATTCTCCCATTGCACACGATAACACCTTATGTAGTTTAGTCACCCAACCAACATATTTTGTTCATTTAAAATCTGTCAGACGTCGACTTGGTTGAAAAAGTGTTTCAACAGGAGAAACACTATAGACTCCTATACAAGACTGTATTTGTGTCAATTGTTGGGCTCATTGCAATTACTATCACTGTCTTCTTAAGACTGATTTGTATTTATGTAAATTGTACATGGGGTCATTGCATGTACTCAAATGTGTGTGTGTGTGTGTGTGTGTGTGTGTGTGTGTGTGTGTGTGTGTGTATGTGAATAATTATAATGTAACAACACCAACAATAATAATACATTTGCTATTATCTTGTTTACAGAGTGTGCAGCAGACAAACCCAGTGATGCTACTGGTCCCTCCTCATCTACAGTTGTGACACAGACACTCCAGTAAGCATTTAAAGGCTGCTTATGCGCCCACATCAAAACATGCTCAAGAACTCACTGCAGCCTTTTCATATTAAGTTGCAAAGGACATGATGCCATTTCAAATTGTTGAGAGGCCTGGCTTTCTGAGGCTGATGAAGGTTGCTGTGCTTCACTACAAAGTGCCATCACCAACATTATTTTCCAAGACTGAAATCCCAAACCTGTACAACCAGGTTAAAGCTGATGTTGGAACATTTGATTTGCTTACGGTAATGTTATTATTTTAATGTTCATGCACACAAAAAGTACATAGTGCTGCTAATTTAATTTGTTGTTTGTTGGTTTTCAATATAAAACTTGGTGAAATCATTTCAGTGTGTGTATCAGTACTTTTTGATCATTTCAAGTACATTTGAACAATACTGCGATTATACTGATAACAGTGATAATTTTGGTTCCTATAATCGTGATATGAAATTATTTTCATATAATTTCATCTCTAATCAGCATGCTGAAGAGGTTCCAACCAAATCAATGCACCTACACATGTTGTCCAGGAGCTCAAACGGGGCAGTCCCATTTAGATGCCTTATATACTGGTTACAGACACGTTACATAGGCATAGTTCATAGGGTTGGTTAGAGCATGTGTCTGGCATCGTCTCCTATCTTAACTTAAAGAACATACAGCACCAGTAAAAAGTTGGGACACACCTACCCATTCAAGGGTTTTTCTTAATTTTCTTAATTTTCATTGTAGAATAATAGTGAAGACATCAAAACTATGAAATTACACATATGGAATCATGTCGTAACCAAAAAAATGTTAAACAAATCAAAATATATTTTATATTTGAGATTCTTCTAAGTGGCCACCCTCTGCCTTGATGACAACTTTGCACACTCTTGGCATTCTCTCAACCAGCTTCACATGGAATGCTTTTCCAACACTTGAAGGAGTTGCCACATATGCTGAGCACTTGTTGGCTGCTTTTCCTTCACTCTGCAGTCTAACTCATCCAAAACCATCTCAATTGGGTTTAGGTCGGGTGATTGTGGAGAAAAGGTCATCTGATGTAGCACTCCATCACTCTCCTTGGTCAAATAGCCCTTACACAGGCTGGAAGTGTGTTGGTTCATTGTCCTGTTGAAAAACAAATGATAGTACAAACCAGATGTGACTCACCACCTGGATTCAGTCTTATGTAGCAAAATTTGAAATTGTGTTTTTTACATAGGATTAAAATAGAGACTCAGAGCTACAAAATGGTCATACACTGCATTTGAGGAACATTTGAGGAACAATTCTGCATTGAAAGTTGATCAACTTGTAAAGTCACTTTTGAGAAAATGGCCTTTGAATGTTTTGGTATCTAGTGAAGTGCTCTTCTTTGTCTACACCCATTCAGCATCGTTCACACCCTCTTAATCTCGTTTCGCTCTCGGAGCATTCAGAGCGCACACATTTCATTTGTTTACCTATGGATAACATGAAAACAGCCTAACCAGCTCTGCTGGCAACAATGTCATTACGCTTTTTTGCAGAAGTTTACTTACACAGGCCATATTCAATGGGTGTTGTACACACGTCATATAATGTTAGCTAACGAGCCAGCCAGCGAATGTTAGCTAGTTAAAGAACAATGAACACAGTGCCAACAATGCCACAGTGCTGGGAGCTAACTAACCAGGTTCAATGTTATTTAGCTAACATTATGCTCTAACTAGAAAATCAAATGGCTCTGGGATACGAATAATAATGTCAGCTAGGGAGCCAGCCAGCTAACATTAGCTAGCTAGCTAACAGTACACATTAGCTTGAAATGAAACCACTTTCTGTCAAAATTAGAAACGTGTAATAACTGAAAATGTAGCTAGCTAACGCTAGACTATCTTACCTGTATACATCATCATGTATGATGGACGTGTCTCCATGTCAGGAATGCAATATCAGAGTTCCCCTGAGTTTGAAGATGTAATCCGGAGACAGGTGTTTTCTCCATCTCTTTAGCTATTTCCGGAGACACCTGAAACCCCACCTCTTTAAGGAATACCTAGGATAGGATAAAGTAATCCTTCTCACCCCCCCCCCTTAAAAGATTTAGATGCACTATTGTAAAGTGGCTGTTCCACTGGATGTCATAAGGTGAATGCACCAATTTGTAAGTCGCTCTGGATAAGAGCGTCTGCTAAATGACTTAAATGTAAATGTAAATGTATTATACTCAAAACGTGATCCCCCAGAAAGTGGAGAGCAATACTTATGCAGCTCCACTACACAATACATGTTTAAAAAAGCGGTGTTCGACAGGATTACAAACACAGACTGACGAGATCAAATAGACAGAAGCCTTCTATATGGCAGACCAATCCAAACTCATCTCTCGGCATGTCCAGCCCACTCATTATCTCAGCCAATCATGGCTACGCCTAGTTTCCTAAATCGGCTCACAGATGGGAGGGCATATCGCTGCAGAGTGCTGTGGTAGCCCTGCTGGTTAAGTGTGCCTTGAATTCAAAATAAATCACCAATAGAGTGTCACCAGCAAAGCACCCCCACACCATCACACCTCCTCCATGCTTCACAGTGGGAACCACACATGCGGAGATCATCCATTCACTTACTCTGCGTCTCACAAAGACACGGCGGTTGGAACCAAAAATCTCACATTTGGAATCATCAGACCAAAGGACAGATTTCCACCGGTCTAATGTCCATTGCTCTTGTTTCTTGGCCCAAGAAAGTCTCTTCTTCTTATTGGTGTCCTTTAGTAGTGGTTTCTTAGCAGCAATTCGACAATTCGACCTCCTCTCAACAGTTGATGTTGAGATGTGTCTGTTACTTGAACTCTGTGAAGAATTCATTCTAATGGACTTATCCTCTGCAGCAGAGGTAACTCTGGGTCTTCCTTTCCTGTGGCGGTCCTCACGAGAGCTAGTTTCATCATAGCACTTGATGGTTTTTGCAACTGCACTTGAAGAAACTTTCAAAGTTCTTGACATTTTCTGGATTGACTGACCTTCATGTCTTAAAGTATTGATGGACTGTCCTTTCTCTTTGCTTATTTTAGCTGTTCTTGCCATAATACGGACTTGGTCTTTTACCAAATAGGGCCAGCTTCTGTATACCACCCCTACCTTGTCACAACACAACTGATTGGCTCAAACTCATTAAGGAAATCAATTGCACAAATTAACTATTAACAAGGCACACCTGTTAATTGAAATGCATTCTAGGTGACTACCTCGTGAAGCTGGTTGAGAGCCAAGAGTGTGCAAAGCTGTCATCAAAGCAAGAATAATCTCAAATGTAAAATATATTTTTTGGGTTACTACATGATTCCATAGTTTTGATGACTTCACTATTATTCTACAATGTAGAAAATAGTCTAAAATAAAGGAAAACCCTGGAATGAGTAGGTGTGTCCAAAATTTTGACTGGTACTGTATGTATGAATGTCTGTGTGTACAGTATGTCTGTGTGTGTGCACTCTCACTAGCACCATGAACCATCAGAATCCTTCATAGTTGTTAAATTCCCTCTGACTGCTCTGTCTTCATGTGAATGTTGTTCTAACTGCAGGTCAGTCTGGCTGCAGGTCATCAGTTTGACCGGGACGTTGAGCTGTTGTTGTATTACCAAGACACCCATCAGCCTACTGCTATAGTGGAGGCAGCACAGGCTTCTGCCAAGCCAGGTGGGGGGGAGGTGGGTGTACTCTGTTGTAGATGTGTGGAGATGAGATCAATGAGTAGTCTAGTCTACTACCTTAATCCATGTTTACATAGAGTAACATGGTGAGACAGAAGATACAGTAGATGTAGAGATGGAGAAAGAGGAGAAAGGCTGTTGGACACTTCTGTTTTCTCTCTCTGTCTTTCTCTCTCTCTGTCTTTCTCTCCATTCATTCCGTCTTTCTCTCCATTCACTCCGTCTTTCTCTCTATTCACTCAGTCTGTCTCATCTCTCTCTCTCTCTCTCTCTCTCTCTCTCTCTCTCTCTCTCCCTCACATGCAGAGTTTCTGTTCATTATGGATCGCTCTGATAGCATGTCATGCCCCATGCACAATGGACCTGGGGCTCAGGACCGCATAGGCAGTGCCAGGGTATACACACACACACATGCAGACACACACGCAAACACAACCCTGTACTAGTAAATTAACATCTCGATCTGCACATGATTCACCAGTACACCAAGTGACTTCTCTGTAGGCTACTAGTTCTTTGAGACTGTATGTGGTATCGTTTATTGATTAATAAAGACACATTCTCTCTTGCAGGACACTCTGCTGCTCTTGCTAAAAAGCCTGCCCATGGGCTGCTACTTCAACATCATCAGCTTTGGGAACATTTATAAGTCCTTCTTTCCGTAAGTGTTCTCTCCTTCCAAACCCTCATCTCAATCAGTTCAAGTCCGTGTCTGAGGAGTTCAGTTTTTTACAAACACATTTAGCTGTGTCATTCTAGGGTTTTATCATGTATGTTGTACCAGGTAGTCCAAATCCAAAGATAATCAGTGACAGTGTTTGACAGTTACTGTTTGTCTTGGGAGGGTAATATGTTGTGGTGATGACCCTTTGACCTTGTGTGTGTGTTCATCAGGAAGAGTGTGGAGTACAGCCAGAAGACAATGGATGAGGCTCTGGAGAAGGTGAAGGCAATGAGGGCTGACCACAGAGGTACAGAGATCCGCCAGCCTTTAAAAGATATCTACAGCCAGCCCTGCCTCCCTGACCAGCCCAGACAGGTAGCTAACACAGCCTACTCATACGCCTTAATCATTCCTTATAGACACACACACACACACACACACACACACACACACACACACACACACACACACACACACACACACACACACACACACACACACACACACACACACAGTAATTCACACCGTTTCCTCCTGAAGCACCTCAAACTCCTCTCCACTTTCCATGACTACAATCACTACAACGGTTATTTTAGCTACAGAGTTACACCCAACCAATGGCATGTTTAGTTACAGAGTTAGACCCAACCAATGGCATGTTTAGTTACAGAGTTACACCCAACCAATGGCATGTTTAGTTACAGAGTTACATCCAACCAAACAGTATCTTTTAAGTGTGTGGTATTTATATTACCATGCATTCCTTACTGGTACATCAAATAGACTTATGTTTTTGGTTACTGAGGAAACATTCTCTGTATACTTCAAGGCTGCATGTACCTTATTTAACATTAACACATGATGAACATACCCTCTCTGTCGTCCTCAGCTCTTCTTGTTCACTGACGGTGAGGTGGGGAACACCAAGGAAGTCCTGGATCTGGTGAAGGCAAATGCCGGCTCTCACAGGTGGGCCCACAATCACTGTTTCCCCTATCATTACCTAGTTGGAGCAGGGCTCCCACCCATAACAATCACTGTTTCTCCTATCATTACCTAGTTGGAGCAGGGCTTCCACCCATAACAATCACTGTTTCTCCTATCATTACCTAGTTGGAGCAGGGCTCCCACCCATAACAATCACTGTTTCCCCTATCATTACCTAGTTGGAGCAGGGCTCCCACCCATAACAATCACTGTTTCCCCTATCATTACCTAGTTGGAGCAGGGCTCCCACCCATAACAATCACTGTTTCCCCTATCATTACCTAGTTGGAGCAGGGCCTCCACCCATAACAATCACTGTTTCTCCTATCATTACCTAGTTGGAGCAGGGCTCCCACCCAAAACAATCACTGTTTCTCCTATCATTACCTAGTTGGAACAGGGCTCCCACCCATAACAATCACTGTTTCCCCTATCATTACCTAGTTGGAGCAGGGCTCCCACCCATAACAATCACTGTTTCTCCTATCATTACCTAGTTGGAGCAGGGCTCCCACCCATAACAATCACTGTTTCCCCTATCATTACCTAGTTGGAGCAGGGCTCCCACCCATAACAATCACTGTTTCTCCTATCATCACCTAGTTGGAGCAGGGCTCCCACCCATAACAATCACTGTTTCTCCTATCATTACCTAGTTGGAGCAGGGCTCCCACCCATAACAATCACTGTTTCTCCTATCATTACCTAGTTGGAGCAGGGCTTCCACCCATAACAATCACTGTTTCCCCTATCATTACCTAGTTGGAGCAGGGCTCCCACCCATAACAATCACTGTTTCCCCTATCATTACCTAGTTGGAGCAGGGCTCCCACCCATAACAATCACTGTTTCTCCTATCATTACCTAGTTGGAGCAGGGCTTCCACCCATAACAATCACTGTTTCTCCTATCATTACCTCGTTGGAGCAGGGCTCCCACCCATAACAATCACTGTTTCCCCCATCATTACCTAGTTGGAGCAGGGCTCCCACCCAAAACAATCACTGTTTCCCCTATCATTACCTAGTTGTGTCAGGACCCGGTTACGAACCCGGGTCTCCGGAGTGAGAAACAGTCACTTAACCAACTGAGCCACGAATAGTTGGCAGAACCCAGAAGATGAGGCAGACACAGCAGTACTTGAGACGATGTATTTAATGAAGTAAAAATGAAGTTCAGGAAAACATGTAACTCCACAACTTCAAAAGGAATTCCACAAGAACAAAGGTAATCCTCCAAGACAAAAAGGTAAATCCACAAGGTGGAAGGTATAGCACAAAAAGCCTCAAAAAATACTCAAAAACAAACAAACAAGAACAAAAAACAGAATTCCACAAGAGAGTCCACCGGGATCAACAAGAGTACACAGAGTACTAGGGCTGGGTGCTAACATACAAACACAGAGCAAAGGACTGAGGAAAACAAAGGGTTTAAATACAATCAGGGGAAACGAGGCACAGGTGCAAATAATAATGGGGATCAAGGGAAAACAAAAGGTCAAAAGGCACAATGGGGGCATCTAGTGACCAAAAACCGGAACAACCCTGGCCAAATCCTGACAGAATCCCCCCCCTAGGAACGGCTCCTGACGTTCCTACCAGCTCTCTCAGGGTGGAGAGCCCTGAACTGACGAATGAGGTCAGGGTCCAGTATGTCTTTGGCAGGAACCCAGGAGCGCTCCTCGGGACCGTAGCCTTCCCAGTCCACCAGATACTGCCAGGACCGCTGCACCCGGCGGGAATCCAGTATCCGATGGACGGTATAAGCCGGCTGGCCTCCAATGACACGAGGCGGAGGTCTGTCTGCCGGGACAAGGGGAGAAAAAACAACAGGTTTTAATAAGGAAATGTGAGATTAATCTTAAGGGATCTGGGTAAGTGTAGGCGATAAGAAACTGGGTTAACTCTCCTGGCAACCTTAAAGGGACCGATGTATTTTTGGGACAGCTTGCGAGACTCCACCCGTAGTGGTAAGTCTCTTGTGGAGAGCCAGACTCTCTGGCCGGGCGCAGGGTAGGCCCGGGACGGCGACGTCTGTTGGCTTGTTGTTGGTACCTCTGTGAGGAACGCATAAGATTAAGACGGGTCTTCCTCCACATAAGCCGACAGCGTCTGACGAACTTCAAGGCTGAAGGCACTCTGACTTCTGCCTCCTGGTCCGGGAACAATGGAGGGGCATAGCCAAACTGACACTCGTGCGGGGACATACCAGTGGAGGAGGAGCGCAAGGTGTTGTGCGCGTATTTGGCCCAAACAATGAAGGACGACCATGTGGACGGGTTGTTACGAGTCATACATCGGAGGGTGGCTTCCAGCTCTTGATTCATCCTCTCTGTTTGGCCGTTGGACTCGGATGGTACCCTGAAGATAGACTGGCAGAAGCACCCATGAGTTGGCAGAAGGCCTTCCAAAACCTTGAGGCGAACTGGGGACCTCTGTCAGAAACCATATCTTGAGGAATGCCGAAGACTCGGAACACATGATTAATTACCAACTCAGCCGTCTCCTTGGCAGAAGGTAACTTAGTCAGAGGGACGAACCTGGCCGCCTTTGAAAACCTGTCGATTATGACTAGGATAGTAGTATTGCCATGGGATGGAGGAAGGCCAGTAATAAAGTCCAACGAGATATGGGACCAGGGTCTGTGGGGAATAGGTAAAGGGTGAAGGAGTCCTTGAGGGCGGAGGTGAGAAGATTTGCCCTGGCAGCACACGGGGCAGGCATTGACGAAAGAGGCAACGTCTTCTCTTATGGTAGGCCACCAGAACTTACGCTGGATGAACTCCAAGGTGCGACCTACGCCCGGGTGACAGGTGAGGCGAGAGGAGTGCCCCCACAGAAGGACCTGAGTCCTCACTGCCTTGGGGACAAACAACCGATTGGCAGGACCCCCTTTCGGGTCCGGTTCGATAGCTTGAGCTCGTCTCACGGTATCCTCAACTTGCCACGAAATCGGAGCCACGATCTTAGCAGCAGGAAGGACAGGCATGTCCGTGTCATCTCGAATGGCAGGAGCGTAGACTCGGGACAGGGCATCCGGTTTGAGATTCTTCGACCCGGGCCGATAGGTGAGGATAAACTGGAATCGATTGAAGAAAAGAGACCATCTAGCTTGTCTAGAGTTCAACCGCTTCGCCTGCTGGATATACTCCAGATTTTTGTGGTCCGTAAGCACTTGAAACGGGTGAGAAGCCCCCTCGAGCCAGTGTCTCCATTCCTTCAATGCCATCTTAACCGCTAGGAGTTCACGATCCCCCACATCGTAGTTCCTCTCAGCCGGGGTAAGCCGGTGTGAGAAGAAAGCGCACGGATGAAGCTTCTTGTCTTCACCCCTCTGAGACAGGACAGCTCCAACACCAACCTCTGAGGCGTCTACCTCCACCACAAACGGTTCATCCGTAGTCGGTAGTATCAGGATGGGAGCAGAGAGGACGCGCTGCTTGAGTCCTTGGAAGGCAGTCTCAGCTTCTCTTCCCCACAAAAACCTTGCATTGCCACCCTTGGTTAAAGCTGAGAGAGGGGCTGCCACCAAGCTGAAGTTCTTGATGAACTTGCGGTAAAAGTTTGTGAAGCCCAGGAAACGCTGAACTTCCTTAACGGATTTGGGGGTGGGCCAATCCGCTACCGCCCCTACCTTCCTGGGGTCCATTTGGACTCGACCGGGTTCCACTACAAATCCCAGGAATTGTACTCGGGATGAATGGAATTCACATTTTTCCGGCTTCACGTACAGATGGCTGTCTAGGAGGCGTTTGAGTACTTGTCTGACATGCTTTGTGTGTTCTTGAAGAGAGCTCGAAAAGATGAGGATGTCATCCAAGTAAACAAACACAAATATGTTAAGCATATCCCTAAGCACATCGTTTATGAGCGCTTGGAACACCGCTGTGGCGTTGGTCAGGCCGAAGGGCATCACCAAGTATTCATAGTGACCAGTAGGCGTGTTGAACGCGGTCTTCCACTCGTCACCAGGTCTGATCCGCACAAGATGGTATGCGTTCCGTAGGTCAAGCTTAGTGAAAACAACTGCTTCCTGGAGCAGCTCGAAGGCTGTGGCCATAAGGGGTAGCGGGTAACGGTTACGGACGGTTATGGCATTGAGTCCCCGGTAGTCGATGCAAGGACGTAATCCACCGTCTTTCTTGGCCACAAAGAAAAACCCTGCTCCCGCCGGGGAGGTGGATGGACGCATGAGGCCTGCTTCCAGAGCGTCCTTGATGTAGGTATCCATAGCAGCTCGTTCGGGTGGAGATAGGGAAAAGATCCGACCCCTGGGGGCAAGTGCCCGAAACAGTTCGATGGGGCAATCATAAGGTCTATGGGGTGGTAGCATGGTGGCCCTCTGTTTGCTAAATACCAGTTTGAGGTCATGGTAACACTCGGGAACTTGGGTCAGGTCGATGGATTCTAAAGACTCGGGAGTAGAACTCGGGGAATTCGGGAAAATACATGTAGCTTGGCACGTAGGACCCCACTGCTTGATAGTGCCCACAGACCAGTCGATGTGAGGGTTATGGCTGTGAAGCCAGGGGTATCCAAGGACGAGAGGGAACTCTGAACAGGAGATCAAATGAAAGTTCATCAATTCCTTGTGTTGTGAAACTGAAAGTCGCAAGGAGGTAGTGACATGAGTGACAAGTCCAGATCCCAAAGGGCTTCCATCCAATGTAGTAACCCTCATGGGGTTACTTAGAGGTTCAGAGGGAACGCCATTCTCCTTCGCCCAGACACCATCCATGAAGTTACCTGCGGCTCCAGAGTCTACCAAGGCTTGAAGGTGAAGCTTGTGGTTGTCCCAGGAAAGGGTGACTGGAATGAGCAGACGGGAGTTGGACGGATGGGAGGAGGTTGTTTCCCGTTACAGTTCCCCCCGGTCTGTACGGGACAGAGCGTTTCCCTGGAGCCCGGGACACGTGGAACGGAAATGGCCCGGTTTGCCACAATATAGACAGCGTCGCTTTTTCCGACAGCAGGGTGATGATATATGCGATCTTAGACCGGTCGGTGGGGAACGACGAGGGTTGCAGCTCGAAGGAGAGAGAACATTGGGTGAGAAACCCTTTACAAGCACTTGGATCACCTGAGAACCGTTGGAAGACGAGGTTCAGCCAGAGGGTTAACTGCCATGGGTACGTGAATCTGAGGTACTGGGACGGGAACTGTTGCCGAGGTAAGTCGATCAGATATCTGCTTTATGGAAGTCAGCATCTCCGACAGAAGATGAGAATGTCTAGCCATTAAGGCTTCTTGCTGAACCAGGGCAGCTTCGCGGCGTTGGACAGTCTCCTGGTGGTGGAACAGCCTGGCAACAAGGTCCTGGGAACTGGCTGCCTCTGGGTTCATTTTTTGGCTCTGTGTTTCTGTCAGGACCCGGTTACGAACCCGGGTCTCCGGAGTGAGAAAGTCACTTAACCAACTGAGCCACGAATAGTTGGCAGAACCCAGAACCCAGAGGCAGACACAGCAGTACTTGAGACGATGTATTTAATGAAGTAAAAATGAAGTTCTTCAGGAAAACATGTAACTCCACAACTTCAAAAGGAATTCCACAAGAACAAAGGTAATCCTCCAAGACAAAAAGGTAAATCCACAAGGTGGAAGGTATAGCACAAAAAGCCTCAAAAAATACTCAAAAACAAACAAACAAGAACAAAAAACAGAATTCCACAAGAGAGTCCACCGGGATCAACAAGAGTACACAGAGTACTAGGGCTGGGTGCTAACATACAAACACAGAGCAAAGGACTGAGGAAAACAAAGGGTTTAAATACAATCAGGGGAAACGAGGCACAGGTGCAAATAATAATGGGGATCAAGGGAAAACAAAAGGTCAAAAGGCACAATGGGGGCATCTAGTGACCAAAAACCGGAACAACCCTGGCCAAATCCTGACAAGTTGGAGCAGGGCTTCCACCCATAACAATCACTGTTTCTCCTATCATTACCTCATTGGAGCAGGGCTTCCACCCACAACAAGCACTGCTATGGGAGCCCTGCTTTAACAAACTCTGTTACCTTCATCATGAAAGAATTGATGATTCTTCCTGAACAGTTATGTTTTAATTCAGTCATCCCACAAGCACAAGAAAAAATATACCAGTGATTTGTTTGATAGCCTTATTTTGGTATTTGACAACAACAATAATAGTGTTTCCCTGGGTGTGTCCCTGCCAGGTGCTTCTCCTTTGGGATTGGAGAGGGGGCCAGCAGGGCGGAGGGCATGCACAGTTTATCACAGGACAGGACAGGATGCAGCCCAAAGTAAGAGAGCTTGTATGTGTACAGTCGTGGCCCAAAGTTTTGAGAATGACACAAATATTAATTTTCACAAAGTCTGCTGCCTCAGTTTGCGTGATGACAATTTACATATACTCCAGAATGTTATGAAGAGTGATCAGATGAATTGCAATTCATTGTAAAGTCCCTCTTCAGCACTGCCACAAAAGGACCAGCTGACATTATGTCAGTGGGGCAGCAGGGTAGCCTAGTGGTTAGAACATTGAACTAGTAACCGACTAGTAACCGAAAGGTCGCAAGTTCATATCCCCGTGTTGACAAGGTACAAATCTGTCGTTCTGCCCCAAACAGGCAGTTAACCCACTGTTCCTAGGCCGTCATTGAAAATAAGAATTTGTTCTTAATTAACTGACTTGCCTAGTTAAATAAAGGTAAAAAAAAATTTTTTATAAATAAACATTCTCTCGTTAACACAGGTGTGAGTGTTGACGAGGACAGGGCTGAAGATCACTCTGTCATGCTGATTGAGTTTGAATAACAGACTGGAAGCTTCAAAAGGAGGGTGGTGCTTGGAATCATTGTTCTTCCTCTGTCAATCATGGTTACCTGCAAGGAAACACGTGCCGTCATCAAAAAGGGCTTCACAGGCACAAAAAGGGCTTCACAGGCAAGGATATTGCTGCCAGTAAGATTGCACCTAAATCAACCATTTATCGGATCACCAAGAACTTCAAGGTGAGCGGTTAAATTGTTGTGAAGAAGGCTTCAGGGCGCCCAAGAAAGTCCAGCAAGCACCAGGACCGTCTCCTAAAGTTGATTCAGCTGCGGGATTGGGGCACCACCAGTACAGAGCTTGCTCAGGAATGGCAGCAGGCAGGTGTGAGTGCATCTGTACGCAAAGTGAGGCAAAGACTTTTGGAGGATGGCCTGGTGTCAAGAAGGGCAGCAAAGAAGCCACTTGTCTCCAGGAAAAACATCAGGGACAGACTGATATTCTGCAAAAGGTACAGGGATTGGACTGCTGAGGACTGTAAAGTCATTTTCTCTGATGAATCCCCTTTCCGATTGTTTGGGGCATCCAGAAAAAAGCTTGTCTGGAGAAGACAAGGTGAGCGCTACCATCAGTCCTGTGTCATGCCGACAGTAAAGCATCCTGAGACCATCCATGAATAAAGAATGGTACCAACACATCCTCCGAGAGCAACTTCTCCCAACCATCCAGGAACAGTTTGGTGACGAACAATGCCTTTTCCAGCATGATGGAGCACCTTGCCATAAGGCAAAAGTGATAACTAAGTGGCTCGGGGAATAAAACATCAATATTATAACAAGAAAGTCCAGCAAGCACCAGGACCGTCTCCTAAAGTTGCGGGATTGGGGCACCACCAGTACAGAGCTTTCTCAGGAATGGCAGCAGGCAGGTGTGAGTGCATCTGCACGCACAATGAGTTGAAGACTTTTGAAGGATGGCCTGGTGTCAAGAAGAGAAAAGAAACCACTTCTCTCCAGGAAAAACATCAGGGACGGACTGATATTCTGCAAAAGGTACAGGGATTAGACTGCTGAGGACTGGGGTAAAGTACCTTTCTCTAATAAACCCCCTTTCCGATTGTTTGGGGCATCTGGAAAAAAGCTTGTCAGGAGAAGACAAGGTGAGCGCTACCATCAGTCCTGTGTCATGCCGACAGTAAAGCATCCTGAGACCATTCATGTGTGGGGTTGCTTCTCAGCCAAGGGAGTGTGCTCACTCACAATTTTGCCAAAGAACACAGCCATGAATAAAGAATGGTACCAACACATCCTCCGAGAGCACCTTGCCATAAGGCAAAAGTGATAACTTTGTGGCTCGGGGAACAAAACATTGATATTTTGGATTCATGGCCAGGAAACTCCCCAGACCTTAATCCCATTGAGAACTTGTGGTCAATCCTCAAGAGGTGGGTGGACAAACAAAAACCCACAAATTCTGACAAACTTGATTATGCAAGAATTGGCTGCCATCAGTCAGGATGTGGCCCAGAAGTTAATTGACATGCTAGGGTAGGATTGCAGAGGTCTTGAAAAAGAAGGGTCAACAACTGCAAATATTGACTCTTTGAATCAACTTCATGTAATTGTCAATAAAAGCCTTTGACACTTATGAAATGCATGTAATTATGCTTCAGTATTCCATAGTAACACCAGACAAAAATATCTAAAGACTTTGTGAAAATGTATATTTGTGTCATTCTCAACTTTTGGCCACCTTATTTGCAAAAAAAAAAAATTGGGAGTCACGTCGACATGTTTCACTCAAAACCCTGTATTTCTTATTTTCTTGTTTTCTGTCTCTCGCTCCCTATTCTGTCTGTCTGTCTGTCTGTCTGTCTGTCTGTCTGTCTGTCTGTCTGTCTGTCTGTCTGTCTGTCTGTCTGTCTGTCTGCCTGTCTCCCCGTCTGTCTGTCTCCCCGTCTCCCCGTCTGTCTGTCTGTCTCCCCGTCTGTCTCCCCGTCTGTCTGTCTGTCTGTCTGTCTGTCTGTCTGTCTGTCTGTCTGTCTGTCTGTCTGTCTGTCTGTCTGTCTGTCTGTCTGTCTGTCTGTCTGTCTCCCCGTCTCCCCGTCTGTCTGTCTGTCTCCCCATCTGTCTCCCCATCTGTCTGTCTGTCTCCCCGTCTGTCTGTCTCCCCGTCTGTCTGTCTGTCTGTCTGTCTGTCTGTCTGTCTGTCTGTCTGTCTGTCTGTCTGTCTGTCTGTCTGTCTGTCTGTCTGTCTGTCTGTCTGTCTGTCTGTCTGTCTGTCTGTCTGTCTGTCTGTCTGTCTGTCTGTCTCCCCGTCTGTCTGTCTGTCTGTCTGTCTCCCCATCTGTCTGTCTGTACAAATCTAACAAGTAATCTAACAATTCCCCAACAACTACCTAATAAAAACAAATTACAAGGGGTGAATGAAAATATGTACATATAAGTATATGAATGAGCGATGGCCAAGCGGCATAGGCAAGGTGCAGTAGATGGTATAAAATACAGTATATGCATGTGATATGAGTAATGTAAGATATGTAAACATGATTAAAGTGGCATTATTTAAATTGGCATTGTTTAAAGTGACTAGTGATCCATTTATTAAAGTGTCCAGTGGTTGGGTCTCAATACAGTATGTGATATGAGTAATGTAATTTTGTAATTTTTATTTGGATCCCCATTAGCTAACGCCATAACGCTAGCTAATTTCCTGGGGTCCAACACTAATTAACAAGACATTACAAATAACCACAATCAAGACTTCACAAACATTCAACAAGTAGACAATAAAGATAATTGAAATATCTGACAGGAAACACATTTAACATTCAGTTGATGCTTTCTATTTGCTGTCCAGTCATATGGTCTATCACATTAGATGTTCTTTTACTTTTTTTCTTGAAGGTGGTTTACTTTTTGCTTGAGAAATATGGATTGGTAAAACGTTGCATTCAGCTATAGCTCTATATAAAACTGTAGATTTAAGGTGATTTGTCCTTGGCTTGAGTTGTTTTAGCTGCACTGAATTTGCCTGTCTGGTTTGGTGGTTATGCGTGTTGCTAGTATGTACTAATTGGACTGAAAAATACTGTGGGTTTTAGAAAAATATAACATTCCTAAAGAAAATCAGAAGACAGTAATTTGTTTTTAACATGAAGCCATGAGAGATTCTGATGCATTTGGATAATATTCATCTGGTTTGAGCAATGAAGAGCTAATCTACCAGCCCTGTTTAGAGCAACGAAGAGCTAATCTACCAGCCCTGTTTAGAGCAACGAAGAGCTAATCTACCAGCCCTGTTTAGAGCAACGAAGAGCTAATCTACCAGCCCTGTTTAGAGCAACGAAGAGCTAATCTACCAGCCCTGTTTAGAGCAACGAAGAGCTAATCTACCAGCCCTGTTTAGAGCAACGAAGAGCTAATCTACCAGCCCTGTTTAGAGCAACGAAGAGCTAATCTACCAGCCCTGTTTAGAGCAACGAAGAGCTAATCTACCAGCCCTGTTTAGAGCAACGAAGAGCTAATCTACCAGCCCTGTTTAGAGCAACGAAGAGCTAATCTACCAGCCCTGTTTAGAGCAACGAAGAGCTAATCTACCAGCCCTGTTTAGAGCAACGAAGAGCTAATCTACCAGCCCTGTTTAGAGCAACGAAGAGCTAATCTACCAGCCCTGTTTTGAGTCACTTGGAGCTTTTTTTTAGATCTTTCTTTGCTGCAGATGACCATATAACTGGGCCCTGTTTAGAGCAACGGGAAGAGCTAATCTACCAGCCCTGTTGATAGAACCAGGGATTGACCAGCCCTAACTGTTTAGTGTGATAGAACCAGGGATTGACCATATAACTGGGCAGTACTCTAAGTGTGATAGGACCAGGGATTGACCATATAACTGGACAGTACTCTAAGTGTGATAGAACCAGGGATTGACCATATAACTGGGCAGTACTCTAAGTGTGATAGAACCAGGGATTGACCATATAACTGGACAGTACTCTAAGTGTGATAGAACCAGGGATTGACCATATAACTGGGCAGTACTCAGCCAGGGATTGACCATATAACTGGGCAGTACTTGTGATAGACCAGGGATTGACCATATAACTGGGCAGTACTCTAAGTGTGATAGGACCAGGGATTGACCATATAACTGGGCAGTACTCTAAGTGTGATAGGACCAGGGATTGACCATATAACTGGACAGTACTCTAAGTGTGATAGAACCAGGGATTGACCATATAACTGGGCAGTACTCTAAGTGTGATAGAACCAGGGATTGACCATATAACTGGGCAGTACTCTAAGTGTGATAGGACCAGGGATTGACCATATAACTGGACAGTACTCTAAGTGTGATAGAACCAGGGATTGACCATATAACTGGGCAGTACTCTAAGTGTGATAGGACCAGGGATTGACCATATAACTGGGCAGTACTCTAAGTGTGATAGAACCAGGGATGGACCATATAACTGGGCAGTACTCTAAGTGTGATAGAACCAGGGATTGACCATATAACTGGGCAGTACTCTAAGTGTGATAGGACCAGGGATTGACCATATAACTGGACAGTACTCTAAGTGTGATAGAACTTGACCATATAACTGGGCAGTACTCTAAGTGTGATAGAACCAGGGATTGACCATATAACTGGACAGTACTCTAAGTGTGATAGAACCAGGGATTGACCATATAACTGGGCAGTACTCTAAGTGTGATAGAACCAGGGATTGACCATATAACTGGACAGTACTCTAAGTGTGATAGAACCAGGGATTGACCATATAACTGGACAGTACTCTAAGTGTGATAGGATTGACCAGGGCAGTTGACCATTGATAACTGGGCAGTACTCTAAGTGTGATAGGACCAGGGATTGACCATATAACTGGGCAGTACTCTAAGTGATAGGACCAGGGATTGACCATATAACTGGGCAGTACTCTAAGCATAGGACCAGGGATGATAGGACCAGGGATTGACCATATAACTGGGCAGTACTCTAAGTGTGATAGGACCAGGGATTGACCATATAACTGGGCAGTACTCTAAGTGTGATAGGACCAGGGATTGACCATATAACTGGGCAGTACTCTAAGTGTGATAGGACCAGGGATTGACCATATAACTGGGCAGTACTCTAAGTGTGATAGGACCAGGGATTGACCATATAACTGGACAGTACCAGGGATTGACCATAACTGGGCAGTACTCTAAGTGTGATAGGACTTGACCATATAACTGGGCAAGTGTGATAGGACCAGGGATTGACCATATAACTGGGCAGTACTCTAAGTGTGATAGAAGGGATTGACCAGGGATTGACCATATAACTGGGCAGTACTCTAAGTGTGATGATAGGACCAGGGATTGACCATATAACTGGGCAGTACTCTAAGTGTGATAGAACCAGGGATTGACCATATAACTGATACTCTAAGTGTGAGACAGTACTCTAAGTGTGATAGAACCAGGATTGACCATATAACTGGGCAGTACTCTGGGCAGTACTCTAAGTGTGATAGAACCAGGGATTGACCATATAACTGGGTACTGTGTGATAGGACCAGGGATTGACCATAAACTGGGCAGTACTCTAAGTGTGATAGACCAGGGATTGACCATATAACTGGGTACCAGGGATTGACCATATAACTGGACAGTACTCTAAGTGTGATAGAACCAGGGATTGACCATATAACTGGACAGTACTCTAAGTGTGATAGAACCAGGGATTGACCATATAACTGGGCAGTACTCTAAGTGTGATAGAACCAGGGATTGACCATATAACTGGGCAGTTGACTCTAACCAGACAGTACTCTAAGTGTGATAGAACCAGGGATTGACCATATAACTGGGCAGTACTCTAAGTGTGATAGAACCAGGGATTGACCATATAACTGGGCAGTACTCTAAGTGTGATAGAACCAGGGATTGACCATATAACTGGGCAGTACTCTAAGTGTGATAGAACCAGGGATTGACCAGGGCAGTACTGTTGACCATAACTGGACAGTACTCTAAGTGTGATAGAACCAGGGATTGACCATATAACTGGGCAGTACTAACCAGGGATTGACCATATAACTGGGCAGTACTCTAAGTGTGATAGAACCAGGGATTGACCATATAACCAGACAGTACTCTAAGATAGACCAGGGATGACCATATAACCAGACAGTACTCTAAGTGTGATAGGACCAGGGATTGACCATATAACTGGGCAGTACTCTAAGTGTGATAGAACCAGGGATTGACCATATAACTGGGCAGTACTCTAAGTGGAACCAGGGATTGACCATATAACCAGACAGTACTCTAAGTGTGATAGAACCAGGGATTGACCATATAACTAAGTGTGATAGAACCAGGGATTGACCATATAACTGGGCAGTACTCTAAGTGTGATAGAACCAGGGATTGACCATATAACTGGGCAGTACTCTAAGTGTGATAGAACCAGGGATTGACCATATAACTGGACAGTACTCTAAGTGTGATAGAACCAGGGATTGACCATATAACTGGGCAGTACTCTAAGTGTGATAGAACCAGGGATTGACCATATAACTGGGCAGTACTCTAAGTGTGATAGAACCAGGGATTGACCATATAACTGGACAGTACTCTAAGTGTGAGATAGTGTGATAGACCAGGGATTGACCATATAACTGGGCAGTACTCTAAGTGTGATAGAACCAGGGATTGACCATATAACTGGGCAGTACTCTAAGTGTGATAGAACCAGGGATTGACCATATAACTGGACAGTACTCTAAATAGAACCAGGGATTGACCATATAACTGGGCAGTACTCTAGGGATAGAACCAGGGATTGACCATATAACTGGGCAGTACTCTAAGTGTGATAGAACCAGGGATTGACCATATAACTGGGCAGTACTCTAAGTGTGATAGGACCAGGGATTGACCATATAACCAGACAGTACTCTAAGTGTGATAGAACCAGGGATTGATCATATAACTGGGCAGTACTCTAAGTGTGATAGGACCAGGGATTGACCATATAACTGGACAGTACTCTAAGTGTGATAGAACCAGGGATTGATCATATAACTGGGCAGTACTCTAAATGTGATAGGAAGCAGGGATTGACCATATAACCAGACAGTACTCTAAGTGTGATAGGACCAGGGATTGACCATATAAACTGGACAGTACTCTAAGTGTGATAGGACCAGGGATTGACCATATAAACTGGCCAGTACTCTAAGTGTGATAGGACCAGTGATTGAATCACCTGATTCAGAGTGCTAGATGTTACATACTCTGAACATTTTCTTGTAACAGCAATTCCCTTACCCATCTTAAAAACAATATTATCTATGTGTTCTGACCATGATAAAGCTGCTCCAACATGACGCCTAGTAGTTTTTTTTTCACTTGCTCTACATGTATTCTATTCATCGACAAATTCAATTGGGGATCATCAGCAAGCATACAGTATATCTTGAACCAAATACAATACATTTAGTTTTAGAAATGTTCAACACCAATTTGTTCATATCAACCCACTCAGACAACATTCTTAGTTCACTGCTCAGTACATCTGTTAGCTCATTACATTCTGATGCTGCACTATATATTGTAGAGTCATCAGCATACATGACCACTCTTGCTTTGTTCATTACTGAAGATAAATCATTAGTAAAGATAGAGTATAGCAGTGGGCCTGGGCAGCTTCCTTGAGGAACACCACAATGTATATCTTAACTATTTGAAAAGCTACCATTAAAGAACACTTTTTGCCTTCTCCTGGATAGATAGCTTTCCATCCAGGATAGAGCTGCATCCTTAAAACAATAACATTTGAGTTTTCCTAGTAACAGTTCATGCACTGAAATCCAGCAACACTGTGTGTGTGTGTGTGTGTGTGTGTGTGTGTGTGTGTGTGTGTGTGTGTGTGTGTGTGTGTGTGTGTGTGTGTGTGTGTGTGTGTGTGTGTGTGTGTGTATAAGAAAATACCGGGAACAACTCAACTGTGGTTGACCCGACTTGGCTAGAACTCTGTGAAACTTATAATAGGATAGGGAGTCCTTTTCAAGGTTCCTCTAATCTCGGGGGAATGGAACTGACAGCGCTGGGTAGTGATAAACAGTGGTGAGAACTCTGGGGAAGGATACAACTCACCTACTGTTCGTGGGTATGTATGTGCGTAGGATATCTATTGTTTGTGTGGAGGAATGTGCGTAGGCAGGGAGCAAGTTATAAAATGGATGTCTTTGTATTATGGACTTCAGAACGATCTCTGAATAAACTGTACGGACCTCAAATCAAATCAAAGTTTACTTGTCACATGCGCCGAATACAACCTTACAGTGAAATGCTTACTTTACAGGCTCTAACCAATGGTGTGAAAAAAAGGTGTGTGTGTGTAGGTAAGTAAAGAAATAAAACAACAGTAAAAAGACATTTGAAAAAAGAGTAGCAAGGCTTTATACAGACACCTGTTAGTCAGGCTTATTGAGGTAGTATGTACATGTAGGTATCGTTAAAGTGACTATGCATATATGATGAGCAGAGAGTAGCAGAAGTGTAAAAAGAGGGGTTGGCGGGTGGTGGGACATAATGCAGATAGCCAATGTGCGGGAGCACTGGTTGGTCGGGCCAATTTAGGTAATATGTCAAATCAAATCAAATTTATTTATATAGCCCTTCGTACATCAGCTGATATCTCAAAGTGCTGTACAGAAACCCAGCCTAAAACCCCAAACAGCAAGCAATGCAGGTGTAGAAGCACGGTGTACATGAATGTATAGTTAAAGTGACTATGTACAGTGGGGCAAAAATTATTTAGTCAGCCACCAATTGTGCAAGTTCTCCCACTTAAAAAGATGAGAGAGGCCTGTAATTTTCATGAATTTATTTGCAAATTATGGTGGAAAATAAGTATTTGGTCACCTACAAACAAGCAAGATTTCTGGCTCTCACAGACCTGTAACTTCTTCTTTAAGAGGCTCCTCTGTCCTCCACTCATTACCTGTATTAATGGCACCTGTTTGAACTTGTTATCAGTATAAAATACACCTGTCTACAACAGGTAGGAATTATTAAATTCCCATGACAGTGGGAAAGGGCAGTGTGGAGTGCAATAGAGATTGCATTATCTGTGGATCTGTTTGGGCAGTATGCAAATTGGAGTGGATCTCGGATTTCTGGGATAATGGTGTTGATGATAATGGTGTTGACCTTTTGCATCAGCTGAGTCTTTGCCTAATTTTTATTAAACCCAGAGTCTTACAAACCTCGGGAATTAGTCAAAGCTTTAATAATTGTTAGTTATTATCATTGGGATTGAAAATTCTCTTGACAGATACCTTATCCAACATTTTGCAAATTACATCAAGATATTTCACATCAGCACTTGGTGGCCTATAGCAGCAACCAACTAGTATATGTTTCAAATGTGGTCAATGCACCTGTACCCATAGTGCCTCTAATCCATTCAACATTAAGTCCTTATGTTGTTTTGCTGGAATATGATTCTGGATGTAAACTGCAACTCCACCCCCATATCTATTTCTGTCCCTCCTGAACAAATTGTGTCCATGTATAGAGATCTCTGCATCGTCAAAAGAAGGGTCCAATTGAGTCTCTGATATTGCCAATACATGAATATTGTTTGACTGCACTACACAGCATATTTCATGAATTTTGTTCCTTAAACTGCATATATTCAAGTGAGCAATTAACAGACCGTTCTTTGGTAGATTTACAGTATTTATATGTCCAAACATGAATCAGTAGTTGGAATCTGAGAGAGAGATACTCAGTGTGTGTATGTGGGGCTGAAATTACATGTGTCTGTCGCACCTCCTAACTCCATGGGAGAGAGGGTGAACAATCAGTTTGTCATACCTCAGATATGCTATGTCACCTCGTTCTCTTGCAGCCTTCATGGCTGGTATTAGTTCCTTTCTTCTTTGACGGACTGCATCTGAAAAATCCTCATTGATGAAGATGAAGGACCCTTTAAGGCATTTGGATTTTTCATGGACTACAAGCTTATCCTTGAATCTGAGGAATTTCACTACAATTGGCCTGGGTCTGGTTCCATTCTCACCACTAGTGACCCCTGGTTTCCAAAACAGGTGAGCACGTTCCAGCTCTACCTGTTGATCCAGTTGTAGCTCCTCATAAAACAGCTTTCGAACTTTGTCCTCTGATTCAGCCCATGTCTCACTTTGGCTCTCGTGGATACCATGTATTACAAGATTATTTCTCCTCGATTGTCCATCCAGGTAATCAACCTCCCCAGACATGTTCTGGAGGCCCTCCCTGACTGTGGTGATTTCATTCTGCCTTCCCAGACATGTTCTGGAGGCCCTCCCTGACTGTGGTGATTTCATTCTGCCTCCCCAGACATGTTCTGGAGGACCTCCCTGACTGTGGTGATTTCATTCTGCCTTCCCAGACATGTTCTGGAGGCCCTCCCTGACTGTGGTGATTTCATTCTGCCTTCCCAGACATGTTCTGGAGGCCCTCCCTGACTGTGGTGATTTCATTCTGCCTTCCCAGACATGTTCTGGAGGCCCTCCCTGACTGTGGTGATTTAATTCTGCCTCCCCAGACATGTTCTGGAGGCCCTCCCTGACTGTGGTGATTTCATTCTGCCTTCCCAGACATGTTCTGGAGGCCCTCCCTGACTGTAGTGATTTCATTCTGCCTTCCCAGACATGTTCTGGAGGCCCTCCCTGACTGTGGTGATTTCATTCTGCCTTCCCAGACATGTTCTGGAGGCCCTCCCTGACTGTGGTGATTTCATTCTGCCTCCCCAGACATGTTCTGGAGGCCCTCCCTGACTGTGGTGATTTCATTCTGCCTCCCCAGACATGTTCTGGAGGCCCTCCCTGACTGTGGTGATTTCATTCTGCCTCCCCAGACATGTTCTGGAGGACCTCCCTGACTGTGGTGATTTCATTCTGCCTTCCCAGACATGTTCTGGAGGCCCTCCCTGACTGTGGTGATTTCATTCTGCCTTCCCAGACATGTTCTGGAGGCCCTCCCTGACTGTGGTGATTTCATTCTGCCTCCCCAGACATGTTCTGGAGGCCCTCACTGACTGTGGTGATTTCATTCTGCCTTCCCATACATGTTCTGGAGGCCCTCCCTGACTGTGGTGATTTCATTCTGCCTTCCCAGACATGTTCTGGAGGCCCTCCCTGACTGTGGTGATTTCATTCTGCCTTCCCAGACATGTTCTGGAGGCCCTCCCTGACTGTGGTGATTTCATTCTGCCTTCCCAGACATGTTCTGGAGGCCCTCCCTGACTGTGGTGATTTCATTCTGCCTTCCCAGACATGTTCTGGAGGCCCTCCCTGACTGTGGTGATTTCATTCTGCCTTCCCAGACATGTTCTGGAGGCCCTCCCTGACTGTGGTGATTTCATTCTGCCTTCCCAGACATGTTCTGGAGGCCCTCCCTGACTGGTGATTTCATTCTGCCTCCCCAGACATGTTCTGGAGGACCTCCCTGACTGTGGTGATTTCATTCTGCCTCCCCAGACATGTTCTGGAGGACCTCCCTGACTGTGGTGATTTCATTCTGCCTCCCCAGACATGTTCTGGAGGACCTCCCTGACTGTGGTGATTTCATTCTGCCTTCCCAGACATGTTCTGGAGGCCCTCCCTTACTGTGGTGATTTCATTCTGCCTCCCCAGACATGTTCTGGAGGCCCTCACTGACTGTGGTGATTTCATTCTGCCTTCCCATACATGTTCTGGAGGCCCTCCCTGACTGTGGTGATTTCATTCTGCCTTCCCAGACATGTTCTGGAGGCCCTCCCTGACTGTGGTGATTTCATTCCGCATAGAGGAACAGTTGCTGGAAAGTGTATCCTGTGTGGTCTTCAATACATCCACATCCTTCTGTGAACTGACGGCTTGTTTTAATGTCTTGTACATCTTTAGTTAGGTTGTCCAGCCGTTTGTTGGTAGACTCTATGATCATTTGTTTAAAGTTCTTTTTCTGCTGAAGTATCATTTCCTTGGAGAAGACTTTTTGCATCTCCAAGAGTTCACTTACCTGCCCAGGAGAGATGTAAACCTCGTCTTTTTTTGGAGGTATGATAATAATGATAATAGGACGAGCCCTCTATTCACTCTGTGAAATGAGAGACGCCAGCAGCAGGAAACTCAGTTGTCCTAAAACCGAGACAAATTGAAGTGGCCCTAGCCATAAGGGCTAACCACTTAGCGTGCTTGGTATCCAGCAATAGTAGCCCAGGTTGCCTAACTTGATAGCTAGCAGCTAGGCTAGTTGCTTTGCCAATGTATTACCACCTTGTTTGAGCTAGGATCCCTGGACATATATCAGCGGTCCCAGAGATAACACTAACTGCGTCCCAGGATCCAGATATGAATAGGAAAACTACTGTAAACTTTTATTAGGTCGTTTGTTGTTAAAGTAAAACAAACTGAGTCTCTCGTCTTGTACTGCGCGAGATGGCGGTGGGGTTACGCCAATGTAAGATATGTAACATTATTAAAGTTGCATTGTTTAAAGTGGCACTGTTTAAAGTGAGGGCAGATAGTGATGCGTTGTGCAGACCGCACCAACCTCTGGAGAGCCTTGCGGTTGAGGGCGGTGCAGTTGCCGTACCAGGCTGTGATACAGCCCACCAGGATGCTCTCAATTGTGCATCTGTAAAAGTTTGTCAGGGTTTTGGGTGACAGGTCAAATTTCTTCAGCCTCCTGATGTTGAAGAGGCGCTGTCTGTGTGGGTGGACCATTTAATTTTGTCTGTGATGTGTACGCCCAAGAACTTAAAACTTTCCACCTTCTCCACTGGTGTCCCTTCGATGTGGAGAGGGGGGTGCTCCCTCTGCTGTTTCCTGAAGTCCACAATCATCTCCTTTGTTTTGTTGACGTTGAGTGAGAGGTTGTTTTCCTGACACCACACTCCGAGCGCCCGCACCTCCTCCCTGTAGGCTGTCTCGTCGTTGTTGGTGATCAAGCCCTCTACTGTTATGTTGTCTGCAAACTTGATGATTGAGTTGGAGGTATGCATGGCCACGTAGTCGTGGGTGAACAGGGAGTACAGAAGAGGGCTGAGCACACACCCTTGTGGGGCCCCAGTGTTGAGGGTCAGCGAAGTGGAGATGTTGTTTCCTACCTTCACCACCTGGGGGCGGCCCATCAGAAAGTCCAGGACCCAGTTGCACAGGGAGGGTTTGAGACCCAGGGCCTCCAGCTTGATGATGAGCTTGGAGGGTACTATGGTGTTGAATGCTGAGCTGTAGTCAATGAACAGCATTCTTACATAGGTATTATTTTTGTCCAGATGGGATAGGGCAGTGTGCAGTGTGATGGCGATTGCGTCATCTGTGGACCTGTTGGGGTGGTATGCAAACTGAAGTGGATCTAGGGTGGCTGGTAAAGTGGCGGTGATATGATCCTTGATTAGCCTCTCAAAGCACTTTATGATGACAGAAGAGAGTGCTATGGGGCGGTAATCATTTAGCTCAGTTATCTTTGCCTTCTTGGGTACAGGAACAATGGTAGCCATCTTGAAGCATGTGGGAACAACAGATTGGGATAGGGAGCGATTAAATATGTCTGTAAACACGCCAGCCAGCTGGTCTGCGCATGCTCTGAGGAAGCGGCTAAGGATGCTGTCTGGGCCAGCAGCTTTGCGAGGGTTAACATGTTTAACTCATGTCAGACACTGAGAAGGAGAGGGGGGGGGGGGGGGCGCAGTCTTTGTTAGCTATCCGCGACGGTGGCACTGTATTATCTTCAAAGCAGGCAAAGAAGGTGTTTAGTTTGTCTGGAAGCGGTCGGTGTCCTCGTCGGTGTCTGTGACATGGCTGTTTTTGTTTACGTAGTCTGTGATTACCTGTAGACCCTGCCACATACGTCTCGTGTCTGAGCCGTTGAATTTCGACTCCATCTTGTCCCTGTACCGGCATTTTGCTTGTTTAATTGCCTTGCAGAGCAAAAAACTACACTTTTTATATTCAGACATATTGCCAGGCCTCTTTCCATGGTTAAATGCAGTGGATCTCGGTTCCAGTTTTATGAGAATGCCACCATCCATCCTCGGTTTCTGGTTAGGGTAGGTTTTAATGGTCACAGTGAGTACGACGTCTCCAATACACTTATTTATAAACGCACTCACCAAGTCAGTGTATAGGTCAATATTGTCCTCTGAGGCTGATCGGATCAGCCTCAGAGGACAATATTGACCTATACACTGACTTGGTGAGTGCGTTTATAAATAAGTGTATTGGAGACGTCGTACTCACTGTGACCATTAAAACCTACCCTAACCAGAAACATATTCCAGTCCATGTGAGTGCGTTTATAAATAAGTGTATTGGAGACGTCGTACTCACTGTGACCATTAAAACCTACCCTAACCAGAAACATATTCCAGTCCATGTGATCAAAACAATCTTGGAGAGTGGCTTCCGATTGGTCAGGCCAGCATTGAATGGATCTCGTCACTGGTACATCCTGTTTGAGTTTCTGCCTATAAGCCGGGACGGGCAAGATGGCGTCGTGGTCGGATTTGCCAAAGGGAGGGCTTTGTATGCATTGCTGGAAGTTAGAGTAGCAGTGGTCGAGAGTATTAGCCCTACGTGTTATACAATCAATTAGCTGATCAAATTTAGATAGCATTGTTCTCAAATTTGCTTTGTTAAAATCCCCAGCTACAATAAATGCAGCCTCCGGATATATAATTTCCAGTTTACATAGAGTCGGGTGAAGTTTTTGAGGGCTGTCTTGGTGTTTGCTTGAGGGGGGGTGTACACAGCTGTGACTAATAACTGAGGAATATTCTCTTGGTAGGTAGAATGGCCGACATTTAATTGGAATTCTAGGTTGGGTGAGCAGAAGGACTTGAGTTCCTGTATGTTGTTATGATTACACCAAGAGTTGTTAATCATAAAGCATACACCCCCACCCCTTACTCTTCCCAGAGGGGTGTTAATCTCTGTCGGCGCGATGCATGGAGAAGCTCGGTGGCTGAATGGATTCCGACAACATATTCCGAGAGAGCCATGTTTCCGTGAAACAGAAAATGTTACAATCTCAGATGTCTCTCTGGAAGGCAACCCTCGCTCGAATTTCGTCTACCTTGTTGACAAGAGACTGGACATTGGCGAGTCGTATACTTGGGAGTGTAGAGCGGTGTGCCCGTTTTCGAAGCCTGACCAGAAGACCGCTCTGTCTGCCCCTTCTGCATCAATGTTGTTTTCAGTCAGCTGCTGGGATTAAATCCATTGTCCTGGGTGGTGGTCCGAAGAGAGGATCTGCTTGGGGAAAGTCGTATTCCTGGTCGCAATGTTGGTAAATTGACGTTGCTCTTATATCCAATAGTTCTTCCCGGCTGTATGTAATATGACTTAAGATTTAGTGGGGTAACAATGTAAGAAATAATACATAGGAAAAAAAATATCAGCGCCATTTTATGAATCTAACGTTTGCTTAGTAACATTGGACATTTAACCCCATCTAGCGGTGCAAGACAGGAAAACATATATGTACTACAGTTTCTATGTCGCTCCCGCCCTATAGGGCGCACTGGTGAGTCTATTTGGCCTCATTCTCTGTCTGAGCTCTATTGCAGTTTGCCACGTAATCTCCCGAGTTCAGACCACATGCCGCGTTCACTTGCTAGTCAGAACTAGGAAACTTCAGACTTGCTAACTGGTTGTAGTTGCTGTATACACGTGTCGCGTTTCAGCACTTATAGCCAGTCGGAAATGTCCGAGTTTCCTAGTCCCGACTAGTAAGTGAACGCGGCAATAGACATAGGTACAAGGGGCAGTCTGCGGAGTGAGTAGCAGAGCAACAGAAGCCTGTGAAACTGGACGTGGTTACACGGGCAAAACAGAAGCGCATAACGTTACAAATTCAAGGTGGATGTTATTTTCCTTTCTTTTGTGAAAACAAAACATTGAAACGTGGATATTGTTAATTGAAGTAGGTAAGTAAAAGTAACTAGAAGTAACGCTACTTGGCTAGCAACCTCGTTATATTTTCGACTGGGAGAGGTGGCGCAAGTATGAACCAACGTCAATAACGTTATGGCTGGCTACAGGGTTCCAGCTAGCTAACATTAGGGAATGAGCTAATGAGCCACCGTTAGGCTACTCGAAACCATGTTTTCTGCGTTGAAGTTCTTAACGTAGTTATTTGCTATATCAGGCTAATGATTTGTGAAATATACGTTGATAATACATAAAATGGTTTAATTCCTGTCGACTACTTGTGGATCTTTCTCGTCGAGAACCAAAGACCAGGCGAACTAGCTAAATACTTACGGTCTACATGAACATAATTGGTAACTAAGTGGCTTCATATTAGCAACATGCTGTGCACATATCTACCGTGTGGACAACCGCTGTAAATGAAGCTTTATATCTTGCTGAACACCAGGTGGTTTGGTATCTTACCTGTTACACATACACTACATGACCAAAAGTATGTGGACACGCATACATACTGCTCGTCGAACATCTCACTCCAGAATCATGGGCATTCATATGGAGTTTCCCCCCTCTTGCTACTTTAACAGCCCTCCTCTCTTCAGGGAAATGCATTTCACTAGATGTTGGGACATTGCTCCGGTGACTTGCTTCCATTCAGCCACAAGAGCATTAGTGAGGTCCAGCACTGATGTCGGATGATTAGGCCTGACTCGCAGTCTGCGTTCCAATTCATCGCAAAGCTGTTCAATGGAGTTGAGGCCAGGGCTCTGCATGCCAGTCAAGTTCTTCCACACTGATCTCGACAAACCATTTCTGTGTGTGATTCGCTTTTAACACTTGGGCATTGTCATGCTGAAACAGGAAAGGGCTTGGTTCAAACACATTTTGCCACTTCAGTCAATCAGTCCATTTTTGAATTTGTGATAAAACTGTTGTCATTTGGCAAGGAATGCAGCTTGTTTATCCTATCAGTTGGTTACATTTTTATAGGTGTTTCTGTAGGCCTAACAAAGTGTGTCCGTACTCAGCATGCACGTGTGGAAGGAGCTGTCGTAACGCAAGGGCATTTAGGGCGAAGAACTATTTGATACTTTGCTTGGTTTATTATGCCTTGCGACTGGAACACTAGACTCGAAGCAAATATTGTCTTCAAGAGAACTTAGACCAAATAGTTACAGTATTTGAAAAATATATCAGAAAATACCATGGTTGTGTTCAATAGGGGCACACTGAAAATGAAGGTTATTTTTGTCCAACAAACCTCCCTGTTTCATTATTTAGTTAGCCTACCACTGTTTTATTCACTTTGGAAATGTTTTCTTTCTGAACATGACCTAGGTTATCTAAGTCACTGCTGTGATGTGAAGGACTGTGTGGAGAGGCTCTCCTACTGTAGTCAATCTGAAAGCAGTAGTCCACTACTGTACATCTGAATGTGTGGCACTACTGCTGACTGGTCCAGACTCTCCCCGTCTGCAGCAACCTCCAAGAATGTTTCGAGCACTATGACACTGCTGAATATTGAGAATGGGCCTTGGCCTTCACCAGTCTCCCAGAATCCACAATATATTATCTAAAGGAGAATATGACATGAATGCCTTGCATATACAATGAGGGAATTTACACTGCATCACTTTATGAAGCCGGGAATGTAGCATCGAAGAGATGTCTCAAGTGACCGTTTTCTTTTTTTGTACGTTAAGTAACAACAAGGTGCAGCATTTCTGCTGCCCTGTGTCGGGTTGCCATAGCGACGGGTGTCATTTCTCTTCTGAAATCTTGCGGTGAAAGCGTTGCCATTACACCTCGATCACATTATTGCATTTTGGTACACCAGAATTACATGAATTTCCAATTAAATGCTGCGTTTGCCTTGCAGCATTGCATTGCCCCGGCAGTTGCAGTGCCTTTGGTGTTGCACATATGTTGGATTTATCAAACAAATGCATCAAACTCTATGCATAGATGACTTGACAGAAATGGTAGCAGAAGGTAAATGTTGACCTTTTTGTTGCACACATCCAGATGATGCTGTGTACATATCCAGATGATGCTGTGTACATATCCAGATGATGCTGTGTACATATCCAGATGATGCTGTGTACATATCCAGATGATGCTGCGTACATATCCAGATGATGCTGTGTACATATCCAGATGATGCTGTGTACATATCCAGATGATGCTGTGTACATATCCAGATGATGCTGTGTACATATCCAGATGATGCTATCCAGATGATGCTGTGTACATATCCAGATGATGCTGCGTACATATCCAGATGACATATCCAGATGATGCTGTGTACATATCCAGATGATGCTGCGTACACACATCCAGATGATGCTGCGTACTATTTTGTGCAATGACTCTGTCGGCGTGAACAAAGTTAGACGTGCGGGCCACAGGAGGATGAACTGAATAACGGTCAATTAGTAGCATTTTTAGGGGGGGTCATTTTTTTTACCACTATTGTGGATTTGGCTAAAAGTATAATATAGATATGTAGTTCTCTTGTCTCACTTAAGTCAGTCAGACTTCACCCAAGATGGCAATACATTAATCAAAATACATAGACGTAGCCTGATTAGTTAAGTATAGTAACCACCCCACTATTCTTAGTTCATAGTGTGATTGACACTGTCTGATAGAAAACACCATGTTCATTAATGCATGTTCTCCTCCTACTCATAGATGCGTGGTGTTGGCAAGCAAGTGGACCTCCACCCGACTGCACCTCCAGAACTGTAGAGGCAGTCACTGCACCTGCAGGATTTGGCTGAGCCTAGCTGAGTGCTGCAGTGTGTCCACCCAGGGAGGGAACCACCATGAGGCAGCTGAAGGGGAAGCCCAAGAAGGAGACGTCCAGGGACAAGAAGGAACGTAAGGCGGCCATGCAGGAGGCCCGGTCGCAGGTGGCCACAGTGGTTCTACCCACGTTGGCTGTTGTGGTGCTGCTCATCGTAGTCTTTGTCTACGTGGCCTCCATGCCCAGAGCCATAGAGTAGTGATCAGTTCCACACCCCTCACCTTGGCCCTAACCCCTCAATTTTAGTATGTCTGTAGGCTTTTAATAGGTATAAGCAGTGTCAGGGTTCTCCAACGCTGTTCCTGGAGAGCTACCGTCCTGTAGGTCTTCACTCCGACCCTGTTCCTGGAGAACCTAAACCTACAGGATGGTAGCTCTCCAGGAACAGCGTTGGAGAGCCCTGAGCAGTGTAGTTGTAATTCCACCATAGGAGCAATATCTAATAGTTCTGGGCCAAGGGGAAGGGTAGGGACCGGCTCTAAGATGACTGGGCCCCAATGGGGATGCATGCCCCTGCCCTGCCACCATGGACTGGGTCCCAATTTACCCAGAGACTTGCTGCACCCAAAGGATGACCCCAAACCACCACTCCCCCTGACTGCCAGCTTAACATGCATATAGACATTTTCTGGTCACTCATCCCATCCTCACCCCATTCCACCTTTTCGCTCTCATCCCTCTTTCTCTCATATCGATCTGTCTGTGTGGTCCTCAGGGACCTGCCATTTGTCTTAATTGATGCGTCCTCCCAAGTGCAGTTTTGCCTCGAGAGAATTGAGCTGCAAAACAATCAGATTTAATGAGGTATTATGGTAGTGGCTTCATAGGTGCCTTTTGATGGCTGAAGATGTGTGGCAACTAAGGCAGCCGTGTTGGCTAAAGGGTGGAACTTATGTCCATTACATCAGTGTTTGCCAACCCTGGTCTTCGAGTACCTCCAACAGTACACCTTTTTATTGAAACCCTGGACAAACACACCTGACTCAACTGATCATCAAGCCTCAAATCAGCTGAATGAGGTGGGTTGCTGTTGGGGTACTGGAGGACCAGGGTTGGGAAACACTGCATTACATGTCTATCAATTGCTCTGTAACAACGGTAGGATTTATTTTTGTTCTGGTGCTGTCTTAGTTTAAATTTCCTGTTTACAAAAGGACTTTTAGGGCATAGCTTGCCAAGTTTGACCTGGGGATGTTTTAATCAGGTGACAGGTTGAGGAAGTGTGACTTAATTAATCTACTGGCATTGTTGAGCAATGTGTTTTAAGATTAAAGTCACATGACAAAGGCCAGCAGTCCCAGCTATGTCTGTAGAATGTATACATCCACAAATGTGTGATTTTTTTTTAATTTAATTTTTTTTTTTTTTTTTTAAGAAAAAGAAACGTATTTTAACATGCCAGCAATTGGTCCTGTCTGTTCGAATAGTTGAATGCAACTCAGGATTTTGTCCTGATTGAATGTGGTGTTTGTACTGGACAGATTGTGAATATGTCACAGGAGAACATGACACTGTATTCCATGTACAATCCCAGCGCTACACACTTTGTACTTTTTTTAAGCTACTGACAACTTTGACTTTTGAGTTGCTCAGTATGACATCTGTGCAGATGAGGAAAATATGTGCCTTATGTTTGACAATGAGCCTTTTCAGTTAATAAAGAACTGAAAGACTTGTTGTTCTAGTCCCCTCAAACTCTATTCTAGACCTCGATGCCAGTTCCACTGCTTTTTTTCTCTCCCACCCCCACTGTTCCCCTCTACTCTGGGACTGCTTTAGGCCTGGGACACCAGGTGGGTGCAACTCATTTGTGTAAAACAGAAAACCAGCTGGCTCTGGACCTTGTAGGGTAAGAGTTGAATACCCTTGCTCTAGTCTATTTGCTGGCATTGTGTACCTTTACCCATGTGCAGTAATGCAGATAGAGCAGTAGTCACCTGGCATCCTCTAGGAACACTGAAGAGCACATAGTCCCTACTGTCCCCTAAGTGTACTGTATGTCCCTGTTGCCCAAGGTCTTTACATTGAGAGACTGGTGCTATGGATGTGTCCTTCAGTGAGGTACAAGAGATTGTACATTTGAGTCTGAAAGACAAGTCTGAAGCTATCCTTAATATGTTGGGATTGAACTTGATAGTATCTGTGATTTAACATGGAATAGACCTAGCCTATTTCATACATAACAGAGGAGTTCTATCTGAGTTTGTTATCCAGCAGTAATTGACTGCATAGGGCTCATGTAAAACAGCCTCAGGAAAATCCTTTGAAAATACGACCCATTCCGTATCATTAGACATGCTAAATTGGCCTCCTGTCACAATCTATCAATTGGATTTGACTCTGCCCTGTAATCGGAGGGTAGGCAAGGATGATAAGGGAAAGAACATGATCTAAGAATGTGCTCCTTAAAAAGCTTAGAAGCTGCATAAGACAGCACATTAAAGCTGAGACTGGTGAATCCTCTGTGTAGATTGGTGTTTTTTAATGAGCAGCTATCTCCATAAATGTAAGAGCATCGAGAAGGTTATTAAACCTGAGACCCCAACAAATATTGCTTTTCATTATTTGCTTTTCATTTATCTGAATGTACAGCCCTTTTATATTTAGCTTCAGAGGTTTACCATTTTATTGTTAGGAAAACCAGGGATACAAGTAGGACAAAACAATTTGACATAAACGGTTACATTCGTTAGTTTATTTTGTTACTAATGTCAGAGAAAGCAAACACCTGTTTTAAAAATGATTTTCTATGAATGTTGTACGTACAGAAATTGCTCAGTGGTAAATTAGTATCCAACTAGTCAGTGACCACGATTTTATTAAAGCAACTATGATCCTATTACACTATTATAGACATGTCCTTGGATTTCCTATGATCTATGTAGTTGAACCCCTTCTAATGACACTTGAGCATCAAAGGCATGTTAGTGAGAGTCAGCTTTTCATAGATAGCTTTTAGATAACTCTACGGACCTTTTTGTAAAAAAGGCTTGGGGGGGATTCGCCCCATCGGGATCTGCATTTGTCTCACAAACAGCGCTCTAGCCAGGCCCCCGTTAATCACACTGACAAAGCCGGTGCAGAAGAAATGGATGAATCCAATGGTACAACCCAGAAGTATGTAGCTCAAACACACAATGTTTAAAAGGGGTTAGAAGTACAAATCACGCCGGTGTTGCAGTGGGAAATATAGAAGGTTAAGCCGAGACACTCCAGCACCTCGCACCATACCCCTTCTTCCTTTTATCTATCCACAATGCGGCAAAAATACACAGCAGACCATTACCTTGGAGAAGAGCTGTAGTCTAACAAGATGTCTGTTTGAATTAATCCAGCCTCTTCCCTATGCTGAAGTCTCGTTTCTCTTCCTGGTGTCTCATTAAAAGTTGGAGACAGATGGTGCGATGCAAGTCAAGCATGGCTGACTTCGTATATCGACTTCTATCTCTGTGTGCCCTATCTCTCTATCCCAATACCTGCTGGGCTTAGAAGTGTAGTGGTTTGGGATTAAAAACTTGACCTCAGAGACACAAACACTGAGAATGGAGGTCATTCAGAACACTGAAATGTTCAAACCATTACATGGAAATGCGCATTATTTTCCTTATCTTCTAGGTCAACTGATCCCCTTGAACAGGATATGGTCTAAACACCATCTCTGTCAAGGACTCAAGAACAGCAGTTTATTAGTAAACATTCATAATCACCCCCCTTTCTCCCCATCTCTAGGCCAATTCTAGACCTAGCACATGGACACTGATGAGTAGTCATTGACTGAAAATGCTGGATAGAGGGGTTCAGTGAAGGTGGAGTGAAATGTGTGTCAGTGTGTCAGAGGAGACTAGATAGTTGTTCAGATACACCTCAACTCTGTCAGCGCAGGAAGAGGGGACAGGTATGACCATGCTCTCATTATTGTGCCAGTTTGATGAGTCTCAGGCGCCAGAATTAGTTATTGTAAGCAAGCAAACAGTTACGGGCTTTACCAACCCTGCTCATGTTTTTATATGCCACACTTATGAAACTCTTTCCCACTACGCTCAGCTTCCCAGGAACAGCACCCAGTCAGACCATCTCTACGCAGCACCTGTGGACACTCATCAAATCTCTTTGTGATATACATTCTGATGTTGCACAGAATTTCTATCTTCAAAGATGGAAGGCAGGCTGGAGGATGTGAAATCATGTGGCTTTTGTCTAGATGGGCTGCATCTTTTGTCAGATTTGAATTTTGGAGCAGGTTAGGAGAACTAACATAGCAGGTTAGGAGAATTAGGTACATTTAGGAAAAGGGTTAGCTGAAATGCAACAACAAAAGCTGTATACCCTTTAGCCATGACCGAATAGGTGGGAGGGGGGGCATTCTTCTACTTCTATGGTATTATGGGGCTACATAAACATACTGTAATGACCTGGCTAGAGCATAAATGATCAAATGTCCAGACAGAGGATTGTGTATATGAATTCCCGGTTTATTAACCAAACTCAACACAGGCTACTGTTTGGCCGTAACCCACGCCAAATAAACCAAGGAAAACAGTATCAAACAACGGTGATCCATCTCTTGTTAAGACCAGACGTAAAAAGGGAGAACAAAGGGCAAATGTGGTCTTAAACGCAGCGTTGCTTAATTCTATCAAATATGTCTCACGTTGCAAATAGACTCACCAGACAGTGAGAACGAGGGGCCTACAGTCGTGAAAAACTAAAAGGAAACCAAATAAGTAAAGTTGTGATGGAAACTAAGAAATCCCTAGATTTGTTTAGTCTGAGTGAGGGTTTTGAGGAAGTCACGAGGAGTGTCATAGATGCGTTGGGTGAGGGGGTCGGTGAGAGTCACAAGCTGGTCTTATTCAGATTTGTTGTGTCCTCCGAACAGAAGAAGTGTGCATTATGCCTCCAAAAAGATTTTTGAATGGAATGATTTGTGCACGGATTTCCTGAAGCATGGCGCCTATCAAGGGGGGTTATCTATGGGGTTTCACATGAAATGGATGCAGATTATTTACCTGAGGAAGTAGGTGAAGTGATTGGTGCACATTGCCTGACCCACTTCGTCCATATTATCGTTTGTTTTTGGCTAAATCTCTCCCTTTTCATGTAAAGCTAGGATTTTTGCACAAGCCCCTCCAGTGTTAATACATGCAAAAGATTTGGGCATGTATCAAGTGTATGCAGACGGGAAGAATATCATATGTCAGCTGACGTTATATGCTGCAACTGTGGTGGCGAACATGCGCCGAGTCCCTGGATTGCCATGTTAGGGTGAAGGAGACAGAGGTTGTGATAATAAGGACTGTGCAGTTTGTTTCCTATCTGTGTTGAGAAGAGTGGAGACTGCACCAGTGAAGAGGAGACTGCACAAGTGAAGGTTTTTCAACAATCAATGGATCCTGATATATAACATGTGAAAAAGTGGACTTTGTATAATTTATTACTATGGTCATGAACTGCACTGCACAAACGAAGAAGAAATCAGAGAAAATGTGCAAGAAATCCTGTCAAAGGATGTTTCTGTCATCACAGGCCCCTGCTTCTGCACAGGGATGGGACTTGTTTTGGAATATGACTGGAGTGGGGTGCTTTTTTGTGTGTCTATTTTAGTATTTTGTATGATGTTTTTTCCCCCTTACCTAGAATGGTTATTTTTTTCTATAGTTTCCCACTGTGCAGCAGTGGCAGCATGCACCTATAATGCTTGTTTGCAATCCGCTATGATACAGAAGAAAACAATGATTCTCATTGACCTCCATACAAAAACGTATTTTCGTGAGCTAGGTGCATTTTTTGACTGAGGTCGGAGCCGAGGCTATGGGCATTGTCCATGAGGACAGCATTATGAGTATGGTCGACACACGGAAGAAGATGGCGACCGCAAAGCGCAAAAAAAAGCACTAAATAAGGCATGGTCCTATTGTGCAGATGGTGAGGTCGATGAGAGTGAGGGGGAATTACCTAAGTGGCAAGTGTGCTGAAAATCCCAGAGTCTTGTCCCGATGGTTATGATAAAGATTATTTTGGCCCAGTGGGAGTAAGATTCTTGGAGAAAGTGCATCCTTGCCTTTTGGCTGATTCATATGTGGTATCACGTTGGGTGGGAAAGAAGTTGGGTACTGTTAAATCAGTAACCCAAAGTAGACTTGTGATGTTTTTTTTTGTATTTCTTCTGCCAAGAGGGAGCTGGTGCTCCATGCCACACAACTCAGGTCAATATCTGTTTCTTGCATTGCTCTTAGGACCAGGGCACCATTGAAATGAGTGGTTTCTCAGGGAGTGTTAAGTGTGGATCAGTTGAAGTTCAAGATTCCCAGTGTTTGACGCCCGTCGTTTGTTGCGACGCAGACCCGGTGGCGAGTGGGTGAAACAAAGGAGATACTGTCTGTCCTTTTGAGTTTGTAATCAGTCTTTACCTGACAAAGTCATGTTAGGATATACAGTATCAGTTATCCTGTTAGAGTTTTTGTGCTGAACCCACTGCTGTGTTTCATGTGGAACATTTATGATCAAGTTGCAGCAGTGTGTAGGAGGGAGATTCCAAGATGTGAGAAGTGTGCAGGACGGCATGGGACAGAGGAATGTGTCGTTTTGGTGGAACAAGTTGTGTGTGTCAACTGTAGGGGTGCCCATGTTGCTGGGAATCGGAGTTGTCCGGTGTGAGGGAGGCAGGTCGAGGTGACAAGGGTCAGAGTTGTGTTAGAGGTGTCGCTACAGATCCGGGATCGATCTTGGGCTGTGTCGCAGCCGGCCGCAACCAGGAGACCCATGAGGCGGCGCCCAGCGTTGTAGTGACTCGTGTGGCAGGCCAGGCACATCTTCCGACACATTGGTGCAGCTGACTCCCGGGTTAAGCGAGCAGTGTGTTAAGAAGCAGTGCGGCTTGGCAGGGTCGTGTTTCGGCGGACACATGGCTCTCGACCTTTGCCACTCCAGAGACCGTACTGGAGTTGCAGTGATGGGACAAGACTGCAACTACCAATTGGATATCACGAAATTAGGGGGAAAATAAATCAAATTAAAAATCACACAAGAATAAGTATTTTGTGGGTCGTCACATCCAGTTTCTGAAAACTGTCTTTAGAACATTAGAGTCTTTGATGGACAAGGTGACTGCTCAAGCCAAGGAGTCGGAAATGGCGGTAAGAAGCCGCCATCGATAAAAGACTGTGCAGCCGTCTTCAACGACCTAGCCAAGGCTTTCGACTCTGTCAATTCTTATCGGCAGACTCAATAGCCTTGGCTTCTCAAATGACTGCCTTGCCTGGTTCACCAACTATTTCTCAGATAGAGTTCAGTGTGTCAGATTGGAGGGCCGACTCTTTTCTCTGTATATATCAATGATGTCGCTCTTGCTGCTGGTGATTCCCTGATCCACCTCTACGCAGATGACACTATTCTGTATACATCTGGCCCTTCTTTGGACACTGTGCTAAACGAGCTTCAATGCCATACAACACTCCTTCCGTGGCCTCTAACTGCTTTTAAATGCTAGTTAAACTAAGTGCATGCTCTTCAACCGATTGCTGCCCGTACCCTCCCGCCCGACTAGCATCACTACTCTGGACGGTTCTGACCTAGAATATGTGGACAACTACAAATACCTAGGTGTCTGGTTAGCCTGTAAACTCTCCTTCCAGACTCACATTAAGCATCTCCAATCCAAAATGTAATCTAGAATCGGCTTCCTATTTCGCAACAAAGCCTCCTTCACTCATGCTGCCAAACATACCCTCGTGAAACTGACTATCACAGTGCCACCTGTTTTGTCACCAAAGCCCCATATACTACCCACCACTGCGACCTGTATGCTCTCGTTGGCTGGCCCTCACTACATATCTGTTGCCAAACGGATGGCAGGTAGCCTAGTGGTTAGAGCGTTGGACTTGTAACTGAAAGGTTGCAAGATCGAATCCCGAGCTGACAAGGTAAAAATCTGTCGTTCTGCCCCTGAACAAGGCAGTTAACCCAATGTTCCTAGGTCGTCATTGAAAATAAGAATTTGTTCTTAACTGACTTGCCTAGTTAAATAAAGGTAAAATAAAAATAAAAACCAACTGGCTCCAGGTCATCTAGAAGTCTTTGCTAGGTAAAGCCCCGCCTTATCTCAGCTCACTGGTCACCATAGCAACACTCCGCAGCCGCATGCGCTCCAGCAGGTATATTTCATTGGTCATCCCCAAAGCCAACACTTACTTTGGCCACCTTTCCTTCCAATTCTCTGCTGCCGATGACGGGAACGAATTGCAAAAATCACTGAAGCTCGAGTCTTATATCTCCCTCTCTAACTTTAAGCATCAGCTGTCAGAGCAGCTTACCGATCATTGGACCTGTACACAGCCAATCTGTAAATAGCACACCCGACTACCTCATCCCCATATTATTACTTACCCTCTTGCTCTTTTGCACCCCAGTATCTCTACTTGCACATCATCATCTGCACATCTATCACTCCAGTATTAATGCTAAATTCAAATTATTTCGCCTCTATGGCCTATTTATTGCCTACCTCCCTACTCTTCTACATTTGCACACAGTGTACATAGATTTTTCTATTTTTCTTTTCTATTGTGTTATTGACTGTACGTTTGTTTATGTGTAACTGTTGTTTTGTTGCACTGCTTTGCTTTATCTTGGCCAGGTCGCAGTTGTAAATGGGAACTTGTTCTCAACTGGCCTACCTGGTGAAATAAAAAAATAAAAAGTGTGGATGAAATGGAGAAGAAGTTTGTGTAGCAACAGCTGTGCTGAAACAATATGTCAAATCGAATGTCATTTGTCACATGCGCCCAATAGAACAGGTGTAGACCTTACCATGAAATGCTTATTTACAAGCCCTTAAACAACAACGCAGTTCAAGGACTAGAGTTAAGAAAATATTTACAAAATAAACTACATACATTTTTTAAAATAACAAGTAACACAATAAAATAACTATAACGAGGCCATATACGCGGGGTACCTGTACTGAGTCAATGTGCGGGGGTTAGTTGAGGTCATTTGTACATGTAGGTAGGGGTAAAGTGACTATGCATAGATAATAAACAGCGAGTAGCAGCAGTCTAAAAATAAAGGGTGGGGTGGGGGGTGTCAATGGTCTGGGTGACCATTTGATTAATTGTTCAGCAGTCTTATGGCTTGGAGGTAGAAGCTGTTAAGGAGCCTTTTGGACCTAGACTTGGTGTTCTGGTACTGTTTGCCGTGCTGTAGCAGAGAGAAGGGTCTATGATTTGGGTGACTGGTTTAGATTTTTTGGGGGGCCTTCCTCTGACACTGCCTAGTATATACAGTAGGTCCTGGATTGCAGGAAGCTTGGCCCCAGTGATGTACTGGGCCATACACACTACCCTCTGTAGCGTCATACCGGGCGGTGATGCAACCGGTCAGGATGCTCTCGATGGTACAGCTGTAGAACTTTTTGAGGATCTGGGGGCCCATGCCAAATATTTTCAGTCTCCTGAGGGGGAAAAGGTGTTGTCGTGCTCTCTTCACGACTATCTTGGTATGTTTGGACCATGATAGTTTGTTGGTGATGTGGACACCAAGGAACTTGAAACTCTCAAACCGCTCCACTACAGCTCCGGGCCTGTTCAGACCTTTTCCTGTAGTCCACGATCAGCTCCTTTGTCTTGCTCACATAGAGGGAGAGCTTGTTGTCCTAGCACCACACTGCCAGTTCTCTGACCTCCTCCCTATAAGCTCTCTCATCGTTGTCGGTGATCAGGCCTACCACTGTTGTGTCGTCAGCAAACTTAAGGATGGTGTTGGAGGCGTGCTTGGTCACAGTCATGGGTGAACACGGAGTACAGGAATGGACTAGTTCAAAGAAGTGAAAGCCTATCAGTGCTTCTGAAGTTTGAGAAGATTATGCCGGGGTAAGTACAGATAAGATTCCTTCGTTTCAATGTCAGAGAATGTGTCCCATCCCCATTGTGGTGTTTTAAATGCCAAAGAATGGGACATGTTCATTGTAAAGGAAGGAAGAGATGTGGAGGGGAACATTCTTACAGTGAATATGGGAGTAATGTGAAGGTTAAGTATTGTAATTGTGCGGGGGACATGGTGAAGCATTTGGTGGATGCCAGGTGCAGAGAGAGGCTCAGAAATATATAATTAGTCATGATCCATCGTATGCAGAGTCTGTAAGACAGATTGGTGAAACTACAGTGTGGAATGATGGAGCTTCCATGGCTGCTCCTGTAGGAAGTGGACCTAATGTTGGGGCTTGTGTTTCTGCTGGTCCTGGCATGTTTTGGAGGTCTGTTCAGAAATCGTGTTCTCATGAATGTGCGGTGTCAAAGTTCACTTTGATAATGAGTAAAGTTGACTGAATAGCTTTTATTGGTAAGGTTATCAATACTTCCCGGGTTGTGGAAAGCAGAAATGCCAGGTTGAAGGTTATTGTGGAGACTGCAAAAGAGAGATTGGGGTAACAGATGTTACTGTTGAAATGGTTGTTGGCATGCTGAACAATCCTAATAGTGGAGTGTTTCAGCATGATAATGTTTAATGGCGTTGGGGAGGGGGAGGGTGTAGTATACCTTAGTAGGGATTTATTTGTTTTTCTTTTCTTTTCATGGTAGCACAGATCATGATTGATCGTGCATTCCAGCACAGTAGGTGGCGGCATTTACTTAAACGATTGTTTGCGGACCGCCATTATATCATAGAAGAAGTCTTTCGCGGACAGATTTTGGGGGACCGGGAAGATGGTGGAAATGTAGGTTTTGTTTGAAACTGCTAGTGAGTCAAGTGAAGCTAATAGTACAGAAAGTGAGAATGAGTGGGTTACAGTGACGAAGAAAAAGGGAAACGAGCAGTAAAAGCTATGTTGGAAAATAGGGAACTGCTAGACCTGTTTTTAGTTGGAGTCAGGGTTTTGAATCAATGCTACTTGGGAATCCGTTTAAAGTCTCCAGGAAAATCTGTAATGTGTTGGAAGAAAGTGTGTAGTCGGTGAGAGTCACAAGACGTGGTCTCATTTCGATTGTTTTGCGTGTCTGCGGAGTGGAACGCTTCCTGCATGGATTTTCGTAGCAGGGCGCGTATCAATTGGGTTATTTCTGGGGTGGTGTAAGAAATAAAGGCAGAGGATATAACTGAAGACATCGATGGAGTGGTTGGTGCACGTCGATTGACCTGTATGGTGGATGGAGTAAAGAAGTTAACTTCATCCATGCTACTGTTCTTTGATGAATATATGAAGTCAGGATTCATGAGATACACTATAAGAGCTTTTGTGCACAAGCCCCTTCAGTGTCATTAATGTAAAATATTTGGTCTTATGTCAAGTGTGTGCAGAAGGGATGAATATCATATGCCAGATGAAGGGAAATGCTGCAACTGTGGAGGTGAACATGTGCCTGAAGTTTTGGTGTGCCTTGTTAGGGTGAAGGAGAATGAGGTTGCAAGGGTGTCCTATCTGGAGGCGGTGAGAAAATTGGAAGGAACGAGTGGCGGGGAAGAAGTAATGGTAGTAGAGCCACAACGACCTGTGAATGTTTCTCATCAACCGAGGGATAGTGAAATGCTACATGTTAAAACGGTGGACTTTGTATTATTTATTGCAATGGTCAAACTGTACAGCACAATTGGAGAATAATTCTAAGAAAATTGGAGTCATTGTGAATGCCGCTGAACGTTTTCTGGGTCTTTATGATTTCACAGCCAAGATGGTGCAAGAAATCCTGTTGGTGAATGTAGCCTGTGTAGGGATGTATTTTGAAGTGGACTGTGATTGATGTATGATGTTTTTTAGTTGATGTGTTTTATTTTGTATGATGAGTTGATTAATCCATCTTTTAAGTTGCTTATTCAATACCCCGTCCAGCTGGTGGCGGTAATGCACCATTAACATTGGATGCCAACCGCCGTTAAACCCCATCGAAGAAGAAGTAATCCCTCTCGCTTCGACTCTTCTCAAACATCTTATTCATATTTACCATATTGGATCACTCTTTTGGGTAATTGCTAAAAAAATATATTTTTCGATAGTGTTATTTTCCTGGAAAAGATAGGTAAGTGTATGTTAACTATTAATTGTTCACCTCTTTTGGCGGATGGTTTATTCGAGTTCTGAAAGGTGTCCAGCAAGCTAACAGGCCTTGGATTTAACTAGCTAACGTTAGCCCTGCAAGCTAGCTATTTGCGTAGCCAAGCTTATGAATCTTGATACTAGGTTGTGTTTTTTTAATGTTGGTATTTCTAACGCTAAAACGATTATTTGGTTGGATGTGAAAGTTCTAAGTTGTGACAATCCAGTCTTTTAGCTAGCTAACGTTGGCTGTTGGAAGGGGGCGGGACGGTGCTTAGTCAAGAAAAACACCGCAAAGCCATCTAGCGCGACATTTTATATACAGTACTTTGGCTTGACAAGCTACTGTAGCTAGCTTGTCCCCGATATAAACGTGCCTTTAACTTGTCTCCAGGTATTTGTTATTGCAGACCACGGTTTTTCGCATTGAAATGAATGTTTAAGCATTTCTGATGCATTTACAACATCTTTAGCTACAAACTGTTAAGATTGTCAGAAGATACCAACCGTTCCGTTACGCTTGTTTACACTGAGCTGCAGCGTTAACAAGCATAACGGTATATTCTTGCAAACTGTTGAGTACTTTCGGGGGGTTAGCTAGATGGGAGTAACTATTGCAGCAGGACAGCATTTGCAAATATGCATATTAGAAATGGGGACGTTTGTGTTCCCTACAAGTTACTAGTGTCATGATCTGTAAAAAGCAGTTGAAACAATATGTTTGTGTTTTAGATTATAATGTCAAATATTATGTTCTAATGAGCAACATTTGAACAGAAATTCTGTTTTTGTCTTCTCTCTATTCCCTTTTCTCCCAGGAGAATGGCTGCTGCCGAGGTGAACGATAGTTCTGCCCTAACGAAGGAGGAAAATGAGCTTAGGGAAGTCGTGGCCGAAGGCGAGCACACAGAGAACTACCAGACACTCATCGATGCTGGACTGCGGCAGAACGTGGCTGAGAGTCTCGACAACATATTCTCAACCGGTGGGGCAGTCTAATCTATTTTCTAAAGATACACGATGTTGCTCGAGGTTCCATGAAAGGCCAGTTTGTAATAGTAGTAATCTGTCTTGTACCCACAGGGTTGCTGGCGTACGCTGACCTAGAAGAGGGGGTCATCGATGCTCTGCGGGCATTGAATGAAGAGGGAGCGCTGTCTGTACTCTCACAGTTCAAAGAAAGTGACCCATCTCATGTGCAGGTGAGTTACAGGGGGAGCTGAATGAATGAGAATGAATGGAAGTCAGTTTTAATGATGATACATTCGAGTCTAAGAAGTTGACATTGAGGGGTCTATCATTTTTCCTCTGCTCATAACACCAATACATAAAGCAATTCTGCTGTGGTTTAATTTCCAGAACAAAAGTGCTTTTCTTTGTGCAGCTATGAAGACGTACAGACAGAGGGAAAAACAAGGAAGTAAAGTACAAGGAAGTAAAGTACAAGAATCCACTAAGGGTCCTGCTGAGTCCAAGATCAAGGTAAAATGCAGCAGTTTGAATGTTCATTCAGTTGCGTCATTAGAACTTCCTGTGTGTGTCTGTACACCTGCTCAGGTTGTGTAGTTATGTAGTGGTTATGCTAATGTCTGTGTTCCCCAGGCTCTGCTGGAGCGGACAGGATACACCCTGGATGTCACCAGCGAACAGAGGAAATACGGAGGGCCCCCACCAGAGGAAGTGTTTAAAGGAGCACAGCCTGGGATTGGAACTGAGGTAAAGCTGCTGGAGTTGTAACATTATTTGAAAGGGTCATGGTCATCGTGGCAAAGCCATTGACTGCTATAGAGAAGATAAATGAGTTTGCAAGACTGTGGCTCCAAGAATGTCAACAGAAAAGTTTTCTATTCCCCGATCACATTGTGTAACCCTCACTCAGGCTCTGTTTTCTGCCTTTAGGTGTTTGTGGGAAAGATCCCCAGGGACCTGTATGAAGATGAGCTGGTGCCTCTGTTTGAGAAGGCTGGCCCAATCTGGGACCTGAGGTTAATGATGGACCCCCTCTCGGGTCAGAACCGGGGATACGCCTTCATCACCTTCTGCGGCAAGGATGCAGCAACTGAGGCAGTGAAACTTGTAAGTCCCTGCAGCCAGTCTATAGTCTTAGTTTATCTTCTAAGAACCAAGGTGCTGTTTCCCAGGCACCGATTAAGCCTGGTCCTGCACTAAAAATCGCTTTCAATCGAGAATCTTCATTTAGTCTAGGGTCAGAGTTAATCTGTGTCTGAGAAACCGGCCCAAGATGTGATACATATTTAATTGGAGCAGTTGTCGGACCACTTTCAGCTACCCTTTTCAATGCTACAATGTCATCTTTCCCCTACTCTTGTTTTCAGTGTGACAACTATGAAATCCGGTCTAGGAAATACCTTGGAGTATGCAAATCCGTAGCAAACAACCGTCTGTTTGTCGGATCAATCCCAAAAAACAAGACCAGAGAGAATATATTGGAGGACTTCAGCAAAGTCACAGGTCAGTTAAGTGCAGACCAATTTTGTTTACATTGTTTTATGTTCTGTGGGTCATCATTGGTCACATATCAGTGATGTGACTCTCCTTCTTCCTCCAGAGGGGCTTCAGGAAGTGATCCTCTACCCCCAGACGGATGACAAGGAGAAGAACCGTGGCTTCTGTTTCCTGGAGTACGAGGACCACAAGTCTGCAGCCGAGGCCCGCCTCTGCCTCATGAGTGACACGGTGATGGTGTGGGGGAACCCGGTCACTGTGGAGTGGGCCAACCCGGTCACTGAGCGCAATGCGGGTGCCTTGGCCCAGGTGAGTCATCTCTCTCTCTCTCACTTTGTGGATCTCACTCACTCTCTCACACTTCTTTCTTTCTCTCCCCATCTCTTGTTTTTGTTTTACCCCCTCTGTCTTCCACTTCTGTTGTCTTTTATTCAACTTGTGCTTTTATTTCTACTTTTCTAAACTGAGTTGAACTTTGATGTCCGTGTGAGTCAGCAGGTGAAGGTCTTGTTTGTCAGGAAGCTGGCCGCCTCCGTCACAGAGGAGCTACTGGAGAAGACCTTCTCTGCATTTGGCAAAGTGGACCGGTTGAATAAGATAGAAGACTACGCCTTTGTCCACTTTGAAGACAAGGACGCAGCTGTGAAGGTGGGTTAAAACATATTCATTGTTGTCTGTTTTTTTATGGGGGGGGGTTTACCTTGTTTCGGCTATGTAACAATTTTCCTGTTTGTCTTAGGCAATGGCAGAAATGAATGGGAAGGAGCTGGGGGGAGGGGAGATTGAGATAAGAATGGCAAAGAGGAAGAAGGCTCGAAATGCTCAGCGCCAGGCCACCAGAAACCGAAGGTGAGGCCACAGAGAGACTGGGATTTACTAACATCTATTATCTGATTGAGTAGATCTCTCATCATGGGATTACATTGAAGCTGATATGTTTTCTACAGGAATGATGCCGATTACAACCACCCACCGCCACGCATACCTCCACCGGATAGGGTCCGTGGCCGAGGGGGCGGGGACTATGCCGCCTATCCCCCAGACTACAACAGCTACGATGACTACTACGGCTTTGACTATCACGACCCCCGCAGAGGTTACGAGGACCCCCACTACGGTTACGAGGACCCCCACTACGGTTACGAGGACCCCCACTACGGTTACGAGGACCCCCACTACGGTTACGAGGACCCCCACTACGGTTACGAGGACCCCCACTACGGTTACGAGGACTTGTACAGCATGAGGGGCCATGGCAGACTGCCCAGCAGGGAAAGCCTACCCCCACCCAGGGACCGCAGACCACCACCCACACAGGGCTATGTGCAGAGGGGTCCACCCATTGCAGGGCCCAGGGATGGCAGAGTAAGGGCCCGTGGGGGACCCTTCCAGCCACAGAGGGGCCGCGGTAACCGAAAAGCCAGGGGGAACCATGGGGGCGGGAAGAGGAAGGCAGACGTCTTCAACCAGCCTGACTCAAAGCGCCGGCAGACCAACTAGCAGAACTGGGGCTCTCAGCCCATCGCCCAGCAGCAAGGTGGCGACTATTTCGGTAACTATGTTTAAGGTAATGAAGAAGACACATGGAAAAGGCATTTGACAAAAATACAACAACAGAAAAACAGAAATACCCCCGAAAAAACATTCATAACTTTTTATGTTTATTCCGTTTCAATAAGATTGTTTTATTAAATTGCCAGATACCATCAAATTCAATGTTGTCATTCAGTATTTAGTCTATTTCTATTTTTATCTCATTTCACATTTGGAACAAGATTTTCTCTGCTTTTTGCTCATGGAATAAATCAAGAGACCAAATATCAATTATAAGATACCAGAAGAATTTATGACAGCGCACAAACAATGTATGAATGACTGAATAAAAACATTTTGGCTCTTTTATTTTTTTAATTGTATTTTTTTATTCAGGAAATGCCACTCTTATGATCTGGTAACACCATAGCAGCTTGTTTGTACAACAATGCAGATTTTTCAACCTTAATATTTTACGTTGGATTAAACTGGAAGACCAGAACAACCAAGAATTCAAATACATTCCACTTCCCTGAAGTTCCTGGATCAGCTGCAGCTCACCTCCACTCAAACACCATGAGGCGCAATTACTCAGTGATTTGCTATTACAGACCAAGAATCTCCAAAGGGTTAAAAAGTTATTAGCAAATGATCATAAGTAATGTCAGTGATGCTAATCGTTTGTCTTCTTGTCACTGTAGCAATGACCCCTCAAGCCCTTCAGTATTTCCATAGACAAATGCTCAGAGCAAACATCTTTGGTCCCATTATATCACTGTTTGTATTTGTTTTCTCCTTTCCAACTTATCCAGGTGGTGAAGGGAGAGCAGCATCGCTTGAATGAGGAACAAACTCAACCTGAACTGTGTTCCTTTACAAAAGGGTGAGCTATTATACTGAACAAGAATATAAACGCAACATGGAACAATTTCATAGATTTTTTTATTGAGTTACAGTTCATATAAGGAAATCAGTCAATTCAAATAAAATAATTAGGGCCTAATCTATGGATTTCACATGACTGGGCAGGGGTGCAGCCATGGGTGGGCCTGGTAGGGCACAGGCCCATACACTGGGGAGCCAGGTCCAGCAAATACAGACAGAAATACTCCCCAGTTTCTCTGGCAACATCTCTGGAGGACATTCCTGCAGTCAGCATGTCAATTACACCCTTCGTCAACTTGAGACATTTGTGGCATTGTGTTGTGACACAACTGCATGCTTTTAGAGTGACCTTTTATTGTCCCCACCACAAGGTGCACCTGTGTCATGATCATGCTGTTTAATCAGCTTCTTGATATGCCACACCAGTCAGTCAGTCAGGTGGATGGATTATCTTGGCAAAGGAGAAATGCTCACTAATAGGGATGTAAACAAATTTGTGCACAATATTTGAGAGAATAAGCTTTTTGTGCGTATGGAACATTTCTGGGGTGCCTGATGAAGACCTAAGGGTCGACAGGTTTGTTAGAAATAAAACCACCTGGGAGCATGAGCAGCAGTGTGTGGCATTTTCCTTTCTGTTTTCCATCTTTTATTTAATCTCATAAAATTTGGGACTAGCACTTTACGACAAGCATTTCGCTACACTCGCATTGACATCTGCTAACCATATATGTGACCAATAAAATTGGATTTGATTTGGCATGTTACATTTTATATTTTTGTTCCGTATTTATTAGTAGTTTATTGCCCAAAGCGTTTTTGTGAGAAGACCAGTTTCCGGGGTGTAGCTAGGCCACCTTCCGCCTCAGGTGTGGAAGGCTGACATCGGTGGTGGAGTGAGACGCAGGCCATAGGGGAAAAAAACAAGTCTAGCTCAAACAGATGGATTTTGATGCCAATTTATTTTTTATTATGCTAATTAGACAGTGTGCTGACTGCAGGAGCAACTCATAAGGAAATCAGTCAATTAAATAAATTCATTAGAGCCTAATCTATGGGTTTCACATGACTGGGAATACAGATATGCATCTGGGATCTTTTATTTCAGCTCATGAAACACTTTACATGATGCTTTAATTTTGTTCAGTATACATTGAGTTTGATAAAAGTTAATAGGATTTCCATTGTAATTAATATTCCAAAATAAAAATAACCCTGAGAAACACAAAGAAAAAAGCTAAGAAGAAGCTCCCCTTGTATCTGAATGCAACAACATAGCATACAGAACAGAGCATTCGGAAAGTTCAGGCCCCTTGACTTTTTCCACATTTTGTTACATTACAGCCTTATTCTAAAATTGATAAAAAATAATTGTTTAAACTCAATATACACACAATACCACAATGACTAAGTGAAAAAGTTTATTTAATTTACATTTTTGCACATTTATTAACAAACAACAGATGCCTTATGCCTTTACATAAGTATTCATAAGTTTCACGTCTGGAGGAAACCTGGCACCATTCCTATGGTGGTGGTGGCAGCATCATGCTGTGGGGATGTTTTTCAGCAGCACGAACTGGGAGACTAGTCCGGATCGAGGGAAAGGTGAACGGAGCAAAGTACAGAGATCCTTGATGAAAACCTGTTCCAGAGTGCTTAGGACCTCAGGCTGGGGCGAAGGCTCAGCTTCCAACAGGACAACGACTAAGCACACAACCAAGACAGAGCAGGAGTGGCTTGGGGACAAGTCTCAATGACCATGAGTGGCCCAGCCAGTGACTGGACTTGAACCCGATCGAACATCTGGAGTGACCTGAAAATAGCTGTGTCGTGACGCTCCCCACCCAACCTGACAGCGCTTGAGAGAAGAATCTGTGAAACTCTCCAAATACAGGTGTGCCAAGCTTGTAGTGTCATACCCAAGAAGACTCAAGGTTGTAAACGCTGCCAAAGGTGCTTCAACAAAGTACTGAGTAAAGGGTCTGAATGCTTATGTAAATGTTATAATCACATTTATTTTTTTATACATTTGCTAAAATAAATGTTTTTGCTTCATCATTATGGGGTATTGTGGGTAGATTGATGAGGGGGAAAAAACAATTTCATCCATTTTTAGAATAAGGCTGTAACATGACAAAATGTTGAAAAAGTCAAGGGGTCCGAATACTTTCACAGAACAATCATGAAGCTGTAAAACAAAGTCTTCCTCTTTCCTGTATTGAATAAGAACTATACAGTACAAACACATTTGGACCTCAGAGATATGAACACTTCGGGAATGGTGGTTGTTTGAAAACACTGAAATATTTGTAATTTTTTAAATGTACTGGAAGGGGGGTGGGGTTCAAACCATTATGGAAAATAATGTGTATTTCCATGTATTTTCTAGAACAGTGGTTCCCAAACTTTTTATAGTCATGTACCCCTTCAAACATTCAACCTCCAGCTGTGTACCCCCTCTAGCACCAGGGTCAGCACACTCTCAATTTTTGTTGCCATCATTGTAAGCCTGTCACACACACTATACGATACATTGATTAAACATAAGAATGAGTGTGAGTGTTTATCACAACCCGGCTCATGGGAAGTGACAAAGAGCTCTTATAGGACCAGGCACAAATAATAATATAATAATCAATAATATTGCTCTTTATTTAGCCATCTGACATATAAAACCTTATTTGTTTATCAAAAATGGTGAATTGCTCACCACAGGTTAATGAGAATGGTGTGCTTGAAAGGATGCACATAACTCTGCAATGCTGGGTTGTATTGGAGAGAGTCGGTCTTAAATCATTTTCCACACACAGTCTGTGCCTGTATTTAGTTTTCATGCTAGTGAGGGCTGAGAATCCACTCTCACTTAGGTACATGTTTACAATGGGCATCAGTGTCTTTAGAGAGCGATTTGCCAAGGCAAGAAACTGAATGCAGCCATCTCCAGAAATCTGCCAGTGGCTTCTGATTAAATTTCGAGGCCCTCTTGTTTATATAACGGTAAGTGGACTGGAGGCAGGGCATGAAAGGGATAACAAATCCAGTTGTTTGTGTCGTCCGTTTCGGGATGTAATTGCGCACCCAGCTCACTCAGGTGCTTTGCTATATCACACTTGACATTGTCCATGAGCTTGAGTTCATTTGCACACAAACATCATACAACAACGGAAAGACCTGTGTGTTGTCCTTGTTAATGCAGACAGAGAAGAGCTCCAACTTCTTAATCATAGCCTCAATTTTGTCCCACACATTTAATATAGTTGTGGAGAGTCCCTGTAATCCTAGACTCAGATCATTCAGGTGAGAAAAAGCATCACCCAGATAGGCCAGTTGTGTGAGAAACTCGTCATCATGCAACCGGTCAGACAAGTGAAAATTATGGTCAGCAAAGAAAACTTTAAGCTCGTCTCTCAATTAAAAAAAACGTGTCAATACTTTGCCCCTTGACAACCAGTGCACTTCTGTATGTTGTAAAAGCGTTACATGGTCGCTGCCCATATCATTGCATAATGCAGAAAATACACAATAGTTCAGTGTCCTTGCTTTAACAGTTAATCATTTTCACTATAGTGTCAAATGTCTTTCAACCTCTCAGGCATTCCCTTGGCAGCAAGAGCCTCTCTGTGGATACTGCAGTGTACCCAAGTGGTGTCGGGAGCAACTGCTTGCATGCGCATTACCACTCCACTATGTCTCCCTGTTATGGCTTTTGCACCATCAGTACAGATACCAACACATCTTGACCACCAAAGTCCTTTTGATGTCACAAAGCTGTCCAGTCCTCTCCTGGTTTCCAGTGGTCTGCAGAAGAGGATGTCTTCCTTAATTGACCCCCCATAAATGTAACAGACATATACCAGGAGCTGTGCCAGGTCCGCCATGTCTTTTGACTCATCCATCTGTAACGCATAGAGTTCACTGGCTTGTATGCAAAGCAGTAATTGTTTCAAAACGTCTCTTGCCATGTCACTGATGCGTCGTGAAACAATGTTGTTTGATGAAGGCATTGTCTGTTTTATATATATATTTGAAAACTTTTCCCCTCAGCATTTTCCCAGCATTATCCGCGGCAGCAGGAAGAATTGCAGTCCTCCACAATAGTATTTTAGCCCCTTCTTATTAATGGTACAGTATCTGTTGCTTTTAGACATGTCTCACTACTCGAAAGTTGTCATGTTTTGTTTCTAAATGTTTGCGCATGAGTGAATGTTTCCTCAAGTTGTGAGATAGTACTTTTGCACATAAACTCAGCAAAAAAAGAAACATCCCTTTTCCAGGACCCTGTCTTTAAAAGACAATTTGTAAAAATCCAAATAACTTCACAGACCTTCATTGTCAAGGGTTTAAACACTGTTTCCCATGCTTGTTCAATGAACCATAAACAATGAATGAACATGCACCTGTGGAACGGTCGTTAAGACACTACCAGCTTACAGACGGAAGGAAATTAAGGTCACGGTTATGAAACATTAGGACACTAAAGAGCCCTTTCTACTGACTCTGAAAAACACCAAAAGAAAGATGCCCAGGGTCCCTGCTCATCTGCGTGAACGTGCCTTAGGCATGCTGCAAGAAGGCATGAGGACTGCAGATGTGGCCAGGGCAATAAATTGCAATGTCCGTACTGTGAGACGCCTAAGACAGCGCTACAGGGAGACAGGATGGACAGCTGATCGTCCTGGCAGTGGCAGACCATGTGTAACAACACCTGCGCAGGATCGGTACATCCAAACATCACACCTGTGGGACAGGTACAGGATGGCAACAACTGCCCGAGTTACACCAGGAACGCACAATTCCTCCATCAGTGCTCAGACTGTCCGCAATAGGCTGAGAGTCTGGACTGAGGGCTTGTAGGCCTGTTGTAAGGCAGGTCCTCACCAGACATCACCGGCAACAATGTCGCCTATGGGCACAAACTCACCTTCGCTGGAACAGACAGGACTAGCAAAAAGTGCTCTTCACTGACGAGTCGCGGTTTTGTCTCACAGGGGTGATGGTCGGATTTGCGTTTATCGTTGAAGGAATGAGCGTTACACCGAGGCCTGTACTCTGGAGCGGGATTGATTGGTAGGTGGAGGGTCCGTCATGGCCTGGGGCGGTGTGTCACTTGTTCAGGTTATGTCTCAGTTGTTGAGTCTTATGTTCATACAAATATTTATGTTAAGTTTGCTGAAAATAAACGAAGTTGACAGTAAGAGGACATTTCTTTTTTTGCTGAGTTTATAACACACTGTGACTGAGGAAAGGCACTACTCCCAATATAAGTGAACCCCACATCAATGTAGTTCTCATCATATTTTTGCCTCTTCGATGGTCCATTGTCCCCGTCTGTTGTTCGGTGCTTTCCTGGGTAAGGGGGCAGTAGCTCTTTGGCCGCATCAGATTCACAACTGTCAGTGTCCATGTTAGCTGGGCTAACAACAAATGTAGAATTACTGATGCTAGCATTGGATGTGCTCGTGGAAGCAGAACAACTTGTGTCGTCGACAGGTGAAGGTGTAATACTGCTGGTAGTAGCAGTATTACCAGTAGAGCTGGTATGTGTCTCTATGGAAGCAGAACAACTTGTGTCGTCGACAGGTGAAGGTGTAACACTGCTGGTAGTAGCAGTATTACCAGTAGAGCTGGTATGTGTCTCTATGGATGTGGGCCTTACTTTTTTTAACCATATATCAATTTTCCAGCAAACTGAACATGTGATTGAATGTTAATTATTTGACTAGGCTACCTGTATTTGACATTGTGTTGTTATTTCGCTGAACACTAGATGGTTTCATTTTATTTTTGGCAGTGAAACGAGGCTACTAAGGCGAGAAGAAAAAAAACTCACCTAAATGTATAGCTTCGTTGGAAAATATGAATTGACTGAAAATGTGAAGATTTTTTTGAAAAATAATTATTTATTAGTATTATTATTATTTACAAAAATGTGAATCACATTTTTGCTTGGCGTACCACCGACGGCATTGTGTTCCCCAGTTTGGGAATACCTGCTCCAGGCAGATGGGTTGCCTCCCACAATGTAACAATGTTCCAGAATACATATACATTTAGGCTTTAATTTAATAATTACAAATATTTGTTTATTTGCTATTGAGAATACATATTTGTGGATTTGTGTAATATTGCACAATTTCACAGGCAACCACTGTGATAGCAAGGCAGGTTCTATTATAAAGCAAGAGGTTTTTGTCTTTGAGTGCAGTAGTCAGAGAAGATATTATCATGGTGAAACACATTTAATCATGGTAGGACAGTAGGAATTAGAATTCTGTAAAACCAGTCCAGAAGGGGCTCTATTGCCAGTCTATCCCTTCCCTGTCTACCATGAAGGTCCTATACAAAGTCAATCCATTTGACATTGTTGTAAAGGACTTCCCCTCACAATATGGTCACAGCCTAGACGTGTCCTCCACTTTTAAGTGGCATTGTAAAAAAAAGCCATATGTTTCCACACACAGTTTACAGCAGCAAAATAAGTGGTAGCTACTGTATCTGCATAATATCAAGGCCTGTAGCCTGGTGACTTGACCTGGAGGTTAATCTAATCCATGTGACGTGGTATTGTCTTATAGCCTAGCTAGCTGCAGAAGCTAATAGCACTCAAATGACTGTCTGTCTGTCTGGTGACCGAGTTTTGGAGGGAGTTATCACCTCAGTCAGGACTAGGCTACTAACCTGGACCTATCTGTTCTGATGGTGAGTGTGCCGGTCTGTTTTTCTGCATCTGCACGATACTTTGTTCATATTTTTATATACAATACAATGTTAATAATGTAATTATTATATTTTACTTATTTTAACAATACCCTGATAATGTATTATAAAACAGGCAGATCAGCATAAAGGAGGCTACAGCTGTAGCATGTGGGTACTACAACAGTCCATGCTACCGGGGACCCTTGGGACATCCCAACCACATTGAAGTTTAACTTTAAGATGGCGGTTGGGAACTTGGGCCGGTGGCCGATAGGTCTCTGGTTCGAGTCCGTCTTGACTTGGTGGGAGATATGTCAACGTGCCCTTGGGCGGGGCGCTTCACCCTGGTTGCTCCTGTAGGTCGTTCTGGATGGGAGTCAGCTAGATGACTGAATGTAGTGTTAATGTTGAGCGGCTTCACTGCAGGTAGATTGTATGTTTTAATATTTTAAAAATAAAACATTAAGATGGTTACGTTTAGGGTAGGGACGTCAAGGATCTCAGATAGCACTGACAATACTACAACATGGCTGCTTTTACTCTTCTCTGAACAGCTGATTTAACCACAAAGTAAACATGACTTTCTTAATTGCAAATTAGTGAGTATTGTCTTGATTTGTTGCCACCAGCCGTATGTCATTGTGTATAGTGGTCAGCAGAGGGCGCTAGATGACACATGCTTACCTTAACATTTCAAGGCCTCTTTGCAAGAGCTCAAAGTCAACAAATCAATTTTAACCTTCAAATTCTGAATGCAGTGTGTGCACCCCTGGGTCAAACGAAGATCTCTGCTAAAGCACACAGTTGCCAAACCAACCAATAATTCAACAGATACAAAAGGCCAGGGATTTCTATGACTTTGTTTCCTCTTGTCTGTGATCAAAGGGTGTGTTAGAGGAAGGAAGCAGATATATCCCCATCTTTCCGCTATGTGGCAAAAATACCCAGTAGGCAATGAGAAGGGCTCTAGTCTAAAAACAAGATGTCTTCTTGAATGAATCCAGCCTCTTCCCTATGCTCTAGTCTCCTCATGTCTCATTAAAAGTTGGAGGGAGACAGATGGTGCTGTGCAAGTCAAGCATGGCTGACTTCATATGTCGGCTTCTATCTCTGTGTGTGCTGTTTCGTGTACCTCGTAGGCTGTGTTCAGACAGGCAGCCCAATTGGGATATTTTTTTTCACTAATTGGTATTTTGACCTATCAGATCAGCTCTGAAAAAGACCTGCTGAGCCAAGCCTTTGACGCTCTTCTCCCTCTTTCTCTCTCCAGCCCTGAGGGCGAGTATGTATTCTTAACAGTCCACCCTTCAGGGGAGTGAGTGTGGATGGATTGGTGAGATGAAAGTACATGTCACGGCTGTTCAAAGGAGAGGACCAAGTTGCGGCGTGGTGAGCGTACATTTTTATTAATCCAAATGACGCCAAACAAAACAATAAACACTACAAAAAAAAAACTAACCGTGACACTCACAAGCAAAGTGCTCTAAACAAAGTCAACCTCTCACAAACACAGGTGGGAAAAGGGGTACCTAAGTATGGTTCCCAATCAGAGACAACGATAGACAGCTGTCCCTGATTGAGAACCATACCCGGCCAAACACAAACAGAATGCCAACCCCAACTCACGCCCTGACCAAACCAAAAGGGCGTGACAGTACAAAACATGTTGAGGTAACGAGATTAAGAAATTAAATCACTTTTTATTGGTTAAAAATCATATTTATTGTGTATTATAACACATAAGACCACAATCATGCATACAGTACAATTAATAGATTTAATTTCCATTTTCATTATTTAAAAATAAAACACCTCGAATGCTGAGAACAATGTAAAGAAACAAAACAAAGGAGAAGTTCCCCTTGTATCTGAACGCAACGACATATTATACAGAAGAGGTTATACTTTCACAGAACTAGCATAAAGCTGTAAATCAATGTCTTCCTCTTTCCTAAATTGAATAAGAAATATACAGTATAAATGTAGTAGGACCTCGGAGACACGAACACTTCAGGAATGGAGGTCGTTCGAAACACTGAAATGTTTGTAATTTTTTTAATATACTGAAAAAATATCAAACCATTATAGAAAATATGAACTGAGTATTTCCATGTATTTTCTCGGGCCAACTGATCACCCTTGAACAGGATATGGTCTTGACTCTGACATGGACTCAGGATGACAACAGTTTATTAGTAAACATTCAACATCACTCTCCTTTACTCCTCATTCTAGACCTAGCACAGGGACACTGATGAATAGTCATTGACTGAAAATGCTGGATAGAGGGGTTCAGTGAAGGTGGTGGAATGTGTGCAGGTGGGTCAGTGTGTCAGAGGAGACTAGGTAGAAGGATAGAGTGCCTTGTGAGGAGTTCAGGTACACCCCAACTCTGTCAGCACAGGAAGAGGGTGCAGGTATGACCTTGTTTGTGTCTCCTGTGTCTCCTAGCCCATCTGTAAATAGCCCACCCAATCTACCTACCTCATCCCAATATTGTTTTTATTTACTTTTCTGCTCTTTTGCACACCAGTATTTCTACTTGCACATGATCATCTGCTCATCTATCACTCCAGTGTTAATTTGCTAAACTGTAATTACTTCACTACTATGGCCTATTTATTGCCTTACCTCCTCTTGCCATTTGCACACACTGTATATAGACTTTTTTCCCTATTTTGTTATTGACTGTAGTGCTCGCTTGTTTATTCCATGTGTAACTCTGTGTTGTTGTTTGTGTCGCACTGCTTTGCTTTATCTTGTCCAGGTCGCAGTTGTAAATGAGAACTTGTTCTCAACTAGCTTACCTGGTGAAATAGAAATAAAGATTTTTTTTTAAAAAGTGTGTGAATTTCACCATTTTCCTGTCCTGCTAATCATTCATACTTTTGTACCTGTTTCCTCCAGCATCAGCATCAGCATCTTCCTCCAGCATCAGCATCTTCACAAGGTCCTTTGCTGTTGTTCTGGGATTGATGTGCACTTTTCACACCAAAGTACGTTCATCTCTAGGAGACAGAACGCGTCTCCTTCCTGAGCGGTGTGACGGCTGCGTGGTCCCATGGTGTTTATACTTGCGTACTATTGTTTGTACAGATGAATGTGGTACCTTCGGGCATTTAGAAATTGCTCCAAAGGTTGAACCAGACTACAATTTATTTTCTGAGGTCTTGGCTGATTTCTTTTGATTTTCCCTGATGTCAAGCAAAGAGGCACTGAGTTTGAAGGTAGGTCTTGAAATACATCCACAGGTACACCTCCAATTGACTCAAATGATGTCAATTAGCCTATCAGAAGCTTCCAAAGCCATGACATCATTTTCTGGAATTTTCCAAGCTATTTAAAGGCACAGTCATCTTAGTGTATGTAAACTTCTGACCCACTGGAATTGTGATACAGTGAATTATAAGTGAAATAATCTGTCTGTAAACAATATTTGGAAAAATGACTTGTGTCATGCACAAAGTAGATGTCCTAACCGACTTGCCAAAACTATAGTTTGTTAACAAGACATTTGTGGAGTGGTTGGAAAACGAGTTTTAATGACTCCAACCTAAGTGTATGTAAACTTCCGACTTCAACTGTAACTCTACCATTCCAATTTACAATATCATTGAAGAACAAAATACCATTTTACATTTTTTTCCCATAAATACAGGTATTTTATCAACCATCATATTTGTGTTCAGCCATAATATTTGTTGTAATATTTGTTCTATCTTTTCAGGGGGGTGAAATTGAAATTGTAGCCAGCTCTGCAATGTTTGTTTGAAAAAGAGAGATTTTTTTTAGTATCATTTTCAATTAATCAAAAATGAGACATGGCAATCTGCACAAAGGCAAAAAGGCAATTTTCAAACAATGGACGAGCTTTTCTGTCACAACTTCAGCCGAAGTCAGTCCCTTTCCTTGTTTGGGCGATGTTCGGCGTTCGATGTCACCGGTCTTCTAGCCATCACTGATCCATTTTTCATTGTCTTCCTTCACACCTGGTTCCAATCCCATCAATCCCATGTTGTGTATTTAACCCTCTGTTTCCCCTCATGTCCTGGTCAGATTGTTTGTTTGTATGTTTGTGTATTATGTATTGGTGAGCGATGGGTTCTTGTACCCACTTTTATTTATGTTGTATTTTTGGTTTTGTTAAGTTTATTGAACGACTCCATTTTTACCAAGTTCGATTCTCCTGCGCCTGACTTCCCTGCCACCTACACACACATTGTTACAGAATCTCCGACCACCTATGGAGTCAGCTGGAGAAGGTACCCCGGCCATGGAGGTGGAGGAGCGCATCCAGGATCATGCGGTAAAGCTTTACCATCTGGCCGCGGCCATGGATCGCGTTGTCCAGACTATGGACCGCTGGGAGAGACAGGGAGTTCTTCCAGCGCCTCTACCAGCACAACCGGGGTCTCTCTTGAGCGACACTTTCCCGCCTGAACCCAGTGGGATCCGTCTCTCCGCCACAGGAGTACGATGGGAGTGCTGCCTACTGCCAGGGTTTCCTCCTCCAACTAAACCTCTATCTGGCCACGGTCCACCCAGCTCCATCGGACCGTGAGAAGGTGACCACCCTCGTCTCGTGCCTCACCAGGAAAGCCCTGGAGTGGGCCAACGCCGTGTGGAGAGAGGGAGATGCGGCGTTGGACCATTGTGAGTTCACCCGCCGTTTCCGGGCAGTCTTCGACCACCCACCCGAGGACAGAGCGGTGGATGAGCGCCTCTACCATCTGAGACAGGAGACGAGGAGCACACAGGAGTTTGCCCTGGATTTTAGGACCCTGGCTGCCGGCACGGGATGGAACAACAGGGCCCTGATCGACCACTACTGCTGCAGTCTGCACGAGGATGTCCATCGGGAGCTGGCCTGCAGAGACACCACCCTCACTTTCGACCAGCTGGTGAACCTGTCCATCCGGCTGGACAACCTGCTGGCTACTCGTGGACGTCCAGATCGGGGCTGGTGGTTCCATCCTCCCGCACACACTCTCCGATACCTATGGAGCCGTGAGGGGCGGAGCGCAGGGAGACCGGAGGGTGTTTCCGCTCCCACCATCTGCGGCCGCAGAGGTCACACTGCTGGTCGGTGCTGGGTTGGTTCCTCTGGGAATCGAGGCAGCAGGCAGGGCGCTCTGGCGTTACCCCAGGTGAACTGGCACCATTCTCACCCAGAGTCCTCTGTTGCACATATGTTTGTCTGTCACTTTTCTGGAGTTTTCCCCGCATTCCCAGCATAAGGCACTCGTAGATCCAGGTGCGGCTGGGAATTTCATTGATAGAGTGTTAGCTCATAGTTTAGGGAACTCCATTGTTCCCTTGGATGTGCCCTTCCCTGTTCACGCCTTAGATAGTCGACCATTAGGGTCAGGTTTAATTAGGGAGGTCACCGCTCCTTTGGGTATGGTGACGCAGGGGGTCACACAGAGAAAATGAGTATTTTCCTTATTGACTCTCCTGCGTTTCCCATGGTCCTGGGCCTACCCTGGTTTGCTTGTCATAACCCCACTGTTTCTTGGCCACAGAGGACTCTCACGGGGTGGTCGCGAGGGTGCTCAGGTAGGTGTTTAGGGGTTTCCGTTGGTGCTACTATGGTGAAGAGTCCAGACCAGGTCTCCACCATGCGCATTCCCCCTGAATATGCCGATTTGGCTCTCACCTTCTCCAAAAAGAAGGCGACTCAATTACCACCTCATCGACGGGCGATTCTGCGATAGATTTCCTGGTAGACGCTGCACTTCCCAGGAGTCAAGTGTATCCCCTCTCACAGGCGGAGCCGGAGGCTATGGAAACATATGTCTCTGAATCCCTGCGTCAAGGGTACATTCGCTTCTCCACTTCACCCGTCTCCTCTAGTTTCTTTTTTGTGAAGAAGGAGGGGGTCTGCATCCGTGTATTGACTACCGGGGTCTAAATCAGATCATGGTGAGGTATAGCTACCTGCTCATAGCCACAGTGATTGAGTCAATACATGGGGCACGCTTATTCACCAAACTAGATCTCAGGAGCGCTTACAATCTGGTGTGGAGACGAGTGAAAGATGGCTTTCAGTACCACCTCTGGGCACTATGAGTACCTCGTCATGCCGTATGGGTTGATGAATGCGCCATCAGTCTTCCAAGCTTTTGTAGACGAGCTTTTCAGGGACCTGCACAGACAGGGTGTAGTGGTGTATATTGATGACATTTTGATGTACTCCGCTACACGCGCCAAGCATGTGTCCCTGGTGCGCAAAGTGCTTGGTCGCCTGTTGGAGCATGACCCATACGTCAAGGCTGAGAAATGCCTGTCTTTCCAACAGACCGTCTCCTTCCTAGGGTATTGCATTTCCACGTCATGGGTGGAGATGGAGAGTGACCACATTGCAGCCGTGCGTAATTGGCCAACTCACACCACGGTAAAGGAGGTGCAGCGATTCTTAGGGTTTGCCAACTACTACCGGAGGTTTATCCGGGGTTTTGGTTAGGTAGCGGCTCCCATTACTTCACTAGTGAAGGGGGGCCCGGTGCGCTTGCAGTGGACAGCTGAGACAGACAGGGCTTTCAGTCACCTGAGGACTTTGTTTACCTCGGCTCCCGTGCTGGCCCATCCGGATCCCTCTTTGGCTTTCATAGTGAAGGTGGGCACGTCCGAGGCTGGGATAGGAGCTGTGCTCTCTCGGCGCTCGGGTACGCCCCTGAAGCTCCGCCCTTGTGCCTTCCTTTCGAAGAAACTATGACGTGGGGGACCGGGAGTTGTTGGCTGTCGTCAAGGCCCTGAAGGCGTGGAGACATTGGCTTAAGGGAGCTAGACACCCTTTTCTCTGGAGTACATCTGGAGAACATCCGGGCAGCGAGGAGACTGAACCCTTGCCAGGCAAGGTGTGCCATGTTTTTCACCCGTTTTGTGTTTACCCTTTCTTACAGACCAGGCTCTCAGAACGTTAAGGCAGACGCATTGTCCCGGCTGTATGACAGAGAGGAGCGGCCCATGGATCCCACTCCCATATTCCTCTTGTTTGGTGGCGCCGGTAGTGTGGGAGCTGGACATGGATATTGAGCGGGCGTCACATGCAGAGCCCGCTCCCCTCAGTGTCCAGCTGGGCGTCTGTACGTTCTGTCTGCTGTCTGATCTATGGGGCCCACACGTCACCCTCCTCTGGTCATCCTGGGATCGGTCGGACGGTGCGCTGTCTTAGTGGGAAGTTCTGGTGGCCCACTTTAGCTAAGGACGTGAGGGTTTATGTGTCCTCCTGCTCGGTGTGCGCCCAGTGCAAGGCTCCTAGACGCCTGCCCAGAGGCAAGTTACAAACCTTACCCTTTCCACAACGGCTGTGGTCGCACCTGTCGGTGTATTTCCTAACCGATCTTCCACCTTCACAGCGTAACACCACGATCCTGGTCATTTTTCTAAGTCCTGTCTTCTCCATTTGCCCGGTCCCCCTACGGCCCTACAAACTGCGGAGGCCCTGTTTACACACGTCTTCCGGCACTACGGGGTTCCTGAGGATATATTGTCTGATTGGTGTCCCCAGTTTACGTCAAGGGTCTGGAAGGCGTTCATGGAACATCTGGGGGTCTCGGTCAGCCTTACATCAGCTTTTCACCCGAGAGTAACGGGCAGGTGAAGAGAGTTAACCAGGATGTGGGTAAGTTTCTGAGGTCTTATTGCCAGGAGTGGGCGGGGGAGTGGGCGGCGTTCGTGCCCTGGGCAGAGATGGCCCAGAACTCGCTCCGCCACTCCTCCACTAAACTTTCTCCCTTTCAGTGTGTATTGGGGTATGAGCTGGTTCTTGGTCCTTGGCATCAGAGTCATACTGAGGCTCCTGCGGTGGATGACTGGTTCCGGTATTGCGCCAGAAAGTTGGCGCAGCCCGTCACCGCAGTGAGGCCCCGGTGTTTGCACCAGGGGCACCAGGGGACAGGGTCTGGCTCTCGACCCGAAACCTGCCCCTCCGCCTGTCCTGTCGGAAGCTGGGTCTGCTGTTTGTGGGGCCATTTAAAGTCCTGAGGAGAGTGACTGAGGTATGTTACAAGTTACAGCTTCCCCCCGATTACCGCATTAACCACCGTCTCCATCCGGATCGCCTTGCGCCTCGCCCTCCGGGCCATCCCCAAGGTCGGTGCCGACGTGCTACTAGGGCCACGCGTCAGGGGTGGTGGGGGAGTGGGTGGGGGTCCCTCTCCTTGTTCGGGCGGCGTTCACCGATCTTCTAGCCATCACTGATCCATTTTTCATTTTCCATTGGTGTTGTCTTGTCTTCCTTCACACCTGGTTCCAATCCCATGTTGTGTATTTAACCCCCTGTTTCCCATCATGTCCTTGTCGGAGATTGTTTGTTTGTATGTTAGTGTATTATGTATTGATTTCCATTTATACCAAGTTCGATTCTCCTGCCACCTAAACACACGTTGTTACATTTTCTTAGTAATCTACTTGATAACCATTTAGGGTTCAAGTAAAACTTTTGAATAAGGGAAGCTTTTAGAGAGAGGTTTATAGTGCTTTTATATTTAATCATCTCAACCCACCCAATTCATATTCATTATATAGATAGGCATGCTTTATTTTGTGTAGTTTAGCGTCCCAGATAAAGCAAAATATCTTTTGCTCATATGATTGGGAAAAAAATCATCAGGAGTAGGCAGCGCAATAAGTGAGTAAACTGAGACATTGTTATTACATGATCATTAACAGATAATTGCCACCTTAGGCATTCACATCCACCATTACTTAATACAAAACAACGTTTTCCTTCAAATAAGTTAGAAAATAATTATTTAAAGAGGGTGAAACTTCACTGCAGAAGCAATAAATGATGGGGAGATTTCATATTTGGCCAGGTAAAAATGTATTTGAATGTGCATTTCACAAACTCACATAATGGTAGCCTACCTTTTGGGCTTTACATTGTTGATTTTATAATTTTTTTTCATGGTTCAATGGAGATGTTTAAGCATTTTGAACGAAGATCCAAATAAGCCAGATCTTTTATGTGAACGAAGCGCCAAATGAGCCAGCTCACAGAACAGACTCGGAATGCCCGCCCATTCATTACAACAATACCATTTTATCGTGAAGGGGGAGGCTTACAAACTTTACTTCTTCTTCTGCTATAATCTTATGGCAGTCCGCAAACAAACTTTATCGGTGCATGGCGCTTCCTACTGTACTGGAGGGTGTAATCAATCACAGCACACAGACTAAGTGAATAAGAAACCAAACATCAAGAGAAACAACCCTCCTATCTGATCCTGTACTAATAGAGTCCTACTAACTTCCATCAAACCCTATAAATCAATCTTTCCCTCTCTTCCACATACCGGTACTTACAACAATACATCAACACATGCTTTACTGTACAATATACACTCTGCACACAAACCATTCACATGCTTGCCAACCAAATATAATGATGAGTTCAATGTCCTAGACACAACTAACAAAACACCACCTCTTCCTTTCTGATTCGACCCTTGAATCTTGGTCCACCAACCTTACTATTTAAATTATTTTTTATATTTTTTATATTGCAGCTTCCGTCAATGTAATTGTCTGAATCATTTCCAAATTACAATATTTATTTTGTAAATATATATATATAGTAACAGTCAAACATTTGGACACTTAGTCCAGGGTTTTTCTTAATTTTTTTTACTATTTTCTACATTGTAGAATAAGTGTTAAACAAAAAAAGTGTTAAACAAATCAAAATATATTTGAGATTTTAGATTCTTCAAAGTAGCCCTTTGCCTTGATGACAGTTTGCACACTCTTGGCATTCTCTCAACCAGCTTCATGAGGTAATCACCTGGAATGCATTTCAATTAACAGGTGTGCATTGTTAAAAGTTATTTTGTGGAATTTCTTTCACCTTAATACGTTTGAGCCAATCAGTTGTCTTGTGACAAGGTAGGGGTGGTATACAGAATATAGCCCTATTTGGTAAAAGACAAAGTCCATATTACAGTAAAAACAGCTCAAATAAGAAAAGAGAAACAACAGTCCATCATTACTTTAAGACATGAAGGTCAGTCTATATGGAACATTTCAAGAACTTTGGAAGTTTCTTCAAGCGCAGAAGCACCATGATAAAACTGGCTCTGATGAGGACCGCCACAGGAAAGGAAGACCCAGAAATTGCAGCCCAAATAAATTCTTCATAGAGTTCAGACACAAGTAACAGCCACATCTCAACATCAACTGTTCAGAGGTGACCGCGTGAATAAGGCCTTCATGGTCGAATTTCTTCAAAGAAACCACAACTAAAGGACACCAATAAGAAAAAGAGACTTTCTTGGGCCAAGAAACACGAGCAATGGACATTAGGAAATCTGTCCTTTGGTCTGATGAGTCCAGATTTGAGATTTTTGTCTTTGTGAGATGCAGAGTAGGTGAACGGATGATCTCCCCATGTGTGGTTCCCACCGTGAGGCATGGGGGAGGAGGTGTGATGGTGTCGGGGTGCTTTGCTGGTGACACTGTGATTTATTTAGAATCCAAGGCACACTAAACCAGCATGGCTACCACAGCATTCTGCATCAATACGCTATCCCATCTGGTTTGCGCTTAGTGGGACTATCATTTGTTTTTCAACAGCACAATGACCCAACACATCTCCATGTTGTGTAAGGGCTATTTGACCAAGAAGCAGAGTGATGGAGTGCTGGCCTCCACAATCACCTGACCTCAACCCAATTGAGATGTTTTGGGATGAGTTGGACCGCAGAGTGAAGGAAAAGCAGCCAACTAGTGCTCAGCAAATGTGGGAACTCCTTCAGACTGTTGGAAAAGCATTCCAGGTGAAGCTTGTTGAGAGAATGCCAAGAGTGCAAAGCAAAGGGTGGCTACTTTGAGGAATCTAAAATATATTTTGAACACTTTTTGGGTTACTACATGATTCCACATGTGTTATTTCATAGTTTTGATGTCTTCAGTATTATTTTACAATGTAGAAAATAAAGAAAAACCCTTGAGTACGTGTGTCCAAACTTTTAACTGGTACTGTAAATAAAATATATATATTTTCCTTTATTATTTTCCCCTAACCATACAATACTATGTACATTTTATGAACGTAGTATATTTTACAATAATTATCCACAAACCTTTTTGGGGGGGGGCATATAAATGCCGGCCCTTGGGTTCTGAGTCCCACCCTTTCTGCCACACATCTGTCATAATGGCTCTCATCTTACATTTGGCCTCACCTCTACCCAATGGAGCATGAATTGAAGTTATATCTAGTTTTAAAGCCCTTTTGGCTACCTGGTCTACTATTTCATTCCTGCTCACTCCAGAATTGGCTGGGACCTAGCAGAACAAACTTTACTTCCTTGCCAGAAACAAACTTTCATTTGTAGGAGGGAGATTCCAATATGTGGGAGGTGTGCAGGAGGGTATGGGACAGAGGAGTGTGTAGTTGTGGTGGATCAAGTTGTGTGTGTCAATTGTAGTGGTGCCCATGTTGCTGGGGATCGGAGGTGTCCTTTGCAAGAGAAGGTGTCGTATGCTCAGACAGTAAAGAAAGTAGAGGATAATGGGTTGGGGAGAAATTTTGAGAGGATCCCTGAGAGTAGCAGATCTGTGCCAGTGCAGAGGGATAGGCCAATGAGTGATATGTGCTTCAGTAAGGTTAGCTTAGCTTTTATAGCAGTGGTTATCAACTGTACCACAGAAGTGGAATGTAAATCACAGAAAATATATGTTGTGGTGGCTACTTGATTGTGCGAGATTTAACTTCAGAACAGTTACAGGGTGTGTTGAGTGGTGGTGTCCTGTCCTCCCAGGCCATTAGCCCGGTGTAGGAGCAGATAGGGTTAAAGTAGTGGAATAGGTTGGTGAGTGTTAATGAGTGAAGGTTTGGTGATTTTATTTCCCCTTTTGTTCACAGTGTAATGGAATTACACTCCAGTCCAGTTGGTGGCGGTAATGCACTTTTTTGGTTGCCAACTGACATTTGAAAATCTCAGAAGACGAAGAACTTCAATTTGAATACAGGTTTGATGTCCATAATGGACTCCCTTTTTATTAAATTGAGCATTTTCATTTGGGGATTCGTAGTACATGATTTCACAGGTAAACACAGGGATATCAAGGCAGTTTCTATTATAAAACAAAACAAATATGTTGAACAGATTTGCGTTGGAATGCAGTGGTCATAGGAAATACATCATAGGGAAACACACTTTTTAATCATGGTGGGACACTAGGAATTAGGATTCTGTAAAACAAGTCAGCAGGACTCTTGTAGCAGTTTGTCCCTTCACTCAGGGGTCCTATCCAAAAAAAGTAAACCTCAGTAACATAATTACTAAAGGACTTACCCTCACTCAAAGGACACATAGTATGGCTACCTTCCTATTTAGAACTAGTCCATAGATATAGTCCTTAATTTTAGGTGACACTGTAAAAAAGGCCACATCTTTTCACACACAGTCTGAGCAAAATAAGGGAGAACTATCTCCATAATATCAAGGCCTGTCGCCTGGTGACTTGACCTGGAGGTTAATCTAATCCATATGACGTGGTATTGGCTTATAGCCTAGCTAGCTGCAGAAGATGTGGTCTAATAACACTTAGATGACTGTCTGTCTGGTGACTGTGCGTTTTAGAGGGAGTTATCACTTCAAACTTTACTCAGAACTGGGCTACAAATCTGGACCGACCATTCTATTCTGGTGGTGAGTCTGCCTCTCTGTGTTCCTGCATCTGCGAGATCTCTTGTTGTTATCTTCATAATATTCATATGAACAAAGGAAACAAATTCCTTCCTCAATTCTTTCAATGCACTTGGTAGTAGTCTGGTCACAAAATGTGTCTCTGTTGTTGGCTGTGAATAGTTTAGCCTCTGCTGTATGATCATCAGGTATGATGTCCTAGTCTGGCCTAATGTATAGGATGATCATCAGGTATGATGTCCTAGTCCGGCCTAATGCATAGGATGATCATCAGGTATGATGTCCTAGTCTGGCCTAATGTATAGGATGATCATCAGGTATGATGTCCTAGTCCGGCCTAATGCATAGGATGATCATCAGGTATGATGTCCTAGTCTGGCCTAATGCATAGGATGATCATCAGGTATGATGTCCTAGTCTGGCCTAATGCATAGGATGATCATCAGGTATGATGTCCTAGTCTGGCCTAATGCATAGGGTCGGCACACAATTGGCCCAGCGTCGTCCGGGTTTGACCGGGGTAGGCCGTCATTGTAAATAAGAATTTGTTCTTATATGACTTGCCTAGTTAAATAAAGGTTATATATAAAATAGGCAACACATTTGCACAGCAATACACTTATAATAACAATAATCTAATTATTATTATTATTACAATCTTTTCCTTATTTTAATGATACTCTGATACTGTATCATAAAACAAGCAGATCTACATGAAGGATTCTACATCAGTCTTCCACATCTGTAGCATGCGGATACAATTACAAATACTACATTTGTGGGGTCCCAAACACTTATCTATAAGGACTACACTATGTATGCTTTCACTCTTCTCTGAACAGCTGACTTATCAGAAAAAAAGTAAACATGATTTACTTTGGATTATAACAAACTTGTGAGTCCTGTCTAGAGTTCTTGGCTCCAACCAGATGTCATGTTGTGTAGTAGTCAGCAGGGGGCGCCAGAAGACACGTTTTTACCTCACAACATCCTCAAGGTCTCCTCGCAAGAGCTCAAAGTCAACAAATCAATTCTACCTTAAAATTCTGAATGCAGTGTGTGCACACCTGGGTAAAGCTAGGTTCTCTGGTAAAGCACACGGTTGCCAAACCAACCAAGAAGTACAACACCACAGATACATAAGGCCAGGGATTTCTATGATGTTGTTTTCTCTTGTCTGTGAATTGTCCTCCCATCAAAGGGTATTCAGTAGACACCCGACAGCATTTTAATCTAGTGATGTCGAAGTGTTCGGGTCCATTGTTGCGTTTCTTTCTCTCACTTTTGTTTCATCCATGGTAGCTTTGGGATTAGAAACCTGATTCCCATCAATAATTTATGCTCTTGGCTATTCTCTCCAAATCAGACTATAAACTTTATTTTCTAGGGTATTATATTTGTATCATAAAAATATATAATTATTAGTTCATAAAACTCTGTTTATTTCTATTCATTACATTTACTTTCTATTTAACCAGAATAGCTTACTTCACACAAATTAAAATGTTTAATACTCCCAGAAAAACGGTTGAAATATAAACAAATGTATTGTGCTATCCTGTGTATGATACATACGTGAATCATAAAGAAATACCCACTTATTATCTTCCATTATTCATATTTATAAACCATATCATATGGCTTACTACACATATGGAAATTATTAGTAAATGATAAATGCATTTATTCATATTGTTCACATAACTGTAAAAGCTCTTTTGATTTATCTAAACCACCCTTTAAAGGCCCAATGCAGCTGATTTTTATCTCAATATCAAATTATTTATGGGTAACATTTAAGTACCTTACTGTGATTGTTTTCAATTAAAATGGTAAAAGAGAAACAAAAATCAGCAATTTCTCAAGCAAGAATTTAGCTTGGACTGTCTGTGAGTGGTCTGAGTTGGGAGGGGAAAACAGAGGTCTGCTCTATTAACTAATTTACCACCAGGCAGGCCAAAACTCCATCCCACCAAAACAGGCTGACATTTCAAGCGGTCTTTTCAAACAGCTCTTACACAAAAAGGCATAATTTTCACAATTTCACAGTATTATTCCAAACTCATAGTGTGGAAATATGTATACTGTAAAACACAGGAAATCTCATTTTTGACTGCACTGGTCCTTTAACCATGACCTATAATAACATTTAAAAATGACCCACTTTCAGTTGTGTAACTCCTTATGCGTGCTCACCCTATTGATAATGACGCTCTGATTGTGCTACATTTTCTAAGGCACTAATAGGGATGTCATGCATTGGCATCCAATTACCAAGCTACATGATTGGCTATGTAACAGAGATGGATCACAATGTTATTATTTGGTATTTTATTGGGATCCCCATTAGCTGTTGCAGAAGCAGCAGCTACTCTTCCTGGGGTCCAACACAAAACATGAAACATAATACAGAATTAAATAATACAGAACATCATTAGACAAGAACAGCTCAAGGACAGAACTAAATCCATTTTTTTTAAAGGCACACGTAGCCTACATATCAATGAATACACAAACTATCTAGATCAAATAGGGGAGAGGGGTTGTGCCGTGAGGTGTTTCTTTATCAGTTTTTTTTTAATCCAGGTTTGCTGTTTATTTGAACAATATGAGATGAAAGGAAGTTCCATGCAATAATGGCTCTTTATAATACTATACGCTTTCTTGAATTTGTTATGGATTTGGGGACTGTGAAAAGACCCCTGGTGGCATGTCTGGTGGGATAAGTGTGTGTGTCAGAACCGTGTGTAAGTTGACTAAGCAAACAATTTGTGATTTTCAGCACATTATTGTTTCTTATAAAAACAAGAAGGGATGTAGTCTCTTCTCAACTCTTAGCCAAAAGAGACTGGCATGCATAGTATTTATATCAGCCATCTGATTACAATTAAGAGCAAGATGTGCAGCTCTGTTCTGGGCCATCTGCAGCTTAACTAGGTCTTTCCTTGCAGCACTGGACCACACGACTGGGCAATAATCAAGATTAGACAGCTAGAGCCTGCAGAACTTGATTTTTGGAGTGTGGTGTCAAAAAAACAGAGCATCTCTTTATTACGGACAGACCTCTCCCCATCTTTACAACCATTGAATCTATATATTTTGACCATGACAGTTTACAATCTAAGGTAACGCCAAGTAAATTTAGTCTCATCAACTTGTTCAACAGCCACACCATTCATTACCAGATTCAGCTAGGTCTAGAACTTAAGGAATGATTTGTACCAAACACAATGCTTTTAGTTTTAGAGATGTTCAGGACCAGTTAATTATTGTCCACCCATTCCAAAACAGACTACATCTCTTTTTTAAGGGTTTCAGTGACTTCATTGGCTGTGGTTGCTGATGCATATGTGGTTGAATCATCAGCATACATGGACACACATGCTTTGTTTAAGGCCAGTGGCAGATCATTGGTAAAAATAGAAAAGAGTAGAGATCCTAGAGAGCTGCCCTGCGGTACACCACACTTAACACGTTTGATATTTGAGAAGCTTCCATTAAAGAAAACTTTGAGTTCTTTGAGTTTTATTAGATAGACAAATCTGAATCCACGATATGGCAGAGGTTGAAAAGCCATAACACATACATTTTTTCAACAACAGGTTATGGTCAATAATATCAAAGGCTGCACTGAAATCTAACAGTACAGCTCCCACAATCTTCTTATTATCAATTTCTTTCAACCAATCATCAGTCATTTGTGTCAGTGCAGTACATGTTGAGTGCCCTTCTCTATAAGCATGCTGAAATTCTGTTCTTAATTTGTTTACAGAGGAATAGCATTGTATTTGGTCAAACACAATTTTTTGCAACAGTTTACTAAGAGCTGGCAGCAAGCTTATAGGTCTGCTGTTAGAACCAGTAAAGGCCGCTTTACCACTCTTGGATACCGGAATTACTTTGGCTTCCTTCCAGGCCTGAGGACAAAGACTTTCCTCAGATAAAAAATATGACAGATAGGAGTGGCTATAGAGTCAGCTACCATCCTCAGTAGCTTTCCATCTAAGTTGTCAATGCCAGGAGGTTTGTCATTATTGATTGATAACAATAATTTTTCCAACTATCCCACACTAACTTTACAAAATTCAAACTTGCACTGCTTTTCTTTCATAATTTTTTTTTTACGCTCACTGTTCGTTGTTGTCATTTTCTGCCTAAGTTTGCCCACTTTGCCAATTAAATAATCATTAAAATAATTGGCAACATAAAATGGTTTTGTGATGAATAAGCCATCTGATTCAATGAAAAATGGAGTTGAATTTGTCTTTCTGCCCATAATTTATTTTAAGTACTCCAAAGTTTTTTTTTACAAAATTCTTCATGTCATTGATCTTGGCTTCATAATACAGTCTCTTCTTTTTGTTGAGTTTAGCGACATCATTTCTCAATTTGCAGTAAGTAAGCCAGTCAGATGTGCAACCAGACTTATTAGTCACTCCTTTCGCCCCATCTCTTTAAACTAAACAGTTTTTCAATTCATCATCAATCCATGGATCCATAACCAGTTATGCATTAGGGGGCGCTATTACATTTTATGGATGAAAAACGTTCACGTTTTAAACAAGATATTATATAAAAAAATGCTCGACTATGCATATATATGAAACCGCCTCATGCCAATGACTCCTTATATGGCTGTGAAACAGCTACGAATGAGCTTACATTTTCCACGTATTCCCCAAGTTGTCTACAGCATTGTGACGTATTTTTACGCATTTCCATTGAAGAATAGCCGTAAGGGACCATATATAGCAAGTGGTCACATGGTGTCTCCCGCAGAAAATCTTGCGTGAAATACTGAGGTAGCCATTTTTCCAATCGCTTCTTATGAGAAACCAATTGCCTCAACGGATATATTATTGAATATATATGTTAAAAACACCTTGAGGATGGATCCTAAACAACGTTTGCTGTGTTTCTGTCGATATTATGGAGTTCATTTTGAAAAAAGTTTGGAGTTGTATAGGTAGCATTTTCCGGTCGATTTCTCAGCCAAGCATGATGAACAAATGGGAGCTATTTCGCCTACAAAAATAACATTTTCAGAAAAAAGGAAAATTTGCTATCTAACTGGGAGTCTCTTGAGTGAAAGCATCCGAGGTTCTTCAAAGGTAAATTATTTAATTTGGTTGCTTTTCTTATTTTCGTGAAAATGTTGCCTGCTGCCAGCAGAGCCTAGCATAGCATTATGCCATGATAAACTTACACAAATGCTTGTCTAGCATTGGCTGTAACGCATATTTTGAAAATCTGAGATGACAGTGTTGTTAACAAAAGGCTAAGCTTGTGTTTGAATATACAGTGCCTTGCGAAAGTATTCGGCCCCCTTGAACTTTGCGACCTTTTGCCACATTTCAGGCTTCAAACATAAAGATATAAAACTGTATTTTTTTGTGAAGAATCAACAACAAGTGGGACACAATCATGAAGTGGAACGACATTTATTGGATATTTCAAACTTTTTTAACAAATCAAAAACTGAAAAATTGGGCGTGCAAAATTATTCAGCCCCCTTAAGTTAATACTTTGTAGCGCCACCTTTTGCTGCGATTACAGCTGTAAGTCGCTTGGGGTATGTCTCTATCAGTTTTGCACATCGAGAGACTGAATTTTTTTTACCATTCCTCCTTGCAAAACAGCTCGAGCTCAGTGAGGTTGGATGGAGAGCATTTGTGAACAGCAGTTTTCAGTTCTTTCCACAGATTCTCGATTGGATTCAGGTCTGGACTTTGACTTGGCCATTCTAACACCTGGATATGTTTATTTTTGAACCATTCCATTGTAGATTTTGCTTTATGTTTTGGATCATTGTCTTGTTGGAAGACAAATCTCCGTCCCAGTCTCAGGTCTTTTGCAGACTCCATCAGGTTTTCTTCCAGAATGGTCCTGTATTTGGCTCCATCCATCTTCCCATCAATTTTAACCATCTTCCCTGTCCCTGCTGAAGAAAAGCAGGCCCAAACCATGATGCTGCCACCACCATGTTTGACAGTGGGGATGTTGTGTTCAGGGTGATGAGCTGTGTTGCTTTTACGCCAAACATAACGTTTTGCATTGTTGCCAAAAAGTTCAATTTTGGTTTCATCTGACCAGAGCACCTTCTTCCATATGTTTGGTGTGTCTCCCAGGTGGCTTGTGGCAAACTTTAAACAACACTTTTTATGGATATCTTTAAGAAATGGCTTTCTTCTTGCCACTCTTCCATAAAGGCCAGATTTGTGCAATATACGACTGATTGTTGTCCTATGGACAGAGTCTCCCACCTCAGCTGTAGATCTCTGCAGTTCATCCAGAGTGATCATGGGCCTCTTGGCTGCATCTCTGATCAGTCTTCTCCTTGTATGAGCTGAAAGTTTAGAGGGACGGCCAGGTCTTGGTAGATTTGCAGTGGTCTGATACTCCTTCCATTTCAATATTATCGCTTGCACAGTGTTCCTTGGGATGTTTAAAGCTTGGGAAATCTTTTTGTATCCAAATCCGGCTTTAAACTTCTTCACAACAGTATCTCGGACCTGCCTGGTGTGTTCCTTGTTCTTCATGATGCTCTCTGCGCTTTTAACGGACCTCTGAGACTATCACAGTGCAGGTGCATTTATACGGAGACTTGATTACACAGAGGTGGATTGTATTTATCATCATTAGTCATTTAGGTCAACATTGGATCATTCAGAGATCCTCACTGAACTTCTGGAGAGAGTTTCCTGCACTGAAAGTAAAGGGGCTGAATAATTTTGCACACCCAATTTTTCAGTTTTTGAATTGTTAAAAAAGTTTGAAATATCCAACAAATGTCGTTCCACTTCAAGATTGTGTCACACTTGTTGTTGATTCTTCACAAAAAAATACAGTTTTATATGTTTATGTTTGAAGCCTGAAATGTGGCAAAAGGTCGCAAAGTTCAAGGGGGCCGAATACTTTCGCAAGGCACTGTATTTATTTCATTTCATTAGCGATTTTCATGAATAGGAAAAGTTTCTAGGGGTATTTATGTCCGCTGCGTTATGCTAATTTGTTTGAGGCTATGATTACGATCCCGGATCCGGGATTGCTCGTCGCAACAGGTGCATGTTTGTCAATAATAGGAAGAAGCAATTTCATATATTCATCAAGGACAGCGTCTGGATCATTAATCACATCAGACCAACAAATATTTTTGACATCATCCACATAAGAGTCACAGCAAAGTCTTTTGTATTATCCACTATTTTAGGCTGTTGGAACTTTGGCTTTCCTGGATATAGCGACTATATTGTGATCACTGCATCCAATGAGTACGGATACAGCTTTAGAGCTATGTTCTACAGTATTAGTAAAAATGTGATCGATACATGTGGATGATCTTGTTCCTGTAATGTTTGTAAACACCCTGGTAGGTTTATTAGAAGGCCAGAATCCTGGAGTCGCCTCTTCACTGTTGACGTTGACACTGGTATTCTCTGGGTATTATTTAATGAAGCTGCCATTCGAGAACTTGTGAGTCGTCTGTTTCTCAAACTAGACACTCTAATGTACTTGTCCTCTTGCTCAGTGGTGCACCGGGGCCTCCCACTCCTCTTTCTATTCTGGTTACACCCTGTTTGCACTCTATTGTGAAGGGAGCAGTACACAGCGTTGTACAAGATCTTCATTTTCTTGGCAATTTCTCGCATGGAATAGCCTTCATTTCTCAGAACAAGAATAGACTGACGAGTTTCAGAAGAAAGGTCTTTGTTTCTGGACATTTTGAGCCTGTAATTGAACCCACAAATGTTGACGCTCCAGATACTCAACTAGTCTAAAGAAGGCCAGTTGTATTGCTTCTTTAATTAGAACAACTGTTTTCAGCTGTGCTAACATAATTGCAAAAGGGTTTTCTAATGATCAATTAGCCTTTTAAAATGATACATTTGGATTAGCTAACACAACGTGCCACTGGAACACAGGAGTGATGGTTGCTCATAATGGGCCTCTGTACGCCTATGTAGATATTCCATAAAAATCAGCCGTTTCCAGTTAGAACATTAACAATGTCAACACTGTATTTCTGATCAATTTGATGTTATTTTAATAGACAAAAAAAATCTGCTTTTCTTTAAAAAACAAGGAAATGTATAAGTGACCCCAAACTTTTGAACAGTAGTGTACATCACAGCAGCTCACCAGTCAGCTCTTCTGTGAAAGTCTAAATACGCACAGAGCACTATCTGCTGTTTCCCAGGGCCGGCTGAGTTATGGCGTTTCAGAATTAGCTTGTCACAGGCTAAGTCCTATTGTTTGTTTTAGAGGGTGCTCAGTTTAGTCAGTTCATATGACATTTAATGAATAAGAGGACATTAGAGATGCTTTGATTACTTTCAAAACAGCAGGAGACACATTTCACACCATCAGAGCTCTCCAAACTATTACTTTTGAAAAGGCTTTTATAGAGAAGAATATGAGTATGAAATACTTATTCATTTGAAAACAGCAGGAGACAGGATAGACTAAATGACTGAGCAATTTGATAACAGCTCAACTGGAGCAGAAGCTCGCTGCACTCTGAATTGATTCCGCATTGCCCCTTGACGCATCTGGGGGGGGCTCGGCGCATCCAAGGCTCATTAAGCCCCCCATAAGAATGTAATATGAATGTTAATCCCCCACAATGGTCAAAGATATTGATGTCTGACACCCCGGGAACTCCCAGGAGTCAATGTAGAATTGAATCCTTGAATAGAGGGCTGTTTAAAATGATGGTATAGAAACACATGCCAGTTGCCCAGACCTAGATTCAGCCTACTCCTGGACTAAAACGTATGCCCAATGGAAAATCTGCAGGACAGCGCTTAATCTGGGTCTGGGAAACTGCCGCTCAAAGGAGAACCCCTGACTCAACTTTTCTCTACTAAAGCCATGTATGCAGATTTCAGTGGAGGAGATGACTAATCAAGCTGAACCCCTCCCCACCCCCAGATAAATTGAACAAACTTAAACATTTCAAACTGTCACGGCCATTGCTGGAAGAAGACCAAGGTGCAGCATGGTGAGCGTACATTTTCCTTTTTATTTCAAAATGTCACCGAAAAAACAACAAACGGAGGGGTAAAAAAAACAACCATGACGCTTACAGGGCATTCGTGCCACAAACAAAGTTAACTTCCCACACAGAAAGGAGATAAAAGGGCTACCTAAGTATGGTTCCCAATCAGAGACAACGATAGACAGCTGTCCCTGATTGAGAACCATACCCGGCCAAAACAAAGAAATACAAAAACATAGAAAATAGAACATAGAATGCCCACCACATAAAAAGCTCTAAGGTCAGGGCGTGACACAAACCTTTATATTTAACGACCACAGATTCAAGAATAGGATTGACTTGGTCAGTTTAACTTACTTCTCTCAACTCTCTTTTCTCAATGAGACACAAACGTGGCTCTTGCTCTTGATAATGTAAAAAATTTGGTTTTATGAAGTTTACTCTAAAGAAATGATGACTTTGTCAAGTATTTCAGTAAATCAATAGGTCCTTGTGAAATCGTGTATTAATCCTAATTGATCAAATAATCCTAATTGATCAAGTATTTTTTTCTCCCACAGATAGTCCCTGCAGTCCTTTGAAGGTAAACACACTACCGTCTCTCCCATCAAGGTTTCATTTGCTTTGAAGTAGAAATGAATAGATATTTCTGAGAGTGTCACCCTGCATGCTCCCCCAACACACAACTTACTTTGTTTGGTGCTTTGCACTCATGTGGGTTTACAGTGAGTCAGACTTCAAAGGGATTGTCTTAGACTGTCATGGAGTTCTGTGTGTGGTTTAGCTCAGAGGGATAACACAGTCTTGGGGCACACAGAAGACCCAAGTTTCGAAACCCTGGTCGATCACATTTACCTTGGCTCTAGCAGTCAAGCTGTGTGCCCACTTTTTGAACCTCCTTCAACCTCAACTTGTGTGGTGTTTAAACTCACTTTTGCTACAAACACAAGATGGGAGGAAGTTTGGGAAATGAAAAACACTTTCTCCCAGTGACATGTGTAATGTACACAGGATGGGGAGTAGCTAGATGAATTCAAATAAAGGAAGAGGAAAATGAGAAGCTTCATTATTATCAAACCCTGGAGTTCCATTTCAGGGGTGCATGGACATTCTCCGTCTAGATCAAACCCTAGAGTTCTATTTCAGGGGTGCATGGGCATTCTCCGTCTAGATCAAACATTCTCCGAGTTCAAACCCTGGAGTTCTTTTCAGGGTGCATGGGCATTCAAACCCTCCTATTTCAGTCTAGATCAAACCCTAGAGTTCTATTTCAGGGGTGCATGGGCATTCTCCGTCTAGATCAAACCCTAGAGTTCTATTTCAGGGGTGCATGGGCATTCTCCGTCTAGATCAAACCCTGGAGTTCTATTTCAGGGGTGCATGGGCATTCTCCGTCTAGATCAAACCCTGGAGTTCTATTTCAGGGGTGCATGGGCATTCTCCGGTCTAGATCAAACCCTGGAGTTCTATTTCAGGGGTGCATGGGCATTCTCCGTCTAGATCAAACCCTGGAGTTCTATTTCAGGGGTGCATGGGCATTCTCCGTCTAGATCAAACCCTGAGTTCTATTTCAGGGGTGCATGGGCATTCTCCGTCTAGATCAAACCCTGATCAAACCCGAGTTCTATTTCAGGGGTGATCAATCCCTAGAGTTCTATTTCATTCTCTGTCTAGATCAAACCCTGAGTTCTATTTCAGGGGTGCATGGGCATTCTCCGGTTAGATCAATCCCTGGAGTACTATTTCAGGGGTGCATGGGCATTCTCCGTCTAGATCAAACCCTGGAGTTCTATTTCAGGGGTGCATGGGCATTCTCCGTCTAGATCAAACCCTGGAGTTCTATTTCAGGGGTGCATGGGCATTCTCTGTCTAGATCAAACCCTGGAGTTCTATTTCAGGGGTGCATGGGCATTCTCCGGTTAGATCAATCCCTGGAGTTCTATTTCAGGGGCATTCTCCGGTTAGATCAATCCCCGGAGTTCTATTTCAGGGGCATTCTCCAGTTAGATCAATCCCTAGAGTTCTATTTCAGGGGTGCATGGGCATTCTCTGTCTAGATCAAACCCTGGAGTTCTATTTCAGGGGTGCATGGGCATTCTCTGTCTAGATCAAACCCTGGAGTTCCATTTCAGGGGTGTATGGGCATTCTCCGGCTAAACGAGACCATCCAGTTGCAAGCGGAACCAGCTTCCAGCCAAGAGTACAATTACATTTAACCTTTAATTCATTGGAAATAGGCTTTAATTAAAATTGCAATAGGCTGAAAATTCACGTTTCATTATCATTACAGATGGTAATTCCAATTGCAAGCGCGATAAGTCGCCGAATTTGGCTGGGGGTCCCTAAATGTCCTATTTTTTTCTTCTCTAATTTGTCTGGCTCTTGAGATGCGAGAAATTACAGTTTGAGGGAGAGAAGCGGGAGGATGAAAATCTATAGTTTTTCTGGTCTTGTTCAAAGAGCACTTAAAAGACATGAGTATGAAATAAGGAAAATGCTGTTTGTTCAGCCTCGGTTCAAGGAAGTTAATTACAAAGTTTGGATTTGTCTCCATAGACCAGTAGCATGTAAAGTAGTGAAGAGATAGTCTAGCCTAATTTAAAGTGTATCCCAATAGGGGTGAAGCTAGTGACCCCAAGCAGGTTTTGCCATGGCCATAGGAGTCACTTTTTCATAGATCTCTCTCTGTTCCTCTATATCAGTTTCTTTTCCAGTGTTTCTTTCTGTGGCTCCCACCTGCATTTTCAAGAGCACAACTGAGGCACAGAACCATTCTAGAAAAGTCAATGTGAAAATAAAATATCCAAACTAGCATAGTAAGGTTTGGGTCGGGCATGGTAGTATCAAAAGGGCACAACAGTATCCTTACTCTGTCCTCCTCTGTCTTTCTATCTCTCTGTAGCACTCTAGGCTGCATCACATCCGTCTGTAATTGGGAGTCCCATAGGGCGGCGCACAATTGGCCCAGCGTCGTCCAGGTTTGGCCGGGGTAGGCTGTCATTGTAAATAAGAATTTGTTCTTAACTGACTTGCCTAGTTAAATGAAGTTTAAATAAAATATAAATACAAGTTTTAGTCTCTCTACCACACCATCTCAATGTCTCTCTGATAGCATTTGTCTATCGCTCTCTTTCACAACCAATTCATTTCCAATTGTAAGAAGCAAACAAGTATTGGATATGAAACTTGGTACTGATAGCTTTTCTTCACTCCATTTGCTTTTAAATCAACTTGTTTCTTGTTGTAATAGATGACTACCCTGAGGGAGTGTATTTAAACATAAATGCTGTTATCAGGTTCAATGCTGTTACAAATGAGGGGGAATCACATCTGTTAACACTGTTGCTTTCCATTGTTGGTCATTGCCCTCAGCTAAGTTTGCTAAACAAATATAACGAAATACTTTTAACCTCTACGGGATGGGTGTCACTAAACCTGGACGATTGTTGCTAACATGCGCTAATATGACTAGAATGACCACCTTTCCAGGACATAGACATGTCTTATATGAGCAGAAAGCTTCAATTCTTGTTAATCAACCTGCAGTGTCCAATGAACAATATCTTTTACAGTGAAAAAACACCATGCTATTGTTTGAGGGGAGTGCACAACAACAAAAAACTTTTATCACGGCAACTGGTTTGATACATTCACATCTGAAGGTAAATAATGTACTTACATTCAGTAATCTTGCTCTGATTTGTCTTCCTGAGGGGCCCAGAGATAAAATGTAGCATAGTTTTGTTTGATAAAATCCATTTTTATGTTGAAATGTAGGAACTGGTGTCTACAGTTTGACCTAACTGCTGTCTCTAGCTCCACAACCACCCTGACCGGCCATCTAGATGTGTGAAAGTTAGTGTATAAGCTAAAGATCCATCATGTATGACATCCCTAGGAGTGTGTAAACTTAAATGTTTTATTACCATAGCATTTTTGTATGTTCTCTATTGTTGTGTACTTGAAAATGTATATATTGGCACATTTGGGCAAACTCCTGGCAGACTTGATACAACATATTGTGCAGTAATGTAATTCTTCACTGGATCAGCCTGAAACTTTGCACACACACTGCTGCCATCTGATGGCCAACATCTAAATTACACCTAGACTCCTATCTGAAAGTATGGCATTTCTCTTGCATTTCATGTTTTTTTGTTTGTATTACCTTTTACCAGATCTAATGTGTTATATTCTCCTCATTAATTTCACATTTCCACAAACTTCAACAAAGTTTTTCATTTCAAGTGGTATCAAGAATATGCATATCCTTGCTTGAGCTACAGGCAGTTAGATTTGGGTATGTCATTTTAGGTGAACATTTTAAAAAGGGGTACTTGGCCTGCAAGTGTTTACACTGCAGATCTAAACTTGTTGACTCTGAAAAAGCAGGTTTCAATAATTAAATTTCACTGTTAGTCTACAATTATCCGCAACTTGTCACACCCTGATCTGTGTCACCTGTCTTTGTGATTGTCTCCACCCCTCTCCAGGTGTTGCCCATATTCCCCATTATCCCCTGTGTTGTTATACCTGTGTTCTCTGTTTGTCTGCTGCCAATTCATCTTTTTAGTCAAGTCAACCAGCGGTTTTGTGTCTCAGCTCCTGCTTTTCCCAGTCTCTCTTTTTCTCGCCCTCCTGGTTTTGACCCTTGCCTGTCCTGACTCTGAGCCCGCCTGCCAACCTATACCTTTGCCCCACCTCTGGATTATTGACCTCTGCCTGCCCTGACCCTGAGTTTGGCTGCCGTCCGGTACCGTTGCTCCACCTCTGGTTTACAGACCCCTGCCTGCCTTAACCTGTCTATTGCCTGGCCCTGTTTGATTATTAAACCATTGTTAATTCAACGTTGTCTGCATCTGGGTCTTACCTTCATACCTGATAAAACTACTATAATTCAACCTTCATTCAATTACGAACTCCTTACATGATTAACTCTCCATGGATTAACATATTAAAGCTATTTTGTAATGTTGTAAATGCAAATAGTTAATTTTTGTCTTTGATTCATATCTCTCTAATTGGGAAGATAAGAAACGGGAAAAGCTGTTAGAATAACAGCTTTGTTAATATTAATCTCATGAAGTTCATGAAGGTGACACGCACATGCACAAGAGCACAGAGTGACTTGGTCAGATACTGCTGTAGTGAAGAGCCTTCACATTAGACGGGAGCAGCTCAAAACATTTGAAAATCTATCGTTACAGATAGTGTTATTTATTATACTGTCATTAAGTGTCTGGGGCTTGAATAATCTACCTAGTCTAGTCATATCTTCATAATGTGTCTGGCCTGTAGCAAGTGTTTAGGCCTCCTGTTTTAGTCAGCTCAGCTGAAAACTGATTTGATTTTACATGCCGATTGAACCGACAAATGCATAGAGCAAATTCAATTTTAGAGAAGCGCTGTACTCTGAAGGGACATTAAATCTTAGATGTGCCAGAAAACTGAATCACGGATTTTAAAAGTCTGATTCTCTTTAGAGGACTGTTGTGAATGAATTAGATGTCTCAAATGAAACCGGATTTCAAAGACAAGAGAGAGTATAGAGCAGAATCCAATTCATTTTCCTAATACATTTCCATTATAGGAATTTGACTTGTTGGAAGGGTGCTGCCGCAATAAACAGAATACACAGACAGACAATAAGCAGAATATATGGACAGCTGAAGTCGGAAGTTTACATACACCTTAACCAAATACATTTAAACTCAGTTTTTCACCATTTCTAACATTTTAATCCTAGTAAAAATTCCCTGTTTTAGGTCAGTTAGGATCACCACTTCATTTTAAGAATGTGAAATGTCAGAATAATAGTAGAGAGAATGATTTATTTCAGCTTGTATTTATTTCATCACATTCCCAGTGGGGTTAGAAGTTTACAAACACACAATTAGTATTTGGTAGCATTGCCTTTTAAATGGTTTAACTTGGGCCAAACGTTTTGGGTAGCCTTCCACAAGCTTCACACAATAAGTTGGATGAATGTTGGCCCATTCCTCCTGACAGAGCTGGTGTAACTGAGTCAGGTTTGTAGGCCTCCTTTCTCGCACACGCTATTTCAGTTTTGCCCACAAATGTTCTATAGGATTGAGATCAGGGCTTTGTGATGGACTAAGGAGATGATTGTGGACTTCAGGAAACAGCAGAGGGAACACCCCCCTATCCACATCGATGGATCAGTAGTGGAGAGGGTAGCAAGTTTTAAGTTCCTCAGCATACACATCACAGACAAACTGAATTGGTCCACTCACACTGACAGCGTCGTGAAGAAGGCGCAGCAGCGCCTCTTCAACCTCAGGAGGCTGAAGAAATTCGGCTTGTCACCAAAAGCACTCACAAACTTCTACAGATGCACAATCGAGAGCATCCTGGCGGGCTGTATCACCGCCTGGTACGGCAACTGCTCCGCCCTCAACCGTAAGGCTCTCCAGAGGGTAGTGAGGTCTGCACAACGCATCACCGGGGGCAAACTACCTGCCCTCCAGGACACCTACACCACCCGATGTTACAGGAAGGCCATAAAGATCATCAAGGACATCAACCACCCGAACCACTGCCTGTTCACCCCGCTATCATCCAGAAGGCGAAGTCAGTACAGGTGCATCAAAGCTGGGACCGAGAGACTGAAAAACATCTTCTATCTCAAGGCCATCAGACTGTTAAACAGCCACCACTAACATTGAGTGGCTGCTGCCAACACACTGTCATTGACACTGACCCAACTCCAGCCACTTTAATAATGGGAATAGATGGGAAATGATGTAAATATATCACTAGCCACTTTAAACAATGCTACCTTATATAATGTTACTTACCCTACATTATTCATCTCATATGCATATGTATATACTGTACTCTAGATCATCGACTGCATTCTTATGTCACTAGCCACTTTAACTATGCCACTTTGTTTACTTTGTCTACATACTCATCTCATATGTATATACTGTACTCGATACCATCTACTGTATGCTGCTCTGTACCATCACTCATTCATATATCCTTATGTACATATTCCTTATCCCCTTACACTGTGTATAAGACAGTAGTTTTGGAATTGTTAGTTAGATTACTTGTTGGTTATCACTGCATTGTCGGAACTAGAAGCACAAGCATTTCGCTACACTCGCATTAACATCTGCTAACCATGTGTATGTGACAAATAAAATTTGATTTGATTTGACGCTCCAATACTTGACTTTGTTGTCCTTAATTAAGCCATTTTGCCACTTTAGAAGTATGCTTGGGGTCATTGTCCATTTGGAACACTCATTTGCGACCAAGCTTTAACTTGTCTTGAGATGTTGCTTCAATACATCGACTTAATTTTCCTGCCTCATGATCCATCTTTTGTGAAGTGCACCAGTCTCTCCTGCAGTAAAGCACCCTCACAACATGATGCTGCCACCCCCATGCTTCACGGTTGGGATGGTGTTCTTCGGGTTGCAAGCCTCCCCCTTTTTCCTCCAAATATAACGATGGTCATTATGGCCAAACAGTTCTATTTTTGTTTCATCAGACCAGAGGACATTTCTTCAAAAAGTACAATCTCTGTCCCCATGTGCAGTTGCAAACCGTAGTCTGGCTTTTTTATGGCGGTTTTGGAGCAGTGGCTTCTTCCTTGCTGAGCGGGATTTCAGGATATGTCTATATAGGACTCGTTTTACTGTGGATATAGATAGATAGATACTTTTGTACCCGTTTCCTCCAGCATCTTCACAAGGTCCTTTGCTGTTGTTATGTGATTGATTTGTACTTTTCGCATCAAAGGAGACAGAGCGAGTGTCCTTCCTGAGCGGTATGACGGCTGTGTGGTCCCATGGTGTTTATACTTGCGTACTATTGTTTGTACAGAGGAATGTGTTACCTTCAGGCGTTTGGAAATTGCTCCCAAGGATGAACCAGACTTGTGGAGGTCTACAATTTTTTCTGAGGTCTTGGCTGATTTCTTCTGATTTTCCCATGATGTCAAGCAAAGAGGCACTGAGTTTGAAGGCCTTGAAATACATCCACAGGTACACTTCCAATTGACTCAAATTATGTCAATTAGCCTATCAGAAGCTTCTAAAGCCATGACATACATTTCTGGAATTTTCGAAGCTGTTTAAAGGCACATTCAACTTAGTGTATGTAAACTTTTGAATTATAAGTTAAATAATCGGTCTGCAAACAATTGTTGGAAAAGGGACTTGTGTCAACTGTAGATGCAGAATTGACACAATCCACATACACTATGTACACTTTGTAGCTCACTAGTCATTGAGCTGCCTTTTGATAGAAATGATAAGCTGATGTTTTCATACTAATTTGCCTGCCACAGTGGAGGTGACAATAGCAGGTTCAGCCTTTCAACTTGCCAGTAGTGTAGTACAATCCTCAGTTAACATCTGAATCAAATGACGAATTCTATGAAAAATGTACGTATTGTAACTATTATAATAAGCAGATTGATTCTGTATGCAGCAGATTTATTTCAATTTGGATAAATACACTTTCGCTAAATGTAATATTTGCCCAAATGTTGAAAACACATAGAATGACTGACTCTATGAGTGCCATTTCTTAATTTGTTGATAGTGATGAGAAAAAGTGGCTAGTGTATTAAGGAGTAGAGAGTCAGTGTTCACTAGTTGATTTATCTTTATTAATTTACTTCAGCACAGTTTAACCATGCAGGGCTCCCATATAAGGGCTACCGAGTGGCACAGCGGTCTAAGGCACTGCATCTCAGTGTTATAGAGGCGTCACTATAGACCCTGGTTTGATCCTGGGCTGTATCTCCAATGGCCATGATTGGGAGTCCCATAGGGCGGTATACAATTGGCCCAGCGACGTCTGGGTTAGGGGAGGGTTTGGCCAGGGTAGGCCGTCATTGTAAAATAAGAATTTGTTCTTAATTGACTTGCCTAGTTAAATAAAAGGTAAAAAATATATACTATTTTTTTCATATAATAACTTCCATCAGCACAGTGTCAAACCCCCAAGAAATCATAAAAATGATGATCTATGCCATAAAGTCATGGACACAATGCAATCCTTAGAAACCAACCTCTTAGATATGTCAGGACATACAGTACTGTAGACCTCTCCTAGAATTCAACCTCTTGGATATGTCAGGACATACAGTACTGTAGACCTCTCCTAGAATCCAACCTCTTGGATATGTCAGGATATACAGTACTGTAGACCTCTCCTTAGAAACCAACCTCTTGGATATGTCAGGACATACAGTACTGTAGACCTCTCCTTAGAAACCAACCTCTTGGATATGTCAGGACATACAATACTGTATATCTCTCCTAGAAACCAACCTCTTGGATATGTCAGGACATACAGTACTGTAGACCTCTCCTTAGAAACCAACCTCTTGGATATGTCAGGACATACAGTACTGTAGTTCTCTCCTAGAAACCAACCTTTTGGATATGTCAGGATATACAGTACTGTAGACCTCTCCTTAGAAACCAACCTCTTGGATATGTCAGGACATACAGTACTGTAGACCTCTCCTTAGAAACCAACCTCTTGGATATGTCAGGATATACAGTACTGTAGGCCTCTTGGTGAAAGTGCTGTTCTCTCCCCTCACTAGGACACTGAATAATATGGAAAACAACCTTGTGAGAGTCAATCATAGAAAGACTTGTAGCAGTATGTTACAACGTCATTATTATGCACCTGGTGGTAATAAAATACCATGTTCAGCTTTCATCATCACTAAATTACTGCCCTCACATTAACCCCCAAGCCATAGGCTCAAACAGAGAGTTCAGTTGCACAAACAGTAGGTGACAGTACAAGAGACCATTTTTAATTCTGGGAATTAAATTGTTTGTTTGCACGAAACATCAATAACACTGTATGGTCAATATGTGATCAGCTGCCTATTTCACAGCTACAATCTGTTCATTCATCAGCATTTTTTACATATTCCATATGTTCTTGTTTTTGCTGGCTGGGCTGCAACCTGGTCTCAGTATTATTGTGTACATAAACACATATAGTATAGACCCTTTTTCAGTACGACATACGGATGTTACACACAGATGCGTGCGACTCTTGGCGGCAGTAAGAAAGCCAATCGCCATCTGCGCCCATTCAACATAGCCTAGATTTACGTTTTTATTACTTGTAAACAAAAATATTTTTTTGGGGTGCTCATACGCTTAAGATTATGATTTGATTCTTGTCTGAAAAGTTGCTAAGATTATATTTGGTTGTGATCTTTACAAAATAACTATTTTGGATGCAGCAGTTTTTGATATGGACTGTAGCAAAAGCTGGCCAAACAGCCATTTTACTGCTTGAAGTTTAGGTGTTCTAAAAAAAAGTATAATGCAGTTGATTTGCAATGATGACACAAACATTGTATTAAGCAGGACATTCATATGAGCCTTAAAATCCAATTATGATCCAAAAGTAGTGTAAACTGAACTCATAAGCCACATGTAACTACAGGCTTTTTTTTCTGGCATTCTATAATAACTCCTCTTGTTCTGCCACCAACTTGAGTGCACAAAAAGCTCTATATGTTACTGAGTGTCCCGGATAATACATGTACTATGTTACGTCTAGTCTGAGACCAGGTTGCAGTGTTTCCCTATCCTGGTCCTGAGTGCTTCCAACAGTACACTTTTATTTATTGTAATGCTGGAAAAGCACACCCGATTCAACTAATCATCAAGCCCTCAATGAGCTGAATGAGGTGTGTTTGTCCAGGGCAACAACAAAAATGTGTACCGTTGGTGGTACTGGAGGACCAGGGTTGGGAACCACTGCTGTACTGTACTTTACCAATATGGGAACATGGCATTAGTTCCGCTGACATGTCATCAGTCTTGTACATGGACTGCAAGGGACTCAGCCAGCCATGAGTGAAGAGTTGAGGACTGTCAGCCCAACACTAATTAGGCCGACTTCAGGCACAAGCTAAATAACTTTTCACAACTGCAAGTGGAATCGTAAATATGTGAACTATTTTCCTTTCAAATTTAGGGGTTGGATCTAGCTGGAATTAAATTGAACAACCGTCTTGTTGGGTGGAAACGGATGCATCCGTACTATTTATTCCCTCCATCACAGTAGCATCTTTTTTGGTGCGAGACTAGGTTCCCAACAAGGGGTACTTGGACCCCTGGGGGAACGTTGCCTCTCCACAGGGGGTACTTCAGACCATAGGCCTACACGTAAAATGCACATGAGGGGGTACATAAGGGGGTTCTCCGGGCATAGAACAATTCAGTTGGTGATACAGTAACCGGAAAAGGTCGGGCACAGTAATTTGAGAGACTTATACTCAACACTCAAAGCTTGTTGACTGACACTCCTGATTCCGACACTTTGTATGCCATCTTTGTCCCTTTTTTTGCATTGTATCTGCTTGTTAGAGATTCCCATGGATCAGTTGCTGAAGGAAAAATATTGGATCCAGTGAAATGAAAGAGTCCCTGTTGAGGTGTCTTTATAGCCTTGAGTTTCCACCTCAATGTTCTTCTTTGTATGTTAGTGAAGAACGTTAGCGGACTGGTTTAAGTGGGCTAAATCGATCTGTGACAGGCAGCTGAAGCATTCTCTAAATTGTTCCAACATTGTGAGTGAGCCACAACCTCTCACTTGCTCTAGAAAAAATTACACCTCTGTGTTGCCTCAGGCTTAGACCAGCTCTTAGTGTCAAGAAAACATTCTCAAAGACATAGACAAAGAAAGCACACAATTACAGTTTACAATTGAGTCACCTTCTCTGATAATACATTTTCTTGGTAGTATTTCAATGTCAACAGTCCATTGACATTAAATGTCAATGTCAACAGAGAAAGTCAGAGCAACAATGTTGATATTGTCGTTTCTTGAAAGGGTAAAGTGTGTGAAGAGGTCTCTTCTCTTTTCCCTGTGTGGCTGGAGTTTGAGGTTGCCGTCAATGAACGTGCTCAAAGGTTAAAGAATAGGATTGCAATAGAATGTGTAACTTATCTTTGCCCCCTGTCATTACCTTGGCCACACATCTGAAACCCTACCTCTTCAAAGAGTATCTAAAATAATAATCCCACAGCACCCCCCCCTTGCTAGCTCTGACTTTGCTGATAGCTACTTTGAGGGAAATTGCACTTACTATGATGTGGTTGTCCCACCTAGCTATCTTAAGATTAATGCACTAACTGTAAGTCTCTCTGGATAAGAGTGTCTGCTCAATGACAAATGTAATGGCTATGACTGGTATGTTATTGAAGATGATTCATCCATACAGTGCATTAGGAAAGTATTCAGACCCCTTGACCTTGAACACATTTTGTTACAGCCTTATTCTACAGTTGATGGGGGGGGGGGGCAATTTCATATATCTACACACAATGACAAGGCAAAAACAGGATTTTAGACATTTTTGCAAGTGTGTGTGTATATATATATATATATATATATATATATGTATATTTTACATAAGTATTCAGACCCTTTACTCAGTACTTTGAAGGACCTTTGACAGCGATTACAGCCTCGAGTCTTCTTGGGTATGACGCTACAAGCATGGCACACCAGTATTTGTGGAGTTTCTCCAATTCAAGCTCTAAGTTTGGATGGGGAGTGTTGCTTCACAGCTTTTTTCAGGTCTCTCCAGAGACGTTCGAGCAAGTTTAAGTCCGGGCTCTGGCTGGGCCACTCAAGGACATTCCGAATCTTGTTCTGAGCCACTCCTGCGTTGTCTTGGCTGTGTGCTTATGTTGTTGTCCTGTTGGAAGGTGAACCTTCGCCCCAGTCTGAGCACTCTGGAGCAGGTTTTCATCAAGGATCTCTCTGGACTTTGCTCCGTTCATCTTTTCCTCAATCCCGACTAGTCTCCCAGTCCCTGCTGCTGAAAAACATCCCCACACCTGATATGCGCTGTCCACTGTAGGACCTTTATATAGACAGGTGTGTGCCTTTCCAAATCATGTCCAATCAATTGAATTTACCACAGGTAAAAACATCTCAAGGATGATCAATGGAAACAGGATGCACCTTAGTTATTTTATTTAGGTCTTTGTTTTAGTATGGTCAGGGCGTGAGTTGGGTGGGCAGTCTATGTTCGTTTTTCTATAATTTGGGATTTCTGTGTTCAGCCTAGTATGGTTCTCAATCAGAGGCAGCTGTCAATCGTTGTCCCTGATTGAGAATCATACTTAGGTAGCCTGGTTTCACTTGAGTTGTGGGTGTTTGTCTTCCGTGTCAGTGCTTGTTGCCACACGGGACTGTTTTGTTTATTCACGTTTATTGTTTTGTTCCAGTGTTCTGTTGTGTTTTTATTAAACATTATGGACACTTACCACGCTGCGCATTGGTCCTCCGATCCTTCTCGCTACTCCTCCTCAGAAGAGGAGGACGAGATCCGTTACAATTTCTTGTCACAAAGGGTTTGAATACTTTTGTAAACAAGGTTTTTCTCTTTTTTTATGTTTAATACATTTGCAAACATTTCTAAAAAACTGTTTTTGCTTTGTCATTATAGGGTATTGTGTGTGTGTATATTGATGAGGGGGAAAAAACAATTGAATCAATTTTAGAATAAGACTAAGGTAACAAAACGTGGAAAAAATCATGGGGTCTGAATACTTTTCGAATGCACTGAATGTCATGGAAAGAGCAGGTGTTCTTAATGTTTTGAATGCTTAGTGTACACTTAAACACTTGATGAAAAGTGTTAAAAATATAGATATTACCTTGATATTACCTGCTTATGGGCTAGGGGTTAATGGCAAGGGCTTGATTTTGGAGGGGGCATTAGATTAAGTAAAACTATATGAACTAGTGACTGACCTTACCCTCTAACCTCCTGGTTAACCCTTCCAGACATGGAGGTGATGACCCTCCCTCATTGAGAACCCTTGTGGAGGAGGGTAGGAGGAGAACAACTCTGAAGAGGACCAGGATCCAGAGCTGCTGCCTACAAGACCCTATGAGCTCGGCAACAGCCAGGGCATCACTTAAGTTAAAACACCTCAACTACCTCAACAGCCACCAGGGCATCACCAAGGAATCACGTAATGGCGCTGGAGGGGATGGCTGCCGTTTTATGGGTTCCTAACAAACTGTTATTTTGTTTGTTTTTTGTATTGTTTTTAACTCATTTTGTACATAATGTTGCTTCTACCATCTCTTATCACCGTAAAGAGCTTCAGGACATCAGAACTGTGATTACTCACCTTAAACTGGATGAAGAATTTTTCTTGTGACTAGGGGGCAGTATTTTCATTTTTGGACAAAATAACGTTCCTGTAGTAAATGGGATATTTTGTCAGGACAAGATGCTAGAATATGCATATAATTGACAGCTTAGGATAGAAAACACTCTAAAGTTTCCAAAACTGTAGAAAATATTGTCTGTGAGTATAACAGAAATGATATTGCAGGCGAAAGCCTGAGAAAAATCCAATCCGGAAGTGACTCATCTTTTGAAAGCTCTGCGTTCCAATGCATCCCTATTGAGCAGTGAATGGGCTATCAACCAGATTACTTTTTTCTCCGTATTCCCCAAGGTGTCTACAGCATTGTGAGTGATTCTCGTGTAAAATACAGAGGTAGCCATTATTCCAATCGGTCCTACTGAAAAACCAATTGTCCCGATGGATATATTATCGAATAGATATTTGAAAAACACCTCGAGGATTGATTATAAATAACGTTTGTCAATATTATGGATCTAATTTTGAATATTTTTCTGCGTTTTCGTGATTGCAATTTCTGGGCGATTTCTCAGCCAAACGTGAAGAACAAACGGAGCTATTTCGCCTAAAAAAATAATATTTTTGGAAAAAAGGAACATTGGCTATTTAACTGGGAGTCTCGTGAGTGAAAACATCCAAAGCTCATCAAAGGTAAACAATTTAATTTGATTGCTTTTCTGATTTCCGTGACCAATATACCTGCTGCTAGCTGGACAAAATGCTATGCTAGGCTATCGATCAATTTACACAAATGCTTGTCTAGCTTTGGCTGTAAAGCATATTTTGAAAATCTGAGATGACAGGGTGATTAACAAAAGGCTAAGCTGTGACTCAATATATTTCACTTGTGATTTTCATGAATAGGAATATTTTCTAGGAATATTTATGTCCATTGCGTTATGCTAATTAGTGTCAGTCGATGATTACGCTCCCTCAGGCGGGATGGGGAGTCACTAGAGGTTAATGAGTCCTACGTGAAGGATATACTGCTTTGTTGAGATGAGGCCCACAATCCCCATCATCCGCATGAAGAAAATAATGGATATAAAGGGGGAGGAAGGAGAGGTGCCTCGTAAGAATTCGTTGACGAGTAAAACCTCATTTGGCCGCCTTTCCTTCCAGTTCTCTGCTGCCTGCGACTGGAACGAATTGCAAAACGAATTGCAAAAATCTCTGAAGTTGGAGACTTTAATCTCCCTCACCAACTTTAAACATCTGCTATCTGAGCAGCTAACAGATCGCTGCAGCTGTATATAATCCATCGGTATATAGCCCACCCAATTTACCTACCTCATCCCCATACTGTTTTTATTTTATTTACCTTTCTGCTCTTTTGCACACCAGTATCTCTACCTGCACATGTTCATCTGATCATTTATCACACCAGTGTTAATCTGCTAAATTGTAATTATTCACTCCTATGGCCTATTTATTGCCTACCTCCCCATGCCTTTTGCACACAATGTATATAGATTATTTATTTTTCTACTATGTTATTGACTAGTTTATTCTTTATTGTTTACTCCATGTGTAACTCTGTGTGGTTGTCTGTTCACACTGCTATGCTTTATCTTGGCCAGGTCGCAGATGCAAATGAGAACTTGTTCTCAACTAGCCTCCCTGGTTAAATAAAGGTGAAATAAAAAATAAAAAAGGTAAACCACCACTACCCTACATATTATAGGCAAACGTTCAGTCATTGGAAAACAAACTGGACGATCTCCGAATAAGACTATCCTACCAATGGGACATTAAAAACAGTAATATCTTAAGTTTCACCGAGACGTGGCTAACAATGACACAGTTAATATAGAGCTGGCTGGATTCTCCGTGCATCGGCAGGACAGAGCAGCTACGTCTGGTAAGACTCGGGGCAGGGATGTATGTCTATTTGTCAATAACTGCTGGTGCACAATGTCTAATATTAAAGAAGTTTTGAGGTATTGCTCGCCTGAGGTGGAGTACCTTATGATAAGCTGTAGACAACACTATCTACCTAGAGAGTTCTCATCGATATTATTCATAGCCGTCTATTTAACACCACAAACCGATACTGGCACTAAGACCGCACTCAATGAGCTGTATAAGGTCATAAGTAAACAAGAAAATGGTCATCCAGATGCTCTGCTCCTAATGACCGGAGACTTTAATGCAGGGAAACTTAAATCGTTTTACCTCATTTCCATCAGCATGTTACATGTGCAACCAGAGGGGGAAAAAACTCTAGACCACCTTTGCTCCACACACAGATACGTGTGCAAAACCCTCCCTCGCTTTCCATTTGGCAAATCTGACCATAATTCTATCCCCCTGATTCCTGCTTACAAACAAAAACTAATGCTGGAAGTACCAGTGACTCGCTATATACGGAAGTGGTCAGATGACTCGGATGCTACGCGACAGGACTGTTTTGCTAGCACAGACGGGAGTATGTTCTGGGATTCATCCAATGGCAATGAGGAGTTTACCACCTCCGTCACCGGCTTCATCAATAAGTGCATCGACGACGTTGTCCCCACACTGACTGTACGTACATATCCCAACCAGAAGCCATGGATTACAGGCAACATCCGCACCATTTTAAAGCTTGCTTGTTAAAGGCTAGAGCATGCGATTATGTTAGGTCAGCTCACAGAAAAACACAGCCATTTTTTCCAGGCAAAGGAGCACAAAAATCAGAGACACTGTTCCAAAGGCTTATAAGAAATCCCGCTATGCCCTCAGACGAACCATCAGACTAAGATTGAATCCTACTGCACTGGCCCTGTCACTTGTTTGATGTGGCAGGGATCATTCAAACAGGTCTAGAAACTTCAGAGTGTTTCTATCCAAATCTACTAATAATAAGCATCTGGGCCTTAGTAGCAGGTAATTTACTCTGGGCACCTTATTCATCCAAACTACTCAATACTACTCAATTTTCCTGTCAACTTTTTGATTTTATGATTATTTTTAACTTTAGTTTATTTAGTAAATATTTTCTTAACTCTATTTCTTGAACTGCATTGTTGGTTAAGGGCTTGTAAGTAAGCATTTCATGGTAAGGTCTACACCTGTTCGGCGCATGTGACAATTTTTTTTATTTGACTTAAGTTAAGTTACCCACCTCAACCCACTATTAGTGGTTCCAGTTGTTACTGTGTTAGTGGACACTGCGGTCCTTGAGGAATTGAGTTAGATCAAATAAAAAATTTAAGATCAAATTACATTGGTCTCTGAGTGTACCCCTAACCCTCTCTGTGTTCCACAGGTTTACTCAGGCTCTCATCCACCTGTGTCGTGGAGGATCGTTTCAAAATATAACACTTACAAGAACTTGTGAATTCAATATAGGCTTTTAATACAAGCATATCAGAAGCCTAGATGTTCTGCGGAACACACCCTTTTCCAGAGCACTGGCTCTGTATTTATACACATACAACATATGAGTCCATCCCACATGCAAATGAAGTTACTTCCCTCAGTCCATCTGCCACCATTATCTTTCAATCCGTGCTTCCTGCTTGTTCACGGCCAATAACGCCCATATCTGCTTTTAGTTAAGTTATAATGGTGGCAGGACCTCTTCATGTCCCAAAAATAATACATGCCATCTTATCATATGGGCCCCTTATGTTTAGCTTGGTGTGTTCTTTGGTATGTCTGTCCTTATTAGGACTAGTAGACTATGTGTCTCTTCTCTTCCTGTCCTAAAAATATATGTCCTATGTCTATAGTCCATCCGTTGGTCATTTGGCTGACCACTTCCTTTGTGTGTCCCTCTGACCTTGGTATGTCCAGCTGTCCTATGCTCTCATGGCCTTACTTTGGTTTCCTGTCCTATACAATAGACAATGCATTTTACCCTAAACATTTATGCATTTTATGGCTTTGGCCATTACGTCTGTTATTTCTTGGTTTCCTGTTTTTACCAGAATGGCAAAAGTGTGTCCTCTTCCTCTTGGGGTCTAATGTACACCTTTCTTTGCTCAATAGTATTATGTTTGTCCCTATATGTACCTTTTGCTCCCACATCTGCTGAAGGGTAACATTGGGACTGTTTTGCTGGGTCTTCCCCTGGCAGTACGCAACGCAGGGATCATAGTGAGTAACTAATGCCCCACTAGTGATACTACATTTTAGTCATTTAGCAGACTCCCCAGAGCGACCTACAATTAGGGTTAAGGGCCTTACTCCAAGGGCACATCGACAGATTTTTCATCTAGTCAACTCGGGTATTCGAACAAGCGACCTTTCGGTTACTGGTCCAACACTCTTAACCACCTGCAGCCTTACACCGTTCACACCATAACACAAACAGGGCTGGTTCACACTTTACATTACATTAGTGTCCTTGTGTACTGCTTTATGTACAGTTTAATATTGTTTTGGTTTATTCAGTAGGAAAAATACACACACTCTTGTTAGGCAGAGGCAGAAAAAAGGCTGGGAAGGCACTATATTTGCAAATGAACTAGTCAGAAAACTTGGCCTTGGTTGTAAAGTTACTGAGAGAACTTGTGTGTTGATGTGTCATCCCTACAGCATTACATCCCTACAGCATTACATCCCTACAGCGTTACATCCCTACAGCATTACATTATACATCATTGACATTGGTTGGTAAAAATAATTGCAATTTTGCTAATGAAAAAGTAATGGGCTGGGCATGATTATGGATTATGCATAAATATGCATTAATTATCTGTGATCTGAATGTTTATTGTAAGTCATTACATGAAACACCAATGTACAAGATCATATTTATCATTCCACTGTTTGATTTAGCCAGCGGTTCAGTTTCTAGGTTTACTGGACCAGTGTGTACGATGGGAGCAGAAATTAGCACGCCTTGTACAGATGAATACACGCGTCGGAATTAAGCTCCAAGCCTTCAGGTGTGTTAATTCAGTGTTGAGGAAAAGTTAGGAGTCGTTGTAAGTGGTGTCAGTGGACCTGCTAGATTCCTCTGTCTACAGACAATGATTCCCTGCTGTGGATCCTGGCTCATGTTAAGTTGATTTGGGGTTTTATATTTGGACCTCTGCGTCGTACAAGAGTCCAAACGTCATAATAATTCATATGTTGATTGACCTGCATTCTCCTGCTAACTGGACTGGACACACAACCCTTATCTCTGAGTTTTACAGATGGATGTCAGTTATCAGATTATATTTGAATCCGTAGATTTCTGCAGCTTCTTCTCGGGAACCAAGGCCTGGTTAATCAGTAAGTGAGGTGTTCATCAAACTAGTCCCCACCACAAGTGCTTCAGCACCATGGTACAAACCTGCCTGTGTGCCTGCCTGCTTTGCATCTGTGGCACTGGCTAGTCGTTGAACTCAGATCAGTTTTATAGCCTCACATATTTCCTAATTCCTCCATTTGCTAAATGGTCAAAAGGAGGATAGGGTCAGGCTAGACAAGTGTCATATTTCCTGATTTCTCCATTTGCCAAATGGACAAAAGGAGGATAGGGTCAGGCTAGACAAGTGTCATATTTCCTGATTTCTCCATTTGCCAAATGGACAAAAGGAGGATAGGGTCAGGCTAGACAAGTGTCATTATTTGAAAGGACAATCAGGTCAATTTGTACACTTCAGACTAATGTCGTCTCCCAGCCGGCTCTGTTGTAATGGAGACTGAGAACGAGGTTAGCTTCAGACCAACAGCAGGCACACATGATCACTGTTACCATACCAGTGAAACAGATGTAGCCTGCATGTCACATTTATCACGTTGCCAAGGTTACGTTACGTTTGCTCGACATTCCCCAGAGGATCTGCAGGCTCCATAGACTAGATGATGTTCCAGTGCTAGTATTGTATTGGTTGAGGAGAAAACCCAAAATGTTGTTGTGTTCTCTTGCTTAATCTTCCCTCCTTTGTGCTGTCTCATGATGATGGTGTGATCATGTCACATAATGGAGAGAGTTTCTTTCTGGATGACAGAACAGAACAAAATAATGATCACAACACTGTTATGTGATATGAGGTTTTTGGGAACATACATAGAATAGCAAAGAGCTATCCCACTCCTGATCGTGTGTAAGTGAGCCTATTTCTCTGGGTTATATCTGATGCGTTTGCATTAATATGGACTGATGAGTGTTCCTGTCTGGTTCACAGTTGGTTTCAGTTGGTGTTGACGTTACTGTCAGTATGTTCTCAGCCTGTTCTTTGTGTTTTTATTTCTCCAGGTGGGACCTCTTTGCCTGGTGCTGATGGGAGTGGTCTGTGTTCACTGTGTGCACATCCTGGTCCACTGTAGCCACCACCTGTGCAATAGGTAATAACCATGCTATCCCCCCCCCCCTTGGGAGCCCCCTTAGCAGCATCCTCACTGACAAGCCACTCGTGTGTTATGGTGTTTCATAGCCGTCATCAACACCTGTCTCGTTGTGTTTCCCCTCACACACACTTTCCTTTTCAATACAATTACAGTAATAAAAACACTTAACCGCCAGGGACCCAGCCGCTCTATCCACTCAAATACTCTGTCTCTGTGTCTCTCTCTCTCTCTCTCTGTTCTTCTCTCTCTCTCTCTCTCTCTCTGTCTCTCTCTCTGTCTCTGTCTCTCTCTCTCTCTCTCTCTCTCTCTCTCTCTCTCTCTGTTCTTCTCTCTCTCTCTCTCTCTCTCTCTCTCTCTGTCTCTCTCTCTGTCTCTGTCTCTCTCTCTCTCTCTGTCTCTCTCTCTCTCTCTGTCTCTCTGTCTCTCTCTCTCTCTCTCTCTCCCCTCTCTGTCTCTCTCCCTCTAACTCTCTGCATCACTTAAAGTCTGTAAGCACACCGTTCTGCTTAATATGGTGGCTAATGTGCAGTCATTTCCCTTGGCGGATCTAATGATGGGGTGGTCAGACGTGAGATGTTAAAGGGAGCGTTAAGTGTTTCCTGGCTGTTGCAGGGTGTAAACGAGCCCTGGAGGTGGCCCACCCACATCTCCATTACTCTACTGACAAGTGCTCTAGCAACAACATCAACCCACCTCCCTAAACACACACAATATGTACAAACAGTGTGTCAGGTATTCCAACTGAGTGTTGGGTGAGGAGAGTATGAAACATTGTAATGTAAGCATTATCAGTTATTTACCTTTTCATTGTGTCTAAGTCCTCAGAGTGTGTACCGGTTAGTGCTGAGAGCAGATAATAACCAGCTAGAGGTCTTCTTTTGGATCCGTAGCTTTCTCACCTGACCCAATATGCGTAATTTAAATATGTTGCCCTGTTCCGAATGTACCCGAAAACAGTTGTACCCGTTCTGAGAAGGACCTTGGAAAACAAACCCAAACAGACCTGTGCTGGTTCAGATCCAAGACAGATCGGAAAGAAGGAGAGAGCAAAGGAAGCCTCCAACTGGGCGCTGTCAGCGCCATCAATAAACAAGTTATATTGGTCAAATGATCCACAGTTACATGTCCTTAAAAACTGCCCAGAACAAATTACAAAAAAACTTGTTTCGATGTGTAATTTATTCTACACTTTATAGTCTATAGTTTTTTTTACTTTACTAAAGCAATAGTAGACAGCTGTCGGGAGAGTTGAGTGAAAAATGCAGCGTTGCATGCAGATACTGTTGGCCTTTAGGCTTCCACTGTGTGATATTCATATTTACTAAATAAACATTAAAGGAGACACGCTTAGGCGTAGACCTGGAGAGACCGAGAGAAAGATGGAGATATACCAGCGCCATCTTCCCGACATACATGTCAGATAGGCTACTACTGCTATTCAGATATAGGCGTACAGAAGGATGCTACTTCATTTATTTTTGCTCAGAATATATTTTTTTATGAAGATTAGATTATATTGTTTGTAACTCTTGCAGGCCTAAAGCATTCTTCCTCACCTCAAGTTCAACTGTCAACTGTGTGCACTGCCTTCATAGGCCTGCTGTAGCTAAATCTAGTAATAGCCAAACCTTCACAAACGTTGATGAGGGTAATATCAAAAGTAAGGGTCCTTTTACACTGTTTCTCTTCCTTCTCTTCTTTATATCTCTCTCTTTCTTCCTTTCTCTCTCTTTTTCTTTCACAGACATATGTGAGGTGAGCAGCCAGAACCAGTTTCAGCTGGATACAAGCTATATATTTTATTGAGTTGCAATCGGCTGACACAGCTCGCACAGTTGTCATGACACAAACACTAAATTAACAGAGGACATTTTAATTGCACATATCTGAGACCCGTGGCAATTATCAGACCTGACCCAGATTCGACCTTGAAGACCTCTACAGTATAACATTGTCTTGTTTGTGGTACAGGGACACTGCAAAGTAAAAACTGGGTCTCCCCAAATGACAGCTGCACATTATTAATCACTGTGATTATTTCAATAGAGCGTTGGAGAGAGTGACTATCCACAGCAGAGTGATGGGACTGTAATGTAATATATTGTAATCGGCCATTTCTCATCCAAACCAGGACGTAATATACTAGTATACTATATCAGATGGCCGTCTCAATCTTCCGCTGTCTGGTTTCCAGCAATCTATCACCCCTTCTTTCATTCAGTCTCTGTCTTGTGTTATCCTCTTGTCTGTCTCTCTGTCTACCTGACAAGACCGAATAGCACAGCAGAAGAAGTAGACTCTTTTAATTCCCTCAGATCTTGTGGTCCATTTCCTATTGTTGCTGTATCTCTTGGTGACTCTCTCTGTGACTCCACGTGTGACCAGGTACCTCTCCTCGCCCAGGTTGAAGAGACCTCCCCTGGGGTACAGTGACACTGTGGCCTTCTCCATGGAGCACAGCTCCTACCAGTGCTTCAGGAAGAGTGCCAGATTTGGGAGGTGAGATGAGAAAGCTCTAGTCACCTGGAGGTCAACCTATGACCCATCACCCATATAGTCACATAACTACTCTTGGGGCCAATGGCTGCTGAAGGTGTTGGGAAAAGGCCAGGTCCCAAATGGATGACACGCCCCTAGAAGCTATTCAAATCTCTCATATCTGTGACAATGGTTAACAAGGGCCTAATGGTAAGAATAGATTATGATTTATCAGACCATTTGGGATCGCAGCCATAATTTAAAGACTTCTATAAAGGAGGGATGGTTAACCAGTGGCGGCTCCTCAGAGAAGGAAGTGGAGGACCATCTTTCTCAGTGAATTTTATAAAAATAAGTTATCCTTTTTAGATAAAACAAATTACTCTCTTAAAAAATGAAAGAGAAGCAAGATGGAGAGATTTTTTTCACTTTCACTTACTTAGCTAGCAAATGCAACTTGTTAGTTTAGTCTACTCAAACACCCAGCTCAAAAATATGGATGCTATGTTAGCTAGCTGGCTATGACTGTCCAACACAACACTGGAACTCAAGGAAAGCTTTTGGTTTTACAAATGTATTGCCACCGGGGCCTGCCGGTTGAAGTACTAAACTGCTTACTGACTGTACACTGTAACGTTACAGCATGATTGTAGCGTGTTTACTAACTTGTTAGTTCTGTTAGCTATGTTGACTATGATGTTACTTTAGCTGATATGGTGACAACGATGTAGGCTGTGTGTAGCGGTTATGACATGGTTTGGCTTGGAAAGGTTTTTCACCTGGTCACGTACAGCTGATGTGTTGTGAATTGAAGTCCACAAGCGGGAAAAGGCGGTAACAGCAGTACTATGCTACCTGACTGCAACAGCAGTAATATGCTACCTGACTGCAACAGCAGTACTATGCTACTTGACTGCAACAGCAGTAATATGCTACCTGACTGCAACAGCAGTAATATGCTACCTGACTGCAACAGCAGTAATATGCTACCTGACTGCAACAGCAGTAATAAGCTACCTGACTGCAACAGCAGTAATATGCTACCTGACTGCAACAGCAGTAATTTGCTACCTGACTGCAACAGCGGTAATATGCTACCTGACTGCAACAGCAGTAATATGCTACCTGACTGCAACAGCAGTAATATGCTACCTGACTGCAACAGCAGTAATATGCTACCTGACTGCAACAGCATTAATATGCTACCTGACTGCTACAGCAGTAAATGCTACCTGACTACAACAGCAGTAATATACCCACGCCATTGATTTAGTTGAAAACTAAGTTAACATGTACCCTTTGTTCAAGAGAGCCTTTAGATGTCTTGTCATTGTGTACTCACCAGATGTAACAGTATTATACATCATATGCTGAATAATTTTGGTTAAGCTTATCACCAGCTATAGTAAGGAACATATTTAGGCAAGAGGAGCAGTCGAGAGAGGATTCTTATTAGGTTATTATTGCTACTTTAGAAAAATGGCTTGCTAGCTGTGAAGATGCCCTCATGCTCATATAATAGAATATTAAAGAGTAAAATAGTACAGAACATAACTACTGTATTCTAACATTGTAGAAGCCATCCAGATGTTTCAGAGCTATTTTAACATGTTTATGTGTCCCTGTCCTGTCCTTCTGTCCTGTTTTAGGCACCTGGTCAACTTCTTCCTGGTGTTGACACAGCTGGGATTCTGCAGTACATACGTTGTGTTCCTGGCAGAGAATATCAAACAGGTAGGTTCTATTCCCACCAATCAAATACAGACCAGTGTGTTGTAGGGCTGGGTGATATGACGATATATAATCGTGTGACGATAGAAAAACGTCAATCGTTTCATAGTATGCGTTTATTTCGTTGTGGCGCAAATCACACTCTTTACGGCAATATTTTTCGTAATTTGGATGGCGCTTTGCGTGTGGAAGGACATTTGCAAGACAAACATGGAGGAGAGTGAACGAGCTCGTACCTTAGAGGGGCTACTTCGGTCTCATGGACGTGGTTTGGATATGAAAAGTCTGACACTGAATGTTTTGCAGGCCGGTTCTGACAACAGGCTCAAATACCACTAACCTCTTCTACCACCCACGCAAGAATCATGTGAAACAGTACGGAGAGATACTACAGATGAGAACCAAAGAAGTACAGTCGAGTGCTCAAAACAAACCCCCGACTCGTTTCTAGAGGCTTTTCCCCGCTGCACACCATATGGCAAAGAAACATTAAGATGGAAGGAGATAACAGCTGCTGTTACAACTCACATCTGCAAAGACATGGCCCCAATTTACACGGTCGAGAAATGGGGGTTTTGTGAGTTGTTGCTAACACTAGACCCAAGGTACCAAATGCAAATTGATATGTACACGTATTAATGCCAAAATAACTTGCAAAAAAAGTCAAGCCCCCCAAAATATGAAAATAAATATATATACAGTACATACATACACACACAGTTGAAGTGGGAAGATTACATATACCTTAGCCAAATACATTTAAACTCAGTTTTTCACAATTCCTGACATTTAATCCCAATAAAAATGCCCTGTTTTAGGTCAGTTAGGATCACCACTTTATTTTAAGAATGTGAAATGTCAGAATAATAGCAGAGATCATTTTTTATTTCAGCTTTTATTTATTTATTCACATTACCAATGGGTCAGAAGTTTACTTACACTCAATTAGTATTTGGTAGCATTGCCTTTAAATTGTTTAACTTCAAAAGGTTCGGGTAGCCTTCCACAAGATTCCCACAATAAATTGGTGAATTTTGGCCCATTCCTCCTGACAGAGCTGGTGTAACTGGGTCAGGTTTGTAGGCCTCCATGCTCGCACACACTTTTTCAGTTCTGCCCACATATTTTCTATAGGATTGAGATCAGGGCTTTGTGATGGCCACGCCAATACCTTGACTTTGTTGTCCTTAAGTCATTTTGCCACAACTTTGGAAGAATGCTTGGGGTCATTGTCTTTTTGGAAGACCCATTTGCGACCAAAGCACGTTCATCTCTAGGAGACAGAATGTGTCTCCTTCCTAAGCGGTATGACGGCTGCGTGGTCCCATGGTGTTTAAACTTGTGTGCTATTGTTTGTACAGAGGATCGTGGTACCTTCAGGTGTTTGGAAATTGCTCCCAAGGATGAACCAGACTTGTGGAGGTCTACAATGTTTTTTTTCTGAGGTCTTGGCTGATTTTTTCTTATTTTCCCATGATGTTAAAGGCACAGTCAACTTAGTGTATGTAAACTTCTGACCCACTGGAATTGTGATACAGTGAATTATAAGTTAAACAATCTGTCTGGAAACAATTGTTGGAAAAAGGATTTGTGTCATGCACAAAGTAGATGTTCTAACCGACTTGCCAACTATAGTTTGTTAACACGGCATTTGTGGAGTGGTTGAAACACTTAGGTTGGAGTCATTAAAACTTGTTTATGTAAACGTCTGACTTCAGATGTATATTTTTTTGTTTTAGGCCTATATTTATTTTGTTTGCAACAATAGTTATCGGGATATGAAATGACCTAAACTCAGCAAAAAAAGAAACTTCCCTTTTCAGGACCTTGTCTTTCAAAGATAATTTGTAAAAATCAAAATAACTTCACATATCTTCATTGTAACGGGTTTAAACACTGTTTCCCATGCTTGTTTAATGAACCATAAACAGTTATTGAACATGCACATGTGGAACGGTTGTTAAGACACTACCAGCTTACAGACGGTAGGCAATTAAGGTCACAGTTATGAAAACTTAGGACACTAAATAGGCCTTCCTACTGACTCTGAAAAACACCAAAGGAAAGATGCCCAGGGTCCCTGCTCATCTGCGTGAACGTGCCTTAGACATGCTGCAAGGAGGCATGAGGACTGCAGATGTGGCCAGGGCAATAAATTGCCATGTCTGTACTGAGACGCCTAAGACAGAGCTACAGGGAGACAGTACGGACAGCTGATCGTCCTCGCAGGCCCAGACCACGTGTAACAATACCTGCACAGGATCAGTACCGAACATCACACCTGCGGGACAGGTACAGGATGGCAACAACAACTGCCTGAGTAACACCAGGAAGGCACAATCCCTCCATCAGTGCTCAGACTGTCCGCAATAGGCTGAGAGAGGCTGGACTGAGGGCTTGTAGGCCTGTTGTATGGTAGATCCTCACCAGACATCACCGGCAATAACGTTGTCTATGGGCACAAACCCACCGTCGCTGGACCAGACAGGACTGGCAAAAAGTGCTCTTCACTAACGAGTCACGGTTTTGTCTCACCAGAGGTGATGGTCGGATTCGCGTTTATCGTCGAAGGAATAATCGTTACACCGAGGCCTGTACTCTGGAGCAGGATTGATTTGGAGGTGGAGGGTCCATCATGGTTTGGGGCGGTGTGTTTCACCATCATCTGACTGAGCTTGTTGTCATTGCAGGCAATCTCAACCAGGCCATTCCCCCCCCAGAAATCTCTGGGAAATTGTAGGTGCCTTGGTGGAAGAGTGGGGTAACATCTCACTGCAAGAACGGGTAAATCTGGTGCAGTCCATGTGATATGTGGTGCAGTTATGTGTGTCTGATGGCAGTGTATTCCAGACATGGGAAGCTCTCACAGAGAAAACTGATTTACTAAAGGTGCTTTTCCTTAAGGGAACTATACAGTCACCTCTCATGGCAGACCTTGTGGATCTGCTGCCATATGTTTGGGTTTTCTGTTTAACAAAAATACTGAGTGGAGGGGGAGCCAGGCCATTTAGGATCTTGAATACAAGACATGCGTCGATGTATTGCACAAGATTTTCCCAACTCAGGAGCTCATGCTTTCTGAGGATGTAACAGTGATGATGGCTATTGGGCTTCCTATCAAACACGTTGAGAGCCTGTTTGTAGACAGACTGAATAGGTCTTAATGTTGTACAGCAAGCTTGGGCCCAACTAGTCAAGCAGTATGTTAAGTGGGGGAGTATCATCGATTTGAAGTACAGTTTTGCTACCTCAGTAGTCAAACAATTTCGTATAAATCGGAAATTAGCTAGGTTGAATTTGGTTATTTGAATTACCTTTTTCTCATGCTTTTTAAAAGAGAGGTTGGAATCAAGTATGATGCCAAGGTACTTAAAATCAGATACCACCTGGAGCTTCTCCCCTGACACATAGACATCTGGCTCAGTAGCATCTGTTGCCCTCTTTGTGAAGAACATGCAAACAGTTTTTTTCACATTGAGATGCAAACACGAGTCACTGAGCCACTTTGTAACCTGGACCATTACAGTAGTGTGTTCTTGTGCAGCTTGTTGTTTGCTCTTTGCATGCACATATATCACTGTATCATCTGCATACATTTTAACTTCAGACCCAGTACAGACAGAAGGCAGATCATTAATTATACAGGCTGAGGGACCCCAGTATTGACCCTTGGGGCACGCCCACATCATAGCCAAGAGTGGGCGACAGCTCATTGCTCACTCTGACACACTGAGTTCTGCCTTCAAGGTATGATTTCACCCATCTCAAGGCATCAGGGGAAAAGTTGAACTTGGACAATTTTGTGATGAGAATCTCATGGTTAACAGTATCAAAAGCCTTCCTTAGGTCCAGAAACAAAGCCCCAACAAAGCCCCCTTTGTCCATCTTGGACTTCACATTTTCCAGAAGAAAGCAGTTGTCCGTTTCTGTGGAGTGTTTTGCTCTGACTAAACTGCATGGAGTGTAATGTGAAGGGGCTTTTGTAGAGGTGGGCAATCAGTTGTTCTGCTACACACTTTTCAACAACCTTTGACACCACAGGTAGTATACTAATGGGCCTGTAGTTACTCACGTCAGCAGGGTCGCCTGATTTAAAGATGGTCATTATTATGGCCGACTTCCATACCCTTGGAAACACCCTGAGACCAATAGATGTGTTGGTGACCTTAGTAATGGGGCCAATGAGTGACTCTTTGTAGTTTTTAAGAAAGGTAGAGTCCAGCCCAAACACATATTTGGCTTTAGAGTTCTTTAGTGAGCTAATCACCTTGTTCACCTTTGACTCAGAAACCTCCCTTATGATGAAGACAGGTGTATTTACTAGCACTGAGTCCAAAAATCCAGTGAAGGGGTTCTGTGTCAGTACCCTGACAGAGTCAATAAAGTAGGAATGAAGGATATTGCTATTTTGACTGCATCCTGTGTTAGATTGTTATTCACCCTGATGTCTAGTCTTTTTGCAGTGTTACTATGGTCTTTCCCTGTTAACATTTTTAGATTCTCCCAGATCAATTTAGAATTTCCCTTTGCTTCACCAATTATGTTAATACAAGTTTGCCTTGGCCTGTCTGATTTCTTTCATCGCCTTATTTCTCAACATAGTAAACCTACGTCTGTCATGCTCTAATATGGATCTTAGTGCTATTTTTAGAGCATAAACTCGTTCTTTCATCAATTTCCAGATTTCTCCATTTAGCCAAGGAAGAGGGCTCTTTTGGCCAGGTTTGGATTTGATTTTCTTTAGGAAACCGTTTATTGTAGTCTGGATTGTGGATAGAAAAACCTGACTATCAGTTTCCATGTCTGTATAGGACAAGAGATCATTCTAGTTAATTCCCTTAATTGTGTTTTCAAAATAGTTTAATTCACTCTTAGCTATTCTTAGTTGATCCGGCTTTCTAACAGTAGAGAGGTTAAACCTGCTCTTAGACAGCTTTCTTTCTACAAGTGTCAGATTATGATCAGACAGCCCAGTAACCATATTGAATGATTTAGTCACTCTCTCTGGTTTATTACTGAACACCAAATCAATCTGTGTTTTAGAGCAACAAGTCACCCTGGTTGGCCCTTTAACTAGCAGTGTAAGGTCAAAGGTATTAGTGATCCATTTGAGGGTTTTCCTACAAAACTTGTCTTCATAATGAATGTTAAAATCTCCCATTAAGATGACCTCTTTCCCAAAGTCACCTTCTCTAAGCATGTTATTAAACTGATCAAAAAACACACGTTTGGTGTTAGGTGGCCTATACATTCCAATAAGGGTAAAACACACGTTTGGTGGAAGGTGTCCTATACATTCCAATAAGGGTAAAATACACGTTTGGTGGAAGGTGGCCTATACATTCCAATAAGGGTAAAACACACGTTTGGTGGAAGGTGGCCTATACATTCCAATAAGGGTAAAATACATTTGGGGAGACAGTGTAACGTTCAGGCCAATACATTCTAGTTCATTATCACATGACCACTCAATTTGTTTACATCGGATATGTTCTTTAATGTAGATCATCACACCCTCCTCTTCCTTCAATCCTGTCTCTCCTGAAGACATTGTAGCCAATCACAATCAAAGCAGCATATGGAGAGGTTTTATGGAGCCATGTCTCTGAGAGGCAGAGGAAGTCAAGGTTGGAGACTGTGAGTAGATGTTGAATTTGATAGCACTCACCCACTTCCACAGCGGTGACGACCAGTGCACGAGGCCATCCACCGCTTTCCACTCCGGTGAGTATCGCAGGCTCGGTGATGTTAGGCCCAGGATTGAGTTGCACATCCCCGGAGAGTAGAAGGGTAGTGAACAGGTAGTTTAACAGTTTCCGATAACTGTTGGACTTGTGTTTGTTACGCCTAAGCGGTTCAGTAGAATAGGGAGCGAGGTAGACTTGGCCATTATTCAGAACATTATGGTATGCTGTGTGCTGTTCGCTCCCGTGGAACGGTGAACCAATGTGTTTGGTGTTGATATTCTCCGGCAGTAGATTTGTGTCATCCCAGCAAGGACGCACTGAGATTATCAGTAGAGCAGCTACATAACTGACAATCATGGCAGAGTACTGGAGATAAAACACATAATTGCGCTTTAACTCTTTGCATGAGTTACTTAGCTGGGGGTCGGCGTACACCTGATGGTTTAGATAAAATTACAGCATTCGACTGAGAAGCGGCACCTGCCGCACCACCCTGTCTTCCGTCCGCCATCTTTCTCTCGTCCCGTGATTAAGGCTCAGTGCCATTGTAGTTGGAGCATTACCCCCGTCATCCCAACTCTTGAGCTGTTCTAATGGTTGACTTGCAGTAACACACAACGTTCCCTAGGAGACGCTAGTGGTGTTTCTTCTCTGAGCACTCTGCTTGCCTGACTTTCTCAGCCTCTCACTCTCTTTCTTTATCGCTCCCTCACAATTTATAAACTGTCTCTCTCTCTGTATTAGATGGTGATCTCCTCCTGATGGACTAGCATAGATAGCCAAGCAGTCCCATACATGTGGACAAAGATAAAGACCTCATGCAGTGCCTCTTTAATTCAAAACTCCAATGGGATTATTTGGTCGGACATAGCCAGGAGTTGTACTATCAGAGTGATGAAGTATGGTACAGTCTTATATTCAAATAGAAATGGACTGAAACTCTAAAACGGTTATGACTGAAGTTTTTAAATATATTTTTCTCTCTCCTGTACCTCTATCTTTTTGTCTCTCTGTTCTCTTTCTCTCTCTGTCTGTGCGGAGTGAAGATGGTTACTTATTGGGTTGCAAATCCTCAATCCAAACATGTGGCATCATTAGGCATTCTGCTAACTGACCTCCCACATACCCTCTGTGTTCCTAGCTCATTAGAAACATTTACTGCTGACCCGGGTGTGTGTTTGGGCTAATGTGCTCAATTTACTAATTGTTTACGCTCATGTAGTAGTACGCACAGAAAATGTTGTTTGTCGAAAGCTGAGGTAAGCTATTTATTGGTTGTTAAACAAAGTGGGGTTGAACGGGGCAAAGCCACCAGAGCTTCAGAATTACTAACATGGCAGATGAGATATGAGTTTGTCTGTTTATTCTGAATTAGAAAAAGTAAACAGAAGAATCTGATACAATATTTAGATTGCTTTAATGATCTGTATGGCGATGGTTGGTTGGCCTGGCCCATGTGTGTGAGTGACACTGGGATAGGGAGAGGTCAGCAGTCAGTCGGGGCCTGGGCCTGGAGGTCAGATTGGCCCGTTGCATTGTGGGTACATCTCTATTCCCAGATTAGGTACTAATCTTTTTGTCATTTCTCTTCCATTTTGATTCTTATAAAATATATACCTTTTCTTTTCACTCTGTAGATAATCTTTCATTCTTTTTCAAATCTATAATATGCCATTTTCTCAGTTTTACAATGTAGCATTTTGTTCTTTACTGTTTTTGATGTCATGGCCAGGATCATATTCTGGACAGCCATTGGTCCATGCTAGAGGTGTGCCCTCTTTAGAGGACATGGGGTCTGCCCACGTATTTTATACTGTAGTACTTTATTTACGAAGAGTTCATTAAAGTCAAGATTGTCTATTATATTACAAGATATTCCAGTGACGGCTCTAAGAATGGAAATACAATATCCTCAAAGATGGATGGCAGGCGGGAGGACAGGAGGTCAGGTGGTACCATTCTTGTAACGATGTGCGATGAGAGTCGGGAAGCAAGTTCAGGGAATGAGTGTTTTAATGAAAAAACAACATAAACCAAAACAAGAAACACGAACAACGCACAGACAAGAAACAGAAACAATGACGCCTGGGGAAGGAACGAAGAGGAGTGACAGATATAGGGAAGGTAATCAAGGAGGTGATGGAGTCCAGGTGAGTGTCATATTGCGCTAATGCACGTAACGATGGTGACAGTTGTCCGCCTTAACGAGCAGCCTGGTGACCTAGAGGCCGGAGAGGGAGCACGCGTGACAGTACCCCCTCCCCGACGCGCGGCTCCGGCTGCAGAACGCCGACCAAGATGATGATCCCGGGGTTCAGGAGCGGACTGGTCACCTCTGCTAAGGCGCGGGAACCTGTCGATCCAGATGAGGCGCAGAAGCATGGCGACCTAGCGCGCCAAAGAGAGAGCATATATGACAGCACCCCCTCCCCGGCGTGTTCGGCTCCAGCCGCAGGACGCCAACGACAGGGACGATCCCGGGGATCAGGAGTGGACCTGTCGCGTCCTCTGAGGTGCAGAAATCTGACAAACCGGCCTGAGGAGTGAGAGCCGGCTGAGACCTCCCGGTTGCCTCGGTCCTGACACCAGGACCCGACATCACCTCCAACACAAAAACAAAAAAACTCCCTGATTCTTTCCTTTGGTGAGGCTTCATTCTGTAACGATGTGCACTGAGAGTCGGGAAGCACGTTCAGAGGGGAGTGTTTTTAATGAAAAACACAACATGAACCAAAACAAGAAACACGGACCTTGGTTAGGAAAGTGACCAAGAACCCTATGGTCAATCTGACAGAACTCCAGAGTTCAGAGTTCAGAGTCTCTCTGTGGAGAGTGGAGAACCTTCCAAAAGGACAACCAACTCTGCAACACTCAACCAAACATGCCTTTATGGTAGAGTAACCAGAAGGAAGCCATTCCTCAGTAAAAGACACATGACAGCCTGCTTGGAGTTTGCCAAAAGGCACCTAAAGGACTCTCAGACCATAAGAAACAAGATTCTCTGGTCTGATGAAACCAAGGTAGAACTCTTTGGCCTGAATGCCAAACGTCACGTCTGGAGGAAACCTGGCACCATCCCTACGGTGAAGCATGGTGGTGGCAACATCAGGGACTGGGAAGACTAGTCAGGGTTGAGGGAAAGATGAATGGAGGAAAGTAGAGAGAGATCCTTGAAGAAAACCTGCTCCAGTGCACTCAGAACCTTTGACTAAGGCTAAAGTTCACCTTACAATTGGATAATGACCCTAAGCACAAAGCCAAGACAACGCAGGAGTGGCTTCGGGACAAGTCTCTGAATGTCCTTGAGTGACCAAGCCGGAGCCCGGACTTGAATCCAATCGAACATCTCTGGATAGACATGGAAATAGCTGTGCAGCGACGCTCCCCATCCAACCTGATAAAGCTTGAGAGGCTCTTCAGAGAAGAATGGGAGAACTACCTTGGATCAAATGTTTCGGGTAGCCTTCCACAAGCTTTCTTCAATAAGTTGGGTGAATTTTGGCCCATTCCTCCTGACAGAGCTTGTGTAACTGAATCAGGTTTGTAAGGCCTCCTTGCTCGCACACGCTTTTTCAGTTTTGCCCACAAATTTTCTATAGGATTGAGTGAGGTAAGGGCTTTGTGATGGCCACTCCAATACCTTGACTTTGTTGTCCACAACTTTGGAAGTATGCTTGGGTTCATTGTCCATTTGGAAGCACCATTTGTGACCAAGCTTTAACTTCCCTGACTGATGTCTTGCGATGTTCCTTCAATATATCCACATAATTTTTCACCCTCATGATGCCATCTATTTTGTGAAGTGCACCAGTCCCTCCTGCAGTAAAGCACCCCACAACATGATGCTGCCACCCCCGTGCTTCACGGTTGGGATGTGTTCTTCAGCTTCCAAGCCGCCCCCTTTTTCCTCCAAACATAACGATGGTCATTATGGCCAAACAGTTCCAATTTTGTTTAATCAGACCAGAAGACATTTCTCCAAAATGTATGACCTTTGTCCTCATGTGCAGTTGCAAACCATAGTTTGGCTTTTTTATGGTGGTTTTTGAGCAGTGGCTTCATCCTTGCTGAGCGGCCTTTCAGGTTATGTCTATAGGACTTGTTTTACTGTGGACATAGATACTTTTGTGCCTGTTTCCCCCAGCATCTTCACAAGGTCCTTTGTTGTTCTTGGATTGATTTGCACTTTTCACACCAAAGCATGTTCATCTCTAGGAGACAGGACGCGTCTCCTTCCTGAGCGGTGTGACGGCTGAGTGGTCCCATTGTGTTTATATTTGCGTACTATTGTTTGTACAGATGAACGTGGTACCTTCAGGCGTTTGGAAATTGCTTCCAAGGTCTACAATGTTTTTCTGAGGTCTTGGCTGATTTCCCCGTGATGTCAAGCAAAGAGGCACTGAGTTTGAAGGTAGGCCCTGAAATACAGCCACAGGTACACCTCCAATTGACTCAAATGATGTCAATTATCCTGTCAGAAGCTTCTAAAGCCATGACATCATTTTTTGGAATTTTCCAAGCTGTTTAAACTTAGTGTATGTAAACTTCTGACCCACTGGAATTGTGATACAGTGAATTATAAATTAAATAATCTGTTTTTTGAAAAATGACGCACGAAGTAGATGTCCTAAACGACTTGCCAAAACTTGCCAAAACCGACTTGCCAAAACGTTAACAAGACATTTGTGGAGTTGTTGAAAAACAAGTTTTAATGACTCCAACCTAAGTGTCTGTAATCTTCTGACTTCAACTGTACATTTAGAAATGACCTCAACTAACCCCCAGCACACTGACTCGGTACCGGTGCCCCCTGTATATAGCCTCGTTATGGTGTTACTTTTATTTGTACTTTTTACTTTAGTTATTTGGTAAATATTTTCTTAACTCTTCTTGAACTGCACTATTGGTTAAGGGCTTGTAAGTAAGCATTTCACAGTAAGGTCTATACTTGTTGTATTTGTAGAATGTGACAAGAAAGTTTGATTTGAATACTGTTAATAATGTTAATGTTACTGTTAATACTGTTATTAATGTTAATGTTACTGTTAATACTGTTATTAATGTTAATGTTACTGTTAATACTGTTTAAAAATGTTAATAATGTTAATGATACTGTTAATACTGTTAATAATGTTAATGTTACTGTTAATACTGTTATTAATGTTAATGTTACTGTTAATACTGTTTAAAAATGTTAATAATGTTAATGATACTGTTAATACTGTTAATAATGTTAATGTTACTGTTAATACTGTTTAAAAATGTTAATAATGTTAATGATACTGTTAATACTGTTAATAATGTTAATGTTACTGTTAATACTGTTAATAATGTTAATAATGTTAATAATGTTAATGTTACTGTTAATACTGTTAATAATGTATATGTATTATTTTAGTTTTTGTAAAAAAAAATGTAGTTTTTGCAAAAATTTCTAAAAACCTGCTTTTCCTTTGACATTATTGTGTTTTGTGTGTCGATTGATGAGTTAAAAAAACATTTTAATTAGTTTCAGAATAAGTCTGTAACGTAACAAAATGTGGAAAAAGTCGAGGTGTCTGAGTACTTTCCGAATGCACTGTATGTAGTATCTATTTGGACTAGTGTCCATCTCTCCATGGTGCTTTGTTACGAGACGATATGGTGCAGTATTCCTCCTTATGGGATTATAGGAGGCTACTGTATATCAGTGTGCATTATTTAATGCTAGTTGTCTAGAGCAGGGTTCCCCAAGAAAGCCCTGTACTGCTCTATCATATGAAATCAATACCACACGCTGCCTTTCACTGTCTCTCTCTACTCCTCTTCTCTCTCTCTACCCCCCTTCTCTCTCACTCTACCCCCCTTCTCTCTCTCTACCCCCTCCGCTCTCTCTACCCCTCTCTCTCACTCTACCCCCTTCTCTATCTCTACCCCCTTATCTCTCACTCTATCCCCCTTCTCTCTCTCTACCCCCTCCTCTCGCTCTACCCCCTCTCTCTCAGTCTACCCTCCTTCTCTCTCTCTACCCCCTTCTCTCTCACTCTACCCCTTCTCTCTCTCACTCTACCCCCCTCTCTCTCTCTACCCCCTTCTCTCTCTCTCTACCCCCTCCCTCTCTCTCTCTCTGTAAGTCCTGTACTACTCTATTATATGAAATCAATACCACACGCTGCATTTCACTATCTCTCTCTCTACCCCCTTCTCTCTCACTCTACCCCCTTCTCTCTCTCTACCCTCCTCTCTCTCTCTAGAAGCCCTGTACTGCTCTATCATATGACATCAATACCACATGCTGCACATACCACATTTCACTGTCTCTCTCTCTACTCCCTTCTCTCTCACTCTACCCTCCTTCTCTCTCTACCCCTCTCTCTCACTCTACCCCCTTCTCTCTCACTCTACCCCCTTCTCTCTCTACCCCCTGCTCTCTCTCTCTAGAAGCCCTGTACTGCTCTATCATATAGAATCAATACCACATGCTGTCTTTCACTGTCTCTCTCTCTACCCCCTTCTCTCTCACTCTACCCCCTTCTCTCTCTCTACCCCCTCCTCTCTCTCTCTAGAAGCCCTGTACTGCTCTATCATATGACATCAATACCACATGCTGCATTTCACTGTCTCTCTCTCTCTACCCCTTCTCTCTCACTCTACCCTCCTTCTCTCTCAGCCCCTCTCTCTCTCACTCTACCCCCTTCTCTCTCACTCTTACCCCCTTCTCTCTCACTCTACCCCCTGCTCTCTCTCTCTAGAAGCCCTGTACTGCTCTATCATATAGAATCAATACCACATGCTGTCTTTCACTGTCGCTCTCTCTACCCCCTTCTCTCTCCTCTACCCCCCTTCTCTCTCTACCCCCTCCTCTCTCTCTCTAGAAGCCCTGTACTGCTCTATCATATAGAATCAATGCCACATGCTACCTTTCACTGTCTCTCTACCCCCTTTTCTCTCTCTCTACCCCCTTCTCTCTCTGTCTCTACCCCCTTCCCTCTCTCTCTCTACCCCCCTCTCTCTCTACCCCATTCTCTCTCTCTCTACCCCATTCTCTCTCTCTTTTCAACCCCCTTCTCTCTCTCTCTCTACTCCCCTTCTCTCTCTCTCTATCCCCTTCTTTCTCTCTACTCCCCTTCTCTCTCTGTCTCTACCCCCCTTCTCTCTCTCTGTCTCTACCCCCTTCTTTCTGTGTGTCTCTACTCCCTTCTCTCTCTCTCTACTCCCCTTCTCTCTCTGTCTCTACTCCCCTTCTCTCTCTGTCTCTACTCCCCTTCTCTCTCTGTCTCTACCCCCTTCTCTCTCTGTTTCTGCCCACTTCTCTCTCTCTGTCTCTACCCCCATTCTCTCTCTCTGTCTCTACTCCCCTTCTCTCTCTGTCTCTACCCCCTCCTCTCTCTCTCTACTCCCCTTCTCTCTCTCTGCTCCCCTTCTCTCTCTGAGTCTCTACCCCCCTTCTCTCTCTGTGTCTCTACTCCCCTTCTCTCTCTCTCAATTTCAATTCAATTCAAGGGCTTTATTGGCATGGGAAACATGTGTTAACATTGCCAAAGCAAGTGAGGTAGACAACATACAAAGTGAATATATAAAGTGAAAAACAACAAAAATTAACAGTAAACATTACACATACAGAAGTTTCAAAACAGTAAAGACATTACAAATGTCATATTATATATATATATACAGTGTTTTAACAATGTACAAATGTTTAAAGGACACAAGATAAAATAAATAAGCATAAATATGGGTTGTATTTACAATAGTGTTTGTTCTTCACTGGTTGCCCTTTTCTCGTGGCAACAGGTCACAAATCTTGCTTCTGTGATGGCACACTGTGGAATTTCACCCAGTAGATATGGGAGTTTTTCAAAATTGGATTTATTTTCGAATTCTTTGTGGATCTGTGTAATCTGAGGGAAATATGTCTCTCTAATATGGTCATACATTGGGCAGGAGGTTAGGAAGTGCAGCTCAGTTTCCACCTCATTTTGTGGGCAGTGAGCACATAGCCTGTCTTCTCTTGAGAGCCATGTCTGCCTACGGCGGCCTTTCTCAATAGCAAGGCTATGCTCACTGAGTCTGTACATAGTCAAAGCTTTCCTTAATTTTGGGTCAGTCACAGTGGTCAGGTATTCTGCCGCTGTGTACTCTCTGTGTAGGGCCAAATAGCGTTCTAGTTTGCTCTGTTTTTTTGTTAATTCTTTCCAATATGTTAAGTAATTATCTCTTTGTTTTCTCATGATTTGGTTGGGTCTAATTGTGCTGTTGTCCTGGGGCTCTGTAGGGTGTGTTTGTGTTTGTGAACAGAGCCCCAGGACCAGCTTGCTTAGGGGACTCTTCTCCAGGTTCATCTCTCTGTAGGTGATGGCTTTGTTATGGAAGGTTTGTGAATCGCTTCCTTTTAGGTGGTTGTAGAATTTAACGGCTCTTTTCTGGATTTTGATAATTAGTGGGTATCGGCCTAATTCTGCTCTGCATGCATTATTTGGTGTTTTACGTTGTACACGGGGGATATTTTGCGTGCAGAATTCTGCGTGCAGAGTCTCAATTTGGTGTTTGTCCCATTTTGTGAAGTCTTGGTTGGTGAGCGGACCCCAGACCTCACAACCATAAAGGGCAATGGGCTCTATGACTCAATCAAGTATTTTTAGCCAAATCCTAATTGGTATGTTGAAATTTATGTTTCTTTTGATGGCATAGAATGCCCTTCTTGCCTTGTCTCTCAGATCGTTCACAGCTTTGTGGAAGTTACCTGTGGCGCTGATGTTTAGGCCAAGGTATGTATAGTTTTTTGGGTGCTCTAGGGCAACAGTGTCTAGATGGAATTTGTATTTGTGGTCCTGGTGACTGGACCTTTTTTGGAACACCATTATTTTGGTCTTACTGAGATTTACTGTCAGGGCCCAGGTCTGACAGAATCTGTGCATAAGATCTAGGTGCTGCTGTAGGCCCTCCTTGGTTGGTGACAGAAGCACCAGATCATCAGCAAACAGCAGACATTTGACTTCGGATTCTAGCAGGGGAGGCCGGGTGCTGCAGACTTTTCTAGTGCCCGCGCCAATTCGTTGATATATGTTGAAGAGGGTGGGGCTTAAGCTGCATCCCTGTCTAACCCCACGACCCTGTGTGAAGAAATGTGTGTGTTTTTTTGCCAATTTTAACCGCACACTTGTTGTTTGTGTACATGGATTTTATAATGTCGTATGTTTTACCCCAACACCACTTTCCATCAGTTTGTATAGCAGACCCTCATGCCAGATTGAGTCGAAGGCTTTTTTGAAATCAACAAAGCATGATAAGACTTTGCCTTTGTTTTGGTTTGTTTGGTTGTCAATTAGGGTGTGCATGGTGAATACATGGTCTGTTGTACGGTAATTTGGTAAAAAGCCAATTTGACATTTGCTCAGTACATTGTTTTCATTGAGGAAATGTACGAGTCTGCTGTTAATAATAATGCAGAGGATTTTCCCAAGGTTACTGTTGACACATATTCCACGGTAGTTATTGGGGTCAAATTTGTCTCCACTTTTGTGGATTGGGGTGATCAGTCCTTGGTTCCAAATATTGGGGAAGATGCCAGAGCTAAGTATGATGTTAAAGAGTTTTAGTATAGCCAATTGGAATTTGTTGTCTGTATATTTGATCATTTCATTGAGGATACCATCGACACCACAGGCCTTTTTGGGTTGGAGGGTTTTTATTTTGTCCTGTAACTCATTCTCTGCTCCCCTTCTCTCTGTGTCTCTACTCCCCTTCTCTATCTCTGTCTCTACCCCCTTCTCTCTCTCTCTGTCTCTACTCCCCTTCTCTCTCTGTCTCTACCCCCCTTCTCTCTCTCTACTCCACTTCTCTCTCTCTGCTCCCCTTCTCTCTGTCTCTCTACTCCCCTTCTCTCTGTCTCTACCCCCTTCTCTCTCTCTCTGTCTCTACCCCCTTCTCTCTCTCTCTCTACTCCCCTTCTCTCTCTGTCTCTACCCCCCTTCTCTCTCTCTACTCCCCTTCTCTCTCTCTGCTCCCCTTCTCTCTGTCTCTCTACTCCCCTTCTCTCTCTGTCTCTACCCCCTTCTCTCTCTCTCTGTCTCTACCCTCCTTCTCTCTCTGTGTCTCTACCCCTTCTCTCTCTCTCTCTCTACCCCCCCTCTCTTGCATTATTTATTTCTTGGTATCCCCAACAAACAGGCTTACAAGCATAAACATAGTAGTATTCAATTTACTACCCAGTTTATACAAGCAGGCGTGCATTACTGTAGTAAATGCGCTCTTGGGGCTGTGTCATTCAACCTACAGTAGCACATACTGGTAAGTGCCAAAATAAAGCTGACACCAACATAGGTTATTTAATAGGCAGTTGGGCCACCATGAGCTGCCAGAACACTTTCAATGCATCTTGGCGTAGATTCTACAAATATCTTGAACTGTATTGTAGGGACGTGACACTGATCCTCCACGAGAAATTCCATTTGTTGATGGAAAAGCTAACTCAAGCGCCACTCCAGAATCTCCCAGAAGTGTTCAATTGGGTTGAGATCTGGTGACTGACACACACACACACACACACACACACACACACACACACACACACACACACACACACACACACACACACACACACACACACACACTATAATCCCCTAAGTTACTTTTGAGACCCTTCTTTCAAAGTCACTGAGATCTCTTGTTGCCAAGAACCGAACCTATGTGGAAGTTCCTGCTTTCAATATATGTTGAATCCCCAGAGATTGTCTATTATATTGACAAGATATTCCAGTGACCACTCTAACAATGGTAATACATGTCTTCAAAGATGGAAGGCAAGATCAGGTGGGACCATTTTAACCAATGAGAGGGTAGACATATGAACAACCGGCCATAGAGATAGACGACTCATCTTTGTAGCTGTGCATTATAGCTTTAATGGGGCTGCCCGTGCTGTCATAGATGCTATCTCCGTTTTCAAGTAGTCAATTTTCTTCTTCATTGTCTGATTTGCTCCCAACTCTTTAGGAATCCCGACCCAGTTGACTACTTTAAAATGTGGAATCCCTCAATGTCCAGCTAAAACGGGTTAGATCTCTATGACAACAGGCACAACTCATATAGTCAAAGTTGCCAACATGCCAGGTGCATTCACGTTTATATCAGTGCATTCACGTTTGTATCAGTGCATTCACGTTTATATCAGTGCATTCACGTGCATTCACGTTTATATCAGTGCATTCACGTCTATATCAGTGCATTCACGTTTATATCAGGGCATTCACGTTTATATCAGTGCATTCACGTCTATATCAGTGCATTCACGTTTATATCAGGGCATTCACGTTTATATCAGGGCATTCACGTTTATATCAGTGCATTCACGTCTATATCAGTGCATTCACGTTTATATCAGTGCATTCACGTCTATATCAGTGCATTCACGTTTATATCAGGGCATTCACGTTTATATCAGTGCATTCACGTTTATATCAGTGCATTCACGTTTGTATCAGTGCATTCACGTTTATATCAGTGCATTCACGTGCATTTACGTTTATATCAGTGCATTCACGTCTATATCAGTGCATTCACGTTTATATCAGGGCATTCACGTTTATATCAGTGCATTCACGTTTATATCAGGGCATTCACGTTTATATCAGGGCATTCACGTTTATATCAGGGCATTCACGTTTATATCAGTGCATTCACGTTTATATCAGGGCATTCACGTTTGTATCAGGGCATTCACGTTTATATCAGTGCATTCACGTTTATATCAGTGCATTCACGTTTGTATCAGTGCATTCACGTTTATATCAGGGCATTCACGTTTATATCAGTGCATTCACGTTTATATCAGGGCATTCACGTTTATATCAGGGCATTCACGTTTATATCAGTGCATTCACGTTTATATCAGTGCATTCACGTTTGTATCAGTGCATTCACGTTTATATCAGTGCATTCACGTGCATTTACGTTTATATCAGTGCATTCACGTCTATATCAGTGCATTCACGTTTATATCAGGGCATTCACGTTTATATCAGTGCATTCACGTTTATATCAGGGCATTCACGTTTATATCAGGGCATTCACGTTTATATCAGGGCATTCACGTTTATATCAGGGCATTCACGTTTATATCAGGGCATTCACGTTTGTATCAGGGCATTCACGTTTATATCAGTGCATTCACGTTTATATCATTGCATTCACGTTTGTATCAGTGCATTCACGTTTATATCAGGGCATTCACGTTTATATCAGTGCATTCACGTTTATATCAGGGCATTCACGTTTATATCAGTGCATTCACGTTCATATCAGTGCATTCACGTTTGTATCAGTGCATTCACGTTTATATCAGTGCATTCACGTTTATATCAGGGCATTCACGTTTATATCAGTGCATTCACGTTTATATCAGTGCATTCACGTTTGTATCAGTGCATTCACGTTTATATCAGGGCATTCACGTTTATATCAGTGCATTCACGTTTATATCAGGGCATTCACGTTTGTATCAGGGCATTCACGTTTATATCAGTGCATTCACGTTTATATCAGTGCATTCACGTTTATATCAGTGCATTCACGTCTATATCAGGGCATTCACGTTTATATCAGGGCATTCACGTTTATATCAGTGCATTCACGTTTATATCAGGGCATTCACGTTTATATCAGTGCATTCGGGCATTCACGTTTATATCAGTGCATTCACGTTTATATCAGTGCATTCACGTTTATATCAGTGCATTCACGTTTATATCAGGGCATTCACGTTTATATCAGTGCATTCACGTTTATATCAGTGCATTCACGTTCATATCAGTGCATTCACGTTTGTATCAGTGCATTCACGTTTATATCAGTGCATTCACGTTTATATCAGGGCATTCACGTTTATATCAGGGCATTCACGTTTATATCAGGGCATTCACGTTTATATCAGTGCATTCATGTTTATATCAGGGCATTCACGTTTATATCAGGGCATTCACGTTTATATCAGGGCATTCACGTTTATATCAGGGCATTCACGTCTATATCAGTGCATTCACGTTTATATCAGGGCATTCACGTTTATATCAGTGCATTCATGTTTATATCAGGGCATTCACGTTTGTATCAGTGCATTCACGTTTATATCAGTGCATTCACGTTTGTATCAGTGCATTCACGTTTGTATCAGTGCATTCACGTTTATATCAGTGCATTCACGTTTATATCAGTGCATTCACGTCTATATCAGTGCATTCACGTTTATATCAGTGCATTCACGTTTATATCAGTGCATTCACGTTTATACAAACTTCTATTCCATCAAATAAGCCTCACAAAGCAAATTAGCATTCAATCTGTTGACCAAATTCGACACTATCTCATTGACCTCCATTGAACAATTCCTCACTTCGTCTGCTTATTTTCTTGGACAGACTTTGCGCGGATTAAAAACTCCCGCGTCGCCTCTTCCTCTCTGGTATCCCTCATTTACAAAAATGTTTCCTTAATTTTGTCTGTTATCCGTACATACCCATCTCTGTATGTGTTCACAATGGCGGGGTCGGCCGTTCTTAACTGACTTGCCTAGTTAAATACATTTGAAATATAAAACAGCTAGCTACATACATACAGTACTGTATACACATACTGCTGATGGAACCGACTAGGTGAAAATCTGTCGATGTGCCCTTGAGCAAAGCACGTAACCCTTATTTCTCCTCCAAGTCGCTCTGGATAAGAGAGTCTGCTAAATGACTTAAATGTATAAGCAGACAGTCTAATTGAATGAAACCCACATCTGCTTTCCAGCCTGTCTGAGCTGTGGGATAGGATGGAATCCCGCCCCTCCCATCTCTAGTCCTCTGCCTGGTGTTGTGTTGAATATTCATTCATCTCAGAAAGTTTTCTGATCGTTATTTCTCTGGGGAAAGTTTTTTGTTTTTGGTAGGAGCGGGAGAGCTGCTTATCGACAAGCAAGAGGCCAATCCACTTCTTCACTTCCACGATAAGCTCCTTAAATGTTTTTCTCTGGCGAGGAGAGAACACACAGCAACCTTAATTGCTGTAGATTTAGTGTCGTGGGATCTCTATCTGAAGGTGTCTTTCTGAAGGTCGACAGGGTGAAGGGGAGAGGTGAGCCTCACTCATGAAGACATCCCCATTAATCACACCTGTTTGTGTGTGTGCGTATGTCTGTGTGTATCCATTCTTTCCAGGTTGTTGAGGGATACCAAGGTGTAAACATCACCCTGGCAGATGAGTCCTTCACCAACACCACCATGGTGCCAGCCCCCATCCCTCTACCTACCATGGTGCCAGCCCCCATCCCTCTACCCACCATGGTGCCAGCCCCCATCCCTCTACCCACTATGGTGCCAGCCCTGTCCCTCTACCCACCATGGTGCCAGCCCCCGTCCCTCTACCCAGCATGGTGCCAACCCCCATCCCTCTACCCAGCATGGTGCCAACCCCCATCCCTCTACCCACCATGGTGCCAGCCCCGTCCCTCTACTCACCATGGTGCCAGCCCCCGTCCCTCTACTCACCATGGTGCCAGCCCCATCCCTTTACCCACATGGTGCCAGCCCCATCCCTCTACCCACGATGGTGCCAGCCCCCGTCCCTCTACCCAGCATGGTGCCGACCCCCATCCCTCTACCCACCATGGTGCCAGCCCCGTCCCTCTACCCACCATAGTGCCAGCCATCGTCTTCCAGTACATCAGGACGGTAAGCATGTTGTTGTTTACACTGTTGTTGTTGTTACGGCCTTCAGCATCATCATCACCTTCCATTACATCAGGATGGTAAGCATGTTGTTGTTTACACTGTTGTTGTTGTTACAGCCTTCATCATCATCTTCCATTACATCAGGACGGTAAGCATGTTGTTGTTTACACTGTTGTTGTTGTTACGGCCTTCATCATCATCTTCCAGTACATCAGGATGGTAAGCATGTTGTTGTTTACACTGTTGTTGTTGTTGTTATGGCCTTCATCATCTTCCATTACATCAGGATGGTAAGCATGTTGTTGTTTACACTGTTGTTGTTGTTACGGCCTTCAGCATCATCATCTTCCATTACATCAGGATGGTAAGCATGTTGTTGTTTACACTGTTGTTGTTGTTACGGCCTTCAGCATCATCATCACCTTCCATTACATCAGGATGGTAAGCATGTTGTTGTTTACACTGTTGTTGTTGTTACGGCCTTCATCATCTTCCATTACATCAGGACGGTAAGCATGTTGTTGTTTACATTGTTGTTGTTGTTCTTACGGCCTTCAGCATCATCATCATCATCTTCCATTACATCAGGATGGTAAGCATGTTGTTGTTTACACTGTTGTTGTTGTTACAGCCTTCATCATCATCTTCCATTACATCAGGACGGTAAGCATGTTGTTGTTTACACTGTTGTTGTTGTTACAGCCTTCATCATCATCATCTTCCATTACATCAGGACGGTAAGCATGTTGTTGTTTACACTGTTGTTGTTGTTACGGCCTTCAACATCATCATCATCATCTTCCAGTACATCAGGATGGTAAGCATGTTGTTGTTTACACTGTTGTTGTTGTTACGGCCTTCAACATCATCATAATCTTCCATTACATCAGGACGGTAAGCATGTTGTTGTTTACACTGTTGTTGTTGTTACGGCCTTCAACATCATCATCATCTTCCAGTACATCAGGATGGTAAGTATGTTGTTGTTTACACTGTTGTTGTTGTTACGGCCTTCAACATCATCATAATCTTCCATTACATCAGGATGGTAAGCATGTTGTTGTTTACACTGTTGTTGTTGTTACAGCCTTCATCATCATCTTCCATTACATCAGGACGGTAAGCATGTTGTTGTTTACACTGTTGTTGTTGTTACAGCCTTCATCATCATCTTCCATTACATCAGGACGGTAAGCATATTGTTGTTTACACTGTTGTTGTTGTTACAGCCTTCATCATCATCATCTTCCATTACATCAGGACGGTAAGCATGTTGTTGTTTACACTGTTGTTGTTGTTACGGCCTTCAACACGATCATCATCTTCCATTACACTAGGACGGTAAGCATATTGTTGTTTACACTGTTGTTGTTGTTACAGCCTTCATCATCATCTTCCATTACATCAGGACGGTAAGCATGTTGTTGTTTACACTGTTGTTGTTGTTACGGCCTTCATCATCATCTTCCATTACATCAGGACGGTAAGCATGTTGTTGTTTACACTGTTGTTGTTGTTACAGCCTTCATCATCATCTTCCATTACATCAGGACGGTAAGCATGTTGTTGTTTACACTGTTGTTGTTGTTACAGCCTTCATCATCATCTTCCATTACATCAGGACGGTAAGCATGTTGTTGTTTACACTGTTGTTGTTGTTACGGCCTTCAACATCATCATCATCTTCCAGTACATCAGGACGGAAAGCAGGTTGTTGTTTACACTGTTGTTGTTGTTACAGCCTTCATCATCATCTTCCATTACATCAGGACGGTAAGCATGTTGTTGTTTACACTGTTGTTGTTGTTACGGCCTTCAACATCATCATCATCTTCCAGTACATCAGGATGGTAAGCATGTTGTTGTTTACACTGTTGTTGTTGTTAATGCCTTCAACATCATCATCATCTTCCATTACATCAGGATGGTAAGCATGTTGTTGTTTACACTGTTGTTGTTGTTACAGCCTTCATCATCATCTTCCATTACATCAGGACGGTAAGCATGTTGTTGTTTACACTGTTGTTGTTGTTACGGCCTTCAACATCATCATCATCTTCCAGTACATCAGGATGGTAAGTATGTTGTTGTTTACACTGTTGTTGTTGTTACGGCCTTCAACATCATCATAATCTTCCATTACATCAGGACGGTAAGCATGTTGTTGTTTACACTGTTGTTGTTGTTACGGCCTTCATCATCATCTTCCAGTACATCAGGATGGTAAGCATGTTGTTGTTTACACTGTTGTTGTTGTTGTTATGGCCTTCATCATCTTCCATTACATCAGGATGGTAAGCATGTTGTTGTTTACACTGTTGTTGTTGTTACGGCCTTCAGCATCATCATCTTCCATTACATCAGGATGGTAAGCATGTTGTTGTTTACACTGTTGTTGTTGTTACGGCCTTCAGCATCATCATCACCTTCCATTACATCAGGATGGTAAGCATGTTGTTGTTTACACTGTTGTTGTTGTTACGGCCTTCATCATCTTCCATTACATCAGGACGGTAAGCATGTTGTTGTTTACATTGTTGTTGTTGTTCTTACGGCCTTCAGCATCATCATCATCATCTTCCATTACATCAGGATGGTAAGCATGTTGTTGTTTACACTGTTGTTGTTGTTACAGCCTTCATCATCATCTTCCATTACATCAGGACGGTAAGCATGTTGTTGTTTACACTGTTGTTGTTGTTACAGCCTTCATCATCATCTTCCATTACATCAGGACGGTAAGCATATTGTTGTTTACACTGTTGTTGTTGTTACAGCCTTCATCATCAATCATCTTCCATTACATCAGGATGGTAAGCATGTTGTTGTTTACACTGTTGTTGTTGTTACGACCTTCAACATCATCATCATCATCTTCCAGTACATCTTCATGTTGTTGTTTACATCATCATAATCTTCCATTACATCAGGACGGTAAGCATGTTGTTGTTTACACTGTTGTTGTTGTTACGGCCTTCAACACGATCATCATCTTCCATTACACTAGGACGGTAAGCATGTTGTTGTTTACACTGTTGTTGTTGTTACAGCCTTCATCATCATCTTCCATTACTTCAGGACGGTAAGCATGTTGTTGTTTACACTGTTGTTGTTGTTACGGCCTTCAACATCATCATCATCTTCCAGTACATCAGGACGGAAAGCATGTTGTTGTTTACACTGTTGTTGTTGTTACAGCCTTCATCATCATCTTCCATTACATCAGGACGGTAAGCATGTTGGTGTTTACACTGTTGTTGTTGTTACAGCCTTCATCATCATCATCTTCCATTACATCAGGACGGTAAGCATGTTGTTGTTTACACTGTTGTTGTTGTTACGGCCTTCAACACGATCATCATCTTCCATTACACTAGGACGGTAAGCATGTTGTTGTTTACACTGTTGTTGTTGTTACGGCCTTGAACATCATCATCATCTTCCAGTACATCAGGACGGAAAGCAGGTTGTTGTTTACACTGTTGTTGTTGTTACAGCCTTCATCATCATCTTCCATTACATCAGGACGGTATGCATGTTGTTGTTTACACTGTTGTTGTTGTTACGGCCTTCAACATCATCATCATCTTCCAGTACATCAGGATGGTAAGCATGTTGTTGTTTACACTGTTGTTGTTGTTACGGCCTTCAATATCATCATCATCTTCCATTACATCAGGATGGTAAGCATGTTGTTGTTTACACTGTTGTTGTTGTTACAGCCTTCATCATCATCTTCCATTACATCAGGACGGTAAGCATGTTGTTGTTTACACTGTTGTTGTTGTTACGGCCTTCAACATCATCATCATCTTCCAGTACATCAGGATGGTAAGCATGTTGTTGTTTACACTGTTGTTGTTGTTACGACCTTCAACATCATCATCATCTTCCATTACATCAGGATGGTAAGCATGTTGTTGTTTACACTGTTGTTGTTGTTACAGCCTTCATCATCATCTTCCATTACATCAGGACGGTAAGCATGTTGTTGTTTACACTGTTGTTGTTGTTACAGCCTTCATCATCATCTTCCATTACATCAGGACGGTAAGCATGTTGTTGTTTACACTGTTGTTGTTGTTACAGCCTTCATCATCATCTTCCAGTACATCAGGATGGTAAGCATGTTGTTGTTTACACTGTTGTTGTTGTTACAGCCTTCATCATCATCTTCCATTACATCAGGACGGTAAGCATGTTGTTGTTTACACTGTTGTTGTTGTTACAGCCTTCATCATCATCTTCCATTACATCAGGACGGTAAGCATGTTGTTGTTTACACTGTTGTTGTTGTTACAGCCTTCATCATCATCTTCCATTACACTAGGACGGTAAGCATGTTGTTGTTTACACTGTTGTTGTTGTTACGGCCTTCAACATCATCATCATCTTCCAGTACATCAGGACGGAAAGCATGTTGTTGTTTACACTGTTGTTGTTGTTACAGCCTTCATCATCATCTTCCATTACATCAGGACGGTAAGCATGTTGTTGTTTACACTGTTGTTGTTGTTACGGCCTTCAACATCATCATCATCTTCCAGTACATCAGGATGGTAAGCATGTTGTTGTTTACACTGTTGTTGTTGTTACAGCCTTCATCATCATCTTCCATTACATCAGGACGGTAAGCATGTTGTTGTTTACACTGTTGTTGTTGTTACGGCCTTCAACATCATCATCATCTTCCATTACATCAGGGCGGTAAGTGGAATAAGTCATTGGGAAACTGTTGTCCACGTTTAACACTGGCGTTGCACAGTTTGTGTTTGTAACATTCCAGATGATGTCATCCTCCTGCACAACGGTTCTCAACCTGGACACTTAACATCTGTGATTCAAATGGGTGTGTGGGAAAATTATACATTCTTCTTTGGACTTTCTATTTTCTCCAGCACCTGATAGAGGTGAGTGAGACACAGTTGTGAGACTAACACCTCACCATATCCCCCCTAGATATTTGGTGAATGGTGGTGAAGTGTAATTCATCACTCAAGAGTCCAATAGCTGCAAGCTTTATACCACTACAGCCGACGCTTGGCTTTGCAGATGGTGATGTTAGGCTTGTCTGTGTCTGCTCACTAAATCCACTAATTTGAACAGGTGTCCATATACTTTTGCAGTGCAGTGTACCTCAGTGCCATGCAGTGTACCTCAGACAGACAGAGACCTGGTTAAAAATAATGTACCTTATGTAACTGAATGCCTGTCATATAAAAAGTGAGCATCTTTGGGCAATTATCAAGTAAGTGTGTGTGTGTGTGGGTGAACTGGGAATTAGCCTTGTGTGTGAGAACTGGGCTGTAGCCGCATCGCGCCGACAGAAACAAACATCTCTCAGGTAAGAAAAAACGGCGGGGGTGTATGCCTTATGATTAACAAGTCGTGGTGTGGAACTCAAGTCCTTTTGTTCACCTGACCTAGAATTCCTTACAATCAAATGCTGGCCGCATTATCTGCCAAGAGACTTCTCTTCGATTCTAATCACAGTCGTGCACCCCCCCCCCCCCCCCCCCGCATATCGAATGCCTAACCCGGGCTGGGAAAATTCTGGATCACTGTTACTTTAACTTCCGCGACGCATACAAAGCCCTCCCTCGCCCTCATTTCGGCAGATCTGACCACAACTGCATTTAGTTGCTTCCTGCCTATAGACAAAAACTAAAACAGGAAACACCCGTGCTCAGGTCTGTTCAACGCTGGTCCGACCAATCTGATTCCACGCTTCAAGATTGCTTCGATCAGATGGACTGGGATATGTTCCGGATAGCGTCGAACAACAAAATGTATGTATACGCTGATTCGGTGAGCGAGTTTATTAGCAAGTGCATCGGTGATGTTGTACCCACAGCGTCATGACCGAATACAAACAGTGTAGCTATTCCCTCCACAAGGCAATCAAACAAGCTAAGCGTCAGTATAGAGACAAAGTAGAGTCGCAATTCAACGGCTCAGACACGAGAGGTATGTGGCATGGTCTACAGTCAATCACGAACTACAAAAAGAAAATCAAGAAATGTTAACCCTCGCTAGGCTGCCGGCCCAGACGGCATCCCTAGCTGCGTCCTCATAGCATGCGCAGATCAGCTGGCTAGTGTGTTTACGGACATACTCAATCAATCCCTATCCCAGTCTGCTGTTCCCACATGCTTCAAGAGGGCCACCATTGGTCCTGTTCCCAAGAAAGCTAAGGTAACTGAGGTAAATAACTAGGTAAGTAGCACTCACTTCCGTCATCATGAAGTGCTTTGAGAGACAAATCAAGGATTATATCACCTCCACCCTACCTGACACCCTAGACCCACTCCAATTTGCTTACTGCCCCAATAGGTCCATATGTAAGAATGCTGTTCATCGACTACAGCTCAGCATTTAACACACCCTGGGTCTCAACCCCGCACTGTGCAACTGGGTCCTGGACTTGCTGACAGGCCGCCCCCCCAGGTTGTGAGTGTCGGAAACAACGTCTCCACCCCGCTGATCCTCAACACTGGGGCCCCACAAGGCTGTGTTCTCAGCCCCCTCCTGTACTCCCTGTTCACCCATGACTGCGTGGCCATGCACGCCTCTAACTCAATCATCAAGTTTGCAGACGACACTACAGTGGTAGGCTTGAATACCAAAAACGACGAAACGACCTACAGGGAGGAGGTGAGGGCCCTCGGAGTGTGGTGTCAGGTAAACAATCTCACACTCAACGTCAACAAAACAAAGGAGATGATCGTGGACTTCAGGAAACAGCGGAGGGAGCACTCCCCTATCCACATCGACAGGACAGTAGTGGAGAAGGTGGAAAGGTTTTAGTTCCTCGGCGTACACATCACGGACAAACTGAAATGGTCCAAATGCACAGACAACATGGTGAAGAAGGCGCAACAGCGCCTCTTCAACCTCAGGAGGCTGAAGAAATGTGGCTTGTCACCAAAAACACCCACAAACTTTTACAGATGCGCAATCAAGAGCATCCTGTCGGGCTGTATCACCGCCTGGTACGGCAACTGCTCCGCCCACAACCGCAAGGCTCTCCAGAGGGTAGTGAGGTCTGCACAACACATCACCAGGGGCAAACTACCTGCCCTCCAGGACACCTACATCACCCAATGTCACAGGAAGGCCAAAAAGATCATCAAGGACAACAACCACCCGAGCCACTGCCTGTTGACCTTGCTATCATCCGGAAGGCGAGGTCCGTACAGGTGCATCAAAGCCGGGACCAAGAGACTGAAAAACAAATTCTATCTCAAGGCCATCAGACTCATCAGAAAGCATGAGAAGCTATTATCTGATAGCATGTAACACCACAAAAGACCTGCAGGGACGTAAACAAAATAATTAGCATATTCGGCGCTACACAAACCGCACAATAAAATAGAAGACATTCATTACCTTTGACCATCTTCTTTGTTGGCACTCCTAGATGTCCCATAATCACTATTGGGTCTTTTTTTCCGATTAAATCGGTCCATATATAGCATAGATATCGTTATATGTAGACTGTGTGATCAACGGAAAAAAACAGCGTTTCATAACGTAACGTAATTTTTTAAAATTCAAAAAGTCGACGGTAAACTTTCACAAAACACTTCGAAATACTTTTGTAATGCAACTTTAGGTATTAGTACACGTTAATAAGCGATAAAATTCATCAGGAGGCGATGTAAAAATCATTAGCTGTCGTCTTGGAAAAAATGTCAGGAGAGAGCTCTTCCAAATTATCTGGGCGGAGACTGGAGGTAAGTGGTTCCCTTGATTCGGTTCAACCAAGAATCAAAGCTGAATCAAATGACAAGACTCTAGACAACATGTGGAAGCGGTGGGAGTTGAAACCTCGGTCTTATGTAATTCGGTTCACTGTTAACAATTGATGGAAGTGGCGCAAGGATATTTATTTCCATTTTCTGTGATCAGGTTTTCCTGCGCTTTCCGATGTAACGCATGTTATGTTATAGCCACATTCGCGATTTAACCAGTTTTAGAAACGTCGGAGTGTTTTCTATCCACACATACTAATCATATGAACGTACTATATTCCTGGCATGAGTAGCAGGGCGCTGAAATGTTGCGCGATTTTTAACAGAATGTTCGAAAAAGTAGAGGGTAGGAGGAAGAGGTTAATCAACAATTCCACTTTATATAATGTCTACATACCCTACCTTACTCATCTCATAAGTATATACTGTACTCTATACCATCTACTGCATCTTGCATATGCCGTTCGGCCATCACTCGTCCATATATTTATATGTACATATTCTTATTCATTCCTTTTCACTTGTGTGTGTATAAGGTAGTTGTTGTGAAATTGTTAGATTACTTGTTAGATATTACTGCATGGTCGGAACTAGAAGCACAAGCATTTCGCTACACTCGCATTAACATCTGCTAACCATGTGTATGTGACCAATACAATTTGATTTGTGTGAGTGTGAGAACTGGGAAGAAGCCATGGGTGAGAGAACTGGGAAGTAGCCGTGTGTGTGTGAGAACTGGGAAGTATTCGTGGTTGTGAGAACTGGGAAGTAGCCGTGTGTGTGTGTGAGAACTGGGAAGTATTCGTGGGTGTGAGAACTGGGAAGTAGCCGTGTGTGTGTGTGTGTGTGTGAGAACTGGGAAGTATTCTTGGGTGTGAGAACTGGGAAGTAATTGTGGGTGTGAGAACTGGGAAGTAGCCTTGTGTGTGTGTGTGTGTGAGAACTGGGAAGTATTTGTGTGTGTGAGAACTGGGAAGTAGCCGTGTGTGTGAGAACTGGGAAGTATTCGTGGGTGTGAGAGCTGGGAAGTAGCCGTGTCTGTGTGAGAACTGGGAAGTATTCGTGGGTGTGAGAACTGGGAAGTAGCCGTGTGTGTGAGAACTGGGAAGTATTCGTGGGTGTGAGAACTGGGAAGTAGCCGTGTGTGTGAGAACTGGGAAGTAGCCGTGTGTGTGAGAACTGGGAAGTAGCCGTGTGTGTGTGAGAACTGGGAAGTAGCCGTGTGTGTGTGAGAACTGGGAAGTATTCGTGGGTGTGAGAACTGGGAGGTAGCTGTGTGTGTGAGAACTGGGAAGTAGGCGTGTATGTGTGAGAACTGGGAAGTATTTGTGTGTGTGAGAACTGGGAAGTAGCCGTGTGTGTGTGAGAACTGGGAAGTAGCCATGTGTGTGAGAACTGGGAAGTATTTGTGTGTGTGAGAACTGGGAAGTATTCGTGGGTGTGAGAACTGGGAAGTAGCCGTGTGTGTGTGAGAACTGGGAAGTAGCCGTGTGTGTGTGAGAACTGGGAAGTAGCCGTGTGTGTGAGAACTGGGAAGTATTCGTGGGTGTGAGAACTGGGAAGTAGCCGTGTGTGTGAGAACTGGGAAGTAGCCGTGTGTGTGAGAACTGGGAAGTAGCCGTGTGTGTGTGAGAACTGGGAAGTAGCCGTGTGTGTGTGAGAACTGGGAAGTATTCGTGGGTGTGAGAACTGGGAGGTAGCTGTGTGTGTGAGAACTGGGAAGTAGGCGTGTATGTGTGAGAACTGGGAAGTATTTGTGTGTGTGAGAACTGGGAAGTAGCCGTGTGTGTGTGAGAACTGGGAAGTAGCCATGTGTGTGAGAACTGGGAAGTATTTGTGTGTGTGAGAACTGGGAAGTATTCGTGGGTGTGAGAACTGGGAAGTAGCCGTGTGTGTGTGAGAACTGGGAAGTAGCCGTGTGTGTGTGAGAACTGGGAAGTAGCCGTGTGTGTGAGAACTGGGAAGTATTCGTGTGTGTGAGAACTGGGAAGTAGCCGTGTATGTGAGAACTGGGAAGTAGCCGTGTGTGTGTGAGAACTGGGAAGTAGCCTTGTGTGTGAGAACTGGGAAGTAGCCGTGTATGTGTGAGGTGTGTGTGTGTGAGAACTGGGAAGTATTTGTGTGTGTGAGAACTGGGAAGTAGCCGTGTGTGTGAGAACTGGGAAGTATTCGTGGGTGTGAGAGCTGGGAAGTAGCCGTGTCTGTGTGAGAACTGGGAAGTATTCGTGGGTGTGAGAACTGGGAAGTAGCCGTGTGTGTGAGAACTGGGAAGTATTCGTGGGTGTGAGAACTGGGAAGTAGCCGTGTGTGTGAGAACTGGGAAGTAGCCGTGTGTGTGAGAACTGGGAAGTAGCCGTGTGTGTGTGAGAACTGGGAAGTAGCCGTGTGTGTGTGAGAACTGGGAAGTATTCGTGGGTGTGAGAACTGGGAGGTAGCTGTGTGTGTGAGAACTGGGAAGTAGGCGTGTATGTGTGAGAACTGGGAAGTATTTGTGTGTGTGAGAACTGGGAAGTAGCCGTGTGTGTGTGAGAACTGGGAAGTAGCCATGTGTGTGAGAACTGGGAAGTATTTGTGTGTGTGAGAACTGGGAAGTATTCGTGGGTGTGAGAACTGGGAAGTAGCCGTGTGTGTGTGAGAACTGGGAAGTAGCCGTGTGTGTGTGAGAACTGGGAAGTAGCCGTGTGTGTGAGAACTGGGAAGTATTCGTGTGTGTGAGAACTGGGAAGTAGCCGTGTGTGTGTGAGAACTGGGAAGTAGCCTTGTGTGTGAGAACTGGGAAGTAGCCGTGTATGTGTGAGAACTGGGAAGTATTCGTGTGTGTGTGAGAACTGGGAAGTATTCGTGTGTGTGTGAGAACTGGGAAGTAGGTGTGTGTGACAACTGGGAAGTAGCCGTGTATGTGAGAACTGGGAAGTAGCCGTGTGTGTGAGAACTGGGAAGTAGCCGTGTGTGTGAGAACTGGGAAGTAGCCGTGTGTGTGAGAACTGGGAAGTAGCCGTGTGTGTGAGAACTGGGAAGTAGCCGTGTGTGTGTGAGAACTGGGAAGTATTCGTGTGTGTGAGAACTGGGAAGTAGCCGTGTATGTGAGAACTGGGAAGTAGCCGTGTGTGTGTGAGAACTGGGAAGTAGCCGTGTGTGTGAGAACTGGGAAGTAGCCGTGTATGTGTGAGAACTGGGAAGTATTCGTGTGTGTGAGAACTGGGAAGTAGCCGTGTATGTGAGAACTGGGAAGTATTCGTGTGTGTGTGAGAACTGGGAAGTAGGTGTGTGTGTGAGAACTGGGAAGTAGCCGTGTATGTGAGAACTGGGAAGTAGCCGTGTGTGTGTGAGAACTGGGAAGTATTCGTGTGTGTGAGAACTGGGAAGTAGCCGTGTGTGTGAGAACTGGGAAGTAGCCGTGTATGTGTGAGAACTGGGCAGTAGCCGTGTGTGTGAGAACTGGGAAGTAGGTGTGAGTGTGAGAACTGGGAAGTAGCTGTGTGTGTGAGAACTGGAGAGTAGCCGTGTGTGTGAGAACTGGGAAGTAGCCGTGTGTGTGTGAGAACTGGGAAGTATTTGTGTGTGTGAAAACTGGGAAGTAGCCGTGTATGTGTGAGAACTGGGAAGTAGCCGTGTGAGTGTGAGAACTGGGAAGTAGCCGTGTGAGTGTGAGAACTGGGAAGTAGGTGTGTGTGTGAGAACTGGGAAGTATTTGTGTGTGTGTGAGAACTGGGAAGTAGGTGTGAGTGTGTGTGTGAGAACTGGGAAGTAGGTGTGAGTGTGTGTGTGTGAGAACTGGGAGGTAGCTGTGTATGTGTGAGAACTGGGAAGTAGCCGTGTGTGTGAGAACTGGGAAGTAGCCGTGTATGTGTGAGAACTGGGAAGTATTCGTGTGTGTGAGAACTGGGAAGTATTCGTGTGTGTGTGAGAACTGGGAAGTATTCGTGTGTGTGTGAGAACTGGGAAGTAGGTGTGTGTGTGAGAACTGGGAAGTAGCCGTGTATGTGAGAACTGGGAAGTAGCCGTGTGTGTGTGAGAACTGGGAAGTATTCGTGTGTGTGAGAACTGGGAAGTAGCCGTGTGTGTGAGAACTGGGAAGTAGCCGTGTATGTGTGAGAACTGGGAAGTAGCCGTGTGTGTGAGAACTGGGAAGTAGGTGTGAGTGTGAGAACTGGGAAGTAGCTGTGTGTGTGAGAACTGGAGAGTAGACGTGTGTGTGAGAACTGGGAAGTAGCCGTGTGTGTGTGAGAACTGGGAAGTATTTGTGTGTGTGAAAACTGGGAAGTAGCCGTGTATGTGTGAGAACTGGGAAGTAGCCGTGTGAGTGTGAGAACTGGGAAGTAGCCGTGTGAGTGTGAGAACTGGGAAGTAGGTGTGTGTGTGAGAACTGGGAAGTATTTGTGTGTGTGTGAGAACTGGGAAGTAGGTGTGAGTGTGTGTTTGAGAACTGGGAAGTAGGTGTGAGTGTGTGTGTGTGAGAACTGGGAGGTAGCTGTGTATGTGTGAGAACTGGGAAGTAGCCGTGTATGTGTGAGAACTGGGAAGTAGGTGTGAGTGTGTGTGTGAGAACTGGGAAGTAGGTGTGAGTGTGTGTGTGAGAACTGGGAAGTAGGTGTGAGTGTGTGTGTGAGAACTGGGAAGTAGGTTTGAGTGTGTGTGTGTGACAACTGGGAGGTAGCTGTGTATGTGTGAGAACTGGGAAGTAGCCGTGTATGTGTGAGAACTGGGAAGTAGGTGTGAGTGTGAGAACTGGGAAGTAGGTGTGAGTGTGAGAACTGGGAAGTAGCCGTGTGTGTGAGAACTGGGAAGTAGGTGTGAGTGTGAGAACTGGGAAGTAGCCGTGTGTGTGAGAACTGGGAAGTAGGTGTGAGTGTGAGAACTGGGAAGTAGGTGTGTGTGTGAGAACTGGGAAGTAGCCGTGTATGTGAGAACTGGGAAGTAGCCGTGTGTGTGTGAGAACTGGGAAGTATTCGTGTGTGTGAGAACTGGGAAGTAGCCGTGTGTGTGAGAACTGGGAAGTAGCCGTGTATGTGTGAGAACTGGGCAGTAGCCGTGTGTGTGAGAACTGGGAAGTAGGTGTGAGTGTGAGAACTGGGAAGTAGCTGTGTGTGTGAGAACTGGAGAGTAGCCGTGTGTGTGAGAACTGGGAAGTAGCCGTGTGTGTGTGAGAACTGGGAAGTATTTGTGTGTGTGAAAACTGGGAAGTAGCCGTGTATGTGTGAGAACTGGGAAGTAGCCGTGTGAGTGTGAGAACTGGGAAGTAGCCGTGTGAGTGTGAGAACTGGGAAGTAGGTGTGTGTGTGAGAACTGGGAAGTATTTGTGTGTGTGTGAGAACTGGGAAGTAGGTGTGAGTGTGTGTGTGAGAACTGGGAAGTAGGTGTGAGTGTGTGTGTGTGAGAACTGGGAGGTAGCTGTGTATGTGTGAGAACTGGGAAGTAGCCGTGTGTGTGAGAACTGGGAAGTAGCCGTGTATGTGTGAGAACTGGGAAGTATTCGTGTGTGTGAGAACTGGGAAGTATTCGTGTGTGTGTGAGAACTGGGAAGTATTCGTGTGTGTGTGAGAACTGGGAAGTAGGTGTGTGTGTGAGAACTGGGAAGTAGCCGTGTATGTGAGAACTGGGAAGTAGCCGTGTGTGTGTGAGAACTGGGAAGTATTCGTGTGTGTGAGAACTGGGAAGTAGCCGTGTGTGTGAGAACTGGGAAGTAGCCGTGTATGTGTGAGAACTGGGAAGTAGCCGTGTGTGTGAGAACTGGGAAGTAGGTGTGAGTGTGAGAACTGGGAAGTAGCTGTGTGTGTGAGAACTGGAGAGTAGACGTGTGTGTGAGAACTGGGAAGTAGCCGTGTGTGTGTGAGAACTGGGAAGTATTTGTGTGTGTGAAAACTGGGAAGTAGCCGTGTATGTGTGAGAACTGGGAAGTAGCCGTGTGAGTGTGAGAACTGGGAAGTAGCCGTGTGAGTGTGAGAACTGGGAAGTAGGTGTGTGTGTGAGAACTGGGAAGTATTTGTGTGTGTGTGAGAACTGGGAAGTAGGTGTGAGTGTGTGTGTGAGAACTGGGAAGTAGGTGTGAGTGTGTGTGTGTGAGAACTGGGAGGTAGCTGTGTATGTGTGAGAACTGGGAAGTAGCCGTGTATGTGTGAGAACTGGGAAGTAGGTGTGAGTGTGTGTGTGAGAACTGGGAAGTAGGTGTGAGTGTGTGTGTGAGAACTGGGAAGTAGGTGTGAGTGTGTGTGTGAGAACTGGGAAGTAGGTTTGAGTGTGTGTGTGTGACAACTGGGAGGTAGCTGTGTATGTGTGAGAACTGGGAAGTAGCCGTGTATGTGTGAGAACTGGGAAGTAGGTGTGAGTGTGAGAACTGGGAAGTAGGTGTGAGTGTGAGAACTGGGAAGTAGCCGTGTGTGTGAGAACTGGGAAGTAGGTGTGAGTGTGAGAACTGGGAAGTAGCCGTGTGTGTGAGAACTGGGAAGTAGGTGTGAGTGTGAGAACTGGGAAGTAGCCGCGTGTGTGAGAACTGGGAAGTAGCCGCGTGTGTGAGAACTGGGAAGTAGCCGTGTGTGACGGAACTGGGAAGTATCCGTGGGTGTGAGAACTGGGAAGTAGCCGTGTGTGTGAGAACTGGGAAGTAGCCGTGTGTGTGAGAACTGGGAAGTATTCGTGGTTGTGAGAACTGGGAAGTAGCCGTGTGTGTGTGTGTGTGTGTGTGAGAACTGGGAAGTATTCTTGGGTGTGAGAACTGGGAAGTAATCGTGGGTGTGAGAACTGGGAAGGAGCCTTGTGTGTGTGTGTGTGAGAACTGGGAAGTATTTGTGTGTGTGAGAACTGGGAAGTAGCCGTGTGTGTGAGAACTGGGAAGAATTCGTGGGTGTGAGAGCTGGGAAGTAGCCGTGTCTGTGTGAGAACTGGGAAGTATTCGTGGGTGTGAGAACTGGGAAGTAGCCGTGTGTGTGAGAACTGGCAAGTATTCGTGGGTGTGAGAACTGGGAAGTAGCCGTGTGTGTGAGAACTGGGAAGTAGCCGTGTGTGTGAGAACTGGGAAGTAGCCGTGTGTGTGTGAGAACTGGGAAGTATTCGTGGGTGTGAGAACTGGGAGTTAGCCGTGTGTGTGAGAACTGGGAAGTAGCCGTGTATGTGTGAGAACTGGGAAGTATTCGTGTGTGTGTGAGAACTGGGAAGTATTCGTGTGTGTGTGAGAACTGGGAAGTAGGTGTGTGTGAGAACTGGGAAGTAGCCGTGTATGTGAGAACTGGGAAGTAGCCGTGTGTGTGAGAACTGGGAAGTAGCCGTGTGTGTGAGAACTGGGAAGTAGCCGTGTGTGTGAGAACTGGGAAGTAGCCGTGTGTGTGAGAACTGGGAAGTAGCCGTGTGTGTGAGAACTGGGAAGTAGCCGTGTGTGTGTGAGAACTGGGAAGTATTCGTGTGTGTGAGAACTGGGAAGTAGCCGTGTATGTGAGAACTGGGAAGTAGCCGTGTGTGTCTGAGAACTGGGAAGTAGCCGTGTGTGTGAGAACTGGGAAGTAGCCGTGTATGTGTGAGAACTGGGAAGTATTCGTGTGTGTGAGAACTGGGAAGTATTCGTGTGTGTGTGAGAACTAGGAAGTAGGTGTGAGTGTGTGTGTGAGAACTGGGAAGTAGGTGTGAGTGTGTGTGTGTGAGAACTGGGAGGTAGCTGTGTATGTGTGAGAACTGGGAAGTAGCCGTGTATGTGTGAGAACTGGGAAGTAGGTGTGAGTGTGAGAACTGGGAAGTAGGTGTGAGTGTGAGAACTGGGAAGTAGCCGTGTGTGTGAGAACTGGGAAGTAGGTGTGAGTGTGAGAACTGGGATGTAGCCGTGTGTGTGAGAACTGGGAAGTAGGTGTGAGTGTGAGAACTGGGAAGTAGGTGTGAGTGTGAGAACTGGGAAGTAGCCGCGTGTGTGAGAACTGGGAAGTAGCCGCGTGTGTGAGAACTGGGAAGTAGCCGTGTGTGTGAGAACTGGGAAGTATCCGTGGGTGTGAGAACTGGGAAGTATTCGTGGTTGTGAGAACTGGGAAGTAGCCGTGTGTGTGTGAGAACTGGGAAGTATTCGTGGGTGTGAGAACTGGGAAGTAGCCGTGTGTGTGTGTGTGTGTGTGAGAACTGGGAAGTATTCTTGGGTGTGAGAACTGGGAAGTAATCGTGGGTGTGAGAACTGGGAAGTAGCCTTGTGTGTGTGTGTGTGTGAGAACTGGGACGTATTTGTGTGTGTGAGAACTGGGAAGTAGCCGTGTGTGTGAGAACTGGGAAGTATTCGTGGGTGTGAGAGCTGGGAAGTAGCCGTGTCTGTGTGAGAACTGGGAAGTATTCGTGGGTGTGAGAACTGGGAAGTAGCCGTGTGTGTGAGAACTGGGAAGTATTCGTGGGTGTGAGAACTGGGAAGTAGCCGTGTGTGTGAGAACTGGGAAGTAGCCGTGTGTGTGAGAACTGGGAAGTAGCCGTGTGTGTGTGAGAACTGGGAAGTATTCGTGGGTGTGAGAACTGGGTGGTAGCTGTGTGTGTGAGAACTGGGAAGTAGGCGTGTATGTGTGAGAACTGGGAAGTATTTGTGTGTGTGAGAACTGGGAAGTAGCCGTGTGTGTGTGAGAACTGGGAAGTAGCCATGTGTGTGAGAACTGGGAAGTATTTGTGTGTGTGAGAACTGGGAAGTATGCGTGGGTGTGAGAACTGGGAAGTAGCCGTGTGTGTGTGAGAACTGGGAAGTAGCCGTGTGTGTGTGAGAACTGGGAAGTAGCCGTGTGTGTGAGAATTGGGAAGTATTCGTGTGTGTGAGAACTGGGAAGTAGCCGTGTATGTGTGAGAACTGGGAAGTATTCGTGTGTGTGTGAGAACTGGGAAGTATTCGTGTGTGTGTGAGAACTGGGAAGTAGGTGTGTGTGAGAACTGGGAAGTAGCCGTGTATGTGAGAACTGGGAAGTAGCCGTGTGTGTGAGAACTGGGAAGTAGCCGTGTGTGTGAGAACTGGGAAGTAGCCGTGTGTGTGTGAGAACTGGGAAGTATTCGTGTGTGTGAGAACTGGGAAGTAGCCGTGTATGTGAGAACTGGGAAGTAGCCGTGTGTGTGTGAGAACTGGGAAGTAGCCGTGTGTGTGAGAACTGGGAAGTAGCCGTGTATGTGTGAGAACTGGGAAGTATTCGTGTGTGTGAGAACTGGGAAGTATTCGTGTGTGTGTGAGAACTGGGAAGTATTCGTGTGTGTGTGAGAACTGGGAAGTAGGAGTGTGTGTGAGAACTGGGAAGTAGCCGTGTATGTGAGAACTGGGAAGTAGCCGTGTGTGTGTGAGAACTGGGAAGTATTCGTGTGTGTGAGAACTGGGAAGTAGCCGTGTGTGTGAGAACTGGGAAGTAGCCGTGTATGTGTGAGAACTGGGAAGTAGCCGTGTGTGTGAGAACTGGGAAGTAGGTGTGAGTGTGAGAACTGGGAAGTAGCCGTGTGTGTGAGAACTGGGAAGTATTTGTGTGTGTGTGAGAACTGGGAAGTAGGTGTGAGTGTGTGTGTGAGAACTGGGAAGTAGGTGTGAGTGTGTGTGTGTGAGAACTGGGAGGTAGCTGTGTATGTGTGAGAACTGGGAAGTAGCCGTGTATGTGTGAGAACTGGGAAGTAGGTGTGAGTGTGTGTGTGAGAACTGGGAAGTAGGTGTGAGTGTGTGTGTGAGAACTGGGAAGTAGGTGTGAGTGTGTGTGTGAGAACTGGGAAGTAGGTGTGAGTGTGTGTGTGAGAACTGGGAAGTAGGTGTGAGTGTGTGTGTGTGAGAACTGGGAGGTAGCTGTGTATGTGTGAGAACTGGGAAGTAGCCGTGTATGTGTGAGAACTGGGAAGTAGCCGTGTGAGTGTGAGAACTGGGAAGTAGCCGTGTGAGTGTGAGAACTGGGAAGTAGGTGTGTGTGTGAGAACTGGGAAGTATTTGTGTGTGTGTGAGAACTGGGAAGTAGGTGTGAGTGTGTGTGTGAGAACTGGGAAGTAGGTGTGAGTGTGTGTGTGTGAGAACTGGGAGGTAGCTGTGTATGTGTGAGAACTGGGAAGTAGCCGTGTATGTGTGAGAACTGGGAAGTAGGTGTGAGTGTGAGAACTGGGAAGTAGCCGTGTGTGTGAGAACTGGGAAGTAGGTGTGAGTGTGAGAACTGGGAAGTAGCCGTGTGTGTGAGAACTGGGAAGTAGGTGTGAGTGTGAGAACTGGGAAGTAGCCGCGTGTGTGAGAACTGGGAAGTAGCCGTGTGTGTGAGAACTGGGAAGTATCCGTGGGTGTGAGAACTGGGAAGTAGCCGTGTGTTTGAGAACTGGGAAGTAGCCGTGTGTGTGAGAACTGGGAAGTAGCCGTGTGTGTGAGAACTGGGAAGTAGCCGTGTGTGTGAGAACTGGGAAGTAGCCGTGTGTGTGTGAGAACTGGGAAGTATTCGTGTGTGTGAGAACTGGGAAGTAGCCGTGTATGTGTGAGAACTGGGAAGTAGCCGTGTGAGTGTGAGAACTGGGAAGTAGCCGTGTGAGTGTGAGAACTGGGAAGTAGGTGTGAGTGTGAGAACTGGGAAGTAGCCGTGTGAGTGTGAGAACTGGGAAGTATTCGTGGGTGTGAGAACTGGGAAGTAGCCGTGTGTGTGAGAACTGGGAAGTAGCCGTGTGTGTGAGAACTGGGAAGTAGGTGTGAGTGTGAGAACTGGGAAGTAGGTGTGAGTGTGAGAACTGGGAAGTAGCCGTGTGTGTGAGAACTGGGAAGTAGGTGTGAGTGTGAGAACTGGGAAGTAGGTGTGAGTGTGAGAACTGGGAAGTAGCCGTGTGTGTGAGAACTGGGAAGTAGCCGTGGGTGTGAGAACTGGGAAGTAGCCGTGTGTGTGAGAACTGGGAAGTAGCCGTGTGTGTGAGAACTGGGAAGTAGCCGTGTGTGTGAGAACTGGGAAGTAGCCGTGTGTGTGAGAACTGGGAAGTAGCCGTGTATGTGTGAGAACTGGGAAGTATTCGTGTGAGTGTGAGAACTGGGAAGTAGCCGTGTGAGTGTGAGAACTGGGAAGTAGCCGTGTGAGTGTGAGAACTGGGAAGTATTCGTGGGTGTGAGAACTGGGAAGTAGCCGTGTGTGTGAGAACTGGGAATTAGCCGTGTGTGTGTGAGAACTGGGAAGTAGCCGTGTGTTAGAACTGGGAAGTAGCCATGTGTGTGTGAGAACTGGGAAGTATTCGTGGGTGTGTGTGTGAGAACTGGGAAGTAGGTGTGAGTGTGTGTGTGTGAGAACTGGGAGGTAGCTGTGTGTGTGAGAACTGGGAAGTAGCCGTGTGTGTGTGTGTGTGTGTGTGTGTGTGTGTGTGTGTGTTTGAGAGAGAGAGACCTGGGAAGTTCAATTATACTGCTCAATAAGCAGTTTCTGTAGTGATAAATCAGATCAAGCCTGAACTGTTGTAGTTTCCAACAGGCCAATATTCTACATAGTGTAGCTCAGAAAACGTGATAATAATCTACAATGACCATAATCCATTGCGCGCCCTCTTAAACTTGTCCGGTCTGTGCAGAGCAGACAGGGAGACTGAGGGAACGCGTGATCATGAAGAATAGAGCGCAGTTGCTTCACAAGACTGAAAATACATGATAAAAGTGTTGCCCTATTTTCTCTGAAGAACTGCTAAAATAATGGTTTTGTCAGACAGCATCGGCAACAGCTCTGTAGCGATGAGATGATGACTTGGAATGACATAAGTAATCCAATAAAACAAATATTGTGTTAAAGTCATGTGAATAAGTGATGGTTAATAAGTGGTCAGCAGTAATGGGCAGTCACAGGAAGTAGGGGTGCAGCACCTCCTGGAGGAGGAGGAACAAAACAAGTTAAAAACAATTCTCACAAATAGTCCTGTATTGGCGGACCGATATAGCTGTCTGTAGCTTGGTCAACCCCCCTCCCCCATCCACAAACTACTTCCCGCGGCTATGACTACCATCTTAGGACTTTTATACATGTTTTATTTTTATTCAGTGTTGTTGCTGTATTCAACCCGCATAATGCATTTAACGAACCGAAACTGAACTGACTTCAAAAAGCACTAATCGCTCAGCACGTCTCCTGTGAGACCTGGTTCTCCTTTTTAGTCACTAAACATCTCCTGTGAGACCTGGTTCTCCTTTATAGCCACTACACGTCTCCTGTGAGACCTGGTTCTCCATTATAGCCACTACAAGTCTCCTGTGAGACCTGGTTCTCCTTTATAGCCACTACACGTCTCCTGTGAGACCTGGTTCTCCTTTATAGCCACTACACATCTCCTGTGAGACATGGTTCTCCTTTATAGCCACTACAAGTCTCCTGTGAGACCTGGTTCTCCTTTATAGCCACTACACGTCTCCTGTGAGACCTGGTTCTCCTTTATAGCCACTACACGTCTCCTGTGAGACCTGGTTCTCCTTTATAGCCACTACACGTCTCCTGTGAGACCTGGTTCTCCTTTATAGCCACTACACGTCTCCTGTGAGACCTGGTTCTCCTTTATAGCCACTACAAGTCTCCTGTGAGACCTGGTTCTCCTTTATAGCCACTACAAGTCTCCTGTGAGACCTGGTTCTCCTTTATAGCCAATACAAGTCTCCTGTGAGACCTGGTTCTCCTTTATAGCCACTACAAGTCTCCTGTGAGACCTGGTTCTCCTTTATAGCCACTACACGTCTCCTGTGAGACCTGGTTCTCCTTTATAGCCACTACACGTCTCCTGTGAGACCTGGTTCTCCTTTATAGCCACTACACGTCTCCTGTGAGACCTGGTTCTCCTTTATAGCCACTACACGTCTCCTGTGAGACCTGGTTCTCCTTTATAGCCACTACAAGTCTCCTGTGAGACCTGGTTCTCCTTTATAGCCACTACAAGTCTCCTGTGAGACCTGGTTCTCCTTTATAGCCAATACAAGTCTCATGTGAGACCTGGTTCTCCTTTATAGCCACTACACGTCTTCTGTGAGACCTGGTTCTCCTTTATAGCCACTACACGTCTCTTGTGAGACCTGGTTCTCCTTTATAGCCACTACACGTCTCCTGTGAGACCTGGTTCTCCTTTATAGCCACTACACGTCTCCTGTGAGACCTGGTTCTCCTTTATAGCCACTACACGTCTCCTGTGAGACCTGGTTCTCCTTTATAGCCACTACACGTCTCCTGTGAGACCTGGTTCTCCTTTATAGCCACTACACGTCTCCTGTGAGACCTGGTTCTCCTTTGTAGCCACTACACGTCTCCTGTGAGACCTGGTTCTCCTTTATAGCCACTACAAGTCTCCTGTGAGACCTGGTTCTCCTTTATAGCCACTACACGCCTCATGTGAGACCGGGTTCTCTTTATAGCCAATACAAGTCTCATGTGAGACCGGGTTCTCTTTATAGCCACTACACGTCTCCTGTGAGACCTGGTTCTCCTTTATAGCCACTACACGTCTCCTGTGAGACCTGGTTCTCCTTTATAGCCACTACACGTCTCATGTGAGACCGGGTTCTCTTTATAGCCACTACACGTCTCCTGTGAGACCTGGTTCTCCTTTATAGCCACTACACGTCTCCTGTGAGACCTGGTTCTCCTTTATAGCCACTACACGTCTCCTGTGAGACCTGGTTCTCCTTTATAGCCACTACACGTCTCCTGTGAGACCTGGTTCTCCTTTATAGCCACTACACACCTCATGTGAGACCGGGTTCTCTTTATAGCCACTACATGTCTCCTGTGAGACCTGGTTCTCCAGGCCATTTTAATTTCCAATAAAGTATAGGGTCCATTGTTTGTCTATGACTGGTTTTTACAATGAAAGATTGAACAGTTAGTGTCAAGGTGCACTTAGTTTCTATGAGTGATGAGAAACAACTTTTAAAAGCTTGTCTACTTGGACCGTTCCCAAGGTCATTCTAAGAATACAATTAGGCATTTTGGAGCAGATTGACATCAGATGTAAGTGTTCCTGACATGTCGTGTAATCCAGCGTTGATTGCTGTTTTAGATTTCCCACAAAAGGTTGTGCCAGCCAGGGTTGTGTATGTGCGAGTGTGTGGCACAGCTCATCCCTCAGGTGTGTGTGTGTGTGTGTGTGTGTGTGTGTGTGTGTGTGTGTGTGTGTGTGTGTGTGTGTGTGTGTGTGTGTGTGTGTGTGTGTGTGTGTGTGTGTGTGGGGGTGGGTGGTGTTCTGGGCAGTGGTCTAGATGCCCTTGTGAACAGCCCTCATCAATCACCAGCTGAATTATGTTAAAAAAAATATTCATTAGGACCCCTGTCAGTCTCTGGGCATCTGTGTGACGTGGTAGACGACACGTGTCCACAGGGGAACACTATGCTTCACAATTAGGTCACCTAGCCATCAACCCCACAACCTTTCTGTTCTGTCTCTTAATCTCTGACTGATGTGTTATAGACACTCGTTTTGATGGTCTCTCTATCTCCTTGTATTTACTCTGCACCTGGGATTCTTCTGTTCCTCTGATCGCTCTCTCTTTCTCGCTCTCCCTCTCTGTCTCTCACTCTGTTTTTTCTGTGAGTCAGGGGAAATCTTGTCCTCTCTTCACTGTCTCTGAGCCAGTGTCTCTTGTGTCCTTGGCAGTGATGAGGAAGTTGATTCTGTTCTATAGGCCCTTATGGGAGTAACTCCTCCGACAGACTAATGTGTTAGTGTCCCTGTGTTCTTAATCGCCTGCTCCTCTGTCTACTGTCGCCCCTCTCTGACAGGATGTTGGGGCCCTTCATCGTCTCTCTCTCACTTCCCGCTTGGGCAAGTTCCCCTTCTTCTTCGGAACAGCCATCTTTGCCTTTGAAGGCATCAGAGTGGTAAGTACTCTTCAACTGGGACTCCGTTTGTCCAAACCTTTATGTAGTTAGTAACACCTGATTGGTTCCGGCCCTTATGTGACTGGCTCTGTATTGGCTGGTGACTGGGGCCCACGGGCCACAGCTGCAGTTGAAAGCCTTGAACACTGCATGGCTAAGAGAATGTTCAGGTCAAGGATAGCATTAGTGTTAATGTTATGTAATTGATCCAGGGTGAATAGTGAGGATGGTGAGAGCACTAACCTCATCTCAACCTAGGCGGGGATGGGGATGGTGTCCTGCAGATGAGGCTGTGTGTGTGTTTGAATGCTTCAGTGTGTGTGTGCCTGCTGTGGGCAGGATGATGTATGAGGTGGTACCAGGGTGTATTGACTGAGGGGCAGAGGAATGCTCACTCACCGCCACTCACCCATTAATCAGCCAACCGGTTGGTACAGGGTGATGGCCGACACATCACCATGACGACCCAATAGACAGATGACAGCCAGGCCACTCCGGATCAGAACGTCTCTAGAGAGAGAGAGAGGGAGGAGAGGAAGAAGGAGAGAACAAAAGAGAAGTTGTGGAGAGAAAGGCTGACACCGCTCCTGCTCAGATATGAGATAGATGTCCAGGAAGAAAGAACAAATGATGGTGGATAAAGTAAAGAATGAAGGAAAGTAGTTAGGCCACCTCTAACTATCCAATTCAACTTTCTTTCAGTGCCTTTCTCTCTCTCTCTCTCCCTCTCTCACTGTCTCTCTCCGTCTCTCTCTCCATGTCTCTCTCCCTCTCTCTCTCTCCCTCTCTCCCTGTCTCTCTCCGTCTCTCTCTCCATGTCTCTCTCCCTCTCTCTCTCTCTCCTCTCTCTCTCCGACTCTCTCTCCCTGTCTGTCTCTCCATCTCTCTCTCCATGTCTCTCTCCCTGTCTCTCTCTCTCCATGTCTCTCTCCCTCTCTCTCTCTCTCCTCTCTCTCTCTCTCCTCTCTCTCCCTGTCTTTCTCTCCATCTCTCCCTGTCTCTCTCTCTCTCTCTCTCTCTCTCTCTCTCTCCATCTCTCCCTCTCTCTCTCTCTCTCTCTCTCTCTCTCTCTCTCTCTCTCTGTCTCTCTCTCTCTCTGGGAGTGATCCACGACCATATGGATTCTCGGTCACCCTGACAGGGTAATTATCTGCCTGGGGATGCGATCTTCACACCAATCCCCTGAGATAAGCAAAGGGAAAGGGAGAAGGCCGACTTGAAACGGGTGTCACTGGGCCAATTGGGAATAACTTATTGGTGCCAGTAGACTTATCTAAGACACATTTTGGTTGAATGCAAAAAGTACCTACTGGATCTCCAGTAGGTACTTGACTTCTGCTATCTCTGACTGTGGATCTCCTTTCCTGGATCTCCAGTAGGTACTTGACTTCTGTTATCTCTGACTGTGGATCTCCTTTCCTGGATCTCCAGTAGGTACTTGACTTCTGCTATCTCTGACTGTGGATTTCCTTTCCTGGATCTCCAGTAGGTACTTGACTTCTGCTATCTCTGACTGTGGATTTCCTTTCCTGGATCTCCAGTAGGTACTTGACTTCTGTTGTCTCTGACTGTGGATTTCCTTTCCTGGATCTCCAGTAGGTACTTGACTTCTGCTATCTCTGACTGTGGATCTCCTTTCCTGGATCTCCAGTAGGTACTTGACTTCTGCTATCTCTGACTGTGGATTTCCTTTCCTGGATCTCCAGTAGGTACTTGACTTCTGTTGTCTCTGACTGTGGATTTCCTTTCCTGGATCTCCAGTAGGTACTTGACCTCTGCTATCTCTGACTGTGGATCTCCTTTCCTGGATCACCAGTAGGTACTTGACTTCTGTTATCTCTGACTGTGGATCTCCTTTCCTGGATCTCCAGTATGTACTTGACTTCTGTTATCTCTGACTGTGGATCTCCTTTCCTGGATCTCCAGTATGTACTTGACTTCTGTTATCTCTGACTGTGGATCTCCTTTCCTGGATCTCCAGTAGGTACTTGTCTTCTGTTATCTCTGACTGTGGATCTCCTTTCCTGGATCTCCAGTAGGTACTTGACTTCTGCTATCTCTGACTGTGGATCTCCTTTCCTGGATCTCCAGTAGGTACTTGACTTCTGCTATCTCTGACTGTGGATTTCCTTTCCTGGATCTCCAGTAGGTACTTGACTTCTGTTGTCTCTGACTGTGGATTTCCTTTCCTGGATCTCCAGTAGGTACTTGACTTCTGCTATCTCTGACTGTGGATCTCCTTTCCTGGATCTCCAGTAGGTACTTGACTTCTGTTAGCTCTAACTATGGTTCCTTCCAGCACTACAAACTGGGCCAAAGTGCTTTGGTGTGCTTCTCGCTTACTGATACACCTTTATCTGTACATTCTCCACCTGTCTCTTCAGCACAGGGTTTATAAAGCAGAGAAGTAGTTCAGCTCCCTGCAGATACTCTTGGAGCTAACAGTAATTGTTTTGGCTAGGCCAGCGAAAGGTAGTCTGTTAGGTGTTTGGGCTTTGGACTTCAGGGTTTAAAGGAAGGTTATTAAGGGGGGTTGTGGGGGCCTATCCAAACAATCATCTAAACCCCTTTAATCCTCACCATGTCTGAAGATCTCTCTCCCCTCTGAAGGATAAACTAACAGACTGTAAGTAAATATTTTAAGACGGTAGATTGCTGCACCTTTGGATGCCTCTGCTTTTGGTTCTAGGGAGACTATAGGTAGTGCTTGGCCTCTTTCCACTCACTCTTCCATCAAGTCCAGGGCATTTGGCAGATGGCTACAGGCCACGGGCTAAAGTCTGGTGAATTTGTTCAAGTTTTCTCCTCTGGCTTCAAGGAGGAAAAAGCAAAAAGAAGTTAGTGTGGCACATAATAATTGTTCTAATCTTTTTGAAAGAGGGAGCACAACTTGTGGAGATTGAGACAGCCTCCCTGGTCCCCTTGAAAGGTTATTTGTATACTGTATAAATAGGCTCTTTTGTGCGGAGAGAGAGAGAGAGGGATAGAGGGAGAGAGAGAGATTTCCATGACTTTGATCTCTACTTTCCCTGAGCTTTGCTTTCTACTTGAAAGGAGAAGGCGTTGCTACTTATTTGTATGGTCACTCTAAAGTAGATCCACTGTGCACCAAGAGATCAGTTGCTAGGGATCTACTCCTCTGATTTACACAATAGTGCTCTGGGATCCTCTGGGGATCTGTTTTCTTCTTCTTCAGAAAGCCACTCTACAGAGAGAGAAAGAGAGAAGGGCATTTTAAACTAGATCTGTTAAAGGAGAAGTTCTCTCTCTCTCTCACCACTTCCCCTCTTTCCCCCTTTTCTAAGAGCAACACTGACCTAGTAAGTGCAGTAGGCAAAATAAAAACGTTTCTGTGACTTGTTTTCACTTGGTTTTGGTTCTCTTTAAGGGGAGCTCTAGTATTTCCCTATGAAGGCCTGATAGAAACACTCTTCTTTTCAACTAAGAGTCTGTGGCTGAAACTTCAGCTGGCCAGCCTGATCGATTGAAATTCCTGAATGAGAAATGTAGCAGAAGTCATAAATATTGCAATGAGGGATGGGGATTCTGCTCTTGCCTCAAACCCGGTTTTTATTGGGCTAGGGGTTTCTTAAAGGCTCTCTGGGGTGTGTAGGCTGACTGTAATGTTAACACATACCCCATGCTTGGCTCGTCTACCCAGCGCTGTCTGTCTCTCTGCCCAGGAGGTGAGCTCTGCAGTGGGCTGATGGAAAGCCTTGCTCACTGTTAAGAGTTCATCTAAGGCCCCAGGCCAAGTTTGGAGAGTGTTGAAACCACTGGCACACTCGTATGTATGCACACACATATAGACATACACAGGTGTTCTTACTAATATAGACTCTTGCTTATCGATATTCATGGACACACACTATCTGTTCAGTGATATTCATGGACATGACAATCTCATTTTGACATGTATGCATAAAAAACAAACATTCATGGAATTCCCATTTACACTCACACCTCTCCCCACACACTTTGTCTCTGTCACACTCTTTTCCCACTATGCCTCTGTCCAGAGTGGTGTATGAACAGATCCACAGCCTCATTGTGTGGGCGCGCACACACCCACACACACACACAGGGCTATAGTGGGCTGACTTGGCAGGTCTGGCGCTTTACTCTGGCCCAAGACTAGTAGCAGAAGGAATCTGCTTAGGGTGATGTAATATCATACAGCTGTAATAGGATGTTCAGGGTGATGTAATATCATACAGCTGTAATGGGATGTTCAGGGTGATGTAATATCATACAGCTGTAATAGGATGTTCAGGCTGATGTAATATCATACAGCTGTAATGGGATGTTCAGGGTGATGTAATATCATACAGCTGTAATAGGATGTTCAGGCTGATGTAATATCATACAGCTGTAATAGGATGTTCAGGGTGATGTAATATCATACAGCTGTAATAGGATGTTCAGGGTGATGTAATATCATACAGCTGTAATAGGATGTAAAGTGATCATGTTCGTGTCTCATTGGTAGCATGGACGTTTGACCTCATTACAAGGGGATTGTGTACCACCAGAGGTCAGCAGTAGTATGTTGAGTTCTCAACCTTTTTGGCATGAACACAAAATGGCCGTTGGGTTGCTGTGGTGAGAGAAAGACTACACAATGACTCAGGTGATTGGCTTAAAGCTGCTACTCTTGCAGATGATTTGTTGCAAGGCTCTGTTGGCGGTAGGCGATTGTGTGAGAGGTAACAGCTGGCTAGGCCTCACTTCCCCACTGACAATCCCATATTGGCCTCTTCATTGCCTTAATACTAAATTGCTGTCAATTAACATTTTAATTGCGGACAAATTAGTTGGATATATGAACGAAGGAGAACTGTCATAATGACTGCAGGCAGAGAGAGGCTGTTCTTTAGAGTTATTATGTGTGACTGCATATTATCCGCTCGAGTGCTAAGGTAGTGGCGAGCGTGTCTAACCGAAGGGGAGAGCGGGGCTGATGACCGTGATTCAACCTCAACCAGCGTTGTGTCGGACACCTTGAGAAATAAATTACTTCTCACTTTGATATTCACGGTCAAGAACACATATTTGGGGGATTAATGATGATTATGAATTTTCATCACTTTGATGAACTTCAAATAGTTTAGTCTCCTCATTCAATCTTTTGTCTTTCAATATATGACCTTGTCTCAATGTTCTTCCTTCAATGTTCTCTTTCCATCAGCCTCGCTTTCTTGTTTTCTCAATCTCTCTCTCTCTCTCTCTCTCTCTCTCTCTCTCTCTCTCTCTCTCTCTATATATATATATATATATATATATATATATATATATATATATAATCTCTCTATCTCTCTCTCTCTCTCTCTATCTATCCATCCATCCCTCCCTCGCTCCTCAGTCCACATCTATCTCTGTATGTGGCTGCTCCTCTCTCAGTAGTGGGCTGTGCCCCAGGCCGAGAGGTCAGAGTTATTAGCTTGTTAACTGAACCACCCGTTGTACTCAGCCCAATGCTGCCATCTCACACACCCTGCTTGATGTGGCGGTAAGAAGGCAGGCGCTCCTGGCACGGTGGCTTTGGTCTGGTCTCTTAGATCCCTGGAGTTTTGGCATGTTACTTGTCTGGCTCTGAAGCAACTCCCTCACTGTTGGAGTCTTGACTGGCTGGCTGGTTACATAGTTTGTGTGGTTCCAAAGTAAAGTGTATTTTAGACGTTTTTTTTGTGAGTGAGGCAAGGTTCTTGGACAGATAACCAAACAGGAGAGGTTCTTTCCAACTTTATATTGTGATTTAGATGTGTCCACTTACTTTGACACAAAAAGCTATGTTCCTGTTGGCTGCCTGCTTTCATACATTACAGTCTAATAGTGTTTTGTATGCATAGTCAGTGCATCAGAGACCAGGTCGTTGAAGTGTTCACTATCCCTCTGTGTTTGCTGTTGGTGCTGCAATTCTTTTCATTTCGCTGCCAGACGAGGTCATTAATCACCAAGTCAAACAGCAGTCAGACAAGACATCAGTCGCATCAGGAGGAGAGGTAACAAGCCCCTGTCAAGAGCTGATCAGTCACCACCAAGAAGGGAAGAGGAAAATAAAAAACTAAGGAACAAGTGAAGACGGGAAAGAAAAATACATCTGTTCATTGAATATGTATGTGACTTTGCCAGCCAGGTCTAAACCTGTTCAAATGAAACTGTTTTTGCCAGCCAGGTCTAAACCTGTATAAATGAAACTGTTGTTTAGCCAATTTAGAAAGCATCCATATTTTCTCGAGGGGAGAGATGAGGGAGAGAGAGGGAATGAAAGAAAGAAAGAAAGAGAAAGGTGCGAGTGTCTGGGGATCTCATTATACCACTGTTTCTTTATGTGGGGGTTTGGTGATGAATGGCGATCATTAATTCCTCTGCCCAGATCGAGAGGCGTTCCGAGGGACAGAGAGCGGAGAGCAATTCCTCAGTCTGTGTGTGGTACTTAGCAGTGATAATGTGCCCTGCCACCCGACATGCAATATCCCCACAGGGTACTAGCCAACATCGGCATCCAACTATCCAACTATTCTCATCCCCAGCAAAAGTCTGATCCCTCCCAAAACCAAGAGCCTGGTAAACATCTGGTGCTAACGTAGGTCACCATTGTCGTGTCTTTGGACATGCCGGATTAAGTGATATGACATGCTATTCTATAAAATAATTTCTCCGTATTTAATATTACCTGATTGAGCTAATCATGTAAATGTAATTAACTAGAGTCGTGCACCACAAAATAATATTTATAGAGCTGTTATCTTCTGAATAAACTCTTAAAGACCTAGTAATATTTTACATCAATAGCAGTCAATATTAATCGTCATCTTAATTCAGTCTCATCTGAAAGATGTAAATTCTTGGTTATCTGCACGAACCCTGGCTAACAAGTTGAATCAGCAATACAAAATTGGGTTTAATTATTTATTTACTAAATACCTGCTGTAACTAATAACACAGAATTACACATACACATAATTAATCAACTTGATTACAAATGACGTCATAAAGGAAAACGTCCCTAGCGGGCGGAACAGATATGACACCGACTTACACAAAAGAAAAGGGGCTGGGTTTGAGTGAAAGAGCGGGAAGACTGAGGAACAAAGGGCGAAGCTGTGCTATCGTAAATACAGTATCTTATGCATTCTAAATTACCACCCATTTTGAAAAGGAAAATGCAATAAATATTTACTCTGAGCTGCGCTTCGGTAGGTTGGTGGTAGATGGAAGGCCGTGTTGCCCAACCGAGTCCTTTGTCCTTTGAAGAATGTCTCTGCTGGTGAATTGGATACGTTGTAGAAATGTCGTTGTGTGGTAGACGGGATACTCTGTCTGTTCCTTCCTAACCTGCATTTGCAGCTGCTGTTGCTAACTCAACGGCTAGGAGGTATCACTTCTGTAGTGAATAAGAGTTCAAAGTTCATACCATTCGCAACCAAAGCTCACGCTGATGTTGGCTTTGTTCTGTAGTTATTATATGAACCATTCCGACATCAGACCGTCGTCCTCACATTCTCGGAACAGGAGGTTATATTGTCGTCAAGGGCTTACATAGGAAGGGAGAGGAGGGCATGTATGAAAAGTTTTGTAGCCCATGTCACTTCACAGGGACGGGCCACTGATTCAGCAGAGCCCTAACCTTATGGAAACCCAAATCTCACATTTTAGAAGCTAAAATCACATTTTATCCCATCATGAATAATTTCATAATCAAACATTTAAATTGAACAACAATTCCATGCGAATCCGATAACTCTGATGTACAGACTTTCCACTGTATAGTTTATGTCATCTTATCATTGATGAGAATGTCTCAGATGACAACCGAACTGACATCATATTCATTAATTAAGTAACACAGCATATGTTCAATTGGTCGGATTACCAGAATATAATTAATTTACCCCCACCTTCTGATGTTCCCAGAATCTCTATGTTAACCAAGGGTTTTGCAAATGTAACATCAGTAGGGTAGAGAGGAAAAAGGGGGGAAGAGGTATTTATGACTGTCATAAACCTACCCCTAGGCCAACGTCATGACACCATGTATAAAGTATATCAGAGACTAGTTCTCCTAGCTGCTATGTTATCATTCTCTATTCCAAGGGGACTAGATCAATAGAAGACTGAGGCTTTTAATCTTTTCATGGCTTTTTCAGATCTCAGTACTTAGTTTATTTGGTGCAGTGTTTCCAACCTTTTATTCAATATAGTAATGGATTTGTATTGCTTTTGTTATACAGCATTCCTGACAATTTGTGTGTGTGTATGTGGGGGGGCAGGTTCTTCCTCTAGAGAACCAGATGAAAGAACCGAAGCGATTCCCCACGGCTCTGAACATCGGCATGGGCATCACCATTGTCCTCTACGTTGTCTTGGCAACGCTGGGCTACCTCCACTTTGGTGACGACGTCAAAGGAAGCATAACCCGTAACCTTCCTCATAACGCATGGTAAGCACCATCACATAAACAGGAACATGGTGTATAGCTTACTGGGGGGAGAGAGAGAGAACTAATCCAATTCCATAACACTGTGGGACACGGTGCCTGTTAGTGGAAGTGGTATCTGTTAGTGGAAGTGGTGTCTGTTAGTGGAAGTGGTATCTGTTAGTGGAAGTGGTGTCTGTTAGTGGAAGTGGTATCTGTTAGTGGAAGTGGTATCTGTTAGTGGAAGCGTTATCTGTTAGTGGAAGTGGTATCTCTTAGTGGAAGTAGAATATGTTAGTGGAAGTGGTATCTGTTAGTGGAAGTGGTATCTGATAGTGGAAGTGGTATCTGTTAGTGGAAGTGGTATCTGTTAGTGGAAGCGGTATAGGTATCTGTTAGTGGAAGTGGTATATGTTAGTGGAAGTGGTATCTCTTAGTGGAAGTGGTATCTGTTAGTGGAAGTGGTATCTGTTAGTGGAAGTGGTATCTGTTAGTGGAAGTGGTATATGTTAGTGGAAGTGGTATCTGTTAGTGGAAGTGGTATCTGTTAGTGGAAGTGGTATCTGTTAGTGGAAGTGGTATCTGTTAGTGGAAGTGGTATCTGTTAGTGGAAGTAGTATATGTTAGTGGAACTGGTATCTGTTAGTGGAAGTGGTATCTGTTAGTGGAAGCGGTATCTGTTAGTGGAAGGGGTATCTGTTAGTGGAAGTGGTATCTGTTAGTGGAAGCGGTATATGTATCTGTTAGTGGAAGTGGTATCTGTTAGTGGAAGCGGTATAGGTGTCTGTTAGTGGAAGTGGTATCTGTTAGTGGAAGTGGTATCTGTTAGTGGAAGTGGTATCTGTTAGTGGAAGTAGTATCTGTTAGTGGAAGTGGTATCTGTTAGTGGAAGCGGTATCTGTTAGTGGAAGCGGTATCTGTTAGTGGAAGTGGTATCTGTTAGTGGAAGTGGTATCTGTTAGTGGAAGTGGTATCTGTTAGTGGATGTAGCATATGTTAGTGTAAGTGGTATATGTATCTGTTAGTGGAAGTGGTATCTGTTAGTGGAAGTGGTATCTGTTCGTGGAAGTGGTATCTGTTAGTGGAAGTAGTATCTGTTAGTGTAAGTGGTATCTGTTAGTGGAAGTGGTATCTGTTAGTGGAAGCGGTATCTGTTAGTGGAAGTGGTATCTGTTAGTGGAAGTGGTATCTGTTTGTGGAAGTGGTATCTGTTAGTGGAAGTGGTATCTGTTAGTGGAAGTGGTATCTGTTAGTGGAAGCGGTATCTGTTAGTGGAAGTGGTATCTGTTATTGGAAGTGGTATCTGTTAGTGGATGTAGCATATGTTAGTGGAAGTGGTATATGTATCTGTTAGTGGAAGTAGTATATGTTAGTGGAAGTGGTATCTGTTAGTGGAAGTGGTATCTGTTAGTGGAAGCGGTATAGGTGTCTGTTAGTGGAAGTGGTATCTGTTAGTGGAAGTGGTATCTGTTAGTGGAAGTGGTATCTGTTAGTGGAAGTAGTATCTGTTAGTGGAAGTGGTATCTGTTAGTGGAAGTGGTATCTGTTAGTGAAAGTGGTATCTGTTAGTGGAAGCGGTATCTGTTAGTGGAAGTGGTATCTGTTAGTGGAAGGGGTATCTGTTTGTGGAAGCGGTATCTGTTAGTGGAAGTGGTATCTGTTAGTGGAAGTGGTATCTGTTAGTGGAAGCGGTATAGGTATCTGTTATTGGAAGCGGTATAGGTATCTGTTAGTGGAAGTGGTATCTGTTAGTGGAAGTAGTATCTGTTAGTGGAAGTGGTATCTGTTAGTGGAAGTGGTATCTGTTAGTGGAAGTGGTATCTGTTAGTGGAAGTGGTATCTGTTAGTGGAAGCGGTATCTGTTAGTGGAAGTAGTATCTGTTAGTGGAAGTGGTATCTGTTAGTGGAAGTGGTATCTGTTAGTGGAAGGGGTATCTGTTTGTGGAAGCGGTATCTGTTAGTGGAAGCGGTATCTGTTTGTGGAAGTGGTATCTGTTAGTGGAAGCGGTATCTGTTAGTGGAAGTGGTATCTGTTAGTGGAAGTGGTATCTGTTAGTGGAAGTGGTATCTGTTAGTGGAAGCGGTATAGGTGTCTGTTAGTGGAAGTGGTATCTGTTAGTGGAAGTGGTATCTGTTAGTGGAAGTGGTATCTGTTAGTGGAAGTAGTATATGTTAGTGGAAGTGGTATCTGTTAGTGGAAGTGGTATCTGTTAGTGGAAGTGGTATCTGTTAGTGGAAGCGGTATCTGTTAGTGGAAGTGGTATCTGTTAGTGGAAGTGGTATATGTTAATTGGAAGTGGTATCTGTTAGTGGAAGCGGTATCTGTTAGTGGAAGTGGTATCTGTTAGTGGAAGCGGTATCTGTTAGTGGAAGTGGTATCTGTTAGTGGAAGTGGTATCTGTTAGTGGAAGCGGTATAGGTATCTGTTAGTGGAAGTGGTATCTGTTAGTGGAAGTGGTATCTGTTAGTGGAAGTGGTATCTGTTAGTGGAAGTAGTATCTGTTAGTGGAAGTCGTATCTGTTAGTGGAAGTGGTATCTGTTAGTGGAAGCGGTATCTGTTTGTGGAAGTGGTATCTGTTTGCGGAAGTGGTATCTGTTAGTGGAAGCGGTATCTGTTAGTGGAAGTGGTATCTGTTAGTGGAAGTGGTATCTGTTAGTGGAAGTGGTATCTGTTAGTGGAAGCGGTATAGGTATCTGTTAGTGGAAGCGGTATAGGTATCTGTTAGTGGATTGGGTATCTGTTAGTGGAAGTGGTATATGTTAGTGGAAGTGGTATCTGTTAGTGGAAGCGGTATCTGTTAGTGGAAGCGGTATCTGTTAGTGGAAGCGGTATCTGTTAGTGGAAGTGGTATCTGTTAGTGGAAGTGGTATCTGTTAATGGAAGCGGTATCTGTTAGTGGAAGCGGTATCTGTTAGTGGAAGTGGTATCTGTTAGTGGAAGTGGTATCTGTTAGTGGAAGTGGTATCTGTTAGTGGAAGTGGTATCTGTTAGTGGAAGTGGTATCTGTTAGTGGATGTAGCATATGTTAGTGGAAGTGGTATATGTATCTGTTAGTGGAAGTAGTATATGTTAGTGGAAGTGGTATCTGTTAGTGGAAGCGGTATCTGTTAGTGGAAGTGGTATCTGTTAGTGGAAGTGGTATCTGTTAGTGGAAGTAGTATCTGTTAGTGGAAGCGGTATAGGTATCTGTTAGTGGATGTGGTATCTGTTAGTGGAAGTGGTATATGTTAGTGGAAGTGGTATCTGTTAGTGGAAGCGGTATCTGTTAGTGGAAGTAGTATCTGTTAGTGGAAGTGGTATCTGTTAGTGGATGTAGCATATGTTAGTGGAAGTGGTATATGTATCTGTTAGTGGAAGTAGTATATGTTAGTGGAAGTGGTATCTGTTAGTGGAAGTGGTATCTGTTAGTGGAAGTGGTATCTGTTAGTGGAAGTGGTATCTGTTAGTGGAAGCAGTATCTGTTAGTGGAAGTGGTATCTGTTAGTGGAAGTGGTATCTGTTAGTGGAAGCGGTATAGGTATCTGTTAGTGGATGTGGTATCTGTTAGTGGAAGTGGTATATGTTAGTGGAAGTGGTATCTGTTAGTGGAAGCTGTATCTGTTAGTGGAAGCGGTATCTGTTAGTGGAAGTGGTATCTGTTAGTGGAAGTGGTATCTGTTAGTGGAAGTGGTATCTGTTAGTGGAAGCGGTATCTGTTAGTGGAAGTATTATCTGTTAGTGGAAGTGGTATCTGTTAGTGGAAGTGGTATCTGTTAGTGGAAGGGGTATCTGTTTGTGGAAGCGGTATCTGTTAGTGGAAGCGGTATCTGTTTGTGGAAGTGGTATCTGTTAGTGGAAGCGGTATCTGTTAGTGGAAGTGGTATCTGTTAGTGGAAGTGGTATCTGTTAGTGGAAGTGGTATCTGTTAGTGGAAGCGGTATAGGTGTCTGTTAGTGGAAGTGGTATCTGTTAGTGGAAGTGGTATCTGTTAGTGGAAGTGGTATCTGTTAGTGGAAGTAGTATATGTTAGTGGAAGTGGTATCTGTTAGTGGAAGTGGTATCTGTTAGTGGAAGTGGTATCTGTTAGTGGAAGCGGTATCTGTTAGTGGAAGTGGTATCTGTTAGTGGAAGTGGTATATGTTAGTGGAAGTGGTATCTGTTAGTGGAAGCGGTATCTGTTAGTGGAAGTGGTATCTGTTAGTGGAAGCGGTATCTGTTAGTGGAAGTGGTATCTGTTAGTGGAAGTGGTATCTGTTAGTGGAAGCGGTATAGGTATCTGTTAGTGGAAGTGGTATCTGTTAGTGGAAGTGGTATCTGTTAGTGGAAGTGGTATCTGTTAGTGGAAGTAGTATCTGTTAGTGGAAGTCGTATCTGTTAGTGGAAGTGGTATCTGTTAGTGGAAGCGGTATCTGTTTGTGGAAGTGGTATCTGTTTGCGGAAGTGGTATCTGTTAGTGGAAGCGGTATCTGTTAGTGGAAGTGGTATCTGTGAGTGGAAGTGGTATCTGTTAGTGGAAGTGGTATCTGTTAGTGGAAGCGGTATAGGTATCTGTTAGTGGAAGCGGTATAGGTATCTGTTAGTGGATTGAGTATCTGTTAGTGGAAGTGGTATATGTTAGGGGAAGTGGTATCTGTTAGTGGAAGCGGTATCTGTTAGTGGAAGCGGTATCTGTTAGTGGAAGCGGTATCTGTTAGTGGAAGTGGTATCTGTTAGTGGAAGTGGTATCTGTTAGTGGAAGCGGTATCTGTTAGTGGAAGCGGTATCTGTTAGTGGAAGTGGTATCTGTTAGTGGAAGTGGTATCTGTTAGTGGAAGTGGTATCTGTTAGTGGATGTAGCATATGTTAGTGGAAGTGGTATATGTATCTGTTAGTGGAAGTAGTATATGTTAGTGGAAGTGGTATCTGTTAGTGGAAGTGGTATCTGTTAGTGGAAGTGGTATCTGTTAGTGGAAGTGGTATCTGTTAGTGGAAGCGGTATCTGTTAGTGGAAGTGGTATCTGTTAGTGGAAGTGGTATCTGTTAGTGGAAGTAGTATATGTTAGTGGAAGTGGTATCTGTTAGTGGAAGTGGTATCTGTTAGTGGAAGCGGTATAGGTATCTGTTAGTGGATGTGGTATCTGTTAGTGGAAGTGGTATATGTTAGTGGAAGTGGTATCTGTTAGTGGAAGCGGTATCTGTTAGTGGAAGTGGTATCTGTTAGTGGAAGCGGTATCTGTTAGTGGAAGTGGTATCTGTTAGTGGAAGTGGTATCTGTTAGTGGAAGCGGTATAGGTGTCTGTTAGTGGAAGTGGTATCTGTTAGTGGAAGTGGTATCTGTTAGTGGAAGCGGTATAGGTGTCTGTTAGTGGAAGTGGTATCTGTTAGTGGAAGTGGTATCTGTTAGTGGAAGTGGTATCTGTTAGTGGAAGCAGTATCTGTTAGTGGAAGTGGTATCTGTTAGTGGAAGCGGTATCTGTTTGTGGAAGTGGTATCTGTTAGTGGAAGTGGTATCTGTTAGTGGAAGTGGTATCTGTTAGTGGAAGCGGTATCTGTTAGTGGAAGCGGTATCTGTTAGTGGAAGTGGTATCTGTTAGTGGAAGTGGTATCTGTTAGTGGAAGCGGTATCTGTTAGTGGAAGTGGTATCTGTTAGTGGAAGCGGTATCTGTTAGTGGAAGTGGTATCTGTTAGTGGAAGTGGTATCTGTTAGTGGAAGTGGTATCTGTTAGTGGATGTAGCATATGTTAGTGGAAGTGGTATATGTATCTGTTAGTGGAACTAGTATATGTAAGTGGAAGTGGTATCTGTTAGTGGAAGTGGTATCTGTTAGTGGAAGTGGTATCTGTTAGTGGAAGTGGTATCTGTTAGTGGAAGTGGTATCTGTTAGTGGAAGTGGTATCTGTTAGTGGAAGTAGTATCTGTTAGTGGAAGTGGTATCTGTTAGTGGAAGTGGTATCTGTTAGTGGAAGTGGTATCTGTTAGTGGAAGTGGTATCTGTTAGTGGAAGCGGTATCTGTTAGTGGAAGTGGTATCTGTTAGTGGAAGCAGTATCTGTTAGTGGAAGAGGTATCTGTTAGTGGAAGTGGTATCTGTTAGTGGAAGCGGTATATGTATCTGTTAGTGGAAGTAGTATATGTTAGTGGAAGTGGTATCTGTTAGTGGAAGTGGTATCTGTTAGTGGAAGTGGTATCTGTTAGTGGCAGCAGTATCTGTTAGTGGAAGTGGTATCTGTTAGTGGAAGTGGTATCTGTTAGTGGAAGCGGTATAGGTATCTGTTAGTGGATGTGGTATCTGTTAGTGGAAGTGGTATATGTTAGTGGAAGTGGTATCTGTTAGTGGAAGTGGTATCTGTTAGTGGAAGCAGTATCTGTTAGTGGAAGCGGTATAGGTATCTGTTAGTGGATGTGGTATCTGTTAGTGGAAGTGGTATCTGTTAGTGGAAGTGGTAACTGTTAGTGGAAGTGGTATCTGTTAGTGGAAGTGGTATCTGTTAGTGGAAGTGGTTTCTGTTAGTGGAAGCGGTATCTGTTTGTGGAACTGGTATCTGTTTGTGGAAGTGGTATCTGTTAGTGGAAGCGGTATCTGTTAGTGGAAGTGGTAACTGTTAGTGGAAGTGGTATCTGTTAGTGGAAGTGGTTTCTGTTAGTGGAAGTGGTAACTGTTAGTGGAAGTGGTATCTGTTAGTGGAAGTGGTTTCTGTTAGTGGAAGTGGTATCTGTTTGTGGAAGTGGTATCTGTTTGTGGAAGTGGTATCTGTAGTGGAAGTGGTATCTGTTAGTGGAAGTGGTATCTGTTAGTGGAAGCGGTATAGGTATCTGTTAGTGGAAGTGGTATCTGTTAGTGGAAGTGGTATCTGTTAGTGGAAGCGGTATCTGTTAGTCTAAGTAGTATCTGTTAGTGGAAGTGGTATCTGTTAGTGGAAGTGGTATATGTATCTGTTAGTGGAAGTAATACATTTTAGTGGAAGTAGTATATGTTAGTGGAAGTGGTATATGTATCTGTTAGTGGAAGTGGTATCTGTTAGTGGAAGTGGTATCTGTTAGTGAAAGTGGTATCTGTTAGTGGAAGTAGCATATGTTAGTGGAAGTGGTATATGTATCTGTTAGTGGAAGTAGTATATGTTAGTGGAAGTGGTATCTGTTAGTGGAAGTGGTATCTGTTAGTGGAAGTGTGGTACCTGTTAGTGGAAGTGGTATCTGTTAGTGGAAGCGGTACCTGTTAGTGGAAGTGGTATCTGTTAGTGGAAGTGGTATCTGTTTGTGGAAGCGGTATCTGTTAGTGGAAGCGGTATCTGTTAGTGGAAGCGGTATCTGTTAGTGGAAGTGGTATCTGTTAGTGGAAGTGGTATCTGTTAGTGGAAGCGGTATCTGTTAGTGGAAGTGGTATCTGTTAGTGGAAGCGGTATCTGTTAGTGGAAGTGGTATCTGTTAGTGGATGTAGCATATGTTAGTGTAAGTGGTATATGTATCTGTTAGTGGAAGTAGTATATGTAAGTGGAAGTGGTATCTGTTAGTGGAAGTGGTATCTGTTAGTGGAAGTGGTATCTGTTAGTGGAAGTGGTATCTGTTAGTGGAAGTGGTATCTGTTAGTGGAAGTGGTATCTGTTAGTGGAAGTGGTATCTGTTAGTGGAAGTGGTATCTGTTAGTGAAAGTGGTATCTGTTAGTGGAAGTAGCATATGTTAGTGGAAGTGGTATATGTATCTGTTAGTGGAAGTAGTATATGTTAGTGGAAGTGGTATCTGTTAGTGGAAGTGGTATCTGTTAGTGGAAGTGTGGTACCTGTTAGTGGAAGTGGTATCTGTTAGTGGAAGCGGTACCTGTTAGTGGAAGTGGTATCTGTTAGTGGAAGTGGTATCTGTTTGTGGAAGCGGTATCTGTTAGTGGAAGCGGTATCTGTTAGTGGAAGCGGTATCTGTTAGTGGAAGTGGTATCTGTTAGTGGAAGTGGTATCTGTTAGTGGAAGCGGTATCTGTTAGTGGAAGTGGTATCTGTTAGTGGAAGCGGTATCTGTTAGTGGAAGTGGTATCTGTTAGTGGAAGTGGTATCTGTTAGTGGAAGTGGTATCTGTTAGTGGATGTAGCATATGTTAGTGTAAGTGGTATATGTATCTGTTAGTGGAAGTAGTATATGTAAGTGGAAGTGGTATCTGTTAGTGGAAGTGGTATCTGTTAGTGGAAGTGGTATCTGTTAGTGGAAGTGGTATCTGTTAGTGGAAGTGGTATCTGTTAGTGGAAGTGGTATCTGTTAGTGGAAGTAGTATCTGTTAGTGGAAGTGGTATCTGTTAGTGGAAGTGGTATCTGTTAGTGGAAGTGGTATCTGTTAGTGGAAGCAGTATCTGTTAGTGGAAGTGGTATCTGTTAGTGGAAGCGGTATATGTATCTGTTAGTGGAAGTAGTATATGTTAGTGGAAGTGGTATCTGTTAGTGGAAGTGGTATCTGTTAGTGGAAGTGGTATCTGTTAGTGGAAGTGGTATCTGTTAGTGGAAGTGGTATCTGTTAGTGGAAGCGGTATCTGTTAGTGGAAGTGGTATCTGTTAGTGGAAGCAGTATCTGTTAGTGGAAGTGGTATCTGTTAGTGGAAGCGGTATATGTATCTGTTAGTGGAAGTAGTATATGTTAGTGGAAGTGGTATCTGTTAGTGGAAGTGGTATCTGTTAGTGGAAGTGGTATCTGTTAGTGGAAGTGGTATCTGTTAGTGGAAGCGGTATCTGTTAGTCTAAGTAGTATCTGTTAATTGAAGCGGTATCTGTTAGTGGAAGTGGTATCTGTTAGTGGAAGTGGTATCTGTTAGTGGAAGTGGTATCTGTTAGTGGAAGTGGTATCTGTTAGTGGAAGTGGTATCTGTTAGTGGATGTAGCATATGTTAGTGGAAGTGGTATATGTATCTGTTAGTGGAAGTAGTATATGTTAGTGGAAGTGGTATCTGTTAGTGGAAGCGGTATCTGTTAGTGGAAGTGGTATCTGTTAGTGGAAGTGGTATCTGTTAGTGGAAGTAGTATCTGTTAGTGGAAGCGGTATAGGTATCTGTTAGTGGATGTGGTATCTGTTAGTGGAAGTGGTATATGTTAGTGGAAGTGGTATCTGTTAGTGGAAGCGGTATCTGTTAGTGGAAGTAGTATCTGTTAGTGGAAGTGGTATCTGTTAGTGGATGTAGCATATGTTAGTGGAAGTGGTATATGTATCTGTTAGTGGAAGTAGTATATGTTAGTGGAAGTGGTATCTGTTAGTGGAAGTGGTATCTGTTAGTGGAAGTGGTATATGTTAGTGGAAGTGGTATCTGTTAGTGGAAGCGGTATCTGTTAGTGGAAGTAGTATCTGTTAGTGGAAGTGGTATCTGTTAGTGGATGTAGCATATGTTAGTGGAAGTGGTATATGTATCTGTTAGTGGAAGTAGTATATGTTAGTGGAAGTGGTATCTGTTAGTGGAAGTGGTATCTGTTAGTGGAAGTGGTTTCTGTTAGTGGAAGCGGTATCTGTTTGTGGAACTGGTATCTGTTTGTGGAAGTGGTATCTGTTAGTGGAAGCGGTATCTGTTAGTGGAAGTGGTAACTGTTAGTGGAAGTGGTATCTGTTAGTGGAAGTGGTTTCTGTTAGTGGAAGTGGTAACTGTTAGTGGAAGTGGTATCTGTTAGTGGAAGTGGTTTCTGTTAGTGGAAGTGGTATCTGTTTGTGGAAGTGGTATCTGTTTGTGGAAGTGGTATCTGTAGTGGAAGTGGTATCTGTTAGTGGAAGTGGTATCTGTTAGTGGAAGCGGTATAGGTATCTGTTAGTGGAAGTGGTATCTGTTAGTGGAAGTGGTATCTGTTAGTGGAAGCGGTATCTGTTAGTCTAAGTAGTATCTGTTAGTGGAAGTGGTATCTGTTAGTGGAAGTGGTATATGTATCTGTTAGTGGAAGTAATACATTTTAGTGGAAGTAGTATATGTTAGTGGAAGTGGTATATGTATCTGTTAGTGGAAGTGGTATCTGTTAGTGGAAGTGGTATCTGTTAGTGAAAGTGGTATCTGTTAGTGGAAGTAGCATATGTTAGTGGAAGTGGTATATGTATCTGTTAGTGGAAGTAGTATATGTTAGTGGAAGTGGTATCTGTTAGTGGAAGTGGTATCTGTTAGTGGAAGTGTGGTACCTGTTAGTGGAAGTGGTATCTGTTAGTGGAAGCGGTACCTGTTAGTGGAAGTGGTATCTGTTAGTGGAAGTGGTATCTGTTTGTGGAAGCGGTATCTGTTAGTGGAAGCGGTATCTGTTAGTGGAAGTGGTATCTGTTAGTGGAAGTGGTATCTGTTAGTGGAAGTGGTATCTGTTAGTGGAAGCGGTATCTGTTAGTGGAAGTGGTATCTGTTAGTGGAAGCGGTATCTGTTAGTGGAAGTGGTATCTGTTAGTGGATGTAGCATATGTTATTGTAAGTGGTATATGTATCTGTTAGTGGAAGTAGTATATGTAAGTGGAAGTGGTATCTGTTAGTGGAAGTGGTATCTGTTAGTGGAAGTGGTATCTGTTAGTGGAAGTGGTATCTGTTAGTGGAAGTGGTATCTGTTAGTGGAAGTGGTATCTGTTAGTGGAAGTGGTATCTGTTAGTGGAAGTGGTATCTGTTAGTGAAAGTGGTATCTGTTAGTGGAAGTAGCATATGTTAGTGGAAGTGGTATATGTATCTGTTAGTGGAAGTAGTATATGTTAGTGGAAGTGGTATCTGTTAGTGGAAGTGGTATCTGTTAGTGGAAGTGTGGTACCTGTTAGTGGAAGTGGTATCTGTTAGTGGAAGCGGTACCTGTTAGTGGAAGTGGTATCTGTTAGTGGAAGTGGTATCTGTTTGTGGAAGCGGTATCTGTTAGTGGAAGCGGTATCTGTTAGTGGAAGCGGTATCTGTTAGTGGAAGTGGTATCTGTTAGTGGAAGTGGTATCTGTTAGTGGAAGCGGTATCTGTTAGTGGAAGTGGTATCTGTTAGTGGAAGCGGTATCTGTTAGTGGAAGTGGTATCTGTTAGTGGAAGTGGTATCTGTTAGTGGAAGTGGTATCTGTTAGTGGATGTAGCATATGTTAGTGTAAGTGGTATATGTATCTGTTAGTGGAAGTAAGTGGATCTGTTAGTGGAAGTGGTATCTGTTAGTGGAAGTGGTATCTGTTAGTGGAAGTGGTATCTGTTAGTGGAAGTGGTATCTGTTAGTGGAAGTGGTATCTGTTAGTGGAAGTAGTATCTGTTAGTGGAAGTGGTATCTGTTAGTGGAAGTGGTATCTGTTAGTGGAAGTGGTATCTGTTAGTGGAAGTGGTATCAGTTAGTGGAAGCGGTATCTGTTAGTGGAAGTGGTATCTGTTAGTGGAAGCATATCTGTTAGTGGAAGTGGTATCTGTTAGTGGAAGTGGTATCTGTTAGTGGAAGTGGTATCTGTTAGTGGAAGTGGTATCTGTTAGTGGAAGTGGTATCTGTTAGTGGAAGTGGTATCTGTTAGTGGAAGTGGTATCTGTTAGTGGAAGTGGTATCTGTTAGTGGAAGCGGTATCTGTTAGTGGAAGTGGTATCTGTTAGTGGAAGCAGTATCTGTTAGTGGAAGTGGTATCTGTTAGTGGAAGCGGTATATGTATCTGTTAGTGGAAGTAGTATATGTTAGTGGAAGTGGTATCTGTTAGTGGAAGTGGTATCTGTTAGTGGAAGTGGTATCTGTTAGTGGAAGTGGTATCTGTTAGTGGAAGCGGTATCTGTTAGTCTAAGTAGTATCTGTTAATTGAAGCGGTATCTGTTAGTGGAAGTGGTATCTGTTAGTGGAAGTGGTATCTGTTAGTGGAAGTGGTATCTGTTAGTGGAAGTGGTATCTGTTAGTGGAAGTGGTATCTGTTAGTGGAAGTAGCATATGTTAGTGGAAGTGGTATATGTATCTGTTAGTGGAAGTAGTATATGTTAGTGGAAGTGGTATCTGTTAGTGGAAGTGGTATCTGTTAGTGGAAGTGGTATCTGTTAGTGGAAGTGGTATCTGTTAGTGGAAGTAGCATCTGTTAGTGGAAGCGGTATAGGTATCTGTTAGTGGAAGTGGTATCTGTTAGTGGAAGTGGTATCTGTTAGTGGAAGTGGTATCTGTTAGTGGAAGTGGTATCTGTTAGTGGAAGTAGTATCTGTTAGTGGAAGTGGTATCTGTTAGTGGAAGTAGCATCTGTTAGTGGAAGTGGTATATGTATCTGTTAGTGGAAGTGGTATCTGTTAGTGGAAGTGGTATCTGTTAGTGGAAGTGGTATCTGTTAGTGGAAGTGGTATCTGTTAGTGGAAGTGGTATCTGTTAGTGGAAGTGGTATCTGTTAGTGGAAGTGGTATCTGTTAGTGGAAGTGGTATCTGTTAGTGGAAGTGGTATAGGTATCTGTTAGTGGAAGTGGTATCTGTTAGTGGAAGTGGTATCTGTTAGTGGAAGTGGTATCTGTTAGTGGAAGTGGTATCTGTTAGTGGAAGTGGTATCTGTTAGTGGAAGTGGTATCTGTTAGTGGAAGTGGTATCTGTTAGTGGAAGTGGTATCTGTTAGTGGAAGCGGTATCTGTTAGTGGAAGTATTATCTGTTAGTGGAAGTGGTATCTGTTAGTGGAAGTGGTATCTGTTAGTGGAAGTGGTATCTGTTAGTGGAAGCGGTATCTGTTAGTGGAAGCGGTATCTGTTAGTGGAAGTGGTATCTGTTAGTGGAAGTGGTATCTGTTAGTGGAAGTGGTATCTGTTAGTGGAAGTGGTATCTGTTAGTGGAAGTGGTATCTGTTAGTGGAAGTGGTATCTGTTAGTGGAAGTGGTATCTGTTAGTGGAAGTGGTATCTGTTAGTGGAAGTGGTATCTGTTAGTGGAAGTGGTATCCGTTAGTGGAAGTGGTATCTGTTAGTGGAAGTGGTATCTGTTAGTGGAAGTGGTATCTGTTAGTGGAAGCGGTATCTGTTAGTGGAAGTGGTATCTGTTAGTGGAAGTGGTATCCGTTAGTGGAAGTGGTATCTGTTAGTGGAAGCGGTATCTGTTAGTGGAAGTGGTATCTGTTAGTGGAAGTGGTATCTGTTAGTGGAAGTGGTATCTGTTAGTGGAAGTGGTATCTGTTAGTGGAAGTGGTATCTGTTAGTGGAAGTGGTATCTGTTAGTGGAAGTGGTATCTGTTAGTGGAAGTGGTATCTGTTAGTGGAAGTCTGTTAGTGGAAGTGGTATCTGTTAGTGGAAGTGGTATCTGTTAGTGGAAGTGGTATCTGTTTGTGGAAGTGGTATCTGTTAGTGGAAGTGGTATCTGTTAGTGGAAGTGGTATCTGTTAGTGGAAGTGGTATCTGTTAGTGGAAGTGGTATCTGTTAGTGGAAGTGGTATCTGTTAGTGGAAGTGGTATAGGTATCCGTTAGTGGAAGTAGGTATCTGTTAGTGGAAGTGGTATCTGTTAGTGGAAGTGGTATCCGTTAGTGGAAGTGGTATCTGTTAGTGGAAGTGGTATCTGTTAGTGGAAGTGGTATCCGTTAGTGGAAGTGGTATCCGTTAGTGGAAGTGGTATATGTATCTGTTAGTGGAAGTGGTATCTGTTAGTGGAAGTGGTATCTGTTAGTGGAAGTGGTATCTGTTAGTGGAAGTGGTATCTGTTAGTGGAAGTGGTATCTGTTAGTGGAAGCGGTATCCGTTATGGAAGTGTATCCGTTAGTGGAAGTGGTATCTGTTAGTGGAAGTGGTATATGTTAGTGGAAGTGGTATCCGTTAGTGGAAGTGGTATCTGTTAGTGGAAGTATAGGTATCTGTTAGTGGAAGTGGTATCCGTTAGTGGAAGTGGCATCCGTTAGTGGAAGTGGTATCCGTTAGTGGAAGTGGTATCTGTTAGTGGAAGTGGTATCTGTTAGTGGAAGTGGTATCTGTTAGTGGAAGTGGTATCTGTTAGTGGAAGTGGTATCCGTTAGTGGAAGTGGTATCTGTTAGTGGAAGTGGTATCTGTTAGTGGAAGTGGTATCTGTTAGTGGAAGCGGTATAGGTATCTGTTAGTGGAAGTGGTATCTGTTAGTGGAAGTGGTATCTGTTAGTGGAAGTGGTATCTGTTAGTGGAAGTGGTATCCGTTAGTGGAAGTGGTATCCGTTAGTGGAAGTGGTATCCGTTAGTGGAAGTGGTATCTGTTAGTGGAAGTGGTATCTGTTAGTGGAAGTGGTATCTGTTAGTGGAAGGGTATCTGTTAGTGGAAGTGGTATCTGTTAGTGGAAGTGGTATCTGTTAGTGGAAGCGGTATCTGTTAGTGGAAGTGGTATCTGTTAGTGGAAGCGGTATCTGTTAGTGGAAGTGGTATCTGTTAGTGGAAGTGGTATCTGTTAGTGGAAGTGGTATCTGTTAGTGGAAGTGGTATCTGTTAGTGGAAGGTATATGTATCTGTTAGTGGAAGTGGTATCTGTTAGTGGAAGTGGTATCTGTTATCCGTTAGTGGAAGTGGTATCTGTTAGTGGAAGTGGTATCTGTTAGTGGAAGTGGTATCCGTTAGTGGAAGTGGTATCTGTTAGTGGAAGTGGTATCTGTTAGTGGAAGTGGTATCTGTTAGTGGAAGTGGTATCTGTTAGTGGAAGTGGTATCTGTTAGTGGAAGTGGTATCTGTTAGTGGAAGTGGTATCTGTTAGTGGAAGTGGTATCTGTTAGTGGAAGTGGTATCTGTTAGTGGAAGTGGTATCTGTTAGTGGAAGATCTGTTAGTGGAAGTATCTGTTAGTGGAAGTGGTATCTGTTAGTGGAAGTGGTATCTGTTAGTGGAATCTGTTAGTGGAGCAGTATCTGTTAGTGGAAGTGGTATCCGTTAGTGGAAGTGGTATCTGTTAGTGTGGAAGGGTATCCGTTAGTGGAAGTGGTATCTGTTAGTGGAAGTGGTATCTGTTAGTGGAAGTGGTATCTGTTAGTGGAAGTGGTATCTGTTAGTGGAAGCGTATCTGTTAGTGGAAGTGGTATCTGTTAGTGGAAGTGGTATCCGTTAGTGGAAGTGGTATCTGTTAGTGGAAGTGGTATCTGTTAGTGGAAGTGGTATCTGTTAGTGGAAGTGGTATCTGTTAGTGGAAGTGGTTTCTGTTAGTGGAAGAGGTATCTGTTAGTGGAAGTGGTATCTGTTAGTGGAAGTCTGTTAGTGGAAGTGGTATCTGTTAGTGGAAGTGGTATCTGTTAGTGGAAGTGGTATCTGTTAGTGGAAGTGGTATCCGTTAGTGGAAGTGGTATCTGTTAGTGGAAGTGGTATCTGTTAGTGGAAGTGGTATCTGTTAGTGGAAGTGGTATCTGTTAGTGGAAGTGGTCCTGTTAGTGGAAGTGGTATCTGTTAGTGGAAGTGGTATCTGTTAGTGGAAGTGGTATCTGTTAGTGGAAGTGGTATCTGTTAGTGGAAGTGGTATCTGTTAGTGGAAGTGGTATCCGTTAGGGAAGTATATCCGTTAGTGGAAGTGGTATCTGTTAGTGGAAGTGGTATCTGTTAGTGGAAGTGGTATCTGTTAGTGGAAGTGGTATCTGTTAGTGGAAGTGGTATCTGTTAGTGGAAGTGGTATCTGTTAGTGGAAGTGGTATATGTATCTGTTAGTGGAAGTAGTATCTGTTTGTGGAGTGGAAGTGTATCTGTTAGTGGAAGTGGTATCTGTTAGTGGAAGTGGTATCTGTTAGTGGAAGTGGTATCTGTTAGTGGAAGTGGTATCTGTTAGTGGAAGTGGTATCTGTTAGTGGAAGTGGTATCTGTTAGTGGAAGTGGTATCTGTTAGTGGAAGTGGTATCTGTTAGTGGAAGTGGTATCTGTTAGTGGTTAGTGGAAGTGGTATCTGTTAGTGGAAGTGGTATCTGTTAGTGGAAGTGGTATCTGTTAGTGGAAGTGGTATCTGTTAGTGGAAGTGGTATCTGTTAGTGGAAGTGGTATCTGTTAGTGGAAGTGGTATCTGTTAGTGGAAGTGGCATCTGTTAGTGGAAGTGGTATCTGTTAGTGGAAGTAGTATCTGTTAGTGGAAGTGGTATCTGTTAGTGGAAGTGGTATCTGTTAGTGGAAGTGGTATCTGTTAGTGGAAGTGGTATCTGTTAGTGGAAGTGGTATCTGTTAGTGGAAGTGGTATCTGTTAGTGGAAGTGGTATCTGTTAGTGGAAGTGGTATCTGTTAGTGGAAAGTGGTATCTGTTAGTGGAATCTGTTAGTGGAGGTATCTGTTAGTGGAAGTAGTATCCGTTAGTGGAAGTGGTATCTGTTAGTGAAGTGGTATCTGTTAGTGGAAGTGGTATCTGTTAGTGGAAGTGGTATCTGTTAGTGGAAGTGGTATCTGTTAGTGGAAGTGGTATCTGTTAGTGGAAGTGGTATCTGTTAGTGGAAGTGGTATCTGTTAGTGGAAGTGGTATCTGTTAGTGGAAGTGGTATCTGTTAGTGGAAGTGGTATCTGTTAGTGGAAGTGGTATCTGTTAGTGGAAGTGGTATCTGTTAGTGGAAGTGGTATCTGTTAGTGGAAGTGGTATCTGTTAGTGGAAGTGGTATCTGTTAGTGGAAGTGGTATCTGTTAGTGGAAGTGGCATATGTTAGTGGAAGTGGTATATGTATCTGTTAGTGGAAGTATATGTAAGTGGAAGTATCTGTTAGTGGAAGTGGTATCTGTTAGTGGAAGTGGTATCTGTTAGTGGAAGTGGTATCTGTTAGTGGAAGTGGTATCTGTTAGTGGAAGTGGTATCTGTTAGTGGAAGTGGTATCTGTTAGTGGAAGTGGTATCTGTTAGTGGAAGTGGTATCTGTTAGTGGAAGTGGTATCTGTTAGTGGAAGTGGTATCCGTTAGTGGAAGCGGTATCTGTTAGTGGAAGTGGTATCTGTTAGTGGAAGTGGTATCTGTTAGTGGAAGTGGTATCTGTTAGTGGAAGTGGTATATGTATCTGTTAGTGGAAGTGGTATCTGTTAGTGGAAGTGGTATCTGTTAGTGGAAGTGGTATCTGTTAGTGGAAGTGGTATCTGTTAGTGGAAGTGGTATCTGTTAGTGGAAGTGGTATCTGTTAGTGGAAGGGTATCTGTTAGTGGAAGCATATCTGTTAGTGGAAGTAGTATCTGTTAGTGGAAGTGGTATCTGTTAGTGGAATGGTATCCGTTAGTGGAAGTGGTATCTGTTAGTGGAAGTGGTATCTGTTAGTGGAAGTGGTATCTGTTAGTATCTGTTAGGAAGTGGTATCCTGTTAGTGGAAGTGGTATCCGTTAGTGGAAGTGGTATCTGTTAGTGGAAGTGGTATCTGTTAGTGGAAGTAGGTATCTGTTAGTGGAAGTGGCATCTGTTAGTGGAAGTGGTATCTGTTAGTGGAAGTGGTATCTGTTAGTGGAAGTGGTATCCGTTAGTGGAAGTGGCATCCGTTAGTGGAAGTGGTATCTGTTAGTGGAAGTGGTATCTGTTAGTGGAAGTGGTATCTGTTAGTGGAAGTGGTATCTGTTAGTGGAAGTGGTATCTGTTAGTGGAAGTGGTATCTGTTAGTGGAAGTGGTATATGTATCTGTTAGTGGAAGTAGTATCTGTTAGTGGAAGTGGTATCTGTTAGTGGAAGTGGTATCTGTTAGTGGAAGTGGTCTGTTATCTGTTAGTGGAAGTGGTATCCGTTAGTGGAAGTGGTATCTGTTAGTGGAAGTGGTATCTGTTAGTGGAAGTGGTATCTGTTAGTGGAAGTGGCATCCGTTAGTGGAAGTGGTATCTGTTAGTGGAAGTGGTATATGTTAGTGGAAGTGGTATCCGTTAGTGGAAGTGGCATCCGTTAGTGGAAGTGGTATCCGTTAGTGGAAGTGGTATCTGTTAGTGGAAGTGGTATCCGTTAGTGGAAGTGGTCCGTTAGTGGAAGTGGTATCCGTTAGTGGAAGTGGTATCTGTTAGTGAAGTAGTATCTGTTAGTGGAAGTGGTATCTGTTAGTGGAAGTGGTCTGTTAGTGGAAGTGGTATCTGTTAGTGGAAGTGGTATCCGTTAGTGGAAGTGGTATCTGTTAGTGGAAGTGGTATCTGTTAGTGGAAGTGGTATCTGTTAGTGGAAGTGGTATCTGTTAGTGGAAGTGGTATCTGTTAGTGGAAGTGGTATCTGTTAGTGGAAGTGGTATCTGTTAGTGGAAGTGGTATCTGTTAGTGGAAGTGGTATCTGTTAGTGGAAGTGGTATCCGTTAGTGGAAGTTAGTGGAAGTGGTATCTGTTAGTGGAAGTGGTATCTGTTAGTGGAAGTGGTATCTGTTAGTGGAAGCATATGTTAGTGGAAGTGGTATCATCCGTTAGTGGAAGTAGTATCCGTTAGTGGAAGTGGTATCTGGTATCCGTTAGTGGAAGTGGTATCTGTTAGTGGAAGTGGTATCTGTTAGTGGAAGTGGTATCTGTTAGTGGAAGTGGTATCTGTTAGTGGAAGTGGTATCTGTTAGTGGAAGTGGTATCTGTTAGTGGAAGTGGTATCTGTTAGTGGAAGTGGCATCCGTTAGTGGAAGTGGTATATGTATCCGTTAGTGGAAGTGGTATCCGTTAGTGGAAGTGGTATCCGTTAGTGGAAGTGGTATCTGTTAGTGGAAGTGGTATCCGTTAGTGGAAGTGGTATCCGTTAGTGGAAGTGGTATCTGTTAGTGGAAGTGGTATCTGTTAGTGGAAGTGGTATCTGTTAGTGGAAGTGGTATCCGTTAGTGGAATGGCATCTGTTAGTGGAAGTGGTATCCGTTAGTGGAAGTGGCATCCGTTAGTGGAAGTGGTATCCGTTAGTGGAAGTGGTATCCGTTTAGTGGAAGTGGTATCTGTTAGTGGAAGTGGTATCTGTTAGTGGGAAGTCCTGTTAGTGGAAGTGGTATCTGTTAGTGGAAGTGGTATCCGTTAGTGGAAGTGGCATCCGTTAGTGAAGTGGTATCCGTTAGTGGAAGTGGTATCTGTTAGTGGAAGTGGTATCCGTTAGTGGAAGTGGTATCTGTTAGTGGAAGTGGTATCTGTTAGTGGAAGTGGTATCTGTTAGTGGAAGTGGTATCCGTTAGTGGAAGTGGTATCTGTTAGTGGAAGTGTATCTGTTAGTGGAAGTGGTATCTGTTAGTGGAAGTGGTATCTGTTAGTGGAAGTATAGGCATCTGTTAGTGGAAGTGGTATCTGTTAGTGGAAGTGGTATCTGTTAGTGGAAGTGGTATCTGTTAGTGGAAGTGGTATCTGTTAGTGGAAGTGGTATCTGTTAGTGGAAGTGGTATCTGTTAGTGGAAGTGGTATCTGTTAGTGGAAGTGGTATCTGTTAGTGGAAGTGGTATCTGTTAGTGGAAGTGGTATCTGTTAGTGGAAGTGGTATCTGTTAGTGGAAGTGGTATCTGTTAGTGGAAGTGGTATCTGTTAGTGGAAGTGGTATCCGTTAGTGGAAGTGGTATCTGTTAGTGGAAGCAGTATCTGTTAGTGGAAGTGGTATCTGTTAGTGGAAGTGGTATCTGTTAGTGGAAGTGGTATCCGTTAGTGGAAGTGGTATCTGTTAGTGGAAGTGGTATCTGTTAGTGGAAGTGGTATCTGTTAGTGGAAGTGGTATCTGTTAGTGGAAGTGGTATCTGTTAGTGGAAGTGGTATCTGTTAGTGGAAGTATATCTGTTAGTGGAAGTGGTATCTGTTAGTGGAAGTGGTATCTGTTAGTGGAAGTGGTATCTGTTAGTGGAAGTGGTATCTGTTAGTGGAAGTGGTATCTGTTAGTGGAAGTGGTTTCTGTTATCTATCTGTTAGTGGAAGTGGTATCTGTTAGTGGAAGTGGTATCTGTTAGTGGAAGTGGTATCTGTTAGTGGAAGTGGTATCTGTTAGTGGAAGTGGTATCTGTTAGTGGAAGTGGTATCTGTTAGTGGAAGTGGTATCTGTTAGTGGAAGTGGTATCTGTTAGTGGAAGTGGTATCTGTTAGTGGAAGTGGTATCTGTTAGTGGAAGTGTATATGTATCTGTTAGTGGAAGTGGTATCCGTTAGTGGAAGTGGTATCTGTTAGTGGAAGTGGTATCTGTTAGTGGAAGTGGTATCCGTTAGTGGAAGTGGTATCTGTTAGTGGAAGTGGTATAGGTATCTGTTAGTGGAAGTGGTATCTGTTAGTGGAAGTGGTATCTGTTAGTGGAAGTGGTATCTGTTAGTGGAAGTGGTATCTGTTAGTGGAAGTGGTATCTGTTAGTGGAAGTGGTGGTATCTGTTAGTGGAAGTGGTATCTGTTAGTGGAAGTGGTATCTGTTAGTGGAAGTGGTATCTGTTAGTGGAAGTGGTATCTGTTAGTGGAAGCAGTATCTGTTAGTGGAAGTGGTATCTGTTAGTGGAAGTGGTATCTGTTAGTGGAAGTGGTATCTGTTAGTGGAAGTGGTATCTGTTAGTGGAAGTGGTATCTGTTAGTGGAAGCAGTATCTGTTAGTGGAAGTGGTATCTGTTAGTGGAAGTGGTATCTGTTAGTGGAAGTGGTATCTGTTAGTGGAAGTGGTATCTGTTAGTGGAAGTGGTATCTGTTAGTGGAAGTGGTATCTGTTAGTGGAAGTGGTATCTGTTAGTGGAAGCGGTATCTGTTAGTGGAAGTAGTATATGTTAGTGGAAGTGGTATCTGTTAGTGGAAGTGGTATCTGTTAGTGGAAGTGGTATCTGTTAGTGGAAGTGGTATAGGTATCTGTTAGTGGAAGTGGTATAGGTATCTGTTAGTGGAAGTGGTATATGTTAGTGGAAGTGGTATCTCTTAGTGGAAGTGGTATCTGTTAGTGGAAGTGGTATCTGTTAGTGGAAGTGGTATCTGTTAGTGGAAGTGGTATCTGTTAGTGGAAGTGGTATCTGTTAGTGGAAGTGGTATCTGTTAGTGGAAGTGGTATATGTATCTGTTAGTGGAAGTGGTATCTGTTAGTGGAAGTGGTATCTGTTAGTGGAAGTAGCATCCGTTAGTGGAAGTGTATCTGTTAGTAAGTGTATCTGTTAGTGAAGTGGTATCTGTTAGTGGAAGTGGTATCTATTAGTGGAAGTGGTATCTGTTAGTGGAAGTGGTATCTGTTAGTGGAAGTGGTATCTGTTAGTGGAAGTGGTATCTGTTAGTGGAAGTGGTATCTGTTAGTGGATGTGGTATCTGTTAGTGGAAGTGGTATATGTTAGTGGAAGTGGTATCTGTTAGTGGAAGTGGTATCTGTTAGTGGAAGCAGTATCTGTTAGTGGAAGTATAGGTATCTGTTAGTGGATGTGGTATCTGTTAGTGGAAGTGGTATCTGTTAGTGGAAGTGGTATCTGTTAGTGGAAGTGGTATCTGTTAGTGGAAGTGGTATCTGTTAGTGGAAGCAGTATCTGTTAGTGGAAGTGGTATCTGTTAGTGGAAGTGGTATCTGTTAGTGGAAGCGGTATAGGTATCTGTTAGTGGAAGTGGTATCTGTTAGTGGAAGTGGTATCTGTTAGTGGAAGTGGTATCTGTTAGTGGAAGTGGTATCTGTTAGTGGAAGTGGTATCTGTTAGTGGAAGTGGTTTCTGTTAGTGGAAGCGGTATCTGTTAGTGGAAGTGGTATCTGTTAGTGGAAGTGGTATCTGTTAGTGGAAGTGGTATCTGTTAGTGGAAGTGGTATCTGTTAGTGGAAGTGGTATCTGTTAGTGGAAGTGGTATCTGTTAGTGGAAGTGGTATCTGTTAGTGGAAGTGGTATCTGTTAGTGGAAGTGGTATCTGTTTGTGGAAGTGGTTCTGTTAGTGGAAGTGGTATCTGTTAGTGGAAGTGGTATCTGTTAGTGGAAGTGGTATCTGTTAGTGGAAGTGGTATCTGTTAGTGGAAGTGGTATCTGTTAGTGGAAGTGGTATCTGTTAGTGGAAGTGGTCCGTTAGTGGAAGTGGTATCTGTTAGTGGAAGTGGTATCTGTTAGTTAGGAAGTAGTATATGTTAGTGGAAGTGGTATCTGTTAGTGGAAGTGGTATCTGTTAGTGGAAGTGGTATCTGTTAGTGGAAGTGGTATCTGTTAGTGGAAGTGGTATAGGTATCTGTTAGTGGAAGTGGTATCTGTTAGTGGAAGTGGTATCTGTTAGTGAAGTGGTATCTGTTAGTGGAAGTGGTATCTGTTAGTGGAAGTGGTATCTGTTAGTGGATCTGTTAGTGGAAGCAGTATCTGTTAGGAAGTGGTATCTGTTAGTGGAAGCAGTATCTGTTAGTGGAAGCGGTAGGTATCTGTTAGTGGATGTGGTATCTGTTAGTGGAAGTGGTATCTGTTAGTGGAAGCAGTATCTGTTAGTGGAAGTGGTATAGGTATCTGTTAGTGGATGTGGTATCTGTTAGTGGAAGTGGTATCTGTTAGTGGAAGTGGTAACTGTTAGTGGAAGTGGTATCTGTTAGTGGAAGTGGTTTCTGTTAGTGGAAGTGTATCTGTTAGTGGAAGTGGTATCTGTTTGTGGAAGTGGTATATGTTAGTGGAAGTGGTATCTGTTAGGATGGTATCTGTTAGTGGAAGTGGTATAGGTATCTGTTAGTGGAAGTAGGTATCTGTTAGTGGAAGTGGTATCTGTTAGTGGAAGTGGTATCTGTTAGTGGAAGTGGTATCTGTTAGTGGAAGTGGTATCTGTTAGTGGAAGTGGTATCTGTTAGTGGGAAGTGGTATCCGTTAGTGGAAGTGGTATCTGTTAGTGGAAGTGGTATCTGTTAGTGGAAGTGGTATCTGTTAGTGGAAGTGGTATATGTATCTGTTAGTGGAAGTGGTATCTGTTAGTGAAAGTGGTATCTGTTAGTGGAAGCATATGTTAGTGGAAGTGGTATATGTATCTGTTAGTGGAAGTAGTATATGTTAGTGGAAGGGTATCTGTTAGTGGAAGTGGTATCTGTTAGTGGAAGTGGTATCTGTTAGTGGAAGTGGTATCTGTTAGTGGAAGTGGTATCTGTTAGTGGAAGTAGTATCTGTTAGTGGAAGTGGTATCTGTTAGTGGAAGTGGTATCTGTTAGTGGAAGTGGTATCTGTTAGTGGAAGTGGTATCTGTTAGTGGAAGTGGTATCTGTTAGTGGAAGTGGTATCTGTTAGTGGAAGTGGTATCTGTTAGTGGAAGTGGTATCTGTTAGTGGAAGCGGTATCTGTTAGTGGAAGTGGTATCTGTTAGTGGAAGCGGTATCTGTTAGTGGAAGTGGTATCTGTTAGTGGAAGCGGTATCTGTTAGTGGAAGTAGTATATGTTAGTGGAAGTGGTATCTGTTAGTGGAAGTGGTATCTGTTAGTGGAAGTGGTATCTGTTAGTGGAAGTGGTATCTCTGTTAGTGGAAGTATAGGTATCTGTTAGTGGAAGTGGTATCTGTTAGTGGAAGTGGTATCTCTTAGTGGAAGTGGTATCTGTTAGTGGAAGTAGTATCTGTTAGTGGAAGTGGTATCTGTTAGTGGAAGTGGTACATGTTAGTGGAAGTGGTACTGTTAGTGGAAGTGGTATCTGTTAGTGGAAGTGGTATCTGTTAGTGGAAGTGGTATATGTTAGTGGAAGTGGTATCTGTTAGTGGAAGTGGTATAGGTATCTGTTAGTGGAAGTGGTATATGTTAGTGGAAGTGGTATCTGTTAGTGGAAGTGGTATCTGTTAGTGGAAGTGGTATCTGTTAGTGGAAGTGGTATCTGTTAGTGGAAGTGGTATCTGTTAGTGGAAGTGGTATATGTTAGTGGAAGTGGTATCTGTTTGTGGAAGTGGTATAGGTATCTGTTAGTGGAAGTGGTATATGTTAGTGGAAGTGGTATCTGTTAGTGGAAGTGGTATCTGTTAGTGGAAGCAGTATCTGTTAGAGGAAGTGGTATCTGTTAGTGGAAGCAGTATCTGTTAGTGGAAGCGGTATAGGTATCTGTTAGTGGATGTGGTATCTGTTAGTGGAAGTGGTATCTGTTAGTGGAAGCAGTATCTGTTAGTGGAAGCGTATAGGTATCTGTTAATGGATGTGGTATCTGTTAGTGGAAGTGGTATCTGTTAGTGGAAGTGGTAACTGTTAGTGGAAGTGGTATCTGTTAGTGGAAGTGGTTTCTGTTAGTGGAAGCGGTATCTGTTTGTGGAAGTGGTATCTGTTTGTGGAAGTGGTATCTGTTAGTGGAAGCGGTATCTGTTAGTGGAAGTGGTATCTGCTAGTGGAAGTGGTATAGGTATCTGTTAGTGGAAGTGGTATAGGTATCTGTTAGTGGAAGTGGTATAGGTATCTGTTAGTGGAAGTGGTATATGTTAGTGGAAGTGGTATCTCTTAGTGGAAGTGGTATCTGTTAGTGGAAGTAGTATCTGTTAGTGGAAGTGATATCTGTTAGTGGTAGTGGTATCTGTTAGTGGAAGTGGTATCTGTTAGTGGAAGTGGTATCTGTTAGTGGAAGTGGTATCTGTTAGTGGAAGTGGTATATGTATCTGTTAGTGGAAGTGGTATCTGTTAGTGAAAGTGGTATCTGTTAGTGGAAGTAGCATATGTTAGTGGAAGTGGTATATGTATCTGTTAGTGGAAGTAGTATATGTTAGTGGAAGTGGTATCTGTTAGTGGAAGTGGTATCTGTTAGTGGAAGTGTGGTATCTGTTAGTGGAAGTGGAATCTGTTAGTGGAAGTGGTATCTGTTAGTGGAAGTGGTATCTGTTAGTGGAAGTGGTATCTGTTAGTGGAAGTAGTATCTGTTAGTGGAAGTGGTATCTGTTAGTGGAAGTGGTATCTGTTAGTGGAAGCGGTATCTGTTAGTGGAAGTGGTATCTGTTAGTGGAAGTGGTATCTGTTAGTGGAAGTGGTATCTGTTAGTGGAAGTGGTATCTGTTAGTGGAAGTGGTATCTGTTAGTGGAAGTGGTATCTGTTAGTGGAAGTGGTATCTGTTAGTGGAAGTGGTATCTGGTATCTGTTAGTGGAAGTAGTATATGTTAGTGGAAGTGGTATCTGTTAGTGGAAGTGGTATCTGTTAGTGGAAGTGGTATCTGTTAGTGGAAGTGGTATATGTTAGTGGAAGAGTTATCTGTTAGTGGAAGTGGTATAGGTATCTGTTAGTGGAAGTGGTATAGGTATCTGTTTGTGGAAGTGGTATATGTTAGTGGAAGTGGTATCTCTTAGTGGAAGTGGTATCTGTTAGTGGAAGTAGTATCTGTTAGTGGAAGTGGTATCTGTTAGTGGAAGTGGTACATGTTAGTGGAAGTGGTATCTGTTAGTGGAAGTGGTATATGTTAGTGGAAGTGGTATGTGTTAGTGGAAGTGGTATAGGTATCTGTTAGTGGAAGTGGTATATGTTAGTGGAAGTGGTATCTGTTAGTGGAAGTGGTATCTGTTAGTGGAAGTGGTATATGTTAGTGGAAGTGGTATCTATTAGTGGAAGTGGTATCTGTTAGTGGAAGTGGTATCTGTTAGTGGAAGTGGTATATGTTAGTGGAAGTGGTATCTGTTTGTGGAAGTGGTATAGGTATCTGTTAGTGGAAGTGGTATATGTTAGTGGAAGTGGTATCTGTTAGTGGAAGTGGTATCTGTTAGTGGAAGCAGTATCTGTTAGAGGAAGTGGTATCTGTTAGTGGAAGCAGTATCTGTTAGTGGAAGCGGTATAGGTATCTGTTAGTGGATGTGGTATGTGTTAGTGGAAGTGGTATCTGTTAGTGGAAGCAGTATCTGTTAGTGGAAGCGGTATAGGTATCTGTTAGTGGATGTGGTATCTGTTAGTGGAAGTGGTATCTGTTAGTGGAAGTGGTAACTGTTAGTGGAAGTGGTATCTGTTAGTGGAAGTGGTTTCTGTTAGTGGAAGCGGTATCTGTTTGTGGAAGTGGTATCTGTTTGTGGAAGTGGTATCTGTTAGTGGAAGCGGTATCTGTTAGTGGAAGTGGTATCTGTTAGTGGAAGTGGTATAGGTATCTGTTAGTGGAAGTGGTATAGGTATCTGTTAGTGGTATAGGTATCTGTTAGTGGAAGTGGTATATGTTAGTGGAAGTGGTATCTCTTAGTGGAAGTGGTATCTGTTAGTGGAAGTAGTATCTGTTAGTGGAAGTGGTATCTGTTAGTGGTAGTGGTATCTGTTAGTGGAAGTGGTATCTGTTAGTGGAAGTGGTATCTGTTAGTGGAAGTGGTATCTGTTAGTGGAAGTGTTATATGTATCTGTTAGTGCAAGTGGTATCTGTTAGTGAAAGTGGTATCTGTTCGTGGAAGTAGCATATGTTAGTGGAAGTGGTATATGAATCTGTTAGTGGAAGTAGTATATGTTAGTGGAAGTGGTATCTGTTAGTGGAAGTGGTATCTGTTAGTGGAAGTGGTATCTGTTAGTGGAAGTGGTATCTGTTAGTGGAAGTGGTATCTGTTAGTGGAAGTGGTATATGTTAGTGGAAGTGGTATCTGTTTGTGGAAGTGGTATAGGTATCTGTTAGTGGAAGTGGTATATGTTAGTGGAAGTGGTATCTGTTAGTGGAAGTGGTATCTGTTAGTGGAAGCAGTATCTGTTAGAGGAAGTGGTATCTGTTAGTGGAAGCAGTATCTGTTAGTGGAAGCGGTATAGGTATCTGTTAGTGGATGTGGTATCTGTTAGTGGAAGTGGTATCTGTTAGTGGAAGCAGTATCTGTTAGTGGAAGCGGTATAGGTATCTGTTAATGGATGTGGTATCTGTTAGTGGAAGTGGTATCTGTTAGTGGAAGTGGTAACTGTTAGTGGAAGTGGTATCTGTTAGTGGAAGTGGTTTCTGTTAGTGGAAGCGGTATCTGTTTGTGGAAGTGGTATCTGTTTGTGGAAGTGGTATCTGTTAGTGGAAGCGGTATCTGTTAGTGGAAGTGGTATCTGCTAGTGGAAGTGGTATAGGTATCTGTTAGTGGAAGTGGTATAGGTATCTGTTAGTGGAAGTGGTATAGGTATCTGTTAGTGGAAGTGGTATATGTTAGTGGAAGTGGTATCTCTTAGTGGAAGTGGTATCTGTTAGTGGAAGTAGTATCTGTTAGTGGAAGTGATATCTGTTAGTGGTAGTGGTATCTGTTAGTGGAAGTGGTATCTGTTAGTGGAAGTGGTATCTGTTAGTGGAAGTGGTATCTGTTAGTGGAAGTGGTATATGTATCTGTTAGTGGAAGTGGTATCTGTTAGTGAAAGTGGTATCTGTTAGTGGAAGTAGCATATGTTAGTGGAAGTGGTATATGTATCTGTTAGTGGAAGTAGTATATGTTAGTGGAAGTGGTATCTGTTAGTGGAAGTGGTATCTGTTAGTGGAAGTGTGGTATCTGTTAGTGGAAGTGGAATCTGTTAGTGGAAGTGGTATCTGTTAGTGGAAGTGGTATCTGTTAGTGGAAGTGGTATCTGTTAGTGGAAGTAGTATCTGTTAGTGGAAGTGGTATCTGTTAGTGGAAGTGGTATCTGTTAGTGGAAGCGGTATCTGTTAGTGGAAGTGGTATCTGTTAGTGGAAGTGGTATCTGTTAGTGGAAGTGGTATCTGTTAGTGGAAGCGGTATCTGTTAGTGGAAGTGGTATCTGTTAGTGGAAGCGGTATCTGTTAGTGGAAGTGGTATCTGTTAGTGGAAGCGGTATCTGTTAGTGGAAGTAGTATATGTTAGTGGAAGTGGTATCTGTTAGTGGAAGTGGTATCTGTTAGTGGAAGTGGTATCTGTTAGTGGAAGTGGTATATGTTAGTGGAAGAGTTATCTGTTAGTGGAAGTGGTATAGGTATCTGTTAGTGGAAGTGGTATAGGTATCTGTTTGTGGAAGTGGTATATGTTAGTGGAAGTGGTATCTCTTAGTGGAAGTGGTATCTGTTAGTGGAAGTAGTATCTGTTAGTGGAAGTGGTATCTGTTAGTGGAAGTGGTACATGTTAGTGGAAGTGGTATCTGTTAGTGGAAGTGGTATATGTTAGTGGAAGTGGTATGTGTTAGTGGAAGTGGTATAGGTATCTGTTAGTGGAAGTGGTATATGTTAGTGGAAGTGGTATCTGTTAGTGGAAGTGGTATCTGTTAGTGGAAGTGGTATATGTTAGTGGAAGTGGTATCTATTAGTGGAAGTGGTATCTGTTAGTGGAAGTGGTATCTGTTAGTGGAAGTGGTATATGTTAGTGGAAGTGGTATCTGTTTGTGGAAGTGGTATAGGTATCTGTTAGTGGAAGTGGTATATGTTAGTGGAAGTGGTATCTGTTAGTGGAAGTGGTATCTGTTAGTGGAAGCAGTATCTGTTAGAGGAAGTGGTATCTGTTAGTGGAAGCAGTATCTGTTAGTGGAAGCGGTATAGGTATCTGTTAGTGGATGTGGTATGTGTTAGTGGAAGTGGTATCTGTTAGTGGAAGCAGTATCTGTTAGTGGAAGCGGTATAGGTATCTGTTAGTGGATGTGGTATCTGTTAGTGGAAGTGGTATCTGTTAGTGGAAGTGGTAACTGTTAGTGGAAGTGGTATCTGTTAGTGGAAGTGGTTTCTGTTAGTGGAAGCGGTATCTGTTTGTGGAAGTGGTATCTGTTTGTGGAAGTGGTATCTGTTAGTGGAAGCGGTATCTGTTAGTGGAAGTGGTATCTGTTAGTGGAAGTGGTATAGGTATCTGTTATGTGGAAGTGGTATAGGTATCTGTTAGTGGTATAGGTATCTGTTAGTGGAAGTGGTATATGTTAGTGGAAGTGGTATCTCTTAGTGGAAGTGGTATCTGTTAGTGGAAGTAGTATCTGTTAGTGGAAGTGGTATCTGTTAGTGGTAGTGGTATCTGTTAGTGGAAGTGGTATCTGTTAGTGGAAGTGGTATCTGTTAGTGGAAGTGGTATCTGTTAGTGGAAGTGTTATATGTATCTGTTAGTGCAAGTGGTATCTGTTAGTGAAAGTGGTATCTGTTCGTGGAAGTAGCATATGTTAGTGGAAGTGGTATATGAATCTGTTAGTGGAAGTAGTATATGTTAGTGGAAGTGGTATCTGTTAGTGGAAGTGGTATCTGTTAGTGGAAGTGGTATCTGTTAGTGGAAGTGGTATCTGTTAGTGGAAGTGGTATCTGTTAGTGGAAGTGGTATATGTTAGTGGAAGTGGTATCTGTTTGTGGAAGTGGTATAGGTATCTGTTAGTGGAAGTGGTATATGTTAGTGGAAGTGGTATCTGTTAGTGGAAGTGGTATCTGTTAGTGGAAGTAGTATCTGTTAGAGGAAGTGGTATCTGTTAGTGGAAGCAGTATCTGTTAGTGGAAGTATAGGTATCTGTTAGTGGATGTGGTATCTGTTAGTGGAAGTGGTATCTGTTAGTGGAAGCAGTATCTGTTAGTGGAAGTATAGGTATCTGTTAATGGATGTGGTATCTGTTAGTGGAAGTGGTATCTGTTAGTGGAAGTGGTAACTGTTAGTGGAAGTGGTATCTGTTAGTGGAAGTGGTTTCTGTTAGTGGAAGCGGTATCTGTTTGTGGAAGTGGTATCTGTTTGTGGAAGTGGTATCTGTTAGTGGAAGCGGTATCTGTTAGTGGAAGTGGTATCTGCTAGGTATCTGTTAGTGGAAGTGGTATAGGTATCTGTTAGTGGAAGTGGTATAGGTATCTGTTAGTGGAAGTGGTATATGTTAGTGGAAGTGGTATCTCTTAGTGGAAGTGGTATCTGTTAGTGGAAGTAGTATCTGTTAGTGGAAGTGGTATCTGTTAGTGGTAGTGGTATCTGTTAGTGGAAGTGGTATCTGTTAGTGGAAGTGGTATCTGTTAGTGGAAGTGGTATCTGTTAGTGGAAGTGTATCTGTTAGTGGAAGTGGTATCTGTTAGTGAAAGTGGTATCTGTTAGTGGAAGTAGCATATGTTAGTGGAAGTGGTATATGTATCTGTTAGTGGAAGTAGTATATGTTAGTGGAAGTGGTATCTGTTAGTGGAAGTGGTATCTGTTAGTGGAAGTGGTATCTGTTAGTGGAAGTGGTATCTGTTAGTGGAAGTGGTATCTGTTAGTGGAAGTGGTATCTGTTAGTGGAAGTGGTATCTGTTAGTGGAAGTAGTATCTGTTAGTGGAAGTGGTATCTGTTAGTGGAAGTGGTATCTGTTAGTGGAAGTGGTATCTGTTAGTGGAAGTGGTATCTGTTAGTGGAAGTGGTATCTGTTAGTGGAAGTGGTATCTGTTAGTGGAAGTGGTATCTGTTAGTGGAAGTGGTATCTGTTAGTGGAAGTGGTATCTGTTAGTGGAAGTGGTATCTGTTAGTGGAAGTGGTATCTGTTAGTGGAAGTGGTATCTGTATATCTGTTAGTGGAAGTGGTATCTGTTAGTGGAAGTGGTATCTGTTAGTGGAAGTGGTATCTGTTAGTGGAAGTGGTATCTGTTAGTGGAAGTGGTATCTGTTAGTGGAAGTGGTATCTGTTAGTGGAAGTGGAAGTGGTATCTGTTAGTGGAAGTAGTATCTGTTAGTGGAAGTGGTATCTGTTAGTGGAAGTGGTATCTGTTAGTGGAAGTGGTATAGGTATCTGTTAGTGGAAGTGGTATCTGTTAGTGGAAGTGGTATCTGTTAGTGGAAGTATATCTGTTAGTGGAAGTGGTATCTGTTAGTGGAAGTGGTATCTGTTAGTGGAAGTGGTATCTGTTAGTGGAAGTGGTATCTGTTAGTGGAAATCTGTTAGTGGAAGTGGTATCTGTTAGTGGAAGTGGTATCTGTTAGTGGAAGTGGTATCTGTTAGTGGAAGTGGTATCTGTTAGTGGAAGTATCTGTTAGTGGAAGTGGTATCTGTTAGTGGAAGTGGTATCTGTTAGTGGAAGCAGTATCTGTTAGTGGAAGTGGTATCTGTTAGTGGAAGTGGTATCTGTTAGTGGAAGTGGTATCTGTTAGTGGAAGTGGTATCTGTTAGTGGAAGTGTATCTGTTAGTGGAAGTGGTATCTGTTAGTGGAAGTGGTAGTTAGTGGAATCTGTTAGTAGTATCTGTTAGTGGAAGTGGTATCTGTTAGTGGAAGTGGTATCTGTTAGTGGAAGTGGTATCTGTTAGTGGAAGTGGTATCTGTTAGTGGAAGTGGTATCTGTTAGTGGAAGTGGTATAGTATCTGTTAGTGGAAGTGGTATCTGTTAGTGGAAGTATCTGTTAGTGGAAGTGGTATCTGTTAGTGGAAGTATCTGTTAGTGGAAGTGGTATCTGTTAGTGGAAGTGGTATCTGTTAGTGGAAGTGGTATCTGTTAGTGGATGGTATCTGTTAGTGGAAGTGGTATCTGTTAGTGGAAGTGGTATCTGTTAGTGGAAGTGGTATCTGTTAGTGGAAGTGGTATCTGTTAGTGGAAGTGGTATCTGTTAGTGGAAGTGGTATCTGTTAGTGGAAGTGGTATCTGTTAGTGGAAGTGGTATCTGTTAGTGGAAGTGGTATCTGTTAGTGGAAGTGGTATCTGTTAGTGGAAGTGTATCTGTTAGTGGAAGTGGTATCTGTTAGTGGAAGTGGTATCTGTTAGTGGAAGTGGAAGTGGTATCTGTTAGTGGAAGTGGTATCTGTTAGTGGAAGTGGTATCTGTTAGTGGAAGTGGTATCTGTTAGTGGAAGTGGTATCTGTTAGTGAAGTGGTATCTGTTAGTGGTATCTGTTAGTGGAAGTGGTATCTGTTAGTGGAAGTGGTATCTGTTAGTGGAAGTGGTATCTGTTAGTGGAAGTGGTATCTGTTAGTGGAAGTGGTATCTGTTAGTGGAAGTGGTATAGGTATCTGTTAGTGGAAGTGGTATCTGTTAGTGGAAGTGTATCTGTTAGTTATCTGTTAGTGAAGTGGTATCTGTTAGTGGGTATATCTGTTAGTGGAAGTGGTATCTGTTAGTGGAAGTGGTATCTGTTAGTGGAAGTGGTATCTGTTAGTGGAAGTGGTATCTGTTAGTGGAAGTAGTATCTGTTAGTGGAAGTGGTATCTGTTAGTGGAAGTGGTATCTGTTAGTGGAATCTGTGGTATCTGTTAGTGGAAGTGGTATCTGTTAGTGGAAGTGTATCTGTTAGTGGAAGTAGTATCTGTTAGTGGAAGTGGTATCTGTTAGTGGAAGTGGTATCTGTTAGTGGAAGTGTGGGATATGTATCTGTTAGTGAAGTGGTATCTGTTAGTGGAAGTGGTATCTGTTAGTGGAAGTGGTATCTGTTAGTGGAAGTGGTATCTGTTAGTGGAAGTGGTATCTGTTAGTATATGTTAGTGGAAGTGGTATCTGTTAGTGGAAGTGGTATCTGTTAGTGGAAGTGGTATCTGTTAGTGGAAGTGGTATCTGTTAGTGGAAGTGGTATCTGTTAGTGGAAGTGGTATCTGTTAGTGGATGGTATCTGTTAGTGGAAGTATCTGTTATATGTTATCTGTTAGTGGAAGTGGTATCTGTTAGTGGAAGTGGTATCTGTTAGTGGAAGTGGTATCTGTTAGTGGAAGTGGTATCTGTTAGTGGAAGTGGTATCTGTTAGTGGAAGTGGTATCTGTTAGTGGAAGTATCTGTTAGTGGAAGTGGTATCTGTTAGTGGAAGTGGTATCTGTTAGTGGAAGTGGTATAGGTATCTGTTAGTGGAAGTGGTATCTGTTAGTGGAAGTGGTATCTGTTAGTGGAAGTGTATCTGTTAGTGGAAGTGTATCTGTTAGTGGAAGTATCTGTTAGTGGAAGTGGTATCTGTTAGTGGAAGTATCTGTTAGTGGAAGTGGTATCTGTTAGTGGAAGTGGTATCTGTTAGTGGAAGTGGTATATGTTAGTGGAAGTGGTATCTGTTATGGAAGTGGTATCTGTTAGTGGAAGTGGTATCTGTTAGTGGAAGTGGTATCTGTTAGTGGAAGTGGTATCTGTTAGTGGAAGTGTATAGGTATCTGTTAGTGGAAGTGGTATCTGTTAGTGGAAGTATCTGTTAGTGGAAGTGGTATAGGTATCTGTTAGTGGAAGTATAGGTATCTGTTAGTGGAATCTGTTAGTGGAAGTATCTGTTAGTGGAAGTGGTATCTGTTAGTGGAAGTGGTATCTGTTAGTGGAAGTGGTATCTGTTAGTGGAAGTGGTATCTGTTAGTGGAAGTGGTATCTGTTAGTGGAAGTGGTATCTGTTAGTGGAAGTGGTATCTGTTAGTGGAAGTGGTATCTGTTAGTGGAAGTGGTATAGGTATCTGTTAGTGGAAGTGGTATCTGTTAGTGGAAGTGGTATCTGTTAGTGGTGGTAAGTGTATCTGTTAGTGGAAGTAGTATCTGTTAGTATCTGTTAGTGGAAGTGGTATCTGTTAGTGGAAGTGGTATCTGTTAGTGGAAGTGGTATCTGTTAGTGGAAGTGGTATCTGTTAGTGAAGTGGTATATGTATCTGTTAGTGGAAGTGGTATCTGTTAGTGGAAGTGGTATCTGTTAGTGGAAGTAGCATATGTTAGTGGAAGTGGTATATGTATCTGTTAGTGGAAGTAGTATCTGTTAGTGGAAGTGGTATCTGTTAGTGGAAGTGGTATCTGTTAGTGGAAGTGTGTATCTGTTAGTGGAAGTGGTATCTGTTAGTGGAAGTGGTATCTGTTAGTGGAAGTGGTATCTGTTAGTGGAAGTGGTATCTGTTAGTGGAAGTGGTATCTGTTAGTGGAAGTGGTATCTGTTAGTGGAAGTGGTATCTGTTAGTGGAAGTGGTATCTGTTAGTGGAAGTGGTATCTGTTAGTGGAAGTGGTATCTGTTAGTGGAAGTGGTATCTGTTAGTGGAAGTGGTATCTGTTAGTGGAAGCGGTATCTGTTAGTGGAAGTTAGTGTATCTGTTAGTGGAAGTGGTATCTGTTAGTGGAAGTGGTATCTGTTAGTGGAAGTAGTATCTGTTAGTGGAAGTGGTATCTGTTAGTGGAAGTGGTATCTGTTAGTGGAAGTGGTATCTGTTAGTGGAAGTGGTATCTGTTAGTGGAAGTGGTATCTGTTAGTGGAAGTGGTATAGGTATCTGTTAGTGGAAGTGGTATCTGTTAGTGGAAGTGGTATATGTTAGTGGAAGTGTATCTGTTAGTGGAAGTGGTATCTGTTAGTGGAAGTAGTATCTGTTAGTGGAAGTGGTATCTGTTAGTGGAAGTGGTATCTGTTAGTGGAAGTGGTATCTGTTAGTGGAAGTGGTATCTGTTAGTGGAAGTGGTATCTGTTAGTGGAAGTGGTATCTGTTAGTGGAAGTGGTATATGTTAGTGGAAGTATCTGTTAGTGGAAGTGGTATCTGTTAGTGGAAGTGGTATCTGTTAGTGGAAGTGGTATCTGTTAGTGGAAGTGGTATCTGTTAGTGGAAGTGGTATCTGTTAGTGGAAGTGGTATCTGTTAGTGGAAGTGGTATCTGTTAGTGGAAGTGGTATCTGTTAGTGGAAGTGGTATCTGTTAGTGGAAGTGGTATCTGTTAGTGGAAGTGGTATCTGTTAGTGGAAGTGGTATCTGTTAGTGGAAGTGGTATCTGTTAGTGGAAGTGGTATCTGTTAGTGGAAGGTATCTGTATCTGTTAGTGGAAGTGGTATCTGTTAGTGGAAGTGGTATCTGTTAGTGGAAGTGGTATCTGTTAGTGGAAGTGGTATCTGTTAGTGGAAGTGGTATCTGTTAGTGGAAGTGGTATCTGTTAGTGGATCTGTTAGTGGAAGTGTATCTGTTATAAGTGGTATCTGTTAGTGGAAGTGGTATCTGTTAGTGGAAGTGGTATCTGTTAGTGGAAGTGGTATCTGTTAGTGGATCTGTTAGTGGAAGTGGTATCTGTTAGTGGAAGTGGTATAGGTATCTGTTAGTGGAAGTGGTATCTGTTAGTGGAAGTGGTATCTGTTAGTGGAAGTGGTATCTGTTAGTCTGTTAGTGGAAGTATATGTTAGGTATCTGTTAGTGGAAGTGGTATCTGTTAGTGGAAGTGGTATCTGTTAGTGGAAGTGGTATCTGTTAGTGGAAGTGGTATCTGTTAGTGGAAGTAGTATCTGTTAGTGGAAGTGGTATCTGTTAGTGGAAGTGGTATCTGTTAGTGGAAGTGGTATCTGTTAGTGGAAGTGGTATCTGTTAGTGGATCTGTTAGTGGAAGTGGTATCTGTTAGTGGAAGTGGTATCTGTTAGTGGAAGTGGTATCTGTTAGTGGAAGTGGTATCTGTTAGTGGAAGTATCTGTTAGTGGAAGTGGTATCTGTTAGTGTATCTGTTAGTGGAAGTGGTATCTGTTAGTGGAAGTGGTATCTGTTAGTGGAAGTGGTATCTGTTAGTGTGGTATCTGTTAGTGGAAGTGGTATCTGTTAGTGGAAGTGGTATCTGTTAGTGGAAGTGGTATCTGTTAGTGTGGTAAGTGGTATCTGTTAGTGGAAGTGGTATCTGTTAGTGGAAGTGGTATCTGTTAGTGGAAGTGGTATCTGTTATCTGTTAGTGGAAGTGGTATCTGTTAGTGGAAGTGGTATCTGTTAGTGGAAGTGGTATCTGTTAGTGGAAGTGGTATCTGTTAGTGGAAGTGGTATCTGTTAGTGGAAGTGGTATCTGTTAGTGGAAGTGGTATCTGTTAGTGGAAGTGGTATCTGTTAGTATATCTGTTAGTGGTATCTGTTAGTGGAAGTATCTGTTAGTGGAAGTGGTATCTGTTAGTGGAAGTGGTATCTGTTAGTGGAAGTAGTATCTGTTAGTGGAAGTGGTATCTGTTAGTGGAAGTGGTATCTGTTAGTGGAAGTGGTATCTGTTAGTGGAAGTGGTATCTGTTAGTGGAAGTGGTATCTGTTAGTGGAAGTGGTATCTGTTAGTGGAAGTGGTATCTGTTAGTGGAAGTGGTATCTGTTAGTGGAAGTAGTATCTGTTAGTGGAAGTGGTATCTGTTAGTGTATATCTGTTAGTGTGGTATCTCTTAGTGTGTATCTGTTAGTGGAAGTGGTATCTGTTAGTGGAAGTGGTATCTGTTAGTGGAAGTGGTATCTGTTAGTGGAAGTGGTATCTGTTAGTGGAAGTGGTATCTGTTAGTGGAAGTGGTATCTGTTAGTGGAAGTAGTATCTGTTAGTGGAAGTGGTATCTGTTAGTGGAAGTAGTATCTGTTAGTGGAAGTGGTATCTGTTAGTATCTGTTAGTGGAAGTGGTATCTGTTAGTGGAAGTGGTATCTGTTAGTGGAAGTGGTATCTGTTAGTGGAAGTGGTATCTGTTAGTGGAAGTGGTATCTGTTAGTGGAAGTGGTATCTGTTAGTGGAAGTGGTATCTGTTAGTGGAAGTGGTATCTGTTAGTGGAAGTGGTATCTGTTAGTATCTGTTAGTGGAAGTGGTATCTGTTAGTGGAAGTGGTATCTGTTAGTGGAAGTGGTATCTGTTAGTGGAAGTGGTATCTGTTAGTGGAAGTAGTGGAAGGTATCTGTTAGTGGAAGTGGTATCTGTTAGTGGTATCTGTTAGTGGAAGTGGTATCTGTTAGTGGAAGTGGTATCTGTTAGTGGAAGTGGTATCTGTTAGTGGAGTGGTATCTGTTAGTGGAAGTGGTATCTGTTAGTGGAAGTGGTATCTGTTAGTGGAAGTGGTATCTGTTAGTGGAAGTGGTATATGTATCTGTTAGTGGAAGTATCTGTTAGTGGAAGTGGTATCTGTTAGTGGAAGTATCTGTTAGTGGAAGTGGTATCTGTTAGTGGAAGTGGTATCTGTTAGTGGAAGTGGTATCTGTTAGTGGAAGTGGTATCTGTTAGTGGAAGTGGTATCTGTTAGTGGAAGTGGTATCTGTTAGTGGAAGTGGTATCTGTTATAGGTATCTGTTAGTGGAAGTGGTATCTGTTAGTGGAAGTGGTATCTGTTAGTGGAAGTGGTATCTGTTAGTGTATATCTGTTAGTGGAAGTGGTATATGTTAGTGGAAGTGGTATCTGTTAGTGGAAGTGGTATCTGTTAGTGGAAGTGGTATCTGTTAGTGGAAGTGGTATCTGTTAGTGGAAGTGGTATCTGTTAGTGGAAGTGTATAGGTATCTGTTAGTGGAAGTGGTATCTGTTAGTGGAAGTGGTATCTGTTAGTGGAAGTGGTATCTGTTAGTGGAAGTGGTATCTGTTAGTGGAGTGGTATCTGTTAGTGGCAGTATCTGTTAGTGGAAGGTATCTGTTAGTGGAAGTGTATCTGTTAGTGGAAGTATATGTATCTGTTAGTGGATGTAGTATCTGTTAGTGGAAGTGGTATCTGTTAGTGGAAGTGGTATCTGTTAGTGGATCTGTTAGTGGAAGTGGTATCTGTTAGTGGAAGTGGTATCTGTTAGTGGAAGTAGTATCTGTTAGTGAAGTAGTATCTGTTAGTGGAAGTGGTATCTGTTAGTGGAAGTGTTAGTATCTGTTAGTTAGTATCTGTTAGTGGAAGTGGTATCTGTTAGTGGAAGTGTATCTGTTAGTGGAAGTGGTATCTGTTTGTCTGTGGTATCTGTTAGTGGAAGTGGTATCTGTTAGTGGAAGTGGTATCTGTTAGTGGAAGTGGTATCTGTTAGTGGAAGTATCTGTTAGTATGGTATCTGTTAGTGGAAGTGTTAGTGGAAGTGGTATCTGTTAGTGGAAGTGGTATCTGTTAGTGGAAGTAGTATCTGTTAGTGGAAGTGGTATCTGTTAGTGGAAGTGGTATCTGTTAGTGGAAGTGGTATCTGTTAGTGGAAGTGTATCTGTTAGTGGAAGTGGTATCTGTTAGTGGAAGTGTATCTGTTAGTGGAAGTATCTGTTAGTATCTGTTAGTGGAAGTATATCTGTTAGTGGATGTGGTATCTGTTATGGAAGTGGTATCTGTTAGTGGAAGTGGTATCTGTTAGTGGAAGTGGTATCTGTTAGTGGAAGTGGTATCTGTTAGTGGAAGTGTATCTGTTAGTGGAAGTAGGTATCTGTTAGTGGAAGTGGTATCTGTTAGTGGAAGTGGTATCTGTTAGTGGATGTGGTATCTGTTAGTGGAAGTGGTATCTGTTAGTGGAAGTGTATCTGTTAGTGGAAGTATAGTATCTGTTAGTGGAAGTGGTATCTGTTAGTGGAAGTGGTATCTGTTAGTGGAAGTGGTATCTGTTAGTGGAAGTGGTATCTGTTAGTGGAAGTGGTATCTGTTAGTGGAAGTGGTATCTGTTAGTGGAAGTGGTATCTGTTAGTGGAAGCAGTATCTGTTAGTGGAAGTGGTATCTGTTAGTGGAAGTGGTATCTGTTAGTGGAGTGGTATCTGTTAGTGGAAGTGGTATCTGTTAGTGAAGTCTGTTAGTGGAAGTGGTATCTGTTAGTGAAGTGGTATCTGTTAGTGGAAGTGGTATCTGTTAGTGGAAGTGGTATCTGTTAGTGGTTAGTGGTATATCTGTTAGTGGAAAGTGGTATCTGTTAGTGAAGTGTATCTGTTAGTGGAAGTGGTATCTGTTAGTGGAAGTGGTATCTGTTAGTGGAAGTGGTATCTGTTAGTGGAAGTGTATCTGTTAGTGGAAGTGGTATCTGTTAGTGGAAGTGGTATCTGTTTGTGGAAGTGGTATCTGTTAGTGAAGTGGTATCTGTTAGTGGAAGTGGTATCTGTTAGTGGAAGTGGTATCTGTTAGTGGAAGTGGTATCTGTTAGTGGAAGTGGTATCTGTTAGTGGAAGTGGTATCTGTTAGTGGAAGTGGTATCTGTTAGTGTATATCTGTTAGTGGAAGTAGTATCTGTTAGTGGAAGTGGTATCTGTTAGTGGAAGTGGTATCTGTTAGTGGAAGTGTATCTGTTAGTGGAAGTGGTATCTGTTAGTGGAAGTGGTATCTGTTAGTGGAAGTGGTATCTGTTAGTGGAAGTGTATCTGTTAGTGTGATCTGTTAGTGGAAGTGGTATCTGTTAGTGGAAGTGGTATCTGTTAGTGGAAGCGGTATAGGTATCTGTTAGTGGAATCTGTTAGTGGAAGTGGTATCTGTTAGTGGAAGTGGTATCTGTTAGTGGAAGTATATCTGTTAGTGGAAGTATAGGTATCTGTTAGTGGAAGTGGTATCTGTTAGTGGAAGTGGTATCTGTTAGTGAAGTGGTATCTGTTAGTGGAAGTGGTATCTGTTAGTGGAAGTGGTATCTGTTAGTGGAAGTGGTATCTGTTAGTGGAAGTGGTATCTGTTAGTGGAAGCAGTATCTGTTAGTGGAAGTGGTATCTGTTAGTGGAAGTGGTATCTGTTAGTGGAAATAGGTATCTGTTAGTGGATGTGTATCTGTTAGTGGAAGTAGTATCTGTTAGTGGAAGTATCTGTTAGTGGAAGTGGTATCTGTTAGTGGAAGTGGTATCTGTTAGTGGAAGTGGTATCTGTTAGTGGAAGTGGTATCTGTTAGTGGAAGTGGTATCTGTTAGTGGAAGCGGTATCTGTTTGTGAAGTGTATCTGTTAGTGGAAGTGGTATCTGTTAGTGGAAGTGGTATCTGTTAGTGGAAGTGGTATCTGTTAGTGGAAGTGGTATCTGTTAGTGGAAGTGGTATCTGTTAGTGGAAGTAGTATCTGTTAGTGGAAGTGGTATCTGTTAGTGGAAGTGGTATCTGTTAGTGGAAGTGGTATCTGTTAGTGGAAGTGGTATCTGTTATCTGTTAGTGGAAGTAGGTATCTGTTAGTGGAAGTGGTATCTGTTAGTGGAAGTGGTATCTGTTAGTGGAAGTGGTATCTGTTAGTGGAAGTGGTATCTGTTAGTGGAAGTGGTATCTGTTAGTGGAAGTATATGTATCTGTTAGTGGAAGTGAAGTATATCTGTTAGTGGAAGTGGTATCTGTTAGTGGAAGTGGTATCTGTTAGTGAAAGTATCTGTTAGTGAAGGTATCTGTTAGTGGAAGTGGTATCTGTTAGTATCTGTTAGTGGAAGTGGTATCTGTTAGTGGAAGTGGTATCTGTTAGTGGAAGTGGTATCTGTTAGTGGAAGTGGTATCTGTTAGTGGAAGTGGTATCTGTTAGTGGAAGTGGTATCTGTTAGTGGAAGTGGTATCTGTTAGTGGAAGTGGTATCTGTTAGTGGAAGTGGTATCTGTTAGTGGAAGTGGTATCTGTTAGTGGAAGTGGTATCTGTTAGTGGAAGTGGTATCTGTTAGTGGAGTATCTGTTAGTGGAAGTGTATATGTATGGAAGTGGTATCTGTTAGTGGAAGTGGTATCTGTTAGTGGAAGTGGTATCTGTTAGTGGAAGTGGTATCTGTTAGTGGAAGTGGTATCTGTTAGTGGAAGTGGTATCTGTTAGTGGAAGTGGTATCTGTTAGTGGAAGTGGTATCTGTTAGTATCTGTTAGTGAAGTGGTATCTGTTAGTGGAAGTGGTATAGTATCTGTTAGTGGAAGTGGTATCTGTTAGTGGAAGTGGTATCTGTTAGTGGAAGTGGTATCTGTTAGTGGTATAGGTATCTGTTAGTGGAAGTGGTATCTGTTAGTGGAAGTGGTATCTGTTAGTGGAAGTGGTATCTGTTAGTGGAAGGTATCTGTTAGTGGAAGTATAGGTATCTGTTAGTGGATGTGGTATCTGTTAGTGGAAGTGGTATCTGTTAGTGGAAGTGGTATCTGTTAGTGGAAGTGGTATCTGTTAGTGGAAGTGGTATCTGTTAGTGGAAGTGGTATCTGTTAGTGGAAGTGGTATCTGTTAGTGGAAGCAGTATCTGTTAGTGGAAGTGGTATCTGTTAGTGGAAGCAGTATCTGTTAGTGGTATCTGTTAGTGGAATCTGTTAGTGGTATCTGTTAGTGGAAGTAGTATCTGTTAGTGGAAGTGGTATCTGTTAGTGGAAGTGTATCTGTTAGTGGAAGTATCTGTTAGTGGAAGTGGTATCTGTTAGTGAAGTTCTGTTAGTGGAAGCGGTATCTGTTTGTCTGTTAGTGGAAGTGGTATCTGTTAGTGGAAGTGGTATCTGTTAGTGGAAGTGGTATCTGTTAGTGGAAGTGGTATCTGTTAGTGGAAGTGGTATCTGTTAGTGGAAGGTATATATCTGTTAGTGGAAGTGGTATCTGTTAGTGGAAGTGGTATCTGTTAGTGGAAGTGGTATCTGTTAGTGGAAGTGGTATCTGTTAGTGGAAGTATAGGTATCTGTTAGTGGAAGTGGTATCTGTTAGTGGAAGTGGTATCTGTTAGTGGAAGTAGTATCTGTTAGTGGAAGTGGTATCTGTTAGTGGAAGTGGTATCTGTTAGTGGAAGTGGTATCTGTTAGTGGAAGTGGTATCTGTTAGTGGAAGTGGTATCTGTTAGTGGAAGTGGTATCTGTTAGTGGAAGTGGTATCTGTTAGTGGAAGTGGTATCTGTTAGTGGAAGTGGTATCTGTTAGTGGAAGTGGTATCTGTTAGTGGAAGTATATCTGTTAGTAAGTAGTATCTGTTAGTGGAAGTGGTATCTGTTAGTGGAAGTGGTATCTGTTAGTGGAAGTGGTATCTGTTAGTGGATCTGTTAGTGGAGAGTATAGGTATCTGTTAGTGGATGTGGTATCTGTTAGTGGAAGTGGTATCTGTTAGTGGAAGTGGTATATGTTAGTGGAAGTGGTATCTGTTAGTGGAAGTGGTATCTGTTAGTGGAAGCAGTATCTGTTAGAGGAAGTGGTATCTGTTAGTGAAGCAGTATCTGTTAGTGGAAGCGGTGGTATCTGTTAGTGGATGTGGTATCTGTTAGTGGAAGTGGTATCTGTTAGTGGAAGCAGTATCTGTTAGTGGAAGTGGTATCTGTTAGTGGAAGTGGTATCTGTTAGTGGAAGTATAGGTATCTGTTAGTGGATGTGGTATCTGTTAGTGGAAGTGGTATCTGTTAGTGGAAGTGGTATCTGTTAGTGGAAGTGGTATCTGTTAGTGGAAGTGGTATCTGTTAGTGGAAGCGGTATAGTATCTGTTAGTGGAAGTGGTATCTGTTAGTGGAAGTGGTATCTGTTAGTGGAAGTAGTATCTGTTAGTGGAAGTGGTATCTGTTAGTGGAAGTGGTATCTGTTAGTGGAAGCGGGTATCTGTTAGTGGAAGTAGTATCTGTTAGTGGAAGTGGTATCTGTTAGTGGAAGTGGTATCTGTTAGTGGAAGTGGTATCTGTTAGTGGAAGTGGTATAGGTATCTGTTAGTGGATGTGGTATCTGTTAGTGGAAGTGGTATCTGTTAGTGGAAGTGGTATCTGTTAGTGGAAGTGGTATCTGTTAGTGGAAGTATATATCTGTTAGTGGATGTGGTATCTGTTAGTGGAAGTGGTATCTGTTAGTGGAAGTGGTATATGTTAGTGGAAGTGGTATCTGTTAGTGGAAGTGGTATCTGTTAGTGGAAGCAGTATCTGTTAGAGGAAGTGGTATCTGTTAGTGGAAGCAGTATCTGTTAGTGGAAGCGGTGTAGGTATCTGTTAGTGGATGTGGTATCTGTTAGTGGAAGTGGTATCTGTTAGTGGAAGCAGTATCTGTTAGTGGAAGTATAGGTATCTGTTAGTGGATGTGGTATCTGTTAGTGGAAGCGGTATAGGTATCTGTTAGTGGATGTGGTATCTGTTAGTGGAAGTGGTATCTGTTAGTGGAAGTGGTATATGTTAGTGGAAGTGGTATCTGTTAGTGGAAGTGGTATCTGTTAGTGGAAGCAGTATCTGTTAGAGGAAGTGGTATCTGTTAGTGGAAGCAGTATATGTTAGTGGAAGCGGTATAGGTATCTGTTAGTGGATGTGGTATCTGTTAGTGGAAGTGGTATCTGTTAGTGGAAGTGGTAACTGGTAGTGGAAGTGGTATCTGTTAGTGGAAGTGGTAACTGTTAGTGGAAGTGGTATCTGTTAGTGGAAGTGGTATCTGTTAGTGGAAGTGGTTTCTGTTAGTGGAAGCGGTATCTGTTTGTGGAAGTGGTATCTGTTTGTGGAAGTGGTATCTGTTAGTGGAAGCGGTATCTGTTAGTGGAAGTGGTAACTGTTAGTGGAAGTGGTAACTGTTAGTGGAAGTGGTATCTGTTAGTGGAAGTGGTTTCTGTTAGTGGAAGCGGTATCTGTTTGTGGAAGTGGTATCTGTTTGTGGAAGTGGTATCTGTTAGTGGAAGTGGTATCTGTTAGTGGAAGTGGTATCTGTTAGTGGAAGCGGTATAGGTATCTGTTAGTGGAAGTGGTATCTGTTAGTGGAAGTGGTATCTGTTAGTGGAAGCGGTATCTGTTAGTGGAAGTGGTATCTGTTAGTGGAAGTGGTATCTGTTAGTGGAAGCGTATATGTATCTGTTAGTGGAAGTAGTATATGTTAGTGGAAGTGGTATCTGTTAGTGGAAGTGGTATCTGTTAGTGGAAGTGGTATCTGTTAGTGGAAGTGGTATAGGTATCTGTTAGTGGATGTGGTATCTGTTAGTGGAAGTGGTATCTGTTAGTGGAAGTGGTATCTGTTAGTGGAAGTGGTATCTGTTAGTGGAAGCGGTATAGGTATCTGTTAGTGGATGTGGTATCTGTTAGTGGAAGTGGTATCTGTTAGTGGAAGTGGTATATGTTAGTGGAAGTGGTATCTGTTAGTGGAAGTGGTATCTGTTAGTGGAAGCAGTATCTGTTAGAGGAAGTGGTATCTGTTAGTGGAAGCAGTATCTGTTAGTGGAAGTATAGGTATCTGTTAGTGGATGTGGTATCTGTTAGTGGAAGTGGTATCTGTTAGTGGAAGCAGTATCTGTTAGTGGAAGTGTATAGGTATCTGTTAGTGGATGTGGTATCTGTTAGTGGAAGCGGTATAGGTATCTGTTAGTGGATGTGGTATCTGTTAGTGGAAGTGGTATCTGTTAGTGGAAGTGGTATATGTTAGTGGAAGTGGTATCTGTTAGTGGAAGTGGTATCTGTTAGTGGAAGCAGTATCTGTTAGAGGAAGTGGTATCTGTTAGTGGAAGCAGTATATGTTAGTGGAAGCGGTATAGGTATCTGTTAGTGGATGTGGTATCTGTTAGTGGAAGTGGTATCTGTTTGTGGAAGTGGTAACTGTTAGTGGAAGTGGTATATGTTAGTGGAAGTGGTATCTGTTAGTGGAAGTGGTATCTATTAGTGGAAGTGGTATCTGTTAGTGGAAGTGGTATCTGTTAGTGGAAGTGGTATATGTTAGTGGAAGTGGTATCTGTTTGTGGAAGTGGTATAGGTATCTGTTAGTGGAAGTGGTATATGTTAGTGGAAGTGGTATCTGTTAGTGGAAGTGGTATATGTTAGTGAAAGTGGTATATGTTAGTGGAAGTGGTATCTATTAGTGGAAGTGGTATCTGTTAGTGGAAGTGGTATCTGTTAGTGGAAGTGGTATATGTTAGTGGAAGTGGTATCTGTTTGTGGAAGTGGTATAGGTATCTGTTAGTGGAAGTGGTATATGTTAGTGGAAGTGGTATCTGTTAGTGGAAGTGGTATATGTTAGTGAAAGTGGTATATGTTAGTGGAAGTGGTATCTGTTAGGGGAAGCGGTATCTGTTAGTGGAAGCGGTATCTGTTAGTGGAAGTGGTATCTGTTAGTGGAAGTGGTATCTGTTAGTGGAAGTGGTATCTGTTAGTGGAAGCAGTATCTGTTAGTGGAAGTGGTATCTGTTAGTGGAAGTGGTATCTCTTAGTGGAAGTGGTATAGGTATCTGTTAGTGGATGTGGTATCTGTTAGTGGAAGTGGTATATGTTAGTGGAAGTGGTATCTGTTAGTGGAAGTGGTATCTGTTAGTGGAAGCAGTATCTGTTAGTGGAAGTGGTATCTGTTAGTGGAAGCAGTATCTGTTAGTGGAAGCGGTATAGGTATCTGTTAGTGGATGTGGTATCTGTTAGTGGAAGTGGTATCTGTTAGTGGAAGTGGTATATGTTAGTGGAAGTGGTATCTGTTAGTGGAAGTGGTATCTGTTAGTGGAAGCAGTATCTGTTAGTGGAAGTGGTATCTGTTAGTGGAAGCAGTATCTGTTAGTGGAAGCGGTATAGGTATCTGTTAGTGGATGTGGTATCTGTTAGTGGAAGTGGTATCTGTTAGTGGAAGTGGTATATGTTAGTGGAAGTGGTATCTGTTAGTGGAAGTGGTATCTGTTAGTGGAAGCAGTATCTGTTAGAGGAAGTGGTATCTGTTAGTGGAAGCAGTATCTGTTAGTGGAAGCGGTATAGGTATCTGTTAGTGGATGTGGTATCTGTTAGTGGAAGTGGTATCTGTTTGTGGAAGTGGTAACTGTTAGTGGAAGTGGTATCTGTTAGTGGAAGTGGTATCTGTTAGTGGAAGTGGTATCTGTTAGTGGAAGCGGTATCTGTTTGTGGAAGTGGTATCTGTTTGTGGAAGTGGTATCTGTTAGTGGAAGCGGTATCTGTTAGTGGAAGTGGTATCTGTTAGTGGAAGTGGTATCTGTTAGTGGAGTCTGTTAGTGGAAGTGGTATCTGTTAGTGGAAGTGGTTTCTGTTAGTGGAAGTGGTATCTGTTTGTGGAAGTGGTATCTGTTTGTGGAAGTGGTATCTGTTAGTGGAAGTGGTATCTGTTAGTGGAAGTGGTATCTGTTAGTGGAAGTAGGTATCTGTTAGTGGAAGTGGTATCTGTTAGTGGAAGTGGTATCTGTTAGTGGAAGCGGTATCTGTTAGTGGAAGTGGTATCTGTTAGTGGAAGTGGTATCTGTTAGTGGAAGCGGTATATGTATCTGTTAGTGGAAGTAGTATATGTTAGTGGAAGTGGTATCTGTTAGTGGAAGTGGTATCTGTTAGTGGAAGTGGTATCTGTTAGTGGAAGTGGTATAGGTATCTGTTAGTGGATGTGGTATCTGTTAGTGGAAGTGGTATCTGTTAGTGGAAGTGGTATCTGTTAGTGGAAGTGGTATCTGTTAGTGGAAGCGGTATAGGTATCTGTTAGTAGATGTGGTATCTGTTAGTGGAAGTGGTATCTGTTAGTGGAAGTGGTATATGTTAGTGGAAGTGGTATCTGTTAGTGGAAGTGGTATCTGTTAGTGGAAGCAGTATCTGTTAGAGGAAGTGGTATCTGTTAGTGGAAGCAGTATCTGTTAGTGGAAGCGGTGTAGGTATCTGTTAGTGGATGTGGTATCTGTTAGTGGAAGTGGTATCTGTTAGTGGAAGCAGTATCTGTTAGTGGAAGCGGTATAGGTATCTGTTAGTGGATGTGGTATCTGTTAGTGGAAGCGGTATAGGTATCTGTTAGTGGATGTGGTATCTGTTAGTGGAAGTGGTATCTGTTAGTGGAAGTGGTATATGTTAGTGGAAGTGGTATCTGTTAGTGGAAGTGGTATCTGTTAGTGGAAGCAGTATCTGTTAGAGGAAGTGGTATCTGTTAGTGGAAGCAGTATATGTTAGTGGAAGCGGTATAGGTATCTGTTAGTGGATGTGGTATCTGTTAGTGGAAGTGGTATCTGTTAGTGGAAGTGGTAACTGGTAGTGGAAGTGGTATCTGTTAGTGGAAGTGGTAACTGTTAGTGGAAGTGGTATCTGTTAGTGGAAGTGGTATCTGTTAGTGGAAGTGGTTTCTGTTAGTGGAAGCGGTATCTGTTTGTGGAAGTGGTATCTGTTTGTGGAAGTGGTATCTGTTAGTGGAAGCGGTATCTGTTAGTGGAAGTGGTATCTGTTAGTGGAAGTGGTAACTGTTAGTGGAAGTGGTATCTGTTAGTGGAAGTGGTTTCTGTTAGTGGAAGCGGTATCTGTTTGTGGAGTGGTATCTGTTTGTGGAAGTGGTATCTGTTAGTGGAAGTGGTATCTGTTAGTGGAAGTGGTATCTGTTAGTGGAAGCGGTATAGGTATCTGTTAGTGGAAGTGGTATCTGTTAGTGGAAGTGGTATCTGTTAGTGGAAGCGGTATCTGTTAGTGGAAGTGGTATCTGTTAGTGGAAGTGGTATCTGTTAGTGGAAGCGGTATATGTATCTGTTAGTGGAAGTAGTATATGTTAGTGGAAGTGGTATCTGTTAGTGGAAGTGGTATCTGTTAGTGGAAGTGGTATCTGTTAGTGGAAGTGGTATAGGTATCTGTTAGTGGATGTGGTATCTGTTAGTGGAAGTGGTATCTGTTAGTGGAAGTGGTATCTGTTAGTGGAAGTGGTATCTGTTAGTGGAAGCGGTATAGGTATCTGTTAGTGGATGTGGTATCTGTTAGTGGAAGTGGTATCTGTTAGTGGAAGTGGTATATGTTAGTGGAAGTGGTATCTGTTAGTGGAAGTGGTATCTGTTAGTGGAAGCAGTATCTGTTAGAGGAAGTGGTATCTGTTAGTGGAAGCAGTATCTGTTAGTGGAAGCGGTATAGGTATCTGTTAGTGGATGTGGTATCTGTTAGTGGAAGTGGTATCTGTTAGTGGAAGCAGTATCTGTTAGTGGAAGCGGTATAGGTATCTGTTAGTGGATGTGGTATCTGTTAGTGGAAGCGGTATAGGTATCTGTTAGTGGATGTGGTATCTGTTAGTGGAAGTGGTATCTGTTAGTGGAAGTGGTATATGTTAGTGGAAGTGGTATCTGTTAGTGGAAGTGGTATCTGTTAGTGGAAGCGGTATAGGTATCTGTTAGTGGAAGTGGTATCTGTTAGTGGAAGTGGTATCTGTTAGTGGAAGCGGTATCTGTTAGTGGAAGTGGTATCTGTTAGTGGAAGTGGTATCTGTTAGTGGAAGCGGTATATGTATCTGTTAGTGGAAGTAGTATATGTTAGTGGAAGTGGTATCTGTTAGTGGAAGTGGTATCTGTTAGTGGAAGTGGTATCTGTTAGTGGAAGTGGTATAGGTATCTGTTAGTGGATGTGGTATCTGTTAGTGGAAGTGGTATCTGTTAGTGGAAGTGGTATCTGTTAGTGGAAGTGGTATCTGTTAGTGGAAGCGGTATAGGTATCTGTTAGTGGATGTGGTATCTGTTAGTGGAAGTGGTATCTGTTAGTGGAAGTGGTATATGTTAGTGGAAGTGGTATCTGTTAGTGGAAGTGGTATCTGTTAGTGGAAGCAGTATCTGTTAGAGGAAGTGGTATCTGTTAGTGGAAGCAGTATCTGTTAGTGGATGTGGTATCTGTTAGTGGATGTGGTATCTGTTAGTGGAAGTGGTATCTGTTAGTGGAAGCAGTATCTGTTAGTGGAAGCGGTATAGGTATCTGTTAGTGGATGTGGTATCTGTTAGTGGAAGCGGTATAGGTATCTGTTAGTGGATGTGGTATCTGTTAGTGGAAGTGGTATCTGTTAGTGGAAGTGGTATATGTTAGTGGAAGTGGTATCTGTTAGTGGAAGTGGTATCTGTTAGTGGAAGCAGTATCTGTTAGAGGAAGTGGTATCTGTTAGTGGAAGCAGTATATGTTAGTGGAAGCGGTATAGGTATCTGTTAGTGGATGTGGTATCTGTTAGTGGAAGTGGTATCTGTTAGTGGAAGTGGTAACTGGTAGTGGAAGTGGTATCTGTTAGTGGAAGTGGTAACTGTTAGTGGAAGTGGTATCTGTTAGTGGAAGTGGTATCTGTTAGTGGAAGTGGTTTCTGTTAGTGGAAGCGGTATCTGTTTGTGGAAGTGGTATCTGTTTGTGGAAGTGGTATCTGTTAGTGGAAGCGGTATCTGTTAGTGGAAGTGGTATCTGTTAGTGGAAGTGGTAACTGTTAGTGGAAGTGGTATCTGTTAGTGGAAGTGGTTTCTGTTAGTGGAAGCGGTATCTGTTTGTGGAAGTGGTATCTGTTTGTGGAAGTGGTATCTGTTAGTGGAAGTGGTATCTGTTAGTGGAAGTGGTATCTGTTAGTGGAAGTATAGGTATCTGTTAGTGGAAGTGGTATCTGTTAGTGGAAGTGGTATCTGTTAGTGGAAGCGGTATCTGTTAGTGGAAGTGGTATCTGTTAGTGGAAGTGGTATCTGTTAGTGGAAGCGGTATATGTATCTGTTAGTGGAAGTAGTATATGTTAGTGGAAGTGGTATCTGTTAGTGGAAGTGGTATCTGTTAGTGGAAGTGGTATCTGTTAGTGGAAGTGGTATAGGTATCTGTTAGTGGATGTGGTATCTGTTAGTGGAAGTGGTATCTGTTAGTGGAAGTGGTATCTGTTAGTGGAAGTGGTATCTGTTAGTGGAAGCGGTATAGGTATCTGTTAGTGGATGTGGTATCTGTTAGTGGAAGCAGTATCTGTTAGAGGAAGTGGTATCTGTTAGTGGAAGCAGTATCTGTTAGTGGAAGCGGTATAGGTATCTGTTAGTGGATGTGGTATCTGTTAGTGGAAGTGGTATCTGTTAGTGGAAGCAGTATCTGTTAGTGGAAGCGGTATAGGTATCTGTTAGTGGATGTGGTATCTGTTAGTGGAAGCGGTATAGGTATCTGTTAGTGGATGTGTTATCTGTTAGTGGAAGTGGTATCTGTTAGTGGAAGTGGTATATGTTAGTGGAAGTGGTATCTGTTAGTGGAAGTGGTATCTGTTAGTGGAAGCAGTATCTGTTAGAGGAAGTGGTATCTGTTAGTGGAAGCAGTATATGTTAGTGGAAGCGGTATAGGTATCTGTTAGTGGATGTGGTATCTGTTAGTGGAAGTGGTATCTGTTTGTGGAAGTGGTAACTGTTAGTGGAAGTGGTATATGTTAGTGGAAGTGGTATCTGTTAGTGGAAGTGGTTTCTGTTAGTGGAAGCGGTATCTGTTTGTGGAAGTGGTATCTGTTTGTGGAAGTGGTATCTGTTAGTGGAAGTGGTATCTGTTAGTGGAAGTGGTATCTGTTAGTGGAAGTGGTAACTGTTAGTGGAAGTGGTATCTGTTAGTGGAAGTGTATCTGTTAGTGGAAGTGGTATCTGTTAGTGGAAGTGGTATCTGTTAGTGGAAGTGGTATCTGTTAGTGGAAGTGGTATCTGTTAGTGGAAGTGGTATCTGTTAGTGGAAGCGGTATCTGTTAGCGGAAGTGGTATCTGTTAGTGGAAGTGGTATCTGTTAGTGGAAGTGGTATCTGTTAGTGGAAGTGGTATCTGTTAGTGGAAGTGGTATCTGTTAGTGGAAGTGGTATCTGTTAGTGGAAGTGGTATCTGTTATATGGTATCTGTTAGTGGAAGTAGTATATGTTAGTGGAAGTGGTATCTGTTAGTGGAAGTGGTATCTGTTAGTGGAAGTGGTATCTGTTAGTGGAAGTGGTATAGGTATCTGTTAGTGGATGTGGTATCTGTTAGTGGAAGTGGTATCTGTTAGTGGAAGTGGTATCTGTTAGTGGAAGTGGTATCTGTTAGTGGAAGCGGTATAGGTATCTGTTAGTGGAAGTGGTATCTGTTAGTGGAAGTGGTATCTGTTAGTGGAAGTGGTATCTGTTAGTGGAAGTGGTATCTGTTAGTGGAAGTGGTATCTGTTAGTGGAAGCAGTATCTGTTAGTGGAAGTGGTATCTGTTAGTGGAAGCAGTATCTGTTAGTGGAAGTGGTATCTGTTAGTGGATGTGGTATCTGTTGGTGGAAGTGGTATCTGTTAGTGGAAGCAGTATCTGTTAGTGGAAGGTATAGGTATCTGTTAGTGGATGTGGTATCTGTTAGTGGAAGTGGTATCTGTTAGTGGAAGTGGTATCTGTTAGTGGAAGTGGTATCTGTTAGTGGAAGTGGTATCTGTTAGTGGAAGTGGTTTCTGTTAGTGGAAGCGGTATCTGTTTGTGGAAGTGGTATCTGTTTGTGGAAGTGGTATCTGTTAGTGGAAGCGGTATCTGTTAGTGGAAGTGGTATCTGTTAGTGGAAGTGGTATCTGTTAGTGGAAGTAGCATATGTTAGTGGAAGTGGTATATGTATCTGTTAGTGGAAGTAGTATATGTTAGTGGAAGTGGTATCTGTTAGTGGAAGTGGTATCTGTTAGTGGAAGTGTGGTATCTGTTAGTGGAAGTGGTATCTGTTAGTGGAAGGGGTATCTGTTAGTGGAAGTGGTATCTGTTAGTGGAAGTGGTATCTGTTAGTGGAAGTGGTATCTGTTAGTGGAAGTAGTATCTGTTAGTGGAAGTGGTATCTGTTAGTGGAAGTGGTATCTGTTAGTGGAAGTGGTATCTGTTAGTGGAAGCGGTATCTGTTAGTGGTATATCTGTTAGTGGAAGCGGTATCTGTTAGTGGAAGTGGTATCTGTTAGTGGAAGCGGTATCTGTTAGTGGAAGTGGTATCTGTTAGTGGAAGCGGTATCTGTTAGTGGAAGTGGTATCTGTTAGTGGAAGTGGTATCTGTTAGTGGAAGCGGTATAGGTGTCTGTTAGTGGAAGCGGTATAGGTATCTGTTAGTGGAAGCAGTATAGGTATCTGTTAGTGGAAGTGGTATAGGTATCTGTTAGTGGAAGTGGTATCTGTTAGTGGAAGCAGTATAGGTATCTGTTTGTGGAAGTGGTATCTGTTAGTGGAAGTGGTATAGGTATCTGTTTGTGGAAGCGGTATCTGTTAGTGGAAGCGGTATCTGTTAGTGGAAGCGGTATCTGTTAGTGGAAGCGGTATAGGTATCTGTTAGTGGAAGTGGTATCTGTTAGTGGAAGCGGTATAGGTATCTGTTAGTGGAAGCAGTATAGGTATCTGTTAGTGGAAGTGGTATCTGTTAGTGGAAGCGGTATAGGTATCTGTTAGTGGAAGCGGTATAGGTGTCTGTTAGTGGAAGTGGTATCTGTTAGTGGAAGCAGTATAGGTATCTGTTAGTGGAAGCGGTATAGGTGTCTGTTAGTGGAAGTGGTATCTGTTAGTGGAAGTGGTTTCTGTTAGTGGAAGCGGTATCTGTTTGTGGAAGTGGTATCTGTTTGTGGAAGTGGTATCTGTTAGTGGAAGTGGTATCTGTTAGTGGAAGTGGTATCTGTTAGTGGAAGCGGTATAGGTATCTGTTAGTGGAAGTGGTATCTGTTAGTGGAAGTGGTATCTGTTAGTGGAAGCGGTATCTGTTAGTGGAAGTGGTATCTGTTAGTGGAAGTGGTATCTGTTAGTGGAAGCGGTATATGTATCTGTTAGTGGAAGTAGTATATGTTAGTGGAAGTGGTATCTGTTAGTGGAAGTGGTATCTGTTAGTGGAAGTGGTATCTGTTAGTGGAAGTGGTATAGGTATCTGTTAGTGGATGTGGTATCTGTTAGTGGAAGTGGTATCTGTTAGTGGAAGTGGTATCTGTTAGTGGAAGTGGTATCTGTTAGTGGAAGCGGTATAGGTATCTGTTACTGGATGTGGTATCTGTTAGTGGAAGTGGTATCTGTTAGTGGAAGTGGTATATGTTAGTGGAAGTGGTATCTGTTAGTGGAAGTGGTATCTGTTAGTGGAAGCAGTATCTGTTAGAGGAAGTGGTATCTGTTAGTGGAAGCAGTATCTGTTAGTGGAAGCGGTATAGGTATCTGTTAGTGGATGTGGTATCTGTTAGTGGAAGTGGTATCTGTTAGTGGAAGCAGTATCTGTTAGTGGAAGCGGTATAGGTATCTGTTAGTGGATGTGGTATCTGTTAGTGGAAGCGGTATAGGTATCTGTTAGTGGATGTGGTATCTGTTAGTGGAAGTGGTATCTGTTAGTGGAAGTGGTATATGTTAGTGGAAGTGGTATCTGTTAGTGGAAGTGGTATCTGTTAGTGGAAGCGGTATCTGTTAGAGGAAGTGGTATCTGTTAGTGGAAGCAGTATATGTTAGTGGAAGCGGTATAGGTATCTGTTAGTGGATGTGGTATCTGTTAGTGGAAGTGGTATCTGTTTGTGGAAGTGGTAACTGTTAGTGGAAGTGGTATATGTTAGTGGAAGTGGTATCTGTTAGTGGAAGTGGTTTCTGTTAGTGGAAGCGGTATCTGTTTGTGGAAGTGGTATCTGTTTGTGGAAGTGGTATCTGTTAGTGGAAGCGGTATCTGTTAGTGGAAGTGGTATCTGTTAGTGGAAGTGGTAACTGTTAGTGGAAGTGGTATCTGTTAGTGGAAGTGGTTTCTGTTAGTGGAAGCGGTATCTGTTAGTGGAAGTGGTATCTGTTTGTGGAAGTGGTATCTGTTAGTGGAAGTGGTATCTGTTAGTGGAAGTGGTATCTGTTAGTGGAAGCGGTATAGGTATCTGTTAGTGGAAGTGGTATCTGTTAGTGGAAGTGGTATCTGTTAGTGGAAGCGGTATCTGTTAGTGGAAGTGGTATATGTTAGTGGAAGTGGTATCTGTTAGTGGAAGCGGTATATGTATCTGTTAGTGGAAGTAGTATATGTTAGTGGAAGTGGTATCTGTTAGTGGAAGTGGTATCTGTTAGTGGAAGTGGTATAGGTATCTGTTAGTGGATGTGGTATCTGTTAGTGGAAGTGGTATCTGTTAGTGGAAGTGGTATCTGTTAGTGGAAGTGGTATCTGTTAGTGGAAGCGGTATAGGTATCTGTTAGTGGATGTGGTATCTGTTAGTGGAAGTGGTATCTGTTAGTGGAAGTGGTATATGTTAGTGGAAGTGGTATCTGTTAGTGGAAGTGGTATCTGTTAGTGGAAGCAGTATCTGTTAGAGGAAGTGGTATCTGTTAGTGGAAGCAGTATCTGTTAGTGGAAGCGGTATAGGTATCTGTTAGTGGATGTGGTATCTGTTAGTGGAAGTGGTATCTGTTAGTGGAAGCAGTATCTGTTAGTGGAAGCGGTATAGGTATCTGTTAGTGGATGTGGTATCTGTTAGTGGAAGTGGTATCTGTTAGTGGAAGTGGTAACTGTTAGTGGAAGTGGTATCTGTTAGTGGAAGTGGTATCTGTTAGTGGAAGTGGTTTCTGTTAGTGGAAGCGGTATCTGTTTGTGGAAGTGGTATCTGTTTGTGGAAGTGGTATCTGTTAGTGGAAGCGGTATCTGTTAGTGGAAGTGGTATCTGTTAGTGGAAGTGGTATCTGTTAGTGGAAGTAGCATATGTTAGTGGAAGTGGTATATGTATCTGTTAGTGGAAGTAGTATATGTTAGTGGAAGTGGTATCTGTTAGTGGAAGTGGTATCTGTTAGTGGAAGTGTGGTATCTGTTAGTGGAAGTGGTATCTGTTAGTGGAAGGGGTATCTGTTAGTGGAAGTGGTATCTGTTAGTGGAAGTGGTATCTGTTAGTGGAAGTGGTATCTGTTAGTGGAAGTAGTATCTGTTAGTGGAAGTGGTATCTGTTAGTGGAAGTGGTATCTGTTAGTGGAAGTGGTATCTGTTAGTGGAAGCGGTATCTGTTAGTGGAAGTGGTATCTGTTAGTGGAAGCGGTATCTGTTAGTGGAAGTGGTATCTGTTAGTGGAAGCGGTATCTGTTAGTGGAAGTGGTATCTGTTAGTGGAAGCGGTATCTGTTAGTGGAAGTGGTATCTGTTAGTGGAAGTGGTATCTGTTAGTGGAAGCGGTATAGGTGTCTGTTAGTGGAAGCGGTATAGGTATCTGTTAGTGGAAGCAGTATAGGTATCTGTTAGTGGAAGTGGTATAGGTATCTGTTAGTGGAAGTGGTATCTGTTAGTGGAAGCAGTATAGGTATCTGTTTGTGGAAGTGGTATCTGTTAGTGGAAGTGGTATAGGTATCTGTTTGTGGAAGCGGTATCTGTTAGTGGAAGCGGTATCTGTTAGTGGAAGCGGTATCTGTTAGTGGAAGCGGTATAGGTATCTGTTAGTGGAAGTGGTATCTGTTAGTGGAAGCGGTATAGGTATCTGTTAGTGGAAGCAGTATAGGTATCTGTTAGTGGAAGTGGTATCTGTTAGTGGAAGCGGTATAGGTATCTGTTAGTGGAAGCGGTATAGGTGTCTGTTAGTGGAAGTGGTATCTGTTAGTGGAAGCAGTATAGGTATCTGTTAGTGGAAGCGGTATAGGTGTCTGTTAGTGGAAGTGGTATCTGTTAGTGGAAGCAGTATAGGTGTCTGTTAGTGGAAGCGGTATAGGTATCTGTTAGTGGAAGTGGTATCTGTTAGTGGAAGCGGTATAGGTGTCTGTTAGTGGAAGTGGTATCTGTTAGTGGAAGCGGTATCTGTTAGTGGAAGTGGTATCTGTTAGTGGAAGTGATATCTGTTAGTGGAAGTGGTATCTGTTAGTGGAAGCGGTATAGGTATCTGTTAGTGGAAGCGGTATAGGTCTCTGTTAGTGGAAGTGGTATCTGTTAGTGGAAGCAGTATAGGTGTCTGTTAGTGGAAGTGGTATCTGTTAGTGGAAGCAGTATAGGTGTTTGTTAGTGGAAGCGGTATAGGTATCTGTTAGTGGAAGTGGTATCTGTTAGTGGAAGCGGTATAGGTGTCTGTTAGTGGAAGTGGTATCTGTTAGTGGAAGCGGTATCTGTTAGTGGAAGTGGTATCTGTTAGTGGAAGTGATATCTGTTAGTGGAAGTGGTATCTGTTAGTGGAAGCGGTATCTGTTAGTGGAAGTGGTATCTGTTAGTGGAAGTGGTATCTGTTAGTGGAAGTGGTATCTGTTAGTGGAAGCGGTATAGGTGTCTGTTAGTGGAAGTGGTATCTGTTAGTGGAAGCGGTATAGGTATCTGTTAGTGGAAGTGGTATCTGTTAGTGGAAGTGGTATAGGTGTCTGTTAGTGGAAGTAGTATATGTTAGTGGAAGTGGTATCTGTTAGTGGAAGTGGTATCTGTTAGTGGAAGCGGTATAGGTGTCTGTTAGTGGAAGTGGTATCTGTTAGTGGAAGCGGTATCTGTTAGTGGAAGTGGTATCTGTTAGTGGAAGTAGTATATGTTAGTGGAAGTGGTATCTGTTAGTGGAAGCGGTATAGGTGTCTGTTAGTGGAAGTAGTATATGTTAGTGGAAGTGGTATCTGTTAGTGGAAGTGGTATCTGTTAGTGGAAGTAGTATATGTTAGTGGAAGTGGTATCTGTTAGTGGAAGTGGTATCTGTTAGTGGAAGCGGTATCTGTTAGTGGAAGCGGTATAGGTGTCTGTTAGTGGAAGTGGTATCTGTTAGTGGAAGCAGTATAGGTGTATGTTAGTGGAAGCGGTATAGGTATCTGTTAGTGGAAGCGGTATAGGTATCTGTTAGTGGAAGCGGTATAGGTATCTGTTAGTGGAAGCGGTATAGGTATCTGTTAGTGGAAGCGGTATAGGTGTCTGTTAGTGGAAGCGGTATAGGTATCTGTTAGTGGAAGCGGTATAGGTATCTGTTAGTGGAAGCGGTATAGGTGTCTGTTAGTGGAAGCGGTATAGGTATCTGTTAGTGGAAGCGGTATAGGTATCTGTTAGTGGAAGCGGTATCTGTTAGTGGAAGCGGTATCTGTTAGTGGAAGTGGTATCTGTTAGTGGAAGTGGTATCTGTTAGTGGAAGCGGTATAGGTATCTGTTAGTGGAAGTGGTATCTGTTAGTGGAAGCGGTATAGGTATCTGTTAGTGGAAGCGGTATAGGTATCTGTTAGTGGAAGCGGTATAGGTGTCTGTTAGTGGAAGCGGTATAGGTATCTGTTAGTGGAAGCGGTATAGGTATCTGTTAGTGGAAGCGGTATCTGTTAGTGGAAGCGGTATCTGTTAGTGGAAGTGGTATCTGTTAGTGGAAGTGGTATCTGTTAGTGGAAGCGGTATAGGTGTCTGTTAGTGGAAGCGGTATAGGTATCTGTTAGTGGAAGCGGTATAGGTATCTGTTAGTGGAAGCGGTATCTGTTAGTGGAAGCGGTATAGGTGTCTGTTAGTGGAAGCGGTATAGGTATCTGTTAGTGGAAGTGGTATCTGTTAGTGGAAGCGGTATAGGTGTATGTTAGTGGAAGCGGTATCTGTTAGTGGAAGCGGTATCTGTTAGTGGAAGCGGTATCTGTTAGTGGAAGCGGTATAGGTATCTGTTAGTGGAAGTGGTATCTGTTAGTGGAAGCGGTATAGGTATCTGTTAGTGGAAGTGGTATCTGTTAGTGGAAGCGGTATAGGTATCTGTTAGTGGAAGTGGTATCTGTTAGTGGAAGCGGTATAGGTGTCTGTTAGTGGAAGCGGTATAGGTATCTGTTATTGGAAGCAGTATAGGTATCTGTTAGTGGAAGTGGTATAGGTATCTGTTAGTGGAAGTGGTATCTGTTAGTGGAAGCGGTATCTGTTAGTGGAAGCGGTATCTGTTTGTGGAAGCGGTATCTGTTAGTGGAAGAGGTATCTGTTAGTGGAAGTGGTATCTGTTAGTGGAAGTGGTATCTGTTAGTGGAAGCGGTATAGGTGTCTGTTAGTGGAAGTGGTATCTGTTAGTGGAAGCGGTATAGGTATCTGTTAGTGGAAGTGGTATCTGTTAGTGGAAGTGGTATAGGTGTCTGTTAGTGGAAGTAGTATATGTTAGTGGAAGTGGTATCTGTTAGTGGAAGTGGTATCTGTTAGTGGAAGCGGTATAGGTGTCTGTTAGTGGAAGTGGTATCTGTTAGTGGAAGCGGTATCTGTTAGTGGAAGTGGTATCTGTTAGTGGAAGTGATATCTGTTAGTGGAAGTGGTATCTGTTAGTGGAAGCGGTATAGGTATCTGTTAGTGGAAGCGGTATCTGTTAGTGGAAGCAGTATAGGTGTCTGTTAGTGGAAGTGGTATCTGTTAGTGGAAGCAGTATAGGTGTCTGTTAGTGGAAGCGGTATAGGTATCTGTTAGTGGAAGTGGTATCTGTTAGTGGAAGCGGTATAGGTGTCTGTTAGTGGAAGTGGTATCTGTTAGTGGAAGCGGTATCTGTTAGTGGAAGTGGTATCTGTTAGTGGAAGTGATATCTGTTAGTGGAAGTGGTATCTGTTAGTGGAAGCGGTATAGGTCTCTGTTAGTGGAAGTGGTATCTGTTAGTGGAAGTGGTATCTGTTATTGGAAGCGGTATAGGTGTCTGTTAGTGGAAGTGGTATCTGTTAGTGGAAGCAGTATAGGTGTCTGTTAGTGGAAGCGGTGTAGGTGTCTGTTAGTGGAAGCGGTATAGGTATCTGTTAGTGGAAGTGGTATCTGTTAGTGGAAGCGGTATCTGTTAGTGGAAGTGGTATCTGTTAGTGGAAGTGGTATCTGTTAGTGGAAGTGATATCTGTTAGTGGAAGCGGTATAGGTATCTGTTAGTGGAAGTGGTATCTGTTAGTGGAAGTGGTATCTGTTAGTGGAAGTGGTATCTGTTAGTGGAAGTGATATCTGTTAGTGGAAGTGGTATCTGTTAGTGGAAGTGGTATCTGTTAGTGGAAGTGGTATCTGTTAGTGGAAGTGGTATCTGTTAGTGGAAGTGATATCTGTTAGTGGAAGTGGTATAGGTATCTGTTAGTGGAAGTGGTATCTGTTAGTGGAAGTGGTATCTGTTAGTGGAAGTGGTATCTGTTAGTGGAAGTGGTATCTGTTAGTGGAAGTGGTATCTGTTAGTGGAAGTGGTATCTGTTAGTGGAAGTGATATCTGTTAGTGGAAGTGGTATCTGTTAGTGGAAGTGGTATAGGTGTCAGAAATGGTTGGTGACTACTGTATTATAATATAGGTTTTTGTATATCAAAATCATTGTATTGTGTTTAACCCTCTACGCTATGAAACCACACACTATTGCAGGTATTTTGATATTACCGGCAGCAATTGATATGGTGAAAACAATGTGTGGGGAGGCAGAGGCACAGAAACTCACATCAATACCTTTGTCATAACACTGTTAAACAAATAATTGATGCTATTGCTTAGCAATCAAGAGGAAACTCGTACTGAACAACTCACACTCGTCAGCTCATGCTCTCCAAATGGGTGTTAGCTGTGCGGCTGAGATGCCCATGCATTGACTTTTGTTCGCTATACTGTACATGTCGTGGTATGCTATTCACGAGGACATATTGTTCTGTCTCACGATTCCCGAGCATGAAACTGCTTAGGGGATGTTCAGTGTGCTGCCTGGCTGTATTGATGAAAAACACATTCCATAGAGGATGTTCAGTGTGCTGCCTGGCTGTATTGATGAAAAACACATTCCATAGAGGATGTTCAGTGTGCTGCCTGGCTGTATTGATGAAAAACACACTCCATAGAGGATGTTCAGTGTGCTGCCTGGCTATATTGATGAAAAACACATTCCATAGAGGATGTTCAGTGTGCTGCCTGGCTGTATTGATGAAAAACACATTCCATAGAGGATGTTCAGTGTGCTGCCTGGCTATATTGATGAAAAACACATTCCATAGAGGATGTTCAGTGTGCTGCCTGGCTGTATTGATGAAAAACACACTCCATAGAGGATGTTCAGTGTGCTGCCTGGCTGTATTGATGAAAAACACATTCCATAGAGGATGTTCAGTGTGCTGCCTGGCTGTATTGATGAAAAACACACTCCATAGAGGATGTTCAGTGTGCTGCCTGGCTATATTGATGAAAAACACATTCCATAGAGGATGTTCAGTGTGCTGCCTGGCTGTATTGATGAAAAATACATTCCATAGAGGATGTTCAGTGTGCTGCGTGGCTGTATTGATGAAAAACACATTCCATAGAGGATGTTCAGTGTGCTGCCTGGCTGTATTGATGAAAAACACACTCCATAGAGGATGTTCAGTGTGCTGCCTGGCTGTATTGATGAAAAACACATTGCATAGAGGATGTTCAGTGTGCTGCCTGGCTGTATTGATGAAAAACACACTCCATAGAGGATGTTCAGTGTGCTGCCTGGCTATATTGATGAAAAACACATTCCATAGAGGATGTTCAGTGTGCTGCCTGGCTGTATTGATGAAAAACACATTCCATAGAGGATATTCAGTGTGCTGCCTGGCTATATTGATGAAAAACACATTCCATAGAGGATGTTCAGTGTGCTGCGTGGCTGTATTGATGAAAAACACATTCCATAGAGGATGTTCAGTGTGCTGCCTGGCTCTATTGATGAAAAACACACTCCATAGAGGATGTTCAGTGTGCTGCCTGGCTGTATTGATGAAATACACATTCCATAGAGGATGTTCAGTGTGCTGCGTGGCTGTATTGATGAAAAACACATTCCATAGAGGATGTTCAGTGTGGTGCCTGGCTGTATTGATGAAAAACACACTCCATAGAGGATGTTCAGTGTGCTGCCTGGCTGTATTGATGAAAAACACATTCCATAGAGGATGTTCAGTGTGCTGCGTGGCTGTATTGATGAAAAACACACTCCATAGAGGATGTTCAGTGTGCTGCCTGGCTGTATTGATGAAATACACATTCCATAGAGGATGTTCAGTGTGCTGCCTGGCTGTATTGATGAAAAACACATTCCATAGAGGATGTTCAGTGTGCTGCCTGGCTATATTGATGAAAAACACATTCCATAGAGGATGTTCAGTGTGCTGCCTGGCTGTATTGATGAAATACACATTCCATAGAGGATGTTCAGTGTGCTGCCTGGCTGTATTGATGACAAACACATTCCATAGAGGATGTTCAGTGTGCTGCCTGGCTGTACTGATGAAATCAAATAAAATAAAATAAAATCACATTTATTTATATAGCCCTTCGTACATCAGCTGATATCTCAAAGTGCTGTACAGAAACCCAGCCTAAAACCCCAAACAGCAAGCAATGCAGGTTTAGAAGCACGGTGGCTAGGAAAAACTCCCTAGAAAGGCCAAAACCTAGGAAGAAACCTAGAGAGGAACCAGGCTATGTGGGGGGGCAGTCCTCTTCTGGCTGTGCCGGGTGGAGATTATAACAGAACATGGCCAAGATGTTCAAATGTTCATAAATGACCAGCATGGTCCAATAATAATAAGACAGAACAGTTGAAACTGGAGCAGCAGCACGGCCAGGTGGACTGGGGACAGCAAGGAGTCATCATGTCAGGTAGTCCTGAGGCATGGTCCTAGGGCTCAGGTCCTCCGAGAGAGAGAAAGAAAGAGAGAATTAGAGAGAGCACACTTAAATTCACACAGGACACCGAATAGGACAGGAGAAGTACTCCAGATATAACAAACTGACCCTCGCCCCCCGACACATAAACTACTGCAGCATAAATACTGGAGGCTGAGACAACACAATGAAAAACACATTCCATAGAGGATGTTCAGTGTGCTGCCTGGCTGTATTGATGAAATACACATTCCATAGAGGATGTTCAGTGTGCTGCCTGGCTGTATTGATGACAAACACATTCCATAGAGGATGTTCAGTGTGCTGCCTGGCTGTACTGATGAAATCAAATCAAATAAAATAAAATCACATTTATTTATATAGCCCTTCGTACATCAGCTGATATCTCAAAGTGCTGTACAGAAACCCAGTCTAAAACCCCAAACAGCAAGCAATGCAGGTTTAGAAGCACGGTGGCTAGGAAAAACTCCCTAGAAAGGCCAAAACCTAGGAAGAAACCTAGAGAGGAACCAGGCTATGTGGGGGGGGGGCAGTCCTCTTCTGGCTGTGCCGGGTGGAGATTATAACAGAACATGGCCAAGATGTTCAAATGTTCATAAATGACCAGCATGGTCCAATAATAATAAGACAGAACAGTTGAAACTGGAGCAGCAGCACGGCCAGGTGGACTGGGGACAGCAAGGAGTCATCATGTCAGGTAGTCCTGAGGCATGGTCCTAGGGCTCAGGTCCTCCGAGAGAGAGAAAGAAAGAGAGAATTAGAGAGAGCACACTTAAATTCACACAGGACACCGAATAGGACAGGAGAAGTACTCCAGATATAACAAACTGACCCTCGCCCCCCGACACATAAACTACTGCAGCATAAATACTGGAGGCTGAGACAACACAATGAAAAACACATTCCATAGAGGATGTTCAGTGTGCTGCCTGGCTGTATTGATGAAATACACATTCCATAGAGGATGTTCAGTGTGCTGCCTGGCTGTATTGATGAAAAACACATTCCATAGAGGATGTTCAGTGTGCTGCGTGGCTGTATTGATGAAAAACACATTCCATAGAGGATGTTCAGTGTGCTGCCTGGCTATATTGATGAAAAACACATTCCATAGAGGATGTTCAGTGTGCTGCGTGGCTGTATTGATGAAAAACACATTCCATAGAGGATGTTCAGTGTGCTGCGTGGCTATATTGATGAAAAACACATTCCATAGAGGATGTTCAGTGTGCTGCGTGGCTGTATTGATGAAAAACACATTCCATAGAGGATGTTCAGTGTGCTGCCTGGCTGTATTGATGAAAAACACACTCCATAGAGGATGTTCAGTGTGCTGCCTGGCTGTATTGATGAAAAACACATTCCATAGAGGATGATCAGTGTGCTGCCTGGCTGTATTGATGAAAAACACATTCCATAGAGGATGTTCAGTGTGCTGCCTGGCTATATTGATGAAAAACACACTCCATAGAGGATGTTGAGTGTGCTGCCTGGCTATATTGATGAAAAACACACTCCATAGAGGATGTTCAGTGTGCTGCCTGGCTGTATTGATGAAAAACACATTCCATAGAGGATGTTCAGTGTGCTGCCTGGCTATAATGATGAAAAACACATTCCATAGAGGATGTTCAGTGTGCTGCCTGGCTGTATTGATGAAAAACACATTCCATAGAGGATGTTCAGTGTGCTGCCTGGCTGTATTGATGAAAAACACACTCCATAGAGGATGTTCAGTGTGCTGCCTGGCTATATTGATGAAAAACACATTCCATAGAGGATGTTCAGTGTGCTGCCTGGCTGTATTGATGAAAAACACATTCCATAGAGGATATTCAGTGTGCTGCCTGGCTATATTGATGAAAAACACATTCCATAGAGGATGTTCAGTGTGCTGCGTGGCTGTATTGATGAAAAACACATTCCATAGAGGATGTTCAGTGTGCTGCCTGGCTGTATTGATGAAAAACACATTCCATAGAGGATGTTCAGTGTGCTGCCTGGCTGTATTGATGAAAAACACATTCCATAGAGGATGTTCAGTGTGCTGCCTGGCTGTATTGATGAAAAACACATTCCATAGAGGATGTTCAGTGTGCTGCGTGGCTGTATTGATGAAAAACACATTCCATAGAGGATGTTCAGTGTGCTGCCTGGCTGTATTGATGAAAAACACATTCCATAGAGGATGTTCAGTGTGCTGCCTGGCTGTATTGATGAAAAACACATTCCATAGAGGATGTTCAGTGTGCTGCCTGGCTATATTGATGAAAAACACACTCCATGGTGGGCCTGTGCACAGATGGGTTTCCATCTATGGCAGGCAGACCTCTGCACTCTAAGTCCCACACGAGTGATGACTGCTCACCCCCAACGCTTGGAAGAGCACTTTGGGAACTACTTCCCAATCCATTTGACTGTGATCCTGGCTCAGTTGAAATGCCTGTAAGTAAATTGAACAATTGATCGAGCTGTAATGTGACTGAATGCATTCATGGGTCACTGCGGAGGAGTTTTGGTTCCTGACTCAAAGGCAAAACCCTGCCGTCTCCCTCTGAGCATTAAATCCACATTCAAAACAACTGAGAACTCTCAACTGGAAACTGGGAAATCTCCGACTCGAAAAGAAAACAAGCTCTGACTGGGGAGAAAAAAGTTTTGAATGGTCATCCAACTCGGAATTCCAACTCGGGAACTCTGGCATCTTTCTAGAGTGCCGACTTTCCGACCTGAAGATCACTCACGTCATGATTTGACCTCACATTTTTCAGAGTTCCAAGTAATGGTGCCCTTCGCCAGCTCATATGTGTAAAGCTGGGTTCAGTGCTCCTGTCTGTATTAAAACAAAATATTGGCTGTTAATTACATAATTGTTTCCACATGGCTGGGGTTGCAAGAATTTTGAGATATCTAAATGGGGTCGTGGGTCAAAAGAGTTTGTACTAGGGGTCGATCGATTAATCAGCATGGCCGATTAACTAGGGCCGATTTCAAGTTTTCATAACAATCGGCCTTTTTGGATGCCGATTATGGCCGATTACATTGCAATCCACGAGGAAACTGCGTGGCAGACTGACCACCTGTTACGCGAGTGCAGCGTCAAAAGGACCTTGTGGCTGCAAGAAGCCAAGGTAAGTTGCTAGCTAGCATTTAAACTTAACTTATAAAAAACAATCAATCTTCACATAATCACTAGTTAACTACACATGGTTGATGATATTACTAGGTTAACTAGCTTGTCCTGCATTGCACATAATCAATGCGGTGCATGTTAATTTATCATCGAATCACAGCCTACTTCAACTTCCCCAAACGGTTGATGATTTAACAAAAGTGCATTGCCGAAAAAAGCACAATCTTTGCACAAATGTACCTGACCATAAACATCAATGCCTTTCTTAAAATCAATACACCGAAGTATATATATTTTTTAACATATTTAGTTAAATGAAATTCACGTTAGCAGGCAATATTAACTATGGAAATTGTGTCTCTTCTCTTGCATTCAGTGCAAGCAGAGTCAGGGTATATGCAACAGTTTGGGCTGCCTGGCTCGTTGCAAACTGTGTGAAAACCGAATTTTACATAATTATGACATAACATTGAAGGTTGTGCAATGTAACAGCAATATTTAGACTTCGGAATGCCACCCGTTCCATAAAATACGGAACTGTTCCGTATTTCACTGAAAGAACAAACGTTTTGTTTTCGAAATGATAGTTTCTGGATCTGACCATATTAATGACCAAAGGCTCATATTTGTGTGTTTATTATATTATAGTTACGTCTATGATTTGATAGAGCAGTCTGACTGAGCAATGGTAGGCAGCAGCTGGCTCGTAAGCATTCATTCAAACAGCACTTTACGGCGTTTTCAAGCAACTCCCGAGATTAGGCGGGAAATACTATAGTGCTTATAAGAACATACAATAGTCAAAGGTATATGAAATACAAATGGTATAGAGAGAAATAGTCGACGCGTCATAATTCCTGTAATAACTACAACCTACAATTTAACTGGGAATATTGAAGAACTGGGAATATTGAAGAACTGGGAATATTGAACCACCAGCTTTCATATGTTCTCATGTTCTGAGCAAGGAACTGAAACATTAGCTTTTTTACATGTCACATATTGCACTTTTACTTTCTTCTCCAACACTGTGCTTTTGCATTATTTAAACCAAATTTAACATGTTTCATTATTTATTTGAGACCTAATAGATTTATTTTACGTATTATATGAAGTTAAAATGAGTGTTTATTCAGTATTGTTGTAATTGTCATTATTAAAAATATATATATATAAATCTGCTAATTTAATCGGTATCGGCTTTGAAAAATCATAATCGTTCTACCTCTAGTTTGTACCCCTGAGCTATAGCCTACTCTGTTTAATTGAGACCACACACACCTGATCTTGCATGTATGGCTACTGAACTTGAAGTAGCAGGAATGATGAGAGCGGACTTTTGCAGTTTCTCTTGAGCCTCATTTTGTATATAGTATATAACCCAACTTTTTAGGAGGACGATTTGCAGGCAGAGACAAATAAATGATTAATCGATATTTATGGAAAATGAAAAGGCACAACGCTCGCTCACCATGGTAGTCTATGTGCACGTTGTGCCTTTTCAATGATGATAAATGTTTTTGACTCGTGTTGGTTGAGTCCTCTCTCAATATTTATTTACAGACACTGTAGTAAACCTTGGAAAGATAACTGGCTGGTGATTCTCCGCCTATGCATGCCTACTCTATTATATTGTCACAACACATAAAGGGTGCACTTTAGCTCGCTCTCCCAACTAGGAGAGGAGAGGTAGGCTACTAAACTTGAAGCAGTGAATTCTGAGATTCTGTGAATAATGAGACAAATATGTACTATTAATAAAATAAGTCAGTCTGGGCTAACGCATGCAAAGCTTAAAGACGATAATTTCCAAATAATCTACGGGACCGAAAAGATAATTAATACCAAAGGTTTGTGTCTGACCGCCTGCTCCCAATCGCAGTCTGTCAGGATCATAGGTCTTCTATATTACTGTGTGTATGGCCCAGTGTAACATGCCCAGACGAGGTATGCTATGGTGAAGCCGTGGTGATGTTTGTCACTCGGGAAGTGAGGACGAAAAAATGTGCTTTAATTGCCAAAGTTGTTTGGGTCTCATTTAATAAATCAGCAGGCGCAAATGTAATTAGACTGAGGGGAGACTAGCGTTACATCTTTCAGGTGATTGATGACTGCACATTTCATTATCCTTCATGTTTGATAAATGCAGCTTCATCAAGTGCCAGCCAGACCTCTCTCTCACACACACACAGTTTTGTATTGCTATACTTGTGGGGACCAAAGAATTGATTCCCATCCAAAATCCTAATTTCCCCAACCCTAAATCTAAGCCTTAACCTTAACCATAAACCCTTACCCTAAAACTATACCTAACCCTAACTCCTAACCCTACTTCTAACCCTAATTGTAACCATAACCCTAAACCTAACCCCTAACCCTATAATAGTCTTTTTCCTTGTGAGGACTGGCAAAATGTCCCCAATTTTCCTTGTTTTACTATCCTTGTAAGGACCCCTGGTCCCCACAAGGATAGTTAAACAAAAACACAGGCACGCACACATACACACGCACGCACGCACACACACACACACACACACACACACACACACACACACACACACACACACACATGCAAGAGCACTGAAACACATGCATGAACACAAACACTAGCATCCAAGTACACGCACCCTCACATTGGCATGAACTTGCGACAGCTTATGTAAAGATGATATTTGCGAAAATGCTCATGCCCCCCAAGATGCCCCATGCCTGCATAAAAATTACGAGTATGAGATTCTCCATTTTTCACTGGCAAGACAAATTGTATCTGTATCCCACTTTAAAGAGAGGTAGAAAGTGGTAAGAGAAGACTACCCACTGGGCACAGATGCCATTTCAACATCTAGTTTTGATTTACATTTGGTTGAGTTGCCAACTAATGTGAATTTAACATGAAATCAACACAAAATGTCAGTCATGTCATTGGATTTATGTTAAAAGATTTATGTTAAAAATACGAAATTCCTTTTAAATTACTTTTTGCAAATACAATCAGTTTAACACATTAATTCAACATTATAACATAACATAGATTTTATTTTTATGACGTGGGAAGTGGAAATGTAGTGAATGGATCATATCTGCGGGTCCCAGATAACTAGCTGACATTGCTTGCATGCATGCTGAACAGGAGCCAAGATGAAGAGGCTTTTCAGTGGCGGCCACTGAAGAAACACAATGGAGCTGGCGTTTAGAGTGGCTCTGCTGCTTGTCTATTCCCCATGCAGAAATTGTGAGCTCCTGCCCTCAGTCTGGTGTATACCATGAGTCTCTCGCTCTGGCCAATGCAGTGGGTGATATTGCCTCTCCCCTTCCTCCTCACTCCATTTTGTCTTCCTCCTCCCTCCCTTCCTCCTCACTCCATTTTGTCTTCCTCCTCTCTCCCTTCCTCCTCTCTCCCCTTCTTCCTCACTCCATTTTGTCTTCCTCCTCACCCCATTTTGTCTTCGTCCTCTCTCCCTTCCACCTCGCTCCATTTTGTCTTCCTTCTCTCTCCCTTCCACCTCGCTCCATTTTGTCTTCCTCCTCTCTCCCCTTCCTCCTCACTCCATTTTGTCTTCCTCCTCCCTCCCTTCCTCCTCACTCCATTTTGTCTTCCTCCTCTCTCCCTTCCTCCTCTCTCCCCTTCTTCCTCACTCCATTTTGTCTTCCTCCTCACCCCATTTTGTCTTCCTCCTCTCTCCCTTCCACCTCGCTCCATTTTGTCTTCCTTCTCTCTCCCTTCCACCTCGCTCCATTTTGTCTTCCTCCTCTCTCCCCTTCCACCTTGCTCAATTTTGTCTTCCTCCTCTCCCCTCCCCCTCGCTTCATTTTGTCTTCCTCCTCTCTCCCCTTCCACCTCGCTCCATTTTGTCTTCCTCCTCTCTCATCTTCCTCCTCACTCCATTTTGTCTTTCTTCCTCTATGCATTTTGTCTCATATTTAAGGGTTGTTTGCTGTCTTCTCCCCCACTCCCTGTACACTCATAGTATGAGTTGCTATCCACCATCCTCTCGGGTTCCTGGCTGGTAGGAACTTACACCATTGCCACTTATCTTGTTCCCCCTTTCTCTCGCTCTCTCTATCATTGTGTCTCATTCACCCAACCATTCCCTCACAGCTCAGCACCCAGTATAAACTCTCCTCCCAGGTCTCCACTGTACTTTCCTTCCTCAATTTTCTTCCTCAATGGGCCTGTACTTGGCACTATTGCCTCCTCTTTTTCCCTAATGGCCTATTCTCCCTGTCCCTTCTTACCCTCTGCTGGGTTTCTGCCAGTGGGCCTTGTCTGTTGTCATAACTGGGAGAAGAATGCATTTCATGGCTTTCCCTCTGGTAGTGTGCGGCAGGTCTTTGCGGTGTGATAAACTTGATGAATCATTTACAATAGAATCCCTCTCCGTGGCTTGGCAGGGGGCTAATCCCTGCAGAGGAGAGGAGGAGGGAGAGAAGGGGGGAGGGAGAGAAGGGGGGACGGGAGGAGAGGGACGGGAGAGGAGGGGAAAAGGGGACGAGAGAGATGGGGCAGAGAGAGAGAAGGGGAGAAAGGGGGAGAGGCAGAAAGCGGGAGGGAAAGGGGGATGGGAGAGGGAGAGAGGGGAAAAGGGGGACGAGAGAGAAGGGGAAAGGGGGACGGGAGAGAAGGGGAAAGGGGGATGGGAGAGGGAGAGAGGGGAAAAGGGGGACGAGAGAGAAGGGGAAAGGGGGATGGGAGAGAAGGGGAAAGGGGGATGGGAGAGAAGGGGAAAGGGGGATGGGAGAGGGAGAGAGGGGAAAAGGGGACGAGAGAGAAGGGGAAAGGGGGATGGGAGAGAAGGGGAAAGGGGATGGGAGAGAAGGGGAAAGGGGGATGGGAGAGGGAGAGAGGGGAAAAGGGGGCGAGAGAGAAGGGGAAAGGGGGATGGGAGAGACGGAGAGAGGGGGAAAAGGGGTGAGAGAGATGGGTGCAGAGAGAGAAAAGAAAGGGGAAGAGGCAGAAAGCGTGAGGGAAAGGGGGACGGGAGAGAAGAGGGGAAAGGGGGACGAGAGAGAAGGGGAAAGGGGGACGAGAGAGAAAGGGAAAGGGGGACGAGAGGGGAAGGGGAAAGGGGGACGAGAGAGAAGGGGAAAGGGGGACGAGAGAGAAGGGGAAAGGGGGACGAGAGAGAAGGGGAAAGGGGGACGAGAGGGAAGGGGAAAGGGGGACGAGAGAGAAGGCGAAAGGGGGATGAGAGAGAAGGGGAAAGGAGGACGAGGGAGAAGTGGAAAGGGGAACGAGAGAGAAGAGGAAAGGAGACGAGAGAGAAGGGGAAAGGGGGACGAGAGGGAAGGGGAAAGGGGATGAGAGAGAAGTGGAAAGGGGGACGAGAGAGAAGGGGGACGAGAGAGAAGGGGAAAGGGGGATGAGAGAGAAGGGGAAAGGGGGACGAGAGAGAAGTGGAAAGGGGGACGAGAGGGAAGGGGAAAGGGGGACGAGAGGGAAGGGGAAGGGGGACGAGAGAGAAGTGGAAAGGGGGACGAGATGGAAGGGGAAAGGGGGAGGAGAGAGAAGGGGCAGAGAGGGATAGCGATAAAGGGGAAAGAGGCAGAAAGCGTGAGGAAAAGGGGGAAGAGGCAGAAAGGGGGATGGGAGAAAAGGGCTCATAAACTCTTCATTTAACGGATTACAGTTTGAATCGGATACCAGCCAATCAATTTGTGCCAGCTGAGGAAAAATTGCGTGTGGCAGTGCAGAGGACCGTCGGCGGGTGAATTCAAATGGAGCCCTTGGAAAGATGATACCCAAAATTACTATTTTCGGATATAAAGAAATAAGCGTGAAGAAAATTACAGACAGAGGCGCTACAACTGCCAACTTCGTTGGACACTTGAAGCTGCACAAAGAACGGTAAGTCGTGGCTAATATAGCCGACAGCTATATATAACTTTGCTAGTGTAGCATGTAGGCTAACGTAACATTCATGATTTGCGTAAATGGAATATACTAACTATTACTCTTGTTAAAAATATGAAATGGTATTAAATTTGGTGAAGAGCACATTATGACTTGTTTAGGACTCAAAGTTTAGGACTTGAGACTTGTCGGTCTTGACTTGAGAATTGACTTTGGACTTGAGTGCTAAGATTTGTGACTTACTTGTGACTTGTAAAACAATGACTTGGTCCCACCTCTGCATTTAACCCAGATATTCGAAATAAGTATTTGAAAATCCTGTCAAATACAATTTGTCAGACTATTTGGTTTTTACAAATAACCATTCAAATAGCAAAGGGTCTGAAAACTTATGTAAATAAGGTATTTGTTTTTTTAGTTTTTATAAATATGCAAACATTTCTGAACCTGTTTTTGCTTTGGCATTATGGGGATATTGTGTGTAGATTGAGGATTTTTTTTATTTCATCCATTTTAGAATAAGGCTGTAACGTAACAAAATGAGGGAAAAGTGGAGGGGTCAGAATAGAATACTTTCTGAAGGCATTGTGTGTGTGTATATATGTGTGTGTGTGTGTATATATATATATATATATATATATATATATATATATATATATATATATATACTGAGTAAAGGGTATGAATACCTTTGTAAATGTAATATTTCTGTATTCTTTATATATATATATATATTTTAATGAATTTTAGAATACATACAGTGTATATACACACATATATATACACACACACACAGTGCTTTCAGAATGTATTCAGACCCATTGACTTTTTCCACATTTTGTTACGTATTCTAAAATTCATTAAAAAATATATATATAAAAAAATACAGAAATATTACATTTACAAAGGTATTCAGACCCTTTATTCAGTACTTTGTTGAAGCACCTTTGGCAGGGATTACAGCATCGAGTCTTCTTGGGTGTGACGCTACAAGCTTGGCACACCCGTATTTGAGGAGTTTCTCCCATTCTTCTATGCACATCCTCTCAAGCTCTGTCAGGTTTGATGGGCAGCGTCGCTGCACAGGTTTTTTCAGGTATCTCCAGAGATGTTAGATCGGGTTCAAGTCCGTGCTTTGGCTGCGTTGTCCTGTCTGAGGCCCTGAGCGCTCTGGAGCAGGTTTTCACCAAGGATCTCTCTGTACTTTGCTCCATTCATCTTTCCCTCAATCCTGACTAGTCTCCCAGTCCCTGTCGCTGAAAAACATCCCCAACAGCATGATGCAGCCACCACCCTGCTTTGCTGTAGGGATGGTGCCATAGGGATAGTGCCAGGTTTCCTCCAGACGTGACACTTGGCATTCAGGCCAAAGAGTTCATCTTGGTTTCATCAGACCAGAAAATCTTGTTTCATCAGTCTGGCCACTCTACCATCAAGGCCTGATTGGTGAAGTGCTGCAGAGATGGTTGTTGTCTGGAAGGATCTCCAATCTCCACAGAGGAACTCTCGAGCTCTGTAAGAGTGACCATGGGCTTCTTGGTCAGCTCCCTGACCAAGGCCCTTCTCCCCAAATTGCTCAGTTTGGCAGGGCTGCCAGCTCTAGGAAGAGAATTGGTGGTTCCAAACTTATTGCATTTAAGAATGATGGAGGCCATTTTGTTCTTCTGCAGAAATGTTTTGGTACCCTTCCCCAGATCTGTGCCTAGACACAATCCTATCTCGTAACTCTGCAGACAAGTCCTTCGACCTCATGGCTTGTTTTTTGTTCTGACATGCACTGTCAACCGTGGAACCTTACATAGACAGTTGTGTGCCTTTCCAAGTCATGTCAAATCAATTGAAATTACCACAGGTGGACTCCAATCAAGTTGTAGTAACATCTCAAGGATAATCAATGCAAACAGGATGCACCTGAGCTCAAATTTGAGTCTAAGGTATTAATTTTTAAAAATTTTAATACATTTGCAAACATTTATAAGAACCTGTTTTCACTTTGTCATTATGGGGTATTGTGTGTATATTTTTGATTTATTTAATCAATTTTAGAATAAGGCTGCAGGGTAACAAAATGTGAATAAAGTCATGTGGTCTGAATACTTTCCTTCGGCACTGTGTATATATATATACACACACACACACACACACACACGTATATACAGTTGAAGTCGGAAGTTTACATACACCTTAGCCAAATACATTTTAAATCAGTTTTTCACAATTCCTGACACTTAATCCTAGTAAAAATTCCCTCTCTTAGGTCAGTTAGGATCACCACTTTATTTTAAGAATGTGAAATGTCAGAATAATAGTAGAATGTGATTTGCTTAATTTTTTACTTCTTTCATCACATTCGCAGTGCGTCAGAAGTTTACATACACTCAATTAGTATTTGGTAGCATTGCCTTTAAATTGTTTAACTTGGGCCAAACGTTTCAGGTAGCTTTACACAAGCTTCCCACAATAAGTTGGGTGATTTTTGGCCCATTCCTCCTGACAGAGCTGGTGTAACTGAGTCAGGTTTGTAGGCCTCCTTGCTTGTGCACGCTTTTTCAGTTCTGGCCACAAATGTTCTATAGGATTGAGGTCAGGGCTTTGTGATGGCCACTCCTGTCACGACTCCGACGGAAGGTGGCTCCCCTTCCCGTTCGGGTGGCTCCCCTTCCCGTTCGGGTGGCTCCCCTTCCCGTTCGGGTGGCTCCCCTTCCTGTTCGGGTGGCTCCCCTTCCCGTTCGGGTCGTCGTCGCTGGCCTACTAGCTGCCACTGATTCTTTCCTCCCCCTCCTTATGTGTTTATTGGTTACACCTGTTTTGAGTTTGTTGTAATCAGCCGGCCCGCCCGTTTCTTTGTGCGGGATTAATTATTGTAACATTTGTGTTTGGTGTAGACGAACGTGTTGGTTTATGTTCATGGAGTTTGCTGAACAGTTTTTGTCCCCGTGTCTGGGGCATTTGTTTTGAGCACCCAGTGTTTCGTGGGGGGGTCGTTGTTCACCGTGTGTGCATTAAAAGAGCACTATATGAAACTCTCTGTTTCCTGCGCCTGACTTTCCACTCACGACGCCCAGAACCTTACAACTCCAATACCTTGACTTTGTTGTCCTTAAGCCAATTTTCCACAACTTTGGAAGTATGCTTGGGGTCATTGTCCATTTGGAAGCACCATTTGTGACCAAGCTTTGACTTCCTGACTGATGTCTTGAGATGTTGCTTCAATATATCCACATAATTTTCCTCCCTCATGAGGCCATCTATTTTGTGAAAAGCACCACTCCCTCCTGCAGCAAAGCACCCCCACAACATGATGCTGCCTCCCCCTTTGTTGTGGCTGCACAATGCACGTCTCTCTCCAGAATGTGCTCTCTCCCGCCCATTTGTGCACATTCATTGTTTCATGACTTCATTGTGTGACATATATCACTAGTAGTACATTTACTGTTAATTTCTGTACTTTCTTATCTACAATGTTTTTGGTTACGTCAAGGTTTATTAATGCATTCAATATAATTTTATTCCAGTCTTTTACCGTTCTCGTTGTCAGTGGACATGTTGTTTGCGGAGTGCACAACCTATGCTACACGTGTGAGAAACAGCTTTTGTTTGATTACATTCCATTTACGAGTTTTGTCAATTTAGTCATTGTCTTCTGTTTGGAGTGCTACTGTAAATGTTGATTAAGGATGGGCACCTGATTACACATAGAAGTAGGTGTGCGTGCAAATTTAGGCATATAAATGTGCCCATTTGGGGGTCTGATAGTTTTGGGGATTAGCTTAATGCACCACCACTAATGACCTGTGGAGCTTCTCAAAGTGATGCTTTCTTCACCTCAAGCAAACGTAAGTCTATTTTTATAGCCGTTGAGAAAGACATGAATTTAAAAAATCTTTCCAGCTCTCTTTCTTTTGATAACCACTCAGCGTGAAAGGGAAAAATGTCATGCTCTGATCAAGTGGAAACATCATAAAACAGGCTTCCTGATTACTTATTATCCCTTGCACAAATAGCCGACAGTTGTGTCTGTCCAGAGCTCACTGGCAGGGGAAACACTGAGAGCCCAGAGTATTTTAAACAATGTTGCATGTTTGCTAGCACCAGCTTCAGGCCTGGACCAAGTTGATAGTTGAAATAATGTTTCAAGTTATTGCAGAGAGGCCATGTGAGGCCAATGTGATTTATAGGATATTTATTTTTATCAGGATATTTTCTACCTGCAGGCTGCAATGTTTTTATTTGTTGGCTTTATGTAGGCTATTTTTTACATAGTTGGCAATGGCAATGGAAGTTACTTTTTAGGTTTGTATTTCATTTAGATTTGGATAGAATGTTGATTAATCCCATGAAAATGATTTTGAGATATGATGACGTTATTAGAAATTGTCATGTTCTGACCTTAGTTCTGTTATTATATCTTTGTTTTAGTATGGTCAGGGCATGAGTTGGGTGGGCAGTCTATGTTAGTTTTTCTATAATTTGGGATTTCTGTGTTCAGCCTAGTATGGTTCTCAATCAGAGGCAGCTGTCAATCGTTGTCCCTAATTGAGAATCATACTTAGGTAGCCTGGTTTCACTTGAGTTGTGGGTGTTTGTCTTCCGTGTCTGTGCTTGTTGCCACACGGGACTGTTTCGTTTATTCACGTTTATTGTTTTGTTCCAGTGTTCTGTTGTGTTTTGATTAAACATTATGGACACTTACCACGCTGCGCATTGGTCCTCCGATCCTTCTGTCGCTACTCCTCCTCAGAAGAGGACGAGAACCCTTACAAACTTTTCCACGAAAATGTGCATATTATAACTGGAACTCAGATCGGTAGAAATGGTAAGATAAATTTGCATTCCACATGAGAAAGCTTGCCGACTCCTCGTGTAGCCTACGACCGACAACCTCAGGAGAGTAACGGCAGAATCTCTGAAAGTCAGTAGGAGCAGGTTAAGGTTTTTTCTTGTGGTATTCTTGATCTCTGGTTCTCTCTAGAGTCAATTCCGTCTCATGTAATCAAACGGTGTGCTTATTAAAGCATCAGACAAGCTCAATGTGTATACATAGTTGATTTGATTAAAATACATAGGGTATGACTATATATAGAAAAATACTTTTAAACATTTCTACCAATCGATTGGGCAAAGGAACAGAACTTTTGGTCGACCGATGCTTTTTCTTCGTCGGGGACAGCCCTGTTTTGGTCTAAAGTGTGTTTATTAACAAGAATCTGTGACATTGTTTGGTGTAAAGTGTGTTTAACAACAAGGGTCAGTGACATTGTTTGGTCTATAGGAGGAGAAAGTGTGTTGCAAGAGGCTTGTCATAGGTGTGTTGGAAGAAAGTGTGGCGGATATACAGGCAGGCTGCTGAGATGAGGCCAGTGTCTCACACACACACCACCCCAGAGGAATAAAGCTGTGTGTGGAGTGATTAACCATGGGTCCTGTAATGACGTTGGCCTGGGGGTAGGTTTATGACAGTCATAAATACCTCTTCACCCCTTTTTCCTCTCTCTACCCTACTGATGTTACATTTGCAAACCCCTTGGTTAACATAGATATTCTGGGAACATCAGAAGATGGGGGGAATTGAACTATATTCTGGTAATCCGACCAATTGAACATATGCTGTGTTACTTAATGAATATGATGTCAGTTCGGTTGTCATCTGAGACATTCTCATCAATGATAAGATGACAAACTCTAAAGTGGAAAGTCTATACAGAGTTATCGGAATCACATGGAATTGTTGTTCAATTTAAATGTTTGAATATGAAATGATTCGTGATGGGATGAAATGTGATTTTTTAGCTTCTAAAATGTGAGAATTGGGTTTTCATAAGGTTAGGGCTCTGCTGAAACAGTGGCCCGCCCCTGTGAAGAGACGGTTTATAAAACCTTTCAGACACACCCTTCTCGCTCCACTATATAAAGCCGTGACGAAAATGTAACCTCCTGTTCCGAGGATGTGAGGATGACGGTCCGATTTCAGAATGGTTGAGATAATAACTACAGAACGAAGCCAACATCAGCGTGAGCTTTGGTTGCGAATGGTATGAACTTTGAACTCTTATTCACTAGAGAAGTGATACCTCCTAGCCATTGAGTTAGCAACAGCAGCTGCAAACGAGGGTTAGGAAGGAACAGACAGAGTTTCCCGTCTATCACACAACGACGTTACTACAACGTATCCAATTGACCACCAGAGACATTCTTCAAAGGACAAAGGACTCGGTTTGGCAACACGGCCTTCCATCTACCACCAACCTACTGAAGCACAGCTCAGAGTAAATATTTATTGCATTTTCCTTTTCCAAATGGGCGGTAATTTAGAATGCATAAGATACTGTATTTACGATAGCACAGCTTCTTCCTTTGTTACTCAGTCTTCCCGCTCTTTCACTCTAACACAGCCCCTTTTCTTTTGTGTAACAAGCTGTCATATCTATTCTGCCCGCTAGGGACGTTTTCCTTTATGACGTCATTTGTAATAAAGTTATAATTCATTATGTGTATATGTAAGTCTGTGTGATTTGTTAGGTATTTAGTAAATACATAATTAAACCCAATTTTGTATTGCTGATTCAACTTGTTAGCCAGGGTTCGTCAAGAATTTACAACTTTCAGATGAGACTGAATTAAGGTGACGATTAATATTGACTGCTATTGATGTAAAATATTACTAGGTCTTATATATATATATATATATATATATATATATAAATAAATATATATATTTATTTTTATGGCACACGAGACACCCGTCTTTTTCGTGCCCGTCTCAGTTAACTAATCCGTTGCAGAGGCCAAGACTAATCCATTGCGGATGCCGCGGGGATGGTACAGTCCAAGAAGAAGGGGAGTGTGGCTGCACAATGCATGTCTCTCCAGAATGTGCTCTCTCCCGCCCATTTGTGCACATTCAATGGTTCATGACTTCATTGTGTGAATTGTTTGTGTTTGATTGATTGTTAGTGTATATCAATTCCCCATTACATATCACCAGTAGTACGTTTACTGTTATTTCCTATCATTTCGAATCTACAATGTTTGTTTGGTTACTTTAATGTTTTTTTATTTATTTATTTTATTTTATTTCACCTTTATTTAGCCAGGTAGGCTAGTTGAGAACAAGTTCTCATTTGCAACTGCGACCTGGCCAAGATAAAGCATAGCAGTGTGAACAGACAACACAGAGTTACACATGGAGTAAACAATTAACAAGTCAATAACACAGTAGAAAAAAAAATGGGCAGTCTATATACAATGTGTGCAAAAGGCATGAGGAGGTAGGCGAATAATACAATTTTGCAGATTAACACTGGGGTGATAAATGATCAGATGGTCATGTACAGGTAGAGATATTGGTGTGCAAAAGAGCAGAAAAGTAAATAAATAAATAAAAAAAACAGTATAAAAACAGTATGGGAATGAGGTAGGTGAAAATGGGTGGGCTATTTACCAATAGACTATGTACAGCTGCAGCGATCGGTTAGCTGCTCGGATAGCTGATGTTTGAAGTTGGTGAGGGAGATAAAAGTCTCCAACTTCAGCGATTTTTGCAGTTCGTTCCAGTCACAGGCAGCAGAGTACTGGAACGAAAGGCGGCCAAATGAGGTGTTGGCTTTAGGGATGATCAGTGAGATACACCTGCTGGAGCGTGTGCTACGGATGGGTGTTGCCATCGTGACCAGTGAACTGAGATAAGGCGGAGCTTTACCTAGCATGGACTTGTAGATGACCTGGAGCCAGTGGGTCTGGCGACGAATATGTAGCGAGGGCCAGCCGACTAGAGCACATAATGCATTCATTATGAATGTATTAAATATGTGTTTTCCTTATCAAGTTACACACAATATCCCATAATGACAAAGCAAAAAAATAAAACAAATCACATTTACATAAGTATTCAGACCCTTTACTCAGTACTTTGTTGAAGCACCTTTGTCAGCGATTACAGCCTCAAGTCTTCTTTGGTATGACGCTACAATATTGGCACACCTGTATTTGGGTAGTTTCTCCCATTATTCTCTACAGATCCTCTCAAGCTCTGTCAGGTTGGATGGGCAGCATTGCTGCACAGGTATTTTCAGGTCTCTCCAGAGATGTTAGATGGGGTTCAAGTCTGGGCTCTGGCTGTGCCACTCAAGGACATTCAGAGACTTGTCCCGAAGCCACTCTTGCATTGTCTTGACTGTGCTGAGTATCATTGTCCTGTTGGAAAATTAACCTTTGCCCAAGTTTGAGGTCCTAAGCGCTCTGGAGCAGGTTTTCATCAAGGATATGTCTCTACTTTGCTCCGTTCATTTTTTCCTTGATCCTGACTAGTCTCCCAGTCCCTGCTGCTGAAAAACATCCCCACAGCATGATGGTGCCAGGTTTGATCCAGACGTGACGCTTGGCATTCAGGCCAAAGTGTTCAATCTTGATTTCATCAGACCAGACAATCTTGTTTCTCACAGTCTGAGTCCTTTACGTGCCTTTTGCAAACTCCAAGTGGGCTGTGATGCGTCATATGCCTTTTATTGAGGAATGACATCCGTCAGGCCACTCTACCATAAAGAGCTGTTAGCAGTTGATGTTATTCTTCAATAACACAGACCCCGAAGCAAATCAGGGGGAGAAAAATATATTTATTCAAAGAGAACAAATCATAGTTATGCTGGAAAGTGTCTGGTAGATGTTCGTTATTCCCTGTTCAGTGTACAAAACACTGAGAAAAAGGAGACAGGATATAGTTTATACCCAAGCCTAGTCTGTAATTGAGCTAATAGAGTTCCTTGCAATATAATTGGGCCAATTGGCCAAATACCCAGTATCCCGTTTCAGGCTCAATGTATAGACAATTTGCACCAATGAGAAATTGACACATGTATCTATGAGTCCCGGACTGGAACCCCTACACATATTCTAAACAGAAGTTGAACTGAAAAACAACCTGTGTCCCTGACCCATTTAATCTTCAGTTCCCCATTATAGAAAAACAACTTTTTCCATTGATCGGTAGTTCCCTTCTCTGTGTATTTATCTGTAAATATTCTAACAAGCTGATTGGTGGAGTGCTACAGAGATGGTTGTCCTTCTAGAAGGTTCTCTCATTTCCACAGAGGAATTCTGGAGCTCTGTAATAGTGACCATTGGGTTCTTGGTCACCTCCCTGAACAAGGCCCTCTCCCCCGCTTGCTCACTTTGGCCACTTTGGCCAGAGCCTGTAGACTAAATACAGCTGAGCCTGTAGTCAAAACATGGTAGGGCCTCTATTCCAAAGACACCAGGCTCTGTTACAAATCCACTTAGCAGTTCTCACTCTCTTTGCAGAGCCAATCAGATGGTGAAGATCCTGTACTCCTTTGGAGTGTTTGTCAGCTTTGCCGTCCAGTTCTTCGTCCCGTCGGAGATCATGAGTCCCCTGGTCCAAGCGAGGATACGGGAGAGCTGGAGTGCACCCTGTGAGTTTATCCTCAGAGGCCTGCTCGTCTGCCTCACCTGTGAGCACCTTCTCTCTGTCAATGGTGTGTGTGTGTGTGTGTATATATACAGTGGGGAGAACAAGTATTTGATACACTGCCGATTTTGCAGGTTTTCCTACTTACAAAGCATGTAGAGGTCTGTAATTTTTATCATAGGTACACTTCAACTGTGAGAGACGGAATCTAAAAAAAAAAATCCAGAAAATCACATTTGTATGATTGTTAAGTAATTCATTAGCATTTTATTGCATGACATAAGTATTTGATCACCTACCAACCAGTAAGAATTCCGGCTCTCACAGACCTGTTAGTTTTTTCTTTAAGAAGTCCCCCTGTTCTCCACTCATTACCTGTATTAACTGCACCTGTTTGAACTCGTTACCTGTATAAAAGACACCTGTCCACACATTCAATCAAACAGACTCCAACCTCTCCACAATGACCAAGACCAGAGAGTGTGTAAGGACATCAGGGATAAAATTGTAGACCTGCACAAGGTTGGGATGGGCTACAGGACAATAGGCAAGGAGCTTGGTGAGAAGGCAACAACTGTTGGCACAAGTATTAGAAAATGGAAGAAGTTGACAGTCAATCACCCTCGGTCTGGGGCTCCATGCAAGATCTCACCTCGTGGGGCATCAATGATCATAAGGAAGGTGAGGGATCATCCCAGAACTACACGGCAGGACCTGGTCAATGACCTGAAGAGAGCTGGGACCACAGTCTCAAAGAACGCAAGGTCCCCCTGCTCAAGCCAGCACATGTCCAGGCCCGTCTGAAGTTTGCTAATGACCATCTGGATGATCCAGAGGAGAAATGGGAGAAGGTCATGTGGTCTGATGAGACAAAAATTGAGCTTTTTGGTCTAAACGGCACTCGCTGTGTTTGGAGGAAGAAGAAGGATGAGTACAACCCCAAAAACACCATCCCAACCGTGAAGCATGGAGGTGGAAACATCATTCTTTGGGGATGCTTTTCTGCAAAGGGGACAGCACGACTGCACCGTATTGAGGGGAGGATGGATGGGGCCATGTATCGCGAGATCCTGGCCAACAACCTCCTTCCCTCAGTAAGAGAATTGAAGATGGGTCGTGCCTGGGTTTTCCAGCATGATAACGAACCAAAACACACAGCCAGAGCAACTAAGGAGAGGCTCCATAAGAAGCATCTCAAGGTCCTGGAGTGGCCTAGCCAGTCTCCAGACCTGAACCCAATAAAAAATCTTTGGAGGGAGATGAAAGTCCGTATTGCCCAGGGTCTGGAGAAGGTCTGTATGGAGGAGTGGGCCAAAATCCCTGCTGCAGTGTGTGCAAACCTGGTCAAGGACTACAGGAAACGTATGATCTCTGTAATTGCAAACAAAGGTTTCTGTACCAAATATTAAGGTCTGCTTTTCTGATGCATCAAATACATATGTCATGCAATAAAATGCAAATTAATTACTTACATTTTCAGTTTTTTTGTTTTAGATTCCGTCTCTCACAGTTGAAGTGTACCTATGATGTAAATTACAGACCTCTACATGCTTTGTAAGTAGGAAAACCTGCAAAATCGGCAGTGTATCAAATACTTGTTCTCCCCACTGTATATTAATTTAATCTCTGTGTGTGTGTGTGATTTACATAGTGGGAGTGGCCTCAGTTGATCGGACCTGGAAATAATCTCTTTGGCTGAGAATCTCTTTTTGTCTGTAACACGTTCTGGCTAAGCACCCTAAATGAATATGAATCATGAAAGACTTGACATTTTTCCCTATGCAGGCAGGCAGGCAGCACCCAGATGTTGAATGAATGAACGAGCAGAAGATTGACTGCAGAATGACTGGTTGTCATGGTGCTGTCAAGCCCCTCACTGTGCCCGAGTTGCACTCTTCAAAGACTTATGGTGTGTGTGTGTGTATGGGGTGTTCTAGTGGGATACCCCAGGGAGGTACAGATGTAGCTCTTCCCCTCTTCATCTCAAAGTAACACTGATGTCGTTAGTTTCCTCTCCTCTCCTGCCCTCTTCATCTCAAAGTAAACACTGATGTCATTAGTTTCCCCCCTGCCCTCCTGTCTGAAATGATGAAAATTATGAATTGGAAGAATTTAAGTTAGAGCTGGTAACTACAAGGCAGAGTGTGGGCAAACTGGGCAAATAGGTCTCCCCACATTGACAGTGCAGGATCCTATCCTTGCAGGACCCGACTGGCCACATTGGTTGGTATGCAGCATCTGGTTGTCATGGCAATGGAAGGAAGAGTAATAAATAGCATGACAGCGTAAAAGACGAAACTGCTGAGGAGGAGAGCATTAGAAACAGATCCTCAGGAGATGTCTGTCTGTCTGTCAACATACGCTGCATACCAACCAATGTGGCCAGTCGGGGCCTGCGCCTGCTAGGATAGGATACTGCGCTGTCAATGTGGGGAGGCCTGTTTGCCCAGTTGGCCCACACTCTACATTGTCGTTAACAGCTGACCTGTCCATGGTGCTGAACTGGCTCGGTGAATAGTGAGAACCCTGTCCATGGTGCTGATAGTGAGAACCCTGTCCTTGGTGCTGAACTGACTGGGTGAATAGGCATGGCTGAACAGATGGTCCTGCCCATGGTAGACCTTCCCTAACCTTTACCAGAGGGAGGTTGGAAGTGAAAGCTAGGGACAACTTAATGCAGTGAACTAAGCATTACTAGTCCTTCATCCACAACATCAACAGGTAATCCCTGTTCTTAGACCTCCCCTCCAACCTTGTTTATACAGTAAGGACATAATGCAGCATCAACTATGAAGCTTAACATCCATTAGCTTGCATTGAAGGTGTCAAGTTTATAAGTATTTATATATCCTAAAAACGGAATTGCTGAATTTATGTTGACAGAGGGAAAATTCTTCGGTCTTATAGTATCTCTATTGTTTTGTCTTAAAACCCATCTTTGGATAAATTGCATCAAACGCTGAACTGTGGTGCAACCCAGCAGTGATATACAGTGCATTTGGCTTTTGACTTTTTCAAAATGTTGTTATGTTGCCTCCTGGGTGGCGCAGTGGTTAAGGGCGCTGTCCTGCAGCGCCAGCTGTGCCACCAGAGACCCTGGGTTCGCAAGCACGCTCTGTCGCAACCGTCCGCGACTGGGAGGTCCGTGGGGCGACACACAATTGGCCTAGCGTTGTCTGGGTTAGGGAGGGCTCAAGGCTGTAATCGCTGCCAAAGGTGCTTCAACAAAGTCTGAATACTTATGTAAATGTGATATTTCTGTTCATTGTTTTTAATACATTTGTAAAATGTCAAGATAACTGTTTTTTCTTTGTCATTATGGGGTGTTGTGTGTAAATTGATGAGGAAAAAACTATTTAATCAATTTTAGAATAAGGCTGTAACTTAACAATGTCGAAAAAGTCAAGGGGTCTGAATGCTTTCCGTATGCACCGCATCTAGATGAAGCATGGATTATAGAATATTCTATGCCTCTGGTGCACAAGACAAAAAGGCAGTCTCGCCTTATATTGTAAAAGTCCTGGGGACTTTAAGTAGCAACCACCTAGCAGACCGGGAATGGTAACTGCTGGTGGTGAAGGAGACCAGACTACAGAGGTAAAGAGGGAGTTTACCAAAAGTGCTTTGTAGATGAACACATACAAATGTAGCTTTATGTGCATATAAAGTGAGGTGCAATGATGGGTGAGTGTCTTGGCATTTGTATTAAGGCGCAGGAGTGCATGATAAGTAGAGTCTAGTCTCTGTAAGACAGAGGAGGTTGCATGCATATACAGCAAATCACCATAATCAATTACAGAGAGAAAAGTGGCCTGAACAAGCTTCGTTCTAGCCGTAAGCGTGAAGCAAGCCTTCTTATTACGAAAATGAAAACCCAATTTCAATGTAAGTTTCCTCACAAGATTATCCATATGAACTTCAAAGGACAACTTGCATCCAACCATATACCTAGGGACAGTATTTTTAGGGTGACACTTTTTCAATGGATAAGCCACCAGATGTGACAATGCTAAACTTCTCTGGCTGAGTGCGAGCTCTGATAAAGTTTTTTGTACATTCAAGACCATTTTGAGACCATAAAGGGAGGCCGGGAGTGACTGAAAAGCAGTCTGGAGCTCTTCAACAGCCTGAACCAGAGAAGGAGCACATGAATATATGACTGTATCATCTGCATATAGATGTAACTATGGTGGTTCCATCCCATTTCTCAAATCATAAATAAAAATTTTGAACAACACAAGAGCTAAAATGGAACCCTGGGGCACACCTCTATTAATCTCAAGAAAGCTAGACGTGATTGTCAACTTATAAACATTGTATTCTGTCAGAAAGATAGTTCCTAAACCAATTTACTACCCCTTCACTGCTACTAACGTAGTCTAGCTAGCAACAGTTCATGGTCAACTAAATCAAATGCCTTTGTAAATCAACCAAAAGATCAGCACAATGGTGCTTTTTTAGTAAGTGCATTTATGATGTAATTTGCCACTGCCATAGCTGCAGTTAAAATGGTTCACATTAGAGTATACAGAGTATACAGGGGGGGGGGGGGTTGTATCACTTCATTTACACAACATCCCTACCACTTCCGGCGCCGACAGAGATGGCCGCCTCGCTTCGCGTTCCTAGGAAACTATGCAGTTTTTTGTTTTTTTACGTGTTATTTCTTACATTAGTACCCCAGGTCATCTTAGGTTTCATTACATACAGTCGAGAAGAACTACTGAATATAAGATCAGCGTCAACTCACCATCAGTACGACCAAGAATATGTTTTTCGCGACGCGGATCCTGTGTTCTGCATTTCAAACAGGACAACGGTTTGGATCCCAGGCAGCGACCCAATACAACGACTCCGAAAGAGAGGGAAACGAGGCGGTCTTCTGGTCAGACTCCGGAGACGGGCACACCGTGCACCACTCCCTAGCATTCTTCTTGCCAATGTCCAGTCTCTTGACAACAAGGTTGATGAAATCCGAGCAAGGGTAGCATTCCAGAGGGACATCAGAGACTGTAACGTTCTTTGCTTCACGGAAACATGGCTCACTGGAGAGACGCTATCCGAGGCGGTGCAGCCAACGGGTTTCTCCACGCAACGTGCCGACAGAAACAAACATCTTTCTGGTAAGAAGAGTGGCGGGGGCGTATGCCTTATGGCGAACGAGACATGGCGTGATGAAAGAAACATACAGGAATTCAAATCCTTCTGTTCACCTGATTTAGAATTCCTCACAATCAAATGTAGACCGCATTATCTACCAAGAGAATTCTCTTCGATTATAATCACAGCCGTATATATCCCCCCCAAGCAGACACATCGATGGCTCTGAACGAACTTTATTTAACTCTTTGCAAACTGGAAACCATTTATCCGGAGGCTGCATTCATTGTAGCTGGGGATTTTAACAAGGCTAATCTGAAAACAAGACTCCCTAAATTTTATCAGCATATCGATTGCGCAACCAGGGGTGGAAAAACCTTGGATCATTGTTACTCTAACTTCCGCGACGCATATAAGGCCCTGCCCCGCCCCCCTTTTGGAAAAGCTGACCACGACTCCATTTTGTTGATCCCTGCCTACAGACAGAAACTAAAACAAGAGGCTCCCACGCTGAGGTCTGTCCAACGCTGGTCCGACCAAGCTGACTCCACACTCCAAGACTGCTTCCATCACGTGGACTGGGATATGTTTCATATTGCGTCAGATAACAATATTGACGAATACGCTGCGAATACGCTGATTCGGTGTGCGAGTTCATTAGAACGTGCGTTGAAGATGTCATTCCCATAGCAACGATTAAAACATTCCCTAACCAGAAACCGTGGATTGATGGCAGCATTCGCGTGGAACTGAAAGCGCAAACCACTGCTTTTAATCAGGGCAAGGTGTCTGGTAACATGACCGAATACAAACAGTGCAGCTATTCCCTCCGCAAGGCTATCAAACAAGCTAAGCGTCAGTACAGAGACAAAGTAGAATCTCAATTCAACGGCTCAGACACAAGAGGCATGTGGCAGGGTCTACAGTCAATCACGGACTACAAGAAGAAATCCAGCCCAGTCACGGACCAGGATGTCTTGCTCCCAGGCAGACTAAATAACTTTTTTGCCCGCTTTGAGGACAATACAGTGCCACTGACACGGCCTGCAACGAAAACATGCGGTCTCTCCTTCACTGCAGCCGAGGTGAGTGAGACATTTAAACGTGTTAACCCTCGCAGGGCTGCAGGCCCAGACGGCATCCCCAGCCGCGCCCTCAGAGCATGCGCAGACCAGCTGGCCGGTGTGTTTACGGACATATTCAATCAATCCCTATACCAGTCTGCTGTTCCCACATACTTCAAGAGGGCCACCATTGTTCCTGTTCCCAAGAAAGCTAAGGTAACTGAGCTAAACAACTACCGCCCCGTAGCACTCACTTCCGTCATCATGAAGTGCTTTGAGAGAATAGTCAAGGAACATATCACCTCCACCCTACCTGACACCCTTGACCCACTCCAATTTGCTTACCGCCCAAATAGGTCCACAGACGATGCAATCTCAACCACACTGCACACTGTCCTAACCCATCTGGACAAGAGGAATACCTATGTGAGAATGCTGTTCATCGACTACAGCTCGGCATTCAACACCATAGTACCCTCCAAGCTCGTCATCAAGCTCGAGGCCCTGGGTCTCGACCCCGCCCTGTGCAACTGGGTACTGGACTTCCTGACGGGCCGCCCCCAGGTGGTGAGGGTAGGCAACAACATCTCCTCCCCGCTGATCCTCAACACTGGGGCCCCACAAGGGTGCGTTCTGAGCCCTCTCCTGTACTCCCTGTTCACCCACGACTGCGTGGCCACGCACGCCTCCAACTCAATCATCAAGTTTGCGGACGACACAACAGTGGTAGGCTTGATTACCAACAACGACGAGACGGCCTACAGGGAGGAGGTGAGGGCCCTCGGAGTGTGGTGTCAGGAAAATAACCTCACACTCAACGTCAACAAAACTAAGGAGATGATTGTGGACTTCAGGAAACAGCAGAGGGAACACCCCCCTATCCACATCGATGGAACAGTAGTGGAGAGGGTAGCAAGTTTTAAGTTCCTCGGCATACACATCACAGACAAACTGAACTGGTCCACTCACACAGACAGCATCGTGAAGAAGGCGCAGCAGCGCCTCTTCAACCTCAGGAGGCTGAAGAAATTCGGCTTGTCACCAAAAGCACTCACAAACTTCTACAGATGCACAATCGAGAGCATCCTGGCGGGCTGTATCACCGCCTGGTACGGCAACTGCTCCGCCCTCAACCGTAAGGCTCTCCAGAGGGTAGTGAGGTCTGCACAACGCATCACCGGAGGCAAACTACCTACCCTCCAGGACACCTACACCACCCGATGTTACAGGAAGGCCATAAAGATCATCAAGGACATCAACCACCCGAGCCACTGCCTGTTCACCCCGCTATCATCCAGAAGGCGAGGTCAGTACAGGTGCATCAAAGCTGGGACCGAGAGACTGAAAAACAGCTTCTATCTCAAGGCCATCAGACTGTTAAACAGCCACCACTAACATTGAGTGGCTGCTGCCAACACACTGACACTGACTCAACTCCAGCCACTTTAATAATGGGAATTGATGTAAATATATCACTAGCCACTTTAAACAATGCTACCTTATAGAATGTTACTTACCCTACATTATTCTTCTCATATGCATACGTATATACTGTACCCTATATCATCGACTGCATCCTTATGTAATACATGTATCACTAGCCACTTTAACTATGCCACTTTGTTTACATACTCATCTCTCATATGTATATACTGTACTCGATACCATCTACTGTATCTTGCCTATGCTGCTCTGTACCATCACTCATTCATATATCCTTATGTACATATTCCTTATCCCCTTACACTGTGTATAAGACAGTAGTTTTGGAATTGTTAGTTAGATTACTTGTTGGTTATTACTGCATTGTCGGAACTAGAAGCACAAGCATTTCGCTACACTCGCATTAACATCTGCTAACCATGTGTATGTGACAAATAAAATTGGATTTGATTTGATTTGACTTTGACGATGCAAAATATGTTTTATTGTGAAACAAACAAGAAATAAGACACACAAAAAACAGAACTTGAGAGTGCATAACTATTCTCTCCCCCAAGTCAATACTTTGTAGAGCCAACTTTTGCAGCAATTACAGCTGCAAGTCTCTTGGAGTATGTCTCTATTAGCTTGGCCACTGGCCACTGGGATTTTTGCCCATTCTTCAAGGCAAAACTGCTCCAGCTCCTTCAAGTTGGATGGGGTCCGCTGGTGTACAGCAATCTTTAAGTCATACCACAGATTCTCAATTGGATTGAGGTTTGACGAAGCCATTCCAAGACATTTACATGTTTCCCCTTAAACCACTCAAGTGTTGCTTTAGCAGTATGCTTAGGGTCATAGTCCTGCTGGAAGGTGAACCTCCGTCCCAGTCTCAAATCTCTGAAAAACTGAAACAGATTTCCCTCAAGAATGTCCCTGTATTTAGCACCTTCCATCATTTCTTCAATTCTGACCAGTTTCCCAGAGCTCAGGTACATCCTTTTTCCATTGATCATCCTTGAGATGTTTCTACAACTTGGAGTCCACTTGTGGCAAATGTGATTGATTTTACATGATTTGGACAGGCACACGACACACCCTGACCATAGTTTGCTTTGTATGTTTCTATGTTTTTTTTGGTCAGGTTGGGATCTGAGTGGGCATTCTATGTTGGATGTCTTGTTTGTCTGTTTCTGTGTTTGGGCCTGATATGGTTCTCAATCAGAGGCAGGTGTTAGTCATTGTCTCTGATTGGGAGCCATATTTAGGTAGCCTGTTTTGTGTTGGGTTTTGTGGGTAATTGTTTCCTGTGTTAGTGTTTGTGCCACACGGGACTGTTTTCGGGTTTTCACTTTGTTGTTTTGGTTGTGTTCATGTTCAGTTTTCGAATTAAAAAAACTATGGACAACTACCGCGCTGCATTTTGGTCCTCCTCTCCTGCCCAGGAAAAATCCCGTGACAGAATCACCCACCACAACAGGACCAAGTGGCGTGGTGACAGGCAGCGGCAGCAGGAGCAGCGCAAGGAGGACTGGACATGGGAGGAAGAGTTGGACGGAAAGGGACCCTGGGCACAGCCAGGAGAATATCCCGAGCTGCCCCTCTGTCCTGAGCTGCCCCTCTGTCCAGTGGGGTCATTTAGAAGAGTCGCCGTGGTTAGGAGGCCACGGAAGCGGACAATGGGGCGGACTAAGACTATGGTGAAGTGGGGGCCACGTCCAGCACCAGAGCCGCCACCGCGGACAGATGCCCACCCAGACCCTCCCCAATAGGTTCAGGTTTTGTGCCTTGACACTGTCTGTAAACAATTGTTGGAAAAATGACTTGTGTCATGCACAAAGTAAATGTCCTAACCGACTTGCCAAAACTATAGTTGTTAACAAGAAATTTGAGGAATGGTTGAAAAATGAGTTTTAATGACTCCAACCTACAAACTTTCGACTTCAACTGTACGTTCACTTTAACTGCAAGCAATTCAAAATGTTTGGCTTTGGTCATCGAGAGAATTTCAGAGATGTTAAACTTTGATTTCACATAAATTGCAACTCTTCCGTTTCTCATTCGAACCATGTACCCAGAGTTATTTGACACAGATTTCTTTAGCCAAGTTTCTGATAAAACCATTATGTCTTTTGTTGTAATGGCCCATATTCTAATCACGTCTATTTTTGCAAATAGACTTCTGACATTAACATGCAAGAGGCAAAAACCTGTTCTGTTTTTAAAATCCAAGGGAAAGGGTAGAGATTGCATGGTATCTACCGGCCCTGGGTTTGGTCACACATTACCAGAGATCAACCATAAAAGCAAAACAATTCATCTAATTTGCCAAATGAGTGAGGACTGGGCGGAGCCAATAAAATAAAATGAGCTGAGTCTTTCTACACAGAAAAAAAGTAATTCAAGATTTTGAGATGTTGAAGTATGCCATCATGTGGAGGCCCACTTGAGGGTGGTAAAATGTAATTGCAGATTGATATCAAGTTCCTGGTGGCATTGACATGATGGTCTCGTCGGAGGGCATAAGGCTAAGATAATTCACTCACCCATTGATCATTCAGCCTATTGAATTCAGGATGGCATCGAGTAAAGAGCAGGCACAGTAACAGACAGACGTTCCGGCTTTTAGAGGTCTTTCAGCACAGGTGTGCAATGACCAGTAGACGTTGTGTAGAACGACGTAGATTTTCCCATGGCCCACTGTGCATCAGGTTTTACAATCTGGCAATCGCTTCTCCGCTCCCAGCCCTCAGTGTGCACTTGCGCTAGTGTAGTAGGCCTTGCAAGGAGACAGACGCTTCTGACTCGGTGCGCTCCAACTCCAAAAGGTGTAGACTACAGTGTAATAGTGGCCAAGGCAGTGGCCAAAGATTTCTCAATTAGACATTTTTGTACAAGTAAATTTCGTAAAATAGAGACTGAGATCTAAAAATAAAAGTTATTCTATACAGCATCCATCTTTACATCAAAAGTGTTTGCTTCTGTCGACAGGATCAGGGTCATTAAAACATAACTCTTAAAAGTCATATCTCAAGGATCAGACATACGAATGGACAGACTGATTGGCTGCCATCTTGGATTACGAAGTTCTGAAATTAGACTGTTCCACGAAAATGTGCATAAAAACCATAGTTGACATTCAGATCGGTAGAAATGGTAGGATCAATTAACATTCCACATGTGAAAGGTTGCTGAATCCTCATGCAGCCTATTACCGGCAACTTCAGAAGAGTAATCTGAAAGCCAGCAGGAGCAAGAGGAGAATGATTGGCTCAATAAAGGTTTTTTTCTTCTGGTTATATAGATCTCTGGCTCCCCTTTTGAGTCATTTGTGTCTTATTTCATCAAACAGTAAGCGTATAGCATCAGACAAGCTCAATGCATATAGTTGATTTAAAAAAAACATATGGTGTGTCTATATATGGAAAATTACACGTTTTAAAATGTTCGACCAATCGATTGGTTGAAAGAACAGACGACTTTCGGTTGAACAAGATTTTTTCCTACTTTAAGGCTTAAACAGCATCAGAAAATTACTGTTTTAAGAATGCATAGCACATATAACTACACACTTTTCTCAGGTTGTCTCCGTAGGACCATATATCCAAGTGCAGCTTCAGTGATTCTCCTTTCTTACTATTGTAGTAAACCCTTACATTGCCCTTTATTACTGTTGTAGAAAACCCTTACATTGACCTTTCTTACTGTTGTAGTAAACCCTTACGTTGACCTTTCTTACTGTTGTAGTAAACCCTTACGTTGACCTTTCTTACTGTTGTAGTAAACCCTTACATTGACCTTTCTTACTGTTGTAGTAAACCCTTACATTGACCTTTATTACTGTTGTAGAAATCCCTTACATTGACCTTTCTTACTGTTGGAGAATACCCTTACATTGACCTTTCTTACTGTTAGAGAATACCCTTACATTGACCTTTCTCACTGTTGTAGAAAACCCTTACATTGACCTTTCTTACTGTCTGTCTCTGTGTTTGCATCCTTATTGGCTATAAACTAAATATGACTTTACTCTGATGGTTTTAGTCTGAAAAAAACCTTTGCTATTTGATGATGCTGGTCTTACTGGTAGGGGTCCAGCTATGCTTATTGGCCTGTACTCGGTAGAAATATGGTCAGATGCAAACTTTGCTATTATTAGCTCTCAGTAGATGGAATTAAGCTGAAAGTGAACATCAAAATGTCTACATGTATTTTATATGTGTAGGGAACAATGTGATTTTCTTTCCTCTTGGTGGTGTCAGAGTAGGGAATACACAGTAATGTTTTCCTCTTGGTGGTGTCAGAGTAGGGAATATACAGTGATGTTTTCCTCTTGGTGGTGTCAGAGTAGGGAATATACAGTGATGTTTTCCTCTTGGTGCTGTCAGAGTAGGGAATATACAGTGATGTTTTCCTCTTAGTGCTGTCAGAGTAGGGAATATACAGTGATGTTTTCCTCTTGGTGCTGTCAGAGTAGGGAATATACAGTGATGTTTTCCTCTTGGTGCTGTCAGAGTAGGGAATATACAGTGATGTTTTCCTCTTGGTGCTGTCAGTGTAGGGAATATACAGTGATGTTTTCCTCTTGGTGCTGTCAGAGTAGGGAATATACAGTGATGTTTTCCTCTTGGTGGTGTCAGAGTACAGTGATGTTTTCCTCTTGGTACTGTCAGAGTAGGGAATATACAGTGATGTTTTCCTCTTGGCGCTGTCAGTGTAGGGAATATACAGTGATGTTTTCCTCTTGGTGCTGTCAGAGTAGGGAATATACAGTGATGTTTTCCTCTTGGTGCTGTCAGAGTAGGGAATATATAGTGATGTTTTCCTCTTGGTGCTGTCAGAGCTGTGGGGACTGTTTTTCCTGGTTTATGGCCCCAATGAGATCCAGTTGTATTTTTCTTGTAACCCTGCCATTGGTCAAACCTCAGACACATAAAACATACCATGGAACAGGGTGTTACAGCAAGGTTTCTCCTGCATCTGTGCTTGCGTGCGCGTTCGTTTGTTCGCTCCATTCCCATGGGGGACCAGTACAAAATAAGTAAGAAAATGTATGCCCTCACTACTGCTCTGGATAAGAGCGCCTGCTAAATAACAAACATGTAAATGTCAGGGACATGTCTGTGTTCTCTTTCACCCCTTCATTAACAGCAGTATTATTTTAAACTCCACAGACCAGGGATATGATATGTCGGTCTAATGAAATAAGGATTCAGAGAAATGTGTGCAGTTTCTAATAAGTTTCCCCGGAATGAAATCTAGGTGATGAGATCTCTCACTGCTCCTGCGAACCTCCGATACTGGAATCTGTTTCCCTACATGCACCAAGGCAGCTCTCATTTGTGTGGGCTAAGTTGTATTGTTTTAATTAGAGGAGGTAGGAGGTAGGTAATAAGTAGGTATGGTCTCTGATGAACTGACTTCTTTCTTTCTTTTGAAGTCCCCTAGGACCAACACTCCAGATTCCATTAGCAGTGTGCAGCGCTCACCTTGGTTTAACTGTGTATTTTTGTCTCTCTAACCTGTGTTTGTCACTGTCTGTCCCTTTCCTCTATCTCTAGCTTTTGTCTTTGGCTGTCTTTGAGTGTGTCTCTTTTAGTCTGTCTGTCTGTCTGTCTGTCTGTCTGTCTGTCTGTCTGTCTGTCTGTCTGTCTGTCTGTCTGTCTGTCTGTCTGTCTGTCTGTCTGTCTGTCTGTCTGTCTGTCTGTCTGTCTGTCTGTCTGTCTGTCTGTCTGTCTGTCTGTCTGTCTGTCTGTCTGTCTGTCTGTCTGTCTGTCTGTCTGTCTGTCTGTCTGTCTGTCTGTCTGTCTGTCTGTCTGTCTGTCTGTCTGTCTGTGTGTCTGCATGCATGAACATAGACTGGACATAGAGGCGAGTTGGATCTTCTGACTCCAGTGTATCCACACACACACAACAAATTCTGTCGTCTCGCTTGTTATAATGTGCCTCGCAAGAGACATCATTGATAGAAAACAGACATTACTAATCCGGCCACGTCTCATCTTTATGGAAAACAGTCACCTCTGCTCCGTAGTTTTCCTCCTTCTGCCTCCGGTTCCAACACGAGGCAGGCTTCCCTGCTAACACATGCTCTGGATGTCTCATTATCATTCCCCCTTCCCCCCACACACACACACACACGCACATTCACACACATACAAAGAAGTCAGAAAAGAATTTGAGCTTGGAACTCAGGGCCTCCCATTTCCAGAAGCCAACTCAGTGGGGAGATGCTGTGAGTTGCTGCTGGAAAAGAGCATCTGAAAGAGAGAGTTTATCTACTCTGTGAATGAACAGCAGAGCGCAGTGGATGGGGGGGATTCACCCCGCTGTGAAGGACTGTCTCTGTACTCTACTGAGAGAGTACTGTGAGGGTTGTGGGAACAGAGGACATGTGAACTGGGCCTGGAATTTACTCTGTGTAGTTGGTATTGTGTCTGATGTGTAACATTTTGGGGTGAGGGCGTTAATGTTGGGGTGATGTGTCAAAGTTACCCTGTGACTTTCCTCAAAGTTACTTACATTGAAACGTTTTTGTTTACTGCAATAGGCTAGCTAGAGTCACTGTGCTTGTCGTGATGATGTAATAATGTTATCTTTGTAATCGCCAGAGCAGAAGTTTGGCAGGTACAAGACATTATACAACAGGTGGGTCTAATCCTGAATGCTGATTGGTTAAAACCACATTCCAGCCGCTGTCTATTCCACAAATTACCACCGGCTAAATCTATGACATTAACATGCATATTTACTCTGTTCCATCTGACTGCGCAATCCACTGTCTCATCAGCCCAGCCAAGCAATTTATAAACTTGATCTCCACTATAAAAAATAATCTAGACTTTCGTTCACATTTCTTTTATACTAACATTTAGTTTTCAACAGCGGAGATTTGTATTAACCTTGCTGTCTGTCTCCAACATTTGCAATATTGTTTCAATATTCAAACACTGTGTTAACAACCCTCCAGGCAAGCTTCAATGCCATACAACTCTCCTTCCGTGGCCTCCAATTGCTCTTAAATACAAGTAAAACTAAATGCATGCTCTTCAACCGATCGCTACCTGCACCTACCCGCCTGTCCAACATCACTACTCTGGACGGCTCTGACTTAGAATAAGTGGACAACTACAAATACTTAGGTGTCTGGTTAGACTGTAAACTCTCCTTCCAGACCCATATCAAACATCTCCAATCCAAAGTTAAATCTAGAATTGGCTTCCTATTTCGCAACAAAGCATCCTTCACTCATGCTGCCAAACATACCCTTGTAAAATTGACCATCCTACCAATCCTCGACTTTGGCGATGTCATTTACAAAATAGCCTCCAATACCCTACTCAACAAATTGGATGCAGTCTATCACAGTGCAATCCGTTTTGTCACCAAAGCCCCATATACTACCCACCATTGCGACCTGTACGCTCTCGTTGGCTGGCCCTCGCTTCATACTCGTCGCCAAACCCACTGGCTCCATGTCATCTACAAGACCCTGCTAGGTAAAGTCCCCCCTTATCTCAGCTCGCTGGTCACCATAGCATCTCCCACCTGTAGCACACGCTCCAGCAGGTATATCTCTCTAGTCACCCCCAAAACCAATTCTTTCTTTGGCCGCCTCTCCTTCCAGTTCTCTGCTGCCAATGACTGGAACGAACTACAAAAATCTCTTAAATTGGAAACACTTATCTCCCTCACTAGCTTTAAGCACCAACTGTCAGAGCATCTTACAGATTACTGCACCTGTACATAGCCCACCTATAATTTAGCCCAAACAACTACCTCTTTCCCAATTGTATTTAATTTATTTATTTATTTTGCTCCTTTGCACCCCATTATTTTTATTTCTTCTTTGCACATTCTTCCATTGCAAATCTACCATTCCAGTGTTTTACTTGCTATATTGTATTTACTTTGCCACCATGGCCTTTTTTGCCTTTACCTCCCTTCTCACCTAATTTGCTCACATTGTATATAGACTTGTTTTTTTTTACTGTATTATTGACTGTATGTTTGTTTTACTCCATGTGTAACTCTGTGTCGTTGTATGTGTCGAACTGCTTTGCTTTATCTTGGCCAGGTCGCAATTGTAAATGAGAACTTGTTCTCAACTTGCTTACCTGGTTAAATAAAGGTGAAAAAAAAAAAAAAAAAAAAAAAAAAAAAAATTCGACCTCCAACTGTCCCATGGTAATGAACGTATAGGGGTCGTGAGTTGGGACGAGAAAGTCAGGCAGGCAGCGTTTCTCAGCCACACACCAACAAACACACTCATACACCACATTGACAGACACACACACATATACCACATTGACAGACACACAGACAAACACACTCATACACCACATTGACAGACACAGACACACACACTCATACACCACATTGACAGACACACAGGCACGCACACTCATACACCACATTGACAGACACACAGGCACGCACACTCATACACCACATTGACAGACACACACTCATACACCACATTGACAGACACAGACACACACACTCATACACCACATTGACAGACACAGACACACACACTCATACACCACATTGACAGACACAGACACACACACTCATACACCACATTGTCAGACACACAGACACACACACTCATACACCACATTGACAGACACAGACACACACACTCATACACCACATTGACAGACACAGACAAACACACTCATACACCACAATGACAGACACACTCATACACCACATTGACAGACACACAGACACACACACTCATACACCACATTGACAGACACACACTCATACACCACATTGACAGACACACACACAGTACCTGCTCCACTTTCTCATTCATTTCTAAAGCTGTATGGGCTGCATCATGCTATCTCCCCACTCATACTGGCTCTAGTCTGTCCTGAGGAACCACTGGCAGTCTGGGCTGCATTATGCTATCTCCCCACTCATACTGGCTCTAGTCTGTCCTGAGGAACCACTGGGAGTCTGGGCTGCATCATGCTATCTCCCCACTCATACTGGCTCTAGTCTGTCCTGAGGAACCACTGGCAGTCTGGGCTGCATTATGCTATCTCCCCACTCATACTGGCTCTAGTCTGTCCTGAGGAACCACTGGCAGTCTGGGCTGCATTATGCTAGCTCCCCTCTCATACTGGCTCTAGTCTGTCCTGAGGAACCACTGGGAGTCTGGGCTGCATCATGCTAGCTCCCCACTCATGCTGCACAGTAGTTAAAACACTTGAACAATGCAACATGACATGTAGAAATGTTGAAACTGTTCATTACTGTTCCCAAAACAATGTTCCTACAGGCTAGAACACCTTTACAATGGAAGAAGGTACTGGTGTGTGTGTGCGTGTGTGTGATAATTGTTTGTGTGCAGGTGAGAAAAATACAATTTGCGTCTCTGTGCAGTGCACCTGTGAGACAGAGTTTGTACGTGTGTCATGTAAGGGTTGTACTCTGTTAGATGCTCGCACGATAGACTGTCAGGCAGTATATACATCCGTATGAACACACAAAAAAACAGAACAGAACATCCCAAAATGATAATCTTATTGATAAGAGTCATTACTGTTTGAACATTGCAGCTCTCCTACATGTTGATACAGCTTCAAAGCTGGTGCCTAGGTAGCTGTTCTTCTATAGTGTTCTGTCTTTCTTTCCCTTTCTGTTTCTGTGAAAGGCCATTGTCTGATCTCAAGGGCAGAAAGTGGAGAGGGGGAGGGAGGCTCACCGACTCCACACTCTGCCTTGTAGTTACCAGGAGACCTGTCCATGGTGCTGAACTGGCTGGGTGAATAGTTAGAGCCCTGTCCATGGTGCTGAACTGGCTGGGTGAATAGTTAGAGCCCAGTCCATGGTGCTGTACTGACTGGGTGAATAGTTAGAGCCCTGTCCATGGTGCTGAACTGGCTGGGTGAATAGTTAGAGCCCAGTCCATGGTGCTGTACTGACTGGGTGAATAGTTAGAGCCCTGTCCATGGTACTGAACTGGCTGGGTGAATAGTTAGAGCCCTGTCCATGGTGCTGAACTGGCTGGGTGAATAGTTAGAGCCCTGTCCATGGTGCTGTACTGACTGGGTGAATAGTGAACTAGTCTGTGAGTCTGATGCCCCATAGGAGGTTATAGGAAAAATGGACTTGTACTTGGTATATGCTTTGCACATACAGTAGAAGGTTAAACGTTTTTGTTTGAGCAGTCAATTTTTAATCACAGCTAAAGAAGAGGAGCAGGGTAGTATATTGATTACTGCAACTCCGTAGTTTGTTTTTGTTGGAATTGAAATGATCGTGTTCATAAATAAAATCATGACTGTGCCTGGATCACAACAAGCAAATCAAATCAAATCAAATCAAATTTTATTTGTCACATACACATGGTTAGCAGATGTTAATGCGAGTGTAGCGAAATGCTTGTGCTTCTAGTTCCGACAATGCAGTGATAACCAACAAGTAATCTAACTAACAATTCTAAAACTACTGTCTTATACACAGTGTAAGGGGATAAGGAATATGTACATAAGGATATATGAATGAGTGATGGTACAGAGCAGCATACAGTAGATGGTATCGAGTACAGTATATACATATGAGATGAGTATGTAGACAAAGTAAACAAAGTGGCATAGTTAAAGTGGCTAGTGATACATGTATTACATAAGGATGCAGTCGATGATGTAGAGTACAGTATATACGTATGCATATGAGATGAATAATGTAGGGTAAGTAACATTATATAAGGTAGCATTGTTTAAAGTGGCTAGTGATATATTTACATCATTTCCCATCAATTCCCATTATTAAAGTGGCTGGAGTTGGGTCAGTGTCAATGACAGTGTGTTGGCAGCAGCCACTCAATGGTGGCTGTTTAACAGTCTGATAGCCTTGAGATAGAAGCTGTTTTTCAGTCTCTCAGTCCCAGCTTTGATGCACCTGTACTGACCTCGCCTTCTGGATGATAGCGGGGTGAACAGGCAGTGGTTCGGGTGGTTGATGTCCTTGATGATCTTTATGGCCTTCCTGTAACATCGGGTGGTGTAGGTGTCCTGGAGGGCAGGTAGTTTGCCCCGGTGATGCGTTGTGCAGACCTCACTACCCTCTGGAGAGCCTTACGGTTGAGGGCGGAGCAGTTGCCGTACCAGGCGGTGATACAGCCCGCCAGGATGCTCTCGATTGTGCATCTGTAGAAGTTTGTGAGTGCTTTTGGTGACAAGCCGAATTTCTTCAGCCTCCTGAGGTTGAAGAGGCGCTGCTGCGCCTTCTTCACGACGCTGTCAGTGTGAGTGGACCAATTCAGTTTGTCTGTGATGTGTATGCCGAGGAACTTAAAACTTGCTACCCTCTCCACTACTGTTCCATCGATGTGGATAGGGGGGTGTTCCCTCTGCTGTTTCCTGAAGTCCACAATCATCTCCTTAGTTTTGTTGACGTTGAGTGTGAGGTTATTTTCCTGACACCACACTCCGAGGGCCCTCACCTCCTCCCTGTAGGCCGTCTCGTCGTTGTTGGTAATCAAGCCTACCACTGTTGTGTCGTCCGCAAACTTGATGATTGAGTTGGAGGCGTGCGTGGCCACGCAGTCGTGGGTGAACAGGGAGTACAGGAGAGGGCTCAGAACGCACCCTTGTGGGGCCCCCGTGTTGAGGATCAGCATAGCATGCAAATTAGAATGGCTCTATAAAACGGTCATAGAAAAGGCTTTGTTGTGTCGGTAGTAATGTCTCACACTCCAAGCTTTACTCTTTAGGTGGTCAGCAAAAACCTAACTGGGGATTTTAGTGTGTCAGCATGTTTTTCCCCCAGTATAATGTATTCATAGAACACTATCATGCATACTTTTACGGCAATGCAAATAGTCCACAGTCTTGCCCACGAAACGATCCATGTAAATTGCCCACAAATTGTATCGGAACTCTGTGTATTGGCTTTGTTTTTGAAATCCTTTGTGTGAAACATGGATTGTCTCGGTCCAATTTTCTCTTCAGTCTTCAGAATATGAAGAAACTCCAGGGTCTTCTTGTTAGCATGTGATTAGCTAATGTTCCATAACTATAGTGTATCGTCTCTGTAGACCATGTTGTTTTACTGTTCAGTAAAGGCTTGGTTTGTCTCGCTGCGTTTCAATACCCACTACCAAATTGTAATCTCTTAGCTAAACTTTTTCTGTTTTCTCAGAAGCAATAACAAACCAAACAAACCTATTGTATAGAAATACACACACATAGAAACAATCTGTCGAAGGACACACACATATGCTCAGCCATAAGCACACACATCTTTAAAATAGCTTAAATGCTAAGGACTTCATTTGAATCCATCTGTAACCAGATCAGGAGCCATTTCAATATGCACATATTTAATTGACAGACCAATCAGAACCTCTGGTGTCGAATGTCAGTCTGAGCCTCATATTAAGAGTCGTATAGAATGTGCGCTGCGGTCATCACCTCAGGAGTAAATATCAGTTGACTTTTCATAGCCGAGCATTCAGAGGTCGAGACAGCAGCTGCGGAACAGAGAGAAAACTGACTGCCTTGTGAATGTCATTATTACTTGCAATTTAAACATTTTATTAAAAAAGCTACTTCTGTGCAAATGTTCTTGATCAGTACAATGAAATACGTCCAAAATCAAAGGGGGTCGTGGGTCATCTCTAGACCCATGAAATCGGCCAAAACATGCTCAATAACTCAATGCATTCACACACCCCTATTAAATATGCATTCACACACTCCTATTAAATATCAGTATTCACCTGTATTATGGATAAGTTTATCAATAGATATTTACCAATCAAATAAAATTTGCTGTGGTAACCGTATTGTTTTGGTATTGAGTATTCTGATACTAAACCTGGTATCGGTATCGATGTCAAAATTCTGGTATCGTGACAACACTGTTTGTGTGTGTGTGTGAGTCAGTGCAATTCAGTGCTTCTGGGGTCTGTCCTTAATAGATCCTGATGTGTGCGAGGAGAAGAATCTCAGAGATAATCTCTGTTATCATCATTCTACACTTGAGTCTTATCAGCCGTTACAGTGTCATTCAGGAGTCACCAATAGCCCCAAAACATGAGTTCTACAGTACAGACATAAATATCCTGTTAATCCCACCTGCTTGACTCTGGAGAAGACATCTAGGTTACTAGTGGAGTGTTGAGTTAACCTTAACCTAATAGTAGACTGTTGAGTTAACCCTAACCTAGTAGTGGACGGTTGAGTTAACCCTAACCTACTGGTGGACGATTAAGTTAACCCTAACCTACTGGTGGACGGTTGAGTTAACCCTAACCTAGTAGTGGATGGTTGAGTTAACCCTAACCTAGTAGTGGACGGTTGAGTTAACCCTAACCTACTGTTGGACGATTAAGTTAACCCTAACCTACTGGTGGACGGTTGAGTTAACCCTAACCTACTGGTGGACGGTTGAGTTAACCCTAACCTACTGGTGGACGATTAAGTTAACCCTAACCTACTGGTGGACGATTAAGTTAACCCTAACCTACTGGTGGACGGTTGAGTTAACCCTAACCTAGTAGTGGATGGTTGAGTTAACCCTAACCTAGTAGTGGACGGTTGAGTTAACCCTAACCTACTGGTGGACGATTAAGTTAACCCTAACCTACTGGTGGACGGTTGAGTTAACCCTAACCTAGTAGTGGATGGTTGAGTTAACCCTAACCTAGTAGTGGACGGTTGAGTTAACCCTAACCTACTGTTGGACGATTAAGTTAACCCTAACCTACTGGTGGACGGTTGAGTTAACCCTAACCTACTGGTGGACGGTTGAGTTAACCCTAACCTACTGGTGGACGATTAAGTTAACCCTAACCTACTGGTGGACGATTAAGTTAACCCTAACCTACTGGTGGACGGTTGAGTTAACCCTAACCTAGTAGTGGATGGTTGAGTTAACCCTAACCTAGTAGTGGACGGTTGAGTTAACCCTAACCTACTGGTGGACGATTAAGTTAACCCTAACCTACTGGTGGACGGTTGAGTTAACCCTAACCTCCTGGTGGTCGATTAAGTTAACCCTAACCTACTGGTGGAAGGTTGAGTTAACCCTAATCTACTGGTGGACGATTAAGTTAACCCTAACCTAATAGTGGATGGTTGACTTTTAGAGGGAAAATGGGTTCAATCTGGAATAGGATCACAGGCATGCAACATTCATTAGAGTGCCCATTAGAGTGTATAGTTCAGTTCAGTCAGCTGTGTCAGACCGGCCCACTCTGACACCCCACCTCACCACTCCTATCTATATCCTGTGTCATTTAGCTTGATAAATCAATATGGAAGACCAGGATCAAGGCCCTTAACAAGACTGCTCTAAATTGAGGTCGATTTAAATTATACTAAGCTCATCATGCCTGCGGGGATCTGCCTCGACGCTAGACTTTTATATGAGACTATCACTCTACACACACACACACACACACACACACACACACACACACACACACACACACAAAATCGACAGTTTGAGGTTGAAAGCAAAGAGAGTGGCTTCCTAATGAGAAAGGGTACATAGAGTATGACACATACCTGTGTGTGGATGACCTCAGCCTCAACCCATAGCGACATGCTGATTCATAGGCCATCATTAAAGCCATCTTTGACATGTTTGAAATAGAGTGAAAGACATGTAAAACAAGTAGAGAGGTTGGGTTCAGTCCAATGATCCTGATGGATATCCTCTGTGGTTGAGGGTTCTATTCCAGCTGATGTTTGTTGTTGAAGGTTGACAGGGTGGATAGATTGAAAACTTTCTTGGCACCTTCCCAACACCTGAACCTGACACAGCTGGTAATCACTCAACCAAACAACTACAATAACAAAATAACAAAACCCAAACTTTACAGCAATATGGAAAAATAGCTCCAAAATAGCATACCGGACCTGACTTGGACGAAGCACCGCCTCAGTAGTCTGTTCCCTGTATTATTTAGCCTGACGTTTAGAAATGGAGTGTTTCTCTTTGGTAGAGGTGTGTTTATCTTCATGTCCACGCCTCAGGGGAACCATTTTCCTCCAAATTGAGACTTTCTGCTCCTGCCTCCACCTCAGTCTAAATGCACTTTGCCAAGGAGGTGTGTTGTGTGTGTGTGTGGAAACAATATGGGTAAATGTGCCATTTATCTAGTAGGGGGAAACGATGAAGGGTTTGGGAAGGGATGACCTCAGATAGATACAGAACACTGCAGGTAAATATCACGTCTCTGTGTGCGCGCATGTGTTTCATGTTTTTAATGTCACATGCACAACTACAGTGGATTTCCTTTCTTGCAAACTCCAAACCCAGTTGTAAATATAACTGGTGTTGACATAGTGCTAGTTGTAGATGTAACTGGTGTTGACATAGTGCTAGTTGTAGATGTAACTGGTGTTGACATAGTGCTAGTTGTAGATGTAACTGGTGTTGACATAGTGCTAGTTGTAGATGTAACTGGTGTTGACGTAGTGCTAGTTGTAGATGTAACTGGTGTTGACGTAGTGCTAGTTGTAGATGTAACTGGTGTTGACGTAGTGCTAGTTGTAAATATAACTGGTGTTGACGTAGTGCTAGTTGTAGATGTAACTGGTGTTGACGTAGTGCTAGTTGTAGATGTAACTGGTGTTGACATAGTGCTAGTTGTAGATGTAACTGGTGTTGACATAGTGCTAGTTGTAGATGTAACTGGTGTTGACATAGTGCTAGTTGTAGATGTAACTGGTGTTGACATAGTGCTAGTTGTAGATGTAACTGGTGTTGACATAGTGCTAGTTGTAGATGTAACTGGTGTTGACGTAGTGCTAGTTGTAGATGTAACTGGTGTTGACGTAGTGCTAGTTGTAGATGTAACTGGTGTTGACATAGTGCTACTGTAGTTGTAGATATAACTGGTGTTGACATAGTGCTAGTTGTAAATGTAACTGGTGTTGACGTAGTGCTAGTTGTAGATGTAACTTGTGTTGACATAGTGCTAGTTGTAGATATAACTGGTGTTGACATAGTGCTACTGTAGTTGTAGATGTAACTGCTGTTGACATAGTGCAAGTTATAGATGTCACTGGTGTTGACATAGTGCTAGTTGTAGAAGTCACTGGTGTTGACATAGTGCTAGTTGTAGATGTCACTGGTGTTGATATAGTGCTAGTTGTAGATGTCACTGGTGTTGACATAGTGCTAGTTGTAGATCTCACTGGTGTTGACATAGTGCTAGTTGTAGATCTCACTGGTTTGGACATAGTGCTACTGTAGTTGTAGATGTAACTGGTGTTGACATAGTGTTAATTGTAGATGTCACTGGTGTTGACATAGTGTTAGTTGTAGATGTCACTGGTGTTGACATAGTGCTAGTTTTAGATGCAGTGCATTTGGAAAGTTTTCAGACCCCTTGACTTTTTCCACATTTTGTTATGTTACAGCCTTATTCTAAAATGGGTTAAATAAAGAAAATAATCCTCATCAATCTACACACAATATTTCATAATGACAAAGGGATACCAGGTTTTTAGAAAATGTAGCACATGTATTAAACATAAAAAACTGAAACCTTAATTACATAAGTATTCAGACCCTTTGCTATGAGAGTCAAAATTGAACTCATCCTGCTTGCATTGATCATCCTCGAGATTTAAATGTTTGTACAACTTGATTGGACATGATTTGGAAAGGCACACACCTGTCTATATAAGGTGCACCGATATGATGTTTTTTGCCGATGCCGATATTTAACCCCCCCCACACAAAAAAAACCCAATCCCGATATTTAACATTTTAACGGCCCTTTAAACATTCTAGTACAGTTAAATCGTTTAAACACATACACACACTAAACAAAAAGTTATTTTGTTGGCATTTATGTATGTTCCTGTTACCAGTAAAACATAGTCAAAAACTATTACTTTCACCTATTTGCTGTGTCATTTCATAGTTCATTTGTTCAGTCTCAACCAGGATTTCATTTTACATGTCAAGCAGTGAAGTTTCTGTTCTGTCTGTGAGTGGCGCCTCTTCCTCGGTGCGCACTGTCACTGTGTCCGTTTCCGTCTTTTCCAGCTGTGTCTGTAACATTTCACGTAAACCCTGTTTCTTGTCTGCATCGAAGTAGCGGTCCTTGTACATAGCATCAAGCATGATGGCGACACAGTAAGGAGGCTCAGAGAGAATGCCACCAAATCCCTTGTTCATAGCCTCTTGTAGAGTACTTTTTCAAGTTTTAACCCCACGCAGTTTTGTTGACCAGGCGTTTCAATGCCATGAGAGGGTATCATGTCTGCTGCAGCCACAGTTGATGAGCTTGTGAGCTTGGATTGTGTTCATGTTTCAAACATGTTCTCAACTGCCATTGAAATGGCAGCAGCGGTATGAGAACCAGCACATTCTTGAGCATGCAATACGGCTTTCCTCAGTACGAAATCCTTTGTCTTGATGACAGCTTTGCACACTCTTGACATTCTCTCAACCAGCTTCACCTGGAATGCTTTTCCAACAATCTTGAAGGAGTTCCCACATATGCTGAGCACTTGTTGGCTGCTTGTCCTTCACTCTGCGGTCCAACTCATCCCAACACATCTCAATTGGGTTGTGGTCAGGTGATTGTGGTCATCTGATGCAGCACTCCATCACTCTCCTTCTTGGCCAAATAGCCCTTACACAGCCTGGAGTTATGTTGGGTTATTGTCCTGCTGAAAAACAAATGATAGTCCCACGAAGCACAAACCAGATAGCATGGCGTATTGCTGAAGAGTGCTGTGGTAGCCATGATGGTTAAGTGTGCCTTGAATTCTAAATAAATCACCAACAGTGTCACCAGCAAAACATCCCCACACCATCACACCACCTCCTCCATGCTTCACGGTGGGAACCACACATGCGGAGGTCATCCGTTCACCAACTCTGCATCTCACAAAGACACGGCGGTTGGAACCAAAAATCAAAAATTTGGACCAAAAAACAGATTACCAACGGTCTAATGACCATTGCTCGTGTTTCTTATTATTATTGGTGTCCTTTAGTAGTGGTTTCTTTGCAGCAATTTGACCATGAAGGCCTGATTCACGCAGTCTCCTCTGAACAGTTGATGTTGAGATGTGGCTGTTACCTGAACTCTGTGAAGCATTTATTTGGGCTGTAATTTCTGAGGCTGGTATCTCTAGGGCCTTCCTTTCCTGTGGCAGTCCTCATGAGAGCTAGTTTCATCATAGCACTTGATGGTTTTTGCAACTGTACTTTAACAGCTCTCAAAGTTCTTAAACTTTTGCAGATTGACTGACCTTAAAGTAATGATATGTCTTAAAGTAATGATGGACTGTTCTTTCTCTTTGCTTATTTGAGCTGTTCTTGCCATAATATAGACTTGGTCTTTTACCAAATAGGGCTATCTTCTGTATACCACCCCTACCTTGTCACAACACAACTGATTGGCTCAAACGGGCACCCTATTGGCGCAGGTGTCCAAGGCACTGCATCTCAGTGCTAGAGGCTTCACTAGAGACCCTGGTTCGATTCCAGGCATTATCACACAATTGGCCCAGCGTCGTTAGGGTTTGGCTGCGGTAGGCCGTCATTGTAAATAAGAATTTCTTCTTAACTGAATTGCCTAGTTTAAAAAAAGGCAATAATAAAAATGCCTTGTAGTAAGAAATTCCACAAATTAAGTTTTAACAAGGGACAACTGTTAATTGAAATGCATTCCAGTTGACTACCTCATGAAGCTGGTTGAGAGAATGCCAAGAGTGTGCAAAGCTGTCATCAAGGCAAAGGGTGGCTACTTTGAAGAATTTATTTAACACTTTTTTTGGTTACTACATGATTCCCTATGTGTTATTTCATAGTGTTGACGTCTTCACTATTATTCTACAATGTAGAAAATAATACAAATAAAGAAAATCTATGGAATGAGTAGGTGTGTCCAAACTTTTGACTGGTACTATATATAATGTATGTAATAGGAGAGAAGAGGCTATGAGGATAGACATTACTGGAGCTGTAGAGCTGGAATAGAACCAGACAGGCTGGATCTACACTAGCTGTAATTCCCAAGTTGCTCCATGTCCCCCTAGTAGTCACGTCTCATCGCTGCCAAATCCAATTACTGCTTGGCCCCGTTCCCCTGTCTCTTCATTGTTTTCTTGGCATTGTCTCTCCCTTGGCGTCCTCTTCCTGTATCCTATCCCCTTTTCCTCTGATCTTGTAGTCTTGTCATTTGACCGAGTCCATCATTTTGTTGACCCTCTTTTTATTTCATTTTTTTCTCCCATTTCTTCTCATTGCTATTCTTGGGTATTCTCCCGGGCCCTTGTCCTCTTCTCTCCCATTCTCTCACTTCCATGTTGTCGTTTGTGCTTTCCCAACTTCCTTGGCTCTTTTGGCCCATCTCGCTCAACCTCGCTCTCTCTCACCAACTCTCTCATCCACCCACTCTCTCTCTCTATCTCTATCTCACCCACTCTCCCTGCTCTTCACACGGAGCTAGCTATCCCACTGGCCCCCTTCCTTGACCACTTCTTTCTCTTTCCCTCCCCTCTTCTTATTTTGTGTAGATGCCTTCCACACACACTCAATACATTACCTTCTCTCTTCCTGTCACTCCTTCACCCCTTCTCTCCCTCACCTCCTCCTTCTATCCCCTTCCCCCTCTCCTTCTACTCACCCCGATATCTCTGGCCTCACCCACTCTTCCCACAGTACCATCACCCCCTCTCCCGCAGTGCCACTCACCCCCTCTCTCCCTGCCCTGGCGGAGGTGAACCCAGGCTGTGTGATGAGGGGGTAACTGTTCAGTGTGATGAGTCAAACAGACCTGCTGTCTGAGACCAGGGTCCAGGGACCAGGCTGAGCCCTGGCAGTGCTTCACACTCACTAGTAATCTATTTAGGACCTGACGACGCCTCTGTCACCTCACAAAGCCCTTGAGTTATTACCTGCCATCCGACAGCACAGCCTGTATGGCCACAGCACAGCTTGTACGGCCACAGAGCGGCTACAGGCGGTATGGCCACAGCTACAAGCAAATCCACAGTGATTGCGCAGCCTCAACCACAAGCACAGCCACACCACAGCCTGCACGGCCGGGCCCCACTACTCACTGCTACCCCAGACCTGTTTTCTTCTTCATGCCCGGAGGTTGACCATGTTTCAGAGTTAGTGTCCCCATGTTCCTTTTGATCTTAATGAGGCTGTAGGTGGAAGCTGGAAATGTTAGGCGGACATGATTGGACAATGTTTTTCTTGAGCTCTTTTGATGAAGGCTTGTTATGCTGTTATCAGCGGTTATCAAGGATCACCTCTTTATAAGCTGTCGTAAGTCCTGGCGATGATCTATTTCTTCACCAACTCTCTGCAACTCATTGCAACTTGCAAGAAACTGTGAGTTCTAAGGAAAGTAATATCTCTAGTCAGCAGCTACCCATCTGCATACAACAAGAACATGTGAAACTGTTGTCTAAAGGAACCGCCATGGCAAAAATCCATAAAGTATGTGTAAAAAAACTAACGGATTTAACAGAAAGGAGACATTAAGAGGGATAGAATAAGGAGGAAGGACAAACTCTCTGGGGACCTGTTCTTTTCTCTGAGAGGAAAGGAGAGATTGAGGGGAGGAGATGGCATTTCTCTCGCTCTCTCTTCTGAACAAACCACAGGTATTTCACAAGGCTGTGCTGAAAGCATTCTGTTTGCCTGACAAGAGTCCCACGAGAGAGGAGAAGAGAGGAGAACGGGAGTGGCGAGAAGGAGATAGAGGAAGTGAAAGAGAGACAGAACAAGGTCTGAATAAAAGAAGATGAAAACTAAGGAAACTGAAAGAGAAGGCAGCTGGAGAAAGAGAAAGAAACAAAACAAATACAGAGATGGAGAGGCCTGGAGTAACATAGGAAGTGACACTTCGAGAGATAGACCGACAGAGTCGGCGTATATTTACCTCTCAGCTTTAGGCTACGGGGAATATCCCTCCATTTCACATCCTGCAAACTAACAGGCTCTGTGGGGACAGTTACCTAACATGCTTCCTTCAGGCCTCCCGTCTCTGACGCCCCAGGCATCATGTGTTACAGTGTGTCACAGGACTCTCTGAGCTCTAGGAGGGCTGGTCAGAGCTGTATGTATGTGTGTGTGTGTGGCGTGCACACGTGTGTGTCTTTAGGATGTGACTTGTGTCATCGGCGTGTCAAAGCTGTAGTAGGGTTGGTGAGACATCAGTTACATTCAGGCAATCAGTCCCTCCTATCCATCTGGCTGGCTGCTGGCCTGTCCCTATCTCTATCCTGAGGCTTGTTTGACAGAACCTCCCCATCACTCAGTTGACTGGGGTGACCTCAGGCTGGTTGGTTAGATGGGTTCGGATGAGGTGGTGCGTGTGAGGGTGTGTGCTTGTGTGTGTATTCCCCCTGGCCCTGACAGGGTTATCGGTCCAGAGAGTTTATCAGCATTGTTGGGGATGAGTCAGAAATGTGACAGATTTTGAGAGGAGGTGTAATCACTCCCACAGCAGGCAGATGCAACCTCCCTCCCTCCCTCCCTATCTTTCCTCTCCTTCTCTATCATTCCCCCCTCTTTTTTCCCTCCCTTAAACATTAGGCTATCTAACCTAAGCCTTTAGTTCGGCTTGGGGTTCGTTGTTCTTAATTATTACTGTCCTTCATTTGATTTGAAACATTTTAAGGGGCTAAAGCTACAGTGTCCCCTGCTACATTCAGACCAGCTGGCTGACTGGGGTGGAAATAACGCCCAGGACAAACCAACCAACAAACAAACACACAGACACACAGACACACAGACACACAGACAGACAGATAGATAGGGGTAGGTTGGCGGGGGATTGATGAAGAATTGATAAGGGTGTAGGGGGAAGTTGACGGGGGTTGATGGAAGGTCGATGGGGGTGTAGTTGGCGAGGTTGAATGGGGTGTAGGGGAGGTTGACGGAGGTTTGTAGGGGTGTGGGGGAGGTTGGCGGGGTTGATAGGGATGTAGGGGTGAGGTTGGCGGGGGTTGATAAGGGTGTAGGGGGAGGTTGGAGGGGGTTGATAGGGGTGTAGGGGAGAGGTTGGCAAGGATTGATAAGGGTATATGGGAGAGGTTGATAGGTGTTGTGGCAAACCTCTTCAAGGTTAGGAGCGTTTGTCACAAACTAAGTGGTAAACTGTCACCAAATCACCCAAGAATGAGAGTTCTTTCGAACAGGACAGTACCTGTTTGTTTGTTTCTCCGTCCTGGTCCACCCAGGCCGTAGGCGAGGTCAAGGATAGCAGGGTTCGGTACACGAATCGGGTTCTCGGTAGGTCCAGGTCCAAACGCCAACAGGTAAGTCCAAAACAATCCAGCTCATACACGGTAAATCCAGCCAATCTCTATAGTCTCTTTCTCTATTGTTCATAGATCCTTCCAGCACCCTCTCTTCTTCTTCCTGGTTTTTCTTGACCCTTTATCTGTGAGTCGGCTCCACCTTCTGAGGGTTCCCCTTGCTTCTGGGACTTGTAGTTTTGGCGGTTGGCCATTTTGTGATCTGTAGTTCTGACAGGGGTGGCCATTTTAGTGATCGGGCAGAGCCCGTTTATTAGTTCTGCTCTCACATATCTGCCACTTATCACTCGACCCCCTTCTTTGCCGCATATCTCTCCTCCTAGATCCGACCTAGGTCGGGCTACCGCAGCAAAATATGCATGCATGCGGGATAACCCATCCGCGTTTCCCATTTCCTTCCCTGCTCTGTGTTTCAAGTCAAAATGAAACGGTTGGAGACTCAAAAACCACCGCATCACCCGAGCGTTCTTCTCTTTAGCCCTATGCATCCAGGTGAGTGGGGCATGGTCACTGATGAGGGTGAAGTGGCGCCCCAGCAGGTAGTACTTCAGGCTTTCTAGAGCCCACTTTACTGCCAGCGCCTCTTTCTCAACGACTGAGTAGTTGGTTTCCCGTGGTTCCAGCTTCCTGCTTAAAAACAGGATGGGGTGTTCCACCCCTTCTACCTCTTGGGATAGCACTGCTCCCAAGCCGACCTCTGAGGCCTCCGTCTGAACCACAAACTCTTTCTCAAAGTCTGGTACCACCAGCACTGGATTACAGCAGAGAGCCTCCTGTAATGTCCTAAATGCTTTGGTGGCCCTTTCATCCCATTTGACCATGTTTGGCCCTCTGGCTCTAGTCATGTCGGTAAGTGGGGCGGCCACTGTGGCATAACTTGGGATGAACTTCCGGTAGTAACCGGTCAGCCCTAGGAAGGCTCGAACCTGCTTCTTATTTACTGGTTTCGGCCATTCTCTAATTGCCTTCACCTTCTTATGTTGGGGTTTGATTAACCCTCTTCCCACAGTGTATCCCAGGTACTCTGTTTCCTCTAACCCCACATAACACTTGGCAGGGTTTGCTGTGAGCCCTGCCTTTCTAAGGGCGTCTAACACTGCCTGTACCCGGGGTAAGTGGGATTCCCAATCTGGGCTGTAGATCCCCCACGTCATCTAAATAAGCTGCGGCGTATGCTTTGTGTGGTTTTAGGACTTTGTCCATGAGCCGTTGAAAGGTGGCTGGGGCCCCGTGTAAGCCGAATGGCATGACGGTGTATTGAAACAAACCGTCAGGTGTTGCAAAGGCTGTCTTTTCTTTGGCCCTGGGGGTCAGAGGAATTTGCCAGTACCCTTTTGTCAGATCAAGGGTCGTAATGTACCGAGCATGACCGATTTTCTCCAGTAGTTCATCTACTCGGGGCATGGGGTAGGCATCAAACTTCGAGATTTCATTTACCTTCCGAAAGTCGTTACAGAACCGCAAAGACCCATCGGGCTTGGAGACCATCACAATTGGGCTAGACCACTCACTATGTGACTCTTCGACCACTCCAGCTGTCAACATTTTCTCAGTCTCTGCTCTAATCGTGGCCCGTCGAGCCTCGGGTACCCGATATGGCCTCATACTCACTTTTCTCCCTGGTAGGGAAACCATATCATGAGCCGTAACCTCAGTTCGGCCAGGTACCTCTGAAAACACATCTCTGTTTTTCTGGATCAGGGTCTTTACTTCCTGTACTTGCGCTGGGGACAGAGTGGGTGAAATATTTACTTCGGCTGTCTCCTGAATGTGTGTGGGGTATGTGACCATTAGTGTTTCTCTCTCTCTCCATGCTTTTAACAGGTTTATGTGATAAATCTGTTCCTGGGGCCGTCGACCTGGCTGTCGGATCCGATAATTGACCTCTCCTATTCTCTCCAGTACTTCATATGGTCCTTTCCATGTGGCTAGTAGTTTACACTCTACCGTGGGGATCAGCACTAACACCTTATCTCCCGGTTGAAATTCCCTCAGGGTAGCCTGCCGGTTATAAATGTGCCGCTGGTGTTCCTGTGTTTGTCTGATGTGCTCTCTGACGATGGGCATGACTGTGGCTATCCTGTCTTGCATTTCCGTGACGTGCTCTATGACACTAGTATACGGGGTGGATTGGTGCTCCCAGGTTTCCCGGGCGATGTCTAAGATTCCCCGGGGATGCCTCCCATATACCAGCTCAAAGGGAGAAAACCCCAGCGAGGCTTGAGGAACCTCTCTAATGGCAAACATCAGATACGGCAACATGCAATCCCAGTTTTTCCCATCCTTATCGATTACCTTCCTGAGCATTGACTTCAGGGTTCGGTTGAATCTCTCAACCAGCCCGTCCGTCTGAGGATGGTAAACCGATGTCCTCAACTGTTTCACCTGACACAGTTTACAAAGGTCCGCCATAAGGCGGGACATAAAGGGGGTCCCCTGGTCGGTAAGGATCTCCTTTGGAACCCCTACCCTGGTGAACAAGAGCACTAATTCCTTTGCAATATTTTTGGAAGTCATCGTCCGAAGGGGAATGGCTTCTGGGTAGCGAGTGGCATAATCTAGAATGACCAGAATGTATTGGTGCCCTCTGGCGGATTTGGGTAGTGGGCCCACTAAATCCATCGCTATCCTCTCAAATGGCGTTTCGATTATGCGGGCATGGACTAACATACCACTGGTTAGGTAGAAGAAAAAAATAAATACATGTTCAGTTAGCACTCCAAAGGGGAGTCAGGTTTTTTTTTGTTTTGGCTTTGTTTGGTTAGGACAGTTTTTCAGGAAAATGAGTATGGAGGGAGCCATACAGGCCCTGTTACAAGCGGCGGCCGCCCAACAAGAGGCAACTAGAGCTCAACAAATAGCTCATCAGGATGCAATGCGAATGTATCAGGACACGTTACAGGTCCAGCACCGCACCAACCAGCTGCTCAGAGAAGAGCAAGAGAGAAACACCCGGGAGTTAACCTGTTGCTTCTACTCGGGACGCTTGCGTCCCAACTAGAGCTCTGGAAATGCAAATGCGCTACGCTAAATGCTAATAGTATTAGTTAAAACTCAAAAGTTCATTAAAATACACATGCAGGGTATCGAATTAAAGCTACACTCGTTGTGAATCCAGGCAACAAGTCAAATTTTTAAAATGCTTTTCGGCGAAAGCATGAGAAGCTATTATCTGATATCATGCAACACCCCAAAAGACCCACAGGGGACGTAAACAAAATAATTAGCATTTCGGCGTTACACAAACCGCACAATAAAATAGAAAACATTCATTACCTTTCACCATCTTCTTTGTTGGCACTCCTAGATGTCCCATAAACACTATTTGGGTCTTTATTTCGATTAAATCGGTCCATATAAAGCCTAGATATCGTTATATGTAGACTGTGTGATAAACGAAAAAAACATCGTTTCAAAACGTAACGTCATTTTTTAAAATTCAAAAAGTCGACGATAAACTTTCACAAAACACTTCGAAATACGTTTGTAATGCAACTTTAGGTATTAGTAAACGTTAATAAGCGATAAAATTCATCAGGAGGCGATGTAAAGATCATTAGCTGTCCGTCTGGAAAAATGTCCGGCTAGAAACTCAACGAAAATATCCGGTCCTAGACCGGATTTAGATACGGTGTCCTGCATGTGTTTGACCAAGAAAAAAAATCTCGAAGGAAATGACAAGACTCTAGACACCGTGTGGAAGCTGTAGGTACTGCAACCTCAGTCAATTAATTGTGGTTCACCTTTATCAATGGGATCAAGTAGCGCATGGATATATTTTCCCATTTTCAGTGATCAGTTTTTCCTGTGCTTTTCGATGTAAATGCCGTTCTGGTAAAGCCACAGCAGTGATTTAACCAGTTTTTTAAACGTCTGAGTGTTTTCTATCCACACAGACTAAGCAAATGCATATACTATATTCCTGGCATGAGTAGCAGGGCGCTGAAATGTTGCGCGATTTTTAACAGAATGTTCAAAAAAGTAGAGGGTCGACTGAAGAGGTTAAGAGAAGGCCTAAAGGGGCTAGCGGACCAAATTGGGGCTCAATTACCAGCTGCAAATACCCAGAGGAGGGCCAATCATTTTCTTCAAAAAATGACAGCGCAGGATGATGTGGAAGCATATCTTACCACCTTCGAAAGGACGGCAGAGAGGGAGAAGTGGCCGAAAGAAGAATGGGCAGGGCTTCTGGCACCATACCTGGCAGGGGACGCTCAAAAAGCGTATTTCGACCTGGAGTTGAAAGATGCACAGGATTACGATAAACTAAAGGGAGAGATCCTGACTAGACTGGGAGTGACCGATACCGTGAGGGCACACCGCTTCCTCCAGTGGTCCTACAGACCGGGACAACCCCCACGAACATAGATGTTCGACTTGATTCACCTGGCACGGAAATGGTTGCGACCAGAGACCCGGTCATCCGCCGAGATCGTCGAGACCATCGTTCTCAACCAGTTTCAGCGAGGTCTACACCAAGAAGTGGGACGATGGGTTGGCCAGAACGAGGTACTTTCCGCCGACCATCTCGTGGGCCTGGTTGAACGGTATTGTACGGCAGGAACAGCTGAGCAGGCACAGGAGGAAAGATTCCCGTTCCCCAGGCATGGGCGAACCATCGGACAGGGTAAGGCTGTCCCAACATATAGAGGGGGAAGAGAGCAGCGTGGGGCCATGAGGAAAGAATAAGAATCAGGCCGAGACACTAAGGGAAAAAACCGGGACTGGGTGTCGAGGGGGTCTCCACCCCGAACCCCTATTATCTGTTACAATTGTAATCAACCAGGACATATTGCAGCCTACTGCCCTATTAAAGAAGAGCCAATGCAATGTAACCTTGGTGAAAATGAAGATGATATACGGTATGCATGTCCTGTTGTAACCACTGTACTTGAAAGATCAAGAAACAAACACATGTGCAGGGTGAAGGTTGAAGGGAAAGAGGATGAAGCACTGCTGGATTCCGGCAGTATGCTAACCCTGGTCGTTGCAGGCCTAGTGCCAAATCATAAACTGGATACAGGACAGGATATCAGTGTTACATGCATTCATGGGGATACCCGTCTGTACCCCACGGCCTTAGTGAGCATACAAACAGAGGACAGTCTGCTGGATTATGAGGTCGGCGTGGCCCCAAAGATGCCATATGATGTAATATTGGGTAGAGACTTTCCTAACTTTGCGAAGTTAGGCCACAAGAATGGCATATTTGAGAAGCCAACAACCCTGACCAAGCAGGAAGAAGCATGGGACCTTCAACCAAAGCCAAGAAAAGAGGTCTCCCAGGGGACAACATCACAGGTGCTAGTAGGGGAGGAGGAGGATGAAGTGGCAAACCTCGCTGATAACGAACAGCCCAGTACTAGTGGGGCTGGGGTCGATCTGAATCCAGAGGACGACGATCTAGAACCAGCAGACCTGGCAGGGTCCTTGACTAATTTTGGGACGGCCCAAAACCAGGATCCAACCCTGCAGCAAGCCAGAGCAGATGTGCAGGTCGTAGATGGTACTCCCATAAATGTTGGGATGATGCCTAATAGTTTTCCCCACTTTATCATGAAAAAGGGTTTGGTGTACAGAGTTTCGAAAATAGGGGTTGATGTGGTGGAACAGTTGTTGGTTCCCACTCGGTACCGGAGGACAGTACTGGATCTAGCTTCTGGGACTTGTAGTTTTGGCGGTCGGCCATTTTGTGATCTGTAGTTCTGACAGGGGTGGCCATTTTAGTGATCGGGCAGAGCCCGTTTATTAGTTCTGCTCTCACATATCTGCCACTTATCACTCGACCCCCTTCTTTGCCACAGTGTGTAGGGGGAGGTTGCTGGGGTTTGATGGGGGAGGCTGGCGGAGTGGTTGATAGGGGTGTAGGGGGGAGGATGGTGGAGGTTTGATAAGGGTGTAGGGTGGAGGTTTGATAGGGGTGTAGGGGGGAGGTTGGTAGAGGGTTGATAAGGGTGTAGGGTGGAGGTTTGATAGGGGTGTAGGGGGGAGGTTGGTAGAGGGTTGATAGGGGTGTAAGGGGGAGGTTGGTGGAGGTTTGATAGGGGTGTAAGGGGGAGGTTGGTGGAGGGGTGTAGGGAGGAGATTGGAAGGAGGTTGATAGGGTATAGGGATGAGTTTGGTGGAAGGTTGTTAAGGGTAGTTTCCTCTGGCTGCTGACAACACCAGTAAATATGGCAGACAGATCCAGAACTGCTGGACTGTTTAATTGCTATTCATGAATTAAACATCAAAATTATTTGAAGCGTGCATATTTTTTTGCTTACCCTAAAACCTGTGCAGTTCTCTATTTAGAATACAAGGGTTGCTGCTTAGCATTACAGTAGAAAGGCTGAGATTTGCTGTGCAGTCTGTTATTAATAATATATTATTTTAGATGAGAAGGTTTTGACCTGGAGATTTTGAAAGCCTCTAAAACAAAGGTTGGTGGAGTTAGGCAGGGAGGTAGGCAGGGAGGTAGGCAGGGAGGCAGGCAGGGAGGCAGGCAGGGAGGTAGGCAGGGAGGTAGGCAGAGAGGTAGGCAGGGAGGCAGGCAGGGAGGCAGGCAGGGAGGCAGGCAGGGAGGTAGGCAGAGAGGTAGGCAGGGAGGCAGGCAGGGAGGTAGGTAGGCAGGGAGGCAGGCAGGCAGGCAGGCAGGCAGGGAGGCGGGCAGGGAGGCAGGCAGGGAGGGAGGCAGGCAGGGAGGCAGGCAGGCAGGGAGGCAGGCAGGGAGGCAGGCAGGGATGTAGGCAGGGAGGCAGGCAGGGAGGTAGGCAGGGAGGTAGGCAGAGAGGTAGGCAGGGAGGTAGGTAGGCAGGGAGGCAGGCAAGCAGGGAGGTAGGCAGGGAGGTAGGCAGGGAGGCAGGCAGGGAGGTAGGCAGGGAGGCAGGCAGGGAGGTAGGCAGGGAAGCAGGCAGGCAGGCAGGCAGGCAGGGAGGTAGGCAGGGAGGTAGGCAGGGAGGCAGGCAGGGAGGTAGGCAGGGAGGTAGGCAGGGAGGCAGGCAGGGAAGCAGGCAGGGAAGCAGGCAGGGAAGCAGGCAGGCAGGCAGGCAGGCAGGGAGGTAGGCAGGGGGGTAGGCAGGGAGGCAGGCAGGGAAGCAGGCAGGCAGGCAGGCAGGGAAGCAGGCAGGGAAGCAGGCAGGCAGGCAGGCAGGCCATTCGAGGATAGGCATCAACACAGTACAGACCTTCCTTCTGAATGACGTATTTCACTTTGGATGAATCCCTGTGGTTCCAAATTATGTGCATGTCGCCAAACAATGTTTATTCACAAGTCTTGGGCCTACTTTTCTCAACAGGCATTCTGTGGCACATCCAGAGACAAATCTCTCTCTGTGCAACACTATATTAGGCATAAACATTTGTCAGAAAACTAAGTTGTAGTGCTACGTTCTATGTTCTGTGCATAGACACGTACAGTGTAGAACTTATAGTTTACAATTCTGTAGTCTATCAATATGACTGAGTCATGTCCATTCAACACTAAAAATGTCTATGCAATGTTCTTTAACGTTCACCCAAAGTAATATGTGTATTTCTCTTAACCACCCTACCCTCTACCCTCTCTCAACATCAGTCATTGTTTCTCGACGTAGATTCTTTTATTTTTTTGTATTTTTTTTTACTTTTACCCCTTATTTTCCCAAATTTCATGGCATCCAATTGGTAGTTAGTCTTGTCTCATCGCTGCAACTCCCTTACGGACTCAGGAGAGGCGAAGGTCGAGAGCCATGCATCCTCCGAAACACGACCCAACCAAGCCTCACTGCTTCTTGACACAATGCCTGCTTAACCTGGAAGCTAGCCACACCAACGTGTCGGAGGAAACACTGTACACCTGGCGACCGTGTCAGTGTGCATGCGCCCGAACCGCCACAGGAGTCACTAGAGCGCGATGGGACATGGACTTCCCTGCCAGCCAAACCCTCCCCCAATCCGGACGATGCTGGGCCAATTGTGCCACGCCCCATGGGTCCCCCGGTTGCGGCCGTCTGCGACAGAGCCTGGACTCGAACCAGGATCTCAGTATCCCTTCTTTCTTTTCTCTCCAAAACTCTTGAACGTGCCGTCCTTGGCCAGCTCTCCCGCTATCTCTCTCAGAATGACCTTCTTGATCCATATCAGTCAGGTTTCAAGACTAGTCATTCAACTGAGACTGCTCTTCTCTGTATCACGGAGGCGCTCCGCACTGCTAAAGCTAACTCTCTCTCCTCTGCTCTCATCCTTCTAGACCTATCGGCTGCCTTCGATACTGTGAACCATCAGATCCTCCTCTCCACCCTCTCCGAGTTGGGCATCTCCGGCGCGGCCCACGCTTGGATTCCGTCCTACCTGACAGGTCGCTCCTACCAGGTGGCGTGGCGAGAATCCGTCTCCACACCACGTGCTCTCACCACTGGTGTCCCCCAGGGCTCTGTTCTAGGCCCTCTCCTATTCTCGCTATACACCAAGTCACTTGGCTCTGTCATAACCTCACATGGTCCCTCCTATCATTGCTATGCAGACGACACACAATTAATCTTCTCCTTTCCCCCTTCTGATGACCAGGTGGCGAATCGCATCTCTGCATGTCTGGCAGACATATCAGTGTGGATGACGGATCACCACCTCAAGCTGAACCTCGGCAAGACGGAGCTGCTCTTCCTCCCGGGAAGGACTGCCCGTTCCATGATCTCGCCATCACGGTTGACAACTCCATTGTGTCCTCCTCCCAGAGCGCTAAGAACCTTGGCGTGATCCTGGACAACACCCTGTCGTTCTCAACTAACATCAAGGCGGTGGCCCGTTCCTGTAGGTTCATGCTCTACAACATCCGCAGAGTACGACCCTGCCTCACACAGGAAGCGGCGCAGGTCCTAATCCAGGCACTTGTCATCTCCCGTCTGGATTACTGCAACTCGCTGTTGGCTGGGCTCCCTGCCTGTGCCATTAAACCCCTACAACTCATCCAGAACGCCGCAGCCCGTCTGGTGTTCAACCTTCCCAAGTTCTCTCACGTCACCCCGCTCCTCCGCTCTCTCCACTGGCTTCCAGTTGAAGCTCGCATCCGCTACAAGACCATGGTGCTTGCCTACGGAGCTGTGAGGGGAACGGCACCTCAGTACCTCCAGGCTCTGATCAGGCCCTACACCCAAACAAGGGCACTGCGTTCATCCACCTCTGGCCTGCTCGCCTCCCTACCACTGAGGAAGTACAGTTCCCGCTCAGCCCAGTCAAAACTGTTCGCTGCTCTGGCCCCCCAATGGTGGAACAAACTCCCTCACGACGCCAGGACAGCGGAGTCAATCACCACCTTCCGGAGACACCTGAAACCCCACCTCTTTAAGGAATACCTAGGATAGGATAAAGTAATCCCTCTCACCCCCTCCCCCCCTTAAAAGATTTAGATGCACTACTGTTCCACTGGATGTCATAAGGTGAATGCACCAATTTGTAAGTCGCTCTGGATAAGAGCGTCTGCTAAATGACTTAAATGTAAATGTAAATGTAGTGGCACAGCTAGTAACTGCGATGGGGTGCCTTAGACCACTGCGCCACTTGGGAGGACGCTTCTTCTATACCCGTTAAATTCCCTCCCCTCTCTCACCATTGGTTAATGTTTCTCGACGTAGCTTCTTCTATACCCGTTAAATTCCCTCCTCTCTCTCACCATTGGTTAATGTTTCTCGACGTAACTTCTTCTATACCCGTTAAATTCCCTTCCCTCTCTCACCATTGGTTAATGTTTCTCGACGTAGCTTCTTCTATACCTGTTAAATTCCTTCCCCTCAACATTGATTCTTGTTTCTCAACGTAGCTTCTTTTAAACCCCGATAAATGTCCTCGTCTCTCTACATTGGTTATTGTTTCTCACCTTATTACACTCTCATCTAGTTAGTAATATGGGGTCGTATACTGTAGACCTTATTACAGTCTCATCTAGTTAGTAACACAGGATAATAATGTAGGCCTTAATACTGGGTCATATACTGTAGACCGTAACACAGGGTCATGAACTGTAGACCGTAATACAGGGTCATGTACTGTAGACTTAACACAGGGTCATGTACTGTAGACTTAATACAGGGTCATGTACTGTAGACCTCAATACAGGGCCATGTACTGCAGAGCTTAATACAAGGTCATGTACTGTAGACCGTAGTACAGGGTCATGTACTGTAGACTTAATACAGGGTCATGTACTGTAGACCGTAATACAGGGTCGTGTAATGTAGACCGTAATACAGGGTCATGTAATGTAGACCGTAATACAGGGTTGTGTACTGTAGACTGTAATACAGGGTCATGTACTGTAGACGTAATACAGGGTTGTATAATGTAGACCGTAATACATGGTCGTGTACTGTAGACCGTAATACAGGGTCGTGTAATGTAGACCGTAATACATGGTCGTGTAATGTAGACCGTAATACAGGGTCGTGTACTGTAGACCTTAATACAGGGTCGTGTACTGTAGAACTTAATACAGGGTCGTGTACTGTAGACCGTAATACAGGGTTGTGTACTGTAGACCGTAATACAGGGTTGTGTACTGTAGACCGTAATACAGGGTCATGTACTGTAGACCGTAATACAGGGTTGTGTAATGTAGACCTTAATATAGGGTCGTGTAATGTAGACCGTAATACAGGGTCGTGTACTGTAGACCTTAATACAGGGTCATGTACTGTAGACCGTAATACAGGGTTGTGTACTGTAGACCGTAATACAGGGTCATGTACTGTAGACCGTAATACAGGGTCGTGTAATGTAGACCTTAATATAGGGTCGTGTAATGTAGACCGTAATACAGGGTCGTGTAATGTAGACCGTAATACAGGGTTGTGTAATGCAGCCTGTAGGAGATGAAGCCCTCAATGACACTGGCATTTCTTTCCTAATTAATTTAGGATAGCATTTACATTTACATTTAAGTCATTTAGCAGACGCTCTTATCCAGAGCGACTTACAAATTGGTGCGTTCACCTTAAGACATCCAGTGGAACAGCCACTTTACAATAGTGCATCTAAATCTTTTAAGGGGGTGAGAAGGATTACTTTATCCTATCCTAGGTATTCCTGAAAGAGGTGGGGTTTCAGGTGTCTCCGGAAGGTGGTGATTGACTCCGCTGTCCTGGCGTCGTGAGGGAGTTTGTTCCACCATTGGGGGGCCAGAGCAGCGAACAGTTTTGACTGGGCTGCGCGGGAACTGTACTTCCTCAGTGGTAGGGAGGCGAGCAGGCCAGAGGTGGATGAACGCAGTGCCCTTGTTTGGGTGTAGGGCCTGATCAGAGCCTGGAGGTACTGAGGTGCCGTTCCCCTCACAGCTCCGTAGGCAAGCACCATGGTCTTGTAGCGGATGCGAGCTTCAACTGGAAGCCAGTGGAGAGAGCGGAGGAGCGGGGTGACGTGAGAGAACTTGGGAAGGTTGAACACCAGACGGGCTGCGGCGTTCTGGATGAGTTGTAGGGGTTTAATGGCACAGGCAGGGAGCCCAGCCAAGAGCGAGTTGCAGTAATCCAGACGGGAGATGACAAGTGCCTGGATTAGGACCTGCGCTGCTTCCTGTGTGAGGCAGGGTCGTACTCTGCGGATGTTGTAGAGCATGAACCTACAAGAACGGGCCACCGCCTTGATTTTAGTTGAGAACGACAGGGTGTTGTCCAGGATCACGCCAAGGTTCTTAGCGCTCTGGGAGGAGGACACAATGGAGTTGTCAACCGTGATGGCGAGATCATGGAACGGACAGTCCTTCCCCGGGAGGAAGAGCAGCTCCGTCTTGCCGAGGTTCAGCTTGAGGTGGTGATCCGTCATCCACACTGATATGTCTGCCAGACATGCAGAGATGCGATTCGCCACCTGGTCATCAGAAGGGGGAAAGGAGAAGATTAATTGTGTGTCGTCTGCATAGCAATGATAGGAGAGACCATGTGAGGTTATGACAGAGCCAAGTGACTTGGTGTATAGCGAGAATAGGAGAGGGCCTAGAACAGAGCCCTGGGGGACGCCAGTGGTGAGAGCGCGTGGTGAGGAGACAGATTCTCGCCACGCCACCTGGTAGGAGCGACCTGTCAGGTAGGACGCAATCCAAGCGTGGGCCGCGCCGGAGATGCCCAACTCGGAGAGGGTGGAGAGGAGGATCTGATGGTTCACAGTATCGAAGGCAGCCGATAGGTCTAGAAGGATGAGAGCAGAGGAGAGAGAGTTAGCTTTAGCAGTGCGGAGGGCCTCCGTGATACAGAGAAGAGCAGTCTCAGTTGAATGACTAGTCTTGAAACCTGACTGATTTGGATCAAGAAGGTCATTCTGAGAGAGATAGCGGGAGAGCTGGCCAAGGACGGCACGTTCAAGAGTTTTGGAGAGAAAAGAAAGAAGGGATACTGGTCTGTAGTTGTTGACATCGGAGGGATCGAGTGTAGGTTTTTTCAGAAGGGGTGCAACTCTCGCTCTCTTGAAGACAGAAGGGACGTAGCCAGCGGTCAGGGATGAGTTGATGAGCAAGGTGAGGTAAGGGAGAAGGTCTCCGGAAATGGTCTGGAGAAGAGAGGAGGGAATAGGGTCAAGCGGGCAGGTTGTTGGGCGGCCGGCCGTCACAAGACGCGAGATTTCATCTGGAGAGAGAGGGAGAAAGAGGTCAGAGCACAGGGTAGGGCAGTGTGAGCAGAACCAGCGGTGTTGTTTGACTTAGCAAACGAGGATCGGATGTCGTCGACCTTCTTTTCAAAATGGTTGACGAAGTCATCTGCAGAGAGAGGAGGAGGGGGAGGGGGAGGAGGATTCAGGAGGGAGGAGAAGGTGGCAAAGAGCTTCCTAGGGTTAGAGGCAGATGCTTGGACTTTAGAGTGGTAGAAAGTGGCTTTAGCAGCAGAGACAGAAGAGGAAAATGTAGAGAGGAGGGAGTGAAAGGATGCCAGGTCCGCAGGGAGGCGAGTTTTCCTCCATTTCCGCTCGGCTGCCCGGAGCCCTGTTCTGTGAGCTCGCAATGAGTCGTCGAGCCACGGAGCAGGAGGGGAGGACCGAGCCGGCCTGGAGGATAGGGGACATAGAGAATCAAGGGATGCAGAAAGGGAGGAGAGGAGGGTTGAGGAGGCAGAATCAGGAGATAGGTTGGAGAAGGTTTGAGCAGAGGGAAGAGATGATAGGATGGAAGAGGAGAGAGTAGCGGGGGAGAGAGAGCGAAGATTGGGACGGCGCGATACCATCCGAGTAGGGGCAGTGTGGGAAGTGTTGGATGAGAGCAAGAGGGAAAAGGATACAAGGTAGTGGTCGGAGACTTGGAGGGGAGTTGCAGTGAGGTTAGTGGAAGAACAGCATCTAGTAAAGATGAGGTCGAGCGTATTGCCTGCCTTGTGAGTAGAGGGGGAAGGTGAGAGGGTGAGGTCAAAAGAGGAGAGGAGTGGAAAGAAGGAGGCAGAGAGGAATGAGTCAAAGGTAGACGTGGGGAGGTTAAAGTCGCCCAGAACTGTGAGAGGTGAGCCATCCTCAGGAAAGGAGCTTATCAAGGCATCAAGCTCATTGATGAACTCTCCGAGGGAACCTGGAGGGCGATAAATGATAAGGATGTTAAGCTTGAAAGGGCTGGTAACTGTGACAGCATGGAATTCAAAGGAGGCAATAGACAGATGGGTAAGGGAGAAAGAGAGAATGACCACTTGGGAGAGATGAGGATCCCGGTGCCACCACCCCGCTGACCAGAAGCTCTCGGGGTGTGCGAGAACACGTGGGCGGACGAAGAGAGAGCAGTAGGAGTAGCAGTGTTATCTGTGGTGATCCATGTTTCCGTCAGTGCCAAGAAGTCGAGGGACTGGAGGGAGGCATAGGCTGAGATGAACTCTGCCTTGTTGGCCGCAGATCGGCAGTTCCAGAGGCTACCGGAGACCTGGAACTCCACGTGGGTCGTGCGCGCTGGGACCACCAGATTAGAGTGGCCGCGGCCACGCGGTGTGGAGCGTTTGTATGGTCTGTGCAGAGAGGAGAGAACAGGGATAGACAGACACATAGTTGACAGGCTACAGAAGAGGCTACGCTAATGCAAAGGAGATTGGAATGACAAATGGACTACACGTCTCGAATGTTCAGAAAGTTAAGCTTACGTAGCAGGAATCTTATTGACTAAAATAATTCAAATGATACAGTACTGCTGAAGTAGGCTAGCTGGCAGTGGCTGCGTTGTTGTTGTTCTATCTCTCTATAGTGCTGTTTCTTGTATTATGGTCTCTTGTTTCTTTAGAGGTTTCACTTTGTTGTCCTTTTTCTTTTCCTTTTTCTTCTGTCCTTATTTTGTCTTCCTTTCTTCTGTTAACTAGATATTTTTTGTTGTTATTCTTTGTAAGCTAGCTAGCTTCTTCCAGGAGAGTCCCTAGCAACTGCTTAGCAACAAGTAAACAATTCAGCTAGCAATTCAGCTAGCTACGATAACTGTACAATTTTATGAAAAATAGTTACTTCTTCAAAAGCCTGTCTTTTTGGTTTGTTCCTTGTTTTGTCTTCTATTGAGTCTTGCAGTTTTCTCTTGATTTTTTCGATGTACTTCACTCTAAAAAACCATTTAAATCTCAATATATACAGGAGCTCATTTTTCAGCAGCTGCTCAATTTGGAACTCCGGAACACACAACAGCCTCAACTAATATAGCGTGGCGCGTATTATTTGAGGGAAATGTTCATGTAGTACAGACGTCTATATAGATTCAAATAGTTGTCTCATCACCTAGGCTAAACTGTGAAAGCTGTGAAAGCTCAGCTAATTGAAATATGAATTTATGTTTTACCAGGTAAATTTACTGAGAACACATTCTCATTTATGACAGTGACCTGGGAATAGTTACAAGGCTGAAGGAGTCAATTGGAAGTTGTGGATGATTAGGTGACCGTGATGGCACGGCCAGATTGGGAATTTAGCCAGGACACCTGGATTAACACCCCTACTCTTACGATAAGTGCCATGGGATATTTCATGACGACATAGAGTCAGGACACCCGTTTAATGTCCCAACCAAAAGACAGCACCCTAGACAGGGCAATGTCCCCCCCCAATCACTGTCCTGGGATCTCCTCAGACCAGAGGAAAGAGTGCCTCCTACTGGCCCTCCAACACCACTTCCAGCAGCATCTGGTCTCCCATCCAGGGACTGACCAGCACCCACCCTGGGTGGTATGCTGCAGCTGGCGTGTGGGGTTTAGAAAGGGGAGAGGAATGGCTCTCCAGCTTGCTGTTCATGCAGTAGTAGGCCCCTTCTCCAAGCAGACAGATGTATAGTTAGGCTCTTATCAACCTCTAAGCCCTTAAACCCTCTGCATGTTCACTCTAAAACAGCAGAATACATTACATTACTCAGACAGTTAGGTGCTTTGAAACCCATGACGAGGGTGATCAAGTAGAGGGTATAGGAAATTGGAATGAAATGCAGCATATGTCATAACTGACACCTTGAGCCATTCTTATCCCATCCCTCCACCCCCCCTCTCTCTCTTTTTCTCTCTTTCTCTTCCTCTCTCTCTCTCTCTCCCTCTCTCTCTCTCTCTCTCTCTCTCTCCTCCACTTCTCTCTCCCTCCACCTCTCCCTCCACCTCTCTCTCTCTCTCTCTCTCCCTCTCTCTCTCTCTCTCTCCCCTCCACCTCTCTCTCTCCCTCTCTCTCATCCCCTCCACCTCTCTCCCTCTCTCTCTCTCTCTCTCTCTCTCTCTCCCTCTCTCTCTCTCTCCCCTCCAACGCTCTCTCTCTCCCCTCCACCTCCCTCCCTCCCTCCCTCCACATCTCTCTCTCTCTCTCTCTCTCTCTCTCTCCCTCTCTCTCTCTCTCTCTCTCCTCCACTTCTCTCCCTCTCTCTCCCTCTACCTCTCTCTCTCTCTCTCTCATCCCCCTCTCTCTCTCTCTCTCTCCCTCCCTCCCTCCCTCCCTCCCTCCTCCCTCCCTCCCTCCCTCCCCCAACTCTCTCTCTCTCTCCCTCCATCCACCTCTCTCTCTCCCTCCCTCCACCCCTCTCTCCCTCTCTCCCTCTATATATCTCTCTCTCCCTCCACCTCTGTCCCTCTCTCTCTCTCTCTCTCCCTCTTTCCCTCTCTCCCTCTATCTCCCTCCACCTCTCTCTCTCTTTCCCTCGCTCCCTCTATCTCTCTCCCTCTCTCCCTCTATATATCTCTCTCTCCCTCTACCTCTGTCCCTCTCTCTCTCTCCCTCTTTCCCTCTCTCCCTCTATCTCTCTCTCTCCCTCCACCTCACTCCCTATTTCCCTCTCCCCCTCTATCTCTCTCTCTCCCTCCCTCCACCTCTCTCTCTCTATCTATCTCTCGCTCCTTCCCTCTATATATATATCTCCCTCCACCTCTGTCCCTCTCTCTCTCTCCCTCTCTCCCTCCACCTCTCTCCCTCTATCTATTTCTCTCTCCCTCTGTCTATACGCACCATGCTACATTAGTTGAGGCTAAAAAAAATGCCAGTGTCATCGAGGGCTTCATCTCCGCCACCTCTCTCCCTCTATCTATTTCCCTCTCTCTCTCCCCCTCCACCTCTTTCCCTCTCTCTCTCTCCCTCCACCTCTTTCCCTCTCTTTCTCTCTCCCTCCACCTCTCTCCCTCTATCTATCTCTCCCTCCACCTCTCTCCCTCGCTCTCCCTCCACCTCTCTCCCTCTATCTATGTCTATCTGACACACATACATGCACACAGACTAGCACATACAAGTGCACACACACACAGACATGTACACACGTTAGCAGATACATGCAAAGACGTTAGCAGATACATGCAAACACGTTAGCAGATACATGCAAACACGTTAGCAGATACATGCAAACACGTTAGCAGATACATGCACACACACACACAGACAGGAAACCGTGCACCACAATGGGGACAGGGATCGGCTTCTCTATTTTTACTTCATACTTGGCTCCACACTGTAATTCCTCCTCAAACCAGGAAACTATAAATAAGCCTATTCTTTTTTTAATCTCTTCTTTTTTTGTGGTTTGAAAAATTGCCATCCTCCCCATTTCAGCCAAGTTGACATTTTGGGTACAGCAGGGCAGGACAAGATGGTCCGCAGGACGCTGTGTTTCTGTTCCTATCCGGTCCTCTGTCACCGAGACGCTGTGTTTCTGTTCCTATCCGGTCCTCTGTCACCGTGACGCTGTGTTTCTGTTCCTATCTGGTCCTCTGTCACCGACACGCTGTGTTTCTGTTCCTATCCGGTCCTCTGTCACCGTGACGCTGTGTTTCTGTTCCTATCCGGTCCTCTGTCACCGAGACGCTGTGTTTCTGTTCCTATCCGGTCCTCTGTCACCGAGATGCTGTGTTTCTGTTCCTATCCGGTCCTCTGTCACCGTGACGCTGTGTTTCTGTTCCTATCCGGTCCTCTGTCACCGTGACGCTGTGTTTCTGTTCCTATCCGGTCCTCTGTCACCGTGACGCTGTGTTTCTGTTCCTATCCGGTCCTCTGTCACCGAGATGCTGTGTTTCTGTTCCTATCCGGTCCTCTGTCACCGAGATGCTGTGTTTCTGTTCCTATCCGGTCCTCTGTCACCGACACGCTGTGTTTCTGTTCCTATCCGGTCCTCTGTCACCGAGATGCTGAGTTTCTGTTCCTATCCGGTCCTCTGTCACCGAGATGCTGTGTTTCTGTTCCTATCCGGTCCTCTGTCACCGAGATGCTGTGTTTCTGTTCCTATCCGGTCCTCTGTCACCGAGATGCTGTGTTTCTGTTCCTATCCGGTCCTCTGTCACCGAGATGCTGTGTTTCTGTTCCTATCCGGTCCTCTGTCACCGAGATGCTGAGTTTCTGTTGCTGTCTGGTCCACTGTTGTCTTTGTGTAATCCAACCAGTCATAAATCACCAGAAAAGAGTTGTACTTTAATCTTTTGGCCCATTTTTGCCATTGACAGGATACATGTATTTTGGCCCTTGAGATACATTTCATCATCAGGTACATTTGTCAGATCTCTTGATAAACCACAGAATGCTCATAGAGTCTTTTAGCAGAGATAGCCAATCAGGTGACATCCCTGGCTCTCTGCCCTGGACTCTCCTGAAGGTAGATCCAATCACAGGGCTTGATTTCACTCTTATCGGACAGTACAGTCATATAAGACACTAGACATTACTTTGAGCTACTATGTAGAAACAATAAGCCATGTTACATTGTTTGATATAGAGAAATGTTTGCCATTGTCAGTTTTCAGGAGCTCAGTAAGTTTGCGTTTCAACACAAGCCCAGTGAATGAATGGCATCACTCCCTTCATCTCCTCCATCTTTCAGTCTTTGGAGTAGTTAATGACTGGTGTGTGGGGTACAGAAGACATGTTGCCCTCCCCCAATCCCACCCCACTATAGTCCCAGCCTGTAACCCCCCTCCCCCAATCCCACCCCACTATAGTCCCAGCCTGTAACCCCCTCCCCCAATCCCACCCCACTATAGTCCCAGCCTGTAACCCCCTCCCCCAATCCCACCCCACTATAGTCCAAGCCTGTAACCCCCTCCCCCAACCCCACCCCACTATAGTCCCAGCCTGTAACCCCTCCCCCAATCCCACCCCACTATAGTCCAAGCCTGTAACCGCCCTCCCCCAATCCCACCCCACTATAGTCCCAGCCTGTAACCCCCTACCCCAATCCCACCCCACTATAGTCCCAGCCTGTAACCCCCCTCCCCCAATCCCACCCCACTATAGTCCAAGCCTGTAACCCCCTCCCCCAACCCCACCCCACTATAGTCCCAGCCTGTAACCCCCTCCCCCAATCCCACCCCACTATAGTCCAAGCCTGTAACCGCCCCCCCCCAATCCCACCCCACTATAGTCCCAGCCTGTAACCCCCTACCCCAATCCCACCCCACTATAGTCCAAGCCAGTAATCCCCCAATCCCACCCCACTATAGTCCCAGTCCCCTCATTTGCCGCCTTTCGTTCCAGTTCTCTGCTGGCTGTGACTGGAACGAATTGCAAAATCGCTGAAGTTGGAGACTTTTATCTCCCTCACCAACTTCAAACATCTGCTATCTGAGCAGCTAACCGATCGCTGCAGCTGTACATAGTCTATCGGCAAATAGCCCACCCATTTTTACCTACCTCATCCCCATACTGTTTTTATTTATTTACTTTTCTGCTCTTTTGCACACCAATATCTCTACCTGTACATGACCATCTGATCATTTATCACTCCAGTGTTAATCTGCAAAATTGTAATTATTCGCCTACCTCATGCCTTTTGCACACAATGTATATAGACTCCCCTTTTTTCCCTACTGTGTTATTGACTTGTTAATTGTTTACTCCATGTGTAACTCTGTTGTCTGTTCACACTGCTATGCTTTATCTTGGCCAGGTCGCAGTTGCAAATGAGAACTTGTTCTCAACTAGCCTACCTGGTTAAATAAAGGTGGAAATAAAAAAATCCCACCCCACTATAGTCCAAGCCTGTAACCCCCCTCCCCCAATCCCACCCCACTATAGTCCAAGCCTGTAACCCCCTCCCCAATCCCATCCCACTATAGTCCCAGCCTGTAACCCCCTCCCCAATCCCATCCCACTATAGTCCAAGCCTGTAACCCCCTCCCCAATCCCATCCCACTATAGTCCCAGCCTGTAACCCCCTCCCCCAATCCCATCCCACTATAGTCCAAGCCTGTAACCCCCTCCCCAATCCCACCCCACTATAGTCCCAGCCTGTAACCCCCTCCCCCAATCCCATCCCACTATAGTCCCAGCCTGTAACCCCCTCCCCAATCCCACCCCACTATAGTCCAAGCCTGTAACCCCCTCCCCCAATCCCACCCCACTATAGTCCAAGCCTGTAACCCCCTCCCCCAATCCCATCCCACTATAGTCCCAGCCTGTAACCCCTCCCCCAATCCCACCCCACTATAGTCCCAGCCTGTAACCCCCCCCCAATCCCATCCCACTATAGTCCCAGCCTGTAACCCCCTCCCCCAATCCCATCCCACTATAGTCCCAGCCAGCCACAAGTCCAATTATTAGCCTCCCAAAATAACTGAGACCAAGAAGAAAGGGATAGAAAGACAAAGGAGAATGGATGGCAGAAAGAGAGAAAAGGGGGGAGAGAGAAAATGGGAGAGAGAGAAAAGTTTACTCATTGTTTTACTCATTTAAACTAATTGTTCTTTCATTTGTTTGGTGTCAGAACCTTCTTTGACTTCCTACTCTACAAGCTGAAGCAGAAGAAAGGGGAAATTGAGGGTATTAACGATGCTAGCAGAACTGGAAGCTAATCTGTTTTTCTGTCTCAATCTCTAATTGCGTGTCCTTTGGTGGAACAACAGACCACCGCACCGCAGCACTGTGCTACTCAGTCATGCTAATGTGGTAAAATAAAGTTATTTCTACGGGATTCTTTTTTTTTTCTTTGTCTCAGCGAAACCCACATAGCTTTTGAGGAAATACCATTCCCATTCAGTGGCTCGGAAAATTACGGAATATTGGTGAGAAGTGCAGGATATAATGAAGTGCTTTATGAACCAGGCCAGTTCTTCTGGGGGGGTGATTCCATTTCATAATCAGCTCCAACACACACACACACACACCACAACACATACAACCTCTGCACCCAGGAGACAATCCCTGGCTCTATCCAGGATTGTAGCATAACGGTAGCAAGGTAATCACACATCACCTGTCCGCACACTCCTGCAGTGTGATGCTCAGCCGTCACTTTGTGGGGTCAAGGGGTCAGCTGAGTACAGTGAGTCAGCCTGATGAGGTAATTGTGTGAAACAGTTTGTGTTCATTTTTAAGGTTTAGGTGCTTGTTCAGGCTGGTATTGACGTATGTAGATGAAGTGTTGTTTTTTTGTTAAGGTCATAAAGTTGCTAGGTTTATGGTGAGATGAAGGTTTATGCTATAGTGGATGGATTTGGTTGTGTTGGGGTTAGGACTTTAGATGAAGGTTAATGCTATAATGTTGTGCCCTCAAACTTAACTCTGGACCTCGAAGCCAGTTCCACTGCATTTTTTCATTGTTCCCCTCTAATCAGAGACTGATTTAGACCTGTGACACCAGGTGGGTCCAATTAATCATGTAGATCAGAAACTGGCGCTCCATGTCATTACTTATATGTTCACTTCAAAGCTCACTTCTGTTGACCTCATTCTGAATTAGCCACATTTTTTATGTTTCCCCCCTCGTCTTAAGCATCAATGAGCCTTTGAAGGGCAAAGTAAATAAGCTTAATCGATTTTCCTTTCAAGCACCCGGTCGGCGAGACAAAATAAACTGCTTAATCTCCCACAGATTTACATCTAACTCTTCAGGTCGTCGGGCGGGAAACTCAGACAAGCATACTGACCATAAACAATGAGTTGTAAGATGGAAATAGAGAGCAGGTGGTCTCCTCCCTCCACCGTATTCATAGTGTGTTCATATTCCATATTGATATCCCCGGGAGAGCAGCAGTGACATGGCTGTCCACACCACCCTCCATTTTATTGCCCAGCATTATTCAGTGATGTGTCTTGTTTCTTGAATTTGTTGTCCCCCCTCGAGTCGAAGTGGTCTCTAAACTTCTTGGCATGACCCAAGTGCATCTGTGAATATAGGCTAAGAAATGAATGAACCTCTCAGCTGAAGTGATAATGAGCTGAATGTTCTGGCACTCTAGAACCATTGGCCTGCCTGTTTGTGAATGAGTCAGGTTCTACTGTAGGATCTGCGATATTAGCATGACACTTTTGTGAATGGGCTACTTTCCTATTCCGCTATTCTCCAATCTCCTTCAGCTCATGTTTGTGTGATTTGAGATTTCTCTGTTAGATTAGCTGGCCTGTTTGTCAATTAGACTTGGTTTATTTCATTGCCGTTGATTAGATTGCCACTGTGTGTGAGTTAGTGTTTAATTTTTCTTTTCATATTACATTAGCCAGCCAGCCTATTTCTTGATTCAGTTTGTTCTCTACATGTATATTACATGTACTATCTTGCTACTTTGTGAATGTTGTATATTAATGACGATGGCTGCATACCAGCAGCATACCACTATTGAGCAGCATACCACTATCGAGCAGCATACCACTATCGAGCAGCATACCACTATCGAGCAGCATACCACCCTGCATCCCGCTGCTGTCTTGCCTCTGAAGCTAAGCATGGTCGGTCCTGGTTGGTAACTGGCTGGGAGACCAGATGCTGCTGGATGTGGTGTTGGAGGGCCAGTAGGAGTAACTATTTATTACAAATGCCAAGTCACTCACCCACTATTGCACATTGAACCAAATGGTAGGTTGGACCTCACTTTGTTCATCTAGAAAGCCCTTTTGGGTAAACTCCCTCTTTACTTCTGTAGTCTGGTCTCTTTCACCACCAGCAGTTACCATACCCGGTCTGCTAGGTGTGAATGTCCCCAGAACATTCACAGTTTTAGGCAAGACTACCTTCTCTTCTTGTGCACCAGAGGCATGGAATAGTCTACAATCCATGCTTCATCTAGATATGTTAGTGCCACTGAATGAATTTAAAATATTGATGGGAGACTCTGTTACGGAGGAGTGTAAATGCTTTTTTTAGGCTGGATCATGTTGTTGTATGTTTTCATTCTGTAATGTATTGATTGTTGCTGCCTTCTTGGCCAGGTCTCCCTTGAAAAGGAGACTCTGGGTCTCAATGGGTATTTCCTGGTTAAATAACGTTTTTTTTCACCTTTATTTATTTAACCAGGTAGGCAAGTTGAGAACAAGTTCTCATTTACAATTGCGACCTGGCCAAGATAAAGCAAAGCGGTTCAACACATACAACAACCCAGAGTTACACATGGAATAAAACAAACATACAGTCAATAATGAGGTGAGATAAGGGAGGTAAAGGCAAAAAAAAGGCCATGGTGGTGAAGTAAATACAATATAGCAAGTAAAACACTGGAATGGTAGATGTGCAGTGGAATAATGTGCAAAGTAGAGATAGAAATAATGGGGTGCAAAGGAGCAAAATAAATAAATAAATACACTAGGGGGAGAGGTAGTTGTTTGGGCTAAATTATAGATGGGCTATGTACAGGTGCAGTAATCTGTGAGCTGCTCTGACAGCTGGTGCTTAAAGGTAGTGGGGGAGATAAGTGTTTCCAGTTTCAGAGATTTTTATAGTTCGTTCCAGTCATTAGCAGCAGAGAACTGGAAGGAGAGGTGGCCAAAGGAATAATTGGTTTTGGGGGTGATCAGAGAGATATACCTGCTGGAGCGCATGCTACAGGTGGGTGCTGCTATGGTGACCAGTAAGCTGAGATAAGGGGGGACTTTACCTAGCAGGGTCTTGTAGATGACCTGGAGCCAGTGGGTTTGGCGACGAATATAGAAGCAAGGGCCAGCAAACAAGAGCGTACAGGTCGCAGTGATGGGTGGTATATGGGGCTTTGGTAAGAAAACGGATGGCACTGTGATAGACTGCATCCAATTTATTGAGTAGGGTAATGGAGGCTCTTTTGGAAATTACATCGCAAAAGTCGAGGATCGGTAGGATGGTCAGTTTTACAAGGGTATGTTTGGCAGCATGAGTGAAGGATGCTTTGTTGCAAAATAGGAAGCCAATTCTAGATTTAATCTGGAAGGAGAGTTTAGAGTCTAACCAGACACCTAGGTATTTGTAGTTGTCCACATATTCTAAGTCAGAACCGTCCAGAGTAGTGATGTTGGACGGGTGGACAGGTGCAGGCAGCAATCGGTTGAAGAGCATGCATTTAGCTTTACTTGTATTTAAGAGCAATTGGAGGCCACGGAAGGAGAGTTGTATGGCATTGAAGCTCGTCTGGAGGGTTGGTAACACAGTGTCCAAAGAAGGGCCAGAAGTATACAGAATGGTGTCTTCTGCGTAGAGGTGGATCAGAGACTCACCAGCAGCAAGTCGGTCGAAGAATTGAACCCTGTGGCATCCCCATAGAGGCTGCCAGAGGCCCGGACAACAGGCCCTCCGATTTGACAGACTGAACTCTATCAGAGAAGTAGTTGGTGAACCAGGCGAGGCAATCATTTGAGAAACCAAGGCTATCGAGTCTGCCGATGAGGATGTGGTGATTGACAGAGTCGAAAGCCTTGGCCAGGTCAATGAATATGGCTGCACAGTATTGTTTCTTATCGATGACGGTTAAGATATCATTTAGGACGATTGCATAGCGGAGAAGGTATGGTGGGATTCGAAATGGTCGGTAATCTGTTTGTTGACTTGGCTTTCGAAGACCTTAGAAAGGCAGGGTAGGATAGATATAGGTCTGTAGCAGTTTGGGTCAAGATGTGTGTCCCCCTTTGAAGAGCGGGATGACCGCAGCTGCTTTCCAATCTTTGGGAATCTCAGACGACACGAAAGAGAGGTTGAACAGGCTAGTAATAGGGGTTTCAACAATTCCGGCAGATAATTTTAGAAAGAAAGGGTCCAGATTGTCTAGCCAGACTGATTTGTAGGGGTCCAGATTTTGCAGCTCTTTCAGAACATCAGCTGACTGGATTTGGGAGAAGGGGAAATGGGGAAGGCTTGGGTGAGTTGCTGTGGGGAGCGCAGTGCTGTTGACCGGGTAGAGGCAGCCAGGTGGAAAGTATGGCCAGCCGTAGAGAAATGCTTATTGAAATTCTCAATTATAGTGGATTTATCAGTGGTGACAGTGTTTCCTATCCTCAGTGCAGTGGGCAGCTGGGAGGAGGTGCTCTTATTCTCCATGGACTTTACAGTGTCCCAGAACTTTTTTGAGTTAGTGTTGCAGGAAGCAAATTTCTGCTTGAAAAAGCTAGCCTTGGCTTTTCTAACTGCCTGTGTATATTGGTTTCTAGCTTCCCTGAAAAGTAGCATATCACGGGACTGTTCGATGCTAATGCAGAACGCCATAGGATGTTTTTGTGTTGGTTAAGGGCAGTCAGGTCTGGAGAGAACCAAGGGCTATATCTGTTCCTGGTTCTAAATTTCTTGAATGAGGCATGCTTATTTAAGATGGTGAGGAAGGCATTTAAAAAAAATAACCAGGCAGGATCAATATCCTTCCAGGATACCCCGGCCAGGTTGATTAGAAGGGCCTGCTCGCTGACGTGTTTCAGGGAGCATTTGACAGTGATGAGTGGAGGTCGTTTGACCACTGACCCATTACGGATAAATAAACGTTCAATAAAATAAAGTCTTCCCTATTGTCTAAGGAGATCCCAGTGCTCCCACATTGCCCTGCGTAGGGTGCTGCCTTTAGGATTGGACGTTAAACGGGTGTCATTATTCTATGTGGTCATTAAAGATCCCATGGCACTTATCGTAAGAGTCATGGCTCAGTTCCCAACCTGGCCCCATTCCATCATGGCCATCTGATCATCCCCATCATTCCTAATTGGCATATATCACTCATCAGCTCTCCACCTGATAGCTGATGCTGTCTGGCACAAAAATGCTTGCAGTGCATCACCCAGGTGGGTGCTACACATTGATGGTGAATGAGGTGACTTTCCCCCTACGATGTTTTTTTATTTGACCTTTATTTAACTAGGCAAGTCAGTTAATAACAAATTCTTATTTTCAATGACGGCCTAGGAACAGCGGGTTAACTGCCTGTTCAGGGGCAGAATGACAGATTTGTACCTTGTCAGCTCGGGGGTTTGAACTTGCAACTTTCCAGTTACTAGTCCAACGTTCTAACCACTAGGCTACCCTGCCGCCCTGATGTAAAGCACTTTGAGTACCTCAGTTGGTAGAAAGCGCTGGATAAATCCAATCATTATTATTACTATTATTATTATTATTATTGATCCCTGGCTGTGACCCCACTTTCCGAGGGTGTCTCAGGGGGAGTGGGATATGCAAAAAAACTACATTTCACAGGCGTATAATACACACTTGTACATGTGGGTCTTTCTCTAAACTAGGGTTCTAGTGAGGATTTCCTATACTGGACAATTTGTTACAGCTGTTGATAAGTCATTGATAATAATCTGCCAATATATATCTATCCAAGGTTTATGCTATAGTGGATGGATTTGGTTTTGTTGGGGTTAAGACTAGATTAAGGTTTATGCTATAGTGGATGGATTTGGTTTTGTTGGCGTTAAGACTAGATTAAGGTTTATGCTATAGTGGATGGATTTGGTTTTGTTGGGGTTAAGACTAGATAAAGGTTTATGCTATAGTGGATGGATTTGGTTTTGTTTGGGGTTAAGACTAGATTAAGGTTTATGCTATAGTGGGTGGATTTGGTTTTGTTGGGGTTAAGACTAGATAAAGGTTTATGCTATAGTGGATGGATTTGGTTTTGTTGGGGTTAAGACTAGATAAAGGTTTATGCTATAGTGGATGGATTTGGTTTTGTTTGGGGTTAAGACTAGATTAAGGTTTATGCTATAGTGGATGGATTTGGTTTTGTTGGGGTTAAGACTAGATAAAGGTTTATGCTATAGTGGATGGATTTGGTTTTGTTGGGGTTAAGACTAGATAAAGGTTTATGCTATAGTGGATGGATTTGGTTCTGTTGGGGTTAAGACTAGATAAAGGTTTATGCTATAGTGGATGGATTTGGTTTTGTTGGGGTTAAAACTATATTAAGGTTTATGCTATAGTGGATGGATTTGGTTTTGTTGGGGTTAAGACTAGATTAAGGTTTATGCTATAGTGGATGGATTTGGTTTTGTTGGGGTTAAGACTAGATAAAGGTTTATGCTATAGTGGATGGATTTGGTTTTGTTTGGGGTTAAGACTAGATAAAGGTTTATGCTATAGTGGATGAATGTGGTTGGATGTTAGATGAAGGTTTTCTCAAGGTTCAGGTTTTGTCGAGGGCTAGGCTGTGGGAACGTCTTAGCTGGAGCTGTGATGAAAGGGTCCGCTTTGCGTTGGCGGTGCCGCCCACTGGCGCTCCATGTCATTACTTATATGTTCACTTCAAAGCTTGCTTCTATTGACCTCATTCTGAATTAACCACATCCCCCCCTTCGTCTTAAGCATCAATGAGCCTTTGAAGGGCAAAGTAAATAAGTTAACCACTTTACTTTTCAAGTACTCGGTTGGCGAGACAAAATAAACTGTTTAATCTCCCACAGATTGACATCTAACTCTTCAGGTCATTGGATGGGAAACTCAGACAAGTGTTCTGTCCAAAACGTTTTAGGAACTCAGTCGTGGTCTCAAATACTGTTAAGAGTTAGAATAGTAGAATAAAGGTGACATTTAGAAATGTTGTTGTGCATCAGCAATGTTTTACTTATGTCAGTCACTAACCACACTTCCATCCATAGTTTTTAAGTGAATAAAGTCATACCTTATAAATACAAAATACCAGGAAGTTTCGGTTGTAAATACTGACTGGTAATGTATTTGTTCGACATGGTGGGATATTTTTCTGTCAGTAAAATTAATTATGTGAGAAATGGTGGTTGAAAAACCTTTACGCGAAAGTATTGATATAATAACCACCACATCAAAGTATTGATAAAATAACCATCATATCAAAGTATTGATATAATAACCACCACATCAAAGTATTGATAAATTAACCACCACATAAAAGTATTGATATAATAACCACCACATCAAAGTATTGATATAATAGCCACCACATCAAAGTATTGATATAATAACCACCACATCAAAGTATTGATAAATTAACCACCACATCAAAGTATTGATATAATAACCACCACATCAAAGTATTGATAAATTAACCACCACATCAAAGTATTGATATAATAACCGTCGTATCAAAGTATTGATATAATAACCGTCGTATCAAAGTATTGATATAATAACCGGCATATCAAAGTATTGATATAATAACCACCACATCAAAGTATTGATATAATAACCGTCGTATCAAAGTATTGATATAATAACCGTCATATCAAAGTATTGATATAATAACCGTCATATCAAAGTATTGATATAATAACCGTCATATCAAAGTATTGATATAATAACCACCACATCAAAGTATTGATATAATAACCGTCATATCAAAGTATTGATATAATAACCGGCATATCAAAGTATTGATATAATAACCATCATATCAAAGTATTGATATAATAACCGTCATATCAAAGTATTGATATAATAACCACCACATCAAAGTATTGATATAATAACCGTCGTATCAAAGTATTGATATAATAACCGTCATATCAAAGTATTGATATAATAACCGTCACATCAAAGTATTGATATAATAACCGTCATATCAAAGTATTGATATAATAACCGTCATATCAAAGTAAACTTTGGAGTCACACGATTATATGGTGTGTTGGTCCTCCCACTACGACTTGGGAAACCATGCAGTTAATTTCTGTAATCTGTAGCGTAATAATGATGAACTTCACAGGGTGGTGAAAGTGAACGGTGATGAGCTTGATGATCCTTTCCAATAAATATTGAGTCTCTTATTCAGGTGATATGATGATCGATGCTTGATTGCCATTTGACAGTGGAGAGTAAGGGGAGTGGAGGTGGCGGAATCTCTCATGGTCGATATTCTCTCATGGTCGAATTACTGACTGGGGGGCACCATTGATTTCACTTTTAAAGCTGAGAATTGGCACACATTTTGGCAAAAGAAAACCAAATAAACACTGGTTTACTGGTGAACTTCAGCGAGTACCGTAAAGATTGTGCGAAAGAAGATAAAGGAGAGTGGTTTGTGGTTTGATATGGTTGGCTCAACTAGCAACAATATTTCATGTCACTTCAGCATTCAACATTTGTCCGGGGGGGAAACGTCTATGGGTGAAGTGAAAGTAAAGGTTGTTAATACAGGAAAAAACATGGACGGTTAAGTTGCTCCTAGGTTACGGTATTGAAGGCATCTCCCGATGTCCTGGGCACCTGGACAAACGTTGAATACCGAAGTCTATCTTGTGTGATCTGGTTGCAACTACGGGGAAGATGAGGCACAACAAGTGAGGGAATGGTGGTAAAGTGTGTATGATAGGCAGCCTAGTCTTTGCAAGTCTGATCTGCAATGGGTTTGTTGTTGTAATGTTTATACTGGTCATACTGGTCACAGTAAACAGGGTGGTAGTCTTTTCAACATTCTATTGAGAAAAAGATGTGTGGCATTAAGGAAATAGATGCCTGTCTCTGTGTGTGGCATTAAGGAAATAGATGCCTGTCTCTGTGTGGCATTAAGGGAATAGATGCCTGTCTCGAATATGTGTGGCATTAGGAAAAATATGCCTGTCTCTGTGTTGCATTAAGGGAATAGATGTCTGTCTCTGTGTGGCATTAAGGAAATAAAAGCCTGTCTCTGTGTGGCATTAAGGAAATAAAAGCCGGGCTCTATGTGGCATTAAGGAAATAAAAGCCGGTCTCTATGTGGCATTAAGGAAATAAAAGCCTGTCTCTGTGTGGCATTAAGGAAATAAAAGCCTGTCTCTGTGTGGCATTAAGGAAATAAAAGCCTGTCTCTGTGTGGCATTAAGGAAATAAAAGCCGGTCTCTCTTTGTGGCATTAAGGAAATAAAAGCCGGTCTCTATGTGGCATTAAGGAAATAAAAGCCTGTCTCTGTGTGGCATTAAGGAAATAAAAGCCTGTCTCTGTGTGGCATTAAGGAAATAAAAGCCTGTCTCTGTGTGGCATTAAGGAAATAAAAGCCTGTCACTATGTGGCATTAAGAAAATAAAAGCCGGTCTCTATGTGGCATTAAGGAAATAAAAGCCGGTCTCTATGTGGCATTAAGGAAATAAAAGCCTGTCTCTATGTGGCATTAAGGAAATAAAAGCCGGTCTCTATGTGGCATTAAGGAAATAAAAGCCGGTCTCTATGTGGCATTAAGGAAATAAAAGCCGGTCTCTCTGTGTGGCATTAAGGAAATAAAAGCAAGTCTCTAATACGCGGCGGTTGTGTTCAGTGGTTAAAGCAAATAAACGGCCACGCTATTAATAAAGTTTTACTGTTCTAGCCTTTTGTTCAGATGTTATTCGTTTTTAGCTTCCAATTAGGCTGCACAAAGAAGCGGCCCTATGCCTGTTACTGTTGATACTAGAAGCAATGTTTATTAACCTCAAATTTAGCTACTTCTGTGAGAGGGCAGAACTATAACTAACGGCTGTTCACGGGACACAACTTATCTTACCTTGTTTTCAACTTCTTACAGCATCAGATGATTTAACATGCTTTGTGAGGAGTGGTCAGTCAGTACTGTAACCAATCACAGTGTCTAATAAAGACAGGATATTTCAGAAGAAGTGACTAAAGTGCAGTTTGGGCTGGTGTTGTATAAAGCGGCATGCAGCGGGTAGTGAAGTGGAGAGTAAGGGGAGTGGAGGTGGCGGAATCTCCTGGCCAGACGGAGAATCCATCAGAACAGATCAGAGGACCTGTCGGTCTCCCCTAATCACATCATAGAGCAGACCTAGCAGACTGACACACCTGAGACCCTGTACTCTCTAACACAGCCACGGACACACACCTCTCAAACCCTGCTTGATGCTCAACCACACTCACACATGTACGCACGCACACACCTTTCAGATCCCGCTCAGTGCACACACACCTCGGCTCTTCGGGCCTTCACTCAACAAAGTTTTTTTTTCAAGTCCTTAATTGTAATATTAAACGAAAGATTGTGTGTGTGTGTGTCTGTGTGTCTGTGTGTCTGTGTGTGTGTAAGTGTAAGTGAGCAACCGATTTCCTCTGTTCTCTCCTGATTTTTCTGACGTGATAGCAGCCATCTTCCCCTCCTATTCTCTTTTCATTTGAAGCCTCTTTTTTTTCCCCCCAAAGACCCAAGCGCAGCTCTAAGCTCTCTGGTCCTGAGAGGGATCAGTTCTCTGTCTGTAGACCAGTATATCTGGCCCATCTGCTCTCTCTCTTTTCTACTTCACAAGCTATGACTTAGTGTCAGATGCATAGTTTAGGGAGAATAGGGACTCCATGCTGACCAGCCAAAGTCATCACGGAGTCTGAAACCCAGGCAGAAGGAGCAGTAGGCCGATGCTTTATAGCACACAACTCTGCAGACAGTCCTCTTGCTGGCTTTCCTGTCTCACTGACAACTTCATTCATCAGTTTGTGTAGTTGATAGGTAGGCGACCCTGGTCCTGGAGACCTACAGTGTTCACAACCCAGAACTAACACACCTAAATTCATTGAAATTTCATTTGTTTCTGTTGTGAACATGGCTGTTTCCAGGCTGGGAGATGGCTAACATGCGTGGCACATGAGAGGACAATTGGTGTACGTGAGCTCTACTCTCCCTCTCTGTTTGTCTATTAGTATGTCTTATATACCCTGTCTCTCTCTCTCTCTCTCTCTCTATCTCTCTCTCTCTCTCTCTCTCTCTCACTCTCTCTCTCTCTCTCGCTCTCTGTCTCTCTCTCTATCTCTCTCTCTCTCTCTCTCTCTGTCTCTCTCTCTCTCTCTCTCTGTCTCTCTCTCGCTCTCTATCTCACTCTCTCTCTCGCTCTCTCTCTCTCTCGCTCACTCTCTCTCTCTGTCTCTCGCTCTCTCTCTCGCTCTCTATCTCACTCTCTGTCTCCCTCTCTCTCGCTCTCTCGCTCTCTCTCTCTCTCTCTCTCGCGCTCTCTCTCGCTCTCTTTATCTTGGTGTGTGTGTGTTTTCACACATACTGTATGTGCGTGTTTTCCAGTTGAGCACGTTAGTGTCTCCTGTCAGAGTTGTGGTGTTATGTAACAGCCTTGTCTAGGCAGATCTCAGATCTGTGTGACGTCTCATCTCTTACAGCTCGGCCAGACATTTGGCAGACAGCTGTGTAATCCTCAGCGGTAGTGCTGCCTGGTATCTTCAAGTTCCCAACATCACCCCTCACTTTGACTGTCTTGTCAACCAGTATACCTACAGGCTTTACCCCTGACTGGGTCCCCACCGACAGCACAACTGTGAACACACTAAGAACCAGCACAACTCTCAGACACTAAACCAGGACAACTCAGAAATACAACCAGGACAACTCAGACACACAACCAGGACAACTCACAGACACACAACCAGGACAACTCAGACACTAAACCAGCACAACTCAGACACTAAACCAGCACCTAAACCAGCACAACTCAGACACTAAACCAGGACAACTCAGACACTAAACCAGGACAACTCAGACACTAAACCAGGACAACTCAGACACTAAACCAGGACAAGTCAGACACACAACCAGGACAACTCACAGACACACAACCAGCACAACTCACAGACACACAACCAGGACAACTCAGACACTAAACCAGGACAACTCAGACACACAACCAGGACAACTGGCAGACACACAATCAGGACAACTCACAGACACACAACCAGGACAACTCACAGACACACAACCAGCACAACTCACAGACACACAACCAGCACAACTCACAGACACACAACCAGCACAACTCACAGACACACAATCAGGACAACTCACAGACACACAACCAGGACAACTCAGACATTAAACCAGGACAACTCAGACACACAACCAGGACATCTCAGACACACAACCAGCACAACTCACAGACACACAGCAGTTCATAGTTCAAACAGCAGATTCAACCTTCATACAAATAACTCACATATCCTCCATCCCTCACAAGCACCTTTCAATTCTATTGCATTCACTCTGAGTTCTGCTGTCTTCCCAAGCTATTCTTTGAGAGAGAGAGAGAGAGAGAGAGAGAGAGAGAGAGAGAGAGAGAGAGAGAGAGAGAGAGATTTAGGAAATCTGTTAACACCATTCAGGTTGTTCTGTTGCTGTTTTCACTAGATAAAAAGGCTTCTCAACAGTTTTTACCCCCAAGCCATAAGACTCCGGAAAAGGTAATCAAAGGGCTACCAGGACTATTTGCATTGTGTGCCTCCTCCAAACCCCTCTTTTTACGCTACGGCTACTCTCTGTTCATAATATGTGCATAGTCACTTTAAACATATCTACATGTACATACTACCTCAATCAGCCTGACTAACCTGTGTCTGTATGTAGTAAAGGTCGACCGTTTATGATTTTTCAACGCTGATACCGATTATTGGAGGACCAAAAAAGCCGATACCGATTAATCAGACGATTAAAAAATATATATATTTATTTGTAATAATGACAATTACAACAATACTGAATGAACACTTATTTTAACTTAATATATTACATCAATAAAAAACAATTTAGCCTCAAATAAATAATGAAACATGTTCAATTTGGTTTAAATAATGCAAAAACAATGTGTTGGAGAAGTAAAAGTGCAATATGTGTCATGTAAGAAAGCTAACGTTTCAGTTCCTTGCTCAGAACATGAGAACATATGAAAGCTGGTGGTTCCTTTTAACATGAGACTTCAATATTCCAAGGTGAGGTTTTAGGTTGTAGTTAATATAGTATTTATAATACTTTTTCTCTCTATACCATTTGTATTTCATATACGTTTGACTATTGGATGTTCTTATAGGCACTATAGTATTGCCAGTGTAACAATATTTGCAAGGGGAATAACTACTCCAAGTCACGTTTAGAAAGCTATTAGCGCGCACCCCGCTAACTAGCTAGCCATTTCACATCGGTTACACCAGCCATTAGGCTGAATATTCTTGTTACTTTGCACAACCTTCAATGTTATGTCATAATTACATAAAATTCGGGCAAATTAGTTCGCAATGAGCCAGGCTGCCCAAACTGCTGCATATACCCTGACTCTGCGTGCAATGAACGCAAGAGAAGTAACACAATTTCACCTGGTTAATATTGCCTGCTAACCTGGATTTCTTTTAGCTAAATATGCAGGTTTAATAATATATACTTCTGTGTATTGATTTTAAGAAAGGCATTGATGTTTATGCTTAGGTACAGTCGTCCAACGATTGTGCTTTTTTCGCAAATGCGCTTTTGCTAAATCATCCCCCAGCGTCGATTATATGCAACGCAGGACACGCTAGATGAACTAGTAATATCATCAACCATGTGCAGTTATAACTAGTGATTATGATTGATTGATTGTTTTTTATAAGATAAGTTTAATGCTAGCTAGCAATTTACCTTGGCTTCTACTGCATTCGCGTAACAGGCAGGCTCCTCGTGGAGTGCAATGAGGAGTGCAATTGTTATGAAAACTTGAAATCGTCCCTAATTAATCGGCCATTCCGATGAATCGGTCGATCTCTAGTATGTAGCCTCGCTACTTTTATAGCATCGCTACTGTATATAGCCTGTCTTTTTACTGTTGTTTTATTTCTTTACCTAGCTATTGTTCACATAATACCTTTTTTGCACTATTGGTTAGAGCCTGTAAGTAAGCATTTTACAGTATGCTCTACACCTGTTGTATTCGGCGCACGTGACAAACTTGGATTTGATTTGATAATGATGACAGACTCAAACACAGCCAGGGAACAGCCAGGGAACAACCAGGGAACAGGGATGCACACTTAGAAGGGATTCACATTAATGCACGTTGGTAGGAGCCAACAGGTATACAGTCTATTGCCAGTGCATTAATGTGTAAAATATGACTGACATTAGTTACAACTCGTAATGGAATGTTTCAATGATGATTGTCCACTTACTTGGGCTGTTGCCAACTGACCCAGACACATTTTAAAGTACACATTTTGGTTGTTAGGTAACGTTCAGAAGCCTCTGCCTCCCCGACTAGTGGCTAATGGCATCGTCAGGGGCAGCTACTTCATACACTTTAAAGTTTGAAAATGTACTTAAAGCAACTCGCAAATAGAAGTTGTGCAGGGATTGTATGGATAGTTGATTTAACAGTTATGTTATAAGAATTCATGAGTGCTCTCGTCATTGGTAATTATAAAAAATTGGAGTAATTACTAAATGACCAGTACACTGTGTTGACCTTGATGCAACACATATTTTAATATGTGTGCATTCCAAGAATCTAATGTGTATTTTGACTAAATAAAACCAATAAGCAGCTAATTCCTAGTAACCCCTAGTTATCATCACACAATGAAATTTAAATAACTGCTCGATAGCACAGAGCAATCTGTGTTGTGGTATTATTATAATCAGAATTCATTCATGCCTCTGCACATGTCAACACACACACACACACATCTGTCACAGCCAAGCATCAACCCTTTGATCAACCCGGCCGTGTGTGTGTGTGTGTATGTGTGTGTGTGTGTGTGTGTGTGTGTGTGTGTGTGTGTGTGTGTGTCACTCCTCCCATGCTGGGACGCAACACTTTGTCAGGCAGCCGTGGGGGGGTGGGAGCGAAACAGTTACCTGTAAATTGCAGCATATGTAGGTGCTGTTGCACCAGCAGGCGCTATGTTCTGGTGATTGTACTGTTCTGCAGCCAGTGTTCTGGTGATCGTACTGTTCTGCAGCCAGTGTTCTGGTGATCGTACTGTTCTGCAGCCATTGTTTTGTAGCCACTGTTCTGTAGCCACTTCTGTAGCCACTGTTCTGTAGCCAGTGTTCTGGTGATCGTACTGTTCTGCATCCAGTGTTCTATTGATCGTCCTGTTCTGTAGCCAGTGTTTTGTAGCCAGTGTTGTGTAGCCAGTGTTCTGGTGATCGTACTGTTCTGTAGCCAGTGTTCTGGTGATCGTCTGTTCTGTAGCCAGTTTTCTGTAGCCAGTGTTCTGGTGATAGTACTGTTCTACAGTCAGAGTTCTGGTAATCGTACTGTTCTACAGTCAGAGTTCTGGTGATCGTACTGTTCTGTAGCCAGTGTTCTGGCGATCGTACTGTTCTGTAGCTAGTGTTCTGGTGATCGTGCTGTTCTGTAGCCAGTGTTTTGTAGCCAGTGTTGTGTAGCCAGTGTTCTGGTGATCGTACTGTTCTGTAGCCAGTGTTCTGGTGATCGTCCTGTTCTGCAGCCAGTGTTCTGGCTCTCCTACTCTTCTGCAGCCACTGTTCTGGTGATCGTACTGTTCTGCAGACACTGTTCTGTATCCAGTGTTCTGGTGGTTATACTGTTCCGCAGCCAGTGTTCTGGTGATCGTACTGTTCTGAAGCCAGTGTTCTGTAGCCAGTGTCCTATAGCAACTGTTCTGTAGCCAGTGTTCTGGTGATCGTGCTGTTCTGTAGCCAGTGTTTTATAGCCAGTGTTCTGTAGCCAGTGTTCTGGCGTTCGTACTGTTCTCTATCCAGTGTTCAGGTGATCGTACTGTTCTGTAGCCAGTGTTCTGGCGATCGTACTGTTCTGTAGCCAGTGTTCTGGCTCATGTACTGTTCTGAAGCCACTGTTCTGGTGATCATACTGTTCTGCAGCCACTGTTCTGTAGCCAATGTTCTGGTGATTGTACTGTTCTGAAGACAGTTTTCTGTAGCCAGTGTTCTGTAGCCAGTGTTCTGGTGATCGTACTGTTCTGCAGCCATTGTCCTGGTGATCGTACTGTTCTGTAGCCAGTGTTCTGGTGATCGTACTCTGCTGTAGCCAGTGTTCTGGTGATCGTACTGTTCTGCAGCCAGTGTTCTGGTGATCGTACTGTTCTGCAGCCATTGTTTTGTAGCCACTGTTCTGTAGCCACTTCTGTAGCCACTGTTCTGTAGCCAGTGTTCTGGTGATCGTACTGTTCTGCATCCAGTGTTCTATTGATCGTCCTGTTCTGTAGCCAGTGTTTTGTAGCCAGTGTTGTGTAGCCAGTGTTCTGGTGATCGTACTGTTCTGTAGCCAGTGTTCTGGTGATCGTCTGTTCTGTAGCCAGTTTTCTGTAGCCAGTGTTCTGGTGATAGTACTGTTCTACAGTCAGAGTTCTGGTAATCGTACTGTTCTACAGTCAGAGTTCTGGTGATCGTACTGTTCTGTAGCCAGTGTTCTGGCGATCGTACTGTTCTGTAGCTAGTGTTCTGGTGATCGTGCTGTTCTGTAGCCAGTGTTTTGTAGCCAGTGTTGTGTAGCCAGTGTTCTGGTGATCGTACTGTTCTGTAGCCAGTGTTCTGGTGATCGTCCTGTTCTGCAGCCAGTGTTCTGGCTCTCCTACTCTTCTGCAGCCACTGTTCTGGTGATCGTACTGTTCTGCAGACACTGTTCTGTATCCAGTGTTCTGGTGGTTATACTGTTCCGCAGCCAGTGTTCTGGTGATCGTACTGTTCTGAAGCCAGTGTTCTGTAGCCAGTGTCCTATAGCAACTGTTCTGTAGCCAGTGTTCTGGTGATCGTGCTGTTCTGTAGCCAGTGTTTTATAGCCAGTGTTCTGTAGCCAGTGTTCTGGCGTTCGTACTGTTCTCTATCCAGTGTTCAGGTGATCGTACTGTTCTGTAGCCAGTGTTCTGGCGATCGTACTGTTCTGTAGCCAGTGTTCTGGCTCATGTACTGTTCTGAAGCCACTGTTCTGGTGATCATACTGTTCTGCAGCCACTGTTCTGTAGCCAATGTTCTGGTGATCGTACTGTTCTGCAGTTAGTTATCTGTTGCCAGTGTTCTGATGATCATACTGTGCTGCAGCCAGTGTTCTGCAGCCAGTGTTCGTTCTGTAGCCAGTGTTCTGGTGGTTATACTGTTATGCAACCAGTGTTCTGTGGCCAGTGTTCTGGTGATCGTACTGTTCTGTAGCCAGTGTTCTGTGGCCAATGTTCTGTTGGTTATACTGTTCTGCAGCCAGTGTTCTGGTGGTTATACTGTTCTGCAGCCAGTGTTCTGTAGCCAGTGTTCTGGTGGTTATAGTGTTCTGCAGCCAGTTTTCTGTAGTCAGTGTTCTGCAGACAGGTTTCTGGTGATCGCACTGTTCTGTAGCCAGTGTTCTGGTGATCATACTGTGCTGCAGCCAGTGTTCTGCAGCCAGTGTTCTGCAGCCACTGGTTGCATAACAGTATAACCACCAGAACACTGGCTACAGAACGTAGCCAGTGTTCTGGTGGTTATACTGTTATGCAACCAGTGTTCTGTGGCCAGTGTTCTGGTGATCGTACTGTTCGGTAGCCAGTGTTCTGTGGCCAATGTTCTGTTGGTTATACTGTTCTGCAGCCAGTGTTCTGTAGCCAGTGTTCTGGTGGTTATACTGTTCTGCAGCCAGTGTTCTGTAGCCAGTGTTCTGGTGATTGTACTGTTCTGCAGCCAGAGATCTGTAGCCAGTGTTCTGTAGCCACAGTTCTGTAGCCAGTGTTCTGGTGATCGTACTGTTCTGCAGCCAGAGATCTGTAGCCAGTGTTCTGTAGCCACTGTTCTGTAGCCAGTGTTCTGGTGATCGTACTGTTCTGCAGCCAGAGATCTGTAGCCAGTGTTCTGGTGATTGTACTGTTCTGCAGCCAGTGTTCTGGTGATTGTACTGTTCTGCAGCCAGTGTTCTGGTGATCGTACTGTTCTGCAGCCAGAGATCTGTAGCCAGTGTTCTGGTGATTGTACTGTTCTGCAGCCAGTGTTCTGGTGATCGTACTGTTCTGCAGCCAGTGTTCTGGTGATCGTACTGTTCTGCAGCCAGTGTTCTGGTGATCGTACTGTTCTGCAGCCAGTGTTCTGGTGATCGTACCATTCTGCAGCCTGAGTTCTGTAGCCACTGTTCTGTAGCCAGTGTTCTGGTGATCGTACTGTTCTGCAGCCAGTGTTCTGGTAATCGTGCTGTTCTGTAGCCAGTGTACTGTAGCCAGTGTTCTGGTGATCGTACTGTTCTGTAGCCAGTGTTCTATTGTTCGTACTGTTCTGCAGCCAGTATTCTGGTGATCATACTGTTCTGCAGCCAGTGTTCTATTGATCATACTGTTCTGCAGCCAATGTTCTGGTGATCGTCTGTTCTGTAGCCAGTTTTCTGTAGCCAGAGTTCTGGTGATCGTACTGTTCTGTAGCCACTGTTTTGTAGCCACTTCTGTAGCCAGTGTTCTGGTGATCGTACTGTTCTGCAGCCAGTGTTCTATTGTTCGTACTGTTCTGCAGCCAGTATTCTGGTGATCATACTGTTCTGCAGCCAGTGTTCTATTGATCATACTGTTCTTCAGCCAATGTTCTGGTGATCGTCTGTTCTGTAGCCAGTTTTCTGTAGCCAGAGTTCTGGTGATCGTACTGTTCTGTAGTCAGTGTTCTGGCGATCGTACTGTTCTGTAGCCAGTGTTCTGGTGATCGTCCTGTTCTGCAGCCAGTGTTCTGGCAATCGTACTGTTCTGTAGCCAGTGTTCTGGCTCTCGTATTGTTCTGCAGCCACTGTTCTTGTGATCGTACTGTTCTGCAGCCACTGTTCTGTAGCCAGTGTTCTGGTGGTTATACTGTTCCGCAGCCAGTGTTCTGTAGCCAGTGTTCTGGTGATCGTACAGTTCTATAGCCAGTGTTCTGTATCCAGTGTTCTGGTGGTTATACTGTTCAACAGCCAGTGTTCTGTAGCCAGTGTTCTGGTGGTTATACTGTTCTGCCCGCCAGTGTTCTGTAGCCTGTGTTCTGGTGATCGTACTGTTCTGCAGCCATTGTCCTGGTGATCGTACTGTTCTGTAGCCAGTGTTCTGGTGATCGTACTCTGCTGTAGCCAGTGTTCTGGTGATCGTACTGTTCTGCAGCCAGTGTTCTGGTGATCGTACTGTTCTGCAGCCATTGTTTTGTAGCCACTGTTCTGTAGCCACTTCTGTAGCCACTGTTCTGTAGCCAGTGTTCTGGTGATCGTACTGTTCTGCATCCAGTGTTCTATTGATCGTCCTGTTCTGTAGCCAGTGTTTTGTAGCCAGTGTTGTGTAGCCAGTGTTCTGGTGATCGTACTGTTCTGTAGCCAGTGTTCTGGTGATCGTCTGTTCTGTAGCCAGTTTTCTGTAGCCAGTGTTCTGGTGATAGTACTGTTCTACAGTCAGAGTTCTGGTAATCGTACTGTTCTACAGTCAGAGTTCTGGTGATCGTACTGTTCTGTAGCCAGTGTTCTGGCGATCGTACTGTTCTGTAGCTAGTGTTCTGGTGATCGTGCTGTTCTGTAGCCAGTGTTTTGTAGCCAGTGTTGTGTAGCCAGTGTTCTGGTGATCGTACTGTTCTGTAGCCAGTGTTCTGGTGATCGTCCTGTTCTGCAGCCAGTGTTCTGGCTCTCCTACTCTTCTGCAGCCACTGTTCTGGTGATCGTACTGTTCTGCAGACACTGTTCTGTATCCAGTGTTCTGGTGGTTATACTGTTCCGCAGCCAGTGTTCTGGTGATCGTACTGTTCTGAAGCCAGTGTTCTGTAGCCAGTGTCCTATAGCAACTGTTCTGTAGCCAGTGTTCTGGTGATTGTGCTGTTCTGTAGCCAGTGTTTTATAGCCAGTGTTCTGTAGCCAGTGTTCTGGCGTTCGTACTGTTCTCTATCCAGTGTTCAGGTGATCGTACTGTTCTGTAGCCAGTGTTCTGGCGATCGTACTGTTCTGTAGCCAGTGTTCTGGCTCATGTACTGTTCTGAAGCCACTGTTCTGGTGATCATACTGTTCTGCAGCCACTGTTCTGTAGCCAATGTTCTGGTGATCGTACTGTTCTGCAGTTAGTTATCTGTTGCCAGTGTTCTGATGATCATACTGTGCTGCAGCCAGTGTTCTGCAGCCAGTGTTCGTTCTGTAGCCAGTGTTCTGGTGGTTATACTGTTATGCAACCAGTGTTCTGTGGCCAGTGTTCTGGTGATCGTACTGTTCTGTAGCCAGTGTTCTGTGGCCAATGTTCTGTTGGTTATACTGTTCTGCAGCCAGTGTTCTGGTGGTTATACTGTTCTGCAGCCAGTGTTCTGTAGCCAGTGTTCTGGTGATTGTACCGTTCTATAGCCAGTGTTCTGGTGGTTATAGTGTTCTGCAGCCAGTTTTCTGTAGTCAGTGTTCTGCAGACAGGTTTCTGGTGATCGCACTGTTCTGTAGCCAGTGTTCTGGTGATCATACTGTGCTGCAGCCAGTGTTCTGCAGCCAGTGTTCTGCAGCCACTGGTTGCATAACAGTATAACCACCAGAACACTGGCTACAGAACGTAGCCAGTGTTCTGGTGGTTATACTGTTATGCAACCAGTGTTCTGTGGCCAGTGTTCTGGTGATCGTACTGTTCGGGAGCCAGTGTTCTGTGGCCAATGTTCTGTTGGTTATACTGTTCTGCAGCCAGTGTTCTGTAGCCAGTGTTCTGGTGGTTATACTGTTCTGCAGCCAGTGTTCTGTAGCCAGTGTTCTGGTGATTGTACTGTTCTGCAGCCAGAGATCTGTAGCCAGTGTTCTGTAGCCACAGTTCTGTAGCCAGTGTTCTGGTGATCGTACTGTTCTGCAGCCAGAGATCTGTAGCCAGTGTTCTGGTGATCGTACTGTTCTGCAGCCAGAGATCTGTAGCCAGTGTTCTGTAGCCACTGTTCTGTAGCCAGTGTTCTGGTGATCGTACTGTTCTGCAGCCAGAGATCTGTAGCCAGTGTTCTGGTGATTGTACTGTTCTGCAGCCAGTGTTCTGGTGATAGTACTGTTCTGCAGCCAGAGATCTGTAGCCAGTGTTCTGGTGATTGTACTGTTCTGCAGCCAGTGTTCTGGTGATTGTACTGTTCTGCAGCCAGTGTTCTGGTGATCGTACTGTTCTGCAGCCAGAGATCTGTAGCCAGTGTTCTGGTGATTGTACTGTTCTGCAGCCAGTGTTCTGGTGATCGTACTGTTCTGCAGCCAGTGTTCTGGTGATCGTACTGTTCTGCAGCCAGTGTTCTGGTGATCGTACTGTTCTGCAGCCAGTGTTCTGGTGATCGTACCATTCTGCAGCCTGAGTTCTGTAGCCACTGTTCTGTAGCCAGTGTTCTGGTGATCGTACTGTTCTGCAGCCAGTGTTCTGGTAATCGTGCTGTTCTGTAGCCAGTGTACTGTAGCCAGTGTTCTGGTGATCGTACTGTTCTGTAGCCAGTGTTCTATTGTTCGTACTGTTCTGCAGCCAGTATTCTGGTGATCATACTGTTCTGCAGCCAGTGTTCTATTGATCATACTGTTCTGCAGCCAATGTTCTGGTGATCGTCTGTTCTGTAGCCAGTTTTCTGTAGCCAGAGTTCTGGTGATCGTACTGTTCTGTAGCCACTGTTTTGTAGCCACTTCTGTAGCCAGTGTTCTGGTGATCGTACTGTTCTGCAGCCAGTGTTCTATTGTTCGTACTGTTCTGCAGCCAGTATTCTGGTGATCATACTGTTCTGCAGCCAGTGTTCTATTGATCATACTGTTCTTCAGCCAATGTTCTGGTGATCGTCTGTTCTGTAGCCAGTTTTCTGTAGCCAGAGTTCTGGTGATCGTACTGTTCTGTAGTCAGTGTTCTGGCGATCGTACTGTTCTGTAGCCAGTGTTCTGGTGATCGTCCTGTTCTGCAGCCAGTGTTCTGGCAATCGTACTGTTCTGTAGCCAGTGTTCTGGCTCTCGTATTGTTCTGCAGCCACTGTTCTTGTGATCGTACTGTTCTGCAGCCACTGTTCTGTAGCCAGTGTTCTGGTGGTTATACTGTTCCGCAGCCAGTGTTCTGTAGCCAGTGTTCTGGTGATCGTACAGTTCTATAGCCAGTGTTCTGTATCCAGTGTTCTGGTGGTTATACTGTTCAACAGCCAGTGTTCTGTAGCCAGTGTTCTGGTGGTTATACTGTTCTGCCCGCCAGTGTTCTGTAGCCTGTGTTCTGGTGATTGTACTCTTCTGTAGCCAGTGTTCTGGTGATTGTACTGTTCTGAAGCCAGTTTTCTGTAGCCAGTGTTCTGTAGCCAGTGTTCTGGTGATCGTACTGTTCTGCAGCCATTGTCCTGGTGATCGTACTGTTCTGTAGCCAGTGTTCTGGTGATCGTACTCTGCTGTAGCCAGTGTTCTGGTGATCGTACTGTTCTGCAGCCAGTGTTCTGGTGATCGTACTGTTCTGCAGCCATTGTTTTGTAGCCACTGTTCTGTAGCCACTTCTGTAGCCACTGTTCTGTAGCCAGTGTTCTGGTGATCGTACTGTTCTGCATCCAGTGTTCTATTGATCGTCCTGTTCTGTAGCCCGTGTTTTGTAGCCAGTGTTGTGTAGCCAGTGTTCTGGTGATCGTACTGTTCTGTAGCCAGTGTTCTGGTGATCGTCTGTTCTGTAGCCAGTTTTCTGTAGCCAGTGTTCTGGTGATAGTACTGTTCTACAGTCAGAGTTCTGGTAATCGTACTGTTCTACAGTCAGAGTTCTGGTGATCGTACTGTTCTGTAGCCAGTGTTCTGGCGATCGTACTGTTCTGTAGCTAGTGTTCTGGTGATCGTGCTGTTCTGTAGCCAGTGTTTTGTAGCCAGTGTTGTGTAGCCAGTGTTCTGGTGATCGTACTGTTCTGTAGCCAGTGTTCTGGTGATCGTCCTGTTCTGCAGCCAGTGTTCTGGCTCTCCTACTCTTCTGCAGCCACTGTTCTGGTGATCGTACTGTTCTGCAGACACTGTTCTGTATCCAGTGTTCTGGTGGTTATACTGTTCCACAGCCAGTGTTCTGGTGATCGTACTGTTCTGAAGCCAGTGTTCTGTAGCCAGTGTCCTATAGCAACTGTTCTGTAGCCAGTGTTCTGGTGATCGTGCTGTTCTGTAGCCAGTGTTTTATAGCCAGTGTTCTGTAGCCAGTGTTCTGGCGTTCGTACTGTTCTCTATCCAGTGTTCAGGTGATCGTACTGTTCTGTAGCCAGTGTTCTGGCGATCGTACTGTTCTGTAGCCAGTGTTCTGGCTCATGTACTGTTCTGAAGCCACTGTTCTGGTGATCATACTGTTCTGCAGCCACTGTTCTGTAGCCAATGTTCTGGTGATCGTACTGTTCTGCAGTTAGTTATCTGTTGCCAGTGTTCTGATGATCATACTGTGCTGCAGCCAGTGTTCTGCAGCCAGTGTTCGTTCTGTAGCCAGTGTTCTGGTGGTTATACTGTTCTGCAGCCAGTGTTCTGGTGATCGTACTGTTCTGCAGCCATTGTTTTGTAGCCACTGTTCTGTAGCCACTTCTGTAGCCACTGTTCTGTAGCCAGTGTTCTGGTGATCGTACTGTTCTGCATCCAGTGTTCTATTGATCGTCCTGTTCTGTAGCCCGTGTTTTGTAGCCAGTGTTGTGTAGCCAGTGTTCTGGTGATCGTACTGTTCTGTAGCCAGTGTTCTGGTGATCGTCTGTTCTGTAGCCAGTTTTCTGTAGCCAGTGTTCTGGTGATAGTACTGTTCTACAGTCAGAGTTCTGGTAATCGTACTGTTCTACAGTCAGAGTTCTGGTGATCGTACTGTTCTGTAGCCAGTGTTCTGGCGATCGTACTGTTCTGTAGCTAGTGTTCTGGTGATCGTGCTGTTCTGTAGCCAGTGTTTTGTAGCCAGTGTTGTGTAGCCAGTGTTCTGGTGATCGTACTGTTCTGTAGCCAGTGTTCTGGTGATCGTCCTGTTCTGCAGCCAGTGTTCTGGCTCTCCTACTCTTCTGCAGCCACTGTTCTGGTGATCGTACTGTTCTGCAGACACTGTTCTGTATCCAGTGTTCTGGTGGTTATACTGTTCCACAGCCAGTGTTCTGGTGATCGTACTGTTCTGAAGCCAGTGTTCTGTAGCCAGTGTCCTATAGCAACTGTTCTGTAGCCAGTGTTCTGGTGATCGTGCTGTTCTGTAGCCAGTGTTTTATAGCCAGTGTTCTGTAGCCAGTGTTCTGGCGTTCGTACTGTTCTCTATCCAGTGTTCAGGTGATCGTACTGTTCTGTAGCCAGTGTTCTGGCGATCGTACTGTTCTGTAGCCAGTGTTCTGGCTCATGTACTGTTCTGAAGCCACTGTTCTGGTGATCATACTGTTCTGCAGCCACTGTTCTGTAGCCAATGTTCTGGTGATCGTACTGTTCTGCAGTTAGTTATCTGTTGCCAGTGTTCTGATGATCATACTGTGCTGCAGCCAGTGTTCTGCAGCCAGTGTTCGTTCTGTAGCCAGTGTTCTGGTGGTTATACTGTTCTGCAGCCAGTGTTCTGGTGATCGTACTGTTCTGCAGCCATTGTTTTGTAGCCACTGTTCTGTAGCCACTTCTGTAGCCACTGTTCTGTAGCCAGTGTTCTGGTGATCGTACTGTTCTGCATCCAGTGTTCTATTGATCGTCCTGTTCTGTAGCCAGTGTTTTGTAGCCAGTGTTGTGTAGCCAGTGTTCTGGTGATCGTACTGTTCTGTAGCCAGTGTTCTGGTGATCGTCTGTTCTGTAGCCAGTTTTCTGTAGCCAGTGTTCTGGTGATAGTACTGTTCTACAGTCAGAGTTCTGGTAATCGTACTGTTCTACAGTCAGAGTTCTGGTGATCGTACTGTTCTGTAGCCAGTGTTCTGGCGATCGTACTGTTCTGTAGCTAGTGTTCTGGTGATCGTGCTGTTCTGTAGCCAGTGTTTTGTAGCCAGTGTTGTGTAGCCAGTGTTCTGGTGATCGTACTGTTCTGTAGCCAGTGTTCTGGTGATCGTCCTGTTCTGCAGCCAGTGTTCTGGCTCTCCTACTCTTCTGCAGCCACTGTTCTGGTGATCGTACTGTTCTGCAGACACTGTTCTGTATCCAGTGTTCTGGTGTTTATACTGTTCCGCAGCCAGTGTTCTGGTGATCGTACTGTTCTGAAGCCAGTGTTCTGTAGCCAGTGTCCTATAGCAACTGTTCTGTAGCCAGTGTTCTGGTGATCGTGCTGTTCTGTAGCCAGTGTTTTATAGCCAGTGTTCTGTAGCCAGTGTTCTGGCGTTCGTACTGTTCTCTATCCAGTGTTCAGGTGATCGTACTGTTCTGTAGCCAGTGTTCTGGCGATCGTACTGTTCTGTAGCCAGTGTTCTGGCTCATGTACTGTTCTGAAGCCACTGTTCTGGTGATCATACTGTTCTGCAGCCACTGTTCTGTAGCCAATGTTCTGGTGATCGTACTGTTCTGCAGTTAGTTATCTGTTGCCAGTGTTCTGATGATCATACTGTGCTGCAGCCAGTGTTCTGCAGCCAGTGTTCGTTCTGTAGCCAGTGTTCTGGTGGTTATACTGTTATGCAACCAGTGTTCTGTGGCCAGTGTTCTGGTGATCGTACTGTTCTGTAGCCAGTGTTCTGTGGCCAATGTTCTGTTGGTTATACTGTTCTGCAGCCAGTGTTCTGGTGGTTATACTGTTCTGCAGCCAGTGTTCTGTAGCCAGTGTTCTGGTGATTGTACCGTTCTATAGCCAGTGTTCTGGTGGTTATAGTGTTCTGCAGCCAGTTTTCTGTAGTCAGTGTTCTGCAGACAGGTTTCTGGTGATCGCACTGTTCTGTAGCCAGTGTTCTGGTGATCATACTGTGCTGCAGCCAGTGTTCTGCAGCCAGTGTTCTGCAGCCACTGGTTGCATAACAGTATAACCACCAGAACACTGGCTACAGACGTAGCCAGTGTTCTGGTGGTTATACTGTTATGCAACCAGTGTTCTGTGGCCAGTGTTCTGGTGATCGTACTGTTCGGTAGCCAGTGTTCTGTGGCCAATGTTCTGTTGGTTATACTGTTCTGCAGCCAGTGTTCTGTAGCCAGTGTTCTGGTGGTTATACTGTTCTGCAGCCAGTGTTCTGTAGCCAGTGTTCTGGTGATTGTAATGTTCTTTAACCAGTGCTCTGGTGATTGTGCTGTTTTGTAGCCAATGTTTTGTGGCCATTGTTTTGTAGCCAGTGTTCTGTAGCCAGTGTTCTGGTGATCGTACTGTTCTGTAGCCAGTGTTCTGGTGATCATACTGTTCTGTAGCAACTGCTCTGCAGCCAGTATTCTGGTGATCATACTGTTCTGTAGCCACTGTTCTGTAGCCAGTGTTCTGGCGATCGTTCTGTTCTGTAGCCAATGTTCTGGTGATCGTGCTTTTCTGTAGCCAGGTTTTATAGCCAGTGTTCTGCAGCCAGTGTTCTGGCGATCGTACTGTTCTCTATCCAGTGTTCAGGTGATCGTACTGTTCTGTAGCCAGTGTTCTGGCGATCGTACTGTTCTCTATCCAGTGTTCAGGTGATCGTACTGTTCTGTAGCCAGTGTTCTGGTGATCGTCCTGTTCTGCAGCCAGTGTTCTGGTGATCGTGCTTTTCTGTAACCAGTGTTTTATAGCCAGTGTTCTGCAGCCAGTGTTCTGGCGATCGTACTGTTCTCTATCCAGTGTTCAGGTGATCGTACTGTTCTGTAGCCAGGGTTCTGTGGCTATTGTTCTGCAGCCAGTGTTCTGATAATCATACTGTGCCGCAGCCAGTGTTCTGTGGCCAGTGTTCTGGTGATCGTACTGTTCTGTAGCCAGTGTTCTGTGGCTAGTGTTCTGTTGGTTATACAGTTCTGCAGCCAGTGTTCTGTAGCCAGTGTTCTGGTGGTCATACTGTTCTGCAGCCAGTGTTCTGTAGCCAGTGTTCTGGTGCTTATACTGTTCTGCAGCCAGTGTTCTGTAGCCAGTGTTCTGGTGGTTATACTGTTCTGCAGCCAGTGTTCTGTAGCCAGTGTTCTGGTGATTGTACTGTTCTGTAGCCAGTGTTCTGGTGATTGTGCTGTTTTGTAGCCAATGTTTTGTGGCCATTGTTTTGTAGCCAGTGTTCTGTAGCCAGTGTTCTGGTGATCGTACTGTTCTGTAGCCAGTGCTCTGGTGATCGTACTGTTCTGTAGCAACTGCTCTGCAGCCAGTATTCTGGTGATCATACTGTTCTGTAGCCACTGTTCTGTAGCCAGTGTTCTGGTGATCGTTCTGTTCTGTAGCCAGTGTTCTGGTGATCGTGCTTTTCTGTAGCCAGTGTTTTATAGCCAGTGTTCTGGCGATCGTACTGTTCTCTATCCAGTGTTCAGGTGATCGTACTGTTCTGTAGCCAGTGTTCTGGTGATCGTCCTGTTCTGCAGCCAGTGTTCTGGTGATCGTGCTTTTCTGTAGCCAGTGTTTTATAGCAAGTGTTCTGCAGCCAGTGTTCTGGCGATCGTACTGTTCTCTATCCAGTGTTCAGGTGATCATACTGTGCTGCAGCCAGTGTTCTGTAGCCCTTGTTTTGGTGGTTATACTGTTATGCAACCAGTGTTCTGTGGCCAGTGTTCTGGTGATCGTACTGTTCTGTAGCCAGTGTTCTGTGGCTTGTGTTCTGTTGGTTATACTGTTCTGCAGCCAGTGTTCTGTAGCCAGTGTTCTGGTGGTTATACTGTTCTGTAGCCAGTGTTCTGGTGGTTATAGTGTTCTGCAGCCAGTTTTCTGTAGTCAGTGTTCTGTAGCCAGTGTTCTGGTGATCATATTGTTCTGTAGACAATGTTCTGGTGATCGTACTGTTCTGCAGCCAGTGTTCTGGTGGTTATACTGTTCTGCAGCCAGTTTTCTGTAGCCATTGTTCTGCAGCCAGTGTTCTGTAGCCAGTGGTCTGGTGATCATATTGTTCTGTAGCCAGTGTTCTGTTGATCGTACTGTTCTGCAGCCAGTGTTCTGGTGATCGTACTGTTCTGCAGCCAGTGTTCTGGTGATGGATGGTACTGTTTTGTAGCTACTGTTTTGTAGCCACTGTTTTGTAGCCACTGTTCTGTAGCCACTGTTCTATAGCCAGTGTTCTGGTGATCGTACTGTTCTGCAGCCAGTGTTCTGGTGATCATATTGTTCTGAAGCCACTGTTCTGGTGATCGTACTGTTCTGCAGCCACTGTTCTGTAGCCAATGTTCTGGTGATCGTACTGTTCTGCAGTTAGTTATCTGTTGCCAGTGTTCTGATGATCATACTGTGCTGCAGCCAGTGTTCTGCAGCCAGTGTTCTGTAGCCAGTGTTCTGGTGGTTAAACTGTTATGCAACCAGTGTTCTGTGGCAAGTTTTCTGTTGGTTATACTGTTCTGCAGCCAGTGTTCTGTAGCCAGTGTTCTGGTGGTTATACTGTTATGCAACCAGTGTTCTGTAGCCAGTGTTCTGCGGCCAGTGTTCTGTTGGTTATACTGTTCTGCAGCCAGTGTTCTGTGGTCAGTGTTCTGCAGCCAGGTTTCTGGTGATCGTACTGTTCTGTAGCCAGTGTTCTGGTGATTGTACTGTTCTGCAGCCAGTCATCTGGTGATCGTGCTGTTCTGTAGTCAGTGTTTTGTAGCCAGTGTTCTGTAGCCAGTGTTCTGGTGATCGTGCTGTTCTGTAGCCAGTGTTTTATAGCTAGTGTTCTGTAGCCAGTGTTCTGGCGATCGTACTGTTCTCTATCCAGTGTTCAGGTGATCGTACTGTTCTGCAGCCAGTGTTCTGGTGGTTATACTGTTCTGCAGCCAGTGTTCTGTGGCCAGTGTTCTGGTGATCGTACTGTTCTGTAGCCAGTGTTCTGCGGCCAGTGTTCTGTTGGTTATACTGTTCTGCTGCCAGTGTTCTGCGGTCAGTGTTCTGCAGCCAGGTTTCTGGGTATCGTACTGTTCTGTAGCCAGTGTTCTGGTGATTGTACTGTTCTGCAGCCAGTGTTCTGTAGCCAGTGTTCTGTAGCTCGTGTTCTGGCGATCGTACTGTTCTCTATCCAGTGTCCTGGTGATCGTCCTGTTCTGCAGCCAGTCATCTGGTGATCGTGCTGTTCTGTAGTCAGTGTTTTGTAGCCAGTGTTCTGGCGATCGTTCTGTTCTGTAGCCAGTGTTCTGGTGATCGTGCTGTTCTGTAGCCAGTGTTTTATAGCTAGTGTTCTGTAGCTCGTGTTCTGGCGATCGTTCTGTTCTGTAGCCAGTGTTCTGGTGATCGTGCTGTTCTGTAGCCAGTGTTTTATAGCTAGTGTTCTGTAGCCAGTGTTCTGGCGATCGTACTGTTCTCTATCCAGTGTTCTGGTGATCGTCCTGTTCTGCAGCCAGTGTTCAGGTGATCGTACTGTTCTGTAGCCAGTGTTCTGTGGCTAGTGTTCTGCAGCCAGTGTTCTGATAATCATACTGTGCTGCAGCCAGTGTTCTGTAGCCCGTGTTTTGGTGGTTATACTGTTATGCAACCAGTGTTCTGTGGCCAGTGTTCTGGTGATCGTACTGTTCTGTAGCCAGTGTTCTGTGGCCAGTGTTCTGTTGGTTATACTGTTCTGCAGCCAGTGTTCTGTGGTCAGTGTTCTTGCAGCCAGGTTTCTGGTGATCGTACTGTTCTGTAGCCAGTGTTCTGGTGATCATATTGTTCTTTAGCCAGTGTTCTGTTGATCGTACTGTTCTGCAGCCAGTGTTCTGGTGATCGTACTGTTCTGCAGCCACTGTTCTATAGCCAATGTTCTGGTCATCGTACAGTTCTGCAGTTAGTTATCTGTTGCCAGTGTTCTGATGATCATACTGTGCTGCAGCCAGTGTTCTGCAGCCAGTGGTGGTTATACTGTTCTGCAGCCAGTGTTTTGTGGCCAGTGTTCTGGTGATCGTACTGTTCTGTAGCCAGTGTTCTGGTGATCATATTGGTCTGTAGCCATTGTTCTGGTGATCGTACTCTTCTGCAGCCAATGGAAGAAAGGTTTCACCTCTGATAACAGTGGACCTTCCTTTATCCCTTTGTGGAACTGACTAGTCACTGCTCTGTGTTCTTACAAGAGTGATATAACTGGTATTACAAGCGTGATATAACTGGTATTACAAGCGTGATATAACTGGTATTACAAGCGTGATATAACTGGTATTACAAGCGTGATATAACTGGTATTACAAACTGTGCTGTAATGGCAGTTTCTGATAAATGTTTTGAAGAATGCATTTGTCTGATATGTTACCATATCAAGCTGTTAATGGAGATACAGTAACTAGCTCTTCATTATAACTATTTTTGTCAAGAATCTGTTTTCTTGGATAGTTTTGCATGTCTTAAAGTAATTTTCTCAGAAATGTTTTGAATCGTCCTGGTGTGAGAGACTAGAAATGGATGAGTAAACTATTTTCTATTCATACCTGAGCCCTATACTATGTACATGGTTTGAGGAGTTAGCAAAGTAACTTTGGTGAACTCGGAGTTCAACTCTGGATAACCGGCACCATGAACGTAGCTCACCTTTTAGCCGGGTTAATTTCTATAGCAACAAGTCCTTCAGAACTAACCTGCACCCAGGGCTTACTTCATTTAACCTGAATGAAGTGTCTGAGCCCTGAGTTGAGTACCAATGAAATAAGATTCCCTCCCTCTCACAAAAACTCCCTCATTTGAGGAAGATGGCTGATTTCAATATTTCAAATGTTTGTGTTTAATAAAACATGTTTAAATACCTATCACATTACACACACTTAACGCACAGTAAAACTTATGTGTATGACTTAATTACAATTTGTTTATCGATAGGAGTGGGGAAAAAAGGTGCTCGTGAAAAATGTGGCACTGACTCGCCCATGGAATGATGTTATGAATAGCCAAGTTCAACATGCAGGCGCAGTTACAAGCCTGCTAGAGTTAGTGGCAGGCGGACGAGTGATATCCACCGTCATAGTAACGGATGAAGCCTGACCTGGAATGTGAATCAAACTGAAGCTGGCTAGCTTCAGAAAACCCTGAGTTAGGTCTAGCTTCAGTCGTAGTATACCCCTCTGGTATTTTCATAAATTCACACATCAATGTTGTTGTCTTCAACATTCTTTATTTCTCTCTTTCTCACAAACACACACGTTTTATAATTTTTTTGAATCCAGACTGCTATCTGAAGGAAGGTACTGTCAGCCTGTGAATGTGCCCAGACTTCCCAATATCACCACAAGTTTGAAGTGATATCCGAGGCTGTTCAGGCGTGACACGAGGGGCTGGTATTTAAGCAGCTTGTCAGAGATCCCATTTTCTGAAGACAATGGTGGGTCCCTCCAGGATGAATAACCTTTCAGTGGGAGTATCTCTGCTCTGTGTGTGTGTGCGGTCTGCAGGTAGTGGCTTGCACAGTCCTACCATCTGTTCTACTGCTGTGCCAGCTTTCTCAAATGCCACCTGTGTCCAACTGGAGGTACACCTCACATGCCAATCATCAGATGCCCACTGTGTGTGTTGTCTTCAATTTGTTTAGTGTGTGTGTGTGAGTGTGTGTGTGTGTGTGTGTGTGTGCGTGTGTGTGTGTGTGTGTGGGGGGGGTGGGGGGGGGGTGAGATGGAGAGAGGCACAAAGATAGGATGTTATACAGTGCATTAGGAAAGTATTCAAACCCCTTGACTTTTTCTACATTTTGTTACTTTGCCTTATTCTAAAATTGATTAAATACATTTATTTATTCTATCTGCACACAATACCCAATGACAAAGTGAAAACCTTAAACAGTTTTTAGACAGTTTTTAGACAGTTTTGCACATTTATAAAAAATAACAAGCAGAAATACCTTCTTTACCTTATTTAGGTATTATTTAGGTATTCAGACCCTTTTCTATGTGACTCAAAATTGAGCTCAAGTGCATCCTGTTTCCATTGATCATCCTTAAAATGTTTCTACAACTTGATTGGAGTCCACCTGTGGTAAATTATATTGATTGGACATGATTTCGAAGGCACCCCCCTGTCTATATAAAGTCCAACAGTTGACAGTGCATGTCAGAGCAAATACCAAGCCATGAGGTCGAAGGAATTGTCCATAGAGCTCAGAGACAGTATTGTGTTGAGGCACAATTCTGGGGAAGGGTACCAAAACATTTTTGCAGCATTGAAGGTCCCTAAGAACACAGTGACCTCCATCATTCTTAAATGGAAGAAGTTTGAATGACCAAGACTCTTCCTAGAGCTGGCCGCCGACCAAAGTGAGCAATCAGGGGAGAAGGGCCTTGGTCAGGGATGTGACCAAGAACCTGATGGTCACTCTGACAGATCTCCAGAGTTCCTCTGTGGAGATGGAAGAACCTTCCAGAAGGACAACCATCTCTGCAGCACTCCACTAATCAGGACTTTATGGTAATGTGGCCAAACGGAAGCCACTCCTCAGTAAATGGCACATGACAGCTTGAAGTTTGCCAAGAGGCATCTAAAGACTCTCAGACCATGAGAAACAAGATTCTCTGGTCTGATGAAACCAAGATTGAACTCTTTGGCCTGAATTCCAAGCATCACGCCGTGAGGAAACCTGGCACCATTCCTACGGTGAAGCATGGTGGGGGCAGCATCATATTGTGGGGATGTTTTTCGGCGGCAGAGACTGGGAGACTTTTCAGGATCGAGGGAAAGATGAACGGAGCAAAGGACAGAGAAATCCTTGATGAAAACCTGCTCCAGAGAGCGATCAGGACCTCAGACTGGGTCGAAGGTTCACCTTCCAACAGGACAACGACCTTAAGCACACAGCCAATTCAACACAGGAGTGGCTTTGGGACAAGTCTCTGAATGTGCTTCAGTGGCCCAGCTAGAGTCTGGACTTGTACCCGATCGAACATATCTGGAAAGACATCAAATCAAATCAAATCAAATGCATTTATATAGCCCTTCGTACATCAACTGATATCTCAAAGTGCTGTACAGAAACCCAGCCTAAAACCCCAAACAGCAAGCAATGCAGGTGTAGAAGCACGGTGGCTAGGAAAAACTCCCTAGAAATGCCAAAACCTAGGAAGAAACCTAGAGAGGAACCAGGCTATGAGGGGTGGCCAGTCCTCTTCTGGCTGGGCCGGGTGGAGATTATAACAGAACATGGCCAAGATGTTCAAATGTTCATAAATGACCAGCATGGTCAAATAATAATAATCACAGTAGTTGTCAAGGGTGCAGCATGTCAGCACCTCAGGAGTAAATGTCAGTTGGCTTTTCATAGCCGATCATTAAGAGTATCTCTACCACTCCTGCTGTCTCTAGAGAGTTGAAAACAGCGGATCTGGGACAGGTAGCACGTCCGGTGAACAGGTCAGGATTCCATAGCCGCAGGCAGAACAGTTGAAACTGGAGCAGCAGCACAGCCAGGTGGACTGGGGACGGCAAGGAGTCATTATGCCAGGTAGTCCTGAGGCATGGTCCTAGGGCTCAGGTCCTCCGAGAGAGAGAGAGAGAAAGAGAGAAAGAAAGAGAGAATTAGGGAGAGCATACTTAAATTTACACAGGACACCGGATATGACAGGAGTAGTACTCCAGATATAACAAACTGACCCTAGCCCCCCGACACATAAACTACTGCAGCATAAATACTGTAGGCTGAGACAGGAGGGTCAGGAGACACTGTGGCCCCATCCGATGATACCCCGGACAGGGCCAAACAGAAAGGATATAACCCCACCCACTTTGCCAAACCACAGCCCCCACACCACTAGAGGGATATCTTCAACCACCAACTTACCATCCCGAGACAAGGCAGAGTATAGCCCACAAAGATCTCAGCCATGGCACAACCCAAGGGGGTCACCAACCCAGACAGGAATATCACATCAGTGACTCAACCCACTCAAGTGACGCACCCCTCTTAGGGACGGCATGAAAGAGTACCAGTAAGCCAGTGACTCAGCCCCTGTAATAGGGTTAAAGGCAGATAATCCCAGTGGAAAGGCAGAGACAGCAAGGGCGTTTCGTTGCTCCAGAGCCTTTCCGTTCACCTTCACACTCCTGGGCCAGACTACACTCAATCATATGACCCACTGAAGAGATGAGTCTTCAGTAAAGACTTAAAGGTTGAGATCGAGTCTGTGTCTCTCACATGTGTAGGCAGACCATCCCATAAAAATGGAGCTCTATAGGAGAAAGGCCTGCCTCCAGCTGTTTGCTTAGAAATTCTAGGGACAATTAGGAGGCCTGCGTCTTGTGACCGTAGCGTACGTGTAGGTATTTACAGCAGGACCAAATCAGAGAGATAGGTAGGAGCAATCCCATGTAATTCTTTGTAGGTTTGCAGTAAAACCTTGAAATCAGCCCTTGCCTTAACAGGAAGCCAGTGTAGGGAGGCTGGCACTGGAGTAATGCATCAAAATAGCATCAAAATAGCTGTGCAGCGACGCTCCCCATCCAACCTGACAGAGCTTGAGAGGATCTGCAGAGAAGAATGGGAGAAACTCCCCAAATACAGGTCTGTCAAGCTTGTAGCGTCATACCCAAGAAGTCTCAAGGCTGTAATCACTGCCAAAGGTGCTTCAACAAAGTACTGAGTAAAGGGTCTGAATACTTACACGACCCTTCAAAAATGTGGGGTCACTTAGAAATATCCTTGTTTTTGAAAAAAAAAGCGTTGTGTTAGATAATGCATATTTATCAAGTTAAGAAACTAATTGATCATTAGAAAACCCTTTTACAATTATGTTAGCACAGCTGAAAACCGTTGTCCTGATTTAAAGCAGCAATAAAACTAGACTAGTTGAGTATCTGGAGCATCAGCATTTGTGGGTTCGATTACAGGCTCAAAATGGCCAGAAACCAAGACCTTTCTTCTGAAACTCATCAGCCTGTTCTTGTTCTGAGAATTGAAGTTCCATGCAAGAAATTGCCAAGAAACTGAAGATCTCGTACAACGCTGTGTACTACTCCCTTCACAGAACAGTGCAAACTGGCTCTAACCAGAATAGAAAGAGGAGTGGGAGACCCCGGTGCACAACTGAGCAAGAGGACAAGTACATTAGAGTGTCTTGTTTGAGAAACCGACACCTCACAAGTCCTCAACTGGCAGCTTCATTAAATAGTACCCGCAAAACACCAGTCTCAACATCAACAGTGAAGAGGTGACTCCGGGATTCTGGCCTTCTAGGCAGAGTTGCAAAGAAAAAGCCATCTCTCAAACTGGCCAATAAAAAGTAAAGTTTAAGATTGGCGAAAGAACACAGACACTGGACAGAGGAAATCTAGAAGGCCAGCATCCCGGAGTTGCCTCTTCACTGTTGACATCACCCCAAACTTTGAACGTTAGTGTATGTAAATATGATATGTCTGTTTTTGCATTGTCATTGTAGGGTATTGTGTGGAGATTGATGAGGGACAAATCTATTTATCAATTTTAGAATAAGGTTGTAACGTAACAAATTGAGGAAAAAGTCAAGGGCTCTGAATACTTTCCGTCTTTAAGAGAGAAGAAAATAGTCGAGATAAATACTTATTTTCTGTCAGCCTGTATGAGTACACATATGTTCACATAATGTATGTCTTTGAAATGAGAGGTTGTATGTTTTTCATGATGCAGATAGAGATATATCTGTCTTGTCAACCAAACCCCTAACCCCACCTCCTCCCCTCTAACCAACACATTCATGCTTTAATTCGTTCTCCGTTCTCAGCCTGGAACCAACACATTCAGGCTTTAATTCGTTCTCCGTTCTCAGCCTGGAACCAACACATTCACTCTTTAATGTGTTCTCCGTTCTCAGCCAGGAGCAACACATTCATGCTTTAATTCGTTCTCTGTTCTCAGCCTGGAACCAACACATTCACTCTTTAATTTGTTCTCCGTTCTCAGCCAGGAGCAACACATCCATGCTTTAATTCGTTCTCCGTTCTCAGCCTAGAACCAACACATTCATGTTTCAATACATTCTCCATTCTCAGCCTGGAACCAACAATGATGGATAACAGGAACAAAAAGAAGACTCTCAATATTCGCTCTTCCCCTATCCACCCCTCCGTGGTGTGTGTGTGTGTGTGTGTGTGTGTGTGTGTGTGTGTGTGTGTGTGTGTGTGTGTGTGTGTGTGTGTGTGTGTGTGTGTGTGTGTGTGTGTGTGTGTGTGTGTGTGTGTGTGTGTGTGTGTGTGTGTGTGTGTGTGTGTGTTTTCACGTGTCAGGTAAAGTGTATGTGAGCGGGGGACCTGCTAAAACTGGAGCTTTGGAGCCCCAGAGGGATTATGTAATAAAAAAAGGTTGCCCTTTGACCCAGAGATGAGCAGAGTAGATGGGACAGCTGTCTTTCTACCAGGGCAGGCTAATTAGTCTGGGAGGTGTGTGTATGTGTGTTCACGTGCCAGGTAATGAGGCTTTTAGTGCCTTTTTGTTTTCACTGCAGGTAGCCTGCTATTAATATTACCATCATGGGTTAGTTGATTATTTGAGTAAAAGTACCCTGATTTGCTGTACTGCACATTTGTTTGTGTACATCAATAGTTTTTGATGAGTTTGATTACTTTTAAATCAGCTGGGAGTCCAACTCCATACGTAGTAGACAGAGTTTTCTCTCTTCTCAGAAATTAACTACAACTCTACTCCACAGTCTTACATATTTTTCTGCAGCTTTGGCTTTCTCTGAAGTCTTTTCATTGTCAGGACTCTGAAGCAGTAAAAGAGAGATCCTTTTCCTTTTCATCCGTGGAATTGTCCCGTGTAGGAGTTACAGCATTGTAAAAACGGCTACTAAAATACAAGTTAATGTGGGATGGTTGATTTCACGGGTCATTGTTAAAGGATAGGGCAATAGTGGTAGGGGAGGAGATAAACAGAACAAAGAAATTCATTTTTTTCACTCGCTTTTGCCTTTGTCGAACAAAATGGAGACTGTATAAAATCACTACTGGCCTTGTTAGTGTTGAAATGGTTGCAACTATAGTTTAGCATTAGCGTAGCTCCACGGTTCTCAAACGAAATATTCCTTTGACCTTCGTGAAAATTAGCTGCTACTCACCAGTCGGTCCACTCCCACCATTTCTGAAAAACACTGGGCTAGCTTAGCATCAGCCTTAGCATTGGCATTAGCCTAGCATCCTCCCAGTGAGTTTCCATAAGGAGACGTTAGGCTAGCTCAGCCTGCGCTAAGTCCTGCAGTGGAAGATATAGATGGAGAGATGGGGGATCACCATTGTCTCATCTGGCCTCTAACAGGATCTAATGAAGACCAACAGGATGTTGTCTTTTTGGCTTGTTGTCTGACACTGCCCCTGTCTATGGTGTAATCTCCTCAGAAGCAATTCCAATACAGATACAGGCCGCTCAAGTCAGCTGAGGCGAGGAAGATTAGCTTGGGGTTATAGGTCAAGGGTCATGTTGCCAAAGACGTATGTGTGTTTTGTATATATGTTTTACCTCTAGAGGTACTAGTGACCCACAGAGACCATCTATTGCTGTTGTGTTCTATCTGAAATGGTTTAGGGATAGGATAATGCATGGGATGGCGTTACACTTTGTTCTATCTGAAATGGTTTAGGGATAGGGTAATGCATGGGATGGCGTTACACTTTGTTCTATCTGAAATGGTTTAGGGATAGGATAATGCATGGGATGGCGTTACACTTTGTTCTATCTGAAATGGTTTAGTGATAGGATAATGCATGGGATGGCGTTACACTTTGAATGATGTTGTAGTAGCTTGATGTACAATGAGTCGATAAGAAAATGGAAGTCAGAAAACTCCAGAATATTGAATTTGGATGCATTTTTTAAACACAGCAGGTGGCTGGGCAACCAAAACAACATCTACTTCAGAGTCGTGGTAGAAAAACACGTTAAATGAGAAATGGGCCTGCAGAGCGTCCTTACATCTCAGACAAACATATGTCAGTGGCAGCGAAGACCTGCGCTCAACTCACCTCCATTTTGTTATGTCTCTGAAACTCACGTTAGGAAGAGTCGTTGGTAACCTCAGCTCAACTCACCTCCATTTTGTTATGTCTCTGAAACTCACGTTAGGAAGAGTCGTGGGTAACCTCAGCTCAACTCACCTCCATTTTGTTATGTCTCTGAAACTCACGTTAGGAAGAGTCGTTGGTAACCTCAGCTCAACTCACCTCCATTTTGTTATGTCTCTGAGACTCACGTTAGGAAGAGTCGTTGGTAACCTCAGCTCAACTCACCTCCATTTTGTTATGTCTCTGAAACTCACGTTAGGAAGAGTCGTGGGTAACCTCAGCTCAACTCACCTCCATTTTGTTATGTCTCTGAAACTCACGTTAGGAAGAGTCGTTGGTAACCTCAGCTCAACTCACCTCCATTTTGTTATGTCTCTGAAACTCACGTTAGGAAGAGTCGTGGGTAACCTCAGCTCAACTCACCTCCATTTTGTTATGTCTCTGAAACTCACGCTAGGAAGAGTCGTGGGTAACCTCAGCTCAACTCACCTCCATTTTGTTATGTCTCTGAAACTCACGCTAGGAAGAGTCGTGGGTAACCTCAGCTCAACTCGCCTCTATCCATTTCTGTCTCTGAAACTCACGTTAGGAAGAGTCGTTGGTAACCTCAGCTCAACTCACCTCCATTTTGTTATGTCTCTGAAACTCACGTTAGGAAGAGTCGTGGGTAACCTCAGCTCAACTCACCTCCATTTTGTTATGTCTCTGAAACTCACGTTAGGAAGAGTCGTTGGTAACCTCAGCTCAACTCACCTCCATTTTGTTATGTCTCTGAAACTCACGTTAGGAAGAGTCGTTGGTAACCTCAGCTCAACTCACCTCCATTTTGTTATGTCTCTGAAACTCACGTTAGGAAGAGTCGTTGGTAACCTCAGCTCAACTCACCTCCATTTTGTTATGTCTCTGAAACTCACGTTAGGAAGAGTCGTTGGTAACCTCAGCTCAACTCACCTCCATTTTGTTATGTCTCTGAAACTCACGTTAGGAAGAGTCGTTGGTAACCTCAGCTCAACTCACCTCCATTTTGTTATGTCTCTGAAACTCACGCTAGGAAGAGTCGTGGGTAACCTCAGCTCAACTCGCCTCTATCCATTTCTGTCTCTGAGACTCACGTTAGGAAGAGTCATTGGTGACTGTTGTTCTGTTCCCCATTTAAAAGGAAAGTTCTGGCAAAATGTATATTTGGGTCGAATTATGACCCAAACGTTTTTGAGGAAGTTTCATCTTTTTGTGCAGCTTTGCTGCAGATTAAGTAAAGTTTCAAACCGGGTGGCCTGACTCAACTGGTACAGTCTTCATCTTTTGTTTACTGGAAGTCTAGATAGAGAGGGGTGGTTGGCGGTGCGAGGCTCGACTCGCTCGGGCTTTATCAGCATTTCCATTATCAGCAGCTCAGCAGAGTGAGGAGCTTAGGCGTGTGTGTGAGCAACGAGGGGTGTTTAATAAGAGGCCCAGTGATTTAGAGATGTGACCTACATAAAGGACAGGCCAGGGAGGTCAAACACACACGGTCGATAAGAGATAGAAAGTTTCACTCTTTCAGTTTCAGATTGGCCCGTGTTGGTGAATGGGTGGGTGTGTATGTGTGCGCGTGCGTGCGTGCGCACGGCATCGTGAATGTGTGTAGATGAGTGCATACAGAAAGGTTGTGTGTGCCTCGGCCTTAAGTCATAAGTCATAATAATTCTCACGAAGACACGCACATTATGAATAAACTTATTGATTGCAGTCAATTAAAAGTAGCAGATACTGTATAACTTCATTTCCATTCAGCACCTCATCACCATCACAACTTTAACTAATTATAACAGTAATACTTTCATTGTTTACAGCAACCATTAGATTACATTTACATTTAAGTCATTTAGCAGACGCTCTTATCCAGAGCGACTTACAAATTGGTGCGTTCACCTTAAGACATCCAGTGGAACAGCCACTTTACAATAGTGCATCTAAATCTTGTAAGGGGGGGGGGGGGGGTGAGAAGGATTACTTTATCTTATCCTAGGTATTCCTTAAAGAGGTGGGGTTTCAGGTGTCTCCGGAAGGTGGTGATTGACTCCGCTGTCCCGGCGTCGTGAGGGAGTTTGTTCCACCATTGGGGGGCCAGAGCAGCGAACAGTTTTGACTGGGCTGCGCGGGAACTGTACTTCCTCAGTGGTAGGGAGGCGAGCAGGCCAGAGGTGGATGAACGCAGTGCCCTTGTTTGGGTGTAGGGCCTGATCAGAGCCTGGAGGTACTGAGGTGCCGTTCCCCTCACAGCTCCGTAGGCAAGCACCATGGTCTTGTAGCGGATGCGAGCTTCAACTGGAAGCCAGTGGAGAGAGCGGAGGAGCGGGGTGACGTGAGAGAACTTGGGAAGGTAGAACACCAGACGGGCTGCGGCGTTCTGGATGAGTTGTAGGGGTTTAATGGCACAGGCAGGGAGCCCAGCCAACAGCGAGTTGCAGTAATCCAGACGGGAGATGACAAGTGCCTGGATTAGGACCTGCGCTGCTTCCTGTGTGAGGCAGGGTCGTACTCTGCGGATGTTGTAGAGCATGAACCTACAAGAACGGGCCACCGCCTTGATGTTAGTTGAGAACGACAGGGTGTTGTCCAGGATCACGCCAAGGTTCTTAGCGCTCTGGGAGGAGGACACAATGGAGTTGTCAACCGTGATGGCGAGATCATGGAACGGGCAGTCCTTCCCCGGGAGGAAGAGCAGCTCCGTCTTGCCGAGGTTCAGCTTGAGGTGGTGATCCGTCATCCACACTGATATGTCTGCCAGACATGCAGAGATGCGATTCGCCACCTGGTCATCAGAATTAGATGTACATTAGATGTAGTGTACCTACTGTTTATTCAAGGGCTTTAAGTGCATGATTGATGCTTTTGACAATATTGTCATTTAAATACATCCTTTATCGAACCTGCTGCTGCTGTTAATGGTGATACAACAGTGTGGTGATATTGAGATATATTTTTGCATTGGGTAGTGCTGTTTGCAATTCAAGGTGGGTTGAGGTGAGGCTCACGGTCACGTGGTGAAATGCAGACATACACAAATGGCCAGAGAGGAGAGTTAGCATTCCCTCTTGTGTATTGAGAAAAATGTTTATCCTTTGATGTCACTAATCATATTCTATTTCTCCCTCCCTCTCTCCATTCCTCCGTCTCTCCATCCCTTCCTCTCTCCACCCCTACCTCTCTCCATCCCTTCCTCTCTCCATCCCTTTCTCTCTCCATCCCTTCCTCCCTCCATCCCTTTCTATCTCCATCCCTTCCTCTCTCCATCCCTTCCTCTCTCCATCCCTTCCTCTCTCCATCCCTTTCTCTTTCCATCTCTCCCTCTCTCGCTCCATCCATCCCTTCCTCTCTCCATCCCTCCCTCTCTCCATTCCTCCGTCTCTCCATCCCTTCCCCTCTCCATCTCTCCCTCTCTCGCTCCATCCATCCCTTCCTCTCTCCATCCCTTCCTCCCTCCATCCCTTTCTCCCTCCTTCTCTCCATTCCTCCGTCTCTCCATCCCTTCCTCTCTCCATCCCTTCCTCTCTCCATCCCTTTCTCTTTCCATCTCTCCCTCTCTCGCTCCATCCATCCCTTCCTCTCTTCATCCCTTCCTCTCTCCATCCCTTTCTCCCTCCTTCTCTCCATTCCTCCGTCTCTCCATCCCTTCCTCTCTCCATCCCTTCCTCTCTCCATCCCTTTCTCTTTCCATCTCTCCCTCTCTCCATCCCTTCCTCTCTCCATCCCTTCCTCTCTCCATCCCTACCTCTCTCCATCCCTTCCTCTCTCCATCCCTTTCTCTCTCCATCCCTTCCTCCCTCCATCCCTTTCTCTCTCCATCCCTTCCTCTCTCCATCCCTTTCTCTTTCCATCTCTCCCTCTCTCGCTCCATCCATCCCTTCTTCTCTCCATCCCTCCCTCTCTCCATTCCTCCGTCTCTCCATCCCTTCCTCTCTCCATCTCTCCCTCTCTCGCTCCATCCATCCCTTCCTCTCTCCATCCCTTCCTCCCTCCATCCCTTTCTCCCTCCTTCTCTCCATTCCTCCGTCTCTCCATCCATTCCTCTCTCCATCCCTTCCTCTCTCCATCCCTTTCTCTTTCCATCTCTCCCTCTCTCGCTCCATCCATCCCTTCCTCTCTTCATCCCTTCCTCTCTCCATCCCTTTCTCCCTCCTTCTCTCCATTCCTCCGTCTCTCCATCCCTTCCTCTCTCCATCCCTTCCTCTCTCCATCCCTTCCTCTCTCCATCCCTTTCTCTTTCCATCTCTCCCTCTCTCCATCCCTTCCTCTCCCTCTCTCCATCCCTTCCTCTCTCCATCCCTTCCTCTCTCCATCCCTTTCTCTCTCCATCCCTTCCTCCCTCCATCCCTTTCTCTCTCCATCCCTTCCTCTCTCCATCCCTTCCTCTCTCCATCCCTTCCTCTCTCCATCCCTTTCTCTTTCCATCTCTCCCTCTCTCGCTCCATCCATCCCTTCCTCTCTCCATCCCTTTCTCTTTCCATCTCTCCCTCTCTCCATCCCTTCCTCTCTCCATCCCTTCCTCTCTCCATCCCTTTCTCTTTCCATCTCTCCCTCTCTCGCTCCATCCATCCCTTCCTCTCTCCATCCCTTCCTCTCTCCATCCCTTTCTCTTTCCATCTCTCCCTCTCTCGCTCCATCCATCCCTTCCTCTCTCCATCCCTTCCTCTCTCCATCCCTTTCTCTTTCCATCCCTTTCTCTTTCCAGCCTGGTTAACCTCATAGTCCACCAATGTCGGATCCGGTATCGTGACTAAGGCTCAAGCTCATTAGCATAACGCACAATGCGAAAAAATATTCCTAAAAATATTTAACCTCCACACATTAACAAGTAAAATAGCTCAAATGAAAGATAAACAAGTTGTTTATCTACCCAGCAAGTCAGATTTCTAAAATGTTTTACGGCGAAAACATAGCACATATTTATATTAGATCACCACCGAAACAAAAGGCAATCGGCGGCCATTTTGTCCCAGAAAAAATAAAATTTAAAAGTAGGATTAAAAAATAAATAATTCACTAACCCTTTGAAAATCTTCAGCAGATGACAGTAAATATTACATGTTACACAGTACATAATTTTTTTTTTCAATAATATGCTATATAATATCCATAAATCTCGGTTCACGACATTTAAAAAAAAAACATGCTACTCAAATGTCAGGAGAAATGATGATAGCTCCGACAGATAACGTCAGATAACAAGCAATAAACATGACTAGATATACATGTTCTGCATATTTTTACAAAGATACACTTCTTCTTAATGCAACCGCTGTATTACATTTATTTTTAACGTTACAGACATTGTTCACTTGGCTATACTAGGAGTCGGCGCTCCGATATTAACAGTACGTTTGGAGTCCACAGAAACCCAAAATAACCACATAAATATTCCCTTACCTTTGATGTTCTTCCATCAGAAGACGTAGAAGGAGTCATACTTACCCAATAAATTGTTTGGTTTCACGTTGCGTGTCCCTGTATTAGCATATGCTAACTGCTTCAGCTGAAATGCATCAAAAATTACTTCTGGTCCAGCACTCTTGCGCACCAAAACTTCCAATTTACATATTATATGTCGATTAAACTGGTCAAACGATGTGCAAAATCGAACTTTATGCTGTTGTTAGCATGTAGAACAAAGGACAGCGCTAACAGACAAACCGGCTTCAATTTGTGTATCTTGGAAAAGACCGTTCCCCAAATCGGCCGCGCGCAATAGAGTGCCCGGTTTTGAGAGGGACACGCGGAATTTCGGGCGCCAAAGGGCGCCATTTGAAAGCAGACATTGCGCTAAACTGATAGAGACTGTTCCTGGATCCGTAGCTGCCTGGGAAGGGTGTTGGCGATGACGTCAAAGTAGACCTAACTTTTCTATTGTTGACAGAGTGTTTGGGAGAATGGCTCTCCTGAGAGTTCTGCTTTACATACAGACATAATTTAAACGGTTTTAGAAACTTTAGAGTGTTCTCTATTCAATAATAATTTTTATATGCATATATTAGCAATTTTGGGAAAAAATATTTTCAGTTTACTATGGGCACGCACTTTCTCCAACGGGGGCAGTATAGAGCCCTAGGCTTAAGTGGTTAAAAGCAGTGGTTCGCGCTTTCAGTTTTTTGCGAATGCTTCCATAAATCCACGGTTTCTGGTTTGGGAATGTTTTATTAGGCGCTGTGAGTACGACATCGCTGATGTACTTTCTAATGAACTCGCTCACCGAATCAGCGTATTCGTCAATGTTGTTGTTGGACGCAATGAGGAACATATCCCAATCCACGTGATCGAAGCAGTCTTGAAGCGTGGAATCAGATTGGTCGGACCAGCGTTGAACATACCTGAGCGCGGGAGCTTCTTGTTTTAGTTTCTGTCTGTAGGCTGGAAGCAACAAAATGGAGTCGTGGTCAGCTTTTCCGAAAGGAGGGCGGCCCTGGTTGCACAATCTTACCAGCCCTGGTTGCACAATCTATATGCTGATAGAATATAGGGAGTCTTGTTTTCAGATTAGCCTTGTTAAAAACCCCAGCTACAATGAATGCAGCCTCGGGATATGTGGTTTCCAGTTTACATAGAGTCAAATAAACTTTGTTCAGGGCCATCGATGTGTCTGCTTGGGGGGGAATATATACGGCTGTGATTATAATCACAATTCTCTTGGTAGATAATGCGGTCGACATTTGATTGTGAGGAATTCTAAGTCAGGTGAACAGAAGGACTTGAGTCCCTGTATTGTGTTATGATCACACCACGTCTCATTAATCATAAGGCATACCCCCTCGCTCCTCTTACCAGAAATATGATTGTTTCTGTCGGCGCGATGCGGGAAGGAACCAGCTGGCTGCACCGACTCCGATAGAGTCTCTCGAGTGAGCCATGTTTCCGTGAAGCAAAGAACGTTACAGTCTCTGATGTCTCTCTGGAATGCTACCCTTGCTCGGATTTCATCAACCTTGTTGTCAAGAGACTGGACATTGGCAAGTAGCATGCTAGGGATTGGTGCGCAATGTGCCCGTCTCCGGAGCCTGACCAGAAGACCGCTTCGTTTGCCCCTTTTACGGCGACTTTGTTTAGGTTCGCCGGCTGGGATCCGATCCATTGTCCTGGGTGGAAGGCAAAACACAGGATCCGCTTCGGGAAAGTCATATTCCTGGTCGTAATGATGGTGAGTTGATGTTGATCTTATATTCAGTAGTTCCTTCCGACTATATATTCGCCCATTGCACACGATAACACCTTATGTAGTTTAGTCACCCAACCAACATATTTTATTCATTTAAAATCTGTCAGACGTCAACTTGGTTGTAAAAGTGTTTCAACAGTAGAAACACTATAAACTCCTATACAAGACTCCTGTATTTATGTCAATTGTTGGGCTCATTGCAATTACTATCACTGTCTTAAGACTGATTTGTATTTATGTAAATTGTACATGGGGTCATTGCATATTTTTATTTAACCAGGTAGGCAAGTTGAGAACAAGTTCTCATTTACAATTGCGACCTGGCCAAGATAAAGCAAAGAGGTTCGACACATACAACGACACAGAGTTACACATGGAGTAAAACAAACATACAGTCAATAATACAGTATAAACAAGTCTATATACGATGTGAGCAAATGAGGTGAGATAAGGGAGGTAAAGGCAAAAAAAGGCCATGGTGGCAAAGTAAATACAATATAGCAAGTAAAACACTGGAATGGTAGATTTGCAGTGGAAGAATGTGCAAAGTAGAAATAAAAAATAATGGGGTGCAAAGGAGCAAAATAAATAAATTAAATAAATACAGTAGGGAAAGAGGTAGTTGTTTGGGCTAAATTATAAGTGGGCTATGTACAGGTGCAGTAATCTGTGAGCTGCTCTGACAGTTGGTGCTTAAAGCTAGTGAGGGAGATAAGTGTTTCCAGTTTCAGAGATTTTTGTGGTTCGTTCCAGTCATTGGCAGCAGAAAACTGAAAGGAGAGGCGGCCAAAGAAAGAATTGGTTTTGAGGGTGACCAGAGAGATATACCTGCTGGAGTGCGTGCTACAGTTGGGTGATGCTAAGGTGACCAGCGAGCTGAGATAAGGGGGGACTTTACCTAGCAGGGTCTTGTAGATGACATGGAGCCAGTGGGTTTGGCGACGAGTATGAAGCGAGGGCCAGCCAATGAGAGCGTACAGGTCGCAATGGTGGGTAGTATATGGGGCTTTGGTGACAAAACAGATTGCACTGTGATAGTGTCACGAGTCCGACCGAGGGAGGGTGGTTTCCCTTCCTGGGCGGGTGGCGCTCGGCGGTCGTCGTCACCGGCCTATTAGCTGCCACTGATTGTCTTTCCTCCCCCTCCTTGTATGTTTATTGGTAGCACCTGTTTATGAATTAATAGTTTGTCTTTATTAGACAGCCTGGTTGTTGTGCGGGATTATTCAGTGTAACCTTCGGCTCTGTTGTAGAGGTACGTGTTAGTGCCTGGTCGTGCATTTTTCCGTTGTACATTTTCATTCCCTGTGTTTGGGGCCGTTACTATTGTGAGCACCCTGTGGTGCGTTGGTGCTATTAAAGAAGCACAGCATTGCACTCTCTGTCTCCTGCGTTTGACTCCACACCCACGACACCCGGGGCATTACAGATAGACTGCATCTAATTTGTTGAGTAGGGTATTGGAGGCTATTTTGTAAATGACATCGCCGAAGTCGAGGTTTGGTAGGATGGTCAGTTTTACAAGGGTATGTTTGCCAGCATGAGTGAAGGATGCTTTGTTGCGAAATAGCAAGCCAATTCTAGATTTAACTTTGGATTGGTATATGTTTGATTGGGTCTGGAAGGAGAGTTTATAGTCTAACCAGACACCTAGGTATTTGTAGTTGTCCACGTATTCTAAGTCAGAGCCGTCCAGAGTAGTGATGTTGGACAGGGGGGCAGGCGCAGGCAGCGATCGGTTGAAGAGCATGCATTTAGTTTTACTTGTATTTAAGAGCAATTGAAGGCCACGGAAAGAGAGTTGTATGGCATTGAAGCTTGCCTGGAGGGTTGTTAACACAGTGTCCAAAGAAGGATCAGAAGTATACAGAATGGTGTCGTCTGCGTAGAGGTGGATCAGAGACTCACCAGCAGCAAGAGCGACATCAGTTATGTATACAGAGAAGAGAGTCGGTCCAAGAATTGAACCCTGTGGCACCCCCATAGAGACTGCCAGAGGTCCGGACTGCAGACCCTCCGATTTGACACACTGAACTCTATCAGAGAAGTAGTTGGTGAACCAGGCGAGGCAATCATTTGAGAAACCAAGGCTGTCGAGTCTGCCGATGAGGATGTGGTGATTGACAGAGTCGAAAGCCTTGGCCAGATCAATGAATACGGCTGCACAGTAATGTTTCTTACCGATGGCGGTTAAGATATCATTTAGGACCTTATACTCAAATGCAACACAGAATATTGTATGTGTGTGTGTGTGTGTGTTTGTGTATGTATGTGAATAATTATAATGTAACAATACCAACAATAATAATACATTTGCTATTATCTTGTTTACAGAGTGAGTGTGCAGCAGACAAACCCAGTGATGCTACTGGTCCCTCCTCATCTACAGTTGTTCCCTTCTTTACAGAGTGAGTGTGCAGCAGACAAACCCAGTGATGCTACTGGTCCCTCCTCATCTACAGTTGTGACACAGACACTCCAGTAAGCATTTAAAGGCTGCTTATGCGCCCACATCAAAACATGCTCAAGAATTCACTGCAGCCTTTTCATATTAAGTTGCAAAGGACATGATGCCATTTCAAATTGTTGAGAGGCCTGGCTTTCTGAGGCTGATGTAGGTTGCCGTGCTTCACTACAAAGTGCCATCACCAACATTATTTTCCAAGACTGAAATCCCAAACCTGTACAACCAGGTTAAAGCTGATGTTGGAAAAGGTTTGGCTCAAGGCACATGGTTTTCTACAGCTACTTACCTCTGGACCAGTGAAAGCAGGGGGTGGTTCAACCCTACATCATCTTCACTATCCATTACCTCACCCCAGACTGGAACAGGAATCAAAGTGCCTGGAAACACAGTTCTTCCCAGAAGATCACTCGGCTCACAACATCAGAGAGTTCTTTGAGAATATGCTGTAAGAGTGGGGGATCAACAAGAAAGACCTGGGGCCTCATTTCTAAAACTGTGTGGAAGATTCACGTCAAAAGGTGGCGTACGGACGAAACACAGAATGTGCTTATGCACAAATGCCAAAACGGGTTAGAGTGGCAGCATGTGGTGGACGGTGTGAATGCTGCTGACTCAGGTCGGACCCTCTCAGAAATAAAAAGAAGTGGTCCGATATAAAAGTGGAGGCCAAAAGGCGCATAGCCATACACAGACAAAGTGGTTGTGCCACGGATGGGGGAAAGGGGACACCGTAGCTCAAACCCTTTGATGAGCAACTTGCTGGTATTATAGAGGAATTCTTCCTGAGTGGGAGGAGTGACGGAGGTGGAAGGGGACACGGACATGCAAGACGCACCAGATGATCCAGGTATGTATTTACTATTCCCTTATTTGAAAAGAGTAAACCAAAATGCATTCAAGTTGTGCATAAACAATTGTGACATTTTCTATTGTTTTTAGTCGCTGAGTGTTCCAGCTGGGTCGGTGGTGCTGCAGCTGAGCAGGAGCTGAGTGTTCCAGTTGGGTCGGTGGTGCTGCAGCTGAGCAGGAGCTGAGTGTTCCAGTTGGGTCGGTGGTGCTGCAGCTGAGCAGGAGCTGAGTGTTCCAGCTGGGTCGGTGGTGCTGCAGCTGAGCAGGAGCTGAGTGTTCCAGTTGGGTCGGTGGTGCTGCAGCTGAGCAGGAGCTGAGTGTTCCAGCTGGGTCGGTGGTGCTGCAGCTGAGCAGGTGCTGAGTGTTCCAGCTGTGTCGGTGATGCTGCAGCTGAGCAGGAGCTGAGTGGTCCAGCTGGGTCGGTGGTGCTGCAGCTGAGCAGGAGCTGAGTGTTCCAGCTGGGTCGGTGGTGCTGCAGCTGAGCAGGAGCTGAGTGTTCCAGCTGTGTCGGTGATGCTGCAGCTGAGCAGGAGCTGAGTGGTCCAGCTGGGTCGGTGGTGCTGCAGCTGAGCAGGAGCTGAGTGTTCCAGCTGTGTCGGTGATGCTGCAGCTGAGCAGGAGCTGAGTGTTCCAGCTGGGTCGGTGGTGCTGCAGCTGAGCAGGAGCTGAGTGTTCCAGCTGGGTCGGTGGTGCTGCAGCTGAGCAGGAGCTGAGTGTTCCAGCTGGGTCGGTGATGCTGCAGCTGAGCAGGAGCTGAGTGTTCCATCTGGGTCGGTGGTGCTGCAGCTGAGCAGGAGCTGAGGGCGCCCACACTGTACCTCGTGCGTCACAACCATCCAGTGGCCGTGTCCTCACAGATGCAGTCCTGCAAACGCAAAGAGACACCATCGACGCTATTAACGAGGTTGCCAAGGTGTTGAAGGAAGTTAGAAATGTTGTGTGACATAAGCTGTACATTGAAAGAATTACTCAAATAGTGTTATTTATTTCCATACCCTTTGTCCTTACAAGCGACGCATCACATCCACACGCTGGCGCACGGCAGCTGTGTTTGGTTCAAACGCCTGGGGATAGGGGTCAGGGCCAACACAACTAACAGCGTCAGGAGGTAAAGCCACATTCCTTAGCTGTGCCACATTATGTAGCACAGCACACGCTCTCACAATGTCGCAGACCTTTTCAGGCTTGTATAAAAAGTTTCCGCCTGAGGAATCGATAACGGCATCAGTTTAAACGTAATTTGTCCTGCTGTTCACCTTATTTATGAGAATACATTTCATAACATGCAAGTATTGTTTAATAATTACAAATCCATTTAAATATGATTCCCGATTAACCTGTACAACATATTTGATGGGTTCTTTTGCAAAAACAGATATCTATGTTTGTATTTATAATCCCAAATCATGTTTTTCTTTTATTTTTGTTTGTGTGCACTCCAGGGAACTCTTCATATGTATAATACGTGAGAGGTAATATTTCCATTTATTTTACGCAATGGTATCAATTTCAAAGCTTCGTAGTCGCAGTTTCTCATTTCTCCAGTTTATGTGCATATGTATGGGTCAAAGTGTCCGTGGAGAACTGCACATTCTCCCGTCAAGTTTGTTTTTTATAAATCCCAAAGTTTGCTTAGAAAGTGGCGCATGCCTTCTTTTGTGCCTACGCAACATTTATAAATGAGGCCCCTGGTCTGCATAACCACAGACAACACAACAAACATGATCAAGTTCCCAGAACCGTGGCTTGGCTGGCTGCTTTTGCCATAATTTGAACCTGGCCATCTCAAAGGCTCTGAAAATTCAGAGAGTTGACACAGCAGTCAAGGCCTGCCGTCATCTGGTCCAAGGCTTCTCACGGAGCTGGAAGAGAAGGAGAGAACTGAGAGAAAAGCAAGCTGCCCTCAACATGCCACAGAAGGCTCTGATGTGGTGACTTGATGGGGATCCAAGATATGTAAATGATCATGTATATGTTTTGCTCTTGGTTCTTTGTTATATGGCTGAAAATGGTTGGGGAAGTGGTTTATCCATACTTCTCCATTTTGGATAGATAGCTCTTCGTGTTGTTTGTTTAGTGTGATCCAATTTTCCCAGAAACGATTTGATTCTATGGATTCGTCTATCACAATGAGCTGTTTTTTTGTCATGTGGTTTCTTATTTATTTTTTCTCTCCACCCTTTCTCTCTCTCTCTTTGTCTCTCTGAACAAACAGAGTGCTGAATGGTTCTGGCACGGCATAGCTGGATACAGAGGGGAAGCGTGTGGCAGAGAACAGGAAGAGGTGGGGGAGAGAAGCAACTTTGTGTTTTTCATTTTGGCTTATTGTCTGCGATGCTTCCAGAAGCCAGGATGGTCTGTACCGTCTCTGACAGTTCCAGGTCAGCTTCATAGACGAGGAGAGGGAGGGTTGGAGAGAGAGAGTGGGAGAGAGAGGCCTGTGTTGTCTTCACCACGTCCCCTACAGTCTACCAACAGAACAGAGCTGTAGACAGATGGAGAGCCATTAGGATTTATTCACCAGCGACAATACTCACTTAATTGCTACACTCCCTTTCTCTTTCTCTCTCTCATTCACAGTCCCACTCATTCTGTGTCCCCCTCTCTCATTCACAGTCTCATTCATTGTTTGCCAGTAGTCTAAATGCAACCTTAGATCAACCTTAGATCATAGTTACATCCATTGTCATTATGACTAATTCACCAGGTCCATTATTGATTTACTGTAGGCCATTGATTTTAATCATTCAATCATGAGTAATTGATTCAGTAACCCATTCACTTTCCCTGCAGGCTGTTTAGTGATATTAGGATACCATTGAGTAGAGGGTATCTTTTCAGCATTAGACGTTTTCCTGGCCAGCTCTACATCTCACTCCTCTACAATCTCTATAGATTGTTTCTCTGAAGATTAAGGCAGTACTTCACTTGGGCAGGACCTCACCAGAAGTGAGTACTGCTACCCAAAATGCACCTAATTAAAACATTTAAAAAGTCAAGCTTTTGTTTAACGTTACATAAAACGTAACATTGTTTATATGCCTCTTGTTATTGTTTGCTCCCCAAATAGCCTACACACGCCTTTCCATAGATCAAGGGGCTCCTGAGTAAATTACTGAGTCAATAAATCATCACCGCATTAGAGTAAACATCCTCCTTCATTGAGATTTACTGTCCTCTTTACTGCATGCAAAGCCATTGCTCACTAACAAGAGAGGAGAAGATATTAGAAGTTTCCACGCAAGAAGAACTTCCCTTATCTAATTCAGAGTCTTGGATGGAAGACCTAAATAACCTCTGCATGCACTGTCCAGGTTGTTACTGTTAGATTTTTCCTCATATCCAATGAGCGAGACAGTGCAGTAGATGTTTTTTTTATACTGTAGTCTTTAATGGACCTGCTATTGTACTTCTTCCTTGGTCCATACTATTGATGTGGTAGAGCTGATTCAGCCTCTGTTTATATCATCTTGTCTCCTTTCCCTGTTTAATTTCTGTAATTTCTGCCTGTTCTCTACTGAGGCTCCTGCTGTTTGACATATTGATGTAGTTATCCCATGAACCTTTGCACTAAGCTGACAGGAACGCCTCCGGTGGAGATCACCTGGTCTGGCTGAAGCCTGGGAAGAGAAGCGTGTCACCGCTGTGCCTTGATGCCGAAGCTGAGATGACAGCCTCGGCAGGAGCCAATGACGGGTCAGCACGATACAGCGTCAGACCGGGGCATGGGAAAATGAATCTAGTTTCCTTGTCAGGAGATTCAGCAATATCTCTCTGGCTGAGAAGGCCCTGCCTCCTCCCCAGGGGTACAGTCCAAACCTGTATTTTTCTACAAGTGCCCACTGTCTGACCTTGTCGTTTGAGAGATAGAGGAGAGGAGGAAATAGGCCTAAAAAACTTAGTGAAAGAAGAAGCAGACATAGTGTTCATAGATGCACTGCTCACTCTGCAACGACAGGCTCAACACCCTCAGTTCCGATCTCCAGATGGATACATAGCCAACGACAGGCTCATCACCCTCAGTTTCGTTCTCCAGATGGATACATAGCCAACGACAGGCTCATCACCCTCAGTTCCGTTCTCCAGATGTATACATAGCCAACGACAGGCTCATCACCCTCAGTTCCGTTCTCCAGATGGATACATAGCCAACGACAGGCTCATCACCCTCAGTACCGTTCTCCAGATGGATACATAGCCAACGACAGGCTCATCACCCTCAGTTCCATTCTCCAGATGGATACATAGCCAACGTCCTCCTGTCACTGTGACAAGGGTTAGTAATCTGGGATGTGTGATATTTGTATTATCTATGAAATAACACACATGGAATCATGTAGTAACCAAATATTTTTTACACAAATTTACCTTGATGGCTTTGCACACTCTTGGCATTCTCTCAACCAGCTAATAGTTATGTTTTGTTTGTTTTTACTCCTGTTCTTACTCTAACTTCAACCTCTCCCATCTATTTCTTTCACAAAGGTTCTGAACCTGAATACATTTTACTGACCCTGTATGTTTTACATTGGTTATCTTCTTATTAGTCCCACCCTTCAGCTCCATCTCTTAACACCATCCATTTTGGATTTCTATTTGCCATATATTTTTAAACTGTGCTGGGATGCTTCACAAAAGTTCTAAAACTTTCTATTCTCATAGTTTCTACAGATTGTAAATGAAAGATTAACATTTTTGGAAGGAGGTCTCCTGTGGAGAAATAGCTGAAACTGGTCTGCTCCCATCTCCCACACAAACTATTCAACACAGATGAGAGGAATGGGCATTATGCAAACAAGATGCCATCGTCAGAGTTATTAGAGGCTGAGTCTACACCTCCGCCGTGTCTGACTGAGTCTGCACCTCCCGCCGTGTCTGACTGAGTCTACACCTCCGCCGTGTCTGACTGAGTCTACACCTCCGCCGTGTCTGACTGAGTCTACACCTCCGCCGTGTCTGACTGAGTCTACACCTCCGCCGTGTCTGACTGAGTCTACACCTCCGCCGTGTCTGACTGAGTCTACACCTCCGCCTGGTCCGACTCATTCTACACCTCCTCCAATCCCAGGCTCTGTCGCAGCCGGCTACGATGGGGAGGCACATGGGACGGCGCATAATTGGCACAGTGTCTACACCTCCGCTGTATCTGACTCAGTCTAATCCTCCGCTGTGTCTGACTCGGTCTAATCCTCTGCTTGTGTCTGACTCAGTCTAATCCTCCGCTGTGTCTGACTCGGTCTAATCCTCCGCTGTGTCTGACTTGGTCTAATCCTCCACCGTGTCTGACTCAGTCTAATCCTCCGCTGTGTCTGACTGAGTCTACACCTCCGCCTGGTCCGACTCAGTCTACATCTCCGCCGGGTCTGACTCAGTCTCAAGCTCCACTATGTCTGACTCAGTCTACACCTCCACTGTGTTTGACTGAGTCTACACCTCCGCCTGGTCCGACTCATTCTACACCTCCTCCAATCCCAGGCTCTGTCGCAGCCGGCTACGACGGGGAGGCACATGGGACGGCGCATAATTGGCCCAGTGTCTACACCTCCGCTGTATCTGACTCGGTCTAATCCTCCGCTGTGTCTGACTCAGTCTAATCCTCCGCTGTGTCTGACTCAGTCTACACCTCCACTGTGTCTGACTCAGTCTACACCTCCACTGTGTTTGACTCAGTCTACACCTCCACTGTGTTTGACTCAGTCTACACCTCCACTGTGTCTGACTCAGTCCACACCTCCACTGTGTTTGACTCAGTCTACACCTCCACTGTGTTTGACTCAGTCTACACCTCCACTGTGTTTGACTCAGTCTACACCTCCACTGTGTTTGACTCAGTCTACACCTCCACTGTGTTTGACTCAGTCTACACCTCCACTGTGTCTGACTCAGTCCACACCTCCACTGTGTTTGACTCAGTCTACATCTCCGCCGGGTCTGACTCAGTCTCAAGCTCCACTATGTCTGACTCAGTCTACACCTCCACTGTGTTTGACTGTACTATGAGCTGTGGATCTCAACGAGTTGTCATTTAGACATTATTCTCATAGGTTTATGATGTGTTGCTTTTCTCTTACTGTAAGAAGCAACATTGACAGTACACATCCAAGGGAGGCCATCCCAGACCCAACCAAATAAATATTATGTAGTAGGGCAGCTTGTGAATTGCTGCTGTCTCGAACTTGTCACTTTACTTGGATCTGCACATAGTCATGGGATGTAGAGTTGCTGAGTGTGTCTAAATAAATCTAAATTGAAAAAATATATATAATTAATTAAGAACTGGGTCCTGTATTATCGGACAGATATAGCTGTGTGTAACGCTGGCAAATTCACTCTCATGTTTATATCAACTGCTGCTTGCTAATCCACAGTCAAAGGATGGTGCAAAACACTTCACATAACTCTCTGCTCTGACGCCGCACTCCTCTAATTTAATTCATTCATTGATTTATTTAGAAAAAATTACTTTTGAAATAAGTTTTCTTTTCGGGAGCGAGAGGAGGAAAGGAGCTGGGCCGGATACTCACAACACGAAATAATTGATAAAGCCTGCAAATGTTTAATTTAGGAATGTGAGACTCTTACTCCATAATTACACAGACTGCCACGGGCAATGTAGAGAGAGAGAGACAGAATACAGAGGGGATAAAGCTCTTTGAAATGTGGAAAAGCATATTATGTGCTGCAGCTTTAGCGTAGCATTAGGAACCGTGCAGATGGAGAACAGTGTTAAGAATCAGATTGATTGCAGTAATAGTTTGTCTGATTCAGCTGTGGTGTTTGCTTATGGACTTGGATGCAGCAATTACCAAAGATTTGCTAGTTTTATGTTCAGTTAATTTATACATTAATATCATTGATTGGGCAGAGTCCACGTACCTGATTCCCTCCAGGACCGTGGTAATTGAATCAGCCTGCTCTGTAGTGATTGTTAATAGGTTGAGTGTGTAGAGTTAATTTGGATATTGAGGCGTAATAGTCTGCAGATTACATGTCAAATTATCCCATAGATTAAGTGCATTAATCTTTATATTGAACAATTAGATGGTTGTAGACTGTAGTACATAAAATGGAAATATCACAACCCTTTGCTTTGAATGAACCCTTGGTCTGTAAGTGTTGTAGAGCTTTAGGTTTCTCTGTCATATGTTCTGAATGCAGTCTTCTGCTGACGTACTGAATATGTACACACTAAGGCTATGTATACACTGAGTGTCCAACACATTAGGAACACCTTCCTAATATTGCGTTTGCACCCCCTTTTGCCCTCAGAACAGTAGGGGCATAGACTCTACTTAGACTCTGTTGAAAGCTTCCCACAGTTGTGTCATGTTGGCTGGATGTCTTTTGGGTGGTGGACCATTCTTGATACACATGGGAAAAACCTAGCCGTGTTCCAGTTCTTGACACACATCGGTGCTCCTGGCACCTACTACCATACCCCGTTCAAAGACACTTAAATATTTTGTCTTGCCCATTCACCCTCTGAATGGCCCACATACACAACCCATGGCTCAATTGTCTCCAGGCTTAAAATCCTTCTTTAACCTGTCTCCTCCCCTTCATCTACACTGGTTGAAGTGGCTTTAACAGGTGACATCAAAAAGGGAACAGCTTTCACCTGGATTCACCTGGTCAGTCTATGTCATGAAAAGAGCAAGTGTCCTAATATTTTGGACACTATAAGTGCAGATTGTAACACAGTGACTTGAGCACCTATGTGACACCAATGCCATTTGGTGGCTGCCACAGAACCTATACAGTGACTTGAGCACCGGTGTGACACCAACGCCATTTGGTGGCAGCCACATACTGTAACCTATACAGTGACCATATTAACCACTCGAACGTCCCATACTTCCCTTTCTCACACACACAAAACATATCCTCTTGGCTCACCTGAGATTGTTCAATGGCGTATTCTAATGTCATTCAAACCCGTTTGAGAGCTGATACTCTGAGCAGGTCTATTTTGGGTCTGTCTCCTTTTTCCTCTCTGTTTTGGGCTAGCTGCCATTGTAAGATAGGATCAGAAATTGTCACTTTCTTTCTGATTGTGACTCTTGTCTCGTTTTGGTTTGTTTTGTCTGGAATATAAAAATAAAGATGAGGGGTAAAGAAGTCATCTCCTGGCTGAGAGAGAAGTTGGCTTTGAACCAGGTCCTTCTGTCTGTGTGATACTCTGACTGACACCTCAGGCCCATGTTTTATAAAATGTGTCACTTTTTGTTAGACTTTATTCAGGTTTGGGTCTGGGGCTATTCCATGTCTGAGACGCCATAGATTAGGTGGTATGGCAGGTGACTAACTTCATGTTTCTCAAGGCTCATGTGCACGCTTGTTCTGACCTCTGCGCATGCGCTCTCGTTCACTCTCCATCTAATCTGTGTAGCCTGTCTCACATCCAAGACTGTGTCGCTAGGTACATACAGTTGAAGTCTGAAGTTTACATACACCTTAGCCAAGTACATTTAAACTCAGTTTTTCACAATTCTTGACATCTAATCCCAGTAAAAATTCCCTGCCTTAGGTCAGTTAGGATCACCACTTTATTTTAAGAATGTGAAATGTCAGAATAATAGTAGTGATTTATTTCCGCTTTTATTTCTTTCATCACATTCCCAGTGGGTCAGAAGTTTACATACACTCAATGAGTATTTGGTAGCATTGCCTTTAAATTGTTTAACTCAAACGTTTCAGGTAGCCTTCCACAAGCTTCCCACAATAAGTTGGGTGAATGTTGGCCCATTCCTCCTGACAGAGCTGGTGTAACTGAATCAGGTTTGTAGGCCTCCTTGCTCGCACACGCTTTTCTGTTCTGACCACAAATGTTCTATAGGATTGAGGTCAGGGCTTTGTGATGGCCACTCCAATACCTTGACTTTGTTGTCCTTAAGTCATTTTGCCACAACTTTGGAAGTATGTTTGGGGTCATTGTCCATTTGGAAGACCCATTTGCGACCAAGCTTTAACTTCCTGACTGATGTCTTGAGATGTTGCTTCAACATATCCACGTAATTTTCCTCCCTCGTGTAGCCAAATATTTTGTGAAGTGCACCAGTCCCTCCTGCAGCAAAGCACCCCCACAACATGATGCTGCCACCCCCGTGCTTCACAATTGGGATGGTGTTCTTCGGCTTGCAAGCCTCCCCCTTTTTCCTCCAAGCATAACGATGGTCATTATGGCCAAACAGTTCTGTTTGTGTTTCATCAGACCAGAGGATATTTCTCCAAAAAGTACCTATCTTTGTCCCCATGTGCAGTTGCAAACCATAGTCTGGCTTTTTATGGTGGTTTTGGAGCAGTGGCTTCTTCCTTGCTTTGAGGTTATGTCGATATAGGACTAATTTTACTGTGGATATAGATACTTTTGTACCTGTTTTATCGTGCATCTTCACAAGGTCCTTTGCTGTTGTTCTGGGATTGATTTGCACTTTTCGCACCAAAGTACATTCATCTTTAGGAGACAGAACGAGTCTCCTTCCTGAGCTGTATGACGGCTGCGTGGTCACATGGTGTTTATACTTGCGTACTATTGTTGTAGAGATGAACGTGGTACCTTCACGCTTTTGGAAATTGCTCCCAAGGATGAACCAGACTTGTGGAGGTCAACAATTTATTTTCTGAGGTCTTGGCTGATTTCTTTATATTTTCCCATGATGTCAAGCAAAGAGGCACTGAGTTTGAATGTAGGCCTTGAAATACATCCACCGGTACACCTCCAATTGACTCAAATGACGTCAATCAACTTAGCGTATTTAAACTTCTGACCCACTGGAATTGTGATACAGTGAATTATAAGTGAAATAATGTCTGTAAACAATTGTTGGAAAAATGACTTGTGTCATGCACAAAGTAGATGTCCTAACCGACTAACAAGAAATGTGTGGAGTGGTTGTAAAATGAGTTTTAAGGACTCAAACCTAAGTGTATGTAAACTTCCAACTTCAACTGTAGACATGCTCCAATGAGGGGATGGTGATGTTGCTATAGACTCATCAACAGCATTTTCCTGTTCCTATTGGTATTTAGTTGAACAAACGTGCCTGCTTCTGTTAACCTCTGTTGCTAGACTCACGTGCCGTCGTATTGTTGGCCTCTCTTGCTATTGGCTCGCAAGCGCACCATGCCAAAGCCACCATAGCTAGACGCACGTGTACGTTCCGTTGTCAGGCCAGTGCTGCTATGCTTTCCAGCATGTTTACATTAGCCATTATCGTTTGTTCCGGCGTACAGCTAGCCTCTGTTGCTAGGGTCACTTTATGGCCTTTTATGCCCATGTGCACGTTCTGGCAGTCTTCATCAGAATACAGGCCCACTCACATGCACACTCCTGGTCACCTCTAACTCTAAGCTATCTGGCTCTCTCATACACACACGCACATTCACATACTGTCTCTGTAAAGCAGCACACTGTCGTGAACCATAACTGTACAGTACGTTGTACAGTACATAACAGATAACTTTCATGTTCTACTGCTAGTCTTCGTTGGCTAGTCTCACATGCCCACCTTCCTCCGTCTTCCTCTTTTACACGCTGTCAAGGCTCAGGAGAAGACCCAGATGCAGACAGTTTCGAAGTAACACAAGTGTATTACAGAAAACGTGGGGCTGGAAAACGACAGGTCAAGGGCAGGCAGAGGTCAGTAGTCCAGAGCAGAGTCAGAAAGGTACAGAATGGCAGGCAGGCTCAGGGTCAGGGCAGGCAGAGGTCAGTAGTCCAGAGCAGAGTCAGAAAGGTACAGAATGGCAGGCAGGCTCAGGGTCAGGGCAGGCAGAGGTCAGTAGTCCAGAGCAGAGTCAGAAAGGTACAGAACGGCAGGCAGGCTCAGGGTCAGGGCAGGCAGAGGTCAGTAGTCCAGAGCAGAGTCAGAAAGGTACAGAATGGCAGGCAGGCTCAGGGTCAGGGCAGGCAGAGGTCAGTAGTCCAGAGCAGATTCAGAAAGGTACAGAACGGCAGGCAGGCTCAGGGTCAGGGCAGGCAGAGGTCAGTAGTCCAGAGCAGAGTCAGAAAGGTACAGAATGGCAGGCAGGCTCAGGGTCAGGGCAGGCAGAGGTCAGTAGTCCAGAGCAGAGTCAGAAAGGTACAGAATGGCAGGCAGGCTCAGGGTCAGGGCAGGCAGAGGTCAGTAGTCCAGAGCAGAGTCAGAAAGGTACAGAATGGCAGGCAGGCTCAGGGTCAGGGCAGGCAGAGGTCAGTAGTCCAGAGCAGAGTCAGAAAGGTACAGAACGGCAGGCAGGCTCAGGGTCAGGGCAGGCAGAGGTCAGTAGTCCAGAGCAGAGTCAGAAAGGTACAGAATGGCAGGCAGGCTCAGGGTCAGGGCAGGCAGAGGTCAGTAGTCCAGAGCAGATTCAGAAAGGTACAGAACGGCAGGCAGGCTCAGGGCAGAGGTCAGTAGTCCAGAGCAGAGTCAGAAAGGTACAGAATGGCAGGCAGGCTCAGGGTCAGGGCAGGCAGAGGTCAGCAGTCCAGAGCAGAGTCAGAAAGGTACAGAATGGCAGGCAGGCTCAGGGTCAGGGCAGGCAGAGGTCAGTAGTCCAGAGCAGAGTCAGAATGGTACAGAATGGCAGGCAGGCTCAGGGTCAGGGCAGGCAGAGGTCAGTAGTCCAGAGCAGAGTCAGAAAGGTACAGAATGGCAGGCAGGCTCAGGGTCAGGGCAGGCAGAGGTCAGTAGTCCAGAGCAGATTCAGAAAGGTACAGAATGGCAGGCAGGCTCAGGGTCAGGGCAGGCAGAGGTCAGTAGTCCAGAGCAGAGTCAGAAAGGTACAGAATGGCAGGCAGGCTCAGGGTCAGGGCAGGCAGAGGTCAGTAGTCCAGAGCAGATTCAGAAAGGTACAGAATGGCAGGCAGGCTCAGGGTCAGGGCAGGCAGAGGTCAGTAGTCCAGAGGAGATTCAAAAAGGTACAGAATGGCAGGCAGGCTCAGGGTCAGGGCAGGCAGAGGTCAGTAGTCCAGAGCAGATTCAGAAAGGTACAGAATGGCAGGCAGGCTCAGGGTCAGGGCAGGCAGAGGTCAGTAGTCCAGAGCAGAGTCAGAAAGGTACAGAATGGCAGGCAGGCTCAGGGTCAGGGCAGGCAGAGGTCAGTAGTCCAGAGCAGATTCAGAAAGGTACAGAATGGCAGGCAGGCTCAGGGTCAGGGCAGGCAGAGGTCAGTAGTCCAGAGGAGATTCAGAAAGGTACAGAATGGCAGGCAGGCTCAGGGTCAGGGCAGGCAGAGGTCAGTAGTCCAGAGCAGATTCAGAAAGGTACAGAATGGCAGGCAGGCTCAGGGTCAGGGCAGGCAGAGGTCAGTAGTCCAGAGCAGAGTCAGAAAGGTACAGAATGGCAGGCAGGCTCAGGGTCAGGGCAGGCAGAGGTCAGTAGTCCAGAGCAGAGTCAGAAAGGTACAGAATGGCAGGCAGGCTCAGGGTCAGGGCAGGCAGAGGTCAGTAGTCCAGAGCAGAGTCAGAAAGGTACAGAATGGCAGGCAGGCTCAGGGTCAGGGCAGGCAGAGGTCAGTAGTCCAGAGCAGAGTCAGAAAGGTATAGAATGGCAGGCAGGCTCAGGGTCAGGGCAGGCAGAGGTCAGTAGTCCAGAGCAGAGTCAGAAAGGTACAGAATGGCAGGCAGGCTCAGGGTCAGGGCAGGCAGAGGTCAGTAGTCCAGAGCAGAGTCAGAAAGGTACAGAATGGCAGGCAGGCTCAGGGTCAGGGCAGGCAGAGGTCAGTAGTCCAGATCAGATTCAGAAAGGTACAGAATGGCAGGCAGGCTCAGGGTCAGGGCAGGCAGAGGTCAGTAGTCCAGAGCAGAGTCAGAAAGGTACAGAATGGCAGTCAGGGTCAGGGCAGGCAGAGGTCAGTAGTCCAGAGCAGAGTCAGAAAGGTACAGAATGGCAGGCAGGCTCAGGGTCAGGGCAGGCAGATGTCAGTAGTCCAGAGCAGAGTCAGAAAGGTACAGAATGGCAGGCAGGCTCAGGGTCAGGGCAGGCAGAGGTCAGTAGTCCAGAGCAGAGTCAGAAAGGTACAGAATGGCAGGCAGGCTCAGGGTCAGGGCAGGCAGAGGTCAGTAGTCCAGAGCAGAGTCAGAAAGGTACAGAACGGCAGGCAGGCTCAGGGTCAGGGCAGGCAGAGGTCAGTAGTCCAGAGCAGAGTCAGAAAGGTACAGAATGGCAGGCAGGCTCAGGGTCAGGGCAGGCAGAGGTCAGTAGTCCAGAGCAGATTCAGAAAGGTACAGAACGGCAGGCAGGCTCAGGGCAGAGGTCAGTAGTCCAGAGCAGAGTCAGAAAGGTACAGAATGGCAGGCAGGCTCAGGGTCAGGGCAGGCAGAGGTCAGTAGTCCAGAGCAGAGTCAGAAAGGTACAGAATGGCAGGCAGGCTCAGGGTCAGGGCAGGCAGAGGTCAGTAGTCCAGAGCAGATTCAGAAAGGTACAGAATGGCAGGCAGGCTCAGGGTCAGGGCAGGCAGAGGTCAGTAGTCCAGAGCAGATTCAGAAAGGTACAGAATGGCAGGCAGGCTCAGGGTCAGGGCAGGCAGAGGTCAGTAGTCCAGAGCAGAGTCAGAAAGGTACAGAATGGCAGGCAGGCTCAGGGTCAGGGCAGGCAGAGGTCAGTAGTCCAGAGCAGAGTCAGAAAGGTACAGAATGGCTGGCAGGCTCAGGGTCAGGGCAGGCAGAGGTCAGTAGTCCAGAGCAGATTCAGAAAGGTACAGAATGGCAGGCAGGCTCAGGGTCAGGGCAGGCAGAGGTCAGTAGTCCAGAGCAGATTCAGAAAGGTACAGAATGGCAGGCAGGCTCAGGGTCAGGGCAGGCAGAGGTCAGTAGTCCAGAGCAGAGTCAGAAAGGTACAGAATGGCAGGCAGGCTCAGGGTCAGGGCAGGCAGATGTCAGTAGTCCAGAGCAGAGTCAGAAAGGTACAGAATGGCAGGCAGGCTCGGGGTCAGGGCAGGCAGAGGTCAGTAGTCCAGAGCAGAGTCAGAAAGGTACAGAATGGCAGGCAGGCTCAGGGTCAGGGCAGGCAGAGGTCAGTAGTCCAGAGCAGAGTCAGAAAGGTACAGAATGGCAGGCAGGCTCAGGGTCAGGGCAGGCAGAGGTCAGTAGTCCAGAGCAGAGTCAGAAAGGTACAGAATGGCAGACAGGCTCAGGGTCAGGGCAGGCAGAGGTCAGTAGTCCAGAGCAGAGTCAGAAAGGTACAGAATGGCAGGCAGGCTCAGGGTCAGGGCAGGCAGAGGTCAGTAGTCCAGAGCAGAGTCAGAAAGGTACAGAATGGCAGGCAGGCTCAGGGTCAGGGCAGGCAGAGGTCAGTAGTCCAGAGCAGAGTCAGAAAGGTACAGAATGGCAGGCAGGCTCGGGGTCAGGGCAGGCAGAGGTCAGTAGTCCAGAGCAGAGTCAGAAAGGTACAGAATGGCAGGCATGCTCGGGGTCAGGGCAGGCAGAGGTCAGTAGTCCAGAGCAGAGTCAGAAAGGTACAGAATGGCAGGCAGGCTCGGGGTCAGGGCAGGCAGAGGTCAGTAGTCCAGAGCAGAGTCAGAAAGGTACAGAATGGCAGGCAGGCTCGGGGTCAGGGCAGGCAGAGGTCAGTAATCCAGGGTGGTGTAACCTCTTTCATTTGTGTCTGTGAATTACTCTGCATAGCTAACCTCTTTCATTTGTGTATCTGTGAATGACTCTGCATTGCTAATGTATTATATAAACGTATTATACAAAGGTATTATTTATATATGACATATACAGTATATATATATATATAATATATATAATATAATCTATGACATATATCTAATATATGTCATTTTCCCTAGTGGCGCACCTGTCTAAGTCACTGCATCTCAGTGCAAGAAGCTTTACTAGAGTCCCTGGTTCGAATTCAGGCTGTATCACATCCGACCGTGATTGGGAGTGCCATAGGACAGCGCACAATTGGCCAAGCATCGTCCGGGTTTGGCCGGGGTAGGCCTTCTTTGTAAATAAGAATATGTTCTTACCAGACTTGCCTAGATAAATAAGGGTTCATTTTAATTAAAAAAACAACTGGCGGCAACCGCAGTGCAATCAATTGGAGATGAACAGTGTCTGCTGCTGAAAATATAGCTAACTTGTTAAGCGTTGCACACCAACAGATGGAGATAGCCTACACCAGTCGAGCAATTCATTTCAACAATAATCTTCATTTTAATTTTACTTTACTAACAACAAGAGGGCTTAATTGGAGTCGATTTCTTCAGAGCCTAGTCCTATATAAAATAACTTCACTGGCTGAAGTAGGCTATGATGCTTAACAGCCTAATATTTTTTTTATTAGGCCTACTTACAATTGCATCTGGTCCAAAATGTAGCATCCTACATAAAACAATAATTTAAAGAAAAAAGTCTGCACGTTCGAACTAAAACAATGTAACTAATAATTAAAAGCGCACATTTGTAAATCCCAAACTCTTAAAGTAATTGGAAAGTTAGATACAAATTATGTGTGGCATTCAAATCAAAATCAAATGTATTTATATAGCCCTTCGTACATCAGCTGATATCTCAAAGTGCTGTACAGAAACCCAGCCTAAAACCCCAAACAGCAAGCAATGTAGGTGTCGAAGCACGGTGGCTAGGAAAAACTCCCTAGAAAGGCCAAAACCTAGGAAGAAACCTAGAGAGGAACCAGGCTATGTGGGGTGGCCAGTCCTCTTCTGGCTGTGCCGGGTGGAGATTATAACAGAACATGGCCAAGATGTTCAAATGTTCATAAATGACCAGCATGGTCGAATAATAATAAGGCAGAACAGTTGAAACTGGAGCAGCAGCACGGCCAGGTGGACTGGGGACAGCAAGGAGTCATCATGTCAGGTAGTCCTGAGGCATGGTCCTAGGGCTCAGGTCCTCCGAGAGAGAGAAAGAGAGAATTAGAGAGAGCACACTTAAATTCACACAGGACACCGAATAGGACAGGAGAAGTACTCCAGATATAACAAACTGAGTCTACTCCCCCGACACAAACTACTGCAGCATAAATACTGGAAGCTGAGACAGGAGGGGTCAGGAGACACTGTGGCCCCATCCGAGGACACCCCCGGACAGGGCCAAACAGGGAGGATATAACCCCACCCACTTTGCCAAAGCACAGCCCCCACACCACTAGAGGGATATCTTCAACCACCAACTTACCATCCCGAGACAAGGCTGAGTATAGCCCACAAAGATCACCGCTACGGCACAACCCAAGGGGGGGTGCGCCAACCCAGACAGGATGACCACATCAGTGAATCAACCCACTCAGGTGACGCACCCCCTCCAGGGACAGTATGAGAGAGCCCCATTATTTCCCTCATTAACATGCAAATCAATTTATAACATTTTTGACATGCGTTTTGACTGGAATTTTTTGTTGTTATTCTGTCTCTCACTGTTCAAATAAACCTACCACTACAATTATAGACTGATCATTTCTTTGTCGGGGGCAAATGTACAAAATCAGCAGGGGATCAAACACTTTTTCCCCCTCACTGTACTATGTTATTACAAAAAAGGTTTAATTTGTGTGTCTGTGAATGACTCTGCATAGCTAACCTCTTTCATTTGTGTGTCCGTGAATGACACTGCATAGCTAACCGGTCATGCAAGATCCTGTGATAGAGGAACATATCTGTTGCTTTAATAGAGTGCACTCAGCCAGCCACAGCAGGAGGAGCTATTTTAGGGAATATGTTTTTTTGTTTGTTACCCCTACCCTACCTTCAAGGTGATTTCAACAGACAAGCATTTTCTCCAGTTAGGCTTCGCCCGCTCAGTTCAAACCCTCACTGATGGAGAGTCATGGACCTTATTTCTCCCGCAGAGTTTGTGCACCTCACGTCACACATTATTTCCTTTCAAATCAAACAAAAGGCCACGGAACTGTGCCATGTTGAATCACCGGGGAGCCAAGGGGGAAACATTACCGCAACAAGAACTTCCCCGCATCCTGTTTTGTTTTTATCCCGGCTGTTGATCTGGGCTGTTTTGTTGATATTGAGATGTGGCTTCCTCTTCTCTCTCAGGAATCAGCTTTTCATGCAGGCCACATGGATTAGTGGCATAATTCAATGCTCCTTGGAAATGTCACTCCGAAATAGGATAAAGATTGAACGTGTTGTGTTCTATGGAGAATATGTCTAAGAGTGACAGTGGGGATTTAAAGCTGTTCTAGCTTTTATTTTGGCTTCATTGTTTTTGCTGATGTCACATAGCTTATTTGTTTTGAAGTCACACTGTCTGGCCATTGTTCTTTAGAAACCTTTTATTTATAATTTAATTGTCTGATGATTCTGTTTACGGCATTCACACAGACAGAAGAATATTATTCTACAAATAAATCTATAAAGCGCCAACAGATTTCCCCATAAGTGTTTAAACCACATGAATACGTGTTGGACCTATAGCTGTAATGGTCTTGTTTAGGGACTTGGGACTCGGCCTGTAACACCAGGATAGTGGGTTCGATTCCTGGCACCACCCGTATTTAAACTGTATATATGCATGACTGTAACTTTGGATAAAAACATTTATTATTATTATTATTATTGTTTTTATTGATATATATTATGAGACACATGATAAATATCTGGCTGCGTCTGAACACTCCAATTTGTCCGTTGGTCATCAGAAAAACGTGAAAAACTGATTTGAATTTCATGTGGTAATCAAGTGTTATTAAATAACAAAAGCCCCTCATTTGAATGTGATTAACACATTGTTCAGCTGAATTCAATAATATCTTGTTAGTGTCTTGTCTGTTTTTTCACACTTGAATACACCCTGGGCCATTTTAATCATCAAACAGCCTCTTCACCTGCCAGCTGAATGTGTCTAGTTATGTAAGAACCAAATGAAGGATATTTTATTCATCATTTGTAGGTTGAATGAGCAGAACTAATTGTAACACTCAGTTGGGTTAGGACATAGCGCGACAGGACGTAGCGCGACACAATGTAGCGCGACAGGAAGTAGCGGGACAGGACTTAGAGCGACAGGACGTAGCGCGACAGAACGTAGCGCGACAGGACGTAGCGCGACAGGACGTAGAGCGACAGGACGTAGAGCGACAGGACGTAGCGCGACAGGACGTAGAGCGACAGGACGTAGAGCGACAGGACGTAAAGCGGACAGGACATAGAGCGACTGGACTTAGAGTGACAGGACGTAGAGCGACAGGACGTAGCACGACAAGACGTAGAGCGACTGGACTTAGAGCGACAGGACGTAGAGCGACAGGACGTAGCGCGACAGGACGTAGAGCAACAGGACATAGCGCGACAGGACGTAGCGCGACAGGACGTAGAGCGACAGGACGTAGAGCGACAGGACGTAAAGCGGACAGGACATAGAGCGACTGGACTTAGAGTGACAGGACGTAGAGCGACAGGACGTAGCACGACAAGACGTAGAGCGACTGGACTTAGAGCGACAGGACGTAGAGCGACAGGACGTAGCGCGAGAGGACGTAGAGCAACAGGACATAGCGCGACAGGACATAGGGCGACAGGACATAGCGCGACAGGACGTAGCGCGACAGGACGTAGCGCGACAGGACGTAGAGCGACAGGACGTAGAGCGACAGGACGTAGCGCGACAGGACGTAGAGCGACAGGACGTAGAGCGACAGGACGTAAAGCGGACAGGACATAGAGCGACTGGACTTAGAGTGACAGGGCGTGAGCGACAGGGCGTAGCACGACAAGACGTGAGAGCGACTGGACTTAGAGCGACAGGACGTAGAGCGACAGGGCGTAGCGCGACAGGGCGTGAGCAACAGGACATAGCGACAGGACATAGGGCGACAGGACATAGCGCGACAGGGCGTGGCGCGACAGGGCGTAGCGACAGGGCGTGAGAGCGACAGGACGTAGCGCGACAGGACGTAGCGCGACAGGACGTAGAGCGACAGGACGTATAGCGACAGGACGTAGCGCGACAGGACGTAGAGCGACAGGACGTAGCGCGACAGGACGTAGAGCGACAGGACGTAGAGCGACAGCGACAGGACGTAGAGCGACAGGACGTAGAGCGACAGGACGTAGAGCGACAGGACGTAGCGCGACAGGACGTAGAGCGACAGGACGTAGAGCGACAGGACGTAGAGCGACAGGACGTAAAGCGACAGGACGTAGAGTGACGTAACATTGTTCAGGGTCAGGTCAATGGAGTAGGCTCTCCAGCTCTCCGCCATTCATCTTTGTTTTGATGACGAAAGGGTGCACAGTGTGTATAACAACAACATGGTTTGTTTACAGGGAAATTCTGTAAAAACAGCAGCATTTACACAACAGATTAGGTGGTTAGGAAAAGGGTTAGGTTTAGCGAATATGATTTCCTAACCTGCTATGAAAAGTCACTTGTATCGAAGTGACTTGTTTTTAGGGAGTCCCATTTACAGGTTTTATCGTGGAAATTCAGTACTGAGAGAGATTTGGTCATTTTGTCAAACAGGCATCTTTATTTAATATCGATTAATCTTTGCAATAATGAGGCTGGTCAACCCCCCACCCTTGAGTGTTGGACCGAGTAACCTAACCTTTACACAAATGAAGAGTACTATATATAGCTGACACTAACAATACTCAGTCATGGTTGGTTCAACCCCCCTCATGCAGACCAAGGAGCATCATAAGCCACTCTAGGTTCATCCTGTCATTATCTGCACCTGGGTGTTGTCTTAACCCCTCCCTGGCTTAGTTTCCCAAATGCAAGGATGATTTAGAGACAATGAGGAATTGTTCTAAACTCCTCCTGGCTATCTCTATCTCGGTTTCACCCACCACATCTTGTCTATGTAATGCAGTCTTTAACTCATTTGTCAGCTCAAGCCATCTCTGGTGACCATACACCCAGAAATTATTCAGTTGATACTTATATATTCAGTTTATTAGCCTGTGGAATGAAACCCTAAACTTCTGTTACTACAACCACTTAAAGTACGGTCTGACCTTCATAACCACTTACAGTACGGTCTGACCATCACAACCACTTACAGTACGGTCTGGCCATCACAACCACTTACAGTACGGTCTGACCATCAACTCCACGCACAGTATGGTCTGACCATCACAACCACTTACAGTACGGTCTGACCATCAACTTCACACACAGTACGGTCTGGCCATCACAACCACTTACAGTAAGGTCTGACCATCAACTCCACACACAGTATGGTCTGACCATCACAACCACTTACAGTACGGTCTGACCATCAACTTCACACACAGTACGGTCTGGCCATCACAACCACTTACAGTACGGTCTGACCATCAACTCCACACACAGTACGGTCTGACCATCACAACCACTTACAGTACGGTCTGACCATCACAACCACTTACAATACGGTCTGACCATCACAACCACTTACAGTACGGTCTGACCATCACAACCACTTACAGTACGGTCTGGCCATCACAACCACTTACAGTACGTTCTGACCATCACAACCACTTACAGTATGGTCTGGCCATCACAACCACCTACAATACGGTCTGACCATCACAACCACTTACAGTACGGTCTGGCCATCACAACCACTTACAATACGGTCTGACCATCAACTCCACACACAGTATGGTCTGACCATCACAACCACAGTACGGTCTGACCATCACAAACACTTACAATACGGTCTGACCATCACAACCTCTTACAGTACGGTCTGACCATCACAACCTCTTACAATACGGTCTGACCATCACAACCACTTACAATATGATCTGACCATCACAACCTCTTACAATACGGTCTGACCATCACAACCACTTACAATACAGTCTGGCCATCACAACCTCTTACAGTACGCTCTGACCATCACAACCTCTTACAATACGGTCTGACCATCACAACCACTTACAATACGGTCTGACAATCACAACCACTTACAGTACGGTCTGACCATCACAACCACTTACAGTACGGTCTGACCATCACAACCACTTACAGTACGGTCTGACCATCAACTCCACACACAGTATGGTGTGACCATCACAACCACAGTACGGTCTGACCATCACAACCACTTACAGTATGGTCTGACCATCACAACCTCTTACAATACGGTCTGACCATCACGACCACTTACAATACGGTCTGACCATCACAACCACTTACAGTACGGTCTGACCATCAACTCCACACACAGTATGGTCTGACCATCACAACCACAGTACGGTCTGACCATCACAACCACTTACAGTACGGTCTGACCATCACAGCCACTTAGAGTACGGTCTGACCATCACAACCACTTACAGTACGGTCTGACCATCACAACCACAGTACGCTCTGACCATCACAACCTCTTACAGTACGCTCTGACCATCACAACCTCTTACAGTATGCTCTGACCATCACAACCACTTACAGTACGCTCTGACCATCACAACCTCTTACAGTACGGTCTGACCATCACAACCACTTACAGTACGGTCTGACCATCACGGCCACTTACAATACGGTCTGACCATCACAACCACTTACAGTACGGTCTGACCATCACGACCACTTACAATACGGTCTGACCATCACAACCACTTACAATACGGTCTGACCATCACAACCTCTTACAGTACGGTCTGACCATCACAACCACTTACAATACGGTCTGACCATCACAACCACTTACAATACGGTCTGACCATCACGACCACTTACAATACGGTCTGACCATCACGACCACTTACAATACAGTCTGACCATCACAACCACTTACAGTACGGTCTGACCATCACAACCTCTTACAATACGGTCTGACCATCACAACCTCTTACAGTACGGTCTGACCATCACAACCACTTACAGTACGGTCTGACCATCACGACCACTTACAATACGGTCTGACCATCACAACCACTTACAATACGGTCTGACCATCACGACCACTTACAATACGGTCTGACCATCACAACCACTTACAATACGGTCTGACCATCACTACCACTTACAATACGGTCTGACCATCACGACCACTTACAATACGGTCTAACCATCACAACCACTTACAGTACGGTCTGACCATCACAACCACTTACAGTACGGTCTGACCATCACAACCACTTACAGTACGGTCTGACCATCACAACCACAGTACGCTCTGACCATCACAACCTCTTACAGTACGCTCTGACCATCACAACCTCTTACAGTATGCTCTGACCATCACAACCACTTACAGTACGCTCTGACCATCACAACCTTCTACAGTACGGTCTGACCTTCACAACCACTTACAGTACGGTCTGACCATCACGACTACTTACAATACGGTCTGACCATCACAACCACTTACAATACGGTCTAACCATCACAACCACTTACAGTACGGTCTGACCATCACAACCACAGTACGCTCTGACCATCACAACCTCTTACAGTATGCTCTGACCATCACAACCTCTTACAGTATGCTCTGACCATCACAACCACTTACAGTACGCTCTGACCATCACAACCTCTTACAGTACGGTCTGACCATCACAACCACTTACAGTACGGTCTGACCATCACGACCACTTACAATACGGTCTGACCATCACAACCTCTTACAGTACGGTCTGACCATCACAACCTCTTACAGTACGGTCTGACCATCACAACCTCTTACAATACGGTCTGACCATCACAACCTCTTACAGTACGGTCTGACCATCACGACCACTTACAATACGGTCTGACCATCACAACCACTTACAATACGGTCTGACCATCACGACCACTTACAATACGGTCTGACCATCACAACCACTTACAATACGGTCTGACCATCACTACCACTTACAATACGGTCTGACCATCACGACCACTTACAATACGGTCTGACCATCACAACCACTTACAGTATGGTCTGACCATCACAACCACTTACAGTACGGTCTGACCATCACAACCACTTACAGTACAGTCTGACCATCACAACCACAGTACGCTCTGACCATCACAACCTCTTACAGTACGCTCTGACCATCACAACCACTTACAATACGGTCTGACCATCACAGCCACTTACAGTACGGTCTGACCATCACAACCACTTACAGTACGGTCTGACCATCACAACCACAGTACGGTCTGACCATCACGACCACTTACAATACGGTCTGACCATCACAACCACTTACAATACGGTCTGACCATCACAACCACTTACAGTACGGTCTGACCATCACAACCACAGTACGCTCTGACCATCACAACCTCTTACAGTACGCTCTGACCATCACAACCTCTTACAGTACGGTCTGACCATCACAACCACTTACAGTACGGTCTGACCATCACGACCACTTACAATACGGTCTGACCATCACACCACTTACAATACGGTCTGACCATCACAACCTCTTACAATACGGTCTGACCATCACAACCTCTTACAGTACGGTCTGACCATCACAACCTCTTACATTACGGTCTGACCTTCACAACCTCTTACAATACGGTCTGACCATCACAACCTCTTACAGTACGGTCTGACCATCACAACCACTTACAGTACGGTCTGACCATCACAACCACTTACAATACGGTCTGACCATCACAACCACTTACAGTATGGTCTGACCATCACGACCACTTACAGTATGGTCTGACCATCACAACCACTTACAATATGGTCTGACCATCACAACCACTTACAGTATGATCTGACCATCACAACCACTTACAATATGATCTGACCATCACGACCACTTACAATATCGTCTGACCATCAAGACCACTTACAATATGGTCTGACCATCACAACCTCTTACAATACGGTCTGACCATCACAACCACTTACAGTATGGTCTGACCGTCACAACCACTTACAGTACGGTCCGACCATCACAACCACTTACAGTATGGTCTGACCGTCACAACCACTTACAGTACGGTCCGACCATCACAACCACAGTATGGTTTGACCATCACAACCACTTACAGTATGGTCCGACCATCACAACCACAGTATGGTTTGACCATCACAACCACTTACAGTACGGTCCGACCATCACAACCACAGTACGGTTTGACCATCACAACCACTTACAGTACGGTCCAACCATCACTACCACTGTATGGTTTGACCATCACAACCACAGTATGGTGGACCCTGCCCCACCCTCACCTGCATGATTTACACTGCAGTGAGTTGAACTGGCAGAGTGAGTGTTCTCTTTCCCTTCCACTATTATCACCCAGAGTTGTGAACTTCCATCTGGGCTGACAAGCCCATCAGTCTCAATAACCGAGCAGAGCGGAGGAGAGGAGAAGAGCAGTGATTTATGTGTGTCTTGCTGTGGCTGACTGAGTCTCAGACACAGACGCTGGGGCGGTATGGTGCCTGGCTGAACTGTGCCAGGATGTGGATCCTCCCTGCTGGGGTGGTGCCTGGATGGAGCTGTGGATCCTCCCTGCTGGGGTGGTACCTGGATGAGGCTGTGGATCCTCCCTGCTGGGGTGGTGCCTGGATGGAGCTGTGGATCCTCCCTGCTGGGGTGGTGCCTGGATGGAGCTGTGGATCCTCCCTGCTGGGGTGGTGCCTGGATGAGGCTATGGATCCTCCCTGCTGGGGTGGTGCCTGGATGAGGCTGTGGATCCTCCCTGCTGGGGTGGTGCCTGGACACGTCTGTGGATCCTCCCTGCTGGGGTTGTGCCTGGACAGGGCTGTGGATCCCCCTGCTGGGGTGGTGCCTGGGCAGGGCTGTGGATCCTCCCAGCTGGGGTGGTGCCTGGACGGGGCTGTGGATCCTCCCAGCTATCTCCTTGATCGCCATGACCTCTAACTCCTGCTGTGCTAGGTGCTGTATATCTCTTGACCAATTATCTCTGTTATTGCTTACTCTCCATCCCACACTTTCCCTTTTTCTTTCTTTTTCAATTGCTGTGTTTATTTTTCACTCGCTCCTACTCTATCTCTTGATTCAGGACTATTGTGTTCAACCAGTAGACCTGAATGCTCACTCTGTGTCATCTAACAACCTTAAGGTCCAGTACAGTCAATGGGATTTCCCTGTTTTATATGCATTTCCATACTGTGAGGTTGGAATAATACTGTGAAATTGTGAAGATTATTACAATGCCCTTTTAGTGTGAGAGCTGTTTGAAAAGACCACCTGAAATGTCAGCCTGTTTTGGTGGGATGGAGTGAATTAGTTAATAGATCAATAAGAAAGCAACTTCCAAACCTCTCTGCCAATAACAGCTAGTTTCCCTCCCCACGCAGACCACTCCCAGACAGTCCTAGCAAAATCTTGCTGGAGATATTACTCTTTGCCAAGAAGCTATTCTTGTTTATTTTTGAACATTTAATTGAAAATGATCACAATAAGGTACTTAATTGTTACCCAGAAATGATTTGATGTTAAGATAAAAACAGCTGCATTGGACCGTTAACATGTTTGAGTATGTGTGAAAATCTGTGTGCACTTTCCTGTGTGTCCTTGAGGACTGTTGTGTTTGCTTCACAGTAGGACAGGAGGCCAACTGTAGGCACAGTACATGTGTCATTTGCTTTGGAAGTGCACTTTGGAAGTGTATTTATCTCTGTGTGACTAAATGACCCATGTTCAGCAAAGTAATTAGTAGATTGATTTGATCCAGTCACCCCGACATCTCATGGCCTCTGAATAACGAAATAACCATTTACCCCTGAGAGGAAAAGTCTGTACATCATCATATTAACAAGGCCCAAAACTTTTTACAATCTGAATTTGTTCATTCAATCAAGCAGGCAGTTCAGCTAACTGGAGCATCTACCTCAGCATTACAAGAAAAGAGACTCTAAAAGGAACATGGAAACAAAAAGATCCATATGTACAGCTTTAGGAATTTTCTGTCTTCTTCTTGTCTCTCTGTTTTGCAGCCTCTCTCTTTGTTCATTTTGTGGTGTTCTTTAGATGCCAAACCATATACAATGTACATTTTTGGACTGTTAATTCTGTGTGATTTCGGTGTACAGGTTTAGTAAGGTTATGGTTGGCAGGGGCATGTTGGCCAATAGGGAGAGCTGGGTTAATGACATGATCTGTAGAACCACTTATTTCTGTATTACGGTCATAAAGATTATCAGAGGAATGTTGAGTGGGTATATCGAGGAGTTATATCCATAGTCACTCTTTTTTTCCCACGCTCTCTTCCTTAGTGCTGAAGGAAACTATGAAAGAGCCAGTGGTCTGATTGAAGACTGTGTAAATCTACAGTTGAAGTCGGAAGATTACATACACCTTAGCCAACTACTACTATTTAAACTCAGTTTTTCACAATTCTTGACATTTAATCCTAGTAAAAATTCCCTCTCTTAGGTCAGTTAGGATCACCACTTTATTTCAAGAATGTGAAATGTCAGAATAATAGTAATGATTAATAATAATAATGATTTATTTCAGCTTTTATGACTTTCATCACATTCCCAGTGGGTCAGAAGTTTACATACACTCAAATAGTATTTGGTAGCATTGCTTTTAAATTGTTTAACTTTGGTTAAACATTTGGGGTAGCCTTCCACAAGCGTCCCACAATAAGTTGGGTGAATGTTGGCCCATTCCTCCTGACAGACCTGGTGTAACTAAGTCAGGTTTGTAGGCCTCCTTGCTCGCACACACATTTTCTGTTCTGCCCACAAATGTTCTATATGATTGAGGTCAGGGCTTTGTGATGGCCACTCCGATACCTTGACTTTGTTGTCCTTAAGCCATTTTGCCACAACTTTGGAAGTATGTTTGGGGTCATTGTCCATTTGGAAGACCCATTTGCGACCAAGCTTTAACTTCCTGACTGATGTCTTGAGATTTTGCTTCAATATATCCACTTAATTTTCCTCCCTCATGAAGCCATCTATTTTGTGAAGTGCACCAGTCCTTCCTGCAGCAAAGCACCCTCACAACATGATGCTGCCACCCCCATGCTTCACAATTGGGATGGTGTTCCTCAGCTTGCAAGCGTCCCTCTTTTTCCTCCAAACATAACGATGAACATTATGGCCAAACAGTTCTATTTTTGTTTCATCAGACCAGAGGACATTTCTCCAAGAAGTACGATCTTTGTCCCCATGTGCAGTTGCAAACCGTAGTCTGGCTTTTTTTATGGCGGTTTTGGAGCAGTGGCTTCTTCCTTGCTGAGCGGTCTTTCAGGTTATGTCGATATAGGACTCGTTTTACTGTGGACATAGATACTTTTGCACCTGTTTCCCCCAGCATCTTCACAAGTTCCTTTGTTGTTGTTCTTGGTTTGATTTGCACTTTTTACACCAAAGCACGTTCATCTCTAGGAGACAGAACACATATACTTCCTGAGCGGTATGACGGCTGCGTGGTCCCATGGTGTTTATTGTGGACGGACCACTAGAGGGCAGGCTGGGCTCATGGATAGTTGCCCAACGGAGCCTAGGAGACAAGGTAACCAGAGTCAATTAAGCACAGCTGACAGTACTAATGAGATACTCTCCTTCCCCTATAAAAGAGAGAATGGAACCAGCAGAGAGAGGGGAAACTATCTCTGGAAGATGGCCACCGAGAGAGAGAAGCTGTGCTGAAAGAACCACTAAGACGGTGACAAAACCGTAATTTATGTTTGTTGTAGTTTAAAGATTATCCTATTGTGTTCTTGTTTCATCTGGAGAAGAAGATGTGTGTTTTTCCTTGGAAGATTTTTCATTGATTATGTTAGAATGTTTTTGTTGACAAAATACCCTCAATAGAGAACCGTGTTCAATCAGAAAACCCTACTCCTGACTCGTTTATTCCACCTTCCCGCTTTAGAGTGACGCCTAATTACATGGTACGCTCACATTGGTGGAGGATGCGGGCATTAGGTGGACGAGTGACACAAGGATAAGTGAGTAAATAAAGATTCTTCCAGTAGACCCGGAGGAACCATTCAAGAACGATGGATAACGCCCTACTACAACAATTGTACACAGCACAGCAGACAACCATAGAACTCCTGCAACAACAGCTGAGCCGACTAGAAGAACCTAGAGTTAAGCCAAGAGCGGCTGCTCACGCCATCTTACCTCGTCTCTCCAAGGAGGATGATATTGAGGCCTTCCTCATGACCTTCGAAAGGACGGCCACCTTGGAAGAGTGGGCGAGCGCATTAGCCCCTCTTTTGACCGGGGTGGCTCAGGAAGCCTATTTTGACCTGGATTCCCGCGAAGCTGCGGACTATGGGCGACTAAAAACCAAGATCCTGTCCCGGTACCAGCTGACTGCCAGAGCTAGGGCTGTAAAGTTCCATCAATGGACCTATACAGCTGATCAACCCGTCCGTGCCCAGATCTTCGCCTTAATACGACTGACGAAACAGTGGCTAGAACCTGGAAAGGGAGTAGGACATGTGATAGAGACTCTCGTAGTGGACAAGATATTGAGAGAATTACCCAGTGACTTAAAAGGGTTGTGGGGCAAGCCAACCCGTTGTCAGCCGACGACATAGCCCAGGCGGTGGAAACATATCGGTCTACAGGGGAGTTGTTAAAAAGTGACAAGGAGGAACGGAAGGAGTCTTGCAATCCCGTACCACGACTCACCCCGGCGCGCTCGCCACCGAAACGTCCAAGCCCCTCCCGGAGGTGGGAGAAGTCAGCCACCACACAGCAGGGTCGGTGTTATAAATGTCAGTCTCCCAACCATTATGCCCCACAATGTCCTAGCAAGGATGAGCCCATGGTCACGGAGTCATCACTGCCTACCCCCACACATCCCGTTTTGAGGGGGCAGGATCAACACTGTTGGTTAGCAGAGATAGCCCCAGCCTCAGAGATTCCGGTGCGAGTCGAAGGACAAGATGTGGTAGCTATTCTCGACTCGGGAAGTATGGTTACGTTAGTAGAGGAGCGGATGGTGACCTCCGCAACACTGCTACCAGACAAAGTAGCCGTATCCTGTATCCATGGAGACACCCACTATTACCCCACTGTGAATCTGCCTATTCTCACTCCAAAAGGAAGGTGTACAGTCAGGGCCGGGAAAGTGCCGCAGCTGAAGGTGCCATTATTGATCGGGAGAGACTGTCCCTTATATAAGGAGCTTCGGCAGATGACGTTATGCGCGGGAAGAAGGGGGACAGGAAAGAAGAGAAAATCCAAGCCCGAGGTAGTAGTCCTACAAGGAGACGTAGCCGCGTCCTCGTCCTCTGCAGCAGAGGAAGAAATAGCGACCAAACGTTTACGACAGATATTCCAAGAAACCACTGATGAAGACACATGTGAAGGGCTATACACAACGCAGGAAGGAAGGAGCAACCAGGCGCTAAGGGACATATTTGAAGCTCCATCCGAGGAGGGAACCTGGAAGGGATTCTCCTCAGTCACCCCTGATGGGGATGTGGAACAACCTCCACATCCCTCTACCGAGGTCGACCTGCCCCAGGAATTAAAGGGACAGTTCGGCACCTCGCAGCATAGAAACCCAGACCTAAGGGAGGCCATGAGGAAGGTGAAGGTGATCGACGGGAGGAACGTCGACGGATCAGGTGAGCCCCCTCTTCCTTACTATGCAATCAGGCGGGGTCTCTTATACTGGGTCGTACATTTAACATTTACATTTAAGTCATTTAGCAGACGTTCTTATCCAGAGCGACTTACAAATTGGTGTACGACGAAGGGGGGAAAACCAGGAATTACTAATGGTGCCTAGGCCATACAGGGATACAGTTCTACAGTTAGCCCATTCCCACGTCCTAGGAGGACACCTGGCACGAGACAAGACTATTGACAGAATCATGCAGAGATTCTATTGGCCCCGGGTCACCCGGGATGTGGCCAGGTATTGTAGGACGTGTGATCAATGTCAACGTACAGCCCCACGGCCACACCTACGTAACCCTTTGATTCCTCTCCCCATCATAGAGACTCCCTTTGAACGCATAGCTATGGACCTCGTAGGACCCCTCCCAAAATCCGCCAGAGGACACGAGTACATCCTAGTGGTTATAGATTACGCTACCAAGTTCCCGGAGGCCATACCCCTGCGTAACATGTCGTCAAAGGGAATTGCCAAGGAGTTATTCCTGATGTTCTCTCGTGTGGGCCTCCCCAAGACTATCTTAACTGATCAAGGAACCCCGTTCATGTCCCGGTTGATGAAGGACTTGTGTCGGTTATATCAGGTTCAACAGATACGTACAAGCATATTCCACCCTCAAACAGACGGGTTGTGTGAACGCTTGAACAAAACGATAAAAAGCATGTTGAGAAGGGTGGTGTCCCGAGACGGGAAAAACTGGGACATGCTTCTCCCACACTTAATGTTTGCCCTGCGAGAAGTACCCCAGGCATCCACTGGATTCTCTCCGTTTGAATTGCTCTATGGCAGACCCTGTCGAGGAATCCTCGACTTAGCCAAGGAGACCTGGGAGACCCAACCATGCCCCTTTCGATCCACAATAGAACACGTTACCCTGATGAGAGACCGCCTGTCAGCAGTGTGGCCCATAGTCAAGGAGTATATGGAGAAGGCCCAAAGGACCCAAGGCAGGGCCTATGATAAGTCTGCGACCCCCCGTGAGTTCACCGTGGGAGAGAAAGTGATGGTGCTTGTGCCCACGGCCGAACATCGCTTGCTGGCGCAGTGGAGGGGGCCCTACGAGGTAATGAAAAGGGTCTCACCGGTCAATTACCTCATCAAGCAACCTGACAGGAGGAAGAAGGTCCAAATCTATCACATAAACCTGCTGAAGACATACCATGGACGAGAGGAGGAGGTGGCTTTGATGGCCCTGGAGGGCAAAGGAAAAGAGGAGGCTCTACCACAGGTGCGCCGTGGCCAAACTCTCCTACCGGAGCAGTCAAGACAGCTAGACAAGCTGATTATGAACTTCGGTCGAATATTCTCTCCATTCCCAGGACAAACAGATGTCCTGTTCCACCATATCCACACTGAACCCGGCAAGAAGGTACATATCCGCCCTTACAGGATTCCTGAGGCTCGCAGAGTCATCGCTAAGAAAGAGGTGAGGGAGATGTTGAGGATGGGCGTGATCGAGCCCTCGACGAGTGAGTGGTCCAGTCCCATAGTCCTGGTTCCCAAATCCGATGGTAGTATGAGACTCTGCAACGATTTTAGGGGCGTGAATGCCATCTCTACATTCGATGCGTATCCCATGCCCCGCGTGGATGAACTCTTGGAGCGCTTAGGAAAGGCCAAGTTCATCACTACCCTGGATTTGACGAAGGGATATTGGCAAGTGCCGGTGGCTCCAGAGGATCGCCCAAAGACTGCCTTCGCCACTCCAGAGGGGCTTTTCCAGTATGTGAGGATGCCCTTCGGACTGCACGGTGCTGCTGCAACCTTCCAACGCCTCATGGATGCCATTCTACGGCCCCATCAAGAGTATGCAGCGGCGTACATAGACGATGTGGTCATCCACAGCGAGGACTGGGATAGTCACCTCCTGCGATTACGGGCGGTGCTCGTGAGTTTGGAAGCCACAGGGTTGACAGCCAATCCAAATAAATGCTGCCTGGGTTTGTCCGAAGCGGAATACCTGGGGTACACCGTGGGGAATGGGAAAATACGCCCACAGGCAGAGAAGACCAGGGCAATTCGTGACTGGCCTCGACCCCGGACCAAGCGAGACGTTCGGGCCTTCTTAGGGATAACAGGATATTATCGCCGTTTTATCCCGGGATATGCAACCATTGCCAACCCCCTCACAAACCTCATCAGGAAAAACCTGCCAAACCAGGTAGAGTGGAAAGACGAGACGGAAGAGGCCTTTCAATTGTTAAAAGATGGCCTGTGTTCTGATCCCGTTCTACAGGCTCCGGACTTCTCACAAGAGTTCATTGTGCAGGTCGACGCCTCGTATACAGGGCTCGGGGCCGTACTAGCTCAGGGTAAAGGTGAAGCAGAGAAGCCGATTCTCTTCATTAATAGGAAACTCAGCGATCGGGAACAGAGGTATGCGACCGTAGAGAAAGAGGCCTTAGCCATCAAGTGGGCCCTCGATTATCTCCGGTACTACCTACTGGGTCGGAGGTTTGCATTAGTTACTGACCATGCGCCCCTCACGTGGATGGCTGGTAAGAGAAACAATAACAACAGAATAGCCAGATGGTTTTTGTCTTTACAACTGTTCTCTTTCCATGTCTTCCACAGGGCCGGATCGAGGAACGGGAATGCAGACGCGCTGTCCCGACGCTGGCGCCCGACCCTCCGGTTCGGTCCTGGGGGGGAAGGTATGTGGACGGACCACTAGAGGGCAGGCTGGGCTCATGGATAGTTGCCCAACGGAGCCTGGGAGACAAGGTAACCAGAGTCAATTAAGCACAGCTGACGGTACTAATGAGATACTCTCCTTCCCCTATAAAAGAGAGAATGGAACCAGCAGAGAGAGGGGAAACTATCTCTGGAAGATGGCCACCGAGAGAGAGAAGCTGTGCTGAAAGAACCACTAAGACGGTGACAAAACCGTGATTTATGTTTGTTGTAGTTTAAAGATTATCCTATTGTGTTCTTGTTTCATCTGGAGAAGAAGATGTGTGTTTTTCCTTGGAAGATTTTTCATTGATTATGTTAGAATGTTTTTGTTGACAAAATACCCTCAATAGAGAACCTTGTTCAATCAGAAAAACCTACTCCTGACTCGTTTATTCCACCTTCCCGCTTTAGAGTGACGCCTAATTACATGGTACGCTCACATTATACTTGCATACTATTGTTTGTACAGATGAATGTGGTACCTTCAGGCGTTTGGATATTGCTCCCAAGGATGAACCAGACTTGTGGAGGTCTACAGTTTTTTTCTCTGAGGTCTTGGCTGATTTCTTTTGATTTTCCCATGATGTCAAGCAAAGAGGCACTGAGTTTGAAGGTAGGCCTTGAAATATGTCTACAGGTACACCTCCAATTGACTCAAATGATGTCAAATTGTTACCAAGAAATTTGTGAAGTGGTTGAAAAACGAGTTTTTAATGACTCCAACCTAAGTGTATGTAAACTTCCGAATTCAACTTCAACTCACATATTGTTTGCTGGGAGCTACAGTACAAATGATCTTTTGGCTAACTCTGACACATTTACATGAATATTGTAATATTTATGTTGATTAATGTGCATTGTCCCCTATAAATAAATAAAATAAATGACAACCTATTCACTACATAGTGCACTACTTCTGAACAGAGCCCTACCTGTTCACTATATTGGGAATAGGTTGTCATTTATTTCATGCCCAACCCCGACTCCGTATCGTTCTTGTAAACCCACCGTTCCCATATGACTCTGGTCCTAAATGAAAAACATGAAGGAGAGGGCATTGAAAATGAATGTAATGAAGTGTAAGGGAGCTGTATGAAAGAACATTTCAAAGAGACTGAATTAAGTTCAAGTAAGAACACTGAAAACGGGTTCTGAGAATGGTGAAGTTGGGAATTCATCACAAAACTTTCAGTCTTTCAGGGAAGGTTTGTTGAGTCTGCTACTGTAAGATTCTGACGGTCGTAATAGAGTTGTTGAAATGTGATTGGTGTATTCCATGAAAGTTATTTCTGCAGCGTGTTAAGTTGAGGGCAGCTGCCTCTGGTTTGTTTCAAGTGTTTTCATTATTCCCTTTGAGGGAGCTGCATTGTCTGTCTCTGGTGTTTATTTTGCTCTGTTTATGAAGCTCTGAAGTTGGAGGAGTTTTAACTTGATTTGTGTTTTAGGCTGTCCTGTCCTTTTTGGTTTTGCTTATTTATGTTTATCAAATTGTTTTATTCACATGCGCTGAATACAACAGGTATTGCAGTGAAATACTTACTTACAAGCCCCTAACCAACAATGCAGTTATAGAAATATGAATAAGAAATAAAAGGAACAAGTAATTAAAGAGCAGCAGTAAAATAAAATAACAAGACTATATACAGGGGTACCGGTACAGAGTCAATGTGCGGGGGCACCTGTTAGTCGAGGTAATTGAGGTAATATGAGCATGTAGGTAGAGTTATTAAAGTGAAAATGCATAGATAATAACAGAGGAGCAGCGGCGTAAACGAGAGGGGGGTAGCCATTTAATTAGATGTTCAGATTCCTCCTCTCTATTCCCTCCTCTCTTCTCCAGACCATTTCCGGAGACCTTCTCCCTTACCTCACCTCGCTCATCAACTCATCCCTGACCGCTGGCTACGTCCCTTCTGTCTTCAAGAGAGCGAGAGTTGCACCCCTTCTGAAAAAACCTACACTCGATCCCTCCGATGTCAACAACTACAGACCAGTATCCCTTCTTTCTTTTCTCTCCAAAACTCTTGAACGTGCCGTCCTTGGCCAGCTCTCCCGCTGTCTCTCTCAGAATGACCTTCTTGATCCAAATCAGTCAGGTTTCAAGACTAGTCATTCAACTGAGACTGCTCTTCTCTGTATCACGGAGGCCCTCCGCACTGCTAAAGCTAACTCTCTCTCCTCTGCTCTCATCCTTCTAGACCTATCGGCTGCCTTCGATACTGTGAACCATCAGATCCTCCTCTCCACCCTCTCCGAGTTGGGCATCTCCGGCGCGGCCCACGCTTGGATTGCGTCCTACCTGACAGGTCGCTCCTACCAGGTGGCGTGGCGAGAATCTGTCTCCTCACCACGCGCTCTCACTACTGGCGTCCCCCAGGGCTCTGTTCTAGGCCCTCTCCTATTCTCGCTATACACCAAGTCACTTGGCTCTGTCATAACCTCACATGGTCTCTCCTATCATTGCTATGCAGATGACACACAATTAATCTTCTCCTTTCCCCCTTCTGATGACCAGGTGGCGAAACGCATCTCTGCATGTCTGGCAGACATATCAGTGTGGATGACGGATCACCACCTCAAGCTGAACCTCGGCAAGACGGAGCTGCTCTTCCTCCCGGGGAAGGACTGCCCATTCCATGATCTCGCCATCACGATTGACAACTCCATTGTGTCCTCCTCCCAGAGCGCTAAGAACCTTGGCGTGATCCTGGACAACACCCTGTCGTTTTCAACTAACATCAAGGCGGTGGCCCGTTCTTGTAGGTTCATGCTCTACAACATCCGCAGAGTACGACCCTGCCTCACACAGGAAGCAGCGCAGGTCCTAATCCAGGCACTTGTCATCTCCCGTCTGGATTACTGCAACTCGCTGTTGGCTGGGCTCCCTGCCTGTGCCATTAAACCCCTACAACTCATCCAGAACGCCGCAGCCCGTCTGGTGTTCAACCTTCCCAAGTTCTCTCACGTCACCCCGCTCCTCCGCTCTCTCCACTGGCTTCCAGTTGAAGCTCGCATCCGCTACAAGACCATGGTGCTTGCCTACGGAGCTGTGAGGGGAACGGCACCTCAGTACCTCCAGGCTCTGATCAGGCCCTACACCCAAACAAGGGCACTGCGTTCATCCACCTCTGGCCTGCTCGCCTCCCTACCACTGAGGAAGTACAGTTCCCACGCAGCCCAGTCAAAACTGTTCGCTGCTCTGGCCCCCCAATGGTGGAACAAACTCCCTCACGATGCCAGGACAGCGGAGTCAATCACCACCTTCCGGAGACACCTGAAACCCCACCTCTTTCAGGAATACCTAGGATAGGATAAAGTAATCCTTCTCACCCCCCTTAAAAGATTTAGATGCACTATTGTAAAGTGGCTGTTCCACTGGATGTCTTAAGGTGAACGCACCAATTTGTAAGTCGCTCTGGATAAGAGCGTCTGCTAAATGACTTAAATGTTAAATGTAGGAGTCTTATGGCTTGGGGGTAGAAGCTGTTAACTAGCCTCTTGGACCTAGACTTGGCGCTCTGGTACCGCTTGCCGTGCGGTAGCAGAGAGAACAGTCTGACTAGGGTGGCTGGAGTCTTTGTCAATTTTTAGGGCCTTCCTCTGACACCGCCTGGTATAGAGGTCCTCAATGGCAGGAAGCTTGGCCCCAGTGATGTGCAGGGCCGTACTCTGTAGTGCCTTGCGGTCAGAGGCCGAGCAGTGATGCAATCAGCCAGGATGCTCTCGGTGGTGCAGCTGTAGAACCTTTTGAGGATCTGAGGACCCATAGTTTGTTGGTAATGTGGACACCAAGGAACTTGAAGTTCTCAACCTGCTCCACTACATCCTCGTCGATGAGAATGGGGGCGTGCTCAGTGCTCCTTTTCCTGTAGTCCACAATCATCTCCTTTGTCTTGATCACATTGAGGGAGAGGTTGTTGTCCTGGCACCAGACGGCCAGGTTGCTGACCTCTTCCCTATAGTCACGTTGTTGTCGGTGATCAGGCCTACCACTGTTGTCATCGGCAAACTTAATGATGGTGTTGGAGTCGTGCCTGGTCGTGCAGTCATGAGTGAACAGGGAGTACAGGTGGGAGTTGAGCACGCACCCCTGAGGGGCCCCTGTGTTAAGGATCAGCGTGGCGGATGTGTTGTTACATACCCTTACCACCTGGGGGCAGCCAGTCAGAGCTTCGGTTTAGCCTGTCATGGTATGTCTGTGGCCAAGTGTTGTTGCCAAAGCCGGTTTTGCAGTTGTAGTCAGACCTTTTCCTCCTCCTCTGATCTGCTTCTGGTTGTTGTCCTGGCTGAGGAAATATTGCTGCCGACCGACCACATACATTGTCGGTTGTTTGTTTTATTTACTTTTCATCACCCGTGTCTTAATTAAGCAATAAGGCCAGAGGGGGTGTGGCATATTGGCAATATACTACGGCTAAGGGCTGTTCTGATGCACGACTCAATGTGAAGTGTCTGGATACAGCTTTTAGCCGCGGTATATTGGCCATATACCTCAAACCCCCGAGGTGTCATTATTGCTATTATAAACTGGTTACCAACGTAATTAGAGCAATAAAAATTAATGTTTTGTCATACCCGTGGTATACGGTCTGATATACCACTGCTGTTAGCCAATCAGCATTCAGGGCTTGAACTACCCAGTTTATAATAAAGCTTACTGCGATCCTCACTTTCCATCTCTCTGAATTTAGGCTATTGATCCGTCCCTGGAAGTCTGTGAGGTTCATCAATACTGGAGTGATAAATAATCAGTGGTTAAGTAAGATTGATCAGACTCCCCTGTGTGTGATCTTGGCCTTATTACTGAGGAGGGGAACATTGTAAAATCGTTATGTCTAATAACCTAATGAGTGCATTCGGAAAGTATTCAGACCCCTTGACTTTTTCCACATGTTGTTACTCTACAGCCTTATTCTAAAATTGATTAAATATTTTTATTTACTCAAGGACATTCAGAGACTTGTCCCGAAGCCACTCCTGCGTTGTCTTTGGCTGTCTGCTTAAGGTCATTGTCCTGTTGGAAGGTGAACCTTCACCCCAGTCGGACGTCCTGACCGCTGTGGAGCAGGTTTTCATCAAGGGTCTTTCTGTACTGTACTCTGTTCCTCTTTACCTCGATCCTGACTAGTCTCCCAGTCCCTGCCGCTGAAAAACATCCACACAGCATGATGCTGCCACCACCATGCTTCACCGTAGGGATAGTGCCAGGTTTCCTCCAGACTTGGCATTCAGGCCAAATAGTTCAATCTTGGTCTCATCAGACCAGAGAATCTTATTTCTCATGTTGTGAGTGTCCTTTAGGTGCCTTTTGGCAACTTCCAAGCAGGCTGCCATGTGCCTTTTTTCGAGGAGTGGCTCCCGTCTGGCCACTCTACCATAAAAGTCTGATTGGTGGAGTAAAGCAGAGTTGATGGTCCTTCTGGAAGGTTCTCCTATCTCCACAGAGGAACTCTAGAGCTCTGTTAGCGTGACCATCGGGTACTTGGTCACCTCCCTGACCAAGGCCTTTCTCCCCCGATTGCTCAGTTTGGCCAGGCGGCCAGCTCTAGGAAGAGTCTTGGTGGTTCCAAACGTTTTCCATTTAAGAGAGATGGAGGACACTGTGTTCTTGGGGACCTTCAATGCTGCAGACATTTTTTGGTACCCTTCCCAGATCTGTGCCTCGACACAATCCTGTCTCGGAGCTCTACGGACAATTCCTTCAACCTCATGGCTTGGTTTTTGCTTTAACATGCACTGTAAACTGTGGGACCGTATATAGACAGGTGTGTGCCTTTCCAAACCATTTGCAATCAATTGAATTTACCATAGGTGGACTCCAAGTTGTAGAACATCTCAAGGATGATCAATGGAGACAGGATGATGCACCTGCGCTCAATTTCGAGTTTCATAGCATAGGGTCTGAATACATATGTAAATACATTTGCAAAGATTTCCAGCCGCACCAATGTGTCGGGGGAAACACCGTACATCTGGTGACCGTGTCAGCGTGCACAGTGCCCGGCTCGCCACAGGAGTCACTAGTGTGCAATGAGACAAGGATATCCCTTCCAGCCAAACCCTCCCTAACCCGGACAATGCTAGGCCAATTGTGCACCTCCCCATGGGCCTCCCGGTCACGGCCGGCTGCAACAGAGCCTGGGCTCGAACCCAAAATCTCTAGTGGCACAGCTAGCACAGCGATGCAGTGCCTTAGACCACTGCACCACTCGGGATGATCATTGTCACTCTTTAGCACGTTATAAAAAAATAGCTCTCTCTCCAATGAACATTCCCTTGGAGACAAAGACCTTGTTTATTAAATTATGAAAATCTATCATATGCTGAATAACCTACTTGATCATTGTAATAAACTTGTTTATTTAAGTTTTATTCCCAGATAGGCTCTTTGGGGGTTTGTTTGTCAAATGTATTCCCATTATATATTCATACGTTGTTTTATTAACTTAAGTGCATCATCTATTTGTTGTCACCTGAAACCAACAGTGGAGATGGTACAGATTCCTGCAAACTTTGATAAACCTTTGTGCAATCTCAAAAGTATTTTCCTTGTTTCCTCACATCTTCTCTCCTCGCCTACTTCTCTAAATGCCAGAGGGAGGTTAGGAAAGTTTTGGAAGGAAACAACCTGTGGAGTCAGATTTTCAGGTTTTAAGAAGGAGGCAAAGGAAAGATGTCCTGAGGAATTGAGGGAAATACCTTTGAGATTCTCTCATGCTGTCAACCTAAAGACACTGTGGGTGGGTTATTATGTGATGGGAACTTTACCCTGTCCACTGTCTTGGTTATGAATCTGCTGAGGGAGGCAGATCAAGCCTATGTGATCTTAACATCCTGAGGAAATCCCCATGAGTGATAGTTGTAAATTTTTCATCCTGAGGATTTAAAAGGGATTTGGATATGAAGACAATAAACACAGCAGGCCTTAAAGTCAGACTTAGTTCAGTTTAAGACTTGTGTCAGCATTCGTTCTAATGGGTTTCTGTCCAAAAGGTTTTGACTGGAGTGCACCCAGCCATGGATCTATTCCCAGAACGAACACACCTGATTCAACTAGTGAAGGGCTTGGTGATTAGTTGACTAATGGAATCAGTTGTGCTAGTGCTGGATCCATGGAACGTCTGGGGGTAATCGGGATAGGTTTTGGAAGCTTGGTCAATTGATCAATTGCATTTACTATGTCAGACAGACACAAACCTCGAAGCACTGTGACTGACTGAATGCTTTTTGAAAAAAGTTTGCCCAGCTGGCTGCAGGCAACTTGCGTGTGTCTGTTTAATCACTCTGCTGGTGATTCAGTGGTGTCGCTTTTAATTAGGCCCGTGAGCTGTGGAGGACGAGGCTGAGGACGGGGCTGCTGTGGTGTTTGTCCTCTTTTTCCCAAAACAGAATGGGAGGACGTAATCTCACGGCCAAGTCTGTGATAAGAACTTCAGCAGGTTAGTATGCTCCTCCACGCCACTGCCAGAGACACACGCACAATAAAAAACACAGTTCCTAATAAAGACTGAAATAGAGCAAAGTAATGTCTGTTTTGTGGAAGCGTTTTACTACCTCAGTCAGGCCTGTGATCAGGGCTGGCTGAAGGCTAATGGAGGATGGAGGAAGGCAGAGATTACAAAGGAAATTAGCAGGACACAAACAGATCTGACAGAGATCTATAGACACACACACACACACACACACACACACACACACACACACACACACACACACACAGACTCTACTCAGAAACTCTCTAAACACAGCTAGGAGGAGCAGAGTTAGGAGGGCAGGGTTTTTTCTGCATGGGTAAGTATTGAGCAGGGCCGCCTAAGTGTTTTTTTTGGGCCGCCTATGTCCAAACAGTAATTTTCAGTATGGAAAAACTCTTCTGTGTAAATTTAAAATACTAAAACCAGATATGAAGTATGTAGAAAAGATAATGGAGCTACAGTACCAGTCAAAAGTTTGGACAAGTGCACCTACACATTCGTTTTTTTTGTGTACTATTTCTACATTGTAGAAATAGTCCAATTTGTAAGTCGCTCTGGATAAGAGCGTCTGCTAAATGACTTAAATGTAAATGTAAATGTACTATTGTAGAATAATAGTGAAGACATCAAAACTATGAAAAACACATATGGAATCATGTAGTAACCAAAAAAAGTGTTAAAAATATCAAAATATATTTGAGATTCTTCAAAGTAGCCACCCTTTGCCTTGATGACAGCTTTGCACACTCTTGGCATTCTCTCAACCGGCTTCATGAGGTAGTCACCTGGAATGCATTTCAATTAACAGGTGGGCCTTGTCAAAAGTTAATTTGTGGATTTCGTTTCCTTGTCACAACAATCAGTTGTGTTGTGACAAGATAGGGGTGGTATACAGAATATAACCCTTAGTGCAGCTCAAATAAGTAAAGGGAAGTGACAGTCCATCATTACTCTAAGATATAAAGGTCAATCTGGAACATTTCTAGAATTTTCTTCAAGTGCAGTCACAAAAAACATCAAGCGCTCTGATGAAACTGGCTCTCATGAGGACCACCACAGGAAAGGAAGACCCAGAATTAACTCTGCTGCACAGGATGATTTGCTCTTTGTGGGACTATCATTTGTTTTTCAACAGGACAATCACCCGACACACCTCCAGGCTGTATATGGGCTATTTGACAAAGAAGGAGAGTGATGGAGTGCTGCATCAGATGACCTGGCCTCCACAATCACCCGACCTCAACCCAATTTAGATGGTTTGGGATGAGTTGGACCGCAGAGTGAAGGAAAAGCAGCCAACAAGTGCTCAGCATATGTGGGGGCAACTTCAAAACTCTTGGAAAAGCATTCCAGGTGAACCTGGTTGAGAGAATTCCAAGAGTGTGTAAGTCTGTTATCATGGCAAAGGGTGGCTACTTTGAAGAATCTGAAATATATTTTGATTTGTTTCACACTTTTTTTTTCACTACATGATACTTGCAGCATTACATAACTGTTATTTCATGTAGAAAATAGAAAAATAAAGCAAAACCTTTTGCAGGGTAGCCTAGTGGTTAGAGCGTTGGACTTGTAACCGGAAGGTTGCAAGTTCAAATCCGAGCTGACAAGGTACAAATCTGTCGTTCTGCCCCTGAACAGGCAGTTAACCCACTGTTCCTAGGCCGTCATTGAAAATAAGAATTTGTTCTTAACTGACTTGCCTAGTTAAATAAAGGTAAAATACATTTTAAAAAATGAATAGAATTGCAGGAAATTAGCTTTTAAAAAGCTATATTTTGTCATTTCAGCCGAGGGCCTCTAAAATGTTGGTTTGGTGACTGCACAATTGGCCACATCCACCACCTAAGCCCCATTTTGATCCCCAAAAAACCCTGGAAGGCAGCAGTTGACTTAATAAGAATCTCCAATGATACAGTAGTTAAAGGGAGCATATCAGTTCGGATTCCAGACTAGATAAGTAATGTTCATGGCACCAGATGAACAGTCTGTCTGCACTAATCAAAACAGCTTCAAAATGTATCCTGGTGCTTAACTCCCCTATTCACTGCTCTGCAGTCCTCATCAGTATTGGTCACACACAGTTGATAGAGTAGATAGAAAGTTGCAGCATTGCAGTTTGCAGCCTGTTCTAGCTGCTTGTGCTATTTAATTGGGCTGTTAATGATGTGTATGGCTGCAGTGAGCCTGTGAGTGTCCCTGGGTGGGGAGTGGTTCAAGGCCGGATGGGAGGCAGCTGTTTAGCAGACTGATGGGTATCATCCATTCTTTGTGCTTTGACCTCCTCCACAGTGCAATGCTAGGATATTTTTCTATAGTCGAACAGCAACTCTGAACAACGTTCGTTGGACAGGTACATCAAGGTATTTTGCACAGACTACTTTTGGTGTCTGAAGTCTAGAACATTTCTTGAGCTTTGTGCTCCACCGCAGTGCAACACTAGGATACATCACAGTTACTTCTGGGGTGGCAGGTAGCCTAGTGGTTGGATCGTTGGGCCAGCAACCGAAAGACTGCTAGATCGCATCCCCGAGCTGACAAGGCAAAAATCGTTCTGCCCACTGTTTCTAGGCTGTCATTGTAAATAATAATGTGTTCCTAATTCTGCGCTGGTTACTTTTAGTCCCTGAAATCTAGAACAGTTTAGAAATGCAGAATCTGTTCTAGAACAGTATAGGAATGCAGAATGTGTTCTAGTTCTAGAACAGTCTAGGAATGCAGAATGTCTTAATGAGTCTAGTGAGTCCAATGAAGTTCAATCCCCGCTCCCTTACTTCTTCATTATCATCTGGATTGAAGATGACAAAAAAACAGAAAAGAGCAAAGAGTCGTGGTTGTATTTGATTACTGTTTATTGAAAAAGTATGGATTTCAGCAAAGAAAAAAAGGAATGCAACTACAGAGGAGAAACATAGGTACAAGACACTGGCTGAGCCCTGAGAGTCTACACCAAACACTAACACGCAGCCAGGATGGTGCGCAGCAAGCAAGAGCAGGCAACCTAGACATCACCCGCCCCCCTGTGCTTTTCTCTCGCTCTTCACATTCAACAAGAGACAGACAACACAGTTGAGCGGGGGGCTGGTGGGGGCGTCTGCTGCCATGGAGTGAACATCTAAGTCCCTGGCGGAGCCGGGAAATGTTTGTTCCCTTGGACTGTTGGCGTGCAGCAGTGAAAACTCATTTGAATCTGCTGGGGACTCACGCGCTATTAAATGTATAATCTGCGACATGGTTGAAACGGGGAAAGGTCCGATGGATACCTTAATTTGTGAAAAATGTATTGAACTTGATGCAGCTAAAGGATTTCTACTCTTCATGAAGAATTGAAACACTTGACCAAGCGCCTAGAACTGAGTAAGGATTCAATGAGACTATCAGCATCCTTAAATGGTTCCTATCAAAACATCCAAAAGGATCATAATGGGGCCTTCCTGGACTATAGTCAATTTCCGCCACTGCATCCCCCTTCTAGCTTGAATAATCGCTCTTGGCGCCTGCCTTCTTCTCCCGCATCCCGACTGAAGACTTTCAAATCGCTTTGAGCCCCGGTCCCAGCTGTCTTCTGCTGGAGGCTTGGGTGTTCCATCCATGGCTGTAGATGCTCCTCCAGCTACCTCTCCCCATCCTAGTCAATCAACTGCCTGGGCATAGCCTGGACCACCACAGCCCCCCTCCGCTGAGCCATGTTCTCTGGATCAGAGTTTTGTCCCTATGGCTGTTGTGGCCTGCACACATCCGGTGTCTCAGCAGCCCTCTTCTCAGGTGAGTTCTGTGCCTCTGGCCTCGCAATCTGCTTGTGATAGGGAGTCGATGGTGAGGCATATATCAGTATCTGGGGCAAAGACTTTGTGTTTTCCTGGGGAAAATGTTCAGGATATTAACAGGTTGCTTCCCGAGGCTGTGAGTCAGTCACCGGGGGCTGATACTGTCATGGTTCATGTGGGGTCAAATGACATTATGAAGGGAAGCTCAGAACAGTTGAAGATGGATGTAAAGAACCAATTTGGTCTTGACACCAACAAGCACCCTATAATATCTGGCCCTCTGCCCTTCTTAAATCATGGCAATGAACAGTTCGGCATACTTGTATCCCTCCATAACTGGCTACGAGACTATTGCAGCTCTGTGGGTGTAATATTTATTGACAATGTTGATACATTCTGTAAACAAAGCTCGTATCATAAGGAGGATGGGATCCACCCAAATCATTTGGGTTCCTGGATCCTTTCACTTCTAAAACCAAGATGACACTGCAGTAGGACGTGTGTATCTGTCTCTGCCTTTGTCTTTTGTCTTTTTCGTATATCTTAATCTCACTTTCTATCTACGAACTAAATATACTTTCCTGCAACCCGCCTCACCCAATGTGGTACGGATCTCCTATTTTTATTCATTATAACTGGAACTTCCATCATCAGCTAGTCAGCTAACTAGCTACTAGTTTTTGTCACCCACGGCTAGTGGTCAGCCAGCCTTAGCTCAGACAATACCTCCCAGTCTATTATGGACCGCTTCTCTACCATATCACCAGATTCCTGCCACTTTGGATCATTACACCGGATCATTACTTCGGATCATCGCAGCTAGCTAGCTGCAAACGAGTGGCTACTGCTAACGTCTCTGTCCCGAATCAAGCACCAGCTAGCCTTTAGCTAGCCTCGAGCTAGGCCCATATACCAGCTAATTCCAGGGCTACAATACCTCCTTTGCCAATTGGCCTGGACCCTTTATTGTCGACACGGAGTCCCGCCGATCCATCACGACTGGACAGCCAACGCAGTCTACAGCTGTCTTGGCTAGTTTTCACTGTTTTATTTCACTGTAGAGACTTCAGTCCGCTCAAAATGCCTTAGATAGCTCTTTCGTCCCACCCGACACACATGCGGAGACCTCACCTGGCTTAACTTGTCCCTCCAGAGACGAAACCTCTCTCATCGTTACTCAACTTCTAGTTTTACCACCACTGTACTCACATCCTACCATACCCTTGTCTGTACATTATGCCTTGAATCTATTCTACCACGCCCAGAAGTCTCCTCCTTTTAGTCTCTGTCCCCAACGCACTAGACAACCAGTTCTTATAGCCTTTAGCCCTACCCTTATCCTACTCCTCCTCTGTTCCTCTGGTGATGTAGATGTTAACCCAGGCCCTGTAGCCCCTAGCTCCACTCCCAGGCGCTATCATTTCTTGACTTCTGTAACTGTAAAAGCCTCACTGCTTTAGCACACTCCACCAAAAATTCTGAAATGTTCATCCCCAACTACAACATTTTCTGCCAAGATAGAACTGCAAAAGGGAGTGAAGTTGCAATCTACTGCAGAGATAGCCTTCAGAGTTCTGCCATGCTATCCAGGTCTGTGCCCAAACAGTTTGAGCTTCTACTTTTAAAAACCCACCTTTCCAGAAATAAGTCTCTCACTGTTGCTGCTCATTATAGACTCCCCTCAGACCCCAGATGTGTCCTAGACACCATATGTGAATTAATTGCCCCCCATTTATCTACAGAGTTTGTACTGTTAGGTGACCTAAACTGGGATATGCTTAATACCCCGGTGGTCCTACAATCTAAGCCAAATGCCCTCAATCTCACACAAATTATCATGGAACCTACCAGGTACAACCCAAATCTGTAAACATGGGCACCCTCATAGAGATCATCCTGACCAACCTACCCTCTAAATACACCTCTGCTGTCTTCAACCAGGATCTCAGCGATCACTCCCTCATTGCCTGTGTCCGTAATGGGTCCGGTGCTGGTCAAGGGCAGTCAGGTCTGGAGTGAACCAAGGGCTTTATCTGTTCCTGGTTCAACATTTTTTGAATGGGGCATGCTTATTTAAGATGGTGAGGAAAGCACTGTTAAAGAATACCCAGGCATCCTCTACTGACGGGATGAGGTCAATATCCTTCCAGGATACCCGGACCAGGTCGATTAGAAAGGTCTGCTCGCTAAAGTGTTTTAGGGAGCGTTTGATTGTGACGAGGAGTCGTCGTTTGACCACAGACCCGTTACGGATGCAGGCAATGAGGCAATGATCGCTGAGATATTTCTTGAAAACAGCAGAGGTGTATTTGGTTATAACATGGTTACAAGATCTACAGAAATGCCAAAGTTGGAGGTGTGGCTGTTTATAATCAGAAGCATAAGTAATATAGCTACAGGTTAATCTGCCTTACCGAAAGCCCATTCTGGTGGGAAGCTGCTATCGACCACCAAGCACTAACAGTCAGTATCTGGATAACATGTGAAATGCTTGATAATGTATGTGATATCAATAGAGAGGTATACTTTCTGGCTGATTTAAATATTGACTGGCTTTCATCATGTTGCCCACTCAAGAAAAAGCTTCAAACTGTAACTAGGGCCTGCAACCTGGTTCAGGTTATCATTCAACCTACCAGGGTAGTTACAAACATAGCCGTAGGCGGCTACATTGCGCAAGTGGTCACCTGATACCCCCAGAGAGATTCTCGCGTAAAATACAAAGGTAGCCATTACTCCAATCGGTCCTACTGAAAAACGAATTGGATATATTACTGAATAGATATTTGAAAAACACCTTGAGGATTGATTATAAACAACGTTTGCCATGTTTGTCGATATTATGGAGCTAATTTGGAATATTTTTAGCCGTTTTCGTGACTGCAATTTCTGGACGATTTCTCAGCCAAACGTGAAGAACAAACGGTGCTATTTCGCCTACAAAAATAATATTTTTGGAAAAAAGGAACATTTGCTATCTAACTGGGAGTCTCCTGAATGAAAACATCCGAAGCTCATCAAAGGTAAATTATTTAATTTGATTGCTTTTCTGATTTCCGTGACCAAGTTACCTGCTGCTAGCTGGACAAAATGCTATGCTAGGCTATCGATAAACTTACACAAATGCTTGTCTACCTTTGGCTGTAAAGCATATTTTGAAAATCTGAGATGACAGGTTGATTAACAAAAGGCTAAGCTGTGTCTCAATATATTTCATTTGTGATTTTCATGAATAGGAATATTTTTTCTAGGGATATTTATGTCCGTTGCGTTATGCTAATTAGTGTCAGGCGATGATTACGCTCCCGCATGCGGGATGGGGAGTCAGTAGAGGTTTTTAACTGGCTCAAATAGCCGACCAATCAGTATGCTGCGAACCATTAGTAAACTTTTGTCAAAAATTGTGTTTGACCAGATACAATACAGTAAACAAATTGACAACAGACTTTCAGCACGCTTATTGGGAAGGACATTCAACAAGCACAGCACTTACACACATTACGGATGATTGGCTAAGAAAAATTGATTATAAAAAGATTGTGAGGGCTGGTTTGTAGACTTTAGTGTGGCTTTTGACATTGTTGATCATAGTCTGTTGCAGGAAAAAATTGTGTTATGGCACCCCCTGCTATGTTGTTATAAAGAGTTACCTGTCTAACAGAACACAGGTAGAATCAGGAATTCCGCAGGGCAGCTGTCTAGGCCCCTTACTTTTTTCAATCTTTACTAACGACAGTGTCTATGTATACCGATGACTCAACACTATACACGTCAGATACTAAATGCACTGTATTGGGACAAATCATTCACTAAACCCTAAATCTCAACTAAATCTTGTAATGAATAATGTGGACATTTAGCAAGTTGAGGAGGCTATACTGCTTGGGGTAACCCTGGATTGTTTAACTGCCATGGTCAAAACAAAACAAACAAGTAGCTAGGATGGGTAGAAGTATACCAATAATAAAGCGCTGCTCTGCATTCTTAACAGCACTATCAACAAGGCCTTAGTTGTGTCGCACCTGGAATACTTTTCAGTCGTGTGGTCAGGTGCCACACGGAGGGACTTAGGAAAATTGCAATTGGCTCAGAGCAGGGCAGCACGGCTGGCCCTTGGATGTACACAGAGAGCTACCTTTAATAATATGCATGTCAATCTCTCCTGGCTCAAAGTGGAGGCAAGATTGACTTCATCACTACTTGTATTTGTGTTTGGTATTGACATGTTGAATGCACCGAACTATCTGTTTGAACTACTGGCACACTGGCACATGCAACCCCACAAGACATGCCACCAGAGGTCTCTTCACAGTCCCCAAGTCCATAACAGTACTACATAGAGCCATGACTACTTGGAACTATATTCCAAATCAAGTAACTCATGCCAGCAGTAAAATTAGATTTAAAAAACAGATACAAATACACCTGATGGAACAGCGGGGACTGTGAAGCAACACAAACAGACACATAGAGCCATGACTACATGGAACTATATTCCAAATCAAGTAACTCAAATCAAGTAACTCAAGTAACTCATGCCAGCAGTAAAATTAGATTTAAAAAACAGGTAAAAATACACCTTATGGAACAGCGGGGACTGTGAAGCAACACAAACAGACACATGCATACAAACACACAATAACATACTCACTATACACACGTCCATATGGATTTTGTGTTGTAGATATGTGGTAGTAGAGTAGAGGCCTGAGGGCACACACTCAATATGTTCTGAAATCTTTTATGAATGTATTGTAATGTTTTTAAAATGTATATTTGTCCTAATTTTGCTGGACCCCAGGAAGAGTAGCTGTTGCCTTGGCAGCAGCTAATGGGGATCCATAATAAATAAAAATACAATGGGACCTCAGATTTGTGATGACGTAGTCTTAACCTGTAGAATTTCAACCTATATTATCATTAGCATAGAATACAATTTGACAGACTGTCCTCCATAACTGGATGGGATTTCAGAGGTATTTTGGAACAGAACATGACTCCTAGTCAATGATGCCACACACCTTGCTGCCACTGCAACCAGCGTCACAGCCACTGGCAGGTGATGATCTCAAAGGACATATCTTCCTGTGTGTGTGCATGTGTGTGACTGGGGAGGGGGCTGTGGGCACTCTACACCAACAAAACCCTTACGATTCTCTCTGATGTTTATTGAGCGTTATGTATGGTAAGGGTTTTGTTAAATAGCACTTCATAACGTTGATTTTGTCTATCGTAAGAATAATCCCCAGCCGTCACCGGAAACTCACCTGTGATAAATCTGTATTTTTATGGGTTTTGAATTGATTCATTTGTATGCTGTGTTAGTTACTCCCTGTTGTGCTTGACCTTTTCTGGGCTGTTTCCCCATTTAAATCTGCTGAAGCGCAATAATGCTGATGCGGCCAACAGTAGATAGCTTTGTCTTAGTATTCACAAAGGCACTATCTTAACACGCCGATGATTTCCCCTCTCACCCACAGAGATGTTTTCTATTTTGTTATCATCAAACAGTGGGTTTGTTTTCCAGCAAAGGGCAATGTCATCAGTCTTTGGCTGTGTTTACACAGGCAGCCCAATCCTTTTTTTTACTAATTGGTCTTTTGACCAATCAGATCAGCTCTGAAAAAATCAGATGTGATTGTTCAAATTATGGGTAGAAATATCAGAATTGGGCTGCCTGTGTAAATGCAGCCATTGTGTCTCAGTGCTTTTTAAACTGCTTCACAGTTTTTATAAATTACAAAATTGCGTTGTCCCCTACATTTCAGTACTGATCTAAATGAGTCTAAATTGGAGTCTGTCGTTGGGAAAGAGCATGGGGGTAATAGATATCACATAGTGCAGGGCAAAAGATGACACAGTGAAACATGATGAAGAGGAAACTGCTTGATGTTGCTGATCTCTTGCTGGGTACACAGTTAGACTATTTTTTATATTAATATATCAATATGTTTCTTTTTCTTTCACAAGTTTCCACTTCTTTACGGCAATAATTATGAATATTTGAGACTGAGCAGGGAGGGAGATATTGTTTTTACAGTCTGGGGTGAAAAATTCTCCACTCCAACAACCCATTCACTCCAGATGAATATATCAACAGGAGGGACTGTCTGTCTTACCCTTGGCCGTGTTCCTTGGCTGCTGGGTTAGAAAACAAAGTTTAGAATATTTCAGATTTTCTTCTTCTTCCACCTGTTTTTTTTTGGCCTGAGATGAGAAGAAGAGTCATCTGTCCTGTCTGAACCTCTGGCTGTCCTTTTGTCTTAGCTGAAACACGTCATTAAGATTGAGGAGCATTGGAACAAGCTGGCCTTCTAGGCAGGGTTGCGAAGAAAAAGCCATATCTCAGACTGGCCAATAAAAAGATTAAGATGGGCAAAAGAACACTGACACTGGACAGAAGAACTCTGCCTAAAAGGTCAGCATTCCGGAGTCGCCTCTTCACTATTGACATTGAGAATGGTGTTTTGTGGGTACTATTTAATGAAACTGCCTTTTGAGGACTTGTGAGGCGTCTGTTTCTCAAACTACACACTCTAATGTACTTGTAGTAGTACACAGCGTTGTACAAGATCTTCAGTTTCTTGGCAATTTCTTGCATGGAATAGCCTTAATTTCTCAGAACAAGAACAGACTGATGAGTTTCAGATGAAAGTACTTTGTTTCTGGCCATTTTGAGCCTGTAATCGAACCCACAAATGCTGATGCTCCAGATACTAAACTAGTCTAAAGAAGGCCAGTTTTATTGCTTCTTTAATGAGAACAACAGTTTTCAGCTGTGCTAACATAAATGCAAAATGGTTTTCTAATGATCAGTTAGCCTTTTAAAATGATAAACTTGGATTAGCTAACACAACGTGCCATTGGAACAAAGGAGCGATGGTTCCTGATAATGGGCCTCTGTACGCCCATGTAGATATTCCATAAAAATTCTGCCGTTTCCAGCTACAATAGTCATTTACAACATTAGTGTCTACACTGTATTTCTGATCAATTCGATGTTATTTTAAAGGACAGAAAAATTGCTTTTCTTTCAAAAACAAGCTAATTTCTAAGTGACCACAAACTTTTGAACGGTAGTGTACCTCATTTTTGTAAAAATCGTTTATCTTTTGCCTCTCTATGTTTCAGAATTTTCCTTCTTTTCGCAAGAGGCTGAATGTATCTCACCGAAGAAAGCATCCGAACGAGTGAAACAGCGCCCCTCTGTCTTCCGACGTGTAGGCCATCTATCTAATGCTGTCTGGTCCAAACGAGTATGACATGGTTGCCGCCCGTAGTTAGTTAACATTTGCTCGAACACTTCCTCTAACTTCCTTCATACTGGAAGCAGAGACATAACTGCCAAAATCCCGAACAATCCCTTTAACTGTGGACCGGAAGGCTTGCTGCTACTCCTGCTGTGGCGAACAATCCCTTTAACTATGGATCAGAAGGCTTGCTGCTACTCCTGCTCTGGCAAACAATCCCTTTAACTATGGACCAGAAGGCTTGCTGCTACTCCTGCTCTGGCAAACAATCCCTTTAACTATGGACCAGACGGCTTGCTGCTACTCCTGCTCTGGCAAACAATCCCTTTAACTATGGACCAGACGGCTTGCTGCTACTCCTGCTCTGGCAAACAATCCCTTTAACTAGGGATCAGAAGGCTTGCTGCTACTCCTGCTCTGGCAAACAATCCCTTTAACTATGGACCAGAAGGCTTGCTGCTACTCCTGCTGTGGCGAACAATCCCTTTAACTATGGATCAGAAGGCTTGCTGCTACTCCTGCTCTGGCAAACAATCCTTTTAACTATGGACCAGACGGCTTGCTGCTACTCCTGCTCTGGCAAACAATCCCTTTAACTATGGACCAGGCGGCTTGCTGCTACTCCTTCTTTGGCAAACAATCCCTTTAACTATGGACCAGAAGGCTTGCTGCTACTCCTGCTTTGGCGAACAATCCCTTTAACTATGGATCAGAAGGCTTGCTGCTACTCCTGCTCTGGCAAACAATCCCTTTAACTATGGACCAGACGGCTTGCTGCTACTCCTGCTCTGGCAAACAATCCCTTTAACTATGGACCAGAAGGCTTGCTGCTACTCCTGCTCTTGCAAACAATCCCTTTAACTATGGACCAGAAGGCTTGCTGCTACTCCTGCTCTGGCAAACAATCCTTTTAACTATGGACCAGAAGGCTTGCTGCTACTCCTGCTGTGGCGAACAATCCCTTTAACTATGGACCAGACGGCTTGCTGCTACTCCTGCTGTGGCGAACAATCCCTTTAACTATGGATCAGAAGGCTTGCTGCTACTCCTGCTGTGGCGAACAATCCCTTTAACTATGGACCAGACGGCTTGCCGCTACTCCTGCTCTGGCAAACAATCCCTTTAACTATGGACCAGAAGGCTTGCTGCTACTCCTGCTGTGGCGAACAATCCCTTTAACTATGGACCAGAAGGCTTGCTGCTACTCCTGCTGTGGCAAACAATCCCTTTAACTATGGACCAGAAGGCTTGCTGCTACTCCTGCTGTGGCAAACAATCCCTTTAACTATGGACCAGACGGCTTGCTGCTACTCCTGCTGTGGCGAACAATCCCTTTAACTATGGACCAGGAGGCTTGCTGCTACTCCTGCTCTGGCAAACAATCCCTTTAACTATGGACCAGAAGGCTTGCTGCTACTCCTGCTGTGGCGAACAATCCCTTTAACTATGGACCAGATGGCTTACTGCTACTCCTGCTCTGGCAAACAATCCCTTTAACTATGGACCAGAAGGCTTGCTGCTACTCCTGCTGTAGCGAACAATCCCTTTAACTATGGACCAGAAGGCTTGCTGCTACTCCTGCTGTGGCGAACAATCCCTTTAACTATGGACCAGAAGGCTTGCTGCTACTCCTGCTGTGGCGCACACTCTAACGAATGTCATCAAAGACTGAAGAAAGCCTCAGAACAGAGATCAGAGCCTGGTTACCATCTAGCTCAGTAGACACCTGCTTCACAATCACACCATCTGCCCTCTCGTTCTGTCTGTCACCCAGCTGGGACTGGTTTGTGGGTGTGTGCCTGTATGTATTGGCATGGTTTGGGACTGATGTCTGTAGTTTGTCTAGAATGGTGTCCGCACTGTTTTAGTTTGTATTGTGCCTCTCGAGTGGGTGTAGAAGAATCCGAGTTTTTGACTAGCTGTATGTCTGCATTACGTCTATTGAGTTTAAATTTCAAAAAGCTTTATGTACCAAAGAAGGATCCAAACGTTAGTTTTATGGATTCATTTAGTTTTGTTCCCCAAGATTAAACAGCCTCAGGACTTTGCTCTGGAATTTGTCTATTCTACACCACTGGCTCACAGTTATCTGTATTGACTATTGGCTTGGTTATTGTGGAAACCTGATCTTGCAGGCTTAAAGATTTTGGAGGTGTAGGGAACAATGTTAGAGTTTTAGTTTTACAATTGAGTTGCTCAGTGTTCCTAATCCTCGATGCAACAGAGGTTGTTTTGTGTGTGACGCAGGATTATTTTATTCATCATTAATTATTCATTCATGTTCCCCAAAAGTAAACTGCTTGAAGACTTTGCTCTGGGCTCTGCTGGTAATACTGTTTAATGGACTAGTCTCCTCCAGAGTTATTTGAGTTGACTTTAGTTCCCCTTTAGTTCAAAGCTATCATTAATCTCCCCGTAGTCCTTTAACGGTAATGAAACAGTGTACTGCTGTGTGGAGGTAGCTAGATCAGCGGACTTCTTCAAAATGTCTGAATCTTCCCAGTGGGGCAGAGGACCACAGTCAGGAAGCCTGAATGGACACCCACTGTCTCTCTCACACAAGCAGCTAGGCTTTCATTCCTTCTGCACACATACATACGCACGCACACACAAACACACTCAACATGCTTCACTCTCTTGTCTCACACACACCCACAAATATAAACACACAGATCTACATATCAAATGTGGCGTCCTAATTGTAGTTGACATTTAGCTGCTTTTCTGGGACAGGCCAAGTCAAAAGGGAAGGCTATGTAAGGTGAACCAAAGCTGTCAGCACTAACACTCACTGTACTGTACTCGGTGTGCTGATACAACCATTACAGTACGCCTCATTTCATAATTCCCACCATTTCTTATATAACATCACAAGTAAAAGGGAGTCACCCTCTTCAATATGTATCACTCCAAGCCACAAAGCCACTCATTTGATACACACACACACACACACACACACACACACACACACACACACACACACACACACACACACACACACACACACACACACACACACACACACACACACACACACACACACACACACACACACACACACACACACACACACACACACACACACACACACACACACACACACACACACACACACACACACACACACACACACACACACACACACACACAAAGCCATTTGATGAGCCAGTATGGAGCTGCTCTGTGCCTAATGAAGAGAGGGGTTATTTAAGATTGTAGGAATGTTGGCCATGTGTGAATGTGTACATTTTGCCTTCAGAAAGTGTTCATACCCTTGACATATTCCACATGTTGTTGTGTTACAGCCTACATTCAAAAGGGATACCCCAAAATGACAAAGTGAAAACACGTTTTTAGAAAACTATTTATTGACATACAGAAATCTCATTTACATAAGTATTCACACCCATGAGTCAATACTTTGTAGAAGTGCCTTTGGCAGTGATTACAGCTGTGAATCTTTCTGGGTAATGCCGGGTGTACATTACACAACTTTCAAAATGCTCACATCGCTGAGCGTCTCACATTAAACGACTGTCTTGTTTTCTCTTGCCAATGTAGTGGTTCACACACTAAACGATGTGGCACAGACGGTGTGGCACACACTCCAAGATTCTTCACTTGGTTGTGAGGATTCTCCATACCCTGCTGTCTCACCAAAACAATTATGTGTTGTGATTAGATTGTTAATGAAGCTACAACGAGCTTTGGCTCAAAGCAGGCTCGTAAACATTTTCAATCAGTAATTCACACTTGCCATACAGAGTTGAAATATCTAGCCAACATTTTGAATTGAATATAATTTCTTGTGAACTTGTAACAATGACACTTTTACCTTTGGTTAAAGGTGAGTACAAACGCATAGTAGCAGTAGTCATCGCTCCTGCTTGAGAGTCTACACTCTCATTGGCTATTGCTGATCACCGTTCTCAAAACTTGTCGTTGCAAATATCACACTACAAGAGCATTTCAGATTTTGTGCCGATAAAATCAAACATGTTTGAAAATATCAGGATGACTGGGACTGCTCAAAAACGGGATCAGCAGCCCTCAGATTGAGTGTTTGACACTTTCACATTAAACGAGTGTCGTTGACGTCCGTGTCGTTGACGTCCGTGTACCCCCAGTAGATAACAACATGATGATTTTCTTTCTCAAAAACTTGGCACAGCAAAATCGTGTGGGGTACATCCGGCTTATGTCTCTAACTTTCAACACCTGGATTGTGCAACATTTGCCTATCATAATTTTTTTTACGATTCAAGCTCTGTCAAATTGGTTGTTGATAATGGTTATGCAGTTGCAAGAAAAAGTATGCGAACCCTTTAGAATTACCTGGATTTCTGCATAAATTGGTCATGTCACAACAATAGAGAAACACAATGTGCTTAAGCTAATAACACACAAATTATTGTATTTTTATTGTCTACATTGACTGCATTATTTAAACATTCACAGTGTAGGTTGGAAAAAGTATGTGAACCCCTAGTCTAATGACTTCTCCAAAAGCTAGTTGGAGTCAGGAGTAACCTGGAGTCCAATCAATGAAATGAGATTGGAGATGTTGGTTAGAGGTGCCCTGCAACATAAAAAAACACTCAGAAAATGTGATTTTGCTATTCACATGAACCATGCCTCGGACAAAAGATCTTAGAAGACCTAAGATTAAGGATTGTTGACTTGCATAAAGCTGATAAGGGTTACAAAAGTATCTCTTAAAGCCCTGATGTTCATCAGTCCACGGTAAGACAGATTGTCTATTAAAAGTTGAGAAAGTTCCTGCGCTGTGCTCTTGCAGTCATCTTTGCAGGACGGCCACTCCTAGGGAGAGTAGCAACAGTGCTGAAGGCTCAATGAGGTTAAGAAGAATCCTAGAGTGTCAGTTAGACTTACAGAAATCTCTGGAACATGCTAACATCTCTGTTGAGGAGACTACGATATGTAAAACACTAAACAAGAAGGGTGTTCATGGAAGGACACCAGAGAAGAAGCTACTGCTGTCCAAAAAAACCTTGCTGCACGTCTGAAGTTTGCAAAAGAGCACCTGGATGTTCCACAGCACTACTGGCAAAATATTCCGTGGACAGATGAAACTAAAGTTGAATTGTTTGCAAGGAACACACAACTCTATTTATGGAGAGAAAAAGGCACAGCACACCAACATCAAAACCTCATGCCAACTGTAAAATATGATGGAGGGAGCATTATGGTTTGGGCTGCTTTGCTGCCTCAGGGCCTGGACAACTTGCTATCATCGAAGGAAAAATGTATTCATATGTTTATCAAGACATTTTGCAGGAGAATGTAAGGCTATTTGTCCGATAATTGAAGCTCAACAGAGGGGTACACATATGCACATGTTAGGACATTGGGATACTGATAGGTAGGGGTACACATATGCACATGTTAGGACATCGGGATACTGATAGGGAGGGGTACACATATGCACATGTTAGGACATTGGGATACTGACAGGGAGGGGTACACATATGCACATGTTAGGACATTGGGATACTGATAGGGAGGGGTACACATATGCACATGTTAGGACATCGGGATACTAATAGGGAGGGGTACACATATGCACATGTTAGGACATTGGTATACTGATAGGTAGGGGTACACATATGCACATGTTAGGACATTGGGATACTGATAGGTAGGGGTACACATATGCACATGTTAGGACATTGGATACTGATAGGTAGGGGTACACATATGCACATGTTAGGACATTGGGATACTGATAGGTAGGGGTACACATATGCACATGTTAGGACATTGGGATACTGATAGGGAGGGGTACACATATGCACATGTTAGGACATTGAGATACTGATAGGGAGGGGTACACATACGCACATGTTAGGACATTGGGATACTGATAGGGAGGGGTACACATATGCACATGTTAGGACATTGGGATACTGACAGGGAGGGGTACACATATGCACATGTTAGGACATTGGGATACTGATAGGGAGGGGTACACATATGCACATGTTAGGACATTGGGATACTGACCGGGAGGGGTACACATATGCACATGTTAGGACATTGGGATACTGATAGGGAGGGGTACACATATGCACATGTTAGGTCATTGGGATACTGACAGGGAGGGGTACACATATGCACATGTTAGGTCATTGGGATACTGATAGGGAGGGGTACACATATGCACATGTTAGGTCATTGGGATACTGACAGGGAGGGGTACACACATTGGAAAGTATTCACACCGCTTTACTTTTTTCCACATTTTGTTGTGTTACATATCAAATTAAAAGTTAATGTCTTGAATTTATAATTATTCAACCCCTTTTTTATGGTAAGCATAAATACATTCACGAGTATGGTGAAGTTATTCATTTTGATTTGGACACCCAGTCACTACAAAAATGTATGTGTCCTTCTTAATGTGTCCTCCGTTGTCGGAGAGGGAAAAAAGTGCTCAGGGAGGCCAATGGTGATTTTACAAAGTTACAGCGTTTAATGGCTGTGATTTTAGTTTTTTAAATTATTTGTCTTCCCAGCTCAAATTTATTAGCATTGGTAACTTTGCTTGCTTGTTTTCTAATCGTCAAGGCTTTCACAGGGAGATGAAATGATAGGTTGCGAACCAACCAGTCGAGAAGTGATTGTGAAATTAAGCATAGGTAGAGGTTTTTTTCCCCAAAGTTATAGAGAGAAGTAGCTCTATAAACTCTACTTCATACTGTAGAGATGTGACTCTGTATAAACAAGTTGCTCACTGTGGTATGTAGAGTGTTACTCTAAATTTACACTAAAGAGGTGTGGGATCCAACTAGTTTTTGTGAAGTTACCGTTATACACTTGCAAGACGTTGCTCCCTGTGGTACTGAAATACACTATGGTACAATTGTAGAGAGGGATACAGTAATATTGTAGTACCAGGATATACTATAGTATAGTGCTATAGGTATAATACTGTAGTACAGAGATACTGTATACTATAGTACAGTTCTAGATAGGTACACTAGTGTAGTACAGAGATATACTGTACTATAGTACAGTTCTAGAGAGGTATACTACTGTAGTACAGAGTTAAACTATAGTACCGTTCTAGAGAAGTATATTAATGTAATACAGAGATATACTATAGTACAGTTCTAGAGGTATAATACTGTAGTACAGAGATATACTATAGTACAGTTCTAGAGGTATAATACTGTAGTACAGAGATATACTATAGTACAGTTCTAGAGGCATACTACTGTAGTACAGAGATATACTATAGTACAGTTCTAGGACAGATGAATCTAGTTGTCTTTAATCTACCTGTCATTCTCCTGCTCTCAGGTACAAATCTGTTCTTCTTCTCCTCTTTCTGTTTCCTCTAATTCTCCCCCTAAAGTCTTGACAGGTCCTGAAGTATGGGGCTCATACACAGAGTTAGGTTTGAATTATCGTGCTTTTCTCCACCAAACACCTTCAAATCCTGATTGATTTACCTTGGTTGTTGGATCAGGATTACAAACATGGCGACGTAATGTTCATTGCTCATCCAAAGCCATGTACACGCAGCGCAAATGTTAACTAGTTTTGCTTTCTGGGTTTTTCCAGTGCAGCTTAAATGTCAGGGAGTTACCACGCACACACACGTACTTACACGGAGAGGAGAGTTATCCGGCTGAGGTTTGAGTTGTGTAGATATCCTAATTGCGTTCCTGCTTTGGCGGGAGACAAAAAGTAATTAGAGCCGACATGCACTGAGCACTAAGGTGTTGCTGGAATTCTAACATGGAGCTTTCAATATATCTCTCTCTCTCTCTCCCCGCTCTCTCTCTTTCTCTCCTCCTCGCTCTCTCTCTTTCTCTCTCTCCCTGCATTTGCATTTACACTCAGTTTTTTCTCTGTCCCTCTCATCCCTAATTCAATATCATTTTCACTTGTTCTTTCTCTCCCTTCTTCCCTCTTTCTAACACTGTCTTTTGTTATCTCTCTCTCTCCCTTCTCTCCCTCCCACCTTCTCTCCATTTGCCCTCTTCTCTCTCTACCCATTCCTCTCTCTCTCTATCCCTCCCTCCACCTCTCAAACAAGGCAGCAAAATCCTCCCAGGCTTTAATGAGACATCAGTGTATTCCAAAACTTTGCTACATTCAGATGGCTCCTTCCTACTTTCCTGCAGTCCATACTATGTATAGCCTGGTAAACCATGATGTGCAGCATTGTCTGGTTAAACCAGGCTACACTATGGACTCCATTAGAGCCTCATTTTCTCAGGGGGGAAACCGGCAACCAACAAAATTACACTAATGGAAATTGTCAGAGTGTGACAGGGCAGACTCACACAAGCTTTTAGTCAAATAAATGAGTGTCCAGACTGGGAAGGAGCAACACTTCAATAGAGTACAGGCTTAACTGAATGGCAATGAAGACTGAATGCAACATGGAATTTTATTGAATAGTTGTGGGTATTTCCTCGTCTCTGAGAAAAGATTCTGATGACGGGTGTCTGATCCAATGCCAAGTGTAACAATGAGTGACATCCACTGCTATATGCATGAGTGTAATTTCACATTCGCCAACAAAGTTAGCTGTTGGTAGCTATGGTAAAGGGACCATAGCTGAGAGGATGGCTAATAGATTGGGCCTAAAATATGAGGTGTAGCAGAGCATGACCAGTGATCTAGATGCTTTAGAGTGAGGGTGGAATTATACCTATTGTGTTTGCGGTGGTTTCAGCTCCAGTTCTGAATGAGAGACCAGTGTAGTGTAGAGGGGAAAGATAGCTCCTTTTTATTAATTGAGAAAGGAGAGAAGTGAAACAGATGATGGTGGAATAGGATGGAAGAGAAGCAAATGATGAAGAGCAGAGCCGGGTCGAGCGTGCCGGTCAAATAAAACGTGTAAAAATTAACTATAGCCATTGCATTCTACCGAGCGTTATAGGGAAATAATGCACGCTCCAGAATACCCTTCAAGCCAATCAGAAAGGAGTATTCAACAATGGCATGGTATAAATAATCGTAAAACCTGAGAAGGGATTGAGAGAAAGTGTGAGCTATTTTGATAGTACCCCAGGAACTCGATTTAAGAGCGGGGCTAGTGATTTGGGTGACAAGACCAGGTCAGAAAATCACATGAGGGAATAAGGAGTTGTGAACGCACCATTAGAAGGAAACAATGGCAAACCAGTAAGAAGACAGCCTCACGGAGATGACAATGTGGTGGGAAACTGTCTGGTCTGAGGCAGCGAGCCTATGCTGGAGAATAGGTAGTGGCCAGTTGCTCGGGGTTGAGATTAAAACGGTTGTGTTGCAATGAAGGATGTCATGCTGATTGGGGGGCGGCAGGGTAGCCTAGTGGTTAGAGTGTTGGACTAGTAACTGGAAGGTTACAAGTTCAAACCCCCGAGCTGACAAAGTGCAAATCTGTCATTTTGCCCCTGAACAGGCAGTTAACCCACTGTTCCTAGGCCGTCATTGAAAATAAGAATTTGTTCTTAACTGACCTTGTTAAATAAAGGTAAAATGGAATGTGAAAAAGCTGGAAGGAGACAAAGCAGCTACATGTAATAGTCCCTGAAATGTTATTTGCCTAGGGTGCAACATGCTGTTGAGGCCCACTACAGAGTTCCCAACTTAATGTGTTGTGAAATCTGTTTTTAAAATTGTATAACTTCCTTAATTTGACTGGGCCACAGGAAGTGTAGCTGCTGCCTTGACAGCTTATGGGTGTCCATAATAAATACAAATGATCTGTAAAGCCGATTAACTGCAGACTACTTAGCCTGAACTCACCACCAAAAGTATGCATCCATAGTATAAACCTGTACTCAGAGGCCAACTGTCTAACACATAACGAGATCAGGCACTGTGCAACATGACCATAGAAAGTATGGTAATCAATTGTTAAAATGACTGATCTTGCTATGCTCCTCTTGAGAAATAGGCTATGATTATGTAAGCTGTCTTAATGTCAATATGAATGACTTGTTTACAGACATTAGGCAACATGTTGTCTCTGACAATCCACAATTGCTGGCGATAGATTGTCAGCGAGGCCGTTCAATGAGCTTTCTTGGGTTCACCTTAGTCCGAGTCCACTCCTACGCCACCAGTTAGCTGTGAACTGCACAACAGTAAGACCACACACCAGTATTCCATAGGGGGAGCCACTACCAGCATATCTGTTTCCTTGTTCTTGTAGAGGATCGCTATATTTGGAATGGACTCTGTGCGTTCCCTGCAACAAAAAAAAAATGTTTAGCAAACAGTTATATTAAAATATGTACTATGTTGTTGCTATTGCCCGCTTGACACTGTTGATTGTTAATGGCATTTACTGCAGCATGAACAGAAGGTAGCTTTACTGTTAGGAGTGGCGAAGCACTTAAATATGAACAAATATGAATCATTGTTAATGTTTAGACAATATTTTTCATACAACATGAATAAATACAGGTTGATACTTCTATTGTTACGTATGGGACTTTTATTTCAAACATTTCATAAATGCTTTGACCCGGAAGTACTTTTTTAGTGTTCCTGACGAAACGCTGATGGGAAACACAATCTGAAACTTATTGTAGTTTTAATAAAGTTCTGATTAATAGTCAATGGTGATTATTTCAGCTGCTGAAACCCAGATGTACAGAATACCCATGCAGTAGAGTGTACCCCCTGAATAATAACGTTTGTATTTACAATAAATCTGACCAGATCTGATAACTGAAATTAATGATACAATTATATATCAGAAATGGGCAACTTTAAATCGAGGTGGTGCCCACAAAAAATCTGAACTCTTCATGAGGGGCCACAGTTGCTTGCGTACCCACATCCTGGTTATAAAGACTGATAGCTGCCAGCGCTGGGTCCTTGGGCCATGCGAGAGGGCTCTGGGTGGAGGAGGCCGCATGCAGCTCAGGGAGTGGAGGAAGAGGGACCAGACTGGTCGGACACGCCCATGCCTCGCAGCTTGGAATATTCCTCCTTTGCTGGCGTAGCTGATTCTTGGGAAAAACAACCTCTGGGAATGCAGAGATGAGCAGAGTACATTCGTAGTCAATTCAGAGGAGTACATGGCTGGACATTTCTGGAACCACTGTGAATTCCCTTCGGCCAGGATTCCCAGAATTTGAGCAACGGAAAATGGCCACTTACCTAATGTGATTCTCTAACTTCTTCTCGGTGAAACCTAGTCGTGGAGGATTCACCTGGAAACTGGGAGTGGGTGTAGATCGATCACTGGAACGAGGGACATAGCCTCTGCCTCAGAGAAGATTACGCCATCTGACATGACTTAAATGGAGACCGTCGTTGGAAGACTGTTGCTGCAAAATTCCCTTATAAATATCTATAGTTCTGCTTTTTGTGACTCCTATCTTTGGCTGGCAAAATGGCTGTGTTTTTTCTACTTTCGGTGATCTAACATAATCATGTTGTGCTTTAGCTGTAAAGCATTTTTTTAATCGAACACGATTGGTAGATTAACAAGATGTTTATCTTTCATTTGCTGTGTTGGACTTGTTAATGTGTGAAAGGTACATATTTCCCCAAAAAATATATGAATTTCGCACACTGCCTTTTCAGCGGAATGTTGTCGAGATGTTCCGCTAGCGGAACCCCTGCGCTCGAAAGGTTAACTAGCCTCCAGACGAGCTTCAGTGCCATACAACTCTCCTTCCGTGGCCTCCAACTGCTCTTAAATGCAAGTAAAACTAAATGCATGCCCGCACCTGCCTGTCTTAGAATATGTGGACAACTACAAATACCTAGGTGTCTGGGCTGACTGTAAACTCTCCTTCCAGACTCATATTAATCATCTCCAATCTAAAATTAAATCTAGAATCAGCTTCCTATTTCGCAACAATGCATCCTTCACTCATGCGGCCAAACATACCCTCGTAAAACTCAACTAGCCTACCTGGTTAAATAAAGGTGTTCTCAACTAGCCTACCTGGTTAAATAAAGGTGTTCTCAACTAGCCTACCTGGTTAAATAAAAGTGTTCTCAACTAGCCTACCTGGTTAAATAAAAGTGTTCTCAACTAGCCTACCTGGTTAAATAAAGGTGTTCTCAACTAGCCTACCTGGTTAAATAAAGGTGTTCTCAACTAGCCTACCTGGTTAAATAAAGGTGTTCTCAACTAGCCTACCTGGTTAAATAAAAGTGTTCTCAACTAGCCTACCTGGTTAAATAAAGGTGTTCTCAACTAGCCTACCTGGTTAAATAAAGGTGTTCTCAACTAGCCTACCTGGTTAAATAAAGGTGTTCTCAACTAGCCTACCTGGTTAAATAAAGGTGTTCTCAACTAGCCTACCTGGTTAAATAAAGGTGTTCTCAACTAGCCTACCTGGTTAAATAAAGGTGTTCTCAACTAGCCTACCTGGTTAAATAAAAGTGTTCTCAACTAGCCTACCTGGTTAAATAAAGGTGTTCTCAACTAGCCTACCTGGTTAAATAAAGGTGTTCTCAACTAGCCTACCTGGTTAAATAAAGGTGTTCTCAACTAGCCTACCTGGTTAAATAAAGGTGTTCTCAACTAGCCTACCTGGTTAAATAAAGGTGTTCTCAACTAGCCTACCTGGTTAAATAAAGGTGTTCTCAACTAGCCTACCTGGTTAAATAAAGGTGTTCTCAACTAGCCTACCTGGTTAAATAAAAGTGTTCTCAACTAGCCTACCTGGTTAAATAAAGGTGTTCTCAACTAGCCTACCTGGTTAAATAAAGGTGTTCTCAACTAGCCTACCTGGTTAAATAAAGGTGTTCTCAACTAGCCTACCTGGTTAAATAAAGGTGTTCTCAACTAGCCTACCTGGTTAAATAAAGGTGTTCTCAACTAGCCTACCTGGTTAAATAAAGGTGTTCTCAACTAGCCTACCTGGTTAAATAAAGGTGTTCTCAACTGGCCTACCTGGTTAAATAAAAGTGAAATAAAAACAAACAATACAAATGATAGTGTGTCTACTAGATAAATTAAAAAAATTACAATCCATTCAGACCAGCCTTCCTGATTGAACCTCTCAGGAGTTACAGTACAATATGCAGGGCTATGACAGGTGTTGGGTTCAGGACTACACTAGAGACAGGAACTACAGTACAGTATGCAGGACTGCACTAGAGACAGGAGCTACAGTACAGTATGCAGGACTGCACTAGAGACAGGAGCTACAGTACAGTATGCAGGACTGCACTAGAGACAGGAGCTACAGTACAGTATGCAGGACTGCACTAGAGACAGGAGCTACAGTACAGTATGCAGGACTGCACTAGAGACAGGAGCTACAGTACAGTATGCAGGACTGCACTAGAGACAGGAGCTACAGTACAGTATGCAGGACTGCACTAGAGACAGGAGCTACAGTACAGTATGCAGGACTGCACTAGAGACAGGAGCTACAGTACAGTATGCAGGACTACACTAGAGACAGGAACTACAGTACAGTATGCAGGACTGCACTAGAGACAGGAGCTACAGTACAGTATGCAGGACTGCACTAGAGACAGGAGCAACTGTACAGTATGCAGGACTGCACTAGAGACAGGAGCTACAGTACAGTATGCAGGACTACACTAGAGACAGGAGCTACAGTACAGTATGCAGGTCTACACTAGAGACAGGAGCTACAGTACAGTATGCAGGACTACACTAGAGACAGGAGTAACTGTACAGTATGCAGGACTACACTAGAGACAGGAGCTACAGTACAGTATGCAGGACTACACTAGAGACAGGAGCTACAGTAGAGTATGCAGGTCTACACTAGAGACAGGAGCTACAGTACAGTATGCAGGAATGCACTAGAGACAGGAGCTACAGTACAGTATGCAGGACTACACTAGAGACAGGAGCTACAGTACAGTATGCAGGTCTACACTAGAGACAGGAGCTACAGTACAGTATGCAGGACTACACTAGAGACAGGAGTAACTGTACAGTATGCAGGACTACACTAGAGACAGGAGCTACAGTACAGTATGCAGGACTACACTAGAGACAGGAGCTACAGTAGAGTATGCAGGTCTACACTAGAGACAGGAGCTACAGTACAGTATGCAGGAATGCACTAGAGACAGGAGCTACAGTACAGTATGCAGGACTACACTAGAGGCAGGAGCAACTGTGCAGTATGCAGGGCTAGGACATGTGTTGGGTTCAGAACTACAGAACAGTATGCAGTTGTCACGGTTTTCTTCCTGGGAAGGAGAGGCGGACCAAAACGCAGCGTCGTTATAGTTCATGGTTCTTTAATAAGAAAACTCAAACATGAACAAACTACAAAAAAATTAACGTGAAAACCGTAACAGTCCTAACTGGTGCATAAAACACAAAGACAGGAAACAATCACCCACAAAATACCTAAAGAATATGGCTGCCTAAATATGGTTCCCAATCAGAGACAACAATAAACACCTGCCTCTGATTGAGAACCAATCTAGGCAACCATAGACTTACCTAGACACCTAAACTGAACACAACCCCACAAATCTACAAAAACCCCTAGACAAGACAAACACATAAATCACCCATATCACACCCTGGCCTAACCAAAATAATAAAGAAAACAAAGATAACTAAGGCCAGGGCGTGACAGCAGTGCTAGGACAGGTGCTGGGTTCTGGACTACACTAGAGACAGGAGCTACAGTACAGTATGCAGTGCTGGGATAAGAGGTTGGTTGTTACAGTACAGTATGCAGTGCTGGGATAAGAGGTTGGTTGTTACAGTACAGTATGCAGTGCTGGGATAAGAGGTTGGTTGTTACAGTGCGATATGCAGTGCTGGGATAAGAGGTTGGATGTTACAGTGCTGGGATAGGAGGTTGGTTGTTACAGTGCTGGGATAAGAGAGTGGTTGTTACAGTGCAATATGCAGTGCTGGGATAAGAGGTTGGTTGTTACAGTGCTGGGATAAGAGGTTGGTTGTTACAGTACAGTATGCAGTGCTGGGATAAGAGGTTGGTTGTTACAGTACAGTATGCAGTGCTGGGATAAGAGGTTGGTTGTTACAGTACAATATGCAGTGCTGGGATAAGAGGTTGGTTGTTACAGTGCAATATGCAGTGCTGGGATAAGAGAGTAGTTGTTACAGTGCAATATGCAGTGCTGGGATAAGAGGTTGGTTGTTACAGTGCGGTATGCAGTGCTGGGATAAGAGGTTACATTTCCGTTTAGTAGGGGTGCAGGTTTAAAGTGGGCTGCTGTAGATGCAGAGGTTTCACATGCAGTTGAAGGAGATTAGGCGTTGATCTTTACTGTGCACGTTTGATGGAGGTTCTGTCCAGAAGAGCAAGTTGTTAGTACGTTGAAAGATAGATAAATGAAAAGCTTGGCCACGACACCATGCTTTAGTGTGAATGAGAAGGGAGAAAGGAGATGAGAAAAAGATGGAGCGAGAGATAATTGGAAATGAGAGATGGAGGTGAAGGAAACTATGTGAGAGAGGAAGCGATGGAAAGAATGAGAGGATGATTTGGGGCCTGGAGGGAGAAAATAATATATAACACTTGGGAAATGGGGAGAGAGGATGAGAAGGAGAGGGAGGGGAGTGTTATAGAAGAGCGAGAGTTTAAAGGGTCAGAAGCAATACTCGATGAGAAATTAAAGGTGGGACGGATTAGGAAAAGAGGATGGTGGGAGAGAAGGAGAGGGGGTCTTGACAGAATAGTGGCAGATTGGGCAGAGAGAGTGATTGGAGAAATTTGGAGAGGAAGTAAAAATGATTATTTCTCTCTCTTTAATTATTAAATGAGAAGTTTGCTATGGTCTAACACATAATCTTTCACCGAAATGTTCCTCTCTCACACTTCAAGGACGGCCATCTTGATAAACATGGGACCAAGTTAGATGGACATGAGAACAAAACGAACAAGAGAGTTGCTTTATAAAAAAAATAACAGTTTGAAGTCTAGACATTAATATTTATCACCTCGTCTGTCTGTCTGTCTGTCTGTCTGCCTGCCTGCCTGCCTGCCTGCCTGCCTGCCTGCCTGCCTGCCTGCCTGCCTGCCTGCCTCCCTCCCAGTGTAGTCTGGGCTGGAGCCTAACCCAAACCCTCCATGTATAGTTTGGCCCAGAGCCGGGGACACTGTTGTTCTGTGATTGGAGTGATGGCGCAGCAGGAGACAGAGTACAGAGGACATGCCCCAGTATGAGCTCTGCACAGGTCACTGTTTCAATACCACAGCCCCCCCCCCCCCACACACACACACACACACACAGAGAGAGAGATTGCTATCGATCAAACTGCCCAGTGTTTCAAATAATATTTGAGAGTTTGCCAGTTGTGTTTGCTGTTCTGTCAGTCCGACAGACACCCCTCTGGCTCACAAAGAGTCTCTGAACTCCAAATCACTTCCTTCATGTATTGTTCTTTGAAAATCTATTCAAATTCAAAGTAATGAATGTGTCTGGTACAACTTTGGCTTTCACACTATGATAAGAATGAGATAGCAATCACCACTCAAGACTGTAGGTAAGTACACAGAAATTCCAATTCCTGGGTGAGCTAGTGAGCAAGCCATAGAGCAGGTCACGTTTTTCCGAGCTCCTGCTGAAATTGCATTTATTCAATACTTTCTTTGCTCTTTGACTCAAAAAGAACTAGGAAACAAAGTCTTTGAATGACGTGATTTACTATTTTTGTTTTAATGCGTAGATGGTGCTCAACCTGCAAAAGTTTAAGTTCAGCAGAGTCACTGACAAATAAGAAAACACAAGGCCCAAGATGAGGAGCTGGAGTTCTTCATGTGGGAGCAGACCTTCAACTGGTCTTTCCGAGATCCAGGTTCTACTAAAGATATTTGGTAATATACAGGATCTTGAACGCCGGGATTTACTTGCTCTTTCTTTGGGCAGTAGAATTAACACTGTTAAAATGAATGCATTACTTAAGTTTTTATACTTATTTCAATGTATTCCTCTCTTTCTGACAAAATATTTTTGGAACTTAATAGATAAACCGATACCTGCTTTTATCTGGAACAAGAAAAACCATCGGATACGTGAGAGTATTGCAGAGATCTCACCCCCAGGTTGGTCTAGCACTTTCAAACTTTCAATGTTATTACAGGACAGCTAATATAAGAATCGTTTTATATTGGATGACAGAAATCCCTGATGTTACAGGCCAGAAATGTTTGACCTTGGAGATCTTATCCTGTGGCCTCGCGTCCTTAGCTCTGTTCTAAACTTGCATTGGCTGAGCCTGTTTCCAAATACACTAAAAACCCTATTGTGAAACAGTCTCTAACAATCGGGAAACAGTTCAGGCGAACGTTTGGTCTCAGTGAATTTGTTACTTCTGCCCCATTATTAAAGAACCATACATTTTCTCCACCATTATTAGACCGGGTGTTTTAAATCTGGTCTGGAAAAGGGATCTCCTCAATGAACAACTTGTACACTGATATGTATTTTGCATCTTTTGAACAGTTAGTACAATAGTTCAATATTCTTGATCCCAGAAACTTGGCAGAGTATGCTTCAGAGAATGGCTGCATTGGTCAAAGGAAAAATAATCCAAGATTAGACCAGAAATAGATTCTTCTTGTGAACGATGTAAGCAGGCTCCTGCTACTTTATTACACCTTTTAGACATGCCCGAAATTGACATATTTCTGGATATCAATTTTTGAGACGTTTTCTAAAATACTGGAGAGACCTATAGAGCCTTTATTACATAATTCGGAGTGACACCACAGGAGGCCCCTCTAACCAGTTCTATAGAGTGGCACCACAGGAGGCCCTTCTAACCAGTTCTATAGTGGCACCACAGGAGGCCCCTCTAACCAGTTCCATAGTGGCACCACAGGAGGCCCCTCTAACCAGTCTATAGTGGCACCACAGGAGGCCCCTCTAACCAGTTCTATAGTGGCACCACAGGAGGCCCCTCTAACCAGTTCTATAGTGGCACCACTGGAGGCCCCTCTAACCAGTTCTATAGTGGCACCACAGGAGGCCCCTCTAAACAGTTCTATGGGCAACATGCTGGCATATATTACTCTTGTAGCTAGACGTCTTCTACTAACTAAGTGGAAGGATCGGTTTCCTCCTACTTTTAACTATTGGATAAAGGAAGTTATGCAACATCTCAAGCTAGAGAAAATACGCTCCTCCGTTAGGGGATCTGCAATTACATTTTATAATATCTGGCAACCTTTCCTATCCTTTGTAGAAGACACGGATCCAGCTAATTTCACAACTCCATAAACCAACCCAAATAAGAATGTGTTTGATTATTTTGACTCTTTACTATTACTTTGTTTTATAATATCTTTTGTATTATTATATATATTTTTTTAAATGTTTTATTTGATTATATTGCTCATTGTATATCATGCCTGCTTTAAGTCTGGTTTTGGGGTGGGGCTCTGTTAGAGCATGGGGGGGTTGGGGTGGGTTTGATTTGGTAGGGGATCCGTGTGTGTTCTGTTAGAGCAGTGGTTTCCAAACGTTTTATAGTCCCGTACCCCTTCAAACATTCAACCTCCAGCTGCGTACCCCTTCAAACATTCAACCTCCAGCTGCGTACCCCCTCTAGCACCAGGGTCAGTGCACTCTCAAATGTTTGTTTTTTTGTTGCCATCATTGTAAGCCTGTCACACACACACTATACGATACATTTATTAAACATAAGAATGAGTGTGAGTGTTTATCACAACCCGGCTCGTGGGAAGTGACAAAGAGCTCTTATAGGACCAGGCACAAATAATAATATAATAATAATCAATCATTTTGCTCTTTATTTAACCATCTTACATATAAAATCATATTTGTGAATAAAAAATGGTGAATAACTCACCACAGGTTAATGAGAAGGGTGTGCTTGACAGGATGCACATAACTCACCACAGGTTAATGAGAAGGGTGTGTTGACAGGATGCACATAACTCACCACAGGTTAATGAGAAGGGTGTGTTGACAGGATGCACATAACTCACCACAGGTTAATGAGAAGGGTGTGTTGACAGGATGCACATAACTCACCACAGGTTAATGAGAAGGGTGTGTTGACAGGATGCACATAACTCACCACAGGTTAATGAGAAGGGTGTGTTGAAAGGATGCACATAACTCACCACAGGTTAATGAGAAGGGTGTGCTTGAAAGGATGCACATAACTCACCACAGGTTAATGAGAAGGGTGTGCTTGACAGGATGCACATAACTCACCACAGGTTAATGAGAAGGGTGTGCTTGACAGGATGCACATAACTCACCACAGGTTAATGAGAAGGGTGTGCTTGACAGGATGCACATAACTCACCACAGGTTAATGAGAAGGGTGTGCTTGACAGGATGCACATAACTCACCACAGGTTAATGAGAAGGGTGTGCTTGAAAGGATGCACATAACTCACCACAGGTTAATGAGAAGGGTGTGTTGAAAGGATGCACATAACTCACCACAGGTTAATGAGAAGGGTGTGTTGAAAGGATGCACATAACTCACCACAGGTTAATGAGAAGGGTGTGCTTGAAAGGATGCACATAACTCACCACAGGTTAATGAGAAGGGTGTGTTGAAAGGATGCACATAACTCACCACAGGTTAATGAGAAGGGTGTGTTGAAAGGATGCACATAACTCACCACAGGTTAATGAGAAGGGTGTGTTGACAGGATGCACATAACTCACCACAGGTTAATGAGAAGGGTGTGTTGAAAGGATGCACATAACTCACCACAGGTTAATGAGAAGGGTGTGCTTGAAAGGATGCACATAACTCACCACAGGTTAATGAGAAGGGTGTGTTGACAGGATGCACATAACTCACCACAGGTTAATGAGAAGGGTGTGTTGAAAGGATGCACATAACTCACCACAGGTTAATGAGAAGGGTGTGCTTGAAAGGATGCACATAACTCACCACAGGTTAATGAGAAGGGTGTGCTTGACAGGATGCACATAACTCACCACAGGTTAATGAGAAGGGTGTGCTTGACAGGATGCACATAACTCACCACAGGTTAATGAGAAGGGTGTGCTTGACAGGATGCACATAACTCACCACAGGTTAATGAGAAGGGTGTGCTTGACAGGATGCACATAACTCACCACAGGTTAATGAGAAGGGTGTGCTTGAAAGGATGCACATAACTCACCACAGGTTAATGAGAAGGGTGTGTTGAAAGGATGCACATAACTCACCACAGGTTAATGAGAAGGGTGTGTTGAAAGGATGCACATAACTCACCACAGGTTAATGAGAAGGGTGTGCTTGAAAGGATGCACATAACTCACCACAGGTTAATGAGAAGGGTGTGTTGAAAGGATGCACATAACTCACCACAGGTTAATGAGAAGGGTGTGTTGAAAGGATGCACATAACTCACCACAGGTTAATGAGAAGGGTGTGTTGACAGGATGCACATAACTCACCACAGGTTAATGAGAAGGGTGTGTTGAAAGGATGCACATAACTCACCACAGGTTAATGAGAAGGGTGTGCTTGAAAGGATGCACATAACTCACCACAGGTTAATGAGAAGGGTGTGCTTGACAGGATGCACATAACTCACCACAGGTTAATGAGAAGGGTGTGCTTGACAGGACGCACATAACTCACCACAGGTTAATGAGAAGGGTGTGCTTGACAGGATGCACATAACTCACCACAGGTTAATGAGAAGGGTGTGCTTGACAGGATGCACATAACTCACCACAGGTTAATGAGAAGGGTGTGCTTGAAAGGATGCACATAACTCACCACAGGTTAATGAGAAGGGTGTGTTGAAAGGATGCACATAACTCACCACAGGTTAATGAGAAGGGTGTGTTGAAAGGATGCACATAACTCACCACAGGTTAATGAGAAGGGTGTGCTTGAAAGGATGCACATAACTCACCACAGGTTAATGAGAAGGGTGTGTTGAAAGGATGCACATAACTCACCACAGGTTAATGAGAAGGGTGTGTTGAAAGGATGCACATAACTCACCACAGGTTAATGAGAAGGGTGTGTTGACAGGATGCACATAACTCACCACAGGTTAATGAGAAGGGTGTGTTGAAAGGATGCACATAACTCACCACAGGTTAATGAGAAGGGTGTGCTTGAAAGGATGCACATAACTCACCACAGGTTAATGAGAAGGGTGTGCTTGACAGGATGCACATAACTCACCACAGGTTAATGAGAAGGGTGTGCTTGACAGGATGCACATAACTCACCACAGGTTAATGAGAAGGGTGTGCTTGACAGGATGCACATAACTCACCACAGGTTAATGAGAAGGGTGTGCTTGACAGGATGCACATAACTCACCACAGGTTAATGAGAAGGGTGTGCTTGAAAGGATGCACATAACTCACCACAGGTTAATGAGAAGGGTGTGTTGAAAGGATGCACATAACTCACCACAGGTTAATGAGAAGGGTGTGTTGAAAGGATGCACATAACTCACCACAGGTTAATGAGAAGGGTGTGCTTGAAAGGATGCACATAACTCACCACAGGTTAATGAGAAGGGTGTGTTGAAAGGATGCACATAACTCACCACAGGTTAATGAGAAGGGTGTGTTGAAAGGATGCACATAACTCACCACAGGTTAATGAGAAGGGTGTGTTGAAAGGATGCACATAACTCACCACAGGTTAATGAGAAGGGTGTGTTGAAAGGATGCACATAACTCACCACAGGTTAATGAGAAGGGTGTGTTGAAAGGATGCACATAACTCACCACAGGTTAATGAGAAGGGTGTGTTGAAAGGATGCACATAACTCACCACAGGTTAATGAGAAGGGTGTGTTGAAAGGATGCACATAACTCACCACAGGTTAATGAGAAGGGTGTGCTTGACAGGATGCACATAACTCTGCAATGTTGGGTTGAATTGGAGAGAGTCTCAGTCTTCAATCATTTTCCACACACAGTCTGTGGCTATATTTAGTTTTCATGCTAGTGAGGGCCGAGAATCCACTCTCACATAGGTACGTGGTTGCGAAGGGCATCAGTGGCTTAACAGCGCAATTTGCCAAGGCAGGATACTCTGAGCGCAGCCTTATCCAGAAATCTGGCAGTGGCTTCTGATTCAATTCAATTTTCACAGAACCGCTTGTTGCAATTTCGATGAGGCTCTCTTGTTCAGATATCGGTAAGTGGACTGAAGGCAAGGCATGAAAGTGCCTGCGTAATTGCACACCCATCTCGCCTAGGTGCTTCGCTATATCACATTTGACATTGTCCATGAGCTTGAGTTCATTTGCACACAAAAAAATCATACAATAATGGAAAGACCTGTGTGTTGTCCTTGTTAATGCAGACAGAGAAGAGCTCCAACTTCTTAATCAAAGCCTCAATTTTGTCCTTCACATTGAATATAGTTGTGGAGAGTCCCTGTAATCCTAGACTCAGATCATTCAGGTGAGAAAAAACATCACCCAGATAGGCCAGTCATGTGAGAAACAGATATATAGAATGGGTCACAAGGTTAAAATCTGTATGAAAGATACCTATAATACATAGCAGACAGTATCTGCTGTGTCAACAGTTTATTGTATAGACCAGTGTCTGGTCCTCCGACTCCAAACTGGAACCATCTCTCCCTGGTACGGTAAAGAACAGAAACATTAACTCGTGCTCTGGAATGTTCTTTAGGTTTTATCACCCAAAAGACATGGTAAATCTCCTGTCAGTGTTATCTCCCAGAGGCTCATCCTCAATAGAACACACACACAATAGTTAACAGAATACTCTATTCTTTTGCATAAAACAACCAATTCAATAAAAACATTATTACATAGTCTTGCCATTTTTAAACCATACCACCTAAGTCCATTTGATGTCACTAAGCTGTCCAGTACTTAAAAAACATATTATCCTGTTGCCCTTGTTTCCGTGGTTTGCAGAAGAGGATGTCTTCCTTAATTGACCCCCCATAAGCGTAGTAGAGATATACCAGGAGTTGTGCCAGGCCCGACACGTCTGTTGACTCATCCAGCTGTAACACATAGAATTCACTGGCTGGTATATGAAGCAGTAACTGTTTCAAAACATCTCCTGCCATGTCACTGATGCGTCGTGAAACAGTGTTTGATGAAGGCATTGTCTGTATATTTTTTGGGGCCTTTTCCCCCAGCATTGTGCCAGCCATATCAACGGCAGCAGAAAGAAGTCCTCCACAATAGTATGGGGCTTGTCTGTCCTAGCCAATCGGTAGCTCACCATATAAGACGCATCTAGCCCCTTCTTATTAATGGTACCTGTTGCTTTTATACATGTCTTTCTACTCGAAAGTCATCTTAATTCTCGCTCAAACACTCCCTTGGCTTATTTTTCAAATTGGCATGTTTTGTTTCTAAATGTCTGCGCAAGAGTGAAGGTTTAATTTCATTTTTATTTGGCATACCCCCGACGGCATTACGCATTCCCCAGTTTGGGAATAGCCGTGTTAGAGCATGGGGTGTCGATTTGATTTGGTTGGGAATCCGTGTGTGTTCTGTTAGAGCATGGGGGGTGAGTTTGATTTGGTTGGGGATCCGTGTGTGTTCTGTTAGAACAAAGGGGTTGGGGTGGGTTTGATTTGGTTGGGGATCCGTGTGTGTTCTGTTAGAACAAAGGGGTTGGGGTGAGTTTGATTTGGTTGGGGATCCGTGTGTGTTCTGTTAGAACAAAGGGGTTGGGGTGGGTTTGATTTGGTAGGGGATCCATGTGTGTTCTGTTAGAGCATGGGGATTGGCGTGGGTTTGATTTGGTAGGGGATCCGTGTGTGATCTGTTAGAGCATGGGGGTTGGGGTGGGTTTGATTTGGTAGGGGATCTGTGTGTTCTGCCCTCCAGCTGTTCTGTCTGTTATCTGTAGAATCATATAAAATGCCAAATTTAAAAAACTTTAAAAATGATCTTCAATGATTTTCAATGAGGAACATTTTGAATTTAAATTGACCCCCAACTCTGGGTGAAGGTCATACAATTATCAAGACCGATGACAGACAGAGACATTACATCTCTACCTTACTCTCTTTCCATTTTGCACCACCTCAAAGGTGCTATATATAATACCATCCTTCTGTGACCACTAGTTTTCCTGGACTACATTACATACAGTAGAGACATTGGACTGACTGTGATCCCTATGAGGACTTTGAGGGAGTGTGTGTCACTGGAGAGTGTGTGTATGTTGTGTCTGTACAGAACACAACATAACACACACACACACACACACTCCCCACCTCACACAGTAGTCCATGAACACGTGAAGGGCATTGGACAGGACTGTGTTGGTTTAATATGGATTCTGGCTCAATGTAACTGGTTAATAGGATTAATAACACATTAGACAGGTCTTTACAGAGGGGGGCTAGAGGAGCAGCTGCAACATGTTTATTCAGCACTAATGTGTGTATGTGGTCAAGGCTCATCATGTCATTTTATGTTCCCATCATATTTATAGTATCATGATTTCGACTTGGTCTGCGGTCTCGCCCTGTACATACACACACACACAACTTCTGAGGGCTCTGCAATAGATTTACTTATTGCGTTTCTAGTGAAATACCTGGGTAGTCACCTGAGGTGAAGCATCACTGTCATGTTTATCTCATTGATATTCACAGCAGGCTCCCTTTCAGATGCTTTTTATTTTCTCAGGTCTTTCAACTGTTTTCAATTGAAGGCAATGAAATGTTGCAATGAGATTATTGCATTCAGTGAGACATACATGCAATGCAATGAAATGATGGAAGAATTGCATTTTTGCTCCAAATACCATATCAATAGGAGTCACATGTCATAATAAAAACCATTTTATTTTTGAGGGTGGATGGGCTTTTGTGAAACCAAACCAAATCCATTTCCTTTTGTAATGTCACACTAAAGCGATTTGCATTTGAAAAGATAACCACTTTACTAGGTGAATGCATGTATTTCTGACTGACAGGCTGCATTTTGGGTGGAGATATATTTTTTTTACATTTTAGTCATTTAGCAGATGCAGAGATCTTCTCTGGAGCGACATACAGGAACAATTAGGGTTAGGACAGATTTTTCCCCTAGACGGCTCAGGGATTCGAACCGGCTACCTTTCGGTTACTGGCCCGACGCTCTCAACTTCTAGGCTAGAAATGACTCATAACAGACAATGATAGACTATGATTGGTCAGTTATTCATGTGATGTTATAATAGTAAGTTGCCATTTGATGACCTGATCTGAGGTAAATAATGTATGATTTGATGAAATGTAACTATAGTCGTGACAGATTTTGGGGTGAGATCTTCTAAGGAGAAGATGCCATTTTAGTTTTTTGTTGAGTGTCTGTGTTTAGTCAGAGTTGTGTATGTTTGTGTGTAAGTGCTACCTCTGCTCCTGCTGTGTGGATCTGATATCAAACATGTTAACATGTCTCTCCCGAGACCCTCTCCTGTGGAAATGTATGAGGTGGGAGAGCTGGATGAGACTATTTGGTTACATTCGATTTCTCGGTTGCTGTTGTTGGTGTCTCATTGACCATGTACGGTCCCCAGAACCTGGGTATTTCTAGATGAGCGTACCGCGTGTGTGTGCCCCTTTCAAGCCTCTGAACTTTAATCCTGCACTCCTCTCTACCTGCCATTCTCCTTTTTGCCTCCCCCGCTGTCTTTCTCTCCCTCTGTATTTCTCTAACTGCTATCCACCATTCCATCCCTCTCTCTGCCAACAAACACATGCCCTGCAGTAGGGGCCTGCCTGTCTGTGAAACTAACAGGAAGTTGTTTCTTTGGCTATCCCGGATTAAGTGATATGACATGCTATTCTATAAAATCCTTTCTCTGTAATTAATATCACCTGATTGAGCTAATCATGTAAATGTAATTAACTAGAAAGTCGGGGCACCACGAAGGAATATTTATAGAGCTGTTATCTTCCGAATAAACTCTTAAAGACACCTTATTTCAGTCTCATCTAAAAGTTGTAAATTCTTGGTTATCTTCACTAACCCTGGCTGACAAGTTGAATCCGCAATGCAATTTCATTATTTATTTACTAAATACCTAACTAATCACACAGATCACATACATATACACAGAATGAATCATACATTGATTACAAATTATGTCATAAAGGAAAATGTCCCTAGCGGACGGAACAGATATGACAGCTGGTTACACAAAGAACGGGGGTTGGGTTTGAGTAAAAGAGTAGGAAGACTTGAGGAACAAAGGGAGAAGCTATGTCTCTAATCGGGCCGTGAGCAGCTACTCTATCATAAATACAGAATCTTATGCATTCTAAATTACCGCCCATTTGGAAAAGGAAAATGCAATAAATATATTCACTCTGAGCTGCGCTTCAATAGGTTGGTGGTAGATGGAAGGCCGTGTTGACCAACAGAGTACTTTGTCCTTTGAAGAGTGTCTCTGGTGGTGAATGGGATATGTTGTAGTGTCATTGTTGTTTGGTAGATGGGATACTCTTTCCGTCCTTTCCTAGCCCACGTTTACAGCGGCCGCTGCTAACTCAACGGCTAGGAGGTTCGGCTAGGAGGTTCACTTCTGTAGTGAATAAGAGTTCAAAATTCATACCATTCGCAACCAAAGCTCACGCTGAGGTTGGCTTAGTTCTGTAGTTGACATGTTAGTCCTTTTCAACGTATGGACCGTCATCCTATCGTCGTCGGAACAGGAGGTTACATTTTCGTCAAGGGCTTATATAGTGGAGGGAGAGAAGGGTGTGTTTCATAGTTTACAACCATGTCTCTTCACAGAGGCGGGCCACTGATTGAGCAGAGCCCTAACTTTACGAAAACCCAAATCTCTCATTTGGAAGCCAAAATTACATTTAATCTTTTCACAAATAATTTTATATTTAAACATTTGAATTGCACAACAATTCCATGTGAATCTGATAACTATAATGTGTAGCCTTTCCCAGATACAGTTTAGGTCGTCCTGTCATCAGTCATAATGTCTCAGATGACAACCGAACTGACATCATATTCATTAAGTACCAACGCATATTTTCAACTGGTTCTATTACCGAAATGTGGTTCCTTTCCCTCCACTTGTTTGAAGTTCCCAGACTCTCTGTTTAACAAAGGCTATTCAAGAGCCCCTCTGTAGAGTCTAGATAGAGGGAAGGGAGAAATGTATTATTTTGGGGGTGGGAAAGGAACGTTGGCCTTACCCACAGGCCAACGTCATGACAAAGTACTGTCAGCATGCTAACAGTAACACTAAGCCATGTTCCCAGATACCTCCCGTACTCCCTCCTCACATACTCACCTCGCCTCAACTGGCCGCTGGAAAAGTGAAATTACGAGGCCAACTTAAAAGGGAAGTTTACATATCAAAGGTTTTTAAGGTACTGCGGCCTGGGGTTGGATTTTCAGTGTGTCTGTGGAGGCTTTTAAGGGCCCAGAACTTTATCTCAACCGCTGCTTTCATGTTGTGTGACTCATTGTTAAATGATAACCAGTTCCAGCTGGAAGGTGGTTTGCAGGCGTTGCATTATTGTAAATTGTTGGTATGGCTTATACTGTAGGCATGGGAGATTTGGGATTCTTCACCATGGAAACTCATGTACAGTTAAAGTCGGAAGTTCAAATACACCTTAGCCAAATACATTTAAACTCAGTTTCACAATTCTTGACATTTAATCCTAGTAAAATTAACCTGTTTTAGGTCAGTTAGGATCACCACTTTATTGTAAGAATGTGAAATGTCAGAATAATAGTAGAAAGAATGATTAATTACAGCTTTTATTTCTTTCATCACATTCCCAGTGGGTCAGCAGTTTACATACACTCAATTAGTATTTGGTAGCATTGCCTTTATATTGTTTCACCTAGGTCAAACATTTCTGTAGCCTTCCACAAGCTTCCCACAATAAGTTGGGTGAATTTTGGCCCATTCCTCCTGACAGAGCTGGTGTAACCGAGTCAGGTTTGCTCGCACACGCTTTTTCAGTTCTGCCCACAAATGTTCTATAGGGTTGAGGTCAGGGCTTTGTGATGGCCACTCCAAAACCTTGACTTTGTTGTCCTTAAGCCATTTTGCCACAACTTTGGAAGTATGCTTGGGATCATTGTCCATTTGGAAGATCCATTTGCGACCAACCTTTAACTTCCTGACTGATGTCTTGAGATGTTGCTTCAATATATCCACATCATTTTCCACCCTCATGTAGCCATCTATTTTGTGAAGTGCACCAGTCCCTCCTGCAGCAAAGCAAACCCACAACATAATGCTGCCACCCCCGTGCTTCACGGTTGGGATGGTGTTCTTCGGCATGCAAGCCTTCATAACGACGGTCATTATGGCAAAACAGTTCTATTTTTGTTTCATCAGACCAGAGGACATTTCTCCAAAAAGTACGATCTTTATCCCCATGTGCAGTTGCAAACCGTAGTCTGGCTTTTTTATGGTGGTTTTGGAGCAGTGGCTTCTTCCTTGCTGAGTGGCCTTTCATGTTACGTCGATATACGACACGTTTTACTTTGGATATAGATACTTTTGTACCCGTTTCCTCCAGCATCTTCACACGGTCCTTTGCTGTTGTTATGCGATTGATTTGCACTTTTCGCACCAAAGTACGTTCATCTCTAGGAGACAGAACGCGTCTCCTTCCTGAGCAGTATGAAGGCTGCGTGGTCACATGGTGTTTACACTTGCGTACTATTGTTTGTACAGATGAACGTCGTGCCTTCAGGCGTTTGGAAATTGCTCCCAAGGATGAACCAGACTTGTGGAGGTCTACAGTTTTTTTCTGAGGTCTTGACTGATTTCCCCATGATGATGGCACTGAATTTGAAGGTAGGCCTTGAAATACATTCACAGGTACACCTCCAATTGACTCAAATGATATCAATTAGCCTATCAGAAACTTCTAAAGCCATAACATCATTTCTGGAATTTTCCAAGCTGTTTAAAGGCACAGTCAACTTAGTGTATGTAAACTTTTGACCCACTGGAATTGTGATACAATGATTTATAAGTGAAATAATCTATCTGTAAACAATTGTAGGAAAAATGTATTGTGTCATGCACAAAGTAGATGTCCGATCCGACTTCCCAAAACTATAGTTAACAAGAAATTGGTAGAGGAGTTGTAAAACAAGTTAATGACTCCAACCTAAGTGTATGTAAACTTCCGACTTCAACTGTAGGTATGCACGCCAGCTTTGACATCGGTTTTGTACATCGGCGTTAGACTAGACAACGGGCTGATACCGATGTTGGCATTTTTAGCTACAACCTAAGTGTATGTTAACTTCCGACTTCAACTCTATATTGTATTGGAAGTATCTGTGCTGTGGTATTCATGTGTGGCAGCTTGATTAATTTGTCTCTAGACATCCGATTCCATGCTCTGTTTGATGACCTCTGTACTTCTCTCCCTATCTCGCCCCTCTCTACAACCCCCCACTCCATCCTTTTCTTATCTCCTCTCTCACTTCACTCTCCCCTACCCTCTTTATTGCCTCCCCCCTTCGGATTCCTTTACCTCCTCTCTACTTCTCTCCCCTCCCCCCTCTCTCTCCATTCTCCTTCGCCGTGCTGATCCCTCGTCTGGACTTGGTAATCTCCCTGGTGGGTGCAGTGTCCAGCAGTGCCCTGGTCCTGGTCCCCCCCCCCCCTCCAGTGGAGCTCATCACCTTCTCAGACCAACTGCTGAAGCCAACCATGTTGGTGAAGGACCTTGTCATTGCTGTGGCGGTAGGGTTCCTGGCTGGGACATACGTCACGCTGGCAGAGATAGTCTCCCCAGAGGAGCCTCCAAAGGTCATCAGGAAGCAGCTCAGAACCTAACTGTTGCTGCTGCTAGAGCTGTGGCTGGGGCCTTGGGGATGTCTGAGGAGCTAGGTGGAAGCTGGACCACACCTACTGATGCTGCAGTGAACTTGGAATGACCTTAGATTACCTTAAAATGACCTGTAGGTATGGCTCCTAGGGCAGCAGGAGAATAAATGTTGAGCAGACAATGTGTTCGCTTACAGATTGTTTTTCATATGGTTGGGTGCTGTATCCTTGTTTTGTCATATGTAAAAAGTAGAACCAAATACACAGTATAGAAACATAGGAAAGACACTACTGTACAAAGCCCTAACCACATAGGACCCTTTAATATCGATGCACAGACATAGGAACACCATGTGGCACACAGTGTATAAAATACATACACATACATAAATATCCCCAACTAGCTTCACCCACACATTACCAGCTTCAACACATTCACTGTGGTGATCAAGAGTTCTCTCTCCATCTCCAGTAGGGCTAGTGTAACATTGTCTCTGCCTCATCTCTATCAGAGGGGAAAATCTAAAAAACGAAATCATGAATGTATGTCACAGGGAAACAGCTTTTCTATAGGCAGGTCTCACAGTAAATCTGTAACCATATTCTCCATACTGTATTGTTAAATATTTAACCCCTAATATGGTTTTTCAACCTTTGGGGAGTGGGGACTGTATCCTCTATAATTTCTTATGATCGACAAGAACCTTTGAACATCAGATCGGCAGTTACTAACCTCAATTCCTGCTTCGACTTCGACTCAACTGCCCTCGGCTTTTTATATACCTCCGACCCAATCTTCGGGCTACCCAAGGGGAAACGCAGGCGAAAGAGAGGCAGGAGTGCGGGCGTCCTGGTGAGACTTAAGCAAAGGCAAAACCAAAACGGGCCTTGCAGCTTGTTGTCTTCATCTCTGATTTTGTTTCTTTAGAAGCTATACAGATTGGAACACAATCGAGAACCAAGAGACTCGGAGCCCTGCCCCTTCATCCCCTGCCCCTTCATCCCCTGCCCCATGTTCTTGACTTTTGACCTTTGAACTGTTGACCTGTCATGAACTCATGAACTCCAAGGTTGTGCTCTACAGACACTTATGCATAACATGAATATATATATATATATATGTTATACCCTTTTACAGTCACATACACTTCCTCATAGACACATCAAGCAAGGCTCTTTGATATGCAAATGGCCAAGTTTAGATAATAGATGCCTGCTGTTGGCAACTTAGCTATGTTTGTGGTTACCCCTTCTACCTTGGCTATATTTAACCAGGACTAAACCAATACTCAATTATCAAAGACCACACTGCTCCCTGTGGCAGTATCTTCCAACACAGCAATATGATATATATTTATTCATAGATATCGGAGAACATAATGCATAACACTGACATGTCTGTCTGTTCAATGATGATGCAGTAGAACTCAGCAATGTCAGGAAAGAAGCCTTAACTAATGAGAGGGAACCTAGTGGGCGAAAACTGGTTGAATCAACGTTGTTTCCACATCATTTGAACAAAAATCCAATGTGATGACGTTGAATCAACGTGGAAAACTGATTGGGTTTGAAAAAAGTAATAAAAGGGAATTGCGTCTTTTTTTCACCCAAAGAAGTCATGAATTTTTTGTTGAATTCACGTTGATAACTCAACCAAATGTAAATCTAAACTAGACATTGAACTGACCTCTATGCCCGGTGGAAAGGCTGTGATTGGCTTCCTCTACGAGATTGACTATGAAAAGACCCACATGCGTTCCACATCCATTCATTTGTATGTCGACAGGAGTGATTGGTCGGTTCTGTCAGTGTATCATATATTCATGTGACCTGCAGGTTTTATGTGTGTGGCCTGAGATTAGATGTGTTACCGTTGAGTGAATGTGTGACACTGCATTTCATTATGGGATGTTTAACGCCTGCCTTCTCAGATCAGCGGTTACCGACTGTGAAGGTTACCGACTATGACGGTTACCGTGGCGAAGGAAAGCAGATGAAGAGTACAATCCATGTAAGAGTATTTGGACCCACTGTAATGTGACATGTAACAGTTTCTCTATGCTACGTGATTGTTCTACAGGATGTATTTCCTCTGTTCCTTTTCACTGCCTCTCAACCAAGCATTCTACATGATCTCATCATTAAGTGTCCAATTTGTCCCTCAGGATTTTATACAGTCGTGTATGGTAATGATAATGTTAATAATGTTTTACATGATGAGTTCCTCACTCCGCTGCTGTTCCCACCACCGCTGCCGAATCCCGATTTGCTTTGTTGTGCCTGAAAGACATCCATTTATCCCTGTTCTGTTCGTGGAGAAACGTTTTCAGTTGGTGCAAAGCAGGCGACCATGATTCATGGATGGATCCCTCCACTCGGGAGAAACACTCAAATAAAAGTCTTACTCGCTGCATGGATTGATAACCAATGAGGAGTAGTAGTGTAGGAATTGACTAGAGACTACAGTTTACCACAACTTCCAAATGCATTTCTATTATAAAGTTTCCTTTTGACATAAATGTATAAGTTGTGTACCTTGACAACGGTCCAACAAAGTTAAGTTGTTTTTTGACGAATGCATAACTTACGTTCCATCTTGTAAAAGGACTATTGTTGAAGTCTTTAGAAGGTGACGGTACCTAGGATCTGTAATAGGATGAGTCCATGTATAGGACTAGGTGATATTTAGGTGGAGGTCATGTAGGATTGTTGGGAAGACAAGGTAAAAATCTGTCTTTCTGCCCCTGAGCAAGGCAGTTAACAACAACTGCTCCTCGGTCGCCGATGATGCCGTTTAAGGCAGCCCCCCGCTCCTCTGATTCAGAGGGGTTGGGTTAAATACGTAAGACACATTTCAGTTGAATGCGGTCAGTTGTACAACTGACTAGGTATCCCCCTTTCTCTTTACATTTACATTTAACATTTAAGTCATTTAGCAGACGCTCTTATCCAGAGCGACTTACAAATTGGTGCATTCACCTTATGACATCCAGTGGAGCAGCCACTTTACAATAGTGCATCTAGATCGTTTAAGGGGGGTGAGAAGGATTACTTTATCCTATCCTAGGTATTCCTTAAAGAGGTGGGGTTTCAGGTGTCTCCGGAAGGTGGTGATTGACTCCGCTGTCCTGGCGTCATGAGGGAGTTTGTTCCACCATTGGGGGGCCAGAGCAGCGAACAGTTTTGACTGGGCTGAGCGGGAACTGTACTTCCTCAGTGGTAGGGAGGCGAGCAGGCCAGAGGTGGATGAACGCAGTGCCCTTGTTTGGGTGTAGGGCCTGATCAGAGCCTGGAGGTACTGAGGTGCCGTTCCCCTCACAGCTCCGTAGGCAAGCACCATGGTCTTGTAGCGGATGCGAGCTTCAACTGGAAGCCAGTGGAGAGAGCGGAGGAGCGGGGTGACGTGAGAGAACTTGGGAAGGTTGAACACCAGACGGGCTGCGGCGTTCTGGATGAGTTGTAGGGGTTTAATGGCACAGGCAGGGAGCCCAGCCAACAGCGAGTTGCAGTAATCCAGACGGGAGATGACAAGTGCCTGGATTAGGACCTGCGCCGCTTCCTGTGTGAGGCAGGGTCGTACTCTGCGGATGTTGTAGAGCATGAACCTACAGGAACGGGCCACCGCCTTGATGTTAGTTGAGAACGACAGGGTGTTGTCCAGGATCACGCCAAGGTTCTTAGCGCTCTGGGAGGAGGACACAGTGGAGTTGTCAACCGTGATGGCGAGATCATGGAACGGGCAGTCCTTCCCGGGAGGAAGAGCAGCTCCGTCTTGCCGAGGTTCAGCTTGAGGTGGTGATCCGTCATCCACACTGATATGTCTGCCAGACATGCAGAGATGCGATTCGCCACCTGGTCATCAGAAGGGGGGAAAGGAGAAGATTAATTGTGTGTCGTCTGCATAGCAATGATAGGAGAGACCATGTGAGGTTATGACAGAGCCAAGTGACTTGGTGTATAGCGAGAATAGGAGAGGGCCTAGAACAGAGCCCTGGGGGACACCAGTGGTGAGAGCACGTGGTGAGGAGACGGATTCTCGCCACGCCACCTGGTAGGAGCGACCTGTCAGGTAGGACGCAATCCAAGCGTGGGCCGCGCCGGAGATGCCCAACTCGGAGAGGGTGGAGAGGAGGATGTGATGGTTCACAGTATCGAAAGCAGCCGATAGGTCTAGAAGGATGAGAGCAGAGGAGAGAGAGTTAGCTTTAGCAGTGCGGAGCGCCTCCGTGATACAGAGAAGAGCAGTCTCAGTTGAATGACTAGTCTTGAAACCTGACTGATTTGGATCAAGAAGGTCATTCTGAGAGAGATAGCGGGAGAGCTGGCCAAGGACGGCACGTTCAAGAGTTTGAGAGAAAAGAAAGAAGGGATACTGGTCTGTAGTTGTTGACATCGGAGGGATCGAGTGTAGGTTTTTTCAGAAGGGGTGCAACTCTCGCTCTCTCGAAGACGGAAGGGACGTAGCCAGCGGTCAGGGATGAGTTGATGAGCGAGGTGAGGTAAGGGAGAAGGTCTCCGGAAATGGTCTGGAGAAGAGAGGAGGGGATAGGGTCAAGCGGGCAGGTTGTTGGGCGGCCGGCCGTCACAAGACGCGAGATTTCATCTGGAGAGAGGGGAGAAAGAGGTCAGAGCACAGGGTAGGGCAGTGTGAGCAGAACCAGCGGTGTCGTTTGACTTAGCAAACGAGGATCGGATGTCGTCGACCTTCTTTTCAAAATGGTTGACGAAGTCATCTGCAGAGAGGGAGGGGGAGGGGAGGAGGATTCAGGAGGGAGGAGAAGGTGGCAAAGAGCTTCCTAGGGTTAGAGGCAGATGCTTGGAATTTAGAGTGGTAGAAAGTGGCTTTAGCAGCAGCGACAGAAGAGGAAAATGTAGAGAGGAGGGAGTGAAAGGATGCCAGGTCCGCAGGGAGGCGAGTTTTCCTCCATTTCCGCTCGGCTGCCCGGAGCCCTGTTCTGTGAGCTCGCATTGAGTCGTCGAGCCACGGAGCGGGAGGGGAGGACCGAGCCGGCCTGGAGGATAGGGGACATAGAGAGTCAAAGGATGCAGAAAGGGAGGAGAGGAGGGTTGAGGAGGCAGAATCAGGAGATAGGTTGGAGAAGGTTTGAGCAGAGGGAAGAGATGATAGGATGGAAGAGGAGAGAGTAGCGGGGGAGAGAGAGCGAAGGTTGGGACTGCGCGATACCATCCGAGTAGGGGCAGTGTGGGAAGTGTTGGACGAGAGCGAGAGGGAAAAGGATACAAGGTAGTGGTCGGAGACTTGGAGGGGAGTTGCAATGAGGTTAGTGGAAGAACAGCATCTAGTAAAGATGAGGTCGAGCGTATTGCCTGCCTTGTGAGTGGGGGGAAGGTGAGAGGAGAGGTCAAAAGAGGAGAGGAGTGGAAAGAAGGAGGCAGAGAGGAATGAGTCAAAGGTAGACGTGGGGAGGTTAAAGTCGCCCAGAACTGTGAGAGGTGAGCCGTCCTCAGGAAAGGAGCTTATCAAGGCATCAAGCTCATTGATGAACTCTCCGAGGGAACCTGGAGGGCGATAAATGATAAGGATGTTAAGCTTGAAAGGGCTGGTAACTGTGACAGCATGGAATTCAAAGGAGGCGATAGATGGGTAAGGGGAGAAAGAGAGAATGACCACTTGGGAGAGATGAGGATCCCGGTGCCACCACCCGCTGACCAGAAGCTCTCGGGTGTGCGAGAACACGTGGGCGGACGAAGAGAGAGCAGTAGGAGTAGCAGTGTTATCTGTGGTGATCCATGTTTCCGTCAGTGCCAAGAAGTCGAGGGACTGGAGGGAGGCATAGGCTGAGATGAACTCTGCCTTCTTGGCCGCAGATCGGCAGTTCCAGAGGCTACCTGAGACCTGGAACTCCACGTGGGTCGTGCGCGCTGGGACCACCAGATTAGGTGGCCACGCGGCCACGCGGTGTGGAGCGTTTGTATGGTCTGTGCAGAGAGGAGAGAACAGGGATAGACAGACACATAGTTGACAGGCTACAGAAGAGGCTACGCTAATGCAAAGGAGATTGGAATGACAAGTGGACTACACGTCTCGAATGTTCAGAAAGTTGAGCTTACGTAGCAAGAATCTTATTGACTAAAATGATTAAAAATGATACAGTACTGCTGAAGTAGGCTAGCTGGCAGTGGCTGCGTTGTTGACTTTGTAGGCTAGCTGGCAGTGGCTGCGTTGTTGATTCGGGGGCTAGCTGGCTAGCTAGCAGTGTTGATTACGTTACGTTGCGTTAAAAGAACGACAATAGCTGGCTAGGTAACCTAGAAAATCGCTCTACTACCTTTACTTTGTATCGTGTGAGGATATACAGTATCACATATCCTACCGGTATTATGACTTCATTCAGTGTAACACTAAGAAAAAACATTGTATTCTGTCCATTTTTCCAATAAAGTCATGAGTAGGAAGTGTCTACCTTCAACTAAAGTACTAAGAGACATTGTCTACTCTGCTAAATGACTCAAATGTAGAAGGAAGAATACTGTATCTAACAGGATAAGGTTTTGTGGTATGAAGTGATGCACTGTGTGGAAATGCCGAATTTGACATTGGTAAAGGCTGTTGATGGTGTGGAGGGTTTGTATGGTACAGAAGCATGCTTCGGAGGGCTTTAGGGATGTTAAGTTACAGGTTGGATTGTTGATCGCTCTGATCTCTGCAGGACAGGCGCCCTCCGTTTTCATTTACCTTACATTGAAGTAATTTAGGTTCCCAGCATGCCGCAGTGTAAGCACACACCTCACTCTGCTGGGTGCCTTCACACAACGCTGTGTGATATTATTCAAGAGGTCTGACCACCAGGGAAATCACTCACACTGTCAGAGCTCTCTATGCCTGCCTCCTCTGCACTGTCCAACAGCAGAGCCTCAGATCTGTCACATACAAACACACACTGTCTCTCATCTACACACAGAAACACTAACTCATCTACACACACACTGTCTCTCATCTACACACACACTGTCTCTCATCTACACACAAACACTAACTCATCTACACAAACACTAACTCATCTACACAAACACTAACTCATCTACACACAAACACTAACTCATCTACACACAAACACTAACTCATCTACACCAAAACACTGTAACTCATCTACACACAAACACTGTAACTCATCTACACACAAACACTGTAACTCATCTACACACAAACACTGTAACTCATCTACACACAGAAACACTGCGTCTAATATACACACAGAAACACTGTCTCTCATCTACTCACAGAGGAACACTAGGTCTAATCTAACAGAGGATGTGTGTGCGCTTGTGTTTGTGTGCACGTTCTTGTGTGTCCGTTTGCTTGCTTGTGAGTGTGTGTATGCTGCTGTGGAAGTGCATGTTTGGGACAGATATAAGGTCTTAAACAGTCAGAAACACACTGCCTGCCTCAAGGAAAATCTATTTACAGTGGAATATACTTTATACCTCACCTAAATTAATCTAGAGCGATATTAAGCATAACACTGTTCAGCAAGCTGATTTGGCCATTTTCTGTTCAGTATATCACTTTACAACTCCTCCCTTCCTCATTTCCCATACCACACCTGTTGACTTACTCGATACTCAAACTGGACGCGCGCAGGAGCAAATAGATTTTGTCCCCCCACTCCAAACGCAATCATGACATGCAGGTTGAAATACAAACTCTGAACCAAAAGCATTAAACATTTTCCCCAATTTGTCCCATTTAGCTAGCTGTTGCTAGCTAATTTCTCCTGGGATATAACGTTGAATTGTTATTTTACCTGAAATGCACAAGGTCCTCTACTCCGACAATTAATCCACACATAAAATGGTCAACAGAATCGTTTCTAGTCATCTCTCCTCCTTCCAGGCTTTTTCTTCTTTTGACTTTATGGCGATTGGCATCTACTTTCATAATAATGTGGATTACCACGACCGACTGACCTCAGTTCATCTTTCAAATCACCCACGTGGGTATAACCAATAAGGAGATGGCACTTGGGTATCTGCTTCTATAAACAAATGAGGAGATGGGAGAGGCAGGATTTGCACCGCGTTCAGCGTCACAAATAGAACTGACATATTTTAGTGCTTGGTAAAGCAGACGCTGGTTTGAGCGAGCGAGCGAGCAGTGTGGTCAGAAAGCAAAGTAATACATCCTATCCGACAAGCTGTCTATGAGGAACTATACCAGTCAGTGAAAGTATGTTCCACTGTGATGTGGAAATCATTCCTGTGTAATTAATATGAACTAATATGCTAAACACTAGCTCCGATGTAAGACCTTCAGGTGTTTTTAAATAGAGTTATGTTCTGTGGTGCAAAGGCTTTCACTATATTCAGATGAGCATATTGATGGATATCCATCGTAGTTGGCATTCAACTCGCTTTTTCTCTTTGTTTCACTGTCAGTCTCCCGTTTATTTCTACTAACGATAAACAATGGATGCATTATAGTTCGTAATGAGGTCTGTAATACCGTAATGAGGTCTGTAATCCCATAATGAGGTCTGTAATCCCATAATGAGGTCTGTAATCCCATAATGAGGTCTGTAATCCCATCCCTAGCTTCTTCCATTCATCAATTCTCTGTTAATCCAGCAGTAACAGCTAGAGGCTATGAAACTGAGCTGTGCTGGGGATTCTTATTAAGGCAACCGCTGCCTTCCTAATTGTGCTTCTATTAGAGCTGTGTTGTGTGTGGACTTTTAGTTTTGGGTTATTACTGAATATTTGTCAACAGATTATAATTATTTCAGAATCAGCAGAGACACTGGGGGCGTGTCTCTGGAAAACTAGAAAACTCAAATAGACTGGGCTGAGTTGGGTGTATTAATCAAACCGTGTCTATATATATGCAGATCATCTCCGGGGATGGACATGCTATTTCCGGCCTCTTTCCTTGACCATTCACTTAAAATAAGAACTGCCAGATATAGGCTACATGGAACATGGCAGGACATTGAGAGGTTTTTGCTCATTTATTAACATCACATTTATATACGTTTTCCGACCCTTTACTCACTACTTTGTTGAAGCACCTTTGGCAGTGATCACAGCACCGAGTATTCTTGGCACATATATATTTGGGGGGTTTCTCACATTCCACTCTGCAGATCCTCTCAAGATCTGTCAGGTAGGATGGGGAACGTTGCTGCACAACTATTTTCAGGTTTCTCCAGAGATGTTAGATCGGTTTCAAGTCCAGGCTCTGGCTGGGCCACTCAAGGACATTCAGACACTTGTCCCGAAGCTACTCCTGCATTGTCTTGGCTGTGCTCCAGGTCGTTTTCCTGTTGGAAGGTGAACCTTCGCCCCAGTCTGAGGTCCTGAGTGCTCTGGAGAAAGTTATCAAGGATCTGTACTTTTTTCCGTTCATCTTTCTCTCGATCCTGACTAGCCTTCCAGTTCCTGCCTCTGGAAAACATCCCCACAGCTTGATGCTGCCACCAGCATACTTCGCTGTAGTGATGGTGCCAGGTTTCCTCCAGAGGTGATGCTTGGCATTCAAGCCAAAGAGTTCAATCTTGGCTTCAACAGACCAAAGAATCTTGTTTCTTATGGTCTGAGAGTCTTTAGGTGCCTTTTGGCAAACTCCAAGAGGGCTGGCATGTGCCTTTTACCGAGGAGCGGCTTCGGTCTGGCCGCTCTACCATCAAGGCCTGATTGGTGGAGTGCTGCAGAGATGGTTGTCCTTCTGGAAGGTTCTCCCATCTCCACAGAGGACTTCTGGAGCTCTGTCAGAGTGACCATCTGGGTCTTGGTCACCACCCTGACCAAGGCCCTTCTCCCCTGATTGCTCAGTTGGCCGGGCGGCCAGCTCTAGGAAGAGTCTTGGTGATTCCAAACTTCTTCCATTTAGGAATGATGGAGGCCACTAGGTGTTCTTGGGGACCTTCAATGCTGCAAACATTTTTTGGAAGCCTTCCCCAGATCTGTGCCTCGACATAATCTCAGTCTCATAATCTGTCTCAGAGCTCTACGGACTATTCCTTCAACCTCATTACTTTTTTCTCTCCCAAAGGTCAACTTTGGGACCTTATATAGACAGGTGTGCCTTTCCAAATCATGTCCAATCAATAGAATTTACCACAGGTGGACTCCAATCAAGTTGTAGAGACATCTCAAGGGAGATCATTGATCTAAGGCACTGCATCTCAGTGCAAGAGGAATCACTACAGTCCCTGGTTTGAATCCAGGGTGTATCACATCCTGCTGTGATTGGGAGTCCCATGGAGCGGGGCACAATTGGCCCAGCGTCGTCCGGGTTTGGCCGCCATTGGAAATAAGAATTTGTTCTTAGCTGACTTGCTCAGTTAAATAAAGGTTAAATATTTTAATGCATTTTAGAATAAGGCTGTAATGTAACAAAATGTGGAAAAGGTCAAGGGGTCTGAATACTTTCCGAAGGCACTGTATATTGATCATGTCTAAAATGGAGTTCAGAACTCTCCTCCTTCATCAGCATGATTTAGTACCGACAAATATATTAGGTGTCTGTCTACCACAGGATTAATGTGGTAATGGATCTGAAAGCATCTGCTCTCACCCCTTCTTCCTGGTCCTGCGGTAATGCCAACTGATCCGCTTATTGACTATAACACTCTTACTATCAGCCTCCCGTAATCACTTTGTCAATTTCTGAAGCTTTGATTGTCCTTCTGAGACCTTAGTCCTCCAGAGAGTGGCTCCAAGCCAAGCTGGCTGTTTCTGCTCCTCCGCCCAATAAAGGGTTCATTCCCCTGGCTGAGGTTCTCTCCATCCTTCCCTCACTGTTCGGTCCGGTCTGGAGGTGAGTCTTAGATGCACGTCATTACCTCTCTTATTGTGTTATCAGCATTTTGCGGCGGTGCAGAGATGCCAAGTTTGTGGTGGGGAAATACCATGCTTAAAGGGAAACGTTTACACCCATCTCCCCTCTGGCATCAATAAGACTGCTCGGTCTCATTCATATGGAAGTTCATGCCCCAGCATCTGAGAGGCCCACACTCAGACCCCTGAAGAGATGTTGCAGCTGCCAGATATACAAAGAGAGAGAGATTACCTACTGCCAGTCCTGGGGAGAGCCACACGTGTAATGTTTGCACCCATCTTTTGCAGAAAATAGTTGCATTTTGTAGATATTTTTTAAATAAACTTTTAGTCGAATATATGGTTTAAGGAGTTTCAACTAAAAGGCAACTATTTTCTTTGATATTAAAATACAGGTCTCAGAAAAACATAGTATTTGATGGTATTTGAATATGTGACTCACCACCTGGATTCAGTCTTATGTAGCACCATTTGAAATTGTTTTTTACATTGAATGAAAGTTGAGACGCAGAGCTACAAAATTGTATATCATACACTGCATTTGAGGAACAACGGGAAAGTAATTCTGCTTTGAAAGTTGATGAACTTGTAAAGTCACTTTTGAGAAAATGGCTTTTGAATGTTTTGGTATCTAGTGAAGAGCTCTTCTTTGTCTACACCCATTCAGCATCGTTCACACCCTCGCGTTCCGATCTCGGAGCGTTCAGAGTACACATTTGATGCTCTGGACGATTATTTGTTTAGCTATGGATAACATGAAAACAGCCTAACCAGCTCTGCTGGCAACAATTTCATTATGCATTTTTTGCAGACGTTTACTGACACCAACCATATTCAATGGGTGTTGTGCGCTTTAGCTTAAGACATGTAGCTAGCTAGGTAAACAATGAACCTAGCTAGGTAAACAACGTGTAGGATCACATGTCACGTTAGCTAGTTAAACAATGAACATAGTGCCAAATCATGTCATTACTACCCTGCATGAATATGCTGGGAGCTAACCAACCAGGTTCAATGTTAGCTAGCTAACATTAGGCTCTAACTTGAAAATCAAATGGCTCTGGGATACAAATAACATCAGCTAGGGAGCCAGCCAGCTAACGATAACTAGCTAGCTAACAGTACACTTTAGTTTGAAATGAAATTACACATTTCTAATTTGTGGTTATCTGAAAATGTAGCTAGCTAATGCTAGACTCTTACCTGTATACATCAGCATGATGAACACGTCTCCCTGTCACAGATACCATGCCACTGTTGTGCTTAGTTTGATGATGTAATCCGGACACAGGTCTTTTCTCCAGCTCTTAAACTATCATACTCTAATTCCATCGATTTCAAAACTTGATCCTCCAGAAAGTGGAGAGCAACACTTATGCAGCTCCACTACACAATAAAAAAAATGTAAAGTCGCGTTTCACAGGATTACCAACACAGACTGACCAGCTCAAATAGACAGAAGCCTTCTATATGGCAGACCAATCCAAACTCATCTCTCGGCCCACTCATTATCTCAGGCTCAACCAACAAGGCTCGTTATTTAACTATTTTATTCGTATTTACAGATGGCATACAAGTTTGTTATAAAGGCACATGAATGTTCAGATGTTCCAGAAAAAAGAAAGAAAATGTCTCTCCTGTGAAGTCGTGACTTGCGACATACGCCTAGTTTCCTGAAACGGGTCACATCCTGTGAAGTCGTGACTTGCGACATACGCCTAGTTTCCTTAAACGGGTCACATCCTGTGAAGTCGTGACTTGCGACATACGCCTAGTTTCCTGAAACGGATCACATCCTGTGAAGTCGTGACTTGCGACATACGCCTAGTTTCCTGAAACGGGTCACATCCTGTGAAGTAGTGACTTGCGACATACGCCTAGTTTCCTGAAACGGGTCACATATATGAAAGCTATTTGAAAACAAATACATTTTTATTTGAAGAACCAAAAACTAGAACATTTAGGTGAACTAGTCTAGCTATATGACCATTAGCACATGGTTTGGAGGGCTGTTAAGTATTCATTTTAATATAGCCTAGAACTAAATACATGAGGAACAGTAGACCACTACAGCTTCAAAATGACTAATAAATATATTTTCATACTGATTGACATAAGGTAATACATGTGTAGTAACTTTGAGTATTACAATAGCAACATTGTTGTTACTAAAGACTTTGGAAATCGCATAAGTGGAATAAGGAACAGTCACTATTCCTCGTTTACAGTAGTTACAAAACCTCTCAGCTCATTGCTCTAGAATTAAAACTATTGTAAAGTGGCTGCTCCACTGGATGTCATAAGGTGAACGCACCAATTTGTAAGTCGCTCTGGATAAGAGCGTCTGCTAAATGACTTAAATGTAAATGTAAATGTAAAATGCAATTACGGAAGTATTATGTAACATGCTAATAAAATGTTTCCCCAAAAGTACAATTTTATTACACAGGCAAGGTAGGTAGAAAATCATGTTAGTTTGTAACTATCCCTTTAAAGATGGTATAGTATGTGTTTGAAACAAGAACACTTTCCCTCAGATGGGCAAAGAGGTTCCTAGTTGTTTTTGCTAATCATCCAAATTGCTGTTTACAAATGGCTTTGAATTACTCTGCAGTATTTAAAGTACTAATTGCAGTGTTCAACCTTTTCAGTGGCATGTTGAGTCATACAGTGTCGTAACTTATTTATACGGATCTGTGCAAAATTGGTTTGACTTGATTATGTGCATCTGGGGCAATGACCATTCAGTAGAATGGACAATTACAAAATGTTCAGATAGAAATGTATTGTGTAGATATGACTGTCAGATAGATTGGAATAGGAGATTGTCTGTGGTCTATTCATTATATTTCTATATTCAACATGCAGTTCCAGATACAGCCCTGCCATTAGTTGAAGGCAGCCAATCCAGTAGTAGTCACTTCCTGTGATCTGTATTCAAATATTTTTTAAGTAGTTGCTTTCTCAGATCTGTACTCAAATAGTTTACAAATGTAGTCACTTTCTGAGAACTGCATTTAAATAGTTTGTCACCTCCGAAGTAACCCTAGCTGACCATGTACAAATCTGTCGTTCTGCCCCTGAGCAAGGCAGTTAACCCACTGTTCCCCGGGCGCTGAATATGTCGATAATGGCAGCTCCCAGCACCTCTCTGATTCAGAGGGGTTAAGTTGAATGCGGAAGACACATTTCAGTTGTACAACTGACTAGGTATCCCCCTTTCCTTTTCCCTTTATTTGTTCACCAGGGAAGTAGTTACTTCCCACAAAACTCTAGTTATCCCAGGTCTGTTTGCACTTCTTATTTGCCAAGAAGAAAAAGCCATGGAAAAATAAACAGTACAATTTTCTGCAAGAGTTGCAAATGATAGCCGACCTGGCCCTGGGATGTTATTAAGGTACTTAGACATTCTGAGCCAGATCGACTATACCTTTTGAGTAGAGACCCACAGAGGAGCAGCCCAGGCGGGGATACTGTAGCTATAAGAAAATTACTATTGTCTGCGTAGCCTGCCCTGGAGGACTATACATCTCTGGCTGGCCATGTGCTGTGTGGCCTGATCTGGAAACATGCACGCTTGCTCGCTGTACTGCGCTTGGCAGGGTTAAAAGTCCTGTCAGTAAAATCTAATCGGTTGGTCTGGATGACTTCTGCCTTAATTGCATAATGAACGGTACAATAAGTAGAGGGAATTACTCATTAATTGCATAAGCTATTATAGCAAAGGGGCAGAAAGGACGTTGATGGGGGGGGGGGCTTACCCTGTTCCCTCTCTGGCAGCCAATCATAAATTGGTTCCCTCAGGCTCAGACACCGCACAGTCATGTGTATCAGACCTGGCCACTGAGCAATTTGTGGATATACAGTACCAGTCAAAAGTTTGGACACACTTACTCATTTAAGGGTTTCTTTATTTTTGCTATTTTCTACATTGTATAATAGTGAAGTCATCAGAACTATGAAATAACACATGGAATCATGTAGTAACCAAAAGAAAGAGAGAGATTCTTCAAAGTAGCCACCCTTTGCCTTTATGATAGCGTTGCACACTTTTGGCATTCTCTCAACCAGCTTCATGAGGTGGAATGCATTTCAATTAACAGGTGTGCCTTGTTAAAAGTTAGTTTGTGGAATTTCTTTCCTTTTTAATGCATTTGAGCCATTCAGTTGTGTTGTGACAAGGTAGGGGTGGTATACAGAAGATAGCCCTATACGGTAAAATACCAAGTCCAAATTATGGCAGGAACAGCTCAAATAAGCAAAGATAAATGATAGTCCATTACTTTAAGACAAAGGGAAATCTGGAAATTAAGAACTTTGACAGTTTCTTCAAGTGCAGTCGCAAAAACCATCAAACGCTATGATGAAACTGGCTCTCATGGGGACCGCCACAGGAATGGAAGACAGAGTTAACGCTGCTGCAGAGGATGAGTTCATTAGAGTTACCAGCCTCAGAAAATGCAGCCTAAATAAATGCTTTACAGAGTTCAAGAGTTCTGTGAAGCTTGGAGGAGATGTGATGGTGTGGGGTGCCTTGCTGGTGACACTGTCTTATTTAGAATTCTAGGCATACAAATCAAATCAAATTTTATTTGTCACATACACATGGTTAGCAGATGTTAATGCGAGTGTAGCGAAATGCTTGTGCTTCTAGTTCCGACAATGCATTAATAACCAACAAGTAATCTAACTAACAATTCCAAAACTACTGTCTTATACACACAAGTGTAAGGGGATAAAGAATATGTACATAAAGATATATGAATGAGTGATGGTACAGAGCGGCATAGGCAAGATACAGTAGATGGTATCGAGTACAGTATATACATATGAGATGAGTATGCAAACAAAGTGGCATAGTTAAAGTGGCTAGTGATACATGTATTACATAAAGATGCAGTAGATGATATAGAGTACAGTATAGACGTCTACATATGAGATGAATAATGTAGGGTATGTAAACATTATATTAGGTAGCATACTTAACCAGTATGGCTACCACAGCATTCTGTGATATGCCATCTAGTTTGCGCTTAGTGGGACTATCATTTGTTTTTCAACATGACAATGACCCCCTGTGTAAGGGCCATTTGACCAAGAAGGAGAGTGATGGAGTGCTGCATCAGATGACCTGGCCTCCACAATCACCCGACCTCAGTCCAATTGAGTAAGACCTCAGAGTGAAGGAAAAGCAGCCAACAAGTGCTCTGCACATGTGAGAACTCCTTCAAGATGGTTGGAAAAGCATTCCTCATGAAGCTGGTTGAGAGAATGCCAAGAGTGTGCAAGACTGTCAAGGCAAAGGGTAGCTCATTTGAAGAAGCTAAGATCAAATATATTTGGATTTGTTTCACACTTTTTTGGTTACGACATGATTCCATGTGCTATTTCACAGTTGATGTCTTCACTATTATTCTATAATGTAGAAAATAGTGCCAATAAAGAAACCCTTGAATGAGTAGTTATGTGCAAACTTTTGACTGGTACTGTATATTTATCTACATTTTTTAGACAGAGGTCTAGTACGAGGTTGTCTGATAGTCTGAGCTCTTTGGGATGTTCTGGGTACATTTTCGATACGAGGCAAATTTATTAGGTTTTGTCATATCTCAGACTTATTTGGTACATTTACATGCACACTCAGATGAATATAATAGTTTGATTAAAATGTTTTACATGCTTTGCAAGAAGAATGATTTCCTAAAGAAACCTTTTCACATGGACACCTCTGAAATCAGGCTACCGGATAGGATTCCCAAAAATAACATGGTTGCTGTGACAGAAGTTCATTTTGATTAGCGATTTTCTGCATTGATCAGTCCCATTTGATATTGCGTTCGGGGATATAAACACTTTCTTAGATGCATACTTTCAGTTTTTCCGAACTCACTTCACTCGCACAAAAGAGGGAGGTTTGCTGCTGGTTCTAGTACATGTGCAAATCAAATACACTGCTGGAACTCTGCTTAAGGTGTTTATGTGTCCTAATAATTGGTCAGAAGTCCAGGTGTTTTAGTCGCCGTCGGTTTTCTTCAGTTATGACCTCACGCCAATTAAGATAAGCAGAGTAAAGTGTTTACATGATTAATGTCCTAATTGGCCTACTGCCGTAATCAGTTTATTAATAGTGAATTATTAGTGTGCATGTAAGCATACCCATTGTTGCTTCGCATTCCAGGCTTCTATTGGTCGGAAGACATTAGGGCCGTTTTCTGTGAACACAAATGTATGAGAATGTTGGTAGAGATACAACAAACATGGTCGTCCTCTATTCCCTTTCCCCATCATACCCATGCCCTTGATTTCACTCAAGCTTGTCTTACAATCACCCTGACGGTGTTCTCAGATGATGGACTAACACTATAAGTCCTTTCATGGTAGCCTACCTCATATACAGTATATCCCAACGCTGCCATTTTCAGCATTGCCCCCATGGCTTTGACCGTGGTCCAGTTGACTGATAGAGGATATATTATCTGTTCAGAGACCATACTGGACATATTATTGGGATTCACTGTGTTTCATCACCATCAATGTGATGGAAGATGATAGTATCGCTGCTTGCCCCAATGGGAGAAAAGAGTTAAAACAGTTCTAATCATTGATGATTTGGCCATCTTGACCAGCATAATGATAAATACTAACCAGTTCTTTCATCAGATTGGCATTTGGTGCGAGTCTGTTCAACTATCAATATCCTGTTGAAGTTATTACATTTTGAATATTCCTTTGACGCATAACTTTCTTGCACACTCCGATGAATGCAATTAAAAGTAAATATCGGACCATCAAATAATTGGCATATACATTACTCTTACACAATTTCCAAGTGGGCGAGGATACTGGAACTTTAATTAAAGCCTATTGGATGACAACTTGTTTTTAACCAGAACAGAAGAATTTAAAACTGACTTTCTGACACAATATAGGTACAGCAGATCCCCTTATTGTACGGGACATTTAAATATGCCTTGAGGCCATGGAATTCAATACTCATCTTTAAAACAAAAGCAATTTAAGTCAAAATAATTCATATTAACAAAGGAAATAGAAGGACTAACAGTACAGATAGATAGCAATAAAAACTGTACCATAGAGGCACAGAATACGTTAGAGGAAAAAATTCAAGAAAGATCAAGTGTAATATATTATAAAAATAAAGCGAACTGGATGGAATATTGGGAAAAATGCACCAAATTATTTTTTAAATCTTTGACATTAAAATGCTAAAATAAATTACTTTAAACTTGTTACAAATGAGTCACCCATGATTCACCAAACAATATTTTTAAAGAGGAAGCAAAATACGTTAAGCATATGTTTTCATTTCAGTCTCCTCCATCTCCACTAACCGAAGTTAATTGTAAGGATTTTTTTCCTATTAATAACGTAAATTGAACAGCTGTACTGAAAGACTCATGTGAAGGCCAAACTACAGAGGAGGAACCTCTTCATGAAATTAAAGCCTTTAAGTCCAGGGCTGGATGGCATATTGGTTGAGGTATACTAAACCTTTTTTGATGTACTCAGAGGACTGTTATTAGCATGGTTTAAAAATGGTAGATTATCAGATACTCAACAAGGTGGTCTGATTTCATTATTACTGAAACAGGACGCAACTGGTAAATATAAAGATCCAGGCCATTAAAACATTTTTGAGTCCCATTACACTTCAGTGTTAGTGATGCTGTTATATTTTTGGCCGATACCGATAACCCCCCCAAAATTAGTGGCCTTTTAATTAAGCATTCTAGTACAGTTAAATAGTTAACACACACATGGATGCAGCAGTCTAAGGCACTGCATCTCAGTGCAAGCAGCGTCACTACAGTCCCTGGTTCGAATCCAGGTTGTATCACATCTGGCCGTGATTGGGAGTCCCATAGGGCAGTGCACAATTGGCCCATCATCGTCTGGGTTTGGCAGGGGTAGGCCGTCATTGTAAATAATAATTTGTTCATAACTGACTTGCCTAATTATATAAAGGTTACACAAACACACACACCCCACACTGACCAAAATGTTTTTGTTGGCATTTACGCATGTCCCCATTACCAGTAAAACATAATCAAAACCTATTTCTTTCACTTACTTGCTGTGCTGTTTTGTTGTTCAGTTGTTTCATTCTCAACCAGGAAATCTATTTAACTCAGTTTGGGTCTTTGCGTGTCAAAAAATATATAGTTGAAGTCAGACGTTTACATACACCTTAGCCAAATTTGTTTAAACTCAGTTTTTCACATTTAATCGTAGTAAAAATGCCCCGTCTTAGGTCAGTTAGGAGCACCACTTTATTTTAAGAATGTGGAATGTCAGACAAATAGTAGAGATAAAAATGTATTTCAGCTTTTATTTCTTTCATCACATTCCCAGTGGGTCAGAAGTTTACATACACTCAATTAGTATTTGGTAATACTAATTGGTAATAATTGTTTAACTTGGGTCAAACGTTTTGGATAGCATTCCACAAGCTTCCCACAATAAGTTGGGTGAATTTTGGCCCATTCCTCCTGACAGAGCTGGTGGAGCCCAGTCAGGTTTGTAGGCCTCCTTGCTCACACGCTTTTTCAGTTCTGCCCCAAAAATGTTCAATAGGGTTGAGGTCAGGGCTTTGTGATGGCCACTCCAATACCTTGACTTTGTTGTCCTTAAGCCATTTTGCCACAACTTTGGAAGTATGCTTGGGGTCATTGTCCATTTGGAAGACCCATTTGCGACCAAGCTTTAACTTCCTGAATGAGGTCTTGAGATGTTGCTTCAATATATCCACATAATTTTCCTACCTCATGACGCTATCTATTTTGTGAAGTGCACCAGTCCCTCCTGCAGCAAAGCACCCCCACAATATGATGCTGCCACCCCGTGCTTCACAGTTGGGATGGTGTTCTTCGGCTTGCAATCCTCCCCCTTTTTCCTCCAAACATAACGATGGTCATTATGACCAAACAGTTATATTTTTGTTTCATCAGACCAGAGGATATTTCTCCAAAATGTACGATCTTTGTCCCCATGTGCAGTTGCAAACCGTATTCTGGCAGTTCTATGGTGGTTTTGGAGCAGTGACTTCTTCCTTGCTGAGCGGCCTTTCAGGCTATGTCGATATAGGACTCATTTTACTGTAGATTTAGATACTTTTGTACCGGTTTCCTCCAGCATCTTCACAAGGTCCTTCGCTGTTGTTCTGGGATAGATTTGCACTTTTCGCACCAAAGTATGTTAATCTCTAGGAGATAGAACGTGTATCCTTCCTGAGCGGTTTTACAGCTTGTCCCATGGTTTTATACTTGCGTACTATTGTTTGTACAGTTGAACGTGGTACCTTCAGGTGTGTGGAAATTGCTCCCAAGGATGAACCAGACTTGTGGAGGTCTACAATTTCTCTGAGGTCTTGGTTGATATCTATTGATTTTCTCATGATGTCAAGGAAATAGACACCGAGTTTGACGGTAGGCCTTGAAATACATCCACAGGTACACCTCCAATTGACTCAAATTATGTCAATTAGCCTATGAGAAGCTTCTAAAGCCATGACATCATTTTCTGGAATTTCCCAAGCAGTTTAAAGGCCCAGTCAACTTAGTGTATGTAAACTTTTGACCCACTGGAATTGTGATACAATGAATTAAGTCAAATAATAGTAGATGTCCTAACCGACTTCCCAAAACTGTAGTTTGTTAACAAGAAATTTGTGGAGGAGTAATGAAACAAGTTAATGACTCCAACCTAAGTGTATGTAAACTTCCGACTTCAACTGTTGGTATGCACGTCAGCTTTGACATCGGTTTTGCACATCGGCATTAGACAAGACATCGGGCCGATACCGATGTTGGCATTTTTAGCAAATATTGTCCGATTCCGATATATTCACCGATATATCGTGCATCCCTAGTTGTGATGCAAAAAAATTCAAGCAAAATACATGGTGCATATAATTAAAAATGTATTGTTGGATATTATTCATCCTAATCAAACAGGTTTTTTACATTGACGATACATTGGAGATAATAAGACAAGTCCTGGAAACAATAGAACACTATGATACATCTGGGAAACCAGGCCTGGTAATCATTGCTGACTTTGAAAAGGTTTTTGATGAACTTGAATTTATATATAAATGCCTGGAATATTTCAATTTTGGAGAATCTCTTATAGAATGTGTTAAAATTATGTATAGTAACCCTAGGTGTAAAATAGCAATTAGCAATTAAAATCAGATCCAACAAAAATATCAAGGGCCTAGATATCCAGGGTATCATTGTAAGCTGATGATTCATGTTCTCTTTACTTATTTGTAACCTCTGGATTACACCCAAATGATGATGAATGTACTATATACGTATTTCACAACTTGTTCAATACCAACTGGACATACTTGGTATTCATATCCTGAAATAAATAAACAATCTCACTACAATACATTTTAATAGAAAGTTAGCAAAAATAGATAAGATCTTTCTACCATGGAAAGGACAATTAAACAGTCCTATTTATATAATGAATATGATTTCGGTGGGCAGAAATAATTCAATTGTAAAGCATTAGACATCTCACTAAAGGCTTCAGTCATACAAAAGTTATACTTAAAACTGAACTGGTTCTCTAGCAGATTAGTAAAATGTCTCACCCCATGTTCAAGAATGACCCTTTTCCCCTTTATTTGGATTACAACCTCTCTTTCGGTTATTTGAAAAGTAAATTATCGCCAACAAGTCATAGAAAGTTGCTTTCAAATTCTGTTTAATCCACCAGAAAAGACCGAACAAATATTGCTACAATTATGGTTCAAATTAAATATACTAATTGATTAAAAAAAAGGTATGATCTTTGTGAAATATATCTTATAAATAACTCCAGCAGTGCTGTCACACATGCAGCTAACAAAATATATGGAAATATCTGCTCTACTCAAAATTACAACCAACTAATTGCAGCAATTACTGCAAGAGGCAAGTGGAAGGGGGAGAAAGTAAGGAACTTTTCTGTCGGCCCTGGATTAAAAACCAAAATTGGCTCAAGAAAATTGTGATAAATAAAAATTAAACCAGTTTAATTTAAGAACCATTTCATGGCACATGGTTTATGAACTGATACACAAAACTACAAAGGCTTCAAAACTTACTGTAATGATTCTCCTCTTCGTCTGATGATGAGGAATCATCGGACCAACACGCAGCGTGGTAAGTGCTCATTGTAAATTTAATGACATAAACTGAACACTGAATGACGAAAAACCAGAGTGAACGACACGAAAAAGTCCTGTAAGGTGAAAAAAACACAAAACAACTACCCACAAACACAGGTGGGAACAGGCTACCTAAGTTCGGTTCTCAATCAGAGACAATGATAGATAGCTGCCTCTGATTGGGAACCATACTAGGCCAAACACAGAAATACAAAACATAGATCAAAACATAGAATGCCCATCCCAACTCACTCCCTGACCAAACCAAAATAGAGACATAAAACAAACACCCACAAACCAAAAGTGAAACCCAGGCTACCTAAGTATGATCAGAGACAACTAACGACACCTGCCTCAGATTGAGAACCATACTAGGCCGAACACAAAAACCAACATAGAAAAACAAACATAGACTGCCCACCCCAACTCACGCCCTGACCATACTAAAACAAAGAATAAAATAACAGAACTATGGTCAAAACGTGACAGTGACACTTACAGTTTTTTAAATTTAAATTACTACACGAAATTATTGCAACCAATAGCATGTTATATATACATACATATATATATGAACTCAGCAAAAGAAGAAACATCCTCTCACTGTCCACTCGAAATATTTTCAGCAAACTTAACGTGTAAATATTTGTATGAACAGAACAAGAATCAACAACTGAGACATTAACTCAACAAGTTCCACAGACATGTGACTAACAGAAATTGAATAATGTGTCCCTGAACAAAGGGGGGGTCAAAATCAAAAGTAACAGTCAGTATCTGGTGTGGCCACCAGCTGCATTAAGTTCTGCAGTGCATCTCCTCCTTATGGACTGAAGCAGATTTGCCAGTTCTTGCTGTGAGATGTTACCCCACTCTTCCACCAAGGCATCTGCAAGTTCCCAGACATTTCTGGGGGGAATGTCCCTACCCCTCACCCTCCAACATGTCCCAGACGTGCTCAGTGGGATTGAGATCAGGGCTCATCTCTGGCCATGGCAGAACACCGGCATTCCTGTCTTGCAGGAAATCACACACAGAATGAGCAGTTTGGCTGGTGGCATTGTCATGCTGGAGCGTCATGTTAGGATGAGCCTGCAGGAAGGGTACCACATGAGGGAGGAGGATGTCTTCCTTGTAACACACAGCATTGAGATTGCCTGCAATGACAACAAGCTCAGTCCAATGATGCTGTGACACACCGCCCCAGAACATGATGGACCCTCCACCTCCAAATCAATCCCGCTCCAGAGTACAGGCCTTGGTGTAACGCTCATTCCTTCGACGATAAACGTGAATCCGACCATCACTCCTGGTGAGACAAAACCGCACCTCATCAGTGAAGAGCACTTTTTGCCAGTCCTCTCTGGTCCAGCGACAGTGGATTTGTGACCATAGGCAACGTTGTTGCCGGTGATGTCTGGTGAGGACCTGCCTTACAACAGGCTTACAAGCCCTCTGTCCAGCCTCTCTCAGCCTATTGCGGACAGTCTGAGCACTGATAGAGGGATTGTACGTTCCTGATGTAACTCGGGCAGTTGTTGTTGCCTGCTGTGCCTGTCCCGCAGGTGTGATGTTCCGATGTACCGATGCTTTGCAGGTGTTGTTACTCGTGGTCTGCCACTGTGAGGACGATCAGCTGTCCGTCCTGTCTCATTGTAGCGCTGTCTTAGACATCTCACAGTACAGACATTGTAATTTATTGCCCTTGCCACATCTGCAGTCCTCATGCCTCCTTGCAGCATGCCTAAGGCACGTTCACGCAGATGAGCAGGGACCCTGGGCATCTTTCTTTTAGTGCTTTTCAGAGTCAGTGGAAAGGCCTCTTTAGTGTCCTAAGTTTTCATAACTGTGACCTTAATTGCCTAACGTCTGTAAGCTGTAAGTTTCTTAAAGACCGATCCACAGGTGCATATTCATAAATTATTTTTGATTCATTGAACAAGCATGGGAAACATTGTGTAAACCATTTACAATGAAGATCTGTGAAGTTATTTGGATTTTTACGAATTATCTTTGAAAGACAGGGTCCTGAAAAAGGGACGTTTTTTGTGGTTGGTGAGTTTATATCTGGGGGATACAAACATCCCAACTCTGCAGAATTTGCTGCGAAGAGACAGAATCATTAGATCATTTGTTTAGGTACTGTCCATATGTAGCTTGTTTTTGGTTGCAGGTTCAGGAATGGCTAAAGAATTGCAACATTTACCTGGAGTTAACTCTTACACTGCTGGGTCATTTAAAAAGTAATATTCAATTATCATGACTCTCTCCTTGGTGAGGATCAAAGGTGCCAGGTCAGCTTGGCAAATGGCTGACAGATAGCCAGACCCCCCTCTCTCCCAAAGGAGAGGAGAGTTGGGAGTTTGGATGGTTTTATGACTTCACAGCTGGTCATAAATTGTATTCCGTAGAATACTTTTTCTTGCCTTCTAGTATTGGAAAAGTAATGTGCTATGTTTAGAGAGACACTTGCCGCCAAAACCTTTTTCTAAATAAAGTGAAACATTAGAACTGTAAGGATCGACGCTGGAGACGAGAAGCAGGTACAGGTAGTGAACATTTAATAATCACGGTCAGGAACAGAATACGGACAGCGTCTGGACAGGGGAAACGGAAATGACAATAATGCTGACACGGTGATAAAACAGAGGAAAACAGATAGATATAGGGAAGCCAATCAAAATGTGAAGGAGTCCAATGAGCAATGACGGACTGGTCAAGACAGTATTCAGGGTTGGAGCGAGCCGGTCGCATCCGCGCTTCGGTCTGCAGGTTGTATAACTTTTTCATTACATTTCATTACATTTCATTATAGTACAACGGTCTGATTTGTCTAATCTTAGCAATTTCTTCTTAGCTAGCTACATAGTCGTCGTTGTATCAAAGATAATTGCGTAATTATCGTATTTCGTCGTCTCCTATCTGCCCAACACGTTCACCGTCTACCGTAGCACTGTAGTAACTATCACACTCAACTGAACGACTTGATTAGTGTAGTGTTAGCTAGCTACATAGTTGTCTTTGCTGTCTTCGTATCCAAGATAATTGTGTAGTTAGAGTGTGTAGTCTTAGAGTGATTATCTTAATTTACCGAGGTTAGCTAGCCAGCTATTTTGTCGTCCTTAACGTAGGAGACACTCCTAGCTAGCCAATAGCCAGCCAACGTCTACTGAATAGAACTTTCGCATTCCGGTCGCATTCCGCTTCGCTCCACAGGTAGTATCATATTTTCATTTCATTTCATTACAGTCCCAACGGTGTGATTTGTTTGATCGTAGCTAGCTACATAGCTAGCTACATAGCCGTCTTTGTTTCAAAGATAATTGTGTAGTCTAGAGCGATTTTCTAGGTTAGCTAGCCAGCTATTGTCGTTCTCCTAACGCAACGTAACGTAACCAACACTGCTAGCTAGCCAGCTAGCCCCGAAAAGCAGCATTGTAGAAACTTCACACTCAACGGAACGACTTGATTAGGGTAGTGTCAACAACGCAGCTAGCCTACCTCAGCAGTACTGTATCATTTTAATCATTTTAGTCAATTAGATTCTTGCTACGTAAGCTTAACTTTCTGAACATTCGAGACGTGTAGTCCACTTGTCATTCCAATCTCCTCTGCATTAGCGTAGCCTCTTCTCTAGCCTGTCAACTATGTGTCTGTCTATCCCTGTTCTCTCCTCTCTGCACAGACCATACAAACGCTCCACACCGCATGGCAGCGGCCACCCTAATCTGGTGGTCCCAGCGCGCACGACCCACGTGGAGTTCCAGGTCTCCGGTAGCCTCTGGAACTGCCGATCTGCGGCCAACAAGGCAGAGTTCATCTCAGCCTATGCCTCCCTCCAGTCCCTCGACTTCTTGGCTCTGACGGAAACATGGATCACCACAGACAACACCGCTACTCCTACTGCTCTCTCTTCGTCCGCGCACGTGCTCTCGCACACCCCGAGAGCTTCTGGTCAGCGGGGTGGTGGCACCGGGATCCTCATCTCTCCCAAGTGGTCATTCTCTCTTTCTCCCCTTACCCATCTGTCTATCGCCTCCTTTGAATTCCATGCTGTCACAGTTACCAGCCCTTTCAAGCTTAACATCCTTATCATTTATCGCCCTCCAGGTTCCCTCGGAGAGTTCATCAATGAGCTTGATGCCTTGATAAGCTCCTTTCCTGAGGACGGCTCACCTCTCACAGTTCTGGGCGACTTTAACCTCCCCACGTCTACCTTTGACTCATTCCTCTCTGCCTCCTTCTTTCCACTCCTCTCCTCTTTTGACCTCACCCTCTCACCTTCCCCCTACTCACAAGGCAGGCAATACGCTCGACCTCATCTTTACTAGATGCTGTTCCTCCACTAACCTCATTGCAACTCCCCTCCAAGTCTCCGACCACTACCTTGTATCCTTTTCCCTCTCGCTCTCATCCAACACTTCCCACACTGCCCCTACTCGGATGGTATCGCGCCGTCCCAACCTTCGCTCTCTCTCCCCCCCGCTACTCTCTCCTCTTCCATCCTATCATCTCTTCCCTCTGCTCAAACCTTTTCCAACCTATCTCCTGATTCTGCCTCCTCAACCCTCCTCTCCTCCCTTTCTGCATCCTTTGACTCTCTATGTCCCCTATCCTCCAGGCCGGCTCGGTCCTCCCCTCCCGCTCCGTGGCTCGACGACTCATTGCGAGCTCACAGAACAGGGCTCCGGGCAGCCGAGCGGAAATGGAGGAAAACTCGCCTCCCTGCGGACCTGGCATCCTTTCACTCCCTCCTCTCTACATTTTCCTCTTCTGTCGCTGCTGCTAAAGCCACTTTCTACCACTCTAAATTCCAAGCATCTGCCTCTAACCCTAGGAAGCTCTTTGCCACCTTCTCCTCCCTCTTGAATCCTCCTCCCCCCTCCTCCCTCTCTGCAGATGACTTCGTCAACCATTTTGAAAAGAAGGTCGACGACATCCGATCCTCGTTTGCTAAGTCAAACGACACCGCTGGTTCTGCTCACACTGCCCTACCCTGTGCTCTGACCTCTTTCTCCCCTCTCTCTCCAGATGACATCTCGCGTCTTGTGACGGCCGGCCGCCCAACAACCTGCCCGCTTGACCCTATCCCCTCCTCTCTTCTCCAGACCATCTCCGGTGACCTTCTCCCTTACCTCACCTCGCTCATCAACTCATCCCTGACCGCTGGCTACGTCACTCCTGTCTTCAAGAGAGCGAATGTTGCACCCCTTCTGAAAAAACCTACACTCGATCCCTCCGATGTCAACAACTACAGACCAGTATCCCTTCTTTCTTTTCTCTCCAAAACTCTTGAACGTGCCGTCCTTGGCCAGCTCTCCCGCTATCTCTCTCAGAATGACCTTCTTGATCCAAATCAGTCAGGTTTCAAGACTAGTCATTCAACTGAGACTGCTCTTCTCTGTATCACGGAGGCGCTCCGCACTGCTAAAGCTAACTCTCTCTCCTCTGCTCTCATCCTTCTAGACCTATCGGCTGCCTTCGATACTGTGAACCATCAGATCCTCCTCTCCACCCTCTCCGAGTTGGGCATCTCCGGCGCGGCCCACGCTTGGATTGCGTCCTACCTGACAGGTCGCTCCTACCAGGTGGCGTGGCGAGAATCCGTCTCCTCACCACGTGCTCTCACCACTGGTGTCCCCCAGGGCTCTGTTCTAGGCCCTCTCCTATTCTCGCTATACACCAAGTCACTTGGCTCTGTCATAACCTCACATGGTCTCTCCTATCATTGCTATGCAGACGACACACAATTAATCTTCTCCTTTCCCCCTTCTGACGACCAGGTGGCGAATCGCATCTCTGCATGTCTGGCAGACATATCAGTGTGGATGACGGATCATCACCTCAAGCTGAACCTCGGCAAGACGGAGCTGCTCTTCCTCCCGGGGAAGGACTGCCCGTTCCATGATCTCGCCATCACGGTTGACAACTCCATTGTGTCCTCGTCCCAGAGCGCTAAGAACCTTGGCGTGATCCTGGACAACACCCTGTCGTTCTCAAATAACATCAAGGCGGTGGCCCGTTCCTGTAGGTTCATGCTCTACAACATCCGCAGAGTACGACCCTGCCTCACACAGGAAGCGGCGCAGGTCCTAATCCAGGCACTTGTCATCTCCCGTCTGGATTACTGCAACTCGCTGTTGGCTGGGCTCCTGCCTGTGCCATTAAACCCCTACAACTCATCCAGAACGCTGCAGCCCGTCTGGTGTTCAACCTTCCCAAGTTCTCTCACGTCACCCCGCTCCTCCGCTCTCTCCACTGGCTTCCAGTTGAAGCTCGCATCCGCTACAAGACCATGGTGCTTGCCTACGGAGCTGTGAGGGGAACGGCACCTCAGTACCTCCAGGCTCTGATCAGGCCCTACACCCAAACAAGGGCACTGCGTTCATCCACCTCTGGCCTGCTCGCCTCCCTACCACTGAGGAAGTACAGTTCCCGCTCAGCCCAGTCAAAACTGTTCGCTGCTCTGGCCCCCAATGGTGGAACAAACTCCTCACGACGCCAGGACAGCGGAGTCAATCACCACCTTCCGGAGACACCTGAAACCCCACCTCTTTAAGGAATACCTAGGATAGGATAAAGTAATCCTTCTCCCCCCCCCCTCCCCCCTTAAAAGACCTAGATGCACTATTGTAAAGTGGCTGTTCCACTGGATGTCATAAAGTGAAAGCACCAATTTGTAAGTCGCTCTGGATAAGAGCGTCTGCTAAATGACTTAAATGTAAATGTAAATGGCCATCTGGAGCACCGGGAGCTTTCCTGGTGGGCCGCTTGACAATTGGGGCCGATGCAAAGCAAAGTATAAATTACCCCATCCCCCGCTTAAATAAAAATAACAAAGTTGCTGTGTGTCTGACTGGCCCAGGCGAGTGGGCTGCCAGCCCACTGCCGCTGTGGTTGGGTATTACATCTGTCAGTCTCTCTCTCTCCCAGCCAATTACTTTTGGTCCAGTCCATTCTAACTTTACCTGGGCCCCACCCTTTTCCCATCTCTGTTAAGTGGTGACATTTGGATAAATAGTGGAGTGGAGAAAGGTAGACAAAGTCCCTTGAGGCTGATGCCGCCAAATGTTTTAAAATGACAAATGATTAATTTTGCGCCTTTACCAGTCAATCATCTCAGCCTAGTGAGCCTGAAGGCACTGGCAGCAGAGAGGAGAGGAGAGCGTCCCATTGAGCCCAGCGATACCAGTTCAACTGTTAAAGCTTTTGCAGCTGAAGCGGTAAGAAGGAAGACAATAGGGATAAGGTAAGCAATGTTTGGGTTTGGTTAGCTGGCTATTTAGCTATATCGGGTGCCTTTTGTTGAAAGAAGCGCTCGTCAATGTCACTTTTTGTGACCAATCACAGCCTGAGTGGGGCAGGACATTTTTTTTTTATGTTGACGTGCTACAGCAAACTTTAGAAATGTTGAACTAATTGTTATGCGTGAATAGTTATGATTATAGACAAGTTAGTACTTAGCATTAACAAATTAGAGACTAACCACCAATGTAGAACAAAACCTACAAAAATGATACATGTTGGTTGTGTATTTCTTAAACTGCTGTATCGTCCAATTGGAATTAATATTATACTAGTGGTATATCGTATGCTATTATATGACATGATATGAATAAACTAACATTATATAATGAATATGTTAATGTTATACTAACATTATACTATTATATTAACATTATACTTTTTATTTAACGTTATTATATTATACTAATATATTAATTTATAATAATTACTCATCTAGGTTGAGGATAGTGCATCTGCAGTGGACAGATGTAGAATGAGCCAAAGCCAGGATGCCACTGCCACCTCAATTTCTGATTATTTTAAGAGGCCGAAGTCAGTTGACCTAGATATATTTTTTAGTTTCCGTCCCCAACCAACAAAAGTGTGAAAAGTCTGTGGTGCAGAAGGCTTTCTTTTGTAAAGATGGGATCAACAGGAAGTGGCTGTCATACAGTGAAGAGAACCATGCTTTATTCTGCTTCGTTTGTATGGCATTTGCAAAGCCCACAGAGAACAGCCCTATCATGAATGGAATGGCAGACTGGAAGCATATCCATCAGAGAGTGGAAGAGCATGAGAAGAGCGTTATGCATAGAGGTCATGCTATGGTCCTCCAAAGGTAACATTGAGAGCCTGCTCATTGGCTGTCAGGTGTCTGCTCATAGAGAACAAGTGTGCAGAGGAAGGGAAGTGCTAGAGTGCATTAAGATGTTAAAGTCATAGGCAAGAGGGGTCTGAGCTACAGAGTCATGTAGTCTGAAGCAGCTTATATGCTAGATGACAGCAGTATTGACCATGGCAACCTTTAGAGATGATCGTTCTGCTGGGAAAGACCTGTGTATGAAAGAGCATCTCACTGCCTGCATAGAGTCTGGGTCAAGAGGGGGCAGAGGCTCTCTAATCACTCTATTATCAAAGACTACCATCAATAATGTCATTACCACCATCCAACACACAATGCAGGCCACCATAGCAAGTGAAACCCAGGAAGCTGGTATGTTTTCAGACCAGATTGACACATTGCAGGGACATTACAACACAAGATCAATACTCTGTCATAGTCAGATATGTGACGAACGTCATCCATGAGAGGCTTGTGGCTGTGGTGAAATGTGAGGCATCCACTGGACAATACTTTGTAAAGGTACTGAGTGAAGCATTGGAAAACATGAAGCTTGACATCAGCAAGTGCATTGGCAATTCCACTGATGGAGCCTCCAGTATGCAAGGCCAGGATAAAGGCGTCACTGCACTGCTCTCTGCAAAGTCTACCAATCAAGTGCATGTGTTGTGCTATACACACATTTTGAACCTTGTTTTGGCAGACACAACAGAGTGACTTGTCAAGTGGGTCACTTTTTTTCTCATTAACAACACAGCTGTGTTCTTCCGTGAATCCTACCAGAGGATGAACATTTGGGAGAAGGAGAGCAAGGACCCGAGACACAGACGTCTTGCTCCAATTGGAGAGACACGCTGGTGGGCTAAAGACAGTGCCTTAACCTCTTGTCTCTACTTGGGACGCTTGCGTCCCAACTAGAGCTCTGGAAATGCAAATGTGCTACGCTAAATGCTAATAGTATTAGTTAAAACTCAAAAGTTCATTAAAATACACATGCAGGGTATCAAATCAAAGCTACACTCGTTGTGAATCCAGGCAACAAGTCCGATTTTTAAAATGCTTTTCGGCGACAGCATGAGAAGCTATTATCTGATAGCATGCACCAATACACTACAACAGAAAAGCACAGCAGGGGACGTAAACAAAATAATTAGCATTTCGGCGTTACACAAACCGCACAATAAAATAGAAAACAGTCATTACCTTTCACCATCTTCTTTGTTGGCACTCCTAGATGTCCCATAAACACTATTGGGTCTTTATTTCGATTAAATCGGGCCATATAAAGCCAAGATATCGTTATATGTAGACTGTGTGATAAACGAAAAAAACAGCGATTTCACAACGTAACGTCATTTTTTAAAATTCAAAAAGTAGACGATAAACTTTCACAAAACACTTCGAAATACGTTTGTAATGCTACTTTAGGTATTAGTAAACGTTAATAAGCGATAAAAATCATCCGTAGGCGATGTAAATATCATTAGCTGTCGTCTTGGAAAAAAATTCAGGAGAGAGCTCTTCCGGAATGATCTGGGCGGAGACCGGAGGTAAGTCGTGCCCCTCTTTCGGTTCAACCAAGAATCAATGATGATTCAATTCACAAGACTCCAGACAACATGGGGATGCTGTGGGAGTTGAATGCTCGGTCTTATCTAATTCGGCTCACTGTTAACAATTGCTTGAAGTGGCGCAAGGATATTTATTTCCATTTTCTGTGATCAGGTTTTCCTGCGCTTTCCGATGTAACGCACGTTATGTAATAGCCACAGTCGTGATTTAACCAGTTTTAAAAACGTCCGAGGGTTTCCTATCCACACATTCTAACCATATGAACGTACTATATTCCTGGCATGAGTAGCAGGGCGCTGAAATGTTGCGCGATTTTTAACAAAATGTTCAAAAAAGTAGAGGGTCGACTGAAGAGGTTAAAGAAGGTCTTTGGAACTTTTGGAAATCCAGATGAGGGTCTGTATGTTGATGTCCTTTCAACCATACAAGATCAGAAAAACATCAACACTACTGAACGGGTCAAGGCACACAGATACATTGAAGGGTTGCTGAAGTATGAAACAATACTTACAGCTCAGAATATTTCAGGTCACCTCACCAGTCTCAAAATATCTTCAAACAAGTGGAGTGGACATTCTGTCTGTGCATCGTATGATTGTGTCTACAGAGGCGCAGCTGAAAGGAATGGCAAGAGATTTTGAAAAAGTCAAGGCAGCTGCAAACACATTTGTTCAGTGGGTCAATAGGAAGTTGCAGGAACAGGATGAGGAAACAGAGCTGGAGTTAGAGAGCACTCTGCCAATGAAAAGGGCTCGAAAGAAGATAACCATGCCTGGAGAGATGGCACAAGATTAAACTTTTACTGGGACAGAGAGTGCATACAGGATTGGTATCTGTAATCAAATTCTGGATACAGTTATAGATAGCATCCATTGGCAATTTCTGAGTAATGGCACTTTGTATGCCGACATGGCTCTTCTGGACCATAAAAACTTTAGTCAGCTAACATCTAGTGCCAGTGGCCTTCCACAGACAGCCCTTCAAGAACTAAGCAAATGTTTGATCAAATTTGACAGCAGAGCAACGGTGACCAGTTTACAGAGTGAGCTCATGACTCTTTCAGAACAGTGGACTAGATTAAAACAATCAGGATTTGAAGAATACAAAACCAGGACTATGAAGGATCATGGATCTGACGGAAATTAAGATGAGGGAGAGATGGTGAACAAGAGCTGTTCGTCTTGCAAGGACTGTCCAGTGTGTTGCTACAGTACTCTTAGTCAGTACAACCTATTGACCGACGCATACCACATCCTGGTATGTTCCTACTTACCCTGGCAGTAACCCAGGTAGCTTGCGAGCTAAACTTCTCTACTATGAAATTCATCAAGAGAAATTGTTAATTTAAGGAGTTAGGAAATATGTTTATTTTAATTTTATTATATGACTTGCATACTCACCAGTCTTTTCACCAACAAATTTCTTCCTATATTATTTATTTTCCTGGTCAGATGGTTCCAGAGATTCTTGCCACCTTGCTGTCTGTGCCATTGTGCCAATATGTGCTCCTTCCAGCAAGCCTTCTCCTAAGAGCAACACATTCCCCTTGTTTTATTTTACTAAAGTTATTGTTATAAATATTGTTCAGTAATCTTGTTACATAAAGTGTGGCATGGGTTGTGTGGGTGCTGGTGTATCGCTGCGGGGGTTTTGGTGGGCCGGTCTGAGTCAAAAAGTCCATGGCCATTTTTCATTCCCAGTCCGTTCCTGCCAATGAGCTCTGATGTGTGTCATGATGGTGACAGATGTGCTTAATGAAAGGCAGCCGGTCGAGGCATGGGAGCTGGACAAGCTGGCTGGGGCGTAGAAGCCTTATGCGCAAGCTGATGCGTGGGAGCCTGATGACTCGGCTGAGACTTCGGAGCCCGACGAACCGGCTGAGGCATGACGTGGGATGGGAGCCTGCCAACGCTACAGGGGAAAGGAAACTTCTCGGGCCAGCCGAGGCACCCTGGTTCCATTGGCGGCGGCACCCGGACCCGACGTCACCAACAAAACGAAAACCTCCCTGATGCTTCGGATAGTGATGTCAGCATTCTGTAAGGATTGACTCTGGAGACGAGAAGTACATGGAGTGAACATTTAATGACCACGGACAGAAACGGGAACAACAGTAATGCTGACACAGGGATGAAACAGAGGAAACAGATATAGGGAAGGTAATCAAAATGAGGAGTCCAGGTGAGTCCAATGAGCGCTGCACGTAATGATGGTGACAGGTGTGCATAATGAAGCGAGAGGGAGAGCAGGAGCAGGCGTGACAAGAACATTATTCCTGACTTCTGAATGTTTGGAATGGTTAGTGGGGATCTAAAGAATAATCCCGTCATATTGTTTATTATTTTGTGATGTCATTTAGGATGGTATATAATGAAATACCTCTAACTCTGAAAGTGTACATGTGCTATTCATCAAGTTAAATGTGGTATAAAATACGTGATTAAGTATGAGAGTACTTTTGTGAAGATAGTAATGTGATTCTATTCTTCTAATCAGATAATTGTTTTATGTAAACTTTTGCTCAGTCAGTAACCATGCCCAAGTAAGCACAGACATTGTGTTGCGTGATGGAACGCACGCTTTTTACCCGAGGATGGTGTTGGTACTAAGTATTCTTATTTGCGTGAGCATAGTTTCCAAACGTAATAATGATAATTTGAATCTCTCTGTCTCCCCCTTTCCCTCTCTTTCCGACACCTCCCCTTTTTATTATCAAGCAGTCATGCTGTTGTTAGTCCACTAGGGAACTGTTTCATTGTATTATGTTTCTAATCAATAATCTAAACCATGTCTGTTTATGTATTCTGTATTATTATTTAGTTAGGTAGTAAATAAATAATTAAGCCAATATGTGTATTGTTAATTCATCAATAAGGTTAGGGTTCTTGTGGATTCAAGAGGTCTACAACGTTCAGAAAGAGACTGATGAGGTAATGATTAATAAGTGACTGTTATCGATATTTAATTAGTTATCCTCAAGTTTAATTCGGGAGATGGTAACTCATTTAACAACTTCTTCCACAATGCCCCAAATTCCTAATGAGTTAATTGTTACATGATTCATTTAATCGAGTAACAATTAAACGTGGTTAGTTGATTTGATAAATAAGTCATCATATTAATAATAGTCACGACACAATCGATCAATAATATGATAATACTCAGCAAAAATATATTTAATTTATTATGTGTAGAATCTATGAGAATAGAAAGGTTAGTAACTTTTGTGAAACATCACGGCACAGTTGAAAAATATATGGTAATTAGAAATCAAAACTGGTTGGTGTTCAGAGATAGATGGGAGGGGTTGAGTGGAGCTGAAGGATTGGACTAAAAACAAACAAAAGATAACTTTTGTAAAATATTCTGTGTCCGTAAAATCAATATTGTATGTATACTGAAAAAAAATATGAACACAACATGTAAGGTGTTGGTCCCATGTTTCATGAGCTGAAATAAAAGATCACAAACATTTTCCATACGCACCAAAAGCTTATTTCTCTCAAATTGTGTGCACAAATTTGTTTACATCCCTGTTAGTAAGCATTTCTCCTTGACATGATAATCCATCCACCTGACAGGTGTGGCATATCAAGATACTGATTAACTTCTTTGGGACAGGGGGGCAGTATTGAGTAGCTTGGATAAAAAGGTGCCCAGAGTAAACTACCTGATACTCAGTCCTAAAAGCTAGAATATGCATATAATTAGTAGATTTGAATAGAAAACTCTCTGAAGTTTCTGAATGATGTCTGTGAGTATAACAAAACTCATATGGCAGGCAAAAACCTGAGAAGAAAATCCAACCAGGAATTGGGAAATCTGAGGTTTGTCGTTCTTCAACTCTTTGCCTATCGAATATACAGTGTCTATGGTGTCATATTGCACTTCCTAAGGCTTCCACTAGATGTCATCAGTCTTTAGAACCTTGTTTGATGCTTCTACTGTAAAGGAGGTGGGAATGGGAGCTGAATTGAGCCTATCAGTTATGTTGTGACAAGGTAGGGGTGGTATACAGAAGAATAGCCTTCATTTCCCAGAACAAGAATAGACTGATGAGTTTCAGAAGTAAGGTCTTTGTTTCTGGCCATTTTGTAATCGAACCCACAAATGCTGATGCACCAGATACTCAACTAGTCTAAAGAAGACTGGTTTTATTGCCTCTTTAATCAGACCAAACATTTTCAGCTGTGCTAACATAATTGCAACAGGATTTTCTAATGATCAATTAGTCTTTTAAAAGTATATACTTGGATTAGCTAACACAACGTGCCATTGGAACAGAGGAGTGATGGTTGCTGAAAGTGGGCCTCCGTCCGCCTATGTACAGTATGGAGAACAAGTATTTGATACCCTGCCGATATAGCAGGTTTTCCTACTTACAAAGCATGTAGAGGTCTGTAATTTTTATCATAGGTACACTTCAACTGTGAGAGATGGAATCTAAAACAAAAATAAATAAAATCACATTGTATGATTTTAATTAGCATTTTATTGCATGACATCAGTATTTGATACATCAGAAAAGCAGAACATAATATTTGGTACAGAAACCTTTGTTTGCAATTACAGAGATCATACGTTTCCTGTAGTTCTTGACCAGGTTTCCAAAATCGGCAGTGTATCAAATACTTGTTCTCCCCACTGTAGATATTCCATAAAAAAATCCAGCTACAATAGTCATTTACAACATTAACAATGTCTACACTGTATTTCTGATTTCAATTTGATGTCATTTTAATGGACATTTGCCTTTCTTTCAAAAACGAGGACATTTCTAAGTGACCCCAAACTTTTCAATGGTAGTGTATATTTACAAAAAATATACTATATATGTGGGATTGGACAGTTACATTGATGGAAGCCACAATCTATCTATCTGCAATATTAAAGCTGATCTACCCCCTACAAAAAAAAGTTAATATCGTGATAACAATAACATAATTGATTTATTTTAGAGACTCGAAGAGACCCATAGATTAATGTCGAATCAAATCTCACGTCTATAGCTGCATGAATCTACTTATCTACAGCCCCATTCCTCCTCTATCACTTTTAACCCCGCAGGTGGCCCAGCTTGGCTGTGGTGTTTCTGACTGGATGCTCTGTGCTGTCGGAGGACCAGAGAGCTTCTATTAAACATGCAAGATGGAGCTGTGACAAGATAAAACGACACTGGCGCCTAGCACCTCGGCCATTTCCATATTACAACACTATATTAGAGTTGGGGGAGGCACAGCAGAATATCCCTTCTATTGATTATCTGGGCTAATACATTGCAGGTGGGGTTGATGATAAAGCATTAACATGTGTACCGGGCCAGCGCAGCACGGTGGTGGAGAACCCATCCATCCAGACAGGGCTAGGCACCAGCCAGCATGAAAATGTGAGTTTCCAGTTCGATTCAATTTCAGACATCTGCACAGGGAGTTTATAAAACATCCATTTAGAGAAAACCCAAGTTGAGAACAGAAAGAGACTGTCAAATAGTGGCAAGTTAATGTACAATGTCTGTTTAGTTATGTGAGAGAGAGAGACTGATTCTCCACTACTTTTATCCATTTAACACATACACTTTGCAGTTTTAATGCAGTTATGTTAACTCCATTAGGGAGTTTACACAGCATTAACCAAGCACTTATTTGACAAATAAACATTTAAAATAACTTTATTATGTGGTGTGCTATAAAATAGCTATGTTTACTGTGAAGGTTCATGTGTGGGGTTGTTTAAATTGCTTTTTGTGTGTGTGTGTGTGTGTGTGTGTGTGTGTGTGTGTGTGTGTGTGTGTGTGTGTGTGTGTGTGTGTGTGTGTGTGTGTGTGTGTGTGTGTGTACATCAGAGGAGGCTGGTGAGGGGAGTACGGCTCCTAATAATGAATGAAATAGTATCAAGCACATGGAAAGCAGGTGTTTGAGACCATTCCACTTTTCCATTCCAGCCATTACTATGACCCCATCCTCCCCATTTAAAGTGCCACAACCAAACTGGTGTACATGTATCAGTTCCAGTCTGATGACCACAATCCTGAGATTCAGTCTTTGATGTGATCTGGTCTCCTGCTCAAATAATTCACCAGACAGGTGTCAGCTCATTGAAGCCAGGAACACTATTCATCTTTTTTTTAATGAGCAGATTTTAAGAATTGTTATACCATATGTCATACTCATTAAGATCCATATTGCTCAAAAATTCCTAACCCCTGTAGTAGTAACATCTTTCACAGTTTCCTGTAGTGCCATCTTGCACAGGAAGTACTGAAGTGTACAGTAATCCTATTATATTCACTTGAACAGTGTGCTTGAATATGTATGTAAAACTAACAGTGTGAGTCTCAGGTTGTGATGTGTCCAAAGAGGCACCAGTTGTTAAAACGTTACTAAATTAACAGCCAAAGACACTTCAAGCACCAGCATCAAATGCTGATAATTCTCAGTGTTGTATTATATTTGGGTTCTGTTGGGATCTGTTGCAATCATTTTGTCTGGTTTGCATTCCCATCATGTCTGTACCTCTCTCTGTACTTCTCTCTTCCTCCCTCCTTCATAAGAGAGTGTGAAGAGAGGGAACAAGTGCCTGTCTAGAACGTGAGGATATAAATAGACTTGGTTGGTGCTAAAGATAGACCAGAGCAGGATTTAAGAAACGTTTCGAGACGAGACTGTTGACTGGAGCACAGCTCAGAGGGAGGGAGGGAGAGTGAGAGAGGTGTGTGTGTGTGTGTGTGTGTGTGTGTGTGTGTGTGTGTGTGTGTGTGTGTGTGTGTGTGTGTGTGTGTGTGTGTGTGTGTGTGTGTGTGTGTGTGTGTGTGTGTGTGTGTGAGAGAGAGAGAGAGAGTGCAAGGAAAGAGCAGAGGGAGTAACTCTGCAACAATATACTATGTTAACTCTAGAACTGTCATAGGCCAATGACCACTAGCGTTTGATTTAAAATAAAACCCACCAAAAAGCTATGTCCTGCTCCTTCCCTGACTTTTCCGAAATGTTTGTATTTTATATTGCTAATTTGACAGAATTTTTTAATCACAAACAGAAACGTTTTTTTCACACCTATTCCCAACTTAATCCTCCACGACAATGTGCTGTAGGACGTTGGTACCCAGCCACGCTCCAAGACAATGTGCTGTAGGACGTTGGAACCCAGCCACGCTCCAAGACAATGTGCTGTAGGACGCTGGCACCCAGCCAGGCTCCAAGACAATGTGCTGTAGGACGTTGGTACCCAGCCACGCTCCAAGACAATGTGCTGTAGGACGCTGGCACCCAGCCAGGCTCCAAGACAATGTGCTGTAGGACGTTGGTACCCAGCCACGCTCCAAGACAATGTGCTGTAGGACGCTGGCACCCAGCCAGGCTCCAAGACAATGTGCTGTAGCACGTTGGCACTCAGCCAGGCTCCAAGACAATGTGCTGTAGCACGTTGGCACCCAGCCAGGCTCCAAGACAATGTGTTGTAGCACGTTGGTACCCAGCCAGGTTCCAAGACAATGTGCTGTAGCACGTTGGCACCCAGCCAGGCTCCAAGACAATGTGTTGTAGCACGTTGGCACCCAGCCAGGCTCCAAGACAATGTGCTGTAGCACGTTGGCACCCAGCCAGGCTCCAAGACAATGTGCTGTAGCACGTTGGCACCCAGCCAGGCTCCAAGACAATGTGCTGTAGCACGTTGGCACCCAGCCAGGCTCCAAGACAATGTGCTGTAGCACGTTGGCACCCAGCCAGGCTCAAGACAATGTGCTGTAGCACGTTGGCACCCAGCCAGGCTCCAAGACAATGTGTTGTAGCACGTTGGCACCCAGCCAGGCTCCAAGACAATGTGCTGTAGCACGTTGGCACCCAGCCAGGCTCCAAGACAATGTGTTGTAGCACGTTGGCACCCAGCCAGGCTCCAAGACAATGTGCTGTAGGACATTGGCACCCAGCCAGGCTCCAAGACAATGTGCTGTAGGACGTTGGTACCCAGCCAGGCTCCAAGACAATGTGCTGTAAGACGTTGGCACCCAGCCAGGCTCCAAGACAATGTGTTGTAGCACGTTGTTACCCAGCCAGGCTCCAAGACAATGTGCTGTAGCACGTTGGCACCCAGCCAGGCTCCAAGACAATGTGCTGTAGGACACTGGCACCCAGCCAGGCTCCAAGACAATGTGCTGTAGCACGTTGGTACCTAGCCAGGCTCCAAGACAATGTGCTGTAGCACGTTGGTACCCAGCCAGGCTCCAAGACAATGTGTTGTAGCACGTTGGCACCCAGCCAGGCTACAAGACAATGTGCTGTAGCACGTTGTTACCCAGCCAGGCTCCAAGACAATGTGCTGTAGGACACTGGCACTCAGCCAGGCTCCAAGACAATGTGCTGTAGGACGTTGGTACCCAGCCAGGCTCCAAGACAATGTGCTGTAGGACACTGGCACCCAGCCAGGCTCCAAGACAATGTGCTGTAGGACGCTGGCACCCAGCCAGGCTCCAAGACAATGTGCTGTAGGACGCTGGCACCCAGCCAGGCTCCAAGACAATGTGCTGTAGGACCCTGGTACCCAGCCAGGCTCCAAGACAATGTGCTGTAGCACGTTGGCACCCAGCCAGGCTCCAAGACAATGTGCTGTAGGACGTTGGCACCCAGCCAGGCTCCAAGACAATGTGCTGTAGGACGTTGGCACCCAGCCAGGCTCCAAGACAATGTGCTGTAGGACGCTGGCACCCAGCCAGGCTCCAAGACAATGTGCTGTAGGACGCTGGCACCCAGCCAGGCTCCAAGACAATGTGCTGTAGGACGCTGGCACCCAGCCAGGTTCCAAGACAATGTGCTGTAGCACGTTGGTACCCAGCCAGGCTCCAAGACAATGTGCTGTAGGACGCTGGCACCCAGCCAGGCTCCAAGACAATGTGCTGTAGCACGTTGGCACTCAGCCAGGCTCCAAGACAATGTGCTGTAGCACGTTGGTACCCAGCCAGGCTCCAAGACAATGTGCTGTAGCACGTTGGCACCCAGCCAGGCTCCAAGACAATGTGCTGTAGGACACTGGCACCCAGCCAGGCTCCAAGACAATGTGCTGTAGGACGTTGGCACCCAGCCAGGCTCCAAGACAATGTGCTGTAGCACGTTGGTACCCAGCCAGGCTCCAAGACAATGTGCTGTAGGACGCTGGCACTCAGCCAGGCTCCAAGACAATGTGCTGTAGGACGCTGGCACCCAGCCAGGCTCCAAGACAATGTGCTGTAGGACGCTGGCACCCAGCCAGGCTCCAAGACAATGTGCTGTAGGACGCTGGCACCCAGCCAGGCTCCAAGACAATGTGCTGTAGCACGTTGGTACCCAGCCAGGCTCCAAGACAATGTGCTGTAGGACGTTGGTACCCAGCCAGGCTCCAAGACAATGTGCTGTAGGACACTGGCACCCAGCCAGGCTCCAAGACAATGTGCTGTAGGACGCTGGCACCCAGCCAGGCTCCAAGACAATGTGCTGTAGGACGTTGGTACCCAGCCAGGCTCCAAGACAATGTGCTGTAGGACGCTGGCACCCAGCCAGGCTCCAAGACAATGTGCTGTAGGATGTTGGTACCCAGCCAGGCTCCAAGACAATGTGCTGTAGGACGCTGGCACCCAGCCAGGCTCCAAGACAATGTGCTGTAGGACGCTGGCACCCAGCCAGGCTCCAAGACAATGTGCTGTAGCACGTTGGTACTTAGCCAGGCTCCAAGACAATGTGCTGTAGCACGTTGGTACTTAGCCAGGCTCCAAGACAATGTGCTGTTGCACGTTGGCACCCAGCCAGGCGCTAATGCGTCTCTCTCTCCTCACTGAATGACAAATGAATGAAAGGAGAATAATTGTGCATGTTGCTTCACAATTTAATTTAAATTAGGCCTAACTGAATGATGAGGGTAAAGAGGTTGATTTAATGTATTTGTATATATAAAATATCCTCATTAACTGCTGCCAAGGCAGAAGCTACTGTTCCTGGGGTCCAGCAACATTTAAGGCAATTAATATACAATCTAAAATATTAGAAGACGTTACATTTCTTAACACTTTTCACAAAACATTAGGTGTGTTCCCCCCTTTATAAAGACAAGAGTGTAATGATAAGTTTGTGTTTTATCTATTTGTGTTATGTCAACATTTATCATGTTAATAATTTGACCGCGTGCCTTGTGGGTTGGTAAACTTCTCTTTTACGTTTTACTTTGTAAAAATAAGCTGTTACGGGACTGCTTTATTTACTATAACTCTATTACTAATCACATGTATTGTAATGGAAAAGAAAACATGCTTTGCAGTCGGCCTTTAGAATAATGCATATATACTTTACTCTATCCAAGTTGATTAGCAAGGGGAAACAAACGATGCCAGTCAGCCTGCACAGCTGGCCCATCGAAACTACACCTAAACCGTACCGAAATGAATTTCACACATAGTAAGAATTAGCTTATAGACAAGATTGAATTGACAATAGTCTGATTAGTGATAGTATTATCAGTTGTCAAATTGTACATGAAGAGATGGGCTCATGTTGTACTTGACACATGTTCTACTTGACACATGTTGTACTTGACACATGTTGTACTTGACACATGTTCTACTTGACACATGTTCTACTTGACACATGTTGTACTTGACACATGTTCTACTTGACACATGTTCTACTTGACACATGTTGTACTTGACACATGTTCTACTTGACACATGTTGTACTTGACACATGTTCTACTTGACACATGTTCTACTTGACACATGTTGTACTTGACACATGTTGTACTTGACACATGTTGTACTTGACACATGTTCTACTTGACACATGTTGTACTTGACACATGTTGTACTTGACACATGTTCTACTTGACACATGTTGTACTTGACACATGTTGTACTTGACACATGTTGTACTTGACACATGTTCTACTTGACACATGTTGTACTTGACACATGTTGTACTTGACACATGTTTTACTTGACACATGTTCTACTTGACACATGTTGTACTTGACACATGTTGTACTTGACACATGTTCTACTTGACACATGTTGTACTTGACACATGTTGTACTTGACACATGTTGTACTTGACACATGTTGTACTTGACAGATTCTGGGAAAGGAGCATCACATTATCAAAACATTGTGATTTCTATATAAAATCAGAAATAGCATTTTCTGCAGTTTCTATGACACTTACCTTTGTCAAATAACGCTCAGAATTCAAGAGGTGCATCTCTATCTGCACTGTCCATGCATTCAGCACATGACCACTAGTGTGGCAGCATTGCTCTGGCTAAGCAGACTAGTAACATAATAAACATAACATGTGCTATTCTGTTTTCTTTTAAATACATTGCTTTTTTCCCTAAATGTTTCTTTAGACCTGCCAAAATGAATTATAATGGACTTCTTTGTGATGTACTTAAACTTGTGGTTTTTCATTTTTACAAAAGGTTGCAAGTTCAAACCCCCGAGCTGACAAGGTACAAATCTGTCGTTCTGCCCCTGAACAGGCAGTTAACCCACTGTTCCTAGGCCGTCATTGAAAATAAGATTTTGTTCTTAACTGACTTGCCTAGTAAAATAAAGGTAAAATAAAAAACAAAAAAAACGTATAATAACCTAAAATAATGAAAATACTTATGTTCTTTGAAATAATGTTTTTTTTTTAAATGTTATATAAGACCTTTATAAACAATGATTAATCTTTCCATAGCATGTATGAAATGCGTTTATTAGACTGTTAGTATGTTGATGCTTCATTGGCTGGAAATATCATTTATTACTATGAATATGTAGAATTATACAAAACATATCATTGACTCTATTTAAACAAATACCTAGTGTTCTTTTTTTAGATGGATATATTTCACGGAACATTTCTTAATGCAATTAATTCTTTACAATTGTTTATGCACTATTTATCAAGCCTTGGCGCTTATGTTTGCGCCCCTTGAGGGTCGATGTGCATCTGATGATATATTTGATGCCTGGCAGCGTTCTCAACATTCTCCAGTGGTACTTATAGTCTAAAAGCTAGGCTTTTCTAGTGTTAAGTGCTTTATTTACTTGTATTGCAGAATTCCAAAGGTCAGTCAAAGCCTTTTAAATCCTCTTAAGAAAATTGCGATGTGCCATTATAGCAAATACACACCTCTATTGCCCCTCTCTACAGATCCACAGTACTTGCAGCCACAATGGAGGACAACACAGAACATGTCTCTTCTGAATAACAGTCTTTAGTGTAGGGGACCTTAGTAATTATCTGTTTTGCTGCCGTTCCTAGGAACCAGATATTTCTATGTCCCATACTGTCCCCAAACGGTTTAAGATCGGAGGAACCATTATCTATTGAGTTCAAATCAAATCAAATCAAATTGTATTTGTCACATACACATGGTTAGCAGATGTTAATGCGAGTGTAGCGAAATGCTTGTGCTTCTAGTTCCGACAATGCAGTGATAACCAACAAGTAATCTAACTAACAATTCCAAAACTACTGTCTTATACACAGTGTAAGGGGATAAGGAATATGTACATAAGGATATATGAATGAGTGATGGTACAGAGCAGGATTGTGGTCATCAGTTCCATTCTGATGACCACAATCCTGAGATTCAGTCTTCGATGTGATCTGGTCACCAGACAGGTGTCAGCTCTTTGAAGCCAGGAAGACCATTAACACTTTTTTCAAAAAATTTGCAGATATTCAGAATGGTTTTACCATATGTCAAATTAGTCAATAACCCACATTGCTTATTAATTCATCCATAAATAACTGCATTGTCACATCTGGTGGCTTATCTATTGAAAAATACAGTACCTAGGTATATAGTTGGATGAGAAGTTGTCCATTTGAAGTTAATATGGATCATCTTGTGGGGAAGCTTAAATTGAAATTGGGTTTTTATTTTCGTAACAATAACGCTTGCTTCCCACTTATGGCTAGAAAGAAGCTTGTTCAGGCCACTTTTCTCTCTGTAATTGATTATGTTGACTTGTTGTATATGCATGCAACCTCCTCCGTCATACAGGGACTGGACTCTGTTTATCATGCATCCTTGCGATTTATTACAAATGCCAAGTTACTCACCCACCATTGCAGCTTGTACCAAATGGTAGGTTGGCCCTCACTTTATATGCACAGAAAGATACATTTGTATGTGTTGATCTACCAAGCCCTTTTGGGTAAACTCCCTCTTTACCTGTGTGGTCTGGTCTCCTTCACCACCAGCAGTTACCATACCCGGTCTGCTAGGTGGTTGCTACTTAAAGGCCCCAGGACATTCAAGGTATTAGGCAAGACTACCTTCTCTTCTTGTGCACCAGAGGCATAGAATAGTCTACAATCCATGCTTCATCTAGATATGTTAGTGCCACTGAATGAATTTAAAATATTGATGGGAGACTGTTACGGAGGAGTGTAAATGCTTTTTTTTAGGCTGGATCATGTCGTTGTATTGTTGTATGTTTTCATTCTGTAATGTATTGATTGTTGCTGCCTTCTTGGCCAGGTCTCCCTTGAAAAAGAGGCTCTGGGTCTAAGTGGGCTTTTCCTGGTTAAAGCCTCATTCCTCCTCTATCTGGGTGACTTTCACTTTTACTTGAGTAATATTCTATGAAGGTATCTTTATAGATATACACTTTCTCTACAACACAGAACATGTCTCATTTGAATACCAGTGTGTAGTGTGTTAGACCTTGTTAATATCTGTTTTGCTGCTGTTCGAAGGAACCACAGTCCCCGGACTGTTTAAGATGGTATTTTTTAAATCCCTTTTGCTACAGTACTTGGTTTCCATGCTTATCCCACAATCTCACAGGCAACCACCTCTCTTAGATTCCATCTTGTTGGTGCCTATCCCTATCAATGTTCCTATAGCCAGAAACAAAATAAAAACAAGGCTGTAGAATAGAAAAAAACAGCTCAACCTAACTCTGACACGACAATTTACTGCCAATATCATGGTCAGCCCAGCGCACAGTAAAACAGGGAAGAGAATTGGTCCATTTAGAAGCCATACATTCAAAGGGAATCGTGTCAGTGTTCCCCTCATACTTACAACAGCACAGGTAAATCCCACCCCAGCTCTCACAAGTCCTTGATATTTTCTCCATAGTTCATCTTTGGGTGTGTCAGTCCATTAAAAAAATATGATTGAGGAGACTCCTTGAAACCCGATGCAGTGTTTTTTATGTGCATTGTAGACATACCGCAATTGGATTTACTGGTGGTTCTGCTCTGTATTCCTGTGTTTTAAATGTGTTCGTTTTTGACTTTGTAGCAGTGATTTTGCTTTTGTAACGCTATCAACTCTGACCTCCCTTTTCAATGTGTGCTTTGTGTTTTGAAGATGGTTTTGTAAATAATGGCGCCGGAGTGTAACGGTTTTCCTCCTCTTCTGAGGAGGAGTATGAAGGATCGGACCAATATGCAGCGTTGTAAGTGTTCGTCATTTTATTTCAACTGAACACAAAACAAAATGAGAATGAACGAAAACTAAACAGTCCTGTCAGGTGCAGAAACACAAAACAGAAAACAACTACCCACAAATCATAGTGGGAAAACAGGCTGTCTGATGGTTCTCAATCGGAGACAATGATTGACAGCTGCCTCTGATTGGGAACCATACCAGGCCAAAAGCAGAAATACAAAACATACAACAAAAACACCCCAACTCACACCCTGACCAAACTAAAATAGAGACATAAAAAAGGAACTAAGGTCAGGACGTGACACGGAGAGGAGGGCTGCCGTTTGTATGGGCTCCTAACCATTTCTTGAACTGCAAGGTTGGTTAAGGGCTTGTAAGTAAGCATTTCACGATAAGGTCTACACCTGTTGTATTCGGCGCATGTGACAAATACAATTTGATTTTATCATGGGTAAACATATTTTGTTTATACTGCAGTTATCTTCCACACATACCAATAGATCCCACTTCATTTTCATCCACTTTAAACTGGACACATCACATAGCTCACACATCAAAGCAGTAGGTGCATGAAGCGAAGAGGAAGATTCTCAGAAAATATTGCACCCACTGTTCCAGGAACTGGTAGCCTAGTAACCATTGATGTCCTATAGGAATGTGTCACTGAACTGATGCCAACCGCTACACCTGATTCAGGGCTTGATGTTTAGTTGATTAGTTCATTAAAGGGTGATAGTGTTGGACTGAAACAGAATGTCCAGCCAGGGAAGGCCCGAGGATCAGAATGGAAATTCTTGACTGTATAACTTGACAGTCTAAACAAATGTCTTGTTGTGGTAACAAAGCTGATATGCCCCGAAGGCAGAGATGTTTTTGAGCCATAGAGATCTGCCAGTTGCTTCTCCGTTCTTTCCCTCTTTGGGACTTTTGCTCATCAAGTGTTTGTTTGAGGTCCAGCATTAAAACGATACTGGACAAAGTCCCAAGTGATACAAAATCTGGTTTAGGATGAAGTCCACTTTTGTATTGGTTTTGCCAAATTCATATTTTATTGTTTGTTTGAAAGCCCTCCAAGCGTGTTCCTCCTCTCTGTGCATTTACAGCCAGGCTGATGTATCTCGCTACACTGGCTATATTATCCTCAGGGAACTGCAAATGCTGTTATGTTCCAGTGCCCCAACAAGGGAGAGTGGATAGCTACTATATCCCCCTGCTCTCTCTCTCTTTCTTTCTCTCTTTGTGCTCTATATCACCCACTCACACACATATCGTAAATTCTTTCTTTCTCTCTTTGTGCTCTATATTGCCCACTCACACACATATCGTATATTCTTTATTTATTTCTTTGTGCTCTATAACACACACATACCGTATATTCTTTCTTTCTTTCTTTTTTACAGACAATGGTTGTGGGTATTCAAGGTTAGGTAATTATCTTAAATATGTTAGTTAAATTGCATTCAATTATTTTAATATTTTCCTACAGAGGCCGCAGTCTTATTCATTGCAGTTACCCAGATTAACAGAAACAATGTGTCATGATTATAAATGTAATTGCTACCATACATAATCATTATTAAGAAACCATGCAGAAACAATTTCACAGTATGCTATTTTCTGCCAGGGTGTACCAGGGTGGGTGACAGAAGAACTGCCGGTGCTTCTTGTGCTTCAGCACCACCTGAAAAAGCTCAATGTTGTGTTCTCATTGCCCAGAAAAACACAATTTTACCTAATGGGTTTATTAAAGATTGTGAACTAGTTATGTCTTCTTTTATTTTCCACTTTTACGTATCAATAAGAAAATAATAACAATGACAAGAAATTTGCTTTAAAATGTTCTGCTTTACTAAAATCACCTAATTTCTCAATAAACCAGTTGAAAACCAGTTTACAGCAGTATCCTATAAGATGTCAGATACACACATGGTCCTGAAGTTGGTATGACCATGATCTCACCATGACGTTAAGGCCCTTCAGGTTTCTGTAACTAAACCACAACAATACATCCCTGTCAGAGCATGAGAGCACAACGGAATCCCCCAGCCCCTCAGTCTTTCAGCCCTCCCAAAAAGTCAGCATGTGGAGAACTTTTTATGAGTCATCATTGTCAGGTCACATCCATCTCTCTGTACATGACAGATTGCTCTCAAGGCCTGTCGTCTGCCACTGGTGAACAGAAATGGATACCCGGGGCCCAGGGTTGGTTAAACGCTCTCAGTTTGGCTTCAATGATTGACAAATGCTCCACAGCTGCTCCTTTCAAGGTTTCAAGTTTTATTAGTCGTCTGTATGGGACACGCATGGTATACATCGTCCAACATCGTCCAGCAGGTTCCTTCTCCACAATGCAACAACAATAGCAAGTAGTGAAAAATAAGAATATGAACATAAAGTAAATGGCTCAATACCATAGAATAAACATTTTAGCATAAGTATAATACAGGAAGGCACAATTTATAGTATGATATTTATAGGTATTTTGGGGAAGGGAAGGATGGGGGCAAGCTTCCTGGGGCCAAGCTGCCTGCCATCCAGGACCACTATACCAGGCAGAGTCAGAGGAGACTGTCTATGACTCCATAGACTGTTCTCTCTGCTACCGCATGGCAAGCGGTACTGGAGTACCAAGTCTAGGTCCAAGAGGCTTCTAAACAGCTTCTACCCCCAAGCCATAAGCCTCCTGAACATCTAATCAAATGGCTACCCAGACTATTTGCATTACTCTCTTATCTATGCATAGTCACTTTAATAAATCTACCTACATGTACATATTACCTCAATTACGTCGACTAACCAGTGCCCCCGCACATTGAATCTCTACCAGTACCCCCTGTACATAGCCTCCACATTGACTCTCTACCAGTACCCCCTGTACATAGCCTCCACATTGACTCTCTACCAGTACCCCCTGTACATAGCCTCCACATTGACTCTCTACCAGTACCCCCTGTACATAGCCTCCACATTGACTCTCTACCAGTACCCCTGTACATAGCCTCCACATTGACTCTCTACCAGTACCCCCTGTACATAGCCTCCACATTGACTCTCTACCAGTACCCCTGTACATAGCCTCCACATTGACTCTCTACCAGTACCCCTGTACATAGCCTCCACATTGACTCTCTACCAGTACCCCTGTACATAGCCTCCACATTGACTCTCTACCAGTACCCCTGTACATAGCCTCCACATTGACTCTCTACCAGTACCCCCTGTACATAGCCTCCACATTGACTCTCTACCAGTACCCCTGTACATAGCCTCCACATTGACTCTCTACCAGTACCCCCTGTACATAGCCTCCACATTGACTCTCTACCAGTACCCCTGTACATAGCCTCCACATTGACTATCTACCAGTACCCCCTGTACATAGCCTCCACATTGACTCTCTACCAGTACCCCTGTACATAGCCTCCACATTGACTCTCTACCAGTACCCCCTGTACATAGCCTCCACATTGACTCTCTACCAGTACCCCTGTACATAGCCTCCACATTGACTCTCTACCAGTACCCCTGTACATAGCCTCCACATTGACTCTCTACCAGTACCCCCTGTACATAGCTTCCACATTGACTCTCTACCAGTACCCCTGTACATAGCCTCCACATTGACTCTCTACCAGTACCCCTGTACATAGCCTTCACATTGACTCTCTACCAGTACCCCCTGTACATAGCCTCCACATTGACTCTCTACCAGTACCCCCTGTACATAGCCTCCACATTGACTCTCTACCTGTACCCCCTGTACATAGCCTCCACATTGACTCTCTACCAGTACCCCTGTACATAGCCTCCACATTGACTCTCTACCAGTACCCCTGTACATAGCCTCCACATTGACTCTCTACCAGTACCCCTGTACATAGCCTCCACATTGACTCTCTACCAGTACCCCCTGTACATAGCCTCCACATTGACTCTCTACCAGTACCCCCTGTACATAGCCTCCACATTGACTCTCTACCAGTACCCCCTGTACATAGCCTCCACATTGACTCTCTACCAGTACCCCTGTACATAGCCTCCACATTGACTCTCTACCAGTACCCCTGTACATAGCCTCCATATTGACTCTCTACCAGTACCCCCTGTACATAGCCTCCACATTGACTCTACCAGTACCCCCTGTACATAGCCTCCACGTTGACTCTCTACCAGTACCCCCTGTACATAGCCTCCACGTTGACTCTCTACCAGTACCCCCTGTACATAGCCTCCACGTTGACTCTCTACCAGTACCCCCTGTACATAGCCTCCACATTGACTCTCTACCAGTACCCCCTGTACATAGCCTCCACATTGACTCTCTACCAGTACCCCCTGTACATAGCCTCCACATTGACTCTCTACCAGTACCCCTGTACATAGCCTCCACATTGACTCTCTACCAGTACCCCCTGTACATAGCCTCCACATTGACTCTCTACCAGTACCCCTGTACATAGCCTCTACATTGACTCTCTACCAGTACCCCTGTACATAGCCTCCACATTGACTCTCTACCAGTACCCCCTGTACATAGCCTCCACATTGACTCTCTACCAGTACCCCCTGTACATAGCCTCTACATTGACTCTCTACCAGTACCCCCTGTACATAGCCTCCACATTGACTCTCTACCAGTACCCCCTGTACATAGCCTCCACATTGACTCTCTACCAGTACCCCCTGTACATAGCCTCCACATTGACTCTCTACCAGTACCCCCTGTACATAGCCTCCACATTGACTCTCTACCAGTACCCCTGTACATAGCCTCCACATTGACTCTCTACCAGTACCCCCTGTACATAGCCTCCACATTGACTCTCTACCAGTACCCCTGTACATAGCCTCTACATTGACTCTCTACCAGTACCCCCTGTACATAGCCTCCACATTGACTCTCTACCAGTACCCCTGTACATAGCCTCCACATTGACTCTCTACCAGTACCCCTGTACATAGCCTCTACATTGACTCTCTACCAGTACCCCTGTACATAGCCTCTACATTGACTCTCTACCAGTACCCCTGTACATAGCCTCTACATTGACTCTCTACCAGTACCCCCTGTACATAGCCTCTACATTGACTCTCTACCAGTACCCCTGTACATAGCCTCCACATTGACTCTCTACCTGTACCCCCTGTACATAGCCTCCACATTGACTCTCTACCAGTACCCCCTGTACATAGCCTCCACATTGACTCTCTACCAGTACCCCCTGTACATAGCCTCCACATTGACTCTCTACCTGTACCCCCTGTACATAGCCTCTACATTGACTCTCTACCAGTACCCCCTGTACATAGCCTCCACATTGACTCTCTACCAGTACCCCCTGTACATAGCCTCCACATTGACTCTCTACCAGTACCCCCTGTACATAGCCTCCACATTGACTCTCTACCAGTACCCCCTGTACATAGCCTCCACATTGACTCTCTACCAGTACCCCCTGTACATAGCCTCCACATTGTTATTTTACTGCTGACCTTTAATTATTTGTTACTTTTATTTAGGTATTTTTCTTAAAACTGCATTGTTGGTTATGGGCTTGTAAGTAAACAATGAACTGAAAAGTTATTTTACTGTTGCTCTTTAATCTTTTTTTTATTTTATTTTTTGCAGGTATTTTTCTTAAAACTGCATTGAGGGTTAAGGGCTTGTAAGTAAGCACTTAACTGCTGCTCTATTTGGCGCATGTGACAAAAAAATAGATTTTGATTTGTAAGGGCTATTTGACCAAGGAGGGTGATACAGTGCTGTATCAGATGACATGGCCTCCACAATCACCCGACCTCAACCCAATTGAGATTTGGGATGAGTTGGACCGCAGAGTGAAGGAAAAGCAGCCAACCAGTGCACAGCATATGTGGCATCAATGATCATGAGGAAGGTGAGGGATCAGCCCAGAATTACACGGCAGGACCTGGTCAATGACCTGAAGAGAGCTGGGACCACAGTCTCAAAGAAAACCATTAGCAAAACACTATGCCGTCATGGATTAAAATCATGCAGCGCACGCAAGGTCCCCCTGCTCTAGCCAGCGCATGTCCAGGCCCGTCTGAAGTTTGCAAATGACCATCTGGATGATCCAGAGGAGGAATGGGAGAAGGTCATGTGGTCTGATGAGACAACAATAGAGCTTCTTGGTCTAAACTCCACTCGCCGTGTTTGGAGGAAGAAGAAGGATGAGTCCAACCCCAAGAACACCATCCCAACCGTGAAGCATGGACGTGGAAACATCATTCTTTGTGGATGCTTTTCCGCAAAGGTGACAGGACGACTGCACCATATTGAGGGGAGGATGGATGGGGCCATGTATTGCGAGATCTTGGCTAACAACCTCCTTCCCTCAGTAAGAGCATTGAAGATAGATCGTGGCTGGGTCTTCCAGCATGACAACGACCCGAAACACACAGCCAGGGCAACTAAGGAGTGGCTCCGTAAGAAGCATCTCAAGGTCCTGGAGTGGCCTAGCCAGTCTCCAGACCTGAACCTAATAGAACATATTTAGAGGGAGCTGAAAGTCAGTATTGCCTAGCAACAGCCCAAAACCTGAAGGATCTGGAGAAGGTCTGTATGGAGGAGTGGTCCAAAATCCCTGCTGCAGTGTGTGCAAACCTGGTCAAGAACTACAGGAAACGTATGATTTCTGTAATTGCAAACAAAGGTTTCTGTACCAAATATTAAGTTCTGCTTTTCTGATGTATCAAATACTTATGTCATGCAATAAAATGCAAATTAATTACTTAAAAATCATACAATGTGATTTTCTGGATTTTTGTTTTAGATTCCGTCTCTCACAGTTGAAGTGATAAAAATTACAGACCTCTACATGCTTTGTAAGTAGGAAAACCTGCAAAATTGGCTGTGTATCAAATGCTTGTTCTCCCCACTGTATATTATCACCTAATGTTGTGTTAGATCTTTTTATCAACTTAAGTTCTTGTGAACATTACAAGTTTTGAACTTCTATTTGCTATTTAAGGCCTGTCGGCCTCATTGACCTGAGCTCATACAACTCATTTTTGAGTAAAAAAAAAAGTATATTGTATGGATTATTTTGACTATAACAAATACTCAGATAAAACATATTGTGCTATTATCACAGACTACTTTGTGTTAAAGTTTAACAAGGACTCTCTCCTCCTCACCAGTGTCATGATCAAAGATATGATCAAGAGCCTCACAAATAGTATACCATTTGGTCATTGTGCTGCCACAGAATGAATTATGAGCAAGGCCTCAAAAAAGGTTTATATATCAGCTGCCAGAACAGTTCTATATGTTATTGAAACAATGTCGTGAGTGTTTGTGAGACCGCCATGGGGAAAGGTTCCTGTGGAGGAAGCCATGGGTGTGGTAGAGGAAGTGTGTCCATCTGATGAATGGGCGTGTGTCTGAACTCAATTTTATACACTACTTGTAGTCTCAACCATTCATTTCTAATGACCGGTCATATTTGACCGAGAACACCACAGGTGTACAAAAGTTAAATAAAACACCCAAAGTTTTTATGACAATCATCAACAAATATTTTGATGCCCTGTGTGGACAAAGTCATGGAACATTATGACAATCAGATGAAATTAACTACAGTTTTCAGAGAAAACTTGTAAATCGGTACAATTAGCCCGGAACACAGCAGGATTAAGTGTCATTGACCTTGTCGATAATGTAAGTCTGTTCATTGTCGTGTCTAAACACTAATAATTCAGGAGTGGAAATATATTCTCCTTACTTTGTAGGCTACTCCACAACAGAGACAAAATGGCCAATATTATATGTTAGCTGGAACAACAGTTTACTGGCTTTGGTTGATGGTAGAGATCTGTATAATGACGAGGTACACATGTCTCGGCCCTAACAATGAGAGTTGTTGTCCCAAAGGCGGGAAGGCAGGCGACAAGCTTAAATTTTGGTGAGTATAAAACCTCTCAATTTGCCTCTTCCTCTCTGAAAGATAAGATTAGATAGTAGGACACCATTTTGTTTCCCAGCACCTCAGTTTACCACTCCCGAATTTAAAGCCCTGCACATCTAAAATCAAACTCAAACTCATTGGTCCCTGGTTGTCAAAGTAATCCACCATTGCATGACATTTATTTTTATCAGATGTTTTTTTTTCAGTTTCCAATACTGTTTCTAACACGAAGTAGGCCAAATGAAAAGCAAACGCACAGACTACATCTCCCAAAAAAAACAAACCTGACAAATGTCAAAACAAACTTCTGGAGACCCCCCCCCCCCCCCCACCCCCAAACAAAAAAAAGTATGCCTCTGGGCTTCTTAGATAAGTGATGTCACTCACACAAATAGTGACAGACAGACACAGCCAGACAAGGATGGGACTGAATGAGGAGGTGGCATCATCTCATTGAGTCAGACTCAAAACCACCCCAGTTATTTACACTTCTCACTGACAACAAACTCCCTACTCTGCACACTGACATCAGAGCATCGTCCAAACAACTGGGGTTCACAGTACCATGAAAATAGTATTGCCATATTGCCATCAGTCAGTCATTCATGAAGCATTGAAATTAATTAATACAAAGTCATATTCATGACATCATTGATATTCCCCCCCCCCACACACACATTACATGACATTACATCAGTGCTTCTAATCACCTTCCCAGCTGCTGACCAGGGCCCTGTGTTGAGCTGGGACTAGAGCAGTAAGCTGGAGCATTAGTAGTGTGTCTGCAGCAGAACCAAGCGCTAATCATTCTACCTCAGCTGCCACAGCTTCACAGCACAAAATACAAAGTCCCCGACTCCCTTCCCAGTCCCAATGCCCCTCCATCACTGACTCCCAATGCCCAGTCCCAATGCCCAGTCCCAATGCCCCTCCATCACTGACTCCCTGCCCAGTCCCAATGTCCAGTCCCAATGCCCCTCCATCACTGACTCCCTTCCCAGTCCCAATGCCCCTCCATCACTGACGCCCAATGCCCAGTCCCAATGTCCAGTCCCAATGCCCCTCCAGCCCTGACTCCCTGCCCAGTCCCAATGCCCCTCCATAACTGACTCCCAATGCCCAGTCCCAATGTCCAGTCCCAATGCCCCTCCAGCCCTGACTCCCTGCCCAGTCCCAATGCCCCTCCATCACTGACTCCCAATGCCCAGTCCCAATGCCCCTCCATCACTGACTCCCAATGCCCAGTCCCAATGTCCAGTCCCAATGCCCCTCCAGCCCTGACTCCCTGCCCAGTCCCAATGCCCCTCCATCACTGACTCCCAATGCCCAGTCCCACTGTCCAGTCCCAATGCCCCTCCAGCCCTGACTCCCTGCCCAGTCCCAATGCCCCTCCAGCCCTGACTCCCTGCCCAGTCCCAATGCCCCTCCATCACTGACTCCCAATGCCCAGTCCCAATGTCCAGTCCCAATACCCCTCCAGCCCTGACTCCCTGCCCAGTCCCAATGCCCCTCCAGCCCTGACTCCCTGCCCAGTCCCAATGCACCTCCAGCACTGACTCCCTGCCCAGTCCCAATGCACCTCCAGCACTGACTCCCTGCCCAGTCCCAATGCACCTCCAGCACTGACTCCCTGCCCAGTCCCAATGCACCTCCAGCACTGACTCCCTGCCCAGTCCCAATGCACCTCCAGCACTGACTCCCTGCCCAGTCCCAATGCCCCTCCAGCACTGACTCCCTACCCAGTCCCAATGCACCTCCAGCACTGACTCCCAATGCCCAGTCCCAATGTCCAGTCCCAATGTGCCTCCATCACTGACTCCCTGCCCAGTCCCAATGTCCCTCCATCACTGACTCCCTGCCCAGTCCCAATGCCCCTCCATCACTGACTCCCAATGCCCAGTCCCAATGTCCAGTCCCAATGCCCCTCCATCACTGACTCCCAATGCCCAGTCCCAATGACCAGTCCCAATGCCCCTCCATCACTGACTCCCTGCCCAGTCCCAATGCCCCTCCATCACTGACTCCCTGCCCAGTCCCAATGTCCCTCCATCACTGACTCCCTGCCCAGTCCCAATGCCCCTCCATCACTGACTCCCAATGCCCAGTCCCAATGTCCAGTCCCAATGCCCCTCCATCACTGACTCCCTGCCCAGTCCCAATGCCCCTCCAGCCCTGACTCCCTGCCCAGTCCCAATACCCCTCCAGCCCTGACTCCCTGCCCAGTCCCAATGCCCCTCCAGCACTGACTTCCAATGCCCAGTCCCAATGTCCAGTCCCAATGCCTCTCCATCACTGACTCCCTGCCCAGTCCCAATGCCCCTCCATCACTGACTCCCTGCCCAGTCCCAATGCCCCTCCATCACTGACTCCCAATGCCCAGTCCCAATGTCCAGTCCCAATGCCCCTCCATCACTGACTCCCTGCCCAGTCCCAATGCCCCTCCATCACTGACTCCCTGCCCAGTCCCAATGCCCCTCCAGCCCTGACTCCCTGCCCAGTCCCAATACCCCTCCAGCCCTGACTCCCTGCCCAGTCCCAATGCACCTCCAGCACTGACTCCCTGCCCAGTCCCAATACACCTCCAGCACTGACTCCCTGCCCAGTCCCAATACCCCTCCAGTCCTGACTCCCTGCCCAGTCCCAATACCCCTCCAGCCCTGACTCCCTGCCCAGTCCCAATTCCCTCCAGAAGTTCGGACAGATACAGTGAGACTGAAGGTTGAGGAGATTCGTATAGGTAGGAGGAGAAGGTGTGCGTATGGACGGAGTTGAGACTGCTTGGTGGAACAGATGGCTTGTTTAGCCTTGGTGACATAGGCTGCTTCTTCTGTGCGCACATATTCAAGAATGCACACACACACCCTCACACATAACCACACACATAACCACACACACACATAACCAAACACACACACACAAACACACACACACACTCACATAACCACATGGACAGCACCGATATCACAGGAAGGCCAAAAAGATCATCAAAAAGATCATCAAGGACAACAACTACCCGAGCCACTGCCTGTTCATCCCGTTATCATCCAGAAGGCAAGCTCAGTACAGGTGCATCAAAGTAGGGACCGAGAGACTGAAAAACAGCTTCTATCTTAAGGCCATCAAACTGTTAAACAGCCATCACTAGCACATTAGAAGCTGCTAACTATAAGAATAGACTTGGAATCACTGGCCACTTTAAGGAATGGAACACGAGTCACTTTAATAATGTTTACATATCTGCCATTACTCATCTCATATGTTCACTGCCGCTCAAAAGTTTGGGGTCACTTAGAAATGTCTTTGTTTTTGAAAGAAAAACATTTTTTTTTGTCCATGAAAATAACATCAAATTGATCAGAAATACAGTGTAGATATTGTTAATGTTGTAAATGACTGTTGTAGCTGTAAACTGCAGATTTTTTTATGGAATATCTACATATGCTTACAGAGGCCCATTATCAGCAACCATCACTCCTGTGTTCCAATGGCATGTTGTGTTAGCTAATCCAAGTTCATAATTTTAAAAGGCTAATTGATCATTAGAAAACCCTTTTGCAATTATGTTAGCACAGCTGAAAACCTTTGTTCTGATTAAAGAAGCAGTAAAACTGGCCTTCTTTAGACTAGTAGAGTATCAGGAGCATCAGCATTTGTGGGTTCGATTACAGGCTCAAAATGTCCAGAAACAAAGACCTTTCTTCTGAAACTTGTCAGTCTATTCTTGTTCTGAGAAATGAAGGCTATTCCATGCGAGTAATAGCCAAGAAACTGAAGATCTTGTTTGTACTGTTCTCCCTTCACAGAACAGTGCAAACTGGCTCGAACCAGAATAGAAAGAGGAGGGGAAGGCCCCAGTACACAACTGACAAAAAGGACAAGTACATTAGAGTGTCTAGTTTGAGAAACAGACGCCTCACAAGTCCTCAACTGGCAGCTTCATTACATAGTCTCAACGCTAACAGTGAAAAGGCGACTCCGGGATGCTGGCCTTCCAGTTAGAGTTCCTCTGTCCATCTCAATCTTTTCTTTTTATTGGCCAATCTGAGATATGACTTTTTCTTTGCATCTCTGCCTAGAAGGCCAGCATCCCGGAGTCATCTCTTCACTGTTGACGTTGAGACTGGTATTTTACAGGTACTATTTAATGAAGCTGACAGTTGAGGATTTGTGAGGCGTCTGTTTCTCAAACTAGACACTCTAATGTACGTGTCCTCTTGCTCAGTTGTCCCCCGGGGCCTCCCACTCCTCTTTCTATTCTGGTTACACACAGTTTGCGCTGTTCTGTGAAGGGAGTAGGACACAGTGTTGTACCAGATCTTCAGTTTCTTGGCAATTTCTCGCAAAGAATAGCCTTCATTTCTCAGAACAAGAATAGACTGACGAGTTTCAAAAGAAAGGTCTTTGTTTCTGGTCATTTTGAGCCTGTAAACGAACCCACAAATGCTGATGCTCCAGATACTCAACTAGTCTAAAGAAGGTCAGTCAGTACAACAGTTGTCAGGTGTGCTAACATAATTGCAAAAGGGTTTTCTAATGACCAATTAGCCTTTAAAAATGATAACCTTGGATTAGCTAACACAAAGTGCCTTTGGAACACAGGAGTGATGGTTTCTGATAATGGGCTGCTGTACGCCTATGTAGATATTCCATAAAAAATCCACAGTTTCCAGCTACAATAGTCATTTACAACATTAACAATGTCTACACTGTATTTCTGATCAATTTGATGTTATTTTAATGGACAACAATTTTTGCTTTATTTAAAAAACAAGTACATTTCCAAGTGACCCCAAACTTTTGAATGATATTGTATATACTGTATTCTCTACTATTCTACGGAATCTTAGTCACTTAGCAGTGTTTAAATATCTTGCATTACTCATCTCATATGTATATACTGTTATTTCTATACTCTTCCACTGTATCTTAGTTCGTTCCGCTCTGACATCGGTCGTCCATATGTATATAGTCTTAATTCATTCCTACTTAGATTTGTGTGTATTGGGTATATGTTGTGTAATTTGTTAGGTATTACTTGTTAGATATTACTGCACTGTCGGTGTAAGAAGTACAAGCATTTCACTACACCCGCAATAACATCTGCTAATCACGTGTTGATTTTGATTTGACATAAATACACACAAACTCACTGAACTACATGCATTTGCGCACATACAAATGTGCGGAGGAGCAGGCGCATGAACAAAGTACGCAAGCACGCACACACACACGCACACACACACACACACACACACACACACACACACACACACACAGACACACACACACACACACACACACACACACACACACACACACACACACACACACACACACACACACACACACACACACACACACCATCTGGGGCTGGAATGGCCACAGACAGAGTGGTTGATTGACTGCTTTGCCTTTAGCTACAATCTGCACAACAGCAGAGTATTGGAATTATCCTGCCAGCCTCAACGCTCCTCTCCCTTACTCCCTTTCTGTCACTCCCCCTATCTCTCTCTCTCTGCCTCTCTCAATCTCTGTCAATCTCTCTGCCTCCCTGTCTCTCTCTCTCCTGGCCTCCCTGTCTCTCTCCCTCTCTGTCTCCCTCTCTCTCTCTCTCTCTCTCTCTCTCTCTCTCTCTCTCTCTCTCTCTATATATATATATATATATCTATCTCTGTCTGTCTATTTCTCTCTATATATATATATTTTCAGTTGAAGTCAGAAGTTTACATACACCTTAGGCTGTCTGTCTCTCCCTCTCTCTCTCTCTCTCTGTGTCTCTCTCTCTCTGTCTCCCCCTCTCTCTCTCTCTCTCTCTCTCTCTCTCTCTCTCTCTCTCTCTGTGTCTTTCTCTCTCTGTCTCTCGCTCTCTCTCTCCCTCTCTCTCTCTCTCTGCCTCCGTCTCTCTCTCTCTCCCTCTCTCTCTCTCACTCTCTTTGCTTCCCTCTCTCTGCCTCTCCTGTCTCTCTCTCCCTCTCTCTCTCTCTCTCTGCCTCCCTCTCTCTCTCATCCTCTCTGCCTCCCTCTCAATCTGCCTCCGTCTCTCTCTCTCTCTCGCAATTCAATTCAAAGGGGCTTTATTGGCATGAGAAATGTGTTTACATTGCCAAAGCAAGTAAACATACAAAAGTGAGAAGACACAACATAACATAAACAAAAAAACAAACATGAAAAATAGCACTTACAAAGGTTTCGAAAAGATAAGCTATTTCAAGTGTTGTATTATCAGCTATGTACAGTGTTTGAGCAATCTGCAAAATAGTAGTATGAATAGTAAGGGTAAATAGATACAGATAAATATTGTTGTTATTTACAATGTTGTTTGTGCTGCACTGGTTGCCCTCTTCTTATGACTGTGGTATTTGATTTGTTTTCAAATTCTTTTGAATCCGTGTCCGTGTGATCTGTGGGAAATATGTATCTCTAATGTTGCAGGAGGTTAGGAAGTGCAGCTCAGTTTCCATCTCATTTTGTGGGCAGTGTGCACATAGCCTGTCTTCTCTCGAGGGCCAGGTCTGCCTATGGCAAACGCTCTCAATACCAAGGCTATACTCACTGAGTGTACGTAGTCAAGGATTTTCTTAATTTTAGGTCAGTCACAGTGGTCAGGTAGCATTTTGCTCTGTTTTTCTGTTAATTCTTTCCAGTGTGTCAAATAGTTGCCTTTTTGCTGTCTCATAATTTGGTTGGGTCTATTTGTGTTGCTGTCCTGGGGCTGTGTAGGGTGTGTTTGTGTTTGTAACAGATTCCCAGTACCAGCTGGCTAAGGGGATTGTTCTCTACGTTCATCTCTCTATGGGTGAGGGCTTTAAGGTGGAATGTGTGGGCATCTCTTCCTTTTCGGTGGTGGTAGAATTGAACAGCTCTTATCTGGATTCTGATAACTAGCGGGTATTAAACGGTATATACCTACAGTGGAGTCCAGAGTTATTACACCCTTGATAAAGATAAGTTATAGAAAAAGAGATTGTGTTTAATAAGTTTTAAAGGGGATAACTACACTGAGCCTTTTTCCGAAATGTTTTATGAGATTGGTGAACACATTGGGAGGGATATTAGATCATTCCTCCATACAGAATCTTTCCAGATCCTTGATATCCTTCGTCTGCGCTTATGGACTGCTCTCTTCAATTCAAACCACAGGTTTCCAATGGGGTTTAAGTATCGTGACAGATGGCCATTGCAGAAGGTGGATTTTGTGGTCAATTAACCATTTATTTGTGGATTATGATGTGTGCTTGGGGTTATTATCTTTCTGGAAGATTGACTTGCGACCAGATTTCAGCCTCCTGGCAGAGGCAACCAGGTTTTTGGCTAAAATGTCCTGGTACTTGGTAAAGTTCATGATACCGTTGACCTTAACAAGGGCCCCAGGACCAGTGGAAGCAAAATAGCACCTAACATCAAAGATCCACCACCATATTTTACATTTTCATGTCATCTAACCCTATCACGGCCTGGAGTTTGCTTAACGGCATTGACACTTCGACTGAAACCGGTGCTATGGTCATATGTCACAGAAATGGAAGTCTTTGGCACACCACACTGGTAGTGGGTTTGGCCTTTGAAAAAACTATGCATATGTCATTGACGTATCCGTTTTTTGCCCTAACTAACCATGAGCACGATTCCTGTCCTCATTTCAAGCCCCACCTACCCAAACGTGTGATTAGTTGGGAAGAGGACCCTCTCGAGAACAATTTTCTTTCCCTTTTGAAATGCCCAAGAAAATCTGACATCCTCCCAAGACCTTGTGTCGTTGCCTAGTTTACGTTGCTCCAAGGTCTGGATTTCCGATACTAGTGTGAAAGCCTTTTCATTGTGAGGATCATCTGTGGGCCTGATAGGAAAAATACAAGGAAGGGGAATGGAATCCTTTAAAGCAAAGACATACAGAATGTGATAAATGTGCATTTTGTGTGACAGCTACATTATGGAGTAAGTCTGCTTTATTCTTTAAGCCTTCACCGGTTCAGCCTCTTCACCAGAGACATTAAAGAACTGTGCTGTTCTCAGAGAAGACAGAACTGCCTGCTGGAGGAACAGCTGGCGGTCCGTGAACTGAGGAACTGTAACGATGTGCACTGAGAGTCAGGAAGCAAGTTCAGGGAGTGAGTGCTTTAAAAAATAAACACAACACAACAAACACGGACAATGCACAGACATGACACAGAAACAATAACGCCTGGGGAAGGAACCAAAGGGAGTGACATATATAGGGAAGGTAATCAGGGAAGTGATGGAGTCCAGGTGAGTCTGATGACGCGCAGGTGTGCATAACGATGGTGACAGGTGTGTGCCATCACGAGCAGCCTGGTGACTAGAGGCGGGAGAGGGAGCACACGTGACAGGAACAAAGAACAATGCTCTTCAGCAGTAAACTTTAAATTGTAGGATCAGAGGTGAAAAAATACATGGGTGCAAAAGAGAGTGTAAGAGGTTTTTATTTTATTTTTATTTTTATTTTCATTTAACCAGGTAGGCCAGTTTAGAACACGTTCTCATTTACAACTGTGACCTGGCCAAGATAAAGCAAATCAGTTGTGACATAAACAACAACACAGAGTTACACATGGAATAAACAAACGTACAGTCAACAACACAATAGAAAAGTCTATGTACAGTGTGTGCAAATGGCATAAGGCAATAAATAGGCCACAGTAGTGAAGTAATTACAATTTAGCAAATTAACACTGGAGTGATAGATGTGCAGATGATGATGTGCAAGTAGAAATACTGGAAATACTGGTGTGCAAAAGAGCAATTATTTTTTTATTTAACTAGGCAAGTGAATTAAGAACAAATTGTTATTTTCAATGATGGGCTAGGAACGGTGGGTTAAGTGCCTTGTTCAGGGGAAGAACAACAGATTGTTACCTTGTCAGCTCTGGGATTTGATCTTGCAACCTTTCGGTTACAAGTCCACCGCTCTAATCACTAGGCTACCTGCTGCCACATATAAAATAATATGGGGATGAGGTAGGTAGTTGGATGGGCTATTTACAGATGGTCTGTGTACAGCTGCAGCGATCGGTAAGCTGCACAGATAGCTAGGTAACTCAGGGTCTTCTTTTCCTGTGGCGGTCCTCATGAGAGCCAGTTTCATCACAGCGCTTGATGTTTTTTGCAACTGCACTTGAAGAAACTTTCAAAGTTCTTGAGATTTTCAGAATTGACTGACCTTCATGTCTTAAAGTAACAATGGACTGTTGTTTCTCTTTGCTTATTTGTGCTGTTCTTGACATAATATGGACTTGGTCCTTTACCAAATAGGTCTATCTTCTGTATACCACCCTTACCTTGTCGCAAAACAACTGATTGGCTCAAATGCATTAAGAAGGAAAGAAATTCCACAAATACATTTTTAACAAGGCACACCTCTTAACTGAAATGCATTCCAGGTTAATACCTCATGAAGCTGGTTGAGAGAATGTCAAGCGTGTGCAAACCTGTCATCAAGGCAAAAGATGGCTATGTGAGGGGGCACAAAACCTGGGGTGTTGGGGTGGTCCAAAAGTTGGAGAATTTTGTATTTTTCAAATACCTGAAACACCATTTCTCCTGTAATCTAGAGCCATAATCATTATGCTTAATTCTGTGTAAAAAAAATAAGTTTATTTTTCAACATATCTAAGCATACCTCTTGAGCTGTCGGTGTCCTTCTGACTGGTGGGTAAAAGATTGAAAGGAATGCAAGTCATATTCAGTACATTTACTAATTCATTTCTTTCTAGCTTTGATAGCAGGCATGCCAGCTGAGATAGTTTGACAAGCTAGCTACTTGAACTTCATTGATAGCCTGAAATAGTTTCCTGGTAACTAGTTAAGAGGTTGGGAGATGGGAACCTACAGTATCTGGGCTAGCTAAAGTCAACATCATAAAATTGCTAGGTGGCTAGTGGTATTACAGAGTAACAACAACAAAACCTTTTACAAAACAATTACAAATAAATGTTTAAACAAAACACATTTGCCCCTGTACCCCCTATGTACATGACGCTTCTGATTACAGTTTTAAAAAATTCACCAAATATCCTCACACAGTTTAGCATTCTGTCTTCTTCCCCATCCATTCCCAGGGTGGTGCAGTAAGCTACGCCATGTCAGAGTCTCTCCGGTTGCCAAAACCTGTCCAGTTTGAGCAACAATGGGATTCTAATGGATCATTAGTTGGCTGGCTGGAGGTTAGACTGTAGCTGCTATTCCACATTCCCATTGATGCAGAACGTGGACAGGTTTTCCAGGCCGAACAGAATTTGTCATGACAGCTCCCCCACAACTTAGCTCTTAGTGGGGAGTGCAGTGCACTACAGTCTGCTATGACAAGTCTGCTATGACAAGTCTGCTATGACAAGTCTGCTATGACATGTCCACTCCGCACACTTGGGTTTCAGTTCCATCCCAGCTTTTTTCTTTCAGGATAGTTTTTTTTTCTCCAAATAGGATGTGCTCTTAAAATGCTCTTCAGGTGTTTTTGGTTAGAGTAGTCCAACTCAAAGTGCTGTTTGTGTGGATGGTACAGGAGGGCACTGCCAGGAACACCAGTCAACTAATGACTGGGCAGGAGAGAGGTGGTGAGGGAGAGAAAGAGATAGATGAGAGAGAGATAGAGAGAAATGGGGGGCAGGGAGAGAGGGGTAGAGAAAGAGTAACAGAAGGAAAGGGAGGGAAGCGAAGTGTGTGTAAGAGAGAGAGAAAGATATTAACATAATGTAAAAGTTTCCCAAAAATAAATAAATAAATGAAGCCAATTGAATTGAATTGAATTGAGAGAGAGTGAGAGCGAGAGGTCATGAGCAGATAAGCTCCTGAATTCTTCAACATGTTTTTACTAAAAGATAGATTTAGAGTTGGATAAACTTGGATTTTTTTCTCAAGGACATATACAGAATACTACCCTCCACAACATGACCTTCACTCCAAATCAAAACTCCAAACCTTCAACTGGATTTTGGACAAGGATTCTGGAAGGATTCCTACTACCAAATATTATTTTTCAAGGACCAGTAGGGTCACCCAGCCACAGAATAATACACACAGCCCCTAAGCAAGCTGGTCCTGGGGCTCTGTTCACAAACACAAACAGACCCCACAGAGCCACAGGACAGCAACAAAATTAGACCCAACTAAATCACGAGAAAGATCATAACTTCACACATTGGAATGAATTTTAAAAAGTATAGAGCAAACTAGAATGCCATTTGGCCCTTAACAGAGAGCAGGCAGTGTTAGAATACCTGACCAGTGCGACTGACATAAAATGAAGGAAAGCTTTGATTATGTACAGACTCAGTGAGCATAGCCCGCCGTAGGCAGACTTGACTCTCAAACGACAGGCTGTGTGTACATTGCCCACAAGATTAGGTGGAAACTGAGCTGCACTTCCTAACCTCCTGCAAAATATATGACCACAGAGACACATATTTCCCTCAGTTTACACAGACCCACAAAGAAATTGAAAACAAATCCAATTTTGATAAACTCCTATATCTACTGGGTGACAAACCAAAGTGTGCCATCACAGCAGCAAGATTTGTGACCTGTTGCCACAAGAAAAGGGCAACCAGTGAATAAACACTCTGGTAAATACAACCCATATGATTTCTTTCACTTTTGTTTATCTATTTCACTTGCTTCGGCATTGGAAACATGTTTCCCATGCCAATGAAGCCATCACGTTTCAGGTAAGACCTAAATGCAGACTGTGTTGAAGTAACATTGTTTATTACAGCAACAGGGGCAGGCAAGTGACAGGTCAAGGCAGGCAGGGGTCGATAACCCAGAGTAGTGGCAAAGGCACAGGAATGCAGGCAGGTTCAGGGTCAGGTCAGGTAGAGGTCGGTAATCAAGAGTAAGGGCAAAGGCACAGGAATGCAGGCAGGTTCAGGGTCAGGTCAGGTAGAGGTCGGTAATCAAGAGTAAGGGCAAAGGCACAGGAATGCAGGCAGGTTCAGGGTCAGGTCAGGTAGAGGTCGGTAATCAAGAGTAAGGGCAAAGGCACAGGAATGCAGGCAGGTTCAGGGTCAGGTCAGGTAGAGGTCGGTAATCAAGAGTAAGGGCAAAGGCACAGGAATGCAGGCAGGTTCAGGGTCAGGTCAGGTAGAGGTCGGTAATCAAGAGTAAGGGCAAAGGCACAGGACGGCAGGCAGGCTCAGGGGCAGGCAGAAAGGTCAGCCAGGTGGGTTTGGAGTCAGGACAGGCAATGGTCAAAACCAGGAGAGCGAGGAAAAGAGCGACCGGGGAAAGCAGGAGCTGAGACAAACCGCTGGTTGACTTGACAAACAAGACGAACTGTCACAGACCGACAGGTATAAATACCCAGGGGATAAGTGGGGAAGATGGGTGACACATGGAGGGGGGTGGAGACAAGCACAAGGACAGGTGAAACAGATCAGGGCGTGACAAAAGCCCTTTGAATCGAGACTTGAAAGTAACTTGAGTAAAGAGACAGTGTAGCATACTATGAGTACATGTTGTCCCATCAAACTGCATTCTGCGCAAGCCCAGTTACATAATCACAATTCAATTCTCTTACCACTGTTTGAGAAGAGACAAACAGAGATCCGTGAGTTCTGAAACACATATGGTGGCTGGTGGTGGTGATACATTACTATGTTCTGAGAAATGGGGAGAGTGAGAGAGATGATTTGCTCTCACTCCTCCACACCAAGCAGCTCACAGTATTTTTAACGATGTCATACTGTAGCTAGGCCTACTGTTTACAGTCGCTGTATACCAAAACATTTGACAACAAGCCATGGCATTTACAATTCATCTTTTAATTCATCTTAAACGAACCTGACTGCAGCGCATGACTTTTAACTTCTATATGTGCCGTTTCACCCCTTTCATGTCAGGTTCATCCACCAAGGGATGATATTCATCCAATTCAAACAAGAGTTGTAAACTGAGCCATCCAATCACAATAAAGAGTAAAAAACAGAGCAAACTTTGATTTCATTATTAATGGATCCCATCCAATCACAAGGTGACATTTCATTCCGAGCAGGGTCCTGTGCAGTCTTACTGTCTTCTCTCTGTTATTTCACACACACTCACACTCCAGCACACATGCACACACACGTTATGTTCTTCTATCCTAATGGGGATCTAACATGTAATTCCATTTTTCCTAACCCCTAAACGTGACTATAACCCTAACCCTTACCATAACCCTAACCCTTACCATAACCCTAACCTAATCGTAACCCTAACCTAAACCCTAAACCTAAGTCCTAACCCAACCCTAACCACTAACCCTTACCCTAACCACAATTGTAACCCTAACCCTAAACATAACCTCTATGTTTAAAATAGCCATTGTCCTCACGGGACAGAGGACTTAGGTCCACACAAGGATATACAGTTGAAGTCGGAAGTTTACATACATCTTAGCCAAATACATTTAAACTCAGTTTTTCACAATTCCTGACATTTAATCCTCGCAAAAAATCCCTGTTTTAGGTCAGCTAGGGTCACCACTTTATTTTAAGAATGTGAAATGTCAGAATAATAGTAGAGATAATTATTAATTTCAGCTTTTATTTCATTCATTAATTTCCCAGTAGGTCAGAAGATTACATACACTCAATTAGTATTTGGTAGCATTGCCTTATAATTGTTTAACTTGGGTCAAACATTTCAGGTAGCCTTCCACAAGCTTCCCACAATAATTTGGGAGAATTTGGCACATTCTTCCTGACAGAACTGATGCAACTGAGTCAGGTTTGTAGGCCTCCTTGCTCGCACACACTTTTTCAGTTATGCCCACATATTTTTTATAGGTTTGAGGTCCGGGCTTTGTGATGGCCACCCCAATACCTTGACTTTGTTGTACATAAGCCATTTTGCCACAACTTTGGAAGTATGCTTGGGGTCATTGTCCATTTGGAAGAACCACTTGCGACCAAGCTTTAACTTCCTGACTGATGTCTTGAGATGTTGCTTCAATATATCCACATAATTTTCCTCCCTCATGAAGCCATCTATTTTGTTAAGTGCACCAGTCCCTCCTGCAGCAAAGCACCCCCGCAACATGATGCTGTCACCCCCGTGCTTCACGGTTTGGATGGTGTTCTTCGGCTTGCAAGCATCACCCTTTTTCCTCTAAACATAACGATGGTCATAATGGCCAAACAGTTCTAATTTTGTTTCATCAGACCAGAGGACATTTCTCCAAAAAGTATGATCTTTGTCACCATGTGCAGTTGCAAACCGTAGTCTGGCTTTTTTATGGAGGTTTTGGAGCAGTGGCTTCAGGCTATGTCAATATAGGACTCGTTTACTGTGGATATAGATATTTTTGTACCTGTTTCCTCCAGCATCTTCACAAGGTCAAGGTTTGCTGTTGTTCTGTTATTGATTTGCACTTTTCGCACCAAAGTACGTTGTCTCTAGGAGACAGAAGGCATCTTCTTCCTGAGCGGTATGACGGCTGCGTGGTCCCATTGGGTTTATACTTGCGTACTATTGTTTGTACAGATGAACGTGGTACATTCAGGCATTTGGAAATTGCTCCCAAGGATGAACCAGACTTGTGGAAGTCTACAATTTTTTTCTGAGGTCTTGGCTGATTTCTTTTGATTTTCCCATGATGTCAAGCAAAGAGGCACTGCGTTTGAAGGTAGGCCTTGAATTACATCCACAGGTACACCTCCAATTGACTCAAATAATGTAAATTAGCCTGTCAGAAGCTTCTAAAACCATCACATCATTTTCTGGAATATTCCAAGCTGTTTAAAGGCACAGTCGACTTAGTGTATGTAAACTTCTGACCCACTGGAATTGTGATACAGTGAATTATAAGTGAAATAATCTGTCTGTAAACAATTGTTCGAAAAAGGACTTGTGTCATGCACAAAGTAGATGTCCTAACTGACTTGACAAAACTATAGTTTGTTAACAAGAAATTTGTGGACTGGTTGAAAAATTAGTTTTAATGACTCCAACCTAAGTGTATGTAAACTTCCGACTTCAACTGTAAGCTCCAACACACATGCAGACACACAAACACACACTTCATTTGCTCACATACACAACATGTACACACATTCATACTGACTCTACACACACACACATATACGATGCTGCTAGTCTGTTTATCATATATCCTGATGCTTTTTCCCGTTACCCCTATACATATCTCACCCTTCTACTCCAGTATCCCTACACATTGTAAATATGGTATTGGAACAGACCCAGAAACTGCCTCTCTTTATTTCTTTTGTATATTACTTCTGATATTGATTAATGCACTGGAAAAAGTAAGAAAGGCAATTCACTGTACTTCTGCATGTGACAATAAAAAAACGTAACTACCAACAACTATGTTTTCCTTTTTCCATCGCATTTTTTCATACACTGCGTTCATGTCCGTCCTCGCTCTGCGCATGGCCATGAATGACAGCAGAAAGATTGTTCCAATTAGAACATTGGCCCTCTATAAATTAGTTTAATTACCTCATGCCCGTGAATAATGAGATGAATTATGCAAATGCAGGAGAGGTGGAGCCCCATTCACCCTTTTCCTGATGAGGGTGTGAGGGAGCGAATTTCTGAGCATATGACATCCACACAAAACAAAAGATTTACAGGAACCTTGTTAATTTTGTCACAGTCAGATTAAATTCCATGCAGCAGCCAAGCCCCTTGCAAATTGAAATAGTGCTGTGACAATCTAAAGACATGTATGTGACAGAGACAGATGATACTTAATGTTCAGTGTCTGATTTCCATGTCTGTATGACAGAGACAGGTGATACTTAATGTTCAGTGTCTGATTTCCATGTCTGTGTGAGAGAGAGAGAGAGAGAGAGAGAGAGAGAGAGAGGGAGAGACAGAGAGAGAGAGAGAGCGAGAGAGAGAGAGGGAGAGAGAGACAGAGACAGAGAGAGAGAGCGAGAGACAGAGAGAGAGAGAGAGCGAGAGACAGAGAGAGAAAGACACAGAGAGAGAGAGAGAGAGAGAGAGAGAGAGAGAGAGAGGGGGGAGACAGAGAGAGAGAGACACAGAGAGAGAGAGAGAGAGGGAGAGACAGAGAGAGAGAGAGAGCGAGAGAGAGATACAGAGACAGAGAGAGAGAGCGAGAGAGACAGAGAGAGGGAGAGAGAGAGAGCGAGAGACAGAGAGAGAAAGACACAGAGAGAGAGAGAGAGAGAGAGAGAGAGAGAGAGAGAGAGAGAGATGCGTCTGCAGGATGGGTGCGGAGGCCCCTGTTCGGCGACGAGGGCACAGAGATGGATGTCCGACACTGATTAACACGTTTGAAGGTGGAGAGACCAGTACAGAGACCAGAACGTCAGCAGGCTGACACCACTGGGACCCTCCAGGGGCACCGACAACAGCATGTTATGAAACCACATAGGCATATGCTGTATACACACACACACACACACACACACACACACACACACACACACACACACACACACACACACACACACACACACACACACACTGAATTAAGTGTTGATATGTAGGCCGTTTTTAAATGTACTGTACGTAGTTTTGTCCTTGAGCTGTTCTTGTCTATTCATGTTCTGTATTTTGATGTTTCATGTTTTGTGTCGACTCCAGGAAGTGTAGCTTCTGCTTTTGCAACAGCTAATGGGGAACCAAATAGAATACTGAAATATCGAAATAATTATAGACACACGCATGTACGAACGCACATGCATGCTGGTATGCATGCACACAGAGAGGCACACACAATACTTATTTAAATCTAGGATTTCAGTGGGTTTTTTTTTTTTTCATTTGTAAAATTTGATAAAAACCTGTTTTTGCTTCATCATTATGGGGTATTGTGTGTAGATTGACGTAGATTGATTTAATCAAGTTTAAAATAAGGCTGTAACTTCACAAAATGTAGACGGATCAGTACAGTGAAACCATTTAAATCATCATGATCACGCCTTCTAAAATCATTGACAGGTGGCACCATTGACTTATGACGTCAATATGTGTCTTAAAATAAATAAATACATATTATTTTTGAAAGAATATCTGCCGTACAGGGAGAGACGAGGAAATCTGGTCACAAAGCGGACACAGTGGATAGATACGAGACACACAGTGGATAGACACGAGACACACAGTGGATAGATACGAGACACACAGTGGATAGATACGAGACACACAGTGGATAGATACGAGACACACAGTGGATAGACACGAGACACACAGTGGATAGATACGAGACACACAGTGGATAGATACGATACACACAGTGGATAGATACGAGACACACAGTGGATAGACACGAGACACACAGTGGATAGACACGAGACACACAGTGGATAGATACGAGACACACAGTGGATAGATACGAGACACACAGTGGATAGATACGAGACACACAGTGGATAGACACGAGACACACAGTGGATAGATACGAGACACACAGTGGATAGATACGAGACACACAGTGGATAGACACGAGACACACAGTGGATAGACACGAGACACACAGTGGATAGATACGAGACACACAGTGGATAGATACGAGACACACAGTGGATAGATACGAGACACACAGTGGATAGATACGAGACACACAGTGGATAGATACGAGACACACAGTGGATAGATACGAGACACACAGTGGATGGATACGAGACACACAGTGGATGGATACGAGACACACAGTGGATAGATACGAGACACACAGTGGATAGATACGAGACACACAGTGGATAGACACGAGACACACAGTGGATAGATACGAGACACACAGTGGATAGATACGAGACACACAGTGGATAGACACGAGACACACAGTGGATAGATACGAGGCACACAGTGGATAGACACGAGACACACAGTGGATAGACACGAGACACACAGTGGATAGATACGAGACACACAGTGGATAGATACGAGACACACAGTGGATAGATACGAGACACACAGTGGATAGACACGAGACACACAGTGGATAGATACGAGACACACAGTGGATAGATACGAGACACACAGTGGATAGATACGAGACACATTTTAATACCATGTGAAGACATATTTCTGAAAATGTGGGATCAATAAGAATGTGGACAAGATCAGAACAAAGGACGCATGTTAGAGCTAGGTATCAACGGGGCTTCTGTGTGTGAATCCACTTGCAAGCATTTGACATCTTGTGATAGTGATGTATTTATTGTTCATGTGAAACTGCTCTTCTCCATGTCATTATGAGCGCTAAAATGCAATTAGCCAAGCCTAATTAAAACCAGGCAACAAGTCAGCTCCTGCAAAGTCCGGGACGGTGTGTGTGTGTCAGACTCATCAGACTCCCAGCTCGACAAACAGACAGATTTATGTTGACCTTCGATGCATGCTATAACACACACACATTGATAAATCTCCATCACAATGTCCCCAACAGCGTCCCTCAGGAATGTGTGTGACCATCAAACCAAGGAATGGCAGCGCTCCATGAGAGACAGGAGTCAGGAGAAAGCAGACAGCTTGAAGACAAGAGGCCCAAGCAAACACCTGGCCAACTGGCCACCGAACAGACACCTGGCCACCTGACAGACACCTAGCCACCTGACAGACACCTGTCCACCTGACAGACACCTGGCCACCTGACATACATCTGGCCACCTGACAGACAACTGGCTCCTGACAGACACATGTCCACCTGACAGACACCTGGCCACCTGACATACATCTGGCCACCTGACAGACAACTGGCTCCTGACAGACACATGTCCACCTGACAGACACCTGGCCACCTGACATACATCTGGCCACCTGACAGACACCTGGCCACCTGACAGATCTACTGGGCCAGAAACCCAATCAACTCCACCCTTGGCTGATATCTAGTTTAAGTTGGGCTCCACTAAAACATAATCAATTCTCCATCAAACCCAAAAGCAAGATCTATCCATCCAGTTGAAGCCAGTAGTCGCAATAGGTGGAATCCAACCGTTACATCTCTTGAATTCAAGCTTCCGCATGGGTTCTCAAATCAAATCAATCAAAGTGTATTCATCCGTTTTAGTTTAATGGCCATGGTTCTAGAGCAGAAGGTAATAGTTTATTGGAGGACAATTCATTTATTGAATATACCTGAGGTTATGGGTTATTGACATTACTGGCACAAGGTAATGTGTTGCTGTATGGCTAGTAATTGTATGGAACGTTCGCTGGTTTATTCCATTGAACTGATACAAACCTTGTTCTGCTAAATGCAAATCACCGAATAATGAATGGGTACTTCAAATGCAATTCGGGTGAATTGGGTCCCCTGAAGTTAAAATTACAATATTAAACAGCCAAAATATAATACACAGACAAGATGCCTTTGTATGAAAATAATCTCTTTTATAGACACAAATGTTGCATTCAGAGCAATATACTTGCTATTTAAAACTCCTGAGAAATACATTTTATAAGTCAATTCAGATGGGCAGCGCTTTAGTGTTGGTGTCTCTATCGCTCCAATGCTTTTCACTTCCATCTTTCCTGCTATATTTTTCTCTCTCTCTGTCACACCCTGATCTGTTTCACCTGTCCTTGTGTTTGTCTCCACCCCCTCCAGGTGTCACCCATCTTCCCCATTATCCCCTGGGTATTTATACCTGTGTTTTCTGTCTGTACCAGTTTGTCTTGTATGTTCCAAGTCAAACAGTGTGGTTTTTCTTTTCTATTCTCTTTTGCTAGTCCTCCTGATTTTGACCCTTGCCTGTTTTCTGGACTCTGTGCCTGCCTGCCTGACCATTCTGCCTGCCCTAACCTCGAACCTGCCTGCCACACTGTACCTCCTGGACTCTGACCTGGTTTTGACCTTTGGCCTGTCCACGACCGTTCTCTTGCCTGCCCCTTCTGGATTATTCATAAATATCAAAGACTCAAACCATCTGCTTCCCGTGTCTGCATCTGGGTCTCGCCTTGTGCCCTTATACTCTCATTCTCTTTTTCTCTTTCTCTCGTTCTCTCTCCCTCACAGTTCACTGTATTTCTCTCTCTCTGCATGCCTCTGAATACCTGAATGATTTCATTAACTTTATTTTACGTGTGACTTCCTTCACCATAGATCACAAAAAGGATGGCAGGCGTCTCGGCTCAGGCCAAAGTAATTACCCCTGCGGGTAGAATGGCATGCCAGGCTCCTTAGAACAGAGCGGGAGTGAATGGAATTACATTATCTAGTGGAGAAGAAAGGGTGGTCTGTTAGATCAGGTGATGAATGCATCGTAAGGTGTGACTGACAAGGTTTCTCTCTGACTCTAAAACACTGCCTGATTGTCAGGCATGCGAAGGGAAGCCAAGCTAAGGCAGAGCAAGGCATTTATATGATGCACCGAACTCAATTACATTCCCCTTTAGATGCAGAGGGCAGTGACATCAAAGTGATGCCTTGCCTGTAAAACAGCCCTCCAAGACACGAGAATGTTAATGCAAATTTCACGCTCTTGGATTTCTGATGCAGATGCTTGAGTATTTACATACACACGCATGCAGCACTAACATACAGGCACACAGATATAGCGTGTGTGTGCACAGACACACACAAACAGCCAGGGAGCGACAGCAGCAAAACTCTGAGGTCTTCCGGTCAGAGCTGTAACTCCTGGCACTGTCATTCTCAGCCATAAGCTGTCATCATCCACTCCCCCCAGCCCGTAAACAAGTGACCACACTGGGACACTTTAGTTACTAAAGAAAGCTCTGACTGGTACAGTACCACGAATTACATCAGACTGGGCACAAACTAGTTGAATCAACACTGTTTCCACGTCATTCAATGAAATGACGTTGAACTAAAGTGGAGTAGACGTTGAATTGCCGTCTGTACCCAGTGGGATAGTCTCGTGAATCCCATACCCAGACAGCAGCATTAGATTCCCTTGGACATTTTGAAAGGGGGACATTTTTTGGGGGGGGAACAACTGTCCCAACAAATCACAAGTGTGGGTAGGTGGGCCATGCCTAAAAACGCTTTCTGTAGCCTGTAGGCAGACATGCCAAAATGTTGCGTTTCAAAACAAAAGTTTGCAGGCGATTTTAGTGAAGGTAGAGGATGCAAACTAGGCACTTGCGAAACGCACTAATTTAAATGAACATCTGTGATCTCCGTCTTGTTAGGTAGCTACTACTTTGTGTTTACTGACATCGGAACTTCTACAGACGTGTTTGCAGGAACATTGGTACATTGTGGGAGGCAACCCGTCTGTCTAGAGAGACTAACATTGGTACATTGTGGGAGGCAACCCATCTGCCTAAAGAGACTAACATTGGTACATTGTGGGAAGCAACCCGTCTGCCTAAAGAGACTAACATTGGTACATTGTGGGAGACAACCCGTCTGCTTAAAGAGACTAACATTGGTACATTGTGAGAAGCAACACGTCTGTCTAGAGAGACTAACATTGGTACATTGTGGGAGGCAACCCGTCTGTCTAGAGAGACTAACATTGGTACATTGTGGGAGACAACCCGTCTGTCTAGAGAGACTAACATTGGTACATTGTGGGAGGCAACCCGTCTGTCTAGAGAGACTAACATTGGTACATTGTGGGAGGCAACCCGTCTGTCTAGAGAGACTAACATTGGTACATTGTGGGAGACAACCCGTCTGTCTAGAGAGACTAACATTGGTACATTGTGGGAGGCAACCTGTCTGTCTAGAGAGACTAACATTGGTACATTGTGGGAGACAACCCATCTGTCTAGAGAGACTAAAATTGGTACATTGTGGGAGACAACCCATCTGTCTAGAGAGAGTAACATTGGTACATTGTGAGAAGCAACACGTCTGTCTAGAGAGACTAACATTGGTACATTGTGGGAGGCAACCCGTCTGTCTAGAGAGACTAACATTGGTACATTGTGAGAAGCAACCCATCTGTCTAGAGAGAGTAACATTGGTACATTGTGAGAAGCAACCCATCTGTCTAGAGAGACTAACATTGGTACATTGTGGGAGGCAACACGTCTGTCTAGAGAGTGTCGGCTTTACTATGGATTAAATTATATAAGATGCTATTTTATCAAATCAATTCTCTGTAATTTGTTTAATTAATTAATTGATTAGTTTAATCAATCTCCGTTGCAGTCCCCCTCTGGTGGTCGACCCGGGTAGGACTTCTGCAAATGAAGAAGTCCGCTCCAAGGCTGGGCAGTGGATGTTCGGATTGGGCTCGTCGTTCCGGACCAGTTGTCTGGTCGTCCAGACTGGAAGATCTGAGCAGTAACTTAGGCAGATGTTAACAACACACACACTCATGAAATATATAATTACATTTCCTCCCAAATGAGCAGCACTTACTGATGGTTGTATTGGGAAGTTGGTTATGGCTCTGTCACTTTCTAAATCTCAAAGAAAATGAAACAAAAGGAAAGCATAAACAAAACAAAATATAGTTATAGCACCTTAATCATCTAATTGGACTATTATATATACCTCCATGGTCTTGGCAAAATGACCCTATCATGGCATTGTCTAATGTCATATCTAGGGCTTTCCTAATTTACGGTTTGTTGCTTAGGTCTTTATCCTAAGTTGATAAATACAGGATAAGTCTACAGCTGTAAGGCACTAGTTTTGGGCAGTCTACAGGACTATGGACCTCTGGGAAGATAACTGCTGAGTACTGTAGCTGTAGAGTCAAAGGCCTCAAAGTAAATGTTCAGCTTTACTAAGGCTGGTATTTTGCTCGGAACCCTTAAGTGATCCTAGCACAAATCCTAATTGGATGTTCCATTGTACATGTGCGTTTAAGCTTACACAAGCGCGCATGTCAAGGGATTCTAGACGGGTTTGTCGAGGTATACCGTGTCAAGCGGGCAGAGAGGGTTGGTTTCATTCATCCTGTGGGGAAGTTGGGGGAGAAGGGCCAAGAGGAGAAGCCAAGCTTTGGCTTTGTTGGCGAAGAGGCGCCATATTACTCCGTGCCAAATGGCCCAAAGAAGACTGAGGGACACATGAGGGAGGCAAAGTCTGAAACCTATCATCTTCACTCCTTTGAGTACAGGACTCCAGTTGCTTGGTTGGGTAGTCACACTGTAGCGCGTGACCGATCTGGATTCCACCAGGTTGTATCTAAGGATGGCATTCTGCTGCATTGCAGAGTCCACTTGAGAGCTTAGAGTACTGATCTTGGACACGTGAGTGTCGCACTTGCTCCTTTCGGTCTCAGACTCATCTGTCATGGTTTGCAGATAGAGGTCTTGAGTACTGAGCGTGAGATTCAGTGATGAGATTTCCTCCGCTTACTTAGAAATCAATATTTCCATCTTCATCATCTGAGTTCTCTCATCATTCATTTGGTCAGCGACTTCAATGAGTTCTGGTGATTTGTCATCCGACTTAGTCATTGTGTTCATTAACTGATCGTCTTTGGTCTGCAGAATTTAGAGTAGAACCGTGTTACTTTGAGTAACGTTCAACAAAACTGCCTGCATGTTATCAAATTGTGTGCTCCTGTTTGTAGATAACTCAACAGATTTATCTAGTTTGAGGTGGACTACATCAAATTTAGTTTCGGCTAAATCGAGTTGTTCTTGGAGACAACGATTTTGTTGAATAGTGTGCTCGTGTCATAAGTATTTACAATTACATTTAATTTTTCAGTACATTGAAAAATGGTATATTGTGGGAGACAACCCGTCTGTCTAGAGAGACTAACCTTGGTTCATTGTGGGAGACAACCCGTCTGTCTAGAGAGACTAACAGTGGTACATTGTGGGAGACAACCCGTCTGTCTAGAGAGACTAACATTGGTACATTGTCTAGGAGACAACCCGTCTGTCTAGAGAGACTAACATTGGTACATTGTGGGAGACAACCCATCTGTCTAGAGAGACTAACATTGGTACATTGTGGGAGACAACCCGTCTGTCTAGAGAGACTAACATTGGAACATTGTGGGGTTCATTGTGACAACCCGTCTGTCTAGAGAGACTAACATTGGTACATTGTGGGAGACAACCCGTCTGTCTAGAGAGACTAACCTTGGTTCATTGTGGGAGACAACCCGTCTGTCTAGAGAGACTAACAGTGGTACATTGTGGGAGACAACCCGTCTGTCTAGAGAGACTAACATTGGTACATTGTGGGAGACAACCCGTCTGTCTAGAGAGACTAACATTGGTACATTGTGGGAGACAACCCATCTGTCTAGAGAGACTAACATTGGTACATTGTGGGAGACAACCCTTCTGTCTAGAGAGACTAACATTGGTACATTGTGGGAGACAACATTGGTACATTGTGGAGGCAACCCATCTGTCTAGAGAGACTAACATTGGAACATTGTAGGAGACAACCCGTCTGTCTAGAGAGACTAACATTGGTACATTGTGGGAGACAACCCGTCTGTCTATAGAGACTAACATTGGTACATTGTGGGAGACAACCCTTCTGTCTAGAGAGACTAACATTGGTACATTGTGGGAGACAACCCGTCTGTCTAGAGAGACTAACATTGGTACATTGTGGGAGGCAACCCGTCTGTCTAGAGAGACTAACATTGGTACATTGTGAGAAGCAACCCATCTGTCTAGAGAGAGTAACATTGGTACATTGTGAGAAGCAACCCATCTGTCTAGAGAGACTAACATTGGTACATTGTGGGAGGCAACACGTCTGTCTAGAGAGTGTCGGCTTTACTATGGATTAAATTATATAAGATGCTATTTTATCAAATCAATTCTCTGTAATTTGTTTAATTAATTAATTGATTAGTTTAATCAATCTCCGTTGCAGTCCCCCTCTGGTGGTCGACCCGGGTAGGACTTCTGCAAATGAAGAAGTCCGCTCCAAGGCTGGGCAGTGGATGTTCGGATTGGGCTCGTCGTTCCGGACCAGTTGTCTGGTCGTCCAGACTGGAAGATCTGAGCAGTAACTTAGGCAGATGTTAACAACACACACACTCATGAAATATATAATTACATTTCCTCCCAAATGAGCAGCACTTACTGATGGTTGTATTGGGAAGTTGGTTATGGCTCTGTCACTTTCTAAATCTCAAAGAAAATGAAACAAAAGGAAAGCATAAACAAAACAAAATATAGTTATAGCACCTTAATCATCTAATTGGACTATTATATATACCTCCATGGTCTTGGCAAAATGACCCTATCATGGCATTGTCTAATGTCATATCTAGGGCTTTCTAATTTACGGTTTGTTGCTTAGGTCTTTATCCTAAGTTGATAAATACAGGATAAGTCTACAGCTGTAAGGCACTAGTTTTGGGCAGTCTACAGGACTATGGACCTCTGGGAAGATAACTGCTGAGTACTGTAGCTGTAGAGTCAAAGGCCTCAAAGTAAATGTTCAGCTTTACTAAGGCTGGTATTTTGCTCGGAACCCTTAAGTGATCCTAGCACAAATCCTAATTGGATGTTCCATTGTACATGTGCGTTTAAGCTTACACAAGCGCGCATGTCAAGGGATTCTAGACGGGTTTGTCGAGGTATACCGTGTCAAGCGGGCAGAGAGGGTTGGTTTCATTCATCCTGTGGGGAAGTTGGGGGAGAAGGGCCAAGAGGAGAAGCCAAGCTTTGGCTTTGTTGGCGAAGAGGCGCCATATTACTCCGTGCCAAATGGCCCAAAGAAGACTGAGGGACACATGAGGGAGGCAAAGTCTGAAACCTATCATCTTCACTCCTTTGAGTACAGGACTCCAGTTGCTTGGTTGGGTAGTCACACTGTAGCGTGACCGATCTGGATTCCACCAGGTTGTATCTAAGGATGGCATTCTGCTGCATTGCAGAGTCCACTTGAGAGCTTAGAGTACTGATCTTGGACACGTGAGTGTCGCACTTGCTCCTTTCGGTCTCAGACTCATCTGTCATGGTTTGCAGATAGAGGTCTTGAGTACTGAGCGTGAGATTCAGTGATGAGATTTCCTCCGCTTACTTAGAAATCAATATTTCCATCTTCATCATCTGAGTTCTCTCATCATTCATTTGGTCAGCGACTTCAATGAGTTCTGGTGATTTGTCATCCGACTTAGTCATTGTGTTCATTAACTGATCGTCTTTGGTCTGCAGAATTTAGAGTAGAACCGTGTTACTTTGAGTAACGTTCAACAAAACTGCCTGCATGTTATCAAATTGTGTGCTCCTGTTTGTAGATAACTCAACAGATTTATCTAGTTTGAGGTGGACTACATCAAATTTAGTTTCGGCTAAATCGAGTTGTTCTTGGAGACAACGATTTTGTTGAATAGTGTGCTCGTGTCATAAGTATTTACAATTACATTTAATTTTTCAGTACATTGAAAAATGGTATATTGTGGGAGACAACCCGTCTGTCTAGAGAGACTAACCTTGGTTCATTGTGGGAGACAACCCGTCTGTCTAGAGAGACTAACAGTGGTACATTGTGGGAGACAACCCGTCTGTCTAGAGAGACTAACATTGGTACATTGTGGGAGACAACCCGTCTGTCTAGAGAGACTAACATTGGTACATTGTGGGAGACAACCCATCTGTCTAGAGAGACTAACATTGGTACATTGTGGGAGACAACCCGTCTGTCTAGAGAGACTAACATTGGAACATTGTGGGAGACAACCCGTCTGTCTAGAGAGACTAACATTGGTACATTGTGGGAGACAACCCGTCTGTCTAGAGAGACTAACCTTGGTTCATTGTGGGAGACAACCCGTCTGTCTAGAGAGACTAACAGTGGTACATTGTGGGAGACAACCCGTCTGTCTAGAGAGACTAACATTGGTACATTGTGGGAGACAACCCGTCTGTCTAGAGAGACTAACATTGGTACATTGTGGGAGACAACCCATCTGTCTAGAGAGACTAACATTGGTACATTGTGGGAGACAACCCGTCTGTCTAGAGAGACTAACATTGGAACATTGTAGGAGACAACCCGTCTGTCTAGAGAGACTAACATTGGTACATTGTGGGAGACAACCCGTCTGTCTATAGAGACTAACATTGGTACATTGTGGGAGACAACCCTTCTGTCTAGAGAGACTAACATTGGTACATTGTGGGAGACAACCCGTCTGTCTAGAGAGACTAACATTGGTACATTGTGAGAAGCAACCCATCTGTCTAGAGAGAGTAACATTGGTACATTGTGAGAAGCAACCCATCTGTCTAGAGAGACTAACATTGGTACATTGTGGGAGGCAACACGTCTGTCTAGAGAGTGTCGGCTTTACTATGGATTAAATTATATAAGATGCTATTTTATCAAATCAATTCTCTGTAATTTGTTTAATTAATTAATTGATTAGTTTAATCAATCTCCGTTGCAGTCCCCCTCTGGTGGTCGACCCGGGTAGGACTTCTGCAAATGAAGAAGTCCGCTCCAAGGCTGGGCAGTGGATGTTCGGATTGGGCTCGTCGTTCCGGACCAGTTGTCTGGTCGTCCAGACTGGAAGATCTGAGCAGTAACTTAGGCAGATGTTAACAACACACACTCATGAAATATATAATTACATTTCCTCCCAAATGAGCAGCACTTACTGATGGTTGTATTGGGAAGTTGGTTATGGCTCTGTCACTTTCTAAATCTCAAAGAAAATGAAACAAAAGGAAAGCATAAACAAAACAAAATATAGTTATAGCACCTTAATCATCTAATTGGACTATTATATATACCTCCATGGTCTTGGCAAAATGACCCTATCATGGCATTGTCTAATGTCATATCTAGGGCTTTCCTAATTTACGGTTTGTTGCTTAGGTCTTTATCCTAAGTTGATAAATACAGGATAAGTCTACAGCTGTAAGGCACTAGTTTTGGGCAGTCTACAGGACTATGGACCTCTGGGAAGATAACTGCTGAGTACTGTAGCTGTAGAGTCAAAGGCCTCAAAGTAAATGTTCAGCTTTACTAAGGCTGGTATTTTGCTCGGAACCCTTAAGTGATCCTAGCACAAATCCTAATTGGATGTTCCATTGTACATGTGCGTTTAAGCTTACACAAGCGCGCATGTCAAGGGATTCTAGACGGGTTTGTCGAGGTATACCGTGTCAAGCGGGCAGAGAGGGTTGGTTTCATTCATCCTGTGGGGAAGTTGGGGGAGAAGGGCCAAGAGGAGAAGCCAAGCTTTGGCTTTGTTGGCGAAGAGGCGCCATATTACTCCGTGCCAAATGGCCCAAAGAAGACTGAGGGACACATGAGGGAGGCAAAGTCTGAAACCTATCATCTTCACTCCTTTGAGTACAGGACTCCAGTTGCTTGGTTGGGTAGTCACACTGTAGCGCGTGACCGATCTGGATTCCACCAGGTTGTATCTAAGGATGGCATTCTGCTGCATTGCAGAGTCCACTTGAGAGCTTAGAGTACTGATCTTGGACACGTGAGTGTCGCACTTGCTCCTTTCGGTCTCAGACTCATCTGTCATGGTTTGCAGATAGAGGTCTTGAGTACTGAGCGTGAGATTCAGTGATGAGATTTCCTCCGCTTACTTAGAAATCAATATTTCCATCTTCATCATCTGAGTTCTCTCATCATTCATTTGGTCAGCGACTTCAATGAGTTCTGGTGATTTGTCATCCGACTTAGTCATTGTGTTCATTAACTGATCGTCTTTGGTCTGCAGAATTTAGAGTAGAACCGTGTTACTTTGAGTAACGTTCAACAAAACTGCCTGCATGTTATCAAATTGTGTGCTCCTGTTTGTAGATAACTCAACAGATTTATCTAGTTTGAGGTGGACTACATCAAATTTAGTTTCGGCTAAATCGAGTTGTTCTTGGAGACAACGATTTTGTTGAATAGTGTGCTCGTGTCATAAGTATTTACAATTACATTTAATTTTTCAGTACATTGAAAAATGGTATATTGTGGGAGACAACCCGTCTGTCTAGAGAGACTAACCTTGGTTCATTGTGGGAGACAACCCGTCTGTCTAGAGAGACTAACAGTGGTACATTGTGGGAGACAACCCGTCTGTCTAGAGAGACTAACATTGGTACATTGTGGGAGACAACCCGTCTGTCTAGAGAGACTAACATTGGTACATTGTGGGAGACAACCCATCTGTCTAGAGAGACTAACATTGGTACATTGTGGGAGACAACCCGTCTGTCTAGAGAGACTAACATTGGAACATTGTGGGAGACAACCCGTCTGTCTAGAGAGACTAACATTGGTACATTGTGGGAGACAACCCGTCTGTCTAGAGAGACTAACCTTGGTTCATTGTGGGAGACAACCCGTCTGTCTAGAGAGACTAACAGTGGTACATTGTGGGAGACAACCCGTCTGTCTAGAGAGACTAACATTGGTACATTGTGGGAGACAACCCGTCTGTCTAGAGAGACTAACATTGGTACATTGTGGGAGACAACCCATCTGTCTAGAGAGACTAACATTGGTACATTGTGGGAGACAACCCGTCTGTCTAGAGAGACTAACATTGGAACATTGTAGGAGACAACCCGTCTGTCTAGAGAGACTAACATTGGTACATTGTGGGAGACAACCCGTCTGTCTATAGAGACTAACATTGGTACATTGTGGGAGACAACCCTTCTGTCTAGAGAGACTAACATTGGTACATTGTGGGAGACAACCCGTCTGTCTAGAGAGACTAACATTGGTACATTGTGGGAGGCAACCCGTCTGTCTAGAGAGACTAACATTGGTACATTGTGGGAGACAACCCGTCTGTCTAGAGAGACTATGCATCAGATGGAGGCCGCACTGAGTGTTTGGAGATCCATCCATATACTTTCCCGCTTTACAGGGGCATAACTAGAAAGCTGAAATAACAGGTTTCCCACATACAGCAACTGCCTGGATGCTAGAAGGACGGCTAGACAGACAGAGTAGTGGTACTGAGATGCCTCCATGGGGCTTTGCCACAGTGACAGACGGATAGCAGGCTGCTTCAGCCTCCAAATGACTCTCTGTGATCACACCAGGCCTGCACTGCACCGCACCGTGCTCAGCCAACTGGTGTCATTTCAATCAGGGCAATTATGTTCTCATTACCTGGAAGAACTTCTCAAAATAATGGTGGATTTTGCATCATTCTCATGGCATTTTTGTTGACGATGGCAGGAACATGAGAGGGATATGTGAGAGAGGACGCCAGATTGTGAGTTTGATTCCTTATGTAAAATGTATGCACGCATGACTAAGGATGAAAGCGTCTGCTAAATTAAGGGGTTGGGTTCCACGTCTGTTTGAGTCTGAAGGTTGGGACTGACAGTTGTGGTGCTGCGTTGACCTTTTGGTGACCTTTGTATCAACACAGTCTGGGGCTTGTTAGACTGATCAAGGGGTGATGATCGTTAGCAGTGCATGGGTTCATATCTTCATTCCATTGAGAATCTCCATCGAGCTTACATCTCCTGTTATCTATACTGTAAACTTTACATCATGCAACACTGCATCCCCATGCTGGAGAAGATTGACATTTTCATCATTACTTGAGAGATCAGATATTTGTTTCTTGTCTGATCTGTATATATTAATATGACAGGCCCGGTTTACATGTTCATAAAGAAGAAACATTTTCCTCCTCCCAAGTTGCATTAACACACGCCACCTTCAGCCATGGAGACTGTTCTCTTCCCTGCCTGTCGGCCTGTCGGCCTGAACCTGGCAACCCTCACACCCCTTAAACCGTCCCTCCCCAGGTGTAATTTCCTGGGGGGAAGGGAGGGAGGGAGAGGGCAAAGTGCTTCTCATAACATTGTAGAGAAGAGGCTATGATGCAGGATTAGCTGGGGATCAAAAATAGGGCTCACACTCCTCTCACTTCTCTTTTAACCTCCTCCTCCCTTCTTCAATCAGAAGGAGCCGTGGGCGAGGCTTTGGCCTCTCTGTCCTATAGTCTCCTCCTCTCAGTCACCAGCAGGGAAGGTCTGGCCTCTTCAATCTGCCAAATACTTTCACCATATATTATTCATCCTCAAAATATATCATATCAAATATTATTACATCCAGACAGACTACACTTCCAGGCTAGCTGTTGGATCTTGGATTCCGCTCACTCACCTGTGGTCATCCAGACAGAGCATTCTGGAAAATGTGTCCTGCGGTGAGCACTGATTGAATCTAGCTGCTTCCTGGAACTGCCATGGTGTCCATTCTACAGCCCTGCTATTACTCAAACAGTGTTTGGAGTGGCAACAAGAGCTGAAGGGCAACGTATTTGGTCAAACAATGAGTTGTGTTTGAATCGCACACAAAAAACATGAATGAGCTTTGCAACCATCTGTGACGGGTATGAGGATCAAATGACTCCTGTGGAGAGTAATCATTATGCAACCTCATTGAGAGAACGCAGCGCAGTGATGATGCTATATTGGTGGTTTCCAGCTGCTTGAAATGATAGACCACATTCCAACAGCTGCCTGAATACCCCCACAGGATTCCATATCCTGTCTGAGGGCTAAATATTGATTTCCAGCTCAGTGTGGTGGGGGATCGGGGGGGAGGCAATTCTGGCCTTTCGCCGTGACTTTTGGGTAGATTTAATCTATGATTTCTGTTCATTCAGTCTCTATTTTTTCTAAATTCTTCCTCTTTTTGACATTTTCATGTCAGGAAAGGATAAAATTCTAGTGCGTGCCAAAGAGAGAAGGAAAAATTGAGAGTGGACAGGGAAAAAAATTGAGAGACTGAGAGAAGATAGAGGAAGATTAGAGAGAGAGAGAGAGAGAGAGAGAGAGAGAGAGAGAGAGAGAAAGAGAGAGAGAGAGAGAGAGAGAGAGAGAGAGAGACAGAGAGAGAGAGAGAGAGGTAAAAAGTAATGGAGCGATGGAGTATTGGAGAAAAGTAGTATTAGTAGTAGTTTCACCTTGACCTGGGAGCTACATAAAGTATTAGTAGTAGTAGTTTCAGGAGCTGCAAACAGACAGTAGTAGTAGTTTCAGTTGCTACAGACAGACAGTAGTAGTAGTTTCAGGAGCTGCAGACAGTAGTAGTAGTTTCAGGAGCTACAGACAGACAGTAGTAGTAGTTTCAGGTGCTACAGACAGACAGTAGTAGTAGTTTCAGGAGCTGCAGACAGTAGTAGTAGTTTCAGGAGCTACAGACAGACAGTAGTAGTAGTTTCAGGAGCTACAGACAGACAGTAGTAGTTTCAGGAGCTACAGACAGTAGTAGTAGTTTCAGGAGCTACAGACAGACAGTAGTAGTTTCAGGAGCTACAGACAGACAGTAGTAGTAGTTTCAGGTGCTACAGACAGACAGTAGTAGTAGTTTCAGGAGCTGCAGACAGTAGTAGTAGTTTGAGGAGCTACAGACAGACAGTAGTAGTAGTTTCAGGTGCTACAGACAGACAGTAGTAGTAGTTTCAGGAGCTGCAGACAGTAGTAGTAGTTTCAGGAGCTACAGACAGACAGTAGTAGTAGTTTCAGGAGCTACAGACAGACAGTAGTAGTTTCAGGAGCTACAGACAGTAGTAGTAGTTTCAGGAGCTACAGACAGACAGTAGTAGTTTCAGGAGCTACAGACAGACAGTAGTAGTAGTTTCAGGTGCTACAGACAGACAGTAGTAGTAGTTTCAGGAGCTACAGACAGTAGTAGTAGTTTCAGGAGCTACAGACCGACAGTAGTAGTAGTTTCACCTTGCCCTGGGAGCTACAGACAGTACTTTAGAGGAGTTTCACCTTGCCCTGTGAAGTTGAGCACCAAACTCTCTCTGGAAAGAGATGAAAGGGAGGGTGACAGCCAACCACTACCCCAGGCCTGTCCTCCCCAATGACTGCTTGACTGATGGGCATCCCTTATCTTCACTGAGACCTTAAGGCAGAAATACACTCACAGATGCACACGCACACGCACACGCAAACACACACACACGCACACACACAGTCGTCTTTAAAACACACACAGTCTCCATCGCAAGACACTTACTCACAAATATACTCACAGACGTATTTAGAACACAAACAGGCATTGTCCCAATTGACATGCACACACACACAGAATCTCACACACTTTAGATCACAAAGACACACGTAAACATTCATAGACCACACTCAAAGGCAGAACACAAATGCAATCAGATATGTCCAGAATAACAGTCATCATCCTATCATATACACTGAGTATACCAAACATTAGGAACACCTTCCTAATATTGAATTGCACCTAGGGCTGTTGCGGTCAAGAGACAAGAAGGCAGTGAAATTCCACGTGACCGTTTAGTTATGGTAATTAAGCTTCTCCAAGCTCTGATGCTGCTAATGGTCATTAGGACCTACAAAACTTGCTAACTGCCTGGTACTTAGCACTCTATTGTCCCTCTAATCACTCTGACATAAAAGTTAATTTGATCAAAAAATCTAATCCAACACTTCCTGGGAGTCCATGAGCTCATGTTGAATGATATTTCAATAGGCTATGCAATTGCATCTCCTCTACTAAAAAGAGAAGGACCAGATTTCTATAGGCTAGGCCAGCTACATTTAATTCTCAACTTTCCTAATATTAAGCACATTGCTTATATTTACAACAGGAGTATAGCCTACCTGGCTGGCACAAAAATAAACCACGGGGAAACACATTCTCCATTCCCTATTTAAGTGCATAGGTGACATGTATTTTTCCCCCCTGCCCCTGTTTCGAATCAGGTGCATGAGAATGGTCCATTCTAAATCAAAACAAATTTCACACATATATTATTTTGTATACGTAGAGACAATATTAAATCAAGAATAGTCTGATGGATGACAATATTAGTCTGTCACACCCTGATCTGTTTCATCTGTCTTTGTGATTGTCTCCACGCCCCTCCAGGTGTCGCCCATCTTCCCTATTATCCCCTGTGTATTTATACATGTGTTCTCTGTTTGTCTGTTGCGAGTTGGTTTTGTTTCGTCAAGCCCAGCAGCGGTTTTCCCTCAGCTCTTGTCTCTCGATTGTTCCTGTTTCCTAGTTTTCCCGGTGTTGACCATTCTGCCGGCCTGTCGTCCTGTACCTTTGCCCCACCTATCTGGATTACCAACCTCTGCCTGCCCTTGACCTGCTTTTTGCCTGCCCCTATTCAATTAATAAACTGCTACGTCGACTTTGTCTGCATCTGGGTCTTACCTGAAACGTGATACTATCACTTGTGAGTTATATATTATCACTTGTGAATGATGCCCAGCATCAGAAACGATGCATTTTTTGTGACTTTTTCTGATCATATTTGCACACTTCATGTAGCCTAGCTCATAGGCCGATATGTTTTAATACCATTCCAGTGTTTAATTGCTATATTATAATTACTTCGACACCATCACCTATTTATTGCCTTACCTTCCTTATCCTACCTCATTTGCACATACTGTATATAGACTTTTTCTACTGTATTATTGACTGTATGTTTTTTTATTCCATGTGTAACTCTGTGTTGTTGTATGTGTCGAACTGCTTTGCTTTATCTTGGTCAGGTCGCAATTGCAAATTGGAACTTGTTTCTCAACTAGCCTACCTGGTTAAATGACAGTGAAAAAAATTGACCTCTGGGTACATTGACTTCTGGGTACATAGCAGAGGTGTGGACTCGAGTCATATGACTTGGACTCGAGTCAGTCTCGAGTCAACAATATGATGATTTTAGACTCGACAGCATCAAAAAATACTTTCAACTCGACTTTGACTTAACACCAATGACTCGTGACTTAACTTGGACTTGAGCCATTTGACTCGAACTTACTTAATACCCTCGCCAAGCCGAAATATAAAAAATGTTGAAATGTAGGCTACACTTGGAAATTAAATCAATGAGCCTCCACACAGTCAGTCAGTGCGGGAACGTGATCATTGCACCCAAGAATGAGCCACAACTGGCTAGGTAGTTGGTATCCTTAATCCTGCCTGATGTTACTGCTGTTCCTAAAACCATCGACATACATTAGCTTACTGTAACCACTCACAGAGAGAGTGTGTGTTTGTGTTAAGGTTGGGCCATTGTGTACAAGCCTACATCGTCCTTTTTGTTTCTGCTATACTTTTACATGTTTTGCCAGAACTGATCTGCAAGATGGTGTACGGACTGAGCAAGCTGTGCCTCTTGTTGATGAGGAAGAGCGAGAGGACCATAGTCTTGGACAAGAAGAAGGGCTGTTTGCATCATACTGTAAGAGGCAGAAGAAAGCTGTTGGGATCCCTCCAGCACTACAGCTAAGTCACTACCTTGACATATGCGAAGGACAGAATGCCCTCTTGTACTGGGCAATAAACATGAAGGCTCTTCTTTCACTGTCCCGAGTGGCCATCAGGGTCTTGGCAGTGCCTGCCTCCAGTGCTCCGGTGGAGCATGTCTTCAGCCATGGTGGCATCATACTGCGTTGTGCACAAATGACTGACAGACTTTTATCGAATTTGGTATTTTGCAAATCAAATCAAACTTTATTTGTTACATGAGCCGAATACAACAAGTGTAAACATTACCGTGAAATGCTTAATTACAAGCCCTTATTAACCAACAGTGCAGTTCAAGAAGTAGAAAATATTTAACAAGTAGACTAAAATAAAAAGTTATTATAAAAAGTAACACAATAAGAAACACAATAACGAGGCTATATACAGGGGGCACCGGATCCGAGTCATTGTGAGGGGGTACAGGCTTGTTGAGGTTATCTGTACATGTAGGTGGGGGCAAAGTGACTATGCATAGGTAACAAACAAACAGCGAGTAGCAGCAGTGTACAAAAGGGAGGGGGGGGGTGTCAATGTAAATTGTCCGGTGGCGATTTTCTGAATTGCTCAGCAGTCTTATGGCTTGGGGGTAGAAGCTGTTGAGGAGCTTTTGGTCCTAGACTTGGCGCTGCGGTACTGCTTGCCGTGTGGTAGCAGAGAAAACAGTCTATAACTTGAGTGACTGGAGTCTCAAGACACAGTCTCCATGTTCAGGTTTTATCTCCCATCTTTGGGATCTGTATTTTTTTCTCAGACATTCAGGCCAGTGTTCAAACTGTAGGCCTACTTGAAGTTCAGTAGCAGCTGTTTTGACGTACCTTTTAACTTCTTATGGCTGCAGGGGCAGTATTGAGTAGCTTGGATGAAAGGTGCCCATATCAAACGGCCTGCTCCTCAGTCATAGTTGCTAATATTTGCACATTATTAGTAGTATTGGAGAGAAACCCCTCTGAAGTTTCTAAAACTGTTTAAATGATGTCTGTGAGTATAACAGAACTCATATTGGCAGACAAAATCCTAAGTTGAAATCAAAACAGGAAGTCAGAAATCTGAGCTTGAATGTATTCACCCGAGTCCCCAATGAAATCCCCTTGAGATATGAATGATGTTGCACTGCCTAGGGGTTCCACTAGATGTCAACCATCAATATAAATTATAATGGGGCCTCTATGTTGTTGTGGGAGTGAATGAGAGCAGAATATATCTGATGTCCATCAAGCAGCCATTTTGTGATCCCACTTTTTCCTCATGGTAGTCACTTGCGTTCCATTACTCACGAAGACAAGAAAGAATACTCTGGTCGGAACTTTATTGAAGCTATATGTTAAAAACATCCTAATGATTGATTCTGTACTTAGTTTGAAATGTTTTTGTCCGATATAACGCTGACCAGAATTAGCATTTGGATATGTATACCAAACGCACTAACAAAAGAAGGTATTTGGACAAAAATAACGGACATTTTCGAACAAAACAAACATTTATTGTGGACCTGGGATTCCTGGAGTGCTTTCTGATGTAGATCATTACAGGTAAGGGAATATTTATCATGTCATTTCTTGTTCATGTTGACGCCATCTCTGCGCCTTCTCAAATTCTTGCATGCGTTTCTTTTTCCGTAAAGTTTTTTTTAAATCTGACACAGCGGTTGCATTAAGGAGAGGTATATCTATCATTCCATGTGTATAACTTGTATTATCATCTACATTTATGATGAGTATTTCTGTTGAATGATGTGCCTACGCAAAATCACTTGATGTTTTAGGAACTAGTGAATCTAACGCGCCAATGTAAACTCCAATTTTTTTTATATAAATATGATCTTTATCAAACAAAACATGCATGTATTGTGTAACATGAAGTCCTATGAGTGTTATCTGATGAAGATAATTCAAGGTTAGTGATTCATCTTTTCTTTATTTCAGCTTTTTGTGAATACTATATTTTACTGGAAAATTGCTGTGCTTATTGTGGTTTGGTGGAGGCCTAACATAATCGTTTGGTGCTTTCGATGAAAAGCCTATTTGAAATTGGACACTTGTGGGACTAACAACGAGAAAAGCTTTAAAATGATATAAGACACATGTATGTTTTAGGAATTGTAATTATGAGATTTCTGTGGTTTGAATTTGACGCCCTCTATTTTCACGGGTAGTTGTCATATCGATCCCGGTATCGGGATTAAAGCCATAACAGGTTTTAATACATTACATTTGGTGAAGAGCACATTATGACTTTTTTAGGACCTGAAACTTAAAGTTTGCGACTTGAGACTTGACTCGGACTTGCCTGTCTTGACTTTGGACTTGACTTGATTGCTAACACTTGAGACTTACTTGTGACTTGTAAAACAATGACTTGGTCCCACCTCTGGTACATTGACTTCAATATAAAACCTAGGAGGCTCATGGTTCTCACCCCCTTCCATAGACTTACACAGAAATTGTGAAAAAGAAACGGAGGACGTCCTTCAACCTATCAGAGCACGTGCAGCATGAACTGACATTTTGTCCACCCAATCAAAGGATCAGATAATTAATCTAGTACTGAAAACATAAACACCCACTGCAGTGCAGTGCATAAAACGTGGTGAGTAGTTGACTCAGAGAGAGAGACAATAGCTGAACAGTTAACAAATTATTTCTTCCATAATGAAGGGAACGCAAGAGAGAAAAAGAGAGGGATTTCGTCATTTTTTTTAAACTTTCACTTACTTAGCTAGAGAATGCAGCTAGCTAGTTTAGCTTATAGAAACACCCTGCTCAAACATAGGGATGCTATGTTAACTAGCTGGCTATGACTTTCCAACACCGGAACTCTTCCAAGTCAAGGTGAGCTTTTGATTTAACTAATTTATTGTCACCGGGCCTGCCGGGTATAACTGCTTACACTGCATGATTGGAGCGGGTTTACTAACACGTTAGTTCTGTTAGTTGTGCTGTCTATGACATTACTTTAGCTAATATGATGACAACGATGTAGGCTGTGAGTAGCGGTTTGGCTTGGAAAGTTTTTTTTTGCCTGGTCACACACCTAGTGTGTTGTGCATTAAAGTTCACAGGGGAAGGGAAGAGGTGAGAGGAGGAGAGCGCATAGATGTGAGAAGGAATACAACGTGACTGCTATGAAGGTGAACTGTGTTTCTGCGTGATCAGGAGTGTATTCATTCTGTCGATTCTCTTGAAAAATGTATCATAAAAGGAAGCTAACGGAACAAAACGAGGATAAACATACCTGAATTTGTCCAATAGAAACTCTTGTTTGCAATATCTAGACTAATGATTACACTGTCTGTCACCTCAAATTTGTATCTCAACCTGTGTGCACCTACGTTGTAAATGTTCATTCATAGGCTAGGTTGTAGCAACCTCATGATGAATATGTGGAAAATTTGAGTATCAAATCAAATGTTATGTCACATGCGCCAAATACAACAAGTATAGACCTTACCGTGAAATGCTTACTTACAAGCTGTTAAGGATATGCCCCTTTTTTCCCCGCAGGTGCAATATAGACCTTGTCCACTGGATGGCAGCAGTGCAAGTGCAAAGTTTGAGACTGATCCAATGAACCATTGCATGTCTGTAAAAAATGTTTTATCAAGACTGCCCAAATGTGTCTAATGTTTATTAATAACTTTTCATGTTCAAAATTATGCACTCTCCTCAAACAATAGCATTGTATTCTTTCACTGTAATAGCTACTGTAAATTGGACAGTGCAGTTAGATTAACAAGAATTTAAGCTTTCTGACAATATCAGATATGTCTATGTCCTGGGAAATGTTATTGTTACTTACAACCTCAAGCTAATCGCATTAGCCTACGTTAGCTCAACCGTCCCTGTCACGTTCGTCATAACGAGGAGACCAAGGCACAGCGTGATATGAATACATTCTTCTTTATTTAAACAAAGAATACTAAACAAAATAACAAAATGAACGTGGCGCTATAACACGAGTGCTGTCATGCAACTACACATAGACAATAACCCACAAAACCAAAATGGAAAATGGCAACCTAAAAAGGATCCCCAATCAGAGACAACGATAAACAGCTGTCTCTGATTGGGAACCAATTCAGGCCACCATTTACATTTACCCAGACAATACCAAAACCCCATAGATATACAAAAAAACCTAGACAAGACAAAATCACACATACCACCCTCGTCACAGACTGACCTAACCAAAATAATAAAGACAACAAAGATAACTGAGGTCAGGGCGTGACAGTCCTGTGGAAGGGACACCGATCCCGAAGAAGTTGTTTAACCAACAATGTCATTCAACAAATAGAGTTAAGAAAATATTTACTAAATGTAAAAAGTAACACAATAAAATATCAATAATGTGGCTATATACAGGGGATACCGGTACCGAGTCAATGTGCGGGGGGTACAGGTTAATCGAGAGAATTTGTACATTAGGTAGGGGTAAAGTGACTATGCAAAGATAATAAACAGCGAGTAGCAGCAGTGTAAAAACAAAGGGGGGAGGGGAAATATAAATAGTCCAGGTAGCCATTTGATGAACTGTTCAGCAGTCTTATGGCTTGGGGATAGAAGCTGTTAAGGAGCCTTTTGGACCTAGACTTGGCGCTCTGGTACCGCTTGCCATGTGGTAGCAGAGAGAACAGTCTATGACTTGGGTGACTGGAGTCTTTGACATTTTTTTGGGCCTTCCTCTGACACTGCCTAATATATAGATCCTAGATGGCAGGAAGCTTGGCCCCAGTAATTTACTGGGCCTTACACACTACCCTCTGTAGCGCCTTTCGGTCGGATGCCGAGCAGTTGCCATACCAGGCGGTGATGTAACCGGTCAGGATGCTCTCAATGGTGCAGCTGTGTAACTTTTTGAGGATCTGGAGACCCATGTCAAATATTTTCAGTCTCCTGAGGGGGAATAGGCATTGTCGTGCCCTCTTTAAGACTTTCTTGGCATGTTTGGGCCATAATAGTTTGTTGGTGATGTGGACACCAAGGAACCTGAAACTCTCGATAGGTTCAGGCTATCATGTAGTAGCCTAAACCTATTGTTATTACATTGAAATTGGTGAATAGAATATGAATGAGAATATTCCAATATGCTGTAATAGAAATAAGGCTATGCTCATGAAAAAGAAAAGAATGCTTCCTAATCTTAAACGGCACTGACCGCCACTGGTGTGTGTGTGTGGCATTCATGTCTGCCTGACCATGTTGGGTCTTAATTATGTGCTGGAAATGTACCAGAGTGCTGCAAACGTACTGTGCCTCTGCTAAAGAAACAGGGTGAAAACAGACAGCAAAGCCAAATAAGCACCAGACAGAACAGTGCTAGCGGCTCAATTATTCATAACTGAACTGTGAAAGGAGGCATCACTGGGTCTGTACGCCCCAATTAGACTGGTTAGTGGCATAGAGAAAACAGTAAAGTCATAATCCTAACCCGTAGAGATGGAAAGAGGTATCCACTTTGCATCTGTGCCATTAAATTAGTAAAAATTTTTCATATTTTGTGTTTGAAAAAGTGTAAAGCTAATATTGGTGATTAACATCCACCAACAGTGTTGGAGTCCTGAATCAAATCTTGAGTGTCAGTCCTTTATTGTGATCACTAGATGGCGGTGATATAGCTTAAAGCCATTTACAAACCATATTACCCAATTTGAAGAAGACAATGCTCTGATGATTGGCTGATTGTTCCCAACCAATAGAAATCTTCATCCAGATGACTACTTTAAAGTGGTGGAAGCACTCGGTGTCGATGCAAAAACAGGTTATAGCCAAGTTCAGTCCTTGCCCGAACCCTAATCCTAGCTTCATGTCCACAACCCGGTTCAACCCTAACCCTCAACCACAACCCTAACCCTGAAACATAACCCTAGCTTCATGTCCACATCCTAATTCAACCCTTATTACCATAGCCTCAACAACAACCCTAATCATAGCTTCATGTCCACATCCCGGTTCAACCCTATTCCTAGCCTAAACCACAACCCTAACCCTTAACCACCACCTTGACCTAACCTTAACCACCACCTTGACCTAACCTTAACCACCACCTTAAACTAACCTTAACCACCACCTTAACCTACCCTTAACCACAATCCTTACCCTAGCCCTGTGGCCCTCCAGGAAAATAAGTGAAGAACACTGCTTTAGGGTAAAAAAAAGAATGGTGAGTCTGAAAAAAACATATACTGCGACATACTTGACCAGAAATGGGATTTGCTGGACCTGGATGGTTTGTTTGAACTGCCCGAGGCAGCCCCATTCATACTGGGTGATATTCCAAAACGTTGCCGTCGGAGAAGAGGGGTTGGTCCTAGTCAGACTCAGGCAACGAACAAACCATTCCAAGTATATTACTGGGTAATGTTCAGTCCCTGGACAATAAAGTAGGCGAGCTCAGATTAAGAATCTCCTTCCAGAGAGACATAAGCGATTGTAACATACTCTGTTTAACATTCATTGCGTGGACAGGAACAAAAAATAACTCATTTTGTTCTCCCGGTCTGGACTACCTCACCATCAAATGCAGGCAAGGTCTAGATTTGATTCAAATCCAATTTTAGACAACTAACTTAACATTTCATCTTCCCCAAAACATTCTCTTTGATTTGGATATTTTCCATTCAACGTACAATGTATAAACATCAAACATCTACTAGGAAAACTCTTCACGTTACAATGTTTTCGTAATAACGTCATCTATTAACCTTTAATAACAAAACAAAAATGACATACATTTTCATATTCCATCTATCGTCATGACCACCATTATAGGCTGACGGAAACCATTGTTCCAAAGTCCCTTTATTTCATGTTTAATGTTCTGAGGCTGGTTCTCCATCGTAACAGGACAAAGGAATTTGTCTGTGGCCTGAGATTTACCAGGGGCATGAGGGGTCATAAAACCCCCCGACATCTTCAGATCCCTAGATCTCTCCTCCTCTGTTGGGTTGTGGTCTCCTGTAACCTGACCTGGTCAGGACAGTCATGACACACGCAAAGAAGTTGTTTAATTTGTCTGGGAGAAAGACGCCAATGTCCGCAACGGGCTGTTTTTCTTTTTGTAATCTGTGATTGTCTGTAGACTCTGTTTGAGCCATTGTTTGATTGCCTTACCGAGAGAATAACTACACTGTTTATATTCGGCCATGTTTCCAGTCTCCTTGCCATGATTAAATGTGGTGGTGTCTGCTTTTAGTTTTGCCCGAATGCTGCCATCAATCCAAGGTTTCTGGTTAGGGAAGGTTTTAATAGTCACAGTGGGTACAACATCTCCTATACACTTTCTTATAAACTCGCTCACCGAGTCAGCAAATACGTCAATGTTATTGTCTGAGGCTACCCGGAACATATCCCAGTCCATGTGATCGAAGCAATCTTGAAGCGTGGAATCCGATTGGTCAGACCAGCGTTGGATAGTCCTAAGCACGCGAGCTTCCTGTTTTAATTTCTGTCTATAGGAGGGGAGCAACAAGATGGAGTTATGGTTAGATTTGACAAAAGCAGGGTGGGGGAGGGCCTTGTATGCATCGCGGAAAGTTAGAGTAGTAGTGGTCGAGTTTGTTACTCGCTCGTGTACTGCAATCAATATTATCATAGAATTTAGGTAGCCTTGTTCTCATATTAGCTTTGTTAAAATCCCCAGCTACAATAAATGCAGCCTCAGGATATATGGTTTCAAGTTTGCATAAAGTCCAGTGAAGTTCCTTGATGTATCCGCTTGCGGCGGGATATACATGGCTTTGACGATAAGAGGGGAGTTCTCTTGAGAGATAATACGTTCAGCATTTGATTGTGAGGACTTCTAGGTCAGGTGAACAAAATGACTTGAGTTCTTGTGTGTTACAATTACACCATGAGTCGTTAATCATAAAACACACAACCCCGCCCTTCTTTTACCAGAGAGATGTTTGTTCCTGTCGGCGCATTGCACTGAAAATCCCTTTGGCTGTACGGACTCCGACAGCATGTCCCCAGCAAGCCATGTTACAATCCCGATTATCTCTTTGGAAAGCAACTCTTGCCCTAATTTAGTCAACTTTGTTATTAACTAGGGACTGGACATTAGTGAGTAATATACTCTGAAGCGGTGGGTGGTGTGCGTGCATACGAAGCCTCACTAGAAGACCGCTCTGGCCCTCTCTCCTCCGACAGTGTTGTTTTGGGTCTGCCTCTGGAATCAGATCAAATGCCCTGGGAGGTGCAGACAAAGGATACGCTTTGGGAAAGTTGTAATTCCTGGTTGTTGTGCTGGTGAGTTGATATCTCTCTGATATACAATAGTTCTTCCTGGCTGTATGTAATAACAACCATCTCTGTAGCACTCCACCAATCAGACCTTTATTGTAGAGTGGCCAGTCGGAAGCCACTCCTCAGTAAAATGCACCTTACAGCCCGCTTGGAGTTTGCCAAAAGCCACCTGAAGGACTTTCAGAACATGAGAAACAAGATACTTTGGTCTGATGAAACAAAGATTGAACTCTTTGGCCTGAAAGCTAAGTGTCACGTTTGGAGGAAAACTGGCACCATTCCTACAGTGAAGCATGCTGGTGGCAGCATCATCATGTGGGGATGTTTTTCAGTGGCAGGGACTGGGAAACTAGTTAGGATCGAGGGAAAGATGAACAGAAGAAATTACCAAGAGATTTTTGATGAAAACCTGCTCCAGAGCGGGTCGAAGGTTCACCTTACAACAGGACAACAACCCTAAGCACACAGCCAAGACAAAGCAGGAGTGTCTTCATGACAAGTCTCAGAATATCCTTGAGTGGCCCAGCCGGAGCCCAGACTTGAACCCCATCGAACATATCTGGAGAAACCTGAAAATAGTTGTGCAGCAACGCTCCCCATCCAACCTGACAGAGCTTGAGGATCTGCAGAGAATAATGGGAGAAACTCCCCAAATGCAAGTGTGCCAAGCTTGTAGCGTCATACCCAACAAGACTTAAGGGTGTAATCACTGTCAAAGGGGCTTCAAAAAAGTACTGAGTAAAGGGTCTGAATACTTATGTAAATGTGATGTTTCAATTTTTTTAATTCATTTGCAAACATTTCTTAAAACCTGTTTATGCTTTGTCATTATGGGATAGTGTGTAGGTCGATGAGGGAAACAAACAATTTAATATATTTTAGAATAAGGCTGTAACGTAACAAAATGCGCAAAATATCCAAATGCACTGTAACCTCACCCACTTTGCCAAAACACAGTGCCCACACCACCAAAGGGATATCAACAGACCACTATCTTATTACCCTGAGACAAGGCCGAGTATAGCCCACAAATATATTCCCCACCGCATGAGCCTGAGGACAGGAAAGGACTCGTCAGTGACACAACCCAATAATGTTGAGTATAGCATGATGCACTCCTCCTAGGGACGGCATGGAAGAGCACAAGTAAGCCAGTGACTCGGCCCCCGTAATAGGGTCAGATGCAGAGAATCCCAGTGGAGAGAGGTGAGCCAACCAGGCAGAGACTGCAAGGGCGGTTCTTCACTCCAGTTCCTTAGCGTTCACATTCGCACTCCTGGGCCAAACTACATTCAATCATAGGACCTACTGAAAATATGAGTCTCCAGTAAAGAATTAAAGTTTGAGTTCGAGTCAGCATATCTCAAATAGATTGGCAGACTATTCTATAAAAAAATGTAGCTCTGTAGGAGAAAGCCCTGCCTCCAGCTGTTTGCTTACATTACATTTACATTTAAGTCATTTAGCAGACGCTCTTATCCAGAGCGACTTACAAATTGGTGCATTCACCTTATGACATCCAGTGGAGCAGCCACTTTACAATAGTGAATCTAGATCTTTTAAGGGGGGGGGGGGGGTGAGAAGGATTACTTTATCCTATCCTAGGTATTCCTTAAAGAGGTGGGGTTTCAGGTGTCTCCGGAAGGTGGTGATTGACTCCGCTGTCCTGGCGTCGTGAGGGAGTTTGTTCCACCATTGGGGGGCCAGAGCAGCGAACAGTTTTGACTGGGCTGAGCGGGAACTGTACTTCCTCAGTGGTAGGGAGGCGAGCAGGCCAGAGGTGGATGAACGCAGTGCCCTTGTTTGGGTTTAGTACCTCCAGGCTCTGATCAGGCCCTGAGGTGCCGTTCCCCTCACAGCTCCGTAGGCAAGCACCATGGTCTTGTAGCGGATGCGAGCTTCAACTGGAAGCCAGTGGAGAGAGCGGAGGAGCGGGGTGATGTGAGAGAACTTGGGAAGGTTGAACACCAGACGGGCTGCGGCGTTCTGGATGAGTTGTAGGGGTTTAATGGCACAGGCAGGGAGCCCAGCCAACAGCGAGTTGCAGTAATCCAGACGGGAGATGACAAGTGCCTGGATTAGGACCTGCGCCGCTTCCTGTGTGAGGCAGGGTCGTACTCTGCGGATGTTGTAGAGCATGAACCTACAGGAACGGGCCACCGCCTTGATGTTAGTTGAGAACGACAGGGTGTTGTCCAGGATCACGCCAAGGTTCTTAGCGCTCTGGGAGGAGGACACAGTGAAGTTGTCAACCGTGATGGCGAGATCATGGAACGGGCAGTCCTTCCCGGGAGGAAGAGCAGCTCCGTCTTGCCGAGGTTCAGCTTGAGGTGGTGATCCGTCATCCACACTGATATGTCTGCCAGACATGCAGAGATGCGATTCGCCACCTGGTCATCAGAAGGGGAAAGGAGAAGATTAATTGTGTGTCGTCTGCATAGCAATGATAGGAGAGACCATGTGAGGTTATGACAGAGCCAAGTGACTTGGTGTATAGCGAGAATAGGAGAGGGCCTAGAACAGAGCCCTGGGGGACACCAGTGGTGAGAGCATGTGGTGAGGAGACGGATTCTCGCCACGCCACCTGGTAGGAGCGACCTGTCAGGTAGGACGCAATCCAAGCGTGGGCCGCGCCGGAGATGCCCAACTCGGAGAGGGTGGAGAGGAGGATCTGATGGTTCACAGTATCGAAGGCAGCCGATAGGTCTAGAAGGATGAGAGCAGATGAGAGAGAGTTAGCTTTAGCAGTGCGGAGCGCCTCCGTGATACAGAGAAGAGCAGTCACAGTTGAATGACTAGTCTTGAAACCTGACTGATTTGGATCAAGAAGGTCATTCTGAGAGAGATAGCGGGAGAGCTGGCCAAGGACGGCACGTTCAAGGGTTTTGGAGAGAAAAGAAAGAAGGGATACTGGTCTGTAGTTGTTGACATCGGAGGGATCGAGTGTAGGTTTTTTCAGAAGGGGTGCAACTCTCGCTCTCTTGAAGACGGAAGGGACGTAGCCAGCGGTCAGGGATGAGTTGATGAGCGAGGTGAGGTAAGGGAGAAGGTCTCCGGAAATGGTCTGGAGAAGAGAGGAGGGGATAGGGTCAAGCGGGCAGGTTGTTGGGCGGCCGACCGTCACAAGACGCGAGATTTCATCTGGAGAGAGAGGGAGAAAGAGGTCAGAGCACAGGGTAGGGCAGTGTGAGCAGAACCAGCGGTGTCGTTTGACTTAGCAAACGAGGATCGGATGTCGTCGACCTTCTTTTCAAAATGGTTGACGAAGTCATCTGCAGAGAGGGAGGAGGAGGGGGGGGGGGGATTCAGGAGGGAGGAGAAGGTGGCAAAGAGCTTCCTAGGGTTAGAGGCAGATGCTTGGAATTTAGAGTGGTAGAAAGTGGCTTTAGCAGCAGCGACAGAAGAGGAAAATGTAGAGAGGAGGGAGTGAAAGGATGCCAGGTCCGCAGGGAGGCGAGTTTTCCTCCATTTCCGCTCGGCTGCCCGGAGCCCTGTTCTTAGAAATTCTAGGAACAATAAGGAGGCCTGCGTCTTTTGACCGTAGCGTTTGTGTTGGTATTTACGGCAGTAGGTTAGCAGTAAACCCTTGGAGTAATATGATTGAATTATTTGGTTCTAGTCAAGATTCTAGCAGACGTATTTAGCACTAGCTGAAGTTGATTTAGTGCTTTATCCGAGTAGTCGTAATCTTGAAGTAACAAAAGTATTTTTGGACAAAAAAAACAACATTTCAGATTTGAGCATTGTTACAAAGATGGAAAAAGGCTGCTGTTGAAATGTTTGTTAAAAGAGAGATCAGGGTCCGGAGTTACGCAGAGGTCCTTCACAGTTTTATTGGAGACGACTGTACATTAATTGCGATTCATTGTCAGATCCGACAGCAGCCTGTGTCACCCACCTCCATCTAGAAGGCGGAGACAGTAGAGCTGCATCAAAGCTGGGACAGAGAGACTAATTAACAGTCTGATGGCCTGGTGATAGAAGTTGTTTATCAGCCACCACTAGACAGCCTCCGCCCAGTACCCTACCCTCTGCCCAGTACCCTATTCTGCCGTCACCATCTGGCTACCAACAGGTACTGTAGGTACACAACCCTGCACCTTAGGGACCGCTGCCCTATTGTCGTAATTAGTAGACCAAGGTGCAGCGTGAGTAGAGTTCCACATTTTTTATAAACCGAAACTCAGCAAAACAAACAAACAAACAAACAAACAAACAAGCACAAACGAAACATGCCGCTACTGGTGCACACAGGCAACTATCCGTAGACAAGATCCCACAACTAACAAATGAGGAAATGGCTACCTAAATATGATCCCCAATCGGAGACAACGATAAACACCTGCCTCTGATTGGGAACCATATCAGGCCACCATAGAAATACAAAACACCTAGATGACCCACCCAAGTCACTATTACGCCCCAACCAACACAGAGAATAAACAGCTTGCTATGGTCAGGGCGTGACACCTATGTACATAGTCATTGAACACAGGACACTTTAATAATGTTTACATACTATTTATATATCTACTGCTGTACACATTTTTTTGTAAATAATTGTAAATATTTTGGATTATTGTGTGCTTGTTGACATTTACTGCATTGATTGATAGGAACTAGGAATAGAAGCATTTCGCTGCACCCGCCATAACACCTGCTAAACTGTGTACACGACCAATACAATTTTCTATAATTTCATACTTCAGTGGCTTACTCTATGCCATCCTACATTCCTTGCTTCCACCTTTTCCCCTAACTACCTCACCACCCACCCTTCCATGGTCCATGCCAGGTGTAACTTATCTGTCAGAGAAATGTAATCCTGCTATTGTTAAGTCTGTTCCGATACGTCAGGACATAAATCTCAGGCTGCTGTCATGCGGGCAGGCCCACATCTCTCCTCATCATTCAGAGACACACACACACAGACAGGGTTGTGTAGGTTACTTTCTAAATGTAATCTGTTACAGTTACCTGTCCAAAATTGTGATCAGTAACGTAACTTTTGCATTACCCAAACTCCGTTACTTTTAGATTACTTTCCCCTTAAGAGGCATTAGAAGAAGACAAAAAGGTATGTTACCAATTGAATGACATCGATTGCAGGATAAATCAATGTTAAAGTTTACATAGCTGGTCATATATGAACTTTAAAATTGTACTTTATGGGTTGGTTATGTAGGCCTCTTCTAACCCATCACTTTCTACTACATATAATAATACTGTTAATTTATATCTTTACATTAAAAACCAAAGTCTATCAGAATTCCAGTCATTCCAATAAATGTTACACCCCTTGATCTTCAAGAACAGGACTTAGAAATAAGTACGTGTAGATTAGCCAAATTGTTTTACCTGAGCATAACCCCAAAACTGAGGACTAATTAGCCAGCCCTACTCTGTTTATGATTTTGTTGTCATGGAGGACTGATTGGGCTCATTGATTTAAATTATATTTATTTTTGATATTTAAATGTGAAAAATGAATGTCATATGCTGCATTTGCTATAGGCCTATTGTTTACCTTTTTATTGGTGACACTTTGATATCTTGATAATATGCAGCTGTTTAAAGGGCAAATCCACAGATGAAACAATAACAAAATGGTGCCCCGCCTCTGTTTTGGTAAAAAGCTGAGGGATGGGCCTGGAGAAAGGTAACCACTCAGTTACCTTTCTAATAGACAGAGATATGGATGCAAGGACTGACCATGATATCAAAATGATTGTTTTAACCATGTTATGAGGCTATACAGTGTTTGTTTACATTTACAATGTTTACAAACATTGGAGAAAAAATACGTTTATATTTTGGGTTCTCGTGGAGTTTGACAGTTGAACATTTATAAATTGTTCAGGCATTTATAAGTTATATTCTTCAAGAATCAATGGATTATATATATATATATATATATATATATATATATAATTTTTTGTCCGTTTGAATTAGAATGAGCAATAAAAGCCACATTTTTATTCCATAGGCTTGGGTCCGCACTATGCAGCTGTAAAAACAATGCTTGATGGGCAGCTTAAACTTCTTGAATTCAACCATTTCACTGATCTGTTTCACCTGTCCTCGTTATTGTCTCCACCCCCTACAGGTGTTGCTTGTTCTCCCCAGTGTATTTATCCCTGTGTTTCCGGTCTCTCTGTGCCAGTTTGTCTTGTACGTCCAAGCCTACCAGCGGTTTTTCAAGTTTTCCTGCTTTGACTTTTCGCCATCTTCTAGTCCTCCCAATTTTGACCCTTGCCTGTTCTGGACTCTGTACCTGCCGGCCTGACCATTCTGCCTGCCCTGACCTCGAGCCTGCCTGCCACTCTGTACCTCCTGGACTCTGATCTGGTTATTACCTTTTGCCTGTCCACGACCATTCTCTTGCCTACTCCTTTTGGATTCATTAAACATCTTAAACTACAACCATCTGCCTCCTGTGTCTGCATTTGGGTCTCACCTAGTGTCATGATACCATTATTGGGTTCAAATACACATTTAGAATTGTGAACAGCCATGGACAACAACCACAATCAGTAAGGTGCAAATAGCTAAATGAGAGAGCAGCAGTGTGATTCACATCAATGCATTACAGTATGTAGATATAATAAGTGATATCCGTATCGCTGTAGACTACACCACTGCTGTCATCCTTACATCCATGCGTTGGATAATCTTTGGATGCCGACAGCAGTCACACAATTGGGGTGGCATGTAGCCTAGTGGTTAGAAGCCAGCAACCTAGTGGTAGCCTAGTGGTTGGGCCAGCAACCTAGTGGTAGCCTAGTGGTTAGAAGCCAGCAGCCTAGTGGTTAGAAGCCAGCAACCTAGTGGTAGCCTAGTGGTTAGAAGCCAGCAACCTAGTGGTAGCCTAGTGGTTAGAAGCCAGCAACCTAGTGGTAGCCTAGTGGTTAGAAGCCAGCAATCTAGTGGTAGCCTAGTGGTTAGAAGCCAGCAACCTAGTGGTAGCCTAGTGGTTAGAAGCCAGCAACCTAGTGGTAGCCTAGTGGTTAGAAGCCAGCAACCTAGTGGTAGCCTAGTGGTTAGAAGCCAGCAATCTAGTGGTAGCCTAGTGGTTAGAAGCCAGCAACCTAGTGGTAGCCTAGTGGTTAGAAGCCAGCAACCTAGTGGGTAGCCTAGTGGTTAGAAGCCAGCAACCTAGTGGTAGCCTAGTGGTTAGAAGCCAGCAATCTAGTGGTTAGAGGCCAGCAACCTAGTGGTAGCCTAGTGGTTAGAAGCCAGCAACCTAGTCGTAGCCTAGTGGTTAGAAGCCAGCAATCTAGTGGTAGCCTAGTGGTTAGAAGCCAGCAACTTAGTGGTAGCCTAGTGGTTAGAAGCCAGCAACCTAGTGGGTAGCCTAGTGGTTAGAAGCCAGCAACCTAGTGGTAGCCTAGTGGTTAGAAGCCAGCAACCTAGTGGTAGCCTAGTGGTTGGGCCAGCAACAAAGGTTGAATCCCTAGTTATATGTAATCCGTTACTCCCCAACCTCGCACACACACACACGCCCAGGGAGGGAGATGGGCTGAGCGACGACACCCCTCTGACAAGCGTTTTTACTGTTCAGGCGCTTTATCATGACTTTGTCATTTGCCTTTCAGCGAAGGCAATCTGCCGGCCTCTCGCTGAGAGATCATTTAAACACCTCTGTTCTACACCATCTTTTGTGAAAAGTGTGTGTGTGCGTGTGGGTGTGCATGAGTGCGTGTGGAGTAACTAAGAGGGAAGAGACTTTGCCTGGAGATAGCATGTGTGTTAACATGTTGATGTCATATGTGAACAAACCAAATAAAGGTGACAAGTGTGTGCCTCCGAACACACCCTAAAGTGTCTATACTATCTGGGCCAGTGCTGCAGTACTGTCTGTCAGAATGTGTGTGGTCTCCACCTACTGTGAGATGCTCCAGGAGAAAGTGCAGAGCTGACCTGGTTATGGCAGAAGGAACAGGTTTCACACACACACACACACAAGCATAGAGATGATGAGTGCTCTGGAACTTCAGCAATGTTTGGGCTGACAGAGGCAATTTGTATGCATTATTCTCCCATCCACCACTAAGCAGTGCTCACAGAGGGCGGCCTCAAGTACTGAGCACATGCAGAATCATGGGGCAAGCAGTGGAGTGAACGGAGAAGGAATAGCTAAGAGCAGACAGGAAATAATGAGAGAACGAGGGGGAGAAGGCGAGAGAAATGGAGGAAGAGATCAAAGAGAAAGAGGGTGAGATGACTGTGGGTGAGAGAGAACAAAAGGGGAGAGGAAGAGCGACTTATCTTCAGCAGCTGTCGTTTTCACATCACTCACTGCACAGAAAAACATGTGTGTTTTACAAACCCAGCAATATCAAAAAGTGCATCTGCCTCTTTGAAATGAATTGTCTTAGCGTTCTCAGTTCTGATTTACAGTATCACCAATGTGTCTGAAAATCAGTAATTAACTGAGAAAAGTTGTTAAAAATAAAGGCTTTTATTAACATCTAAACTTTTACATCGACAACCCTTCAAAATCATGTTTTTCATAGCAATAAATACAATGTATTTCACTTAATTACAAAAGCACAAATCTTGTAGCTTGACCAGTACACTCCTTCTCCGTTTTCATCCACATGCATACATGCCTTATAAGAAGCATCTTCCTCTCACCAACATTATCATCATCATATAATCTTTGCCAACATCATCGATATCTTCAGCTGTAGTTTTCACAAGGTCTTCAGAAATCAAGATAGGACTCTGTTGAATCTGTATCGCTGAAGTGTTTGTCTTTATGTTCCCCTAACGCTAACCACCCCATCCCCTAACCCTAACCACCCCCTCCCCTAACCACCCCATCCCCTAACCCTAACCACCCCTCCCTAACCCTAACCACCCCATCCCCTAACCACCCCACCCCTAACCCTAACCACCCCATCCCCTAACCCTAACCACCCCATCCCCTAACCACCCCATCCCCATCCCCTAACCCTAACCTCCCCTAACCACCCCATCCCCTAAATGGAGTAAACTAATGGACAACAACATTTAGGCTTCTACTTCCAGCTTATATATTCTATATACAATTTACTGACACAGTATATTTTACAATAGTTATCTTTTGTTTGTTTTTAGTCCCATCTTTCAGCTCCACTCAACCCCTCCCATCGATCTCTGAAAACCATCCAGTATTGATTTCTATATTTTTCAATTGTGCTGTTTCACAAAGGTTTTGAACCTATATACATTTTACGGACACAGTATATTTTACATGAGTTATCTTGGCATTTTAAGTCCCACACTTCAGTTCCACTCAACCCCTTCCATCTATTTCTGAACACCACATTTTTCAACTGTGCTGTGATGTTTCACAAAAGTTCTGAATCTTTATATTCTCATAGTTTCTACAGATTGTAAATTAAAGAGAACATGTTTTGCTAAGAGTATTATTATATTATTGATCGATTGACTATGCCTTTTCAAATTAGTTAGTTCCAGGTATATGTTGCAATTCTTCAGCTATTCCTGAACCTGCGACCAAAAACAAGCTACATATAGACAGTACCAAAACAAATTATCTAATGATTCTGTCTCTTCGCAGCAAAATCTGCAGAGCTGGGATGGTTGTATCCCCCATATATAAAACATTCTATTAGTTGCAAGAATTTTGTATAATAATTTAAATTTAAAAACTGTTTTGAATCCAGAGTCATTTTGTGTATCAGTTCATAAATCAGATTGCATGATATAAATGTAAAAGTAATTTACGATTGAGCCGACATATGCAGTGAATACCGTGAATGCTAACGCACGAACATTGCCTTTCAATTTTCAATCACACTGCAACGCTGAACTTCTGCGATACGGATTGAATAGAGATCCTAGTCTCTTCAAAACTAAAGCAAAGCAAAAAGAACAAGCAACCCAAAAAATATACAAAGCATCAAAGTTTATCATGCGCATTCTGCATCATCATGGAACACAGTATCACAACAACGGTATTCAGCGTCATTATGGAACACAGTATCACAACATTGGTATTCAGCGTCATCATGGAACACAGTATCACAACATTGGTATTCAGCGTCATCATGGAACACAGTATCACAACATTGGTATTCAGCGTCATCATGGAACACAGTATCACAACATTGGTATTCAGCGTCATTATGGAACACAGTATCACAACATTGGTATTCAGCGTCATCATGGAACACAGTATCACAACATTGGTATTCAGCGTCATTATGGCCTGAATTAATTCAACTGATTTGTACTAAGATTAACTTCTTCATAAAAACAGTATTGTCATTATTCACATAGATAAAGTATTGAGCAGGGGCGCAACTTTGCATGGGGAGGACATAACTTGGCACGGGGTCTGGGGGTCCTCCCATTTTTGGGGGCATCTAAAGCTTATTTCATGCATTTCTACACAATCTAATATGAACCCTCTTGTTGCCGTCTCTATTTAGAACAACAAAAAGTAAGCAAAAAGGCCCATGGTCATCAAGCTAGGTAAGAGATCATTATTAAATATGTTTAAGTTATTGACAAGACTGAACTAGATCAATGATAATTCAAGAATACATATTGTGTTGCACCTTCAGCCAATAGCCTAACAACTCTTACAAATAAAGTACAAAGACTTTTGATTGTCTTTATTATTGATTTATATATTGATCCTCTATCAAATTTCAGCCGGACCACCCAGGCAGCCGGACCGCCCAGGCAGCCGGACCGCCCAGGCAGCCGGACCGCCCAGGCAGCCGGGCCGCCCAGGCAGCCGGACCGCCCAGGCAGCCGGACCGCCCAGGCAGCCGGACCGCCCAGGCAGCCGGACCACCCAGGCAGCCGGACCACCCAGGCAGCCGGACCACCCAGGCAGCCGGACCACCCAGGCAGCCGGACCGCCCAGGCAGCCGGACCGCCCAGGCAGCCCCAACCACCCAGGCAGCCGGACCACCCAGGCAGCCGGACCGCCCAGGCAGCCGGACCGCCCAGGCAGCCGGACCGCCCAGGCAGCCGGACCGCCCAGGCAGCCGGACCACCCAGGCAGCCGGACCGCCCAGGCAGCCCGAGCCGCCTGCACACCAGACCCCTACCAGTCAATAACTCAACTCTCTGCCCAGCACAACTTCTTCCCATCTTTTTTGTTCTTGTTTTTATGTCTCAAGGGAAAGGTTTGGAAAACACAAGTTAAATAAAAACACACATACACCTACATATTAACACACAGAAACAGTACACCATCCATATAATCCATATCATAGGTTTAAAAGTACTATAGAGCTCTTTTTACCTGCACACAATATAGCTAGGTCACCCCTCCCTGCTCCTAGGGGTCCATGGCCCTGCAGTGCCCCAACCCAACAGACCCCACTCAGCTGTAGGATCTTAGTGAAACATTCATTATTGGTTTCAGGTGTGTCAGGGCAGGGCCAGAGTGACAACCAACAGTACAGCAGACCCCAAGGGCCAAGACTGAGCAGCCCAGAAGCTAGGGATTGCCTAAATAAATATCTCCCCTGTTTTGGGCATGTTTTCAATACAGACTCCTTTTGTCGTACAGTATTCCATATAAGGCATCCAGACTTTTTGAAAGTTGCACAGTATGCCCTTAATCTGGTAATAAATCAAATCTAGTTTTATATAACATTTATTCCGTCCATTGTGGGAGGATAACCAACCTTCTAATTAAAGGCAATGCATTTCTTAGCCGCTATAAATGTTCTTCGGACAACAATCTCCAGTATCAACATTTCCAAACATGGAGAAGGGAGAATCTGTAGAAATGCTGAGATAAAATAACATACTCTTTGCCAGAATTCAGCCAGCCTTCACAAGACCATAACATATGCAAATATGTCCCTTTTTGTGCTTTACACCTTGAGCAGAATAATTATATTTCTGAGTGCGTGATATTCAGTTTCCTTGGCATATAGAACATTCTATGGATGGTCTTAAACTGCAGTCGTTTATGTCTCAGATTAAAAGAACATGACTGGGTATTCAACATATCTGTATGCATTCATCATCATCAGTAGTGTCTCCCAGGTCTTCTTCACATTTTTGTTTTATATGTTTTGTGTCATCGGGAAAAGCCTCTATCAACCCTTGATACAGTTTGGAAATCAACTTCAGAGGTTTGTCAGACTGCCTTAAAATAGTTTACATCTTTGAAGCGTCTTGTTTTTCCACTCATTGCTGCACAGAGATAATAAAGTGTTGTATCTGCAAAAGATAACCTCTGCGCCAACGCTGACTGGCCTTCCCTGGATGTCTGGCCCTGATGAGACCCATGACACCATATGATCCTACTCAGATGAGACATGACAAAGAATTACCTTGGTGTACATTTATACATATTAACCAAGAATAGAATCAATGGTTCAATAATTGAAATGACCATTATTCACAGATCTCAGACTGTAACCTACCTATCAACTCAAGATGGATCTTTGTATCATTCACTGATTGTTATAATATACTGAAAAGTTCACCTGAGCTCCGTAGACTAGTCTGTCATCTGATCCTGCTAAGACATGTTAGGCATAGTGTTGTCTACTGACTGTGCACCATGACAGTGAAGCCTGTAGAGCTGTTTATACCGTGTCAGTGTGAAAAGTAGGGAATTAACTAGGGAAACTGACAGATCAATAACGTTACATTTGTTATACTGACTAATAAACTCACATTGCCCTGAAAAACATCAGAATATCAGTCTTCAGTAGGGCTGACCCCATTTCGTCAACTGATCGGTTGTTTGGTTGATAGGCTGTTGGTCGACTGAGATTTCTTAAGTCGAGCAGTCACAATAAAAAAATGTTCTGCGGTCGAAGTCACCGACCTTCCAGCCTTCGCTGATCCACTTTTCATTTTCCATTGGTTTTGTCTTGTCTTCCATCACACCTGGTTCCAATTCCATCAATTAACATGTTGTATATTTTGATTTTTTGATTTTACCTTTATTTAACTAGGCAAGTCAGTTAAGAACACATTCTTATTTTCAATGACAGCCTAGGAACAGTGGGTTAACTGCCTGTTCAGGGGCAGAACGACAGATTTGTACCTTGTCAGCTCGGGGATTTGAACTTGCAACCTTCCGGTTAGTAGTCCAACACTCTAACCACTAGGCTACCCTGCCGACCCTCTGTCCCACCCCCCCATGTCCTTGTCGGTAACTGTTTCTTGTAAGTGCTCATGCACGGTATGCTGGTAGTTACCAGATTTTGTTTGACCCATTTATTGTTTTGTTGACGGTGGTTTATGGATATTAAACGACACCGTTGTAAATCAGTTTTTGCTCTTCTGCGCCTGACTTCTCTGCCGCCAGTACGCACCTCACTACAGAAATACAGACCAAAACTATGGAGTCAGCAGGAGCAGGTACCCCGGGTATAGGGGTGGAGGAGCACGTCCGGGAGCACGCAGCAATGCTCCAACATCTTAGCACCGCCATGGACCGCGTTGTCCAGACAATGGACCGCTGGGAGAGACTGAGTTCTTCCAGCCGCCTCCACCAGCACAACCGGGGTCTCCCCTGAGCACCCCTCTTCCTCCTGGTCCCAGTGAGATTCGTCTCTCCCTGCCCCAGGAATACGATGGAAAGGCTGCGAACTGCCAGGGGTTCCTTTGACAACTGGACCTATACCTGGCCACAGTCCACCCGGCTCTGTCGGGCCGTGAGAGGGTGTCCGCCCTTGTCTCGTGCCTCACCAGGAAAGCCCTGGAGTGGGCCAATGCCATGTGGAGAGAGGGTGATGCGGCGTTGGACCAATTTGAGGAGTTCACCCTCCATTTCCAGGCAGTTTTCGACCACCCGCCCAAGGGTAGAGCGGCAGGTGAACGCCTCTTCCATCTGAGGCAGGAGCTTATCAATTGAAGCTTATCCTCAGTACTGACAAAACTAAACTAATGGTGTTTTCTAATGCAAGAAATAGACCTCTGAACCTTTCACCTATTACTACCTGTCAGGGCAAGGTGATTGATGTTGTAACCTCATAAATATCTTGGAATTTTAATTGATGACGACCTCTCTTTTAAATTGCATATTCAACAACTTACAAAAAAATTGAAGATGAAATTGGGGATTTTATTTTAGGAATAAGGCCTGTTTTTCTTTTGAAGCAAGAAGGAGTCTAGTATCAGCTACATGTATGCCTTTACTAGACTATGGGGATATTTCATATATGAATGCTTCCGCTCAGTGTTTGAGATCAATTGACACTCTTTACCATGGCACTTTGAGAACCCTTACGCACCACTGCACTTTGTATACCAGGGTTGGCTGGTCTTCTCTAGTCACTCGTAGGCTAAGTAAATGGTATACTTTTATTTACAAAGCCATTTTGGGTTTACTACCTTTTTATTTGGGCATTTTTATTGTTCAGAAATGTGGTGGGTACTCTCTTCGTTCGCTGGACTTTATCCTGCTAACTGTTCCAAATGTCTGAACTGAATTTGGTAAAAGGGATTTTATGTACTCTGCGCCATCGTCTTGGAACACCTTACAAAATCCTTTTAAACTGGAAGAACATGTCCCGATTGGTGTTTTTAAATCACTGATGAAGGATTTTGAGGCTGATTCCCTGACCTGTCAATGTTTTTAATTTGCTGTTTTATACTCTTGTGAATTCAATGGTTTTTACTAGATTACATGTACGATAGTTTTTCACGTTGTATTTTTTTGTAATGACTTGGTGCTGCCTATCTTGGCCAGGGCGCTCTTGAAAGGGAGATTTTAATGTCAATGAGCCCTTCTTGGTTAAAGAAAGGTTAAATAAAAAATCTAATAAAAAAAGGAGACGAGGAGCACACTGGAGTTTAGGACCCTGGCTACCGGCGCGGGATGGAACAACGGGGCCCTGATTGACCATTATCACTGCAGTCTGCGCGAGGACGTCCGTCGGGAGTTGGCCTGCAGAGACACCACCCTTACATTCGACCAGCTGGTGGACCTGTCCATCCGGCTGGACAACCTGCTGGTTACCCGCGGACGTTCAGATCGGGGTCTGGTAGTTCCATCCTCCCGCACCCCCTCTCCGATACCCATGGAGCTGGGAGGGGCAGTGCGCAGGGAGACGGGAGGGGATTCCAGCTCGTGTACCATCTGTGGCCGCAGAGGTCACACTGCCGGTCGGTGCAGGGTTGGTTCCTCTGGGTATCTAGGCATCGGGCAAGGCGCTCTGGCGTCACCCCAGGTGAGCCGGCACCATTCTCACCCAGAGCCCTCTGTTGCACATATGTTTGTGTATGTCACTTTCCCTGAGTTTTCCCCCCATTCCCAGCAAAAGGCGCTCGTCGATTCAGGCGCGGCTGGGAATTGTATTGATAGAGTGTTAGCCCATAGTTTAAGGATCCCCATTGTTCCTGTGGCTGTGCCCTTCACCGTTCACACCTTAGATAGTCGACCATTAGGCTCAGGGTTAATTAGGGAGGTCACCGCTCCTTTGGGTATGGTGACGCAGGGGGGTCACAAGGATGAGAATTAGTCTCTTCCTTATTGACTCTCCTGCATTTCCCATGGTCCTGGGCCTACCCTGGTTTGCTTGTCATAACCCCACTGTTTCTTGGCCACAGAGGACTCTCACGGGGTGGTCACGAGGGTGCTCAGGTAGGTGTTTAGGGGTGTCCGTTTCCCCGCATTCCCCCTGAACATGCCGATTTAGCTCTCACCTTCTCCAAAAAGAAGGCAACTTAAATTTCCTGGTAGACACTGCTCTTCCCAGGAGTCACGTGTATCCCCTCTCACAGGCGGAGACGGAGGCTATGGAAACATATGTTTCTGAATCCCTGCATCAGGGATACATTCGGTCCTCCACTTCACCCGCCTGCTCGAGTTTCCTTTTTGTGAAGAAGAAGGAGGGGGTCTGCTCCCGTGTATTGACTATCGGGGTCTAAATCAGACCACTGTGAGGTATAGTTAACCGTTACCGCTCATAGCCACAGTGATTGAGTCAATGCACGGGGCGCTTCTTCACCAAACTAGATCTCAGGAGCGCTTACAACCTGGTGCGTATCCGGGAGGGAGACGAGTGGAAGACTGCTTTCAGTACCACCTCAGGGCACTATGAGTACCTCGTCATGCCGTACGGGTTGATGAATGCTCCATCTGTCTTCCAAGCGTTTGTAGACTAGATTTCCAGGGACCTGCACGGGCAGGGTGTAGTGGTGTATATTGATGACATTTTGATATACTCCGCTACACGCTCCAAGCATGTGTCCCTGGTGTGCAGGGTGCTTGGTTGCCTGTTGGAGCATGACCTGTACGTCAAGGCTGAGAAATGCCTGTTCTCTCAACAGTCCATCTCCTTCCTAGGGGTGGATTGGCCGACTCCCACCATCCCACCACAGTAAAAGAGGTGCCGCGGTTCTTAGGGACTACTACTACCGGAGGATTATCCAGGGTTTTGGTCAGGTAGCGGCTCCCATTACCTCACTACTGAAGGGGGGCCCGGTACGCTTGCAGTGGTCAGATGAGGCAGACAGGGCTTTTAGTCACCTGAGGGCTCTGTTTCCCTCTGCTTCCGTGCTGGCCCATCCGGATCCCTCTTTGGCGTTCATAGTGGAGATGGACGCGTCCGAGGCTGGGATAGGAGCTGAGCTCTTTCAGCGCTCGGGTACGCCACCGAAGCTCTGCCCCTGTGCCTTCTTCTCGAAGAAGCTCAGCCCGGCGGAGTGAAACTATGACGTGGGGGACCGGGAGCTGTTGGCTGTTGTCAAGGCCTTGAAGGCGAAGAAACATTGGCTTGAGGGGGCTAGACACCCTTTTCTCATCTGGACTGACCACCGTAATCTGTAGTACATCCGGGCAGCGAGGGGACAGAACCCTCGCCAAGCAAGGTGGGTCATGTTTTTCACCCATTTTGTGTTTACCCTATCCTCAGACCAGGCTCCCAAAACGTGAAGGCAGACGCATTGTCCCGGCTGTATGACACAGAGGAGCGGCCCATGGATCACACTCCCATACTCCCCGCCTTCTGCCTGGTGGCACCGGTAGTGTGGGAGTATTATATTAGAATCTAACAGCAACAGTTTGGCACACATAATACTACAACCTCTTTTACTTTTATCTCCAGTAGTTTCCACAACTAAGTCAAATGTCTTAAACTGGTCAGATTTCGCCTTTCCTTCCTGAGCAACTTGTAAACATTTGCACGTTTCCAGTTTCTTTTTCAAGTTCTCCACATCCATTTTGCTGTCACGTGTTACTGTGTTCGGTGTTTGTTAGAACCAATTTATAACCCTATTGGTCAGATGCATGCGATGCTTACATGTTTCACATAAATAGCACAAGGGTTGAGGGAATAGGTAATGATTGCCCTAAACAAATTAGGGACTTTGGTAACAGATCTTTCCAGTCCGAAACAAGTAAAACTAAATGAATGAAATTATGTTTCAGCCTCAGCATGGACAGTGCAATAAACACTTGCTGTGCTTTGGTGCCTTTTCTCTACAGCAGGGAGAAGAGAAAGACAATGTGCACCAGTCTCACAGACACTCGCTGTCATCTTTTTAAACAGTGTGACCATCAGGCTATTTCTTGAGTCAGATGTGTGTCTTAATTATTTAATCAAACAGTCTGCTTAAAGAATCAGACAAGCTCAGTGCATACGTAATTGGTTTTATTCAAACATTGGGTGTGTGTCTATATATGTAAAAATACATTTGAACATTTTGACCAATCGATTGGCGAAAGAACAGGATGACTCTCGACCAATATTTTTTGGGGTCATGGACAGCCCTAGTCTTCAGTCGTTTGGCCGCTGGTTTCATCGTTTGATTCAGGTATGGTGTGATTGATGCAAAAATAATAGGTTAAGTTAGTGAGCTAGCTAGCTAATCTTAGTCAACTTTTGGCTAGCTCTAGCTAATGGTACAATGGTACATTATCAAATTTACTTCTGTTGAAACGGGACAAAACAAAGGCTACAAACGATGCAATCTCAACCACACTGCACACTGCCCTAACCCATCTGGACAAGAGGAATACCTATGTGAGAATGCTGTTCATCGACTACAGCTCGGCATTTAACACCATAGTGCCCTCCAAGCTCGTCATCAAGCTCGAGACCCTGGGTCTCGACCCCGCCCTGTGCAACTGGGTACTGGACTTCCTGACGGGCCGCCCCCAGGTGGTGAGGGTAGGCAACAACATCTCCACCCCGCTGATCCTCAACACTGGGGCCCCACAAGGGTGCGTTCTGAGCCCTCTCCTGTACTCCCTGTTCACCCACGACTGCGTGGCCACGCACGCCTCCAACTCAATCATCAAGTTTGCGTATGACACAACAGTGGTAGGCTTGATTACCAACAACGACGAGACGGCCTACAGGGAGGAGGTGAGGGCCCTCGGAGTGTGGTGTCAGGAAAATAACCTCTCACTCAACGTCAACAAAACTAAGGAGATGATTGTGGACTTCAGGAAACAGCAGAGGAAACATCCCCCTATCCACATCGATGGAACAGTAGTGGAGAGGGTAGTAAGTTTTAAGTTCCTCGGCATACACATCACAGACAAACTGAATTGGTCCACCCACACAGACAGCATCATGAAGAAGGCGCAGTAGCGCCTCTTCAACCTCAGGAGGCTGAAGAAATTTGGCTTGTCACCAAAAGCACTCATAAACTTCTACAGATGCACAATCGAGAGCATCCTGTCGGGCTGTATCACCGCCTGGTGCGGCAACTGCTCCGCCCACAATCGTAAGGCTCTCCAGAGGGTAGTGAGGTCTGCACAACGCATCACCGGGGGCAAACTACCTGCCCTCCAGGACACCTACACCATCCGATGTCACAGGAAGGCCATAAATATCATCAAGGACAACAACCACCCGAGCCACTACCTGTTATCATCCAGAAGGCGAGGTCAGTACAGGTGCATCAAAGCTGGGACCGAGAGACTGAAAAACAGCTTCTATCTCAAGGCCATCAGACTGTTAAACAGCCACCACTAACATTGAGTGGCTGCTGCCAACACACTGACTCAACTCCAGCCACTTTAATAATGGGAATTGATGGGAAATGATGTAAAATATATCACTAGCCACTTTAAACAATGCTACCTAATATAATGTTTACATACCCTACATTATTCATCTCATATGTATACGTATATACTGTACTCTATATAATCTACTGCATCTTTATGTAATACATGTATCACTAGCCACTAACTATGCCACTTTGTTTACATACTCATCTCATATGTATATACTGTACTCAATACCATCTACTGTATCTTGCCTATGTCGCTCTGTACCATCACTCATTCATATATCTTTATGTACATATTCTTTATCCCCTTACACTTGTGTCTATAAGGTAGTAGTTTTGGAATTGTTAGCTAGATTACTTGTTGGTTATTACTGCATTGTCGGAACTAGAAGCACAAGCATTTCGCTACACTCGCATTAACATCTGCTAACCATGTGTATGTGACAAATAAAAATTGATATGATTTGAAAACATTTCCATACACACAACTGCTACCTGACAGATAGCTAACTAGAGCTGAACTGGCTGTGGTAGTTACCAGCTAGCTAACTAGCCGCTAGTGGTTCATTCACTTCAGTCGAGATAGGATGAAACATTAGCTAAAGTAACATTAGCTAAAGTAACATGTCAGTTACACTACTAGCTCAGCACTGGGAGTAAATACTTGTTTTCTGTCAAACAGCAGTTACCTTGCCAGCTAGATCAGTCAACTAAAGAGTAGCCAGTTTCTGCTCTGTTTGCTTTTACAACTCTGAGAAAAAACACAACACAGACAGCAGATGCCTCTGTTCACACAGCCTGTCTGCACACTCTGTGGTGTCTGTGCGGTCCTAAATCCAGCCGGGTGAAAACCATAAAACAGCTTAACCGGCCACTCTTGAGGCGTCCGCATGTTCCTAAAGCAAACCTGTGCAGCATTTATTATCACAGTGGAATGATAAAACTGGGGGGGACAAAAAATGCAATTTCAGAATTTAGGAGGTCATGTCTCCCCCGTCCCCAGTGAAAGTTGCGCCCCTGGTATTGAGTAAGTTGGTTTTCTGTAGTGTTCTAAGGTAATGACATGAAGTGTAAAATGCATAGAATAAGTCTTCATGCATTACTAAGAGTACAGTTTAAACATGTAAACAGCATAAGTACAATGTCATCCGAGTTAAAACAGCTTTGTTGTGCTTATAATGTACCAGCAAGGGTTTTTCAGGACACTGCCATGGGGCATCATAGCTCCCCATTCCTGTGTCAACAGAAATGACCAAATCTGCTGACGTATCTAATGTAGTTGACTACTCAGTCTTATATCCTTGTGTAACTCTAAGCCTAATGCTATATGCTGACTGCAACCCTAATGAGTTAACCCATACTAACTGGGTTAAATCGTAAAGGGGTTGTTTTTGGCAAATCTCCTGTTTGAGATCATGAGCATAAAATCAGGCACCTTTTGACAATCCAATTGCCTCGTTAGTAGTAGGACCTTGTGAGCTCCTAACGTTGGCATGATCCATCACTTATTTGTTATTTACAACCAATAGGATTTGTACAAATTGTGATCTACGCTAATGTACGCTGGTCATAATGATTGTCATAATTAGAACAATATATAGATATAGAAAATCAATGAAAAAGTGTGATAAATGACTTTCTTACAGAGGAAACTGTGAAGATAACACGTGTCTTTAAATACACTGTCCTATATAAAAATGCAATGGATGTAATGGTGTAAAAAAAATGTAATAATAATTTTGGAGCTTCCACTTTAAAATGCATATTGTTACAGCAGCAGAGAACAGGCAGACAGCCTGAGGTGTACATAAGAGTATGATACATAATAAGTTAGAACATACTTTTGTATATATAATATATGTGGACACCCCTTCAAATCGGTGGATTCGGCTGACAGGCAAATAAAATCGAGCACACAGCAATGCAATCTCCAAAGACAAACATTGGCAGTAGAATGGCTTTACTGAAGAGCTTAGTGACTTTAAACGTGGCACCATCATAGGATGCCAAACTTTCCAACAAGTCAAATTTCTGCCTTGCTTGAGCTTCCCCGGTCAACTGTTAGTGCTGTTTTAGTGAAAACATCTAGGAGCAACAACGGCTCAGCCGCAAAGTGATAGGCAAGCTCACAGAACGGGACTACCGAGTGCTGAAGAGCGTAGTGTGGAACAATCGCCTGTCCTCGGTTGCAACACTCACTCCCAGTTCCAACTTGCCTCTGGAAGCAACGTCAGCACAATAACTGTTCATCCATGGCCAAGCAGCAGCACACAAGCATAAGATTACCAATCCGTAATGTCAAGCACCGGCTGGAGTGGTGTAAAGCTTGCCGACATTGGACTCTGGAGCAGTGGAAACGAATTCGCTGGAGTGATGAATTACTCTTCACCATCTGGCAGTCCAACGGAGGAATCTGGGTTTGGTAGATGTCAGGAGAACACTACCTGCTCCAATGCATAGTGCCAACTGTAAACTTTGGTGGAGGAACAATAATGATCTGGGACTGGTTTTCACCTCAACCCCATCAAACATTTTGGGGATTAATTGGAACTCCGACTGTGAACCAGGTCTAATCGCCCGACATCAGTGCCCGACCTAACTAATGCTCTTGTTGCTGAATGGAAGCAAGTCCCCGCAGCAATGTGCCAACATCTAGTGGAAAGCTTTCCCATCAGAGTGGAGGCTTTTATAGCAGCAAAGGTGAGACCAAATCTCTATTAATGCCCATGATTTTGGATTGAGATGTTTGATGAGCAGGTGTCCACATACTTTGGTAATGTAGTGTATACGGTATGCTTCATGAATGGCACTCTTTGAATTGTGAATAACAGAGTCAGTTATCATCAGTCAACACCTCTCTCTTTTCTTGTGTATGTCTCGCTCTCTCTCTTTAATCCGCACCATTACGAGAGTTCATTGAGGCTTTGGTAACAGCACAACTGTGCAGTCCGTGAGATATATAGAGATGGCTCCACGACTGAAAAAATAAACTAAACACATGGGAAAGGAGTAGAGAACCTTGGCGTCAACGTCACAAAGCCTCTCCTTTGACGTGATCGTTGTTGTTGAGTCCCAGTCTGGGCGAGTGCTTGCTCCTCATGCCATCTGTACCCCCCTGTGACGCCTCCTGGAAGAACAGACCAGGCATCCACATGGCCATGATAATCCGTTTGTATTCCTTACGGAAGTTCTGGTTGAGAAGGCCATAGATGATGGCGTTAAGGCAACTGTTGAAGTACGCCATGAAGTAGCTGACCACGAACAGCCACTCGGGGATCCGTGGCGCCACCGTCTCCGGGTCGATGGCCACGGCCAGCCCAATGAAGTTGAGCGGCGCCCAGCAGATGGCGAAGAGCACGAACACCACAAACATGGTGATGAAGTTGCGCATGTCGCTGGGTTTGAGTCGAGACTTCACCTCTGACTTCACCTTCCTCCTCACCTGGATGACCAGGATCCAGATCCTCAGGTAGCAGAAGGTAACCACGGCGATGGGCACAAAGAAATGAATCACCACCACAGTGATGGTGTACGATGTACTGACGGCCTGAGCAAAGGTACACGAATACACCCTGGGGTCGTACTGGAGTGAGCCTACGAAAAAGTTTGGTATGATGGCCAGGATGGTGAGGAGCCAGATGAGCCCCACCAGTAGGAGGGTGTTGCGGTAGCTGTAGAGCTTATCATAAGCAAAGCTGTGACAGATGTAGCAGTAGCGGTTGATGGCGATGCCGGTGATGTTGAAGATGGAGCCGATGACGCTCAGGCCCATCAGGAATCCACTGACCTAGAGAGGGAGATAGAGAGGGGGGGGGGGGCAGAAGCCCTGTTTATACCTGGTTCTGACACACATTTTTAGTGTAAACTATTAAAAGATGCATTGTGATCTGATTATGATCAGATCTTATAAGTGTAAGCAGATGTTAAAGGCAGGTATAATCAGGGCTAGACAGATAAGATGCGAGCATAGATACATTGAGAAAGAAAAAGAAAAGAATAAAGAATAAAATAAAGAAAGCAGACAGAAGCTTTGTCCTGATCTTGTCCAAATAAGATTGTCATCCTTATACACACACAAACATACATATAACTCACACATTATATATGCAATATGTGCCTGACTACCTTCAGAGGTGGTCAGGAAGATTAGATCACAGTCAGATCATAATCTGAGTTTTAATCATATACACCTGTCTAAAAATGTGGGCACAATCAGAATGTGGACAATATCAGGACAAAGGAAACATGTTAGAACCAGGTATAAACAGGGCTAGAGAGACAGACAGACAGCATACAGACAGACAGGTCTTAGTCACTTTGCACTGTGTCTCTCCCAGCGACCAGCCGTCATGGAAGATGGCGTAGAGCACCAGGGGGTAGGGGTAGAAGGCCACCACCAGGTCAGCAAAGGCCAGGCTCACCAGAAACACGTTCCCTACAGGGGAGAGAGACAACAACACATTAGATTATTGGTCCTTTATCAAGGGAAAGGGTTCGAGCTAGAGCTAAGGGTTAAGATTGAGGCTAGGGTTCAAATCAAATCAATCAAACTTTATTTGTCAAATGCGCCGAATACAACAAGTATAGACCTTACCTTGAAATGCTTACTTACAAGCACTTAAACAACAGTGCAGTTCAAGAAGAGATTAAGAGAATATTTACCAAATAAGCTAAAGTAAAAAATAATAAAAAGGAACACAATAACATAACAGTAACTAGGCTATATACAGGAAGTACTGGTACCGAGTCAGTGTGCAGGGGTACAGGTAAAATGTCATATGTACATGTAGGTAGGGGTGAAGTGACTATGCATAGATAATAAACAGTGAGTAGCAGCAGTGTACAAAACAAATGGGGGAGGGGGGTCAATGTAATAGTCCGGTGGCCATTTCATTAATTGTTCAACAGTCTTATGGCTTGGGAGTAGAAACTGTTAAGGAGCCTTTTGGTCCTAGACTTGGCGCTCCGGTATGGCTTGCCGTGCAGTAGCAGAGAAAACAGTCTATGACTTGGGTGGGCTTTCCTCTGACACCGCCTATTATATAGGTCCTGGATTGCAGAAAGCTTGGCCCCTGGGCCATACGCACTAGCCTCTGTAGCGTCTTACAGTCAGATGCCGAGCAGTTGCCATACCAGGCAGTGACGCAACCGGTCAGGAAGATCTCAATGGTGCAGCTGTATAACTTTTTGAGGATCTGGGGACCCATGGCAAATCTTTTCAGTCTCCTGAGGGGGAAAAGGTTTTGTCGTGCCCTCTTCATGACTGTCTTGGTGTGTTTGGACCATGATAGATCGTTGGTGATGTGGACAGCAAGGGACTTGAAACTCTCGACCCGCTCCACTACAGCCCCGTTGATGTTAAAACTTCCGATGACTCTCAAACCCGCATGCGGGAGCGTAACCATAGCCTCAAACTAATTAGCATAACGCAGCGGACATAAATCTTCATAGAAAATCTTCCTATTCATGAAAATCACTAATGAAATATATTGAGACACAGCTTAGCCTTTTGTTAATCACCCTGTCATCTCAGATTTTCAAAATCTGCTTTACAACCAACGCTAGACAAGCATTTGTGTAAGTTTATCATGGCATAATGCTATGGCTAGGCTCTGCTACCAGCAGGCAACATTTTCACGAAAATAAGAAAAGCAATCAAATTAAATCATTTACCTTTGAAGAACTTTGGATGTTTTCACTCAGGAGACTCCCAGTTAGATGGCAAATGTTCCTTTTTTCCAAAAATATTATTTTGTAGGCAAAATAGCTCCCGTTTGTTCTTCACGTTTGGCTGAGAAATCGACCGGAAAATGCAGTCACTACAGCGCCAAACTTTTTTCCAAATTAGCTCCATAATATTGACAGAAACATGGCAAACGTTGTTTAGAATCATATATAAGGAGTCATTGGCATGAGGCGGTTTTAAAAAATGCGGCACTTCCTGATTTGATTTTTATCTGGGTTTCGCCTGTTACATCAGTTCTGTTGCACTCACAGACAATATCTTTGCAGTTTTGGAAACGTCAGAGTGTTTTCTATCCAAAGCTGTCAATTATATGCATAGTCGAGCATCTTGTCGTGACAAAATATCCCGTTTAAAACGAAAGTGTTTTTATCCTAAAATGAAAATACTGCCCCCTAGTTATAAAAGGTTAATGGGGGCCTGCCTTTTCCTGTAGTCCACGATCAGCTCCTTTGTCTTGCTCACATTGAGGAAGAGGTTGTTGTCCTGGCACCACACTGCCAGTTCTCTGACCTCCTCCCTATAGGCTGTCTCATCATTGTTGGTGATCAGGCCTTCCACTGTTGTGTCGTCAGCAAGCTTAATGATGGTGTTGGAGTCGTGTTTGGCCACGCAGTCATGGGTGAACAGGGAGTACAGGAGGAGACTAAGTACAAACTCCTGAGGGGCCCCAGTGTTGAGGATCAGCATGGCAGACGTGTTGTTGCCTACCCTTACCACCTGGGGGCAGCCCGTCAGGAAGTCCAGGATCCAGTTGCAGAGGGAGGTGTTTAGTCCAAGGGTCGTAAGCTTAGTGATGAGCTTCGTGGGCACTATGGTGTTGAAATCTGAGCTGTAGTCAATGAATAGCATTCTCACAAAGGAGTTCCTTTTGACCAGGAGTGAAAGGGCACTGTGGAGTTTGATTGAGATTGCATCATCTGTGGATCTGTTGGGGCGGTATGCAAATTGGAGTGGGTCTAGGGTATCCGGGAGGATGCTGTTGATGTGAGCCATGACTAGCTTTTCAAAGCACTTCATGGCTACTGACGTGAGTGCTACGGGGCAGTAATCATTTAGGCAGGTTACCTTCACTTCCTTGGGCACATGGACTATGGTGGTCTGCTTGAAACATGTAGGTATTACAGACTCAGTCAGGGAGAGGTTGAAAATGTCAGTGAAGACACTTGCCAGTTGGTCCGCGTATGCTTTGAGTACACGTCCTGGTAATCCATATGGCCCGCAACTTTGTGAATGTTGACCTGTTTAAAGGTCTTGCTCACATCAGCTACCGAGAGCATCATCACACAGTCATACAGAACAGCTGGTGCTCTCATTCATGCTTCAGTGTTGCTTGCCTTGAAGCGAGCAAAAAAGGCATTTAGCTCATCTGGTAGGCTTGTGTCACTGGGCAACTCTTCCCTTTGTAGTCCGTAATAGTTTTCAAGCCCTGCCACATCCGACGAACGTCAAAGCCAGTGTAGTAGCGTTTTAGAATTATTATTATTTAATTTTTTATTCCAAATCAAATAGCTAAATGATTCATGGTCCATCTTAAAACAAGTCCATATGTAAACTGAGAACAAATGCAATTTTAAATACTAACCCTAACCTTTACCTTCACACTAACCCTAGCTTCATGTGAACACCCTGGTTCATCCCTAACCCCAAACCTATCCCTAGCCTTTAAGTTTGAGGCTAGGGTTAGAGCTAAGGGTTAGGATTTAGGCTACGGTTAGGTTGGAGGCTAGGGTTAGGGTTGGGTCGAGGCTAGGGATAGGTTTGGGGTTATGATGCAACCGGGTGTACACATGAATCTAGGGTTAGTGTTAGTGTTGTGGTTTAGGCTAGGGGTTGGGGCTGAACCGGGGTGTTCACGTGAAGCTAGGGTTAGTGTGAAGGTAAAGGTTATGGTTAGTGTTTAAAATTGCATTTGTTCTAAGTTTACATATGGAATTGTTTTAAAATGGGTTGTACTATGAATCATTTAGCTATTTGATTTTTAATTTTAGGACACCTTTAGGTATAAAAAAATAATAAATATTGATTTTGTCCTTCACTACTATAGCCCAGAGAAACACATTGAATAACACATTCATAATATTGACAGTAAAAAAATACATCATAAGAAACAAGGTGTTTAAGTGGCTGTAGGTGATATAGGAAATCAGAATATATATATAATTTTTCACATATTTAACCTCTTTTTATGGGTAGGCACAAAACTACCTTCATACTTCCTTCCGTTTTTTTTAACCAGTACCAATTCCCTTCAGACGAGTCCGATGACTGTTGTGGGCGTTGTAGAGCAAAACGGAGAACAGAACACTATTGTGTTCTTTAGAATCTCCCCTTTCTACTGTGGGGTCCCATTAGTTTGTAGCCCAAATGGTTTGGACACTAGAAACAGAAGTTGGCACTTCGACGGTACCGAATTCAGACGAGTCCCCTGACACTTGTGGGGGTCGTAGAGTAAAAAGGAGACCACCATCGTGTTCGTGAGTCTCATAGTGGTAGTATTCATTTGTAGGCCAAACCATTCAGATGCTACGGACGTCTCATGAGGCGCTCTAACTCTGTCACCTTTCACCACAGATGCGGAAGTGCGACATCGGCGGATGCGGTGGATTGAGACGCATCCAAAATATGCATATCTTATATATCTCGTTTCAATTGTATTATGTTACTTAGTTTGACGCACCAGTTGTCAATCGACTCTTGGGGGTTAAGGGACTTAGAGAGAATAGAAAGATGATGTATCTTTAGGAGAAGACCTAAAATAACACATCCTAGATCTGAATGAATGAAATATTCTTATTAAATACTTTTTTCTTTACATAGTTGAATGTGCTGACAACAAAATCACACAAAAATTATCAATGGAAATCAAATTTATCAACCCATGGACTGCTGGATTTGGAGTCACACTCAAAATTAAAGTGGAAAACCACACTACAGACTGATTCAACTTTGATGTAATGTCCTTAAAACAAGTCAAAATGAGGCTCAGTAGTGTGTGTGACCTCCACATGCCTGTATGACCTCCCTACAATGCCTGGGCATGCTCCTGATAAGGTGGTGGATGGTCTCCTGAGGGATCTCCTCCCAGACCTGGACTAAAGCATCCGCTAACTCCTGGACAGTCTGTGGTGCAACGTGGCGTTGGTGGATGGAGCGAGACATGATGTCCCAGATGTGCTCAATTGGATTCAGGTCTGGGGAACGGGCGGGCCAGTCCATAGCATCAATGCCTTCCTCTTGCAGGAACTGCTGACACACTCCAGCCACATGAGGTCTAGCATTGTCTTGCATTAGGAGGAACCCAGGGCCAACCGCACCAGCATATGGTCTCACAAGGGGTCTGACGATCTCATCTCGGTACCTAATGGCAGTCAGGCTACCTCTGGCGAGCACATGGAGGGCTGTGCGGCCCCCCAAAGAAATGCCACCCCACACCATGAGTGACCCACCGCCAAACCGGTCATGCTGGAGGATGTTGCAGGCAGCAGAACGTTCTCCACGGCGTCTCCAGACTCTGTCACGTCTGTCACATGTGCTCAGTGTGAACCGGCTTTCATCTGTGAAGAACACAGGGCACAAGTGGCGAATTTGCCAATCTTGGTGTTCTCTGGCAAATGCCAAACGTAATGCATGGTGTTGGGCTGTAAGCACAACCCCCACCTGCGGACGTCGGGCACTCATACCACCCTCATGGAGTCTGTTTCTGACCGTTTGAGCAGACACATGCACATTTGTGGCCTGCTGGAGGTCATTTTGCAGGGCTCTGGCAGTGCTCCTCCTGCTCCTCTTTGCACAAAGGTGGAGGTAGCGGTCCTGCTGCTGGGTTGTTGCCCTCCTATGGCCTCCTCCACGTCTCCTGATGTACTGGCCTGTCTCCTGGTAGCGCCTCCATGCTCTGGACACTACGCTGACAGACACAGCAAACCTTCCTGCCACAGCTCGCATTGATGTCCCATCCTGGATGAGCTGCACTATCTGAGCCACTTGTGTGGGTTGTAGACTCCGTCTCATGCTACCACTAGAGTGAAAGCACCACCAGCATTCAAAAGTGACCAAAACATCAGCCAGGAAGCATAGAAACTGAGAAGTGGTCTGTGGTCACCTCCTGCAGAACCACTCCTTTATTGGGGGTGTCTTGCTAATTGCCTATAATTTCCACCTGTTGTCTATTCCATTTGCACAACAGCATGTGAAATTTATTGTCAATCAGTGTTGCTTCCTAAGTGGACAGTTAGATTTCACAGAAGTGTGATTGACTTGGAGTTACATTGTGTTGGTTAAGTGTTCCCTTTATTTTTTTTAGCAGTGTATTTACTAGAATGATGGGAGCAGGATTTCCCAGACTGATCTGCTGTGTCGTTAGCATGCAGGATGTTAAACCATGCGGTCTCAGAGCTGCCTCACCCGATCGCTCGTCACCCAGCTAATTGGATGAGAAAAGGTGCACAGCTCCTAATCGGCTTGTGAAAACAATCATGGTGTCAAATCACCCCCGCTTTGCCAAGACAAAAGAAAATATGTGTCTGTACTGTGCAGTGGCCACGGGGCAGAAGATTGTTAGCGTTAGCATATTAGCATGCCCCATGTACTTTACATTCCCCTTGATTTGCTCCTCATTTTGAATGGCAGTTAATTTCCACCTCAGCCTGTGTACTAATATTAATATTCGTCAAGTCTAAATTGTTCCAATGCTAGGCCTTACCTCAGACCAGCCATTTTCCCTCTATAATGTACTGTATTGTACTCTACTCTACAGTACCTTGCAGTGCTGAACTCTACTCTACTGTAATGTACTCTACTGTGCCCTGCTGTACTACTGTACTGTACAGTACTGTACCCTAATGTACTGTACTGAACTCTACTGTGCTGTACTGTACTCAACTCTACTGTACTGTACCCTGATGTACTCTACTGAGCTCTACTGTGCAAACTTATGAAACATAGACATTTATGATTGGTTCAGATTTGGTCTTGTTTGAGGGCAGAGCTAATTCAAATAATAGCAAGTGTGTAGAATAATATCCCAAATATGCAGGAGAGGATATTTCATATTTATACCTTTGTGTACCGATATAGGATACATCACTATGAAGAGAATTACATGAATATCCATAATTATTTCTGTGTGGTACAGATTAGATCCATGATGAAATTCCGTTACCGCAAATCCGTTACCGGGTAAAGATCCACTTCACTTACTGTACTTCAATAACCAAAATAGATGTTTTCAAAATCAGTGTGTCATGTCATAGCTGACACCCCATTCTTTCTGCAGACGTCTTTGAATCTTAAGTCAGAGCAGATATTTTAGAGTTTTTGGAAAATGTGGTTACATAAAAAACAAATTCCGTTACTGCACAATTCTTCCAGTGAATGTGTTTTGCAACATTTTCAGTGTAAATTGTTAAAGGTAGTCCTTGTGCATGGAGTTTTACGTTTGATAAACTTTCAAATCAATGTGTTTTGTTTTGCATAAATTTTAAGTGAAAATTTTTAAGTGAGTCTCAGCGCAATTCTGTTACAGTGGAATTGCCTATTACTGTCTCCTCCAGTTAGTATTACAAGTATTACATTGAATGATATCTTCCATTTGCCTCATAAAATTGATTGCCACTCCGGTCAAATGGCTAAGGAAGGAAGGAAGAGAGAACTATGCTTCATGCAAAAATAATTCTAAAACATTTCCTGCCACTTCAAAGACATTTTTCTCCTTCAGGCTAATTCACTCCTCTGCTTCCATCTCTGCTCTGTTCATTATTCCCCTGTGCGTGTCCTTTTCCCCATCTCTATCACTCTCTGTCATTTCTACTTCCTCATCTCGATTGCTCTACTTTCTTCACCTTTCTACGTTGGCTCATGCATCCCCCCCGTCTCCTGTAACTATTCAGAGGTCGTTGCTGTAAATGAGAATGTGTTCTCAGTCAACCTACCTGGTAAAATAAAAATAAATACAGTTGCGAAACCATAATAGGTGCTAAACTACATACCTCAGAGGCAATCTGCAGTTCAAACAATAACAAATCTGTACCCCAAGTGTTTTTGTAAAAAGCTGAGGGATGAGGCCGGAAAAATGTCACCACCCTGGAAATCATAGACAGAGCTATGGATGTATGCATGAATTGGCACAGGGTGGGTAAAACACAGAAGGCCAATAACATGAGCTCATATTGGGCCCCAAAATTCCAAATAAGGGCAGCCAATCCAAAGGGTGGAGTTATTTCAGGCAAAGTGAGGGCTGCCCTTGGGGAAACCTGCCATAGACACAATGTAAAGCCAATGAGCAAAGGAGCATCGGCCCAATGTGGTCAGACTACATGGGGACATTATTTTAGCCCTGGGCCCAAATTATGCCAAATAAGGACACAGATCCGGACCTCGATTCTAAAAATAATGCTTTATAATAATAATAATAATAATAATAATAATATACTGTACCAGTCGAAAGCTTGGACACTTACTCATTCAAGGGTTCTTCTTTCTTTTTTGATGACAGCTTTACACATTCTTGGCATTCACTCAATCAGCTTCATGAGGTAATCACCTGGAATGCATTTCAATTAACAGGTGTGCCTTGTCAATTTCTTTCCTTCTTAATGTGTTTGAGCCAATCAGTTGTAATTTGACAAGGTAGGGGTGAAATACAGAAGATAGCCCTATTTGGTAAAATACCAAGTAAATATTATATCAAGAAGAGCTCAAATAAGCAAAGAGAAATGACAGTCAATCAAGAACTTTGAACGTTTCTTCAAGTGCAGTCACAAAAACCATCAAGCGCTATGATTAACCTGGCTCTCAGAGGACCGCCACAGGAAAGGAAGACCCAGAGATATCTCTGCTGCAGAAGATCTGTTCGTTAGAGGTACCAGCCTCAGAAATTGCAGCTCAAATAAATGCTTCACAGAGTTCAAGTAACAGACACATCTCAACATCAACTGTTGAGATGAGACTGTGTGAATAAGGCCTTCATGGTCGAATTGCTGCAAAGAAACCAATACTAAAGGACACCAATAATAAGAAGATACTTGCTTGGGCCAAGAAACACGAGCAATGGACATCACTGGTGGAAATCTGTCTTTTGATCTGACGAGTCCAAATTAGAGATTTTTGGTTCCAACTGCCATGTCTTTGTGAGACGCAGAGTAGGTGAACGGATGATCTCCACATGTGTGGTTCCCACCGTGAAGCATGGAGGAGGAGGTGTGATGGTGGGGGGTGCTTTGCTTGTGATACTGTCTGATTTATTTAGAATTCAAGGCACACTTAACCAGCATGGCTACCACAGCATTCTGCAGCAATATGCCATTCCATCTGGTTTGCGCTTAGTTGGACTATCATTTGTTATTCAACATGACAATGACCCAACACACCTCCAGGCTGTGTAAGGGCTATTTGACTAATAAGGAGAGTGATGGAGTGCTGCAACAGATGACATGGCCTCCACAATCACCCAGCCTCAACCCAAACGAGGTGGTTTGGGATGAGTTGGAACACAGAGTGAAGGAAAAGCAACCAACAAGTAAGTACTCAGCATATGTGGGATCTCCTTCAAGACTGTTGGAAAAGCATTCCTCATTAAGCTGGTTGAGAGAATGCCAGACGTGTGCAAAGCTGTCATCAAGGCAAAGGGTGGCTACTTTTTTAACACTTTTTTGGTTACTACATGATTCCATTTGTGTTATTTCATAGTTTTGATGTCTTCACTATTATTCTAAAAGGTAGATCATATTAAAAATGAAGAAAAACCCTTGAATGGGTAGGTGTGTCCAAAATTTTGACTGGTACTATATGTATGTATGTATGTATGTATGTATGTATGTATGTATGTGTGTATGTATGTGTGTGTGTGTGTGTGTGTGTGTGTCTTCAGAAAGTATTCAGACCCCTTGATTTTTTTCCACATTTTGTTACGTTATTACAGTCTTATTCTAAAATTGATTTAATATTTTTTTCCCTCAATCAACAAACACACAGTACCCCATAATGACTAAGCAATAACTGATTTTTATACATTTTTGCGAATTTATAAAAAAAATTAAAACTGAAATATCAGATTTACATAAGTATTCAGACCCTTGACTCAGTACTTTGTTGATGCAGCTATTACATCCTCGAGTGTTTTTGGGTATGACGCTACAAGCTTGGCATTATCCTATTCTTCTCTGCAGATCCTCTCAAGCTCTGTCAGGTTGGATGGGGAGCGTCGCTGCACAGCTATTTTCAGGTCCCTCCAGAGATGTTCGATCAGGTTTAATTACCACAGCATGATTCTGCCTTCTGGAACATATGAACTTTAATGTGCCTCAATAACAAATTTGTATGCCATCTGTAAATACTAATAAAATTGTTAAATTATGAGCCTAGTTGGTTTAGCCATGGAAAAAGTCAGCAACCTTCCCGCTAGCCAATATTGGCTGAGATAATGAGTGGGCTGGACATGCCGAGAGATGAGTTCGGATTGGTCTCCCATGTATCATTATTCTGTCTATGTAATCCTCCCGAACGTGTTTAAAAAAATATAGATCACGTAATAGAAATGCATAAGTGTTGGTTTCCACTTTTTGGAGAACCGAGTATTGAAATCAGTGGAATTAGACTACCTGTGTGTGTGTGTGTGTGTATATATATATATATATTTTTTAGCTTCATTTAACTAGTCAAGTAAGTTAAGAACAAATTCTTATTTTCAATGACGGCCTAGGAACAGTGGGTTAACTGCCTATTTGGGGGCAGAATGACAGATTTGTACCTTGTCAGCTGGGGGGTTTGAACTTGCAACCTTCCGGTTACTAGTCCAACGCTCTAACCACTAGGCTACCCTGCCACCCCAATATGATAGCTAAGGAGATGGAGAAAATTCTGGCGTTTGATTGCAAAAATGCGGATTACATCTTCAAACTAAGGGCAACCATGGCATCCGTGACAGAGAGGGAGAAGCGTCCATCCATGTATATGGGTAAGCGAGTCTAGCTAGCTACGTTTCCAGATATTACAAGTTTCTAATTTTGTCAAAGTATTTTTTTATTTCAAATTAGTGTACTGTTTGCTAGCTAGCTAATGTTTGCTGGTTGGCTAGCTAGCTAACGTTATGTGTATGATCTGTGTAGTAATATTATTTGTATCTCAGAGCCATTTGCATTGCTAGCCTAAAGTTAGCTAGCTAACGTTGAACCTGTTTGGTTGGCTACCTGCAGATTCATGCAGGGTAGTAACGTTATGAGCTGCGATTATGGTTAATTGTTTAGCTAGCTAGCTACATGTCTAAACAAAAGACTCCACTAGACGTAGCTGGTAAATTCGTTCTGGCTATCTACTCTGATTTCAGAGCACTCTCGTATGAGTGTGCCAGAGCGCAGAATAATTTACGAATTTACGAACACAACACCCGGTGAATATGGCCGGTGTCAGCAAACATTGGCAAAAAAAAGCGTAATAAAATTGTATTCAACAGCACAGTTGCAGTCACCAATGTTTTGGATAAAATAAAAACAACCTAACCAGCTCTGCTAGGGCGAGTAAAATGGTCAATGTGAGCTGTTCTCTCATTTGTGTCTGGAAGTAGCTAGCAAGCTAGCCAACGTTAGCCAGTTAGCTTGGTTGCTTGACTGCTGTTGTAAAGTCAGAACGCTTGGATCAACCCTACTTTTCGTCCAGTGTCCAGTGTGGGCTCTGAACGGTCAATTATGAACGGCCAATCTGACAACGCTCTCAGTTTACGAATGCCCAGAGCACACTCTGGCACTCCTGATTAAATGTATGAACTCACCCCTAGTATAAACCAGCCTTTAGTCTTGAAATCTTTGGTTGATTAGTACATAGCCTCACATGTGAATCCTTAAAGAGATGGGTGGGGCTAAAGCTTAAAAGGGTGTGAATGATGCTGAATGGGTGTAGACAAAGAAGAGCTTTCCAGTAGGTACCAAAACATTCAAGGGCCATTTTCTCAAAAGTGAGGTTCAAAGATTATCAACTTTCAAAGCAGAATTGCTTTCCCATTGTTCCTCAACTGCAGTGTATGAAATAGCATTTTCTAGCTCTGAGTCTCTACATTTATCCAATGTAAAAAACACAATTTCAAATGTTGCTACTGTAACAGTATAACTTTAGACCGTCCCCTCGCACGAACCAGGGACCCTCTGCACACACCAACAACAGTCACCCAGGAAGCATCGTTACCCATCGCTCCACAAAAGCCGCGGCCCTTGCAGAGCAAGGGGAACTACTACTTCAAGGTCTCAGAGCAAGTGACGTCACCAATTGAAACGCTATTTAGCGCGCACCGCTAACTAAGCTAGCCGTTTCATATCCGTTACACTACCACATCCGATGGTAAATAGTGAACACTATTTAGTTAGAGGAAAGAGATACAGTGCCCTCAAAGTATTCATACCCCATGACTTATTCCAAATGTTGCTGTCAAACAAAATGGATTAAATAGATGTTTTTCTTACACATGTACACAAACACCCAAAAATAACTAAATGAAAACATGTTTTTGGACATTTTTGCAAATGTATTGAAAAAGTATTCAAATTAGTTGTTCATTGCTAGACAACCATTTGCAGGTCTCGTCCATTGATTTTCAAGTAGATTTAAGTCCAAACTGTAACTCGCTAATTCAAAATGTTCTGTCTTCTTGGCAAGCAACTCGTGTACATTGATTGGGCCTGTTTTAGGTTATTGTCCTGATGGAAGGTGTATTCATCTTCTAGCATCTGGTGAAAAGCAAACAACCAGGTTTTCCTCAAGAATTTTGCATGCGCTTAGCTCCAAATGTTTTTTTTTTATCCTGTAAAACACCCCAGTCCTTCACAAGTAAAAGCTTACCCATAACATGATGCAGCCCCACTATGCTTATAAATATGGAGAGTCAGTAATGTATTGGTTTTTGCCCCAAACATTACACTTTTTATTCAGGACAAAATTAACTGCTTTGCCACATTTGTTGCAGTATTAATTTAGTGCCTTGTTAAAAACATTTGGAATATTTTGTTTTTACTCAGTCATTAAACTTACTGTTTTAAAGTCGCCATTGGCCTCATGGTGTAATCCCTGAGCGGTTTCCTTCCCCTCCGGTAACTAAGTTTGGAAGGTCGCCTGTATCTTAGTAGCGACTGGCTGTATTGATACACCATCCAAAGTTTTTTGTTACCCATCTATCAATAGGTGCACTTCTTTGTGAGGCATTGGAAAACCTCCCTGGTCTTTGTGGTTGACTCTGTTTGAAATTCACTGCTTAATTGAGGGACCTTACAGATAGAAATCATGTTTAACACTATTGCACACAGTCCATGCAACTTATTACGTGACTTGTTAAGCAATGTTCTACTCCTGAACTTATTTAGGCTTGCCATAATAAAGGAGTTGAGTACTTATGGACTCAAGACATTTCAGCTTTTTATTAATTTGTAAAATTTCTAAACACAATTCCACTGACATTATTTACAACCCTGATGCCAGTGTGGACATGTTTGAGGGGTAGTTACAATCCTTGGCACCAAAACAGTCTACTGGAGGTCAGAGATATAAAAACCCACAAGAAGAAAGAAAACACACAACAAAACAAACATTTGCTTTGGAGAGTAAACCTTCAGACCCTTGGGTAGGAGCAAGGGAATATGAGAGATTATCCAGTTGCATACTGATGTAGAGAGGCGTGGTAGAGAAAGATGGAAAGAGAGAGGGTGAGGGAGTGAGAAGAGGGCTGCTGCAGGCCTTCTTTGATGTCCTTCTCCCCGCAAGCACGAGCGGGGCCAAGGCAATGCACGATCTGAGAATGCTCCCTCTGGGAGAGATACAAACACACACACTTTTGCAATGTTGTGTTCCATCAAACAGCAATTATACAATCCAATCCACACAGAAACACACTCGTCTCAGTTGGCCTAACCCAGAATGCAATGTTAATTCAAAATTTGCATTGGCTGATGAGGAAAACTGTGCTTTGTTGTTGATTTAACATGATCTAATACACCCTCATCTGCCAATACAATTTCATCCTACCGCCCCCTTTGGCATTCCCCAACCACATTGGCACTGTGTGGTCCCTCTGGCACTTATCTGCCTCTCACACTCTTTGCTTTATGTCTCTCTCTCTGTATATCCTGTATTGATCTCTAGTAGCCACAAGCTACCCATCCCAACTGCTCTGATAGAGTCTCCAGTATGTCTGGCATGTAACTCATCTATACATTTCTAAGGGGAGTGGCATTAGATATACATTTATCGATATAAAGGTGTTGATTCTGTCATTCATCACACCTTGTTTTGTGGTTAGGTAAGACAAGGCCAGACCAAACCAAACTAGTTTTGTGGTTAGGTAAGACAAGGCCAGACCAAACCAAACTAGTTTTGTGGTTAGGTAAGACAAGGCCAGACCAAACTAACCCTACTTGACCCCGCTACAGTTTCCAATTCTCCTAGGATTGTCACTGGAAAATATGGCCATAGAAGAGCCTGTTCATACACTAACTTTCTTCATCTATCATTATGGTCAGACAAGGCCAAGGACATTCCTAACTGCCAAGCCATAAATTCACCACTTTTCTGTCTGTGTCCCCTAGGCAGGCCAAGTGGTTTTTAATGGGGAAAAGGTGGCCATAGTGGTGTCCATTCCTATACTAATTCCCTCATCCATATCTCCTTCATTTTGAAGTTGGGCAATGCCAATGCAGGACAGGACAACCCCAACTGCCACCTTCCATCAGCCTCCATCCACTGGCATATGGCAGGGTCGTCGGCTGGCCATAACTGTGCCTGATCATTTCTACCCAGCTGGAGCTCTGAGTGTCATCCATTTTCCATCCTGTACCTGTCGTGGGGCCAATGCCACTCTGTCAGTCCTAAAGTCAAGTGGAGAACGGCCATATTCCCCTGCCCTGCTGCATTTAACAATTGTGTATTAGATGAAAGACAAAACAGAAGGATTATGCAAGGTTGAGCCATATAGAGGGGAAGTAGATACTGCTGTTGGCTCTTCAAAAATAAAATCTAAATAAAATACTATGATCCTTCACTGCTGGCCTTGTTGTGTAATTGTGCTGTGAAGTGCTGCTGAATAGATTGGCTTTGTATTTTAACTGACAGCCTTGAGTGTTCTGAACTTTACACATCAAACACAATTTTACTTTATTCCTAGTTGAATCACTCACTCACACACAGCACACTGCTGAAGGATAACCTCTGGGTCACAGTTAATCTGATCCCTTGAAGCCCTGTGGTGTGATACATTTGACACCGTGTCACCTTACACATCTTCTCTAATAGCATCATCAGACACCTGAACTTTCATCTCCAACCTCACTTTTTGTGAGACACCGAAAAGGTTTCTGTTCGCAGGACTCTGCCTAGAGAAACCCCCAGTGTGTCTGACTACACTCTTAGAAAAAAGGTGCTATCTAGAACCTAAAAGGTTCTTTGGCTATCCCCATAGGAGAACCGTTTGAAGAACCCTTATTGGTTCCAGGTAGAATCCTTTTGGTTCCAGGTAAAACCCGTTTGGGTTCCATGAATTTCCACAGAGAAAAATGCTTTTCATATGGGGACAGCTGGAGAAGCACTAGTGGCTGGATGGGGAGTGTTGGGAGCAGAGAGCAGGTAGGGCAGCACTAGTGGCTGGATGGGGATTGTTGGGAGCAGAGAGCGGGTAGGGCAGCACTAGTGGCTGGATGGGGAGTGTTGGGAGCAGAGAGCGGGTAGGGAAGCACTAGTGGCTGGATGGGGATTGTTGGGAGCAGAGAGCAGGTAGGGCAGCACTAGTGGCTGGATGGGGAGTGTTAGGAGCAGAGAGCGGGTAGGGCAGCACTAGTGGCTGGATGGGGAGTGTTGGGAGCAGAGAGCAGGTAGGGCAGCACTAGTGGCTGGATGGGGAGTGTTGGGAGCAGAGAGCGGGTAGGGCAGCACTAGTGGCTGGATGGGGATTGTTGGGAGCAGAGAGCAGGTAGGGCAGCACTAGTGGCTGGATGGGGATTGTTGGGAGCAGAGAGCAGGTAGGGCAGCACTAGTGGCTGGATGGGGAGTGTTAGGAGCAGAGAGCGGGTAGGGCAGCACTAGTGGCTGGATGGGGAGTGTTGGGAGCAGAGAGCGGGTAGGGCAGCACTAGTGGCTGGATGGGGAGTGTTGGGAGCAGAGAGCGGGTAGGGCAGCACTAGTGGCTGGATGGGGATTGTTGGGAGCAGAGAGCAGGTAGGGCAGCACTAGTGGCTGGATGGGGAGTGTTAGGAGCAGAGAGCGGGTAGGGCAGCACTAGTGGCTGGATGGGGAGTGTTGGGAGCAGAGAGCAGGTAGGGCAGCACTAGTGGCTGGATGGGGAGTGTTGGGAGCAGAGAGCGGGTAGGGCAGCACTAGTGGCTGGATGGGGAGTGTTGGGATCAGAGAGCGGGTAGGGCAGCACTAGTGGCTGGATGGGGAGTGTTGGGAGCAGAGAGCGGGTAGGGCAGCACTAGTGGCTGGATGGGGAGTGTTGGGAGCAGAGAGCGGGTAGGGCAGCACTAGTGGCTGGATGGGGTGTGTTGGGAGCAGAGAGCGGGTAGGGAAGCACTAGTGGCTGGATGGGGAGTGTTGGGAGCAGAGAGCGGGTAGGGCAGCACTAGTGGCTGGATGGGGAGTGTTGGGAGCAGAGAGCGGGTAGGGCAGCACTAGTGGCTGGATGGGGAGTGTTGGGAGCAGAGAGCGGGTAGGGCAGCACTAGTGGCTGGATGGGGAGTGTTGGGATCAGTGTTAACAAAAAGTGCAAGCTGGCGCACACCCAGAGATAATTATTTAGTGTAGAGGTGCTGACTAGCGGATAATACAACTGTAAGCTATAAAAACAGTCGCACACTCCATATGTATAACCTCCTGGTCATTTATTGGGTAAAAAAACACTAACGTTTCGGCAACACTGTGCCTTCAGGGTCAAGAAGGCACAGTGATGCTGAAGAAGGCACAGTGATGCTGAAGAAGGCACAGTGATGCTGAAGAAGGCACAGTGATGCTGAAGAAGGCACAGTGATGCTGAAGAAGGCACAGTGATGCTGAAGAAAGCACAGTGATGCTGAAGAAAGCACAGTGATGCTGAAGAAAGCACAGTGATGCTGAAGAAGGCACAGTGATGCTGAAGAAAGCACAGTGATGCTGAAGAAAGCACAGTGATGCCGAAACGTTGGTGTTTTTTTACCCAATAAATTACTGGGAAGTTATACATATGGAGTGTGCAACTCTCTTTGTTTTTATAGGGGTCAGTGTTAACAACACCTAGGTTAATCAGGATAACTAAGGATCTAGAAAGAGAGGCTTAAGGAAATCACAAATATCATGGATATAATGGAACTAGTGGATATAAGGAGGCTTAAATGTGACTCGTTTCAGGAAACTAGGTGTATGTCGCGCACCACTACTTCACAGGAGAGCCATTTGAGCGTAAACTTTATTTAAATCAAAATGTGTTTTTTGGCAGAAATGCCTTCTGGAACATGTGAACTTTCATGTGCCTTTATAACAAACTTGTATGCCATCTGTAAATACAACTAAAATTGTTAAATTACGAGCCTACTTGGTTTAGCCACAGAAAAAGGCAGCAAACTTCCAGCTAGCCGTGATCGGCTGAGATAATGAGTGGGCTGGACATGCTGAGATATGAGTTCGGATTGGTCTACCATGTTGAACGCTTCTATATATTTGAGCTGGTCAGTATGTGTAAGTAATCCTGTCTAACGTGGCTTTTTTATATATATATTCCGTAGTAGAACTGTATAAGTGTCTCTCCAAACTCCACAAGTTTTGAAATCAGTGGAATTACAGTATGATAGCTAAGGCGATGGAGAAAACACCTGTCTCCGTATTACATCTCCAAACTAGGGGCAAGCATGGCATCCATGACAGAATGTGTGAAGCGTCCATCCATGTAAGATAGTCTAGCTAGCTACATTTTCAAATATTACATGTTTCTAATTTTCATTGAACCTGGTTGGTGAGCTACCTGGAGATTCATGCAGGGTAGTAAAGTCATGAGTTGGGATTATGGTTCATTGTTTAGCTAGCTAGCTACATGTCTTAACAAAAGACTCTACTATGCAAGTAACTATTTCAATAGAATGTTAATGATGTCCCTGTGAAAACTGTTGACAGACGTAGCTGTTAAATCTGCTCTGGCTATCTACTCCGATTTCAGACCACTCTCGTTAGAGTGTGCCAGAGAGCAGAATAACTGACAAATTTACGAACGCTCAACACCCATTGAATATGGCCAGTGTCAGTAAACGTTGGCAAAAATTTTTTTATTGCCAGCAGCACATTTGCCGTCACCAACGCTCTTGATAACATAAAAACAGCCTAACCAGCTCTGCTAGGGCGAGTAAAATGATCAGTGAGCTGTTCTCTCATTTGTGTCTGAAAGTAGCTAGCAAGCTAGCCAACATTAGCCATTTAGCTGGGTTGCTTGACTGCTGTTATTAGGAAAGAACGCTCAGATCAACCCTTATTAAAGAGATGGGTGAGATGGGTGGCGCTGAAGCTTAAGAGGGTGTGAATGATGCTGAATGGGTGTAGACAAAGAAGCGCTCTCCAGTAGTAGTACCAAAATATTCACAGGCCATTTTCTCAAAAGTGAGGTAACAAGTTTATCAACTTTCAAAGCAGAATTACTTTCCCATGGTTCCTCATCTGTAGTGTATGATATCATTTTCTAGTTCTGAGTCTCTACTTTTTGCTATTTTCTGTACTTTTGAACTGGAACTCCCAACAGAAGCTAGCCAGCTAACTAGCTTCTAGGTAGTAGTCAGCTAGACACTGCTAGCGGTCATCAGCTACCTTTAGTCCGGACAACTCTCGCCAGTCTGCACCGCGTGACTCAAGCCAGAGCAAATCAGACTTATTTTCTCCATATCTCCGGATTCCTACCGCAAGCTCTGAACCTTTTCACCTGGATCATCGCAGCTAGCTAGCTGCTATCCGAGTGGCCACTCCTTGCTAAAGTCTCTGTCCCGAAGCAAGAACCAATCAGCCTGGAGCTAGCCTTTGCTAGGCCCATCTCCCAGCTAGCCGAAGAGGTCCATCAGCCACTCCTTGGGCTACAATACCTATTTTGCCAATTGGCCTGGACCCCTTTTACTGCTGACACGGAGCCCCGCCGACCCTTCACGACTAGATTACAGACGTAATTCACCCGAGGGTTATTTTCAACTGGCTCCTCCGTCGCGACGTCTCCTGAATGCCCATCTACTAACCTGCTAGCAGCGGCCCGCTAGCCGTCTAGAGCATATCAGACTGTTAGTTGAAGAGGCCCATCGGACAAATTCTTTGGCCACTATACCTATTTTGCCAATTGGCCTGGACCCTTTTACCACACGGAGCCCTGCTGATCCATGACGACTGGTCTGCCGACGTATCAGCAAGAGGGGGCTACAACAGATTTCTTCCGTAGCAACGTCCCTCTAAGGCCCATCTGCTAGATTGCTATTTCCGGCCCGCTAGCTGTCTGAATCGCCGTGTCTCCGACCCACCGAGCTACTCACTGGACCCCTATAATCACTTGGCTATGCATGCATCTGCCTAATGTCAATATGCCTTGTCCATTGCTGTTTTGGTAAGTAATGATTGCCTTATTTCACTGTAGAGCCCTGCTCAATACACCTTAGTTAACACTTTAGTTCCACCTCCAACATATGCGGTGACGTCAACTGGTTTAAATGATGTTAGAGACAATACCTCTCTCATCGTCACTCAATGCATAGGTCTACCTCTACTGTATTCACATCCTACCATACCTTTATTTGTACATTATGCATTGAATCTTTTCTAACGTGCCCAGAAACCTGCTCCTTTTACTCTGTTCTGAATGTTCTAGGCGACCAGTTCTATTAGCCTTACCCTTATCCTACTCCTCCTCTGTTCCTCTGGTGATGTAGAGGTTAATCCAAGCCCTGCAGTGCCTAGCTCCACTCCCATTCCCCAGGCTCTCTCATTTGTTGACTTCTGTAACCGTAAAAGACTTGGTTTCATGCATGTTAACATTAGAAGCCTCCTCCCTAAGTTTAGTTATTCACTGCTTTAGCACACTCTGCCAACCCGGATGTCCTAGCAGTGTCTGAATCCTGGCTTAGGAAGACCACCAAAAACCCTGAAATTTCCATCCCTAACTATAACATTTTCCAACAAGATAGAACTGCCAAAGGGGGTGGAGTTGCAATCTACTGCAGACATAGCCTGCAGAGTTCTGTCTTACTATCCAGGTCTGTGCCCAAACAATTTGAGATTCTACTTTTAAAAATCCACCTTTCCAGAAACAAGTCTTTCACCGTTTCCGCTTGATATAGACCACCTTCTGCCCCCAGCTGTGCCCTGGACACCATATGTCAATTGATTGCCCCCCATCTATCTTCAGAGCTCGTGCTGTTAGGGGACCTAAAGTGGGACATGGTTAACACCCCGACCATCCTACAATCTAAGGTTGATGCCCTCAATCTCACACAAATTATCAATGAACCTACCAGGTACAACCCCAAATCCGTAAATACGGGCACCCTCATAGATATCATTCTAACCAACCTGTTATCCAAATACACCTCTGCTGTTTTCGACCAGGATCTCAGAGATCACTGCCTCATTGCCTGCGTCCCTGATGGGTCTGCGATCAAACGACCACCCCTCATCACACTCCTAAAACACTTCAGTGAGCAGGAATATCTAATCGACCTGGCCCGGGTATCCTGGAAGGATATTGACCTCATTCCATCAGTAGAGGATGCCTGGTTATTCTTTAAACATGCTTTCCTCGCTATCTTAAATAAGGATGTCCCGTTCAAAAAATGTAGAACCAGGAACAGATATAGCCCTTGGTTGACTCCAGACCTGACTGCCCTTGACCAGCACAAAAATATCCTGTGGGATACTACATTAGCATCAAATGGCCCCCGCACTATGCAACTTTTCAGGGAAGTTAGGAACCAATATACACAGGCAGTTAGGAAAGCAAAGGCCATCTTTTTCGAACAGAAATTTGCATCCTGAAGCACAAAAAAGTTCTGAGACACTGTAAAGTCCATGGAGAATAAGAGCACATCCTCCTAGCTGTCCATTGCACTGAGGCTAGGAAACACTGTCACCACCGATAAATCTGCGATAATTTAGAATTTCAATAAATATTTTTCAACGGCTGGCCATGCTTTCCACCTGGCTACCCCTACCCCAGTCAATATCCCTGCACCCCCAACAGCAACTTGCCCAAGTCTCCCCATTTCTCGTTCACCCAAATCCAGATAGCTGATGTTCTGAAAGAGCGGCAAAATCTGGACCCCTACAAATCAGCCGGGTTAGACAATCTGGACCCTCTCTTTCTAAAATTATCAGCTGAAATTGTTGTAACCCCTATTACTAGCCTGTTCAACCTCTCGTATCGTCTGAGATCTTCAAAGATTGGAAAGCTGCCGCGGTCATCCCCCTCTTCAAAAGGGGGAGACACTCGAGACCCAAACTCCTACAGACCTATATCTATCCTACCCTACCTTTCTAAGGTCTATGAAAGCCAAGTTAACAAACAGATCACCAAGTTAAACAGAAAGCCAAGTTAACAAACAGATCGAATCCCACCGTACCCTCTCTGCTATGCAATCTGGTTTCCGAGCTGGTCATGGGTGCACCTCAGCCACGCTCAAGGTCCTAAATGATATGATAACCGCCATCGATAAGAGACATTACTGTGCAGCTGTATTCATTGACCTGGCCAAGGCTTTCGACTCTGTCAATCACCACATTCTTATCGGCAGACTCAACAGCCTTGGATTCTCAAATGACTGCCTCGCCTGGTTCACCTACTTATCAGACAAGAGTTCAGTGTGTCAAATCGGAGGGTCTGTTGTCCGGACCTCTGGCAGTCTCTATATACATCAATGATGTCGCTCTTGCACTGGTGATTCTCTGATCAACCTCTATGCAGACGACACCATTCCCTATACTTCGGGTCCATCTTTGGACACTGTGTTAACTAACCTCCAGATGAGCTTCAGTGCCATACAACTCTCTTTCCGTGGCCTCCAACTGCTCTTAAATGCAAGTAAAACTAAATGCATGCTCTTCAAACGATCGCTGCCCACACCTGCCCGCCCGTCCAGCATCACTACTCTGGGCAGTTCTGACTTAGAATATGTGGACAACTACAAATAACTAGGTGTCTGGCTAGACTGTAAAATCTCTTTCCAGACTCACATTAATAAGCATCTCCAATCCAAAATTAAATCTAGAATCGGCTTCCTATTTCGCAACAAAGTATCCTTCACTCATGCTGCCAAACATACCCTTGTAAAACTGACTATCCTACAGATCCTTGACTTCGGCGATGTCATTTACAAAATAGCCTCCAACACTCTACTCAGCAAATTGGATGCAGTCTATCACAGTGCCATCCGTTTTGTCACCAAAGACCCATATACTACCCACCACTGCGACCTGTATCCTCTCGTTGGCTGGCCCTCGCTTCATATTCATTGCCAAACCCACTGGCTCCAGGTCATCTGTAAGTCTTTGCTAGGTAAAGCCCCGCCTTATATCAGCTCACTGGTCACCATAGCAGCATCCACCCATAGCATGGGCTCCTTCAGGTATATTTCTCTGGGCACCCCCAAAGCCAAATCCTTCTTAGGCCACCTTTCCTTCCAGTTCTCTACTGCCAATGACTGGAAAGAACTGCAAAAATCACTGAAGCTGGAGACTTATATCTCCCTCACTAGCTTTAAGCAACAGCTGTCAGATCAGCTCACAGATCACTGCACCTGTACATAGCCTATCTGTAAATAGCCCATCCAACTACCGCATCCCCATACAATTATTTATTTTGCTCCTTTGCAACCCTGTATCTCTATTTGCACACTCATCTTCTGCACATCTATCACTCCAGCTTTTAATTGCTATATTGTATTTATTTCGCCACTATGGCCTATTTATTGCCTTACCTCCCTTATCCTACCTCACTTGCACACACTGTATATATACTTTTTGTATTTTATTATTGACTATACGTTTGTTTATTCCATGTGTAACTCTGTTGTTGTTTGTATCGCACTGCTTTGCTTCATCTTTGCCAGGTCGCAATTGTAAATGAGAACTTGTTCTAAACTAGACTACCTGGTTAAATAATGGTGAAATAAAAGTATGTTTTTGTTTCAGTCTCCTCCATCTTCCCTAACCAAAGTTAATTGTAAGGATTGTTGTTCCTGTTGTCAGTTAGGATCACCACTTTATTTTAAGAATGTGAAATGTCAGAATAATAGTACTGAGAATGATTTATTTCAGCTTTCATTTCTTTAATCACATTCCCAGTGGGTCAGAAGTTTACATACACTCAATTCGTATTTGGTAGCATTGCCATTAAATTGTTTAACTTGGGTCAAACGTTTCGGGAAGCCTTCCACAAGCTTCCCACAATAATTTGGGTGAATTTTGGCCCATTCCTCCTGACAGAGCTGGTGTAACTGAGTCAGTGCACCAGTGAAGTGCACCAGTCCCTCCTGCAGCAAAGCACCCGCACAACATGATGCTGCCACCCCCGTGTTTCACGGTTGGGATGGTGTTCTTCGGCCAGCAAGCCTCCCCCTTTTTCCTTCAAAGATAACGATGGTCATTATGGCCAAACAGTTCTCTTTATGTTTAATCAGACCAGAGGACATTTCTCAAAAAGTACGATCTTTGTCCCATGCACAGTTGCAAACCGTAGTCTGGCTTTTTTATGGCAGTTATGGAGCAGTGGCTTCTTCCTTGCTGAGTGGCCTTTCAGGTTATGTCGATATAGGACTATTTTTACTGTGGATATAGATACTTCTGCACCTGTTTCCTCCAGCATCTTCACAAGGTCCTTTACTGTTTTTCTGGGATTGATTTGCACTTTTGGCACCAAAGTACGTTCATCTCTAGGAGACAGAATGCCTCTCCTTCCTGGGCGATATGACGGCTGCATGTTCCCCATGGTGTTTATACTTGCGTACTATTGTTTGTACAGATGAATGTGGTACCTTCAGGCATTTGGAAATTGCTCCCAAGGATGAACCAGACATGTGGAGATTTTAAAAAAAAAGTGTCTTATTTCTTTTGATTTCCCCATGATGTCAAGCAAAGAGGCACTGAGTTTGAAGGTAGGCCTTGAAATACATCCACATTTACACCTCCAATTGACTGAAATTATGTCAATTAGCCAATCAGAAGCTTCTAAAGCCATGACATAATTTTCTGGAATTTTCCAAGCTGTTTAAAGGCACAATCAACTTAGTGTATGTACATTCCTGACCCACTGGAATAGTGATACTGTGAATTATAAGTGAAATAATCTGTCGGTAAACTATTTTTGGAAAAATGACTTGTGTCATGCATAGTAGATGTCCTAACCGACTTGCAAAACTATAGTTTGTTGACAAGAAATGTGTGGAGTGGTTGAAAAAATGTGAATGACTCCAACCTAAGTGTTTGTAAACTTCTGACTTTAGCTGTATGTGGGGAATACAACCATCCCAGCTCTACAAATGTTCCTGTAAAGAGACAGAATCATTGGATCATTTGTTTTGGGTTGCAGGTTCAGCAATGGTAGAATAATTACAACATTTACTTGTAGAATCTATGAGAATCGGAAGGTTCAGGTTCAGCAATTTTGTGAAACATCACAGCACAGTTAAAAAATATATGGTAAATAGAATCAAAACTGGATGGTGTTCAGAGACAGATGGGAGGGGTTGAGTGGACCTGAAGGATGGGACTAAAAACAAACAAAAAATAACTATTGTAAAATGTACAGTTAGTCAAAAGTTTGGACACACCTACTAATTTGAGTGTTTTTCTTTATTTTTACTATTTATAAGAAGAAGAGACTTGCTTGGGCCAGGATTACGATTATTAACAGCTATACAGGGAGGTCCCATTATTAACAGCTATACAGAAAAGTCCCATTAACAGCTATACAGAGAGGTCCCATTAACACCGATAGAGGTCCCATTAACAAATATACAAAGTGGTCACATGAACAGCTATACAGAGAAGTCTATTAACATCTATAGAGAGAGGTTTCATTAACAGCTATACAGAGAGGTCCCATTAACAGCTATACAGAGACGTCTATTAACATCTATACAGAGAGGTCTCATTAACAAATATACAAAGAGGTCCCATTAACAGCTATACAGAGAGGTCCCATTAACACATATACAGAGAGGTCCCATTAACAAATATAGAGAGGTCCCATTAACAAATATACAAAGAGTTCTCATTAACAAATATACAGAGAGTTCTTATTAACAAATATACAGAGAGGTCCCATTAACAAATATACAGAGAGTTCTCATTAACAAATATACAGAGAGGTCTCATTAACAAATATACGAAGAGGTCCCATTAACAGCTATAGAAGTGGTCCCATTAACAGCTATACAGAGAGGTCTCATTAACAAATATACAGAGAGGTCCCATTAACAAATATACAGAGAGTTCTCATTAACAAATATACAGAGAGTTCTCATTAACAAATATACAGAGAGGTCTCATTAACAAATATACAGAGAGGTCCCATTAACAGCTATAGAAGTGGTCCCATTAACAGCTATACAGAGGTCTCATTAACAAATATACAGAGCGGTCCCATTAACAGCTATACAGAGAGGTCCCATTAACAAATATACAGAGAGGTCCCATTAACAAATATACAGAGGATCCATTAACAAATATACAAAGAGGTCCCATTAACAGCTATAGAAATGGTCACATTAACAGCTAAACAGAGAAGTCTATTAACAGCTATACAGAGGTCCCATTAACAGCTATACAGAGGTCCCATTAACAGCTATACAGAGAGGTCCCATTAACAGCTATAGAAGTGGTCCCATTAACAGCTATACAGAGGTCTCATTAACAAATATACAGAGCGGTCCCATTAACAGCTATACAGAGAGGTCCCATTAACAAATATACAGAGAGGTCCCATTAACAAATATACAGAGGATCCATTAACAAATATACAAAGAGGTCCCATTAACAGCTATAGAAATGGTCACATTAACAGCTAAACAGAGAAGTCTATTAACAGCTATACAGAGGTCCCATTAACAGCTATACAGAGGTCCCATTAACAGCTATACAGAGAGGTCCCATTAACAGCTATACAGAGAAGTCCCACAGCTATAAAGAGGTCCCATAACAGTAAACAGAGATCCCATTAACAGCTATAAAGAGAGGTCCCATAACAGCTATACAGAGAGAACACATCAACAGCTATACAGGGAAGTCCCATTAACGGCTATACAGGGAAGTCCCATTAACAGCTATAGATTGAAGTCCCATTAACAGCGGGTGCATGTAACATTCCACTTTAATTAAAGTTGTCTGTCTTAATGCCCATGCAGATTTATTGCAGGGTTGGAGTAAAATAATAAGAGAAAAAAATAGGGAGATAAAGAAGGAGAGAAATGGAGAGAGGTGGAGGTGGGAGCTAAAGAAGGAGAGAAATGGAGAGAGGTGGAGGTGGGAGCTAAAGAAGAAGAGAAAAGGAGAGAGGTGGGAGCTAAAGAAGAAGAGAAAAGGAGAGAGGTGGAGGTGGGAGCTAAAGAAGAAGAGAAAATGAGAGAGGTGGAGGTGGGAGCCAAAGAAGAAGAGAAAAGGAGAGAGGTGGAGGTGGGAGCTAAAGAAGAAGAGAAAAGGAGAGGTGGGGTGGGAGCTAAAGAAGAAGAGAAAAGGAGAGGTGGGGGTGGGAGCTAAAGAAGAAGAGAAAAGGAGAGAGGTGGAGGTGGGAGCTGAAGAAGAAGAGAAAAGGAGAGGTGGGGGGAGCTAAAGAAGAAGAGAAAAGGAGAGATGGAAGTGGGAGCTAAAGAAGAAGAGAAAATGAGAGATGGAGGTGGGAGCTAAAGAAGAAGAGAAAAGGAGAGAGGTGGAGGTGGGAGCTAAAGAAGAAGAGAAAAGGAGAGAGGTGGAGGTGGGAGCTAAAGAAGGAGAGAGGTGGAGGTGGGAGCTAAAGAAGAAGAGAAAAGGAGAGAGGTGGAGGTGGAGCTAAAGAAGAAGAGAAAAGGAGAGAGGTGGGAGCTAAAGACGAAGAGAAAAGGAGAGGTGGAGGTGGGAGCTAAAGAAGAAGAGAAAAGGAGAGAGGTGGAGGTGGGAGCTAAAGAAGAAGAGAAAAGGAGAGGTGGGGGGGAGCTAAAGAAGAAGAGAAAAGGAGAGATGGAGGTGGGAGCTAAAGAAGAAGAGAAAAGGAGAGAGGTGGAGGTGGGAGCTAAAGAAGGAGAGAGGTGGAGGTGGGAGCTAAAGAAGAAGAGAAAAGGAGAGAGGTGGAGGTGGAGCTAAAGAAGAAGAGAAAAGGAGAGAGGTGGGAGCTAAAGACGAAGAGAAAAGGAGAGAGGTGGAGGTGGGAGCTAAAGAAGAAGAGAAAAGGAGAGGTGGGGGGGAGCTAAAGAAGAAGAGAAAAGGAGAGATGGAGGTGGGAGCTAAAGAAGAAGAGAAAAGGAGAGAGGTGGAGGTGGGAGCTAAAGAAGAAGAGGTGGGAGCTAAAGAAGAAGAGAAAAGAGGAGAGGTGGAGGTGGGAGCTAAAGAAGAAGAGAAAAGGAGAGAGGTGGAGGTGGGAGCTAAAGAAGAAGAGAAAAGGAGAGAGGTGGAGGTGGGAGCTAAAGAAGAAGAGAAAAGGAGAGAGGTGGAGGTGGGAGCTAAAGAAGAAGAGAGTTGGAGGTGGGAGCTAAAGAAGAAGAGAGAAGGAGAGAGGTGGAGGTGGGAGCTAAAGAAGAAGAGAAAAGGAGAGGTGGAGGTGGAGCTAAAGAAGAAGAGAGAAGGAGAGAGGTGGAGGTGGGATCTAAAGAAGAAGAGGTGGAGGTGGGTGCTAAAGAAGAAGAGAAAATAGGAGAGGTGGAGGTGGGAGCTAAAGAAAAAAGTGAGGTGGAGGTGGGAGCTAAAGAAGAAGAGAAAAGGAGAGAGGTGGAGGTGGAGCTAAAGAAGAAGAGAAAAGGAGAGAGGTGGGAGCTAAAGACGAAGAGAAAAGGAGAGAGGTGGGAGCTAAAGACGAAGAGAAAAGGAGAGGTGGAGGTGGGAGCTAAAGAAGAAGAGAAAAGGAGAGAGGTGGAGGTGGGAGCTAAAGAAGAAGAGAAAAGGAGAGGTGGGGGGGAGCTAAAGAAGAAGAGAAAAGGAGAGATGGAGGTGGGAGCTAAAGAAGAAGAGAAAAGGAGAGAGGTGGAGGTGGGAGCTAAAGAAGGAGAGAGGTGGAGGTGGGAGCTAAAGAAGAAGAGAAAAGGAGAGAGGTGGAGGTGGAGCTAAAGAAGAAGAGAAAAGGAGAGAGGTGGGAGCTAAAGACGAAGAGAAAAGGAGAGAGGTGGAGGTGGGAGCTAAAGAAGAAGAGAAAAGGAGAGGTGGGGGGGAGCTAAAGAAGAAGAGAAAAGGAGAGATGGAGGTGGGAGCTAAAGAAGAAGAGAAAAGGAGAGAGGTGGAGGTGGGAGCTAAAGAAGAAGAGGTGGGAGCTAAAGAAGAAGAGAAAAGAGGAGAGGTGGAGGTGGGAGCTAAAGAAGAAGAGAAAAGGAGAGAGTGGAGGTGGGAGCTAAAGAAGAAGAGAAAAGGAGAGAGGTGGAGGTGGGAGCTAAAGAAGAAGAGAAAAGGAGAGAGGTGGAGGTGGGAGCTAAAGAAGAAGAGAGTTGGAGGTGGGAGCTAAAGAAGAAGAGAGAAGGAGAGAGTGGAGGTGGGAGCTAAAGAAGAAGAGAAAAGGAGAGGTGGAGGTGGAGCTAAAGAAGAAGAGAGAAGGAGAGAGGTGGAGGTGGGATCTAAAGAAGAAGAGGTGGAGGTGGGTGCTAAAGAAGAAGAGAAAATAGGAGAGGTGGAGGTGGGAGCTAAAGAAAAAAGTGAGGTGGAGGTGGGAGCTAAAGAAGAAGAGAAAAGGAGAGAGGTGGAGGTGGGAGCTAAAGAAGAAGAGAAAAGAAGAGAGGTGGAGGTGGGAGCTAAAGAAGAAGAGGTGGAGGTGGGAGCTAAAGAAGAAGAGAAAAGAGGAGAGGTGGAGGTGGGAGCTAAAGAAGAAGAGAAAAGGAGAGAGGTGGAGGTGGGAGCTAAAGAAGAAGAGAGTTGGAGGTGGGAGCTAAAGAAGGAGAGAAAAGGAGAGAGGTGGAGGTGGGAGCTAAAGAAGAAGAGAGTTGGAGGTGGGAGCTAAAGAAGAAAAGAGAAGGAGAGAGGTGGAGGTGGGAGCTAAAGAAGAAGAGAAAAGGAGAGAGGTGGAGGTGGAGCTAAAGAAGAAGAGAAAAGGAGAGAGGTGGAGGTGGAGCTAAAGAAGAAGTGAGATGGAGAGGGGGGCTAAAGAAGAAGAGAGGTGGGAGCTAAAGAAGAAGAGAAAAGGAGAGAGGTGGAGGTGGGAGCTAAAGAAGAAGAGAGAAGGAGAGAGGTGGAGGTGGGAGCTAAAGAAGAAGAGAGGTGGAGGTGGGAGCTAAAGAAGAAGAGTGAAGAAGAGAGGTGGAGGTGGGAGCTAAAGAAGAACGAGAAGGAGAGAGGTGGAGGTGGAAAAATGAAAATTGAGGGAGAGAGCACTCTTGTAACAGGTGCCAACTCTCACCTAATCGAGTTCATGCTGAGTAACCATGGAGACCACAGGCAGCAGGGGGCACCTTAATTGGGGAGGAGGGGCTCATAGAGCTAAAGAAGAAGAGAAAAGGAGAGAGGTGGAGGTGGGAGCTAAAGAAGAAGAGAGGTGGAGGTGGGAGCTAAAGAAGAAGAGAAAAGAAGAGAGGTGGAGGTGGGAGCTAAAGAAGAAGAGAAAAGGAGAGAGGTGGAGGTGGGAGCTAAAGAAGAAGAGAAAATGAGAGGTGCAGGTGGAGCTAAAGAAGAAGTGAGCTGGAGGTGGGAGCTAAAGAAGAAGAGAGGTGGGAGCTAAAGAAGAAGAGAGAAGGACAGAGTTGGAGGTGGGAGCTAAAGAAGAAGAGAGGTGGGAGCTAAAGAAGAAGAGAGAAGGAGAGAGGTGGGGGGGAGCTAAAGAAGAAGAGAAAAGGAGAGATGGAGGTGGGAGCTAAAGAAGAAGAGAGGTGGGAGCTAAAGAAGAAGAGAGGTGGGAGCTAAAGAAGAAGAGAGAAGGACAGAGTTGGAGGTGGGAGCTAAAGAAGAAGAGAGATGGGAGCTAAAGAAAAAGAGAGAAGGAGAGAGGTGGAGGTGGGAGCTAAAGAAGAAGAGAAAAGGAGAGAGGTGGAGGTGGAGCTAAAGAAGAAGAGAAAAGGAGAGAGGTGGGAGCTAAAGAAGAAGAGAAAAGGAGAGGTGGAGGTGGGAGCTAAAGAAGAAGAGAAAAGGAGAGAGGTGGAGGTGGGAGCTAAAGAGGAAGAGAAAAGAAGAGAGGTGGAGGTGGGAGCTAAAGAAGAAGAGAAAAGGAGAGAGGTGGAGGTGGGAGCTAAAGAAGAAGAGAGTTGGAGGTGGGAGCTAAAGAAGAAGAGAAAAGAGGAGAGGTGGAGGTGGGAGCTAAAGAAGAAGAGAGGTGGAGGTGGGAGCTAAAGAAGAAGATAGTTGGAGGTGGGAGCTAAAGAAGAAGAGAGAAGGAGAGAGGTGGGAGCTAAAGAAGAAGAGAGAAGGAGAGAGGTGGAGGTGGAGCTAAAGAAGAAGAGAGAAGGAGAGAGGTGGAGGTGGGAGCTAAAGAAGAAGAGGTGGAGGTGGGAGCTATAGAAGAAGAGAATAGATGAGAGGTGGAGGTGGGAGCTAAAGAAGAAGAGAAAAGGAGAGAGGTGGAGGTGAGAGCTAAAGAAGAAGAGAAAAGGAGAGAGGTGGAGGTGAGAGCTAAAGAAGAAGAGAAAAGGAGAGAGGTGGAGGTGGGAGCTAAAGAAGAAGAGAGGTGGGAGCTAAAGAAGAAGAGAAAAGGAGAGAGGTGGAGGTGGAGCTAAAGAAAAAGTGAGGTGGAAGTGGGAGCTAAAGAAGAAGAGAGGTGGAGGTGGGAGCTAAAGAAGAAGAGAAAAGGAGAGAGGTGGAGGTGGGAGCTAAAGAAGAAGAGAAAAGGAGAGAGGTGGAGGTGGAGCTAAAGAAGAAGAGAAAGGGAGAGAGGTGGGAGCTAAAGACGAAGAGAAAAGGAGAGGTGGAGGTGGGAGCTAAAGAAGAAGAGAAAAGGAGAGAGGTGGAGGTGGGAGCTAAAGAAGAAGAGAAAAGGAGAGGTGGGGGGGAGCTAAAGAAGAAGAGAAAAGGAGAGATGGAGGTGGGAGCTAAAGAAGAAGAGAAAAGGAGAGAGGTGGAGGTGGGAGCTAAAGAAGGAGAGAGGTGGAGGTGGGAGCTAAAGAAGAAGAGAAAAGGAGAGAGGTGGAGGTGGAGCTAAAGAAGAAGAGAAAAGGAGAGAGGTGGAGGTGGAGCTAAAGAAGAAGAGAAAAGGAGAGAGGTGGGAGCTAAAGAAGAAGAGAAAAGGAGAGAGGTGGAGGTGGGAGCTAAAGAAGAAGAGAAAAGGAGAGGTGGGGGGGAGCTAAAGAAGAAGAGAAAATGAGAGATGGAGGTGGGAGCTAAAGAAGAAGAGAAAAGGAGAGAGGTGGAGGTGGGAGCTAAAGAAGAAGAGGTGGGAGCTAAAGAAGAAGAGAAAAGAGGAGAGGTGGAGGTGGGAGCTAAAGAAGAAGAGAAAAGGAGAGAGGTGGAGGTGGGAGCTAAAGAAGAAGAGAAAAGGAGAGAGGTGGAGGTGGGAGCTAAAGAAGAAGAGAAAAGGAGAGAGGTGGAGGTGGGAGCTAAAGAAGAAGAGAGTTGGAGGTGGGAGCTAAAGAAGAAGAGAGAAGGAGAGAGGTGGAGGTGGGAGCTAAAGAAGAAGAGAAAATAGGAGAGGTGGAGGTGGAGCTAAAGAAGAAGAGAGAAGGAGAGAGGTGGAGGTGGGATCTAAAGAAGAAGAGAAAATAGGAGAGGTGGAGGTGGGAGCTAAAGAAAAATTGAGGTGGAGGTGGGAGCTAAAGAAGAAGAGAAAAGGAGAGGTGGGGGGAGCTAAAGAAGAAGAGAAAATGAGAGATGGAGGTGGGAGCTAAAGAAGAAGAGAAAAGGAGAGAGGTGGAGGTGGGAGCTAAAGAAGAAGAGAAAAGAGGAGAGGTGGAGGTGGGAGCTGAAGAGAAAAGGAGAGAGGTGGAGGTGGGAGCTAAAGAAGAAGAGAAAAGGAGAGAGGTGGAGGTGGGAGCTAAAGAAGAAGAGAAAAGAGGAGAGGTGGAGGTGGGAGCTAAAGAAGAAGAGAAAAGAGAGTTGGAGGTGGGAGTTAAAGAAGAAGAGAGTTGGAGGTGGGAGCTAAAGAAGAAGAGAGAAGAAGAGAGTTGGAGGTGGGAGCTAAAGAAGAAGAGATAGTTGGAGGTGGGAGCTAAAGAAGAAGAGAGAAGGAGAGAGGTGGGAGCTAAAGAAGAACAGAGAAGGAGAGAGAGTGGAGGTGGAGCTAAAGAAGAAGAGAGAAGGAGAGAGGTGGAGGTGGGAGCTAAAGAAGAAGAGGTGGAGGTGGGAGCTAAAGAAGAAGAGAATAGAGGAGAGGTGGAGGTGGGAGCTAAAGAAGAAGAGAAAAGGAGAGAGGTGGAGGTGAGAGCTAAAGAAGAAGAGAAAAGGAGAGAGGTGGAGGTGGGAGCTAAAGAAGAAGAGAAAAGGAGAGAGGTGGAGGTGGAGTTAAGAAGAAGTGAGGTGGAGGTGGGAGCTAAAGAAGAAGAGAGGTGGGAGCTAAAGAAGAACAGAAAAGGAGAGAGGTGGAGGTGGAGCTAAAGAAAAAGTGAGGAGAGAGGTGGAGGTGGGAGCTAAAGAAGAAGAGTAAAGAAGAGAGGTGGAGGTGGGAGCTAAAGAAGAAGAGAGGTGGAGGTTGGAGCTAAAGAAGAAGAGTGAAGAAGAGAGGTGGAGGTGGGAGCTAAAGAAGAAGAGAGGTGGAGGTGGAGCTAAAGAAGAAGAGAGAAGGAGAGAGGTGGAGGTGGGAGCTAAAGAAGAAGAGGTGGAGGTGGGAGCTATAGAAGAAGAGAATAGAGGAGAGGTGGAGGTGGGAGCTAAAGAAGAAGAGAAAAGGAGAGAGGTGGAGGTGGGAGCTAAAGAAGAAGAGAAAAGGAGAGAGGTGGTGGGAGCTAAAGAAGAAGAGAAAAGGAGAGAGGTGGAGGTGGAGCTAAAGAAAAAGTGAGGTGGAAGTGGGAGCTAAAGAAGAAGAGAGGTGGGAGCTAAAGAAGAAGAGAAAAGGAGAGAGGTGGAGGTGGGAGTTAAAGAAGAAGAGAAAAGGAGAGAGGTGGAGGTGGAGCTAAAGAAAAAGTGAGGTGGAAGTGGGAGCTAAAGAAGAAGAGAGGTGGGAGCTAAAGAAGAAGAGAAAAGGAGAGAGGTGGAGGTGGGAGCTAAAGAAGAAGAGAGTTGGAGGTGGGAGCTAAAGAAGAAAAGAGAAGGAGAGAGGTGGAGGTGGGAGCTAAAGAAGAAGAGAAAAGGAGAGAGGTGGAGGTGGAGCTAAAGAAGAAGAGAAAAGGAGAGAGGTGGAGGTGGAGCTAAAGAAGAAGTGAGATGGAGGTGGGAGCTAAAGAAGAAGAGAGGTGGGAGCTAAAGAAGAAGAGAAAAGGAGAGCGGTGGAGGTGGGAGTTAAAGAAGAAGAGAAAAGGAGAGAGGTGGAGGTGGAGACAAAGAAAAAGTGAGGTGGAGGTGGGAGCTAAAGAAGAAGAGAGGTGGGAGCTAAAGAAGAAGAGAGAAGGAGAGAGGTGGAGGTGGGAGCTAAAGAAGAAGAGAGGTGGAGGTGGGAGCTAAAGAAGAAGAGTGAAGAAGAGAGGTGGAGGTGGGAGCTAAAGAAGAACGAGAAGGAGAGAGGTGGAGGTGGAAAAATGAAAATTGAGGGAGAGAGCACTCTTGTAACAGGTGCCAACTCTCACCTAATCGAGTTCATGCTGAGTAACCATGGAGACCACAGGCAGCAGGGGGCACCTTAATTGGGGAGGAGGGGCTCATAGAGCTAAAGAAGAAGAGAAAAGGAGAGAGGTGGAGGTGGGATCTAAAGAAGAAGAGAGGTGGAGGTGGGAGCTAAAGAAGAAGAGAAAAGAAGAGAGGTGGAGGTGGGAGCTAAAGAAGAAGAGAAAAGGAGAGAGGTGGAGGTGGGAGCTAAAGAAGAAGTGAGCTGGAGGTGGGAGCTAAAGAAGAAGAGAGGTGGGAGCTAAAGAAGAAGAGAGAAGGACAGAGTTGGAGGTGGGAGCTAAAGAAGAAGAGAGGTGGGAGCTAAAGAAGAAGAGAGAAGGAGAGAGGTGGGGGGGGAGCTAAAGAAGAAGAGAAAAGGAGAGATGGAGGTGGGAGCTAAAGAAGAAGAGAGGTGGGAGCTAAAGAAGAAGAGAGGTGGGAGCTAAAGAAGAAGAGAAAAGGAGAGAGGTGGAGGTGGAGCTAAAGAAGAAGAGAAAAGGAGAGAGGTGGAGGTGGGAGCTAAAGAAGAAGAGAGGTGGAGGTGGGAGCTAAAGAAGAAGAGAGGTGGAGGTGGGAGCTAAAGAAGAAGAGAAAAGGAGAGAGGTGGAGGTGGGAGCTAAAGAAGAAGAGAAAAGGAGAGAGGTGGAGGTGGGAGCTAAAGAAGAAGAGAAAAGGAGAGAGGTGGAGGTGGGAGCTAAAGAAGAAGAGAAAAGGAGAGAGGTGGAGGTGGAGCTAAAGAAGAAGAGAAAAGGAGAGAGGTGGGAGCTAAAGAAGAAGAGAAAAGGAGAGGTGGGGGGGAGCTAAAGAAGAAGAGAAAAGGAGAGATGGAGGTGGGAGCTAAAGAAGAAGAGAAAGGAGAGAGGTGGAGGTGGGAGCTAAAGAGGAAGAGAAAAGAAGAGAGGTGGAGGTGGGAGCTAAAGAAGAAGAGAAAAGGAGAGAGGTGGAGGTGGGAGCTAAAGAAGAAGAGAAAAGGAGAGAGGTGGAGGTGGGAGCTAAAGAAGAAGAGAGTTGGAGGTGGGAGCTAAAGAAGAAGAGAAAAGAGGAGAGGTGGAGGTGGGAGCTAAAGAAGAAGAGAAAAGGAGAGAGGTGGAGGTGAGAGCTAAAGAAGAAGAGAAAAGGAGAGAGGTGGAGGTGAGAGCTAAAGAAGAAGAGAAAAGGAGAGAGGTGGAGGTGGGAGCTAAAGAAGAAGAGAAAAGGAGAGAGGTGGAGGTGGAGTTAAGAAGAAGTGAGGTGGAGGTGGGAGCTAAAGAAGAAGAGAGGTGGGAGCTAAAGAAGAAGAGAAAAGGAGAGAGGTGGAGAGGGAGCTAAAGAAAAAGTGAGGTGGAAGTGGGAGCTAAAGAAGAAGAGAGGTGGAGGTGGGAGCTAAAGAAGAAGAGAAAAGGAGAGAGGTGGAGGTGGGAGCTAAAGAAGGAGAGAGGTGGAGGTGGGAGCTAAAGAAGAAGAGAAAAGGAGAGAGGTGGAGGTGGGAGCTAAAGAAGAAGAGAAAAGGAGAGGTGGGGGGGAGCTAAAGAAGAAGAGAAAAGGAGAGATGGAGGTGGGAGCTAAAGAAGAAGAGAAAAGGAGAGAGGTGGAGGTGGGAGCTAAAGAAGGAGAGAGGTGGAGGTGGAGCTAAAGAAGAAGAGAAAAGGAGAGAGGTGGGAGCTAAAGACGAAGAGAAAAGGAGAGGTGGAGGTGGGAGCTAAAGAAGAAGAGAAAAGGAGAGAGGTGGAGGTGGGAGCTAAAGAAGAAGAGAAAAGGAGAGGTGGGGGGGAGCTAAAGAAGAAGAGAAAAGGAGAGATGGAGGTGGGAGCTAAAGAAGAAGAGAAAAGGAGAGAGGTGGAGGTGGAGCTAAAGAAAAAGTGAGGTGGAAGTGGGAGCTAAAGAAGAAGAGAGGTGGAGGTGGGAGCTAAAGAAGAAGAGAAAAGGAGAGAGGTGGAGGTGGGAGCTAAAGAAGGAGAGAGGTGGAGGTGGGAGCTAAAGAAGAAGAGAAAAGGAGAGAGGTGGAGGTGGAGCTAAAGATGAAGAGAAAAGGAGAGGTGGAGGTGGGAGCTAAAGAAGAAGAGAAAAGGAGAGGTGGAGGTGGGAGCTAAAGAAGAAGAGAAAAGGAGAGAGGTGGAGGTGGGAGCTAAAGAAGAAGAGAAAAGGAGAGGTGGGGGGGAGCTAAAGAAGAAGAGAAAAGGAGAGATGGAGGTGGGAGCTAAAGAAGAAGAGAAAAGGAGAGAGGTGGAGGTGGGAGCTAAAGAAGGAGAGAGGTGGAGGTGGGAGCTAAAGAAGAAGAGAAAAGGAGAGAGGTGGAGGTGGAGCTAAAGAAGAAGAGAAAAGGAGAGAGGTGGGAGCTAAAGACGAAGAGAAAAGGAGAGGTGGAGGTGGGAGCTAAAGAAGAAGAGAAAAGGAGAGAGGGTGGAGGTGGGAGCTAAAGAAGAAGAGAAAAGGAGAGGTGGGGGGAGCTAAAGAAGAAGAGAAAAGGAGAGATGGAGGTGGGAGCTAAAGAAGAAGAGAAAAGGAGAGAGGTGGAGGTGGGAGCTAAAGAAGAAGAGGTGGGAGCTAAAGAAGAAGAGAAAAGAGGAGAGGTGGAGGTGGGAGCTAAAGAAGAAGAGAAAAGGAGAGAGGTGGAGGTGGGAGCTAAAGAAGAAGAGAAAAGGAGAGAGGTGGAGGTGGGAGCTAAAGAAGAAGAGAAAAGGAGAGAGGTGGAGGTGGGAGCTAAAGAAGAAGAGAGTTGGAGGTGGGAGCTAAAGAAGAAGAGAGAAGGAGAGAGGTGGAGGTGGGAGCTAAAGAAGAAGAGAAAATGAGAGGTGGAGGTGGAGCTAAAGAAGAAGAGAGAAGGAGAGAGGTGGAGGTGGGATCTAAAGAAGAAGAGGTGGAGGTGGGTGCTAAAGAAGAAGAGAAAATAGGAGAGGTGGAGGTGGGAGCTAAAGAAAAAGTGAGGTGGAGGTGGGAGCTAAAGAAGAAGAGAAAAGGAGAGGTGGGGGGAGCTAAAGAAGAAGAGAAAATGAGAGATGGAGGTGGGAGCTAAAGAAGAAGAGAAAAGGAGAGAGGTGGAGGTGGGAGCTAAAGAAGAAGAGAAAAGAGGAGAGGTGGAGGTGGGAGCTGAAGAGAAAAGGTGAGAGGTGGAGGTGGGAGCTAAAGAAGAAGAGAAAAGGAGAGAGGTGGAGGTGGGAGCTAAAGAAGAAGAGGTGGAGGTGGGAGCTAAAGAAGAAGAGAAAAGAGGAGAGGTGGAGGTGGGAGCTAAAGAAGAAGAGAAAAGGAGAGAGGTGGAGGTGGGAGCTAAAGAAGAAGAGAGTTGGAGGTGGGAGCTAAAGAAGAAGAGAGAAGGAGAGAGGTGGAGGTGGGAGCTAAAGAAGAAGAGAGGTGGAGGTGGGAGCTAAAGAAGAAGATAGTTGGAGGTGGGAGCTAAAGAAGAAGAGAGAAGGAGAGAGGTGGGAGCTAAAGAAGAAGAGAGAAGGAGAGAGGTGGAGGTGGAGCTAAAGAAGAGAGAAGGAGAGAGGTGGAGGTGGGAGCTAAAGAAGAAGAGGTGGAGGTGGGAGCTATAGAAGAAGAGAATAGAGGAGAGGTGGAGGTGGGAGCTAAAGAAGAAGAGAAAAGGAGAGAGGTGGAGGTGAGAGCTAAAGAAGAAGAGAAAAGGAGAGAGGTGGAGGTGGGAGCTAAAGAAGAAGAGAAAAGGAGAGAGGTGGAGGTGGAGTTAAGAAGAAGTGAGGTGGAGGTGGGAGCTAAAGAAGAAGAGAGGTGGGAGCTAAAGAAGAAGAGAAAAGGAGAGAGGTGGAGGTGGAGCTAAAGAAAAAGTGAGGTGGAAGTGGGAGCTAAAGAAGAAGAGAGGTGTGAGCTAAAGAAGAAGAGAAAAGGAGAGAGGTGGAGGTGGGAGCTAAAGAAGAAGAGAGGAGAGATGTGGAGGTGGGAGCTAAAGAAGAAGAGTAAAGAAGAGAGGTGGAGGTGGGAGCTAAAGAAGAAGAGAGGTGGAGGTTGGAGCTAAAGAAGAAGAGTGAAGAAGAGAGGTGGAGGTGGGAGCTAAAGAAGAAGAGAGGTGGAGGTGGAGCTAAAGAAGAAGAGAGAAGGAGAGAGGTGGAGGTGGGAGCTAAAGAAGAAGAGGTGGAGGTGGGAGCTATAGAAGAAGAGAATAGAGGAGAGGTGGAGGTGGGAGCTAAAGAAGAAGAGAAAAGGAGAGAGGTGGTGGGAGCTAAAGAAGAAGAGAAAAGGAGAGAGGTGGAGGTGGAGCTAAAGAAAAAGTGAGGTGGAAGTGGGAGCTAAAGAAGAAGAGAGGTGGGAGCTAAAGAAGAAGAGAAAAGGAGAGAGGTGGAGGTGGGAGCTAAAGAAGAAGAGTAAAGAAGAGAGGTGGAGGTGGGAGCTAAAGAAGAAGAGAGGTGGAGGTTGGAGCTAAAGAAGAAGAGTGAAGAAGAGAGGTGGAGGTGGGAGCTAAAGAAGAAGAGAGGTGGAGGTGGAGCTAAAGAAGAAGAGAGAAGGAGAGAGGTGGAGGTGGGAGCTAAAGAAGAAGAGGTGGAGGTGGGAGCTATAGAAGAAGAGAATAGAGGAGAGGTGGAGGTGGGAGCTAAAGAAGAAGAGAAAAGGAGAAAGGTGGAGGTGGGAGCTAAAGAAGAAGAGAAAAGGAGAGAGGTGGTGGGAGCTAAAGAAGAAGAGAAAAGGAGAGAGGTGGAGGTGGAGCTAAAGAAAAAGTGAGGTGGAAGTGGGAGCTAAAGAAGAAGAGAGGTGGGAGCTAAAGAAGAAGAGAAAAGGAGAGAGGTGGAGGTGGGAGCTAAAGAAGAAGAGTAAAGAAGAGAGGTGGATGTGGGAGCTAAATAAGAAGAGAGGTGGAGGTGGGAGCTAAAGAAGAAGAGTGAAGAAGAGAGGTGGAGGTGGGAGCTAAAGAAGAAGAGAGGTGGAGGTGGGAGCTAAAGGTGGGAGCTAAAGAAGAACGAGAAGGAGAGAGGTGGAGGTGGAAAAATGAAAATTGAGGGAGAGAGCACTCTTGTAAGAGGTGCCAACTCTCACCTAATCGAGTTCATGCTGAGTAACCATGGAGACCACAGGCAGCAGGGGGCAACTTAATTGGGGAGGAGGGGCTCATAGAGCTAAAGAAGAAGAGAAAAGGAGAGAGGTGGAGGTGGGAGCTAAAGAAGAAGAGAGAAGGAGAGAGGTGGAGGTGGGAGCTAAAGAAGAAGAGAAAAGAGGAGAGGTGGAGGTGGGAGCTAAAGAAGAAGAGAGAAGGACAGAGTTGGAGGTGGGAGCTAAAGAAGAAGAGAGGTGGGAGCTAAAGAAGAGAAAAGAAGAGAGGTGGAGGTGGGAGCTAAAGAAGAAGAGAGAAGGAGAGAGGTGGAGGTGGGAGCTAAAGAAGAAGAGAGGTGGAGGTGGGAGCTAAAGAAGAAGAGCGAAGGAGAGAGGTGGAGGTGGGAGCTAAAGAAGAAGAGTGAAGAAGAGAGGTGGAGGTGGGAGCTAAAGAAGAAGAGAGGTGGAGGTGGGAGCTAAAGAAGAAGAGAGAAGGAGAGAGGTGGAGGTGGGAGCTAAATAAGAAGAGAGGTGGAGGTGGGAGCTAAAGAAGAAGAGAGAAGGAGAGAGGTGGAGGTGGGAGCTAAAGAAGAAGAGAAAAGGAGAGGTGGAGGTGGAGCTAAAGAAGAAGTGAGGTGGAGGTGGGAGCTAAAGAAGAAGAGAGAAGGAGAGAGGTGGAGGTGGGAGCTAAAGAAGAAGAGAAAAGGAGAGGTGGAGGTGGGAGCTAAAGAAGAAGAGAGGTGGGAGCTAAAGAAGAAGAGAGAAGGACAGAGTTGGAGGTGGGAGCTAAAGAAGAAGAGAGGTGGGAGCTAAAGAAGAAGAGAGAAGGAGAGAGGTGGAGGTGGGAGCTAAAGAAGAAGAGAAAATGAGAGAGGTGGAGGTGGGAGCTAAAGAAGAAGAGTGAAGAAGAGAGGTGGAGGTGGGAGCTAAAGAAGAAGAGAGGTGGAGGTGGGAGCTAAAGAAGAAGAGAGAAGGAGAGAGGTGGAGGTGGGAGCTAAAGAAGAAGAGTGAAGAAGAGAGGTGGAGGTGGGAGCTAAAGAAGAAGAGAGGTGGAGGTGGGAGCTAAAGAAGAAGAGAGAAGGAGAGAGGTGGAGGTGGGAGCTAAATAAGAAGAGTGGTGGAGGTGGGAGCTAAAGAAGAAGCGAGAAGGAGAGAGTTGGAGGTGGAAAAATGAAAATTGAGGGAGAGAGCACTCTTGTAAGAGGTACCAACTCTCACCTAATCGAGTTCACGCTGAGTAACCATGGAGACCACAGGCAGCAGGGGGCACCTTAATTGGGGAGGAGGGGCTCATAGAATGGAATAAGTTGAATATTACCAAACATTCACTCTATTCCAGCCATTATTATGAGCCTTCCTCCCCTCGCTAGCCTCCTGTAGTGGAGACGGCTGTGCTGCGATGGGGTGAGGTGATAGAAGCTAGTGAGCCTGGTGATCTGCCAGTGGGAGGTGGGGGCAGATGGAAGTAAGGGGTAGATGCAGGAGCACTGAGTGAATTCTGATTCAGTCTGCAGCATCCAGAGATAATACTGTTTTTTCTACGAAGGGACTTGCTATAGGAAGAGGGTGGCAGAGCGAAGAGGAGAGAAGACAAGAAGGGTCACAGAGCGTAGATGACAAGGTCCAATGGTGGGTGGTAGCAGAGGGGAGGTGTCGTTGGAGAGGTGACACGAAGAGAGTGGTATAGGAAGGGATAGTGAAAGAGAGGGATTGAGGAGGAGGAGGAGAAGAGGTTGCCGTACCACGTATTCCTCTATCTTACCCCCTCCCTTCCTTTCGCTCTCTCCATCTCTGTCTCATCCCTCATCTCCTTTCCTGTCTCTGGCGCTCCCTGGCTGTCCAGATGAAGACGGATCATTTCTGCTTGAGTGTAACTTCCACAGAGGACTCCCTGATAAACTCCCACTGTTCCTCTCATCCATCCATCCTTCCATCCCTCCCTCAATCACCTCCCTCTTTTTTTCCCTCCTCCTCATTCACATCTTTCTCTCAGAGCCCTCTCCCCAGTTGTCGATCGATCGCTAGGAGCCAAGGGCCTGAGTAGAAGGCAGGTTTGTGATGGAGAACTGTGACACTAACTAAGACCATGAATGAATTGTGTTTGAGAGACTACGGGTGGACACGGGTGGACAGGCATGTTGAAGATATAATATATTGGGTGATGTGGTGGCTGTGGGAAGGTTGAAGAGACAATATATTGGGTGATGTGGTGGCACCACATATAGTAGCTTGTGCCACAGCCAGACAGAGAGAGAGAGAGAGTTGGGGGAGGGGTGGGAGAGATCAAGAGAGAGCTAGAGGGAGTTTAGAAAGATAGAAAAGAGAAAGAAGACGGAGGGAGGGAGGGAGGGAGGGAGGGAGGGAGGTTGTATTTGTGAGACATGGAGGGTTTGGTTCAAATCCACCAATTATAGTTGGACTGGTGGAGAGAAAAGAGCAAGAGATCGAGGTTTGGCCAGAATTAAACATTCTCTCTGATCCAAAGGCATCGAGTCGGGAAGGGCAAGGATCCAATGGGCCTTCTGTCTGTCTACACTTCAAAACCAAACTGAAACAACAAATCGTTTCCACTTTTGAACCGTTCTGGGACGAAGACATCATTATGTCAGTGGTTTCAATCAAAAAGACAGTGATAAGAAAACAGGTGCATTTTTACTACAAGGCCTAATACGGCGTTTCCTGCAGAACCATTTCTTATAAAATAGTAATTTCAACCAAAAGTGCAATTAACTCCTGAAAAGTACAATGGTATTACTAATATACTGGTAAAAGTTTTTTTTTTGGGGGGATCATGACATACATTTAAAAAGAGTATGTACTTGACTTAAACTATGTGCACTCTCAAGTTGACTGAACATTACTTCCCTGGAGCAGTGGACTTTTCTGGAAGGATGGTTATATTACTTCCCTGGAGCAGTGGACTTTTCTGGAAGG